>NC_082724.1:63032269-64488404 GCF_030144855.1 Hypanus sabinus | reverse complement strand
CCCGGCCTCCACAGCTGCCTTAAATACACCCAACGACCCGGCCTCCACAGCTGCCTTAAATACACCCAACGACCCGGCCTCCACAGCTGCCTTAAATACACCCAACGACCCGGCATCCACAGCTGCCTTAAATACACCCAACTACCCGGCCTCCACAGCGGCCTTAAATACACCCAACGACCCGGCCTCCACAGCTGCCTAAAATACACCCAACGACCCGGCCTCCACAGCTGCCTTAAATACACCCAACGACCCCCCCCCTGGCCTCCACAGCTGCCTTAAATACACCCAACGACCCGGCCTCCACAGCTGCCTTAAATACACCCAACGACCCCCTCTGGCCTCCACAGCTGCCTTAAATACACCCAATGACCCGGCCTCCACAGCTGCCTTAAATACACCCAACGACCCGGCCTCCACAGCTGCCTTAAATACACCCAACGACCCCCCTGGCCTCCACAGCTGCCTTAAATACACCCAACGACCCGGCCTCCACAGCTGCCTTAAATACACCCAACGACCTGGCCTCCACAGCTGCCTTAAATACACCCAACGACCCGGCCTCCACAGCTGCCTTAAATACACCCAACGACCCGGCCTCCACAGCTGCCTTAAATACACCCAACGACCCGGCCTCCACAGCTGCCTAAAATACACCCAACGATCCGGCCTCCACAGCTGCCTTAAATACACCCAATGACCCGGCCTCCACAGCTGCCTGAAATACACCCAACGACCTGGCCTCCACAGCTGCCTTAAATACACCCAACAACCCCCCCCCCTGGCCTCCACAGCAGCCTTAAATACACCCAACGACCCGGCCTCCACAGCTGCCTTAAATACACCCAACGACCCGGCCTCCACAGCTGCCTTAAATACACCCAACGACCCGGCCTCCACAGCTGCCTTAAATACACCCAACGACCCCCTCTGGCCTCCACAGCTGCCTTAAATACACCCAATGACCCGGCCTCCACAGCTGCCTTAAATACACCCAACGACCCGGCCTCCACAGCTGCCTTAAATACACCCAACGACCCCCCCTGGCCACCACAGCTGCCTTAAATACACCCAACGACCCGGCCTCCACAGCTGCCTTAAATACACCCAACGACCCGGCCTCCACAGCTGCCTTAAATACACCCAACGACCCGGCCTCCACAGCTGCCTTAAATACACCCAACGACCCGGCCTCCACAGCTGCCTTAAATACACCCAACGACCCGGCCTCCACAGCTGCCTAAAATACACCCAACGATCCGGCCTCCACAGCTGCCTTAAATACACCCAATGACCCGGCCTCCACAGCTGCCTGAAATACACCCAACGACCTGGCCTCCACAGCTGCCTTAAATACACCCAACAACCCCCCCCCCTGGCCTCCACAGCAGCCTTAAATACACCCAACGACCCGGCCTCCACAGCTGCCTTAAATACACCCAACGACCCGGCCTCCACAGCTGCCTTAAATACACCCAACGACCCGGCCTCCACAGCTGCCTTAAATACACCCAACGACCCGGCCTCCACTGCTGCCTTAAATACACCCAACGACCCGGCCTCCACAGCTGCCTTAAATACACCCAACGACCCGGCCTCCACAGCTGCCTTAAATACACCCAACGACCCGGCATCCACAGCTGCCTTAAATACACCCAACTACCCGGCCTCCACAGCGGCCTTAAATACACCCAACGACCCGGCCTCCACAGCTGCCTAAAATACACCCAACGACCCGGCCTCCACAGCTGCCTTAAATACACCCAACGACCCCCCCCCCTGGCCTCCACAGCTGCCTTAAATACACCCAACGACCCGGCCTCCACAGCTGCCTTAAATACACCCAACGACCCCCTCTGGCCTCCACAGCTGCCTTAAATACACCCAATGACCCGGCCTCCACAGCTGCCTTAAATACACCCAACGACCCGGCCTCCACAGCTGCCTTAAATACACCCAACGACCCCCCCTGGCCTCCACAGCTGCCTTAAATACACCCAACGACCCGGCCTCCACAGCTGCCTTAAATACACCCAACGACCCGGCCTCCACAGCTGCCTTAAATACACCCAACGACCCGGCCTCCACAGCTGCCTTAAATACACCCAACGACCCGGCCTCCACAGCTGCCTTAAATACACCCAACGACATGGCCTCCACAGCTGCCTTAAATACACCCAACGACCTGGCCTCCACAGCTGCCTTAAATACACCCAACGACCTGGCCTCCACAGCTGCCTTAAATATACCCAGTGACCTGGCCTCCACAGCTGCCTTAAATACACCCAATGACCACCCCAGCCTCCACAGCTGCCTTAAATTCACACAACGACCCCACCCTGGCCTCCACAGCTGCCTTAAATACACCCAACGACCCCCCCCCTGGCCTCCACAGCTGCCTTAAATACACCCAACAGCCCCCCCCCTGGCCTCCACAGCTGCCTTAAATACACCCAATCACCCCCCCCTGGCCTCCACAGCTGCCTTAAATACACCCAACGACCTGGCCACAGCTGCCTTAAATACACCCAACGACCCCCCCCGGCCTCCACAGCTGCCTTAAATACACCCAACGACCCCCCCCTGGCCTCCACAGCTGCCTTAAATACACCCAATGACCCCCCCCCCCCCCCGGCCTCCACAGCTGCCTTAAATACACCCAACGACCCGGCCTCCACAGCTGCCTTAAATACACCCAATGACCCGGCCTCCACAGCTGCCTTAAATAGACCCAACGACCCGGCCTCCACAGCTGCCTTAAATACACCCAACTACCCGGCCTCCACAGCGGCCTTAAATACACCCAACGACCCGGCCTCCACAGCTGCCTAAAATACACCCAACGATCCGGCCTCCACAGCTGCCTTAAATACACCCAATGACCCGGCCTCCACAGCTGCCTGAAATACACCCAACGACCTGGCCTCCACAGCTGCCTTAAATACACCCAACAACCCCCCCCCCTTGGCCTCCACAGCAGCCTTAAATACACCCAACGACCCGGCCTCCACAGCTGCCTTAAATACACCCAACGACCCCCCCTGGCCTCCACAGCTGCCTTAAATACACCCAACGACCCGGCCTCCACAGCTGCCTTAAATACACCCAACGACCCGGCCTCCACAGCTGCCTTAAATACACCCAACGACACCCCCCCCCGGCCTCCACAGCTGCCTTAAATACACCCAACGACCCGGCCTCCACAGCTGCCTTAAATACACCCAACGACCCACCCTGGCCTCCACATCTGCCTTAAATACACCCAACGACCCGGCCTCCACAGCTGCCTTAAATACACCCAACGACCCGGCCTCCACAGCTGCCTTAAATACACCCAACGGCCCGGCCTCCACAGCTGCCTTAAATACACCCAACGACCCGGCCTCCACAGCTGCCTTAAATACACCCAACGACCCGGCCTCCACAGCTGCCTTAAATACACCCAACGACCTGGCCTCCACAGCTGCCTTAAATACACCCAACGACCCGGCCTCCACAGCTGCCTTAAATACACCCAACGACCCGGCCTCCACAGCTGCCTTAAATACACCCAGTGACCTGGCCTCCACAGCTGCCTTAAATACACCCAACGACCCGGCCTCCACAGCTGCCTTAAATACACCCAACGACCCGGCCTCCACAGCTGCCTTAAATACACCCAACGACCCCCTCTGGCCTCCACAGCTGCCTTAAATACACCCAACGACCCGGCCTCCACAGCTGCCTTAAATACACCCAACGACCCGGCCTCCACAGCTGCCTTAAATACACCCAACGACCCGGCCTCCACAGCTGCCTTAAATACACCCAACGACCTGGCCTCCACAGCTGCCTTAAATACACCCAACGACCTGGCCTCCACAGCTGCCTTAAATACACCCAACGACCTGGCCTCCACAGCTGCCTTAAATATACCCAGTGACCTGGCCTCCACAGCTGCCTTAAATACACCCAATGACCCCCCCAGCCTCCACAGCTGCCTTAAATTCACACAACGACCCCACCCTGGCCTGCACAGCTGCCTTAAATACACCCAACGACCCCCCCCCTGGCCTCCACAGCTGCCTTAAATACACCCAACAACCCCCCCCCTGGCCTCCACAGCTGCCTTAAATACACCCAATCACCCCCCCCTGGCCTCCACAGCTGCCTTAAATACACCCAACGACCTGGCCACAGCTGCCTTAAATACACCCAACGACCCCCCCCGGCCTCCACAGCTGCCTTAAATACACCCAACGACCCCCCCCTGGCCTCCACAGCTGCCTTAAATACACCCAATGACCCCCCCCCCCCCCCCGGCCTCCACAGCTGCCTTAAATACACCCAACGACCCGGCCTCCACAGCTGCCTTAAATACACCCAATGACCCGGCCTCCACAGCTGCCTTAAATAGACCCAACGACCCGGCCTCCACAGCTGCCTTAAATACACCCAACGACCCGGCCTCCACAGCTGCCTTAAATGCACCCAACGACCCGGCCTCCACAGCTGCCTTAAACACACCCAACGACCCGGCCTCCACAGCTGCCTTAAACACACCCAACGACCCGGCCTCCACAGCTGCCTTAAATACACCCAACGACCCGGCCTCCACAGCTGCCTTAAATAGACCCAACGACACGGCCACCACAGCTGCCTTAAATACACCCAACGACCCGGCCTCCACAGCTGCCTTAAATACACCCAACGACCTGGCCTCCACAGCTGCCTTAAATACACCCAACGACCCGGCCTCCACAGCTGCCTTAAATACACCCAACTACCCGGCCTCCACAGCTGCCTTAAATACACCCAACGACCCGGCCTCCACAGCTGCCTAAAATACACCCAACGACCCGGCCTCCACAGCTGCCTTAAATACACCCAACGACCCCCCCTCCCGGCCTCCACAGCTGCCTTAAATACACCCAACGACCCGGCCTCCACAGCTGCCTTAAATACACCCAACGGCCCGGCCTCCACAGCTGCCTTAAATACACCCAACGACCCGGCCTCCACAGCTGCCTTAAATACACCCAACGACCCGGCCTCCACAGCTGCCTTAAATACACCCAACGACCCGGCCTCCACAGCTGACTAAAATACACCCAACGACCCGGCCTCCACAGCTGCCTTAAATACACCCAACGACCCCCCCCCCTGGCCTCCACAGCTGCCTTAAATACACCCAACGACCCGGCCTCCACAGCTGCCTTAAATACACCCAACGACCCCCTCTGGCCTCCACAGCTGCCTTAAATACACCCAATGACCCGGCCTCCACAGCTGCCTTAAATACACCCAACGACCCGGCCTCCACAGCTGCCTTAAATACACCCAACGACCCCCCCTGGCCTCCACAGCTGCCTTAAATACACCCAACGACCCGGCCTCCACAGCTGCCTTAAATACACCCAACGACCCGGCCTCCACAGCTGCCTTAAATACACCCAACGACCCGGCCTCCACAGCTGCCTTAAATACACCCAACGACCCGGCCTCCACAGCTGCCTTAAACACACCCAACGACCCGGCCTCCACAGCTGCCTTAAATACACCCAACGACCCGGCCTCCACAGCTGCCTTAAATAGACCCAACGACCCGGCCACCACAGCTGCCTTAAATACACCCAACGACCCGGCCTCCACAGCTGCCTTAAATACACCCAACGACCTGGCCTCCACAGCTGCCTTAAATACACCCAACGACCCGGCCTCCACAGCTGCCTTAAATACACCCAACTACCCGGCCTCCACAGCTGCCTTAAATACACCCAACGACCCGGCCTCCACAGCTGCCTAAAATACACCCAACGACCCGGCCTCCACAGCTGCCTTAAATACACCCAACGACCCCCCCCCCGGCCTCCACAGCTGCCTTAAATACACCCAACGACCCGGCCTCCACAGCTGCCTTAAATACACCCAACGGCCCGGCCTCCACAGCTGCCTTAAATACACCCAACGACCCGGCCTCCACAGCTGCCTTAAATACACCCAACGACCCGGCCTCCACAGCTGCCTTAAATACACCCAACGACCCGGCCTCCACAGCTGACTAAAATACACCCAACGACCCGGCCTCCACAGCTGCCTTAAATACACCCAACGACCCCCCCCCCTGGCCTCCACAGCTGCCTTAAATACACCCAACGACCGCCTCTGGCCTCCACAGCTGCCTTAAATACACCCAACGACCCCCTCTGGCCTCCACAGCTGCCTTAAATACACCCAATGACCCGGCCTCCACAGCTGCCTTAAATACACCCAACGACCCGGCCTCCACAGCTGCCTTAAATACACCCAACGACCCCCCCTGGCCTCCACAGCTGCCTTAAATACACCCAACGACCCGGCCTCCACAGCTGCCTTAAATACACCCAACGACCCGGCCTCCACAGCTGCCTTAAATACACCCAACGACCCGGCCTCCACAGCTGCCTTAAATACACCCAACAACCCGGCCTCCACAGCTGCCTTAACTACACCCAACGACCTGGCCTCCACAGCTGCCTTAAATACACCCAACGACCTGGCCTCCACAGCTGCCTTAAATACACCCAACGACCTGGCCTCCACAGCTGCCTTAAATATACCCAGTGACCTGGCCTCCACAGCTGCCTTAAATACACCCAATGTCCCCCCCAGCCTCCACAGCTGCCTTAAATTCACACAACGACCCCACCCTGGCCTCCACAGCTGCCTTAAATACACCCAACGACCCCCCCCCTGGCCTCCACAGCTGCCTTAAATACACCCAACAACCCCCGCCCTGGCCTCCACAGCTGCCTTAAATACACCCAATCACCCCCCCCTGGCCTCCACAGCTGCCTTAAATACACCCAACGACCCGGCCTCCACAGCTGCCTTAAATACACCCAACGACCCGGCCTCCACAGCTGCCTTAAATACACCCAACGACCCGGCCTCCACAGCTGCCTTAAATACACCCAACGACCCGGCCTCCACAGCTGCCTTAAATACACCCAACGACCCCCTCTGGCCTCCACAGCTGCCTTAAATACACCCAATGACCCGGCCTCCACAGCTGCCTAAAATACACCCAACGATCCGGCCTCCACAGCTGCCTTAAATACACCCAATGACCCGGCCTCCACAGCTGCCTGAAATACACCCAACGACCTGGCCTCCACAGCAGCCTTAAATACACCCAAAACACCCCCCCCTGGCCTCCACAGCAGCCTTAAATACACCCAACGACCCGGCCTCCACAGCTGCCTTAAATACACCCAACGACCCGGCCTCCACAGCTGCCTTAAATACACCCAACGACCCGGCCTCCACAGCTGCCTTAAATACACCCAACGACCCGGCCTCCACAGCTGCCTTAAATACACCCAACGACCCGGCCTCCACAGCTGCCTTAAATACACCCAACGACCCGGCATCCACAGCTGCCTTAAATACACCCAACTACCCGGCCTCCACAGCGGCCTTAAATACACCCAACGACCCGGCCTCCACAGCTGCCTAAAATACACCCAACGACCCGGCCTCCACAGCTGCCTTAAATACACCCAACGACCCCCCCCCCTGGCCTCCACAGCTGCCTTAAATACACCCAACGACCCGGCCTCCACAGCTGCCTTAAATACACCCAACGACCCCCTCTGGCCTCCACAGCTGCCTTAAATACACCCAATGACCCGGCCTCCACAGCTGCCTTAAATACACCCAACGACCCGGCCTCCACAGCTGCCTTAAATACACCCAACGACCCCCCCTGGCCTCCACAGCTGCCTTAAATACACCCAACGACCCGGCCTCCACAGCTGCCTTAAATACACCCAACGACCTGGCCTCCACAGCTGCCTTAAATACACCCAACGACCCGGCCTCCACAGCTGCCTTAAATACACCCAACGACCCGGCCTCCACAGCTGCCTTAAATACACCCAACGACCCGGCCTCCACAGCTGCCTAAAATACACCCAACGATCCGGCCTCCACAGCTGCCTTAAATACACCCAATGACCCGGCCTCCACAGCTGCCTGAAATACACCCAACGACCTGGCCTCCACAGCTGCCTTAAATACACCCAACAACCCCCCCCCCTGGCCTCCACAGCAGCCTTAAATACACCCAACGACCCGGCCTCCACAGCTGCCTTAAATACACCCAACGACCCGGCCTCCACAGCTGCCTTAAATACACCCAACGACCCGGCCTCCACAGCTGCCTTAAATACACCCAACGACCCCCTCTGGCCTCCACAGCTGCCTTAAATACACCCAATGACCCGGCCTCCACAGCTGCCTTAAATACACCCAACGACCCGGCCTCCACAGCTGCCTTAAATACACCCAACGACCCCCCCTGGCCACCACAGCTGCCTTAAATACACCCAACGACCCGGCCTCCACAGCTGCCTTAAATACACCCAACGACCCGGCCTCCACAGCTGCCTTAAATACACCCAACGACCCGGCCTCCACAGCTGCCTTAAATACACCCAACGACCCGGCCTCCACAGCTGCCTTAAATACACCCAACGACCCGGCCTCCACAGCTGCCTAAAATACACCCAACGATCCGGCCTCCACAGCTGCCTTAAATACACCCAATGACCCGGCCTCCACAGCTGCCTGAAATACACCCAACGACCTGGCCTCCACAGCTGCCTTAAATACACCCAACAACCCCCCCCCCTGGCCTCCACAGCAGCCTTAAATACACCCAACGACCCGGCCTCCACAGCTGCCTTAAATACACCCAACGACCCGGCCTCCACAGCTGCCTTAAATACACCCAACGACCCGGCCTCCACAGCTGCCTTAAATACACCCAACGACCCGGCCTCCACTGCTGCCTTAAATACACCCAACGACCCGGCCTCCACAGCTGCCTTAAATACACCCAACGACCCGGCCTCCACAGCTGCCTTAAATACACCCAACGACCCGGCATCCACAGCTGCCTTAAATACACCCAACTACCCGGCCTCCACAGCGGCCTTAAATACACCCAACGACCCGGCCTCCACAGCTGCCTAAAATACACCCAACGACCCGGCCTCCACAGCTGCCTTAAATACACCCAACGACCCCCCCCCCTGGCCTCCACAGCTGCCTTAAATACACCCAACGACCCGGCCTCCACAGCTGCCTTAAATACACCCAACGACCCCCTCTGGCCTCCACAGCTGCCTTAAATACACCCAATGACCCGGCCTCCACAGCTGCCTTAAATACACCCAACGACCCGGCCTCCACAGCTGCCTTAAATACACCCAACGACCCCCCCTGGCCTCCACAGCTGCCTTAAATACACCCAACGACCCGGCCTCCACAGCTGCCTTAAATACACCCAACGACCCGGCCTCCACAGCTGCCTTAAATACACCCAACGACCCGGCCTCCACAGCTGCCTTAAATACACCCAACGACCCGGCCTCCACAGCTGCCTTAAATACACCCAACGACATGGCCTCCACAGCTGCCTTAAATACACCCAACGACCTGGCCTCCACAGCTGCCTTAAATACACCCAACGACCTGGCCTCCACAGCTGCCTTAAATATACCCAGTGACCTGGCCTCCACAGCTGCCTTAAATACACCCAATGACCACCCCAGCCTCCACAGCTGCCTTAAATTCACACAACGACCCCACCCTGGCCTCCACAGCTGCCTTAAATACACCCAACGACCCCCCCCCTGGCCTCCACAGCTGCCTTAAATACACCCAACAGCCCCCCCCCTGGCCTCCACAGCTGCCTTAAATACACCCAATCACCCCCCCCTGGCCTCCACAGCTGCCTTAAATACACCCAACGACCTGGCCACAGCTGCCTTAAATACACCCAACGACCCCCCCCGGCCTCCACAGCTGCCTTAAATACACCCAACGACCCCCCCCTGGCCTCCACAGCTGCCTTAAATACACCCAATGACCCCCCCCCCCCCCGGCCTCCACAGCTGCCTTAAATACACCCAACGACCCGGCCTCCACAGCTGCCTTAAATACACCCAATGACCCGGCCTCCACAGCTGCCTTAAATAGACCCAACGACCCGGCCTCCACAGCTGCCTTAAATACACCCAACTACCCGGCCTCCACAGCGGCCTTAAATACACCCAACGACCCGGCCTCCACAGCTGCCTAAAATACACCCAACGATCCGGCCTCCACAGCTGCCTTAAATACACCCAATGACCCGGCCTCCACAGCTGCCTGAAATACACCCAACGACCTGGCCTCCACAGCTGCCTTAAATACACCCAACAACCCCCCCCCCTTGGCCTCCACAGCAGCCTTAAATACACCCAACGACCCGGCCTCCACAGCTGCCTTAAATACACCCAACGACCCCCCCTGGCCTCCACAGCTGCCTTAAATACACCCAACGACCCGGCCTCCACAGCTGCCTTAAATACACCCAACGACCCGGCCTCCACAGCTGCCTTAAATACACCCAACGACACCCCCCCCCGGCCTCCACAGCTGCCTTAAATACACCCAACGACCCGGCCTCCACAGCTGCCTTAAATACACCCAACGACCCACCCTGGCCTCCACATCTGCCTTAAATACACCCAACGACCCGGCCTCCACAGCTGCCTTAAATACACCCAACGACCCGGCCTCCACAGCTGCCTTAAATACACCCAACGGCCCGGCCTCCACAGCTGCCTTAAATACACCCAACGACCCGGCCTCCACAGCTGCCTTAAATACACCCAACGACCTGGCCTCCACAGCTGCCTTAAATACACCCAACGACCTGGCCTCCACAGCTGCCTTAAATACACCCAACGACCCGGCCTCCACAGCTGCCTTAAATACACCCAACGACCCGGCCTCCACAGCTGCCTTAAATACACCCAGTGACCTGGCCTCCACAGCTGCCTTAAATACACCCAACGACCCGGCCTCCACAGCTGCCTTAAATACACCCAACGACCCGGCCTCCACAGCTGCCTTAAATACACCTAACGACCCCCCCCCCCTGGCCTCCACAGCTGCCTTAAATACACCCAACGACCCGGCCTCCACAGCTGCCTTAAATACACCCAACGACCCGGCCTCCACAGCTGCCTTAAATACACCCAACGACCCGGCCTCCACAGCTGCCTTAAATACACCCAACGACCCGGCCTCCACAGCTGCCTTAAATACACCCAACGACCCGGCCTCCACAGCTGCCTTAAATACACCCAACGACCCGGCCTGCACAGCTGCCTTAAATACACCCAACGACCTGGCCTCCACAGCTGCCTAAAATACACCCAACGACCCGGCCTCCACAGCTGCCTTAAATACACCCAGTGACCTGGCCTCCACAGCTGCCTTAAATACACCCAACGACCCGGCCTCCACAGCTGCCTTAAATACACCCAACGACCTGGCCTCCACAGCTGCCTTAAATACACCCAACGACCCGGCCTCCACAGCTGCCTTATATACACCCAACGACCCGGCCTCCACAGCTGCCTTAAATACACCCAACGACCCGGCCTCCACAGCTGCCTAAAATACACCCAACGATCCGGCCTCCACAGCTGCCTTAAATACACCCAATGACCCGGCCTCCACAGCTGCCTAAAATACACCCAACGACCTGGCCTCCACAGCTGCCTTAAATACACCCAACAACCCCCCCCCCTGGCCTCCACAGCAGCCTTAAATGCACCCAACGACCCGGCCTCCACAGCTGCCTTAAATACACCCAACGACCCGGCCTCCACAGCTGCCTTAAATACACCCAACGACCCGGCCTCCACAGCTGCCTTAAATACACCCAACGGCCCGGCCTCCACAGCTGCCTTAAATACACCCAACGACCCGGCCTCCACAGCTGCCTTAAATACACCCAACGACCCGGCCTCCACAGCTGCCTTAAATACACCCAACGACCCGGCATCCACAGCTGCCTTAAATACACCCAACTACCCGGCCTCCACAGCGGCCTTAAATACACCCAACGACCCGGCCTCCACAGCTGCCTAAAATACACCCAACGACCCGGCCTCCACAGCTGCCTTAAATACACCCAACGACCCCGCCCACCCCGGCCTCCACAGCTGCCTTAAATACACCCAACGACCCGGTCTCCACAGCTGCCTTAAATACACCCAACGACCCGGCCTCCACAGCTGCCTTAAATACACCCAACGACCCGGCCTCCACAGCTGCCTTAAATACACCCAACGACCCGGCCTCCACAGCTGCCTTAAATACACCCAACGACCCGGCCTCCACAGCTGCCTTAAATACACCCAACGACCCGGCCTCCACAGCTGCCTTAAATACACCCAACGACCCGGCCTCCACAGCTGCCTTAAATACACCCAACGACCCGGCCTCCACAGCTGCCTTAAATACACCCAACGACCCGGCCTCCACAGCTGCCTTAAATGCACCCAACGAACCGGCCTCCACAGCTGCCTTAAGCACACCCAACGACCCGGCCTCCACAGCTGCCTTAAACACACCCAACGACCCGGCCTCCACAGCTGCCTTAAATACACCCAACGACCCGGCCTCCACAGCTGCCTTAAATAGACCCAACGACCCGGCCACCACAGCTGCCTTAAATACACCCAACGACTTGGCCTCCACAACTGCCTTAAATACACCCAACGACCTGGCCTCCACAGCTGCCTTAAATACACCCAACGACCCGGCCTCCACAGCTGCCTTAAATACACCCAACTACCCGGCCTCCACAGCTGCCTTAAATACACCCAACGACCCGGCCTCCACAGCTGCCTTAAATACACCCAACGACCTGGCCTCCACAGCTGCCTTAAATACACCCAACGACCTGGCCTCCACAGCTGCCTTAAATACACCCAACGACCTGGCCTCCACAGCTGCCTTAAATATACCCAGTGACCTGGCCTCCACAGCTGCCTTAAATACACCCAATGACCCCCCCAGCCTCCACAGCTGCCTTAAATTCACACAACGACCCCACCCTGGCTTCCACAGCTGCCTTAAATACACCCAACGACCCCCCCCCGGCCTCCACAGCTGCCTTAAATACACCCAACGACCCGGCCTCCACAGCTGCCTTAAATACACCCAACGACCCCCCCTGGCCTCCACAGCTGCCTTAAATACACCCAATGACCCGGCCTCCACAGCTGCCTTAAATACACCCAACGACCCGGCCTCCACAGCTGCCTTAAATACACCCAACGACCCCCCCTGGCCTCCACAGCTGCCTTAAATACACCCAACGACCCGGCCTCCACAGCTGCCTTAAATACACCCAACGACCCGGCCTCCACAGCTGCCTTAAATACACCCAACGACCCGGCCTCCACAGCTGCCTTAAATACACCCAACGACCCGGCCTCCACAGCTGCCTTAAATACACCCAACGACCTGGCCTCCACAGCTGCCTTAAATACACCCAACCACCTGGCCTCCACAGCTGCCTTAAATACACCCAACGACCTGGCCTCCACAGCTGCCTTAAATATACCCAGTGACCTGGCCTCCACAGCTGCCTTAAATACACCCAATGACCCCCCCAGCCTCCACAGCTGCCTTAAATTCACACAACGACCCCACCCTGGCCTCCACAGCTGCCTTAAATACACCCAACGACCCCCCCCCTGGCCTCCACAGCTGCCTTAAATACACCCAACGACCCGGCCTCCACAGCTGCCTTAAATACACCCAACGACCCCCCCTGGCCTCCACAGCTGCCTTAAATACACCCAACGGCCCGGCCTCCACAGCTGCCTTAAATACACCCAACGACCCGGCCTCCACAGCTGCCTTAAATACACCCAACGACCCGGCCTCCACAGCTGCCTTAAATACACCCAACGACCTGGCCTCCACAGCTGCCTTAAATACACCCAACGACCCGGCCTCCACAGCTGCCTTAAATACACCTAACGACCCGGCCTGCACAGCTGCCTTAAATACACCCAACGACCTGGCCTCCACAGCTGCCTAAAATACACCCAACGACCCGGCCTCCACAGCTGCCTTAAATACACCCAGTGACCTGGCCTCCACAGCTGCCTTAAATACACCCAACGTCCCGGCCTCCACAGCTGCCTTAAATACACCCAACGACCCGGCCTCCACAGCTGCCTTAAATACACCCAACGACCCCCCCTGGCCTCCACAGCTGCCTTAAATACACCCAACGACCCGGCCTCCACAGCTGCCTTAAATACACCCAACGACCCCCCCTGGCCTCCACATCTGCCTTAAATACACCCAACGACCCGGCCTCCACAGCTGCCTTAAATACACCCAACGACCCGGCCTCCACAGCTGCCTTAAATACACCCAACGACCCGGCCTCCACAGCTGCCTTAAATACACCCAACGGCCCGGCCTCCACAGCTGCCTTAAATACACCCAACGACCCGGCCTCCACAGCTGCCTTAAATACACCCAACGACCCGGCCTCCACAGCTGCCTTAAATACACCCAGTGACCTGGCCTCCACAGCTGCCTTAAATACACCCAATGACCCCCCCCTGGCCTCCACAGCTGCCTTAAATACACCCAACGACCCCACCCTGGCCTGCACAGCTGCCTTAAATACACCCAACGACCTGGCCTCCACAGCTGCCTAAAATACACCCAACGACCCGGCCTCCACAGCTGCCTTAAATACACCCAGTGACCTGGCCTCCACAGCTGCCTTAAATACACCCAACGTCCCGGCCTCCACAGCTGCCTTAAATACACCCAACGACCTGGCCTCCACAGCTGCCTTAAATACACCCAACGACCCCCCCTGGCCTCCACAGCTGCCTTAAATACACCCAACGACCCGGCCTCCACAGCTGCCTTAAATACACACAACGACCCGGCCTCCACAGCTGCCTAAAATACACCCATCGATCCGGCCTTCACAGCTGCCTTAAATACACCCAATGACCCGGCCTCCACAGCTGCCTAAAATACACCCAACGACCCCCACCCCTGGCCTCCACAGCAGCCTTAAATACACCCAACGATCCGGCCTCCACAGCTGCCTTAAATACACCCAACAACCCCCCCCCCCTGGCCTCCACAGCAGCCTTAAATACACCCAACGATCCGGCCTCCACAGCTGCCTTAAATACACCCAACGACCCGGCCTCCACAGCTGCCTTAAATACACCCAACGACCCGGCCTCCACAGCTGCCTTAAATACACCCAACGGCCCGGCCTCCACAGCTGCCTTAAATACACCCAACGACCCGGCCTCCACAGCTGCCTTAAATACACCCAACGACCCGGCATCCACAGCTGCCTTAAATACACCCAACGACCCGGCCTCCACAGCTGCCTTAAATACACCCAACGACCCGGCCTCCACAGCTGCCTTAAATACACCCAACGACCCGGCATCCACAGCTGCCTTAAATACACCCAACTACCCGGCCTCCACAGCGGCCTTAAATACACCCAACGACCCGGCCTCCACAGCTGCCTAAAATACACCCAACGACCCGGCCTCCACAGCTGCCTTAAATACACCCAACGACCCCGCCCCCCCCGGCCTCCACAGCTGCCTTAAATACACCCAACGACCCGGTCTCCACAGCTGCCTTAAATACACCCAACGACCCGGCCTCCACAGCTGCCTTAAATACACCCAACGACCCGGCCTCCACAGCTGCCTTAAATACACCCAACGACCCGGCCTCCACAGCTGCCTTAAATACACACAACGACCCGGCCTCCACAGCTGACTTAAATACACCCAACGACCCGGCCTCCACAGCTGCCTTAAATACACCCAAAGACCCGGCCTCCACAGCTGCCTTAAATACACCCAACGACCCGGCCTCCACAGCTGCCTTAAATACACCCAACGACCCGGCCTCCACAGCTGCCTTAAACGCACCCAACGACCCGGCCTCCACAGCTGCCTTAAACACACCCAACGACCCGGCCTCCACAGCTGCCTTAAACACACCCAACGACCCGGCCTCCACAGCTGCCTTAAATACACCCAACGACCCGGCCTCCACAGCTGCCTTAAATAGACCCAACGACCCGGCCACCACAGCTACCTTAAATACACCCAACGACCCGGCCTCCACAGCTGCCTAAAATACACCCAACGACCCGGCCTCCACAGCTGCCTTAAATACACCCAACGACCCCCCCCCCTGGCCTCCACAGCTGCCTTAAATTCACCCAACGACCCGGCCTCCACAGCTGCCTTAAATACACCCAACGACCCCCTCTGGCCTCCACAGCTGCCTTAAATACACCCAATGACCCGGCCTCCACAGCTGTCTTAAATACACCCAACGACCCGGCCTCCACAGCTGCCTTAAATACACCCAACGACCCCCCCTGGCCTCCACAGCTGCCTTAAATACACCCAACGACCCGGCCTCCACAGCTGCCTTAAATACACCCAACGACCCGGCCTCCACAGCTGCCTTAAATACACCCAACGACCCGGCCTCCACAGCTGCCTTAAATACACCCAACGACCCGGCCTCCACAGCTGCCTTAAATACACCCAACGACCTGGCCTCCACAGCTGCCTTAAATACACCCAACGACCTGGCCTCCACAGCTGCCTTAAATACACCCAACGACCTGGCCTCCACAGCTGCCTTAAATATACCCAGTGACCTGGCCTCCACAGCTGCCTTAAATACACCCAATGACCCCCCCAGCCTCCACAGCTGCCTTAAATTCACACAACGACCCCACCCTGGCCTCCACAGCTGCCTTAAATACACCCAACGACCCCCCCCCTGGCCTCCACAGCTGCCTTAAATACACCCAACAACCCCCGCCCTGGCCTCCACAGCTGCCTTAAATACACCCAATCACCCCCCCCTGGCCTCCACAGCTGCCTTAAATACACCCAACGACCCGGCCTCCACAGCTGCCTTAAATACACCCAACGACCCGGCCTCCACAGCTGCCTTAAATACACCCAACGACCCGGCCTCCACAGCTGCCTTAAATACACCCAACGACCCGGCCTCCACAGCTGCCTTAAATACACCCAACGACCCCCTCTGGCCTCCACAGCTGCCTTAAATACACCCAATGACCCGGCCTCCACAGCTGCCTAAAATACACCCAACGATCCGGCCTCCACAGCTGCCTTAAATACACCCAATGACCCGGCCTCCACAGCTGCCTGAAATACACCCAACGACCTGCCTCCACAGCTGCCTTAAATACACCCAACAACCCCCCCCCCTTGGCCTCCACAGCAGCCTTAAATACACCCAACGACCCGGCCTCCACAGCTGCCTTAAATACACCCAACGACCCGGCCTCCACAGCTGCCTTAAATACACCCAACGACCCGGCCTCCACAGCTGCCTTAAATACACCCAACGACCCGGCCTCCACAGCTGCCTTAAATACACCCAACGACCCGGCCTCCACAGCTGCCTTAAATACACCCAACGACCCGGCATCCACAGCTGCCTTAAATACACCCAACTACCCGGCCTCCACAGCGGCCTTAAATACACCCAACGACCCGGCCTCCACAGCTGCCTAAAATACACCCAACGACCCGGCCTCCACAGCTGCCTTAAATACACCCAACGACCCCCCCCCCTGGCCTCCACAGCTGCCTTAAATACACCCAACGACCCGGCCTCCACAGCTGCCTTAAATACACCCAACGACCGCCTCTGGCCTCCACAGCTGCCTTAAATACACCCAATGACCCGGCCTCCACAGCTGCCTTAAATACACCCAACGACCCGGCCTCCACAGCTGCCTTAAATACACCCAACGACCCCCCCTGGCCACCACAGCTGCCTTAAATACACCCAACGACCCGGCCTCCACAGCTGCCTTAAATACACCCAACGACCCGGCCTCCACAGCTGCCTTAAATACACCCAACGACCCGGCCTCCACAGCTGCCTTAAATACACCCAACGACCCGGCCTCCACAGCTGCCTTAAATACACCCAACGACCCGGCCTCCACAGCTGCCTAAAATACACCCAACGATCCGGCCTCCACAGCTGCCTTAAATACACCCAATGACCCGGCCTCCACAGCTGCCTGAAATACACCCAACGACCTGGCCTCCACAGCTGCCTTAAATACACCCAACAACCCCACCCCCTGGCCTCCACAGCAGCCTTAAATACACCCAACGACCCGGCCTCCACAGCTGCCTTAAATACACCCAACGACCCGGCCTCCACAGCTGCCTTAAATACACCCAACGACCCCCCCTGGCCTCCACAGCTGCCTTAAATACACCCAACGACCCGGCCTCCACAGCTGCCTTAAATACACCCAACGACCCGGCCTCCACAGCTGCCTTAAATACACCCAACGACCCGGCCTCCACAGCTGCCTTAAATACACCCAACGACCCGGCATCCACAGCTGCCTTAAATACACCCAACTACCCGGCCTCCACAGCGGCCTTAAATACACCCAACGACCCGGCCTCCACAGCTGCCTAAAATACACCCAACGACCCGGCCTCCACAGCTGCCTTAAATACACCCAACGACCCCCCCCCCTGGCCTCCACAGCTGCCTTAAATACACCCAACGACCCGGCCTCCACAGCTGCCTTAAATACACCCAACGACCCCCTCTGGCCTCCACAGCTGCCTTAAATACACCCAATGACCCGGCCTCCACAGCTGCCTTAAATACACCCAACGACCCGGCCTCCACAGCTGCCTTAAATACACCCAACGAACCGGCCTCCACAGCTGCCTTAAATACACCCAACGACCCGGCCTCCACAGCTGCCTTAAATACACCCAACGACCCGGCCTCCACAGCTGCCTTAAATACACCCAACGACCCGGCCTCCACAGCTGCCTTAAATACACCCAACGACCTGGCCTCCACAGCTGCCTTAAATACACCCAACGACCTGGCCTCCACAGCTGCCTTAAATACACCCAACGACCTGGCCTCCACAGCTGCCTTAAATATACCCAGTGACCTGGCCTCCACAGCTGCCTTAAATACACCCAATGACCCCCCCAGCCTCCACAGCTGCCTTAAATTAACACAACGACCCCACCCTGGCCTGCACAGCTGCCTTAAATACACCCAACGACCCCCCCCCTGGCCTCCACAGCTGCCTTAAATACACCCAACAACCCCCCCCCTGGCCTCCACAGCTGCCTTAAATACACCCAATCACCCCCCCCTGGCCTCCACAGCTGCCTTAAATACACCCAACGACCTGGCCACAGCTGCCTTAAATACACCCAACGACCCCCCCCGGCCTCCACAGCTGCCTTAAATACACCCAACGACCCCCCCCTGGCCTCCACAGCTGCCTTAAATACACCCAATGACCCCCACCCCCCGGCCTCCACAGCTGCCTTAAATACACCCAACGACCCGGCCTCCACAGCTGCCTTAAATACACCCAATGACCCGGCCTCCACAGCTGCCTTAAATAGACCCAACGACCCGGCCTCCACAGCTGCCTTAAATACACCCAACGACCCGGCCTCCACAGCTGCCTTAAATGCACCCAACGACCCGGCCTCCACAGCTGCCTTAAACACACCCAACGACCCGGCCTCCACAGCTGCCTTAAACACACCCAACGACCCGGCCTCCACAGCTGCCTTAAATACACCCAACGACCCGGCCTCCACAGCTGCCTTAAATAGACCCAACGACCCGGCCACCACAGCTGCCTTAAATACACCCAACGACCCGGCCTCCACAGCTGCCTTAAATACACCCAACGACCTGGCCTCCACAGCTGCCTTAAATACACCCAACGACCCGGCCTCCACAGCTGCCTTAAATACACCCAACTACCCGGCCTCCACAGCTGCCTTAAATACACCCAACGACCCGGCCTCCACAGCTGCCTAAAATACACCCAACGACCCGGCCTCCACAGCTGCCTTAAATACACCCAACGACCCCCCCCCCCGGCCTCCACAGCTGCCTTAAATACACCCAACGACCCGGCCTCCACAGCTGCCTTAAATACACCCAACGGCCCGGCCTCCACAGCTGCCTTAAATACACCCAACGACCCGGCCTCCACAGCTGCCTTAAATACACCCAACGACCCGGCCTCCACAGCTGCCTTAAATACACCCAACGACCCGGCCTCCACAGCTGACTAAAATACACCCAACGACCCGGCCTCCACAGCTGCCTTAAATACACCCAACGACCCCCCCCCCTGGCCTCCACAGCTGCCTTAAATACACCCAACGACCCGGCCTCCACAGCTGCCTTAAATACACCCAACGACCCCCTCTGGCCTCCACAGCTGCCTTAAATACACCCAATGACCCGGCCTCCACAGCTGCCTTAAATACACCCAACGACCCGGCCTCCACAGCTGCCTTAAATACACCCAACGACCCCCCCTGGCCTCCACAGCTGCCTTAAATACACCCAACGACCCGGCCTCCACAGCTGCCTTAAATACACCCAACGACCCGGCCTCCACAGCTGCCTTAAATACACCCAACGACCCGGCCTCCACAGCTGCCTTAAATACACCCAACGACCCGGCCTCCACAGCTGCCTTAAACACACCCAACGACCCGGCCTCCACAGCTGCCTTAAATACACCCAACGACCCGGCCTCCACAGCTGCCTTAAATAGACCCAACGACCCGGCCACCACAGCTGCCTTAAATACACCCAACGACCCGGCCTCCACAGCTGCCTTAAATACACCCAACGACCTGGCCTCCACAGCTGCCTTAAATACACCCAACGACCCGGCCTCCACAGCTGCCTTAAATACACCCAACTACCCGGCCTCCACAGCTGCCTTAAATACACCCAACGACCCGGCCTCCACAGCTGCCTAAAATACACCCAACGACCCGGCCTCCACAGCTGCCTTAAATACACCCAACGACCCCCCCCCCGGCCTCCACAGCTGCCTTAAATACACCCAACGACCCGGCCTCCACAGCTGCCTTAAATACACCCAACGGCCCGGCCTCCACAGCTGCCTTAAATACACCCAACGACCCGGCCTCCACAGCTGCCTTAAATACACCCAACGACCCGGCCTCCACAGCTGCCTTAAATACACCCAACGACCCGGCCTCCACAGCTGACTAAAATACACCCAACGACCCGGCCTCCACAGCTGCCTTAAATACACCCAACGACCCCCCCCCCTGGCCTCCACAGCTGCCTTAAATACACCCAACGACCCGGCCTCCACAGCTGCCTTAAATACACCCAACGACCCCCTCTGGCTTCCACAGCTGCCTTAAATACACCCAATGACCCGGCCTCCACAGCTGCCTTAAATACACCCAACGACCCGGCCTCCACAGCTGCCTTAAATACACCCAACGACCCCCCCTGGCCTCCACAGCTGCCTTAAATACACCCAATGACCCGGCCTCCACAGCTGCCTTAAATACACCCAACGACCCGGCCTCCACAGCTGCCTTAAATACACCCAACGACCCGGCCTCCACAGCTGCCTTAAATACACCCAACAACCCGGCCTCCACAGCTGCCTTAACTACACCCAACGACCTGGCCTCCACAGCTGCCTTAAATACACCCAACGACCTGGCCTCCACAGCTGCCTTAAATACACCCAACGACCTGGCCTCCACAGCTGCCTTAAATATACCCAGTGACCTGGCCTCCACAGCTGCCTTAAATACACCCAATGTCCCCCCCAGCCTCCACAGCTGCCTTAAATTCACACAACGACCCCACCCTGGCCTCCACAGCTGCCTTAAATACACCCAACGACCCCCCCCCTGGCCTCCACAGCTGCCTTAAATACACCCAACAACCCCCGCCCTGGCCTCCACAGCTGCCTTAAATACACCCAATCACCCCCCCCTGGCCTCCACAGCTGCCTTAAATACACCCAACGACCCGGCCTCCACAGCTGCCTTAAATACACCCAACGACCCGGCCTCCACAGCTGCCTTAAATACACCCAACGACCCGGCCTCCACAGCTGCCTTAAATACACCCAACGACCCGGCCTCCACAGCTGCCTTAAATACACCCAACGACCCGGCCTCCACAGCTGCCTTAAATACACCCAACGACCCCCTCTGGCCTCCACAGCTGCCTTAAATACACCCAATGACCCGGCCTCCACAGCTGCCTAAAATACACCCAACGATCCGGCCTCCACAGCTGCCTTAAATACACCCAATGACCCGGCCTCCACAGCTGCCTGAAATACACCCAACGACCTGGCCTCCACAGCTGCCTTAAATACACCCAACAACCCCCCCCCCTGGCCTCCACAGCAGCCTTAAATACACCCAACGACCCGGCCTCCACAGCTGCCTTAAATACACCCAACGACCCGGCCTCCACAGCTGCCTTAAATACACCCAACGACCCGGCCTCCACAGCTGCCTTAAATACACCCAACGACCCGGCCTCCACAGCTGCCTTAAATACACCCAACGACCCGGCCTCCACAGCTGCCTTAAATACACCCAACGACCCGGCATCCACAGCTGCCTTAAATACACCCAACTACCCGGCCTCCACAGCGGCCTTAAATACACCCAACGACCCGGCCTCCACAGCTGCCTAAAATACACCCAACGACCCGGCCTCCACAGCTGCCTTAAATACACCCAACGACCCCCCCCCCGGGCCTCCACAGCTGCCTTAAATACACCCAACGACCCGGCCTCCACAGCTGCCTTAAATACACCCAACGACCCCCTCTGGCCTCCACAGCTGCCTTAAATACACCCAATGACCCGGCCTCCACAGCTGCCTTAAATACACCCAACGACCCGGCCTCCACAGCTGCCTTAAATACACCCAACGACCCCCCCTGGCCTCCACAGCTGCCTTAAATACACCCAACGACCCGGCCTCCACAGCTGCCTTAAATACACCCAACGACCTGGCCTCCACAGCTGCCTTAAATACACCCAACGACCCGGCCTCCACAGCTGCCTTAAATTCACCCAACGACCCGGCCTCCACAGCTGCCTTAAATACACCCAACGACCCGGCCTCCACAGCTGCCTAAAATACACCCAACGATCCGGCCTCCACAGCTGCCTTAAATACACCCAATGACCCGGCCTCCACAGCTGCCTGAAATACACCCAACGACCTGGCCTCCACAGCTGCCTTAAATACACCCAACAAACCCCCCCCCGGCCTCCACAGCAGCCTTAAATACACCCAACGACCCGGCCTCCACAGCTGCCTTAAATACACCCAACGACCCGGCCTCCACAGCTGCCTTAAATACACCCAACGACCCGGCCTCCACAGCTGCCTTAAATACACCCAACGACCCCCTCTGGCCTCCACAGCTGCCTTAAATACACCCAATGACCCGGCCTCCACAGCTGCCTTAAATACACCCAACGACCCGGCCTCCACAGCTGCCTTAAATACACCCAACGACCCCCCCTGGCCACCACAGCTGCCTTAAATACACCCAACGACCCGGCCTCCACAGCTGCCTTAAATACACCCAACGACCCGGCCTCCACAGCTGCCTTAAATACACCCAACGACCCGGCCTCCACAGCTGCCTTAAATACACCCAACGACCCGGCCTCCACAGCTGCCTTAAATACACCCAACGACCCGGCCTCCACAGCTGCCTAAAATACACCCAACGATCCGGCCTCCACAGCTGCCTTAAATACACCCAATGATCCGGCCTCCACAGCTGCCTGAAATACACCCAACGACCTGGCCTCCACAGCTGCCTTAAATACACCCAACAACCCCCCCCCCTGGCCTCCACAGCAGCCTTAAATACACCCAACGACCCGGCCTCCACAGCTGCCTTAAATACACCCAACGACCCGGCCTCCACAGCTGCCTTAAATACACCCAACGACCCGGCCTCCACAGCTGCCTTAAATACACCCAACGACCCGGCCTCCACTGCTGCCTTAAATACACCCAACGACCCGGCCTCCACAGCTGCCTTAAATACACCCAACGACCCGGCCTCCACAGCTGCCTTAAATACACCCAACGACCCGGCATCCACAGCTGCCTTAAATACACCCAACTACCCGGCCTCCACAGCGGCCTTAAATACACCCAACGACCCGGCCTCCACAGCTGCCTAAAATACACCCAACGACCCGGCCTCCACAGCTGCCTTAAATACACCCAACGACGCCCCCCCCTGGCCTCCACAGCTGCCTTAAATACACCCAACGACCCGGCCTCCACAGCTGCCTTAAATACACCCAACGACCCCCTCTGGCCTCCACAGCTGCCTTAAATACACCCAATGACCCGGCCTCCACAGCTGCCTTAAATACACCCAACGACCCCCCCTGGCCTCCACAGCTGCCTTAAATACACCCAACGACCCGGCCTCCACAGCTGCCTTAAATACACCCAACGACCCGGCCTCCACAGCTGCCTTAAATACACCCAACGACCCGGCCTCCACAGCTGCCTTAAATACACCCAACGACCCGGCCTCCACAGCTGCCTTAAATACACCCAACGACCTGGCCTCCACAGCTGCCTTAAATACACCCAACGACCTGGCCTCCACAGCTGCCTTAAATACACCCAACGACCTGGCCTCCACAGCTGCCTTAAATATACCCAGTGACCTGGCCTCCACAGCTGCCTTAAATACACCCAATGACCCCCCCAGCCTCCACAGCTGCCTTAAATTCACACAACGACCCCACCCTGGCCTCCACAGCTGCCTTAAATACACCCAACGACCCCCCCCCTGGCCTCCACAGCTGCCTTAAATACACCCAACAACCCCCCCCCGGCCTCCACAGCTGCCTTAAATACACCCAATCACCCCCCCCTGACCTCCACAGCTGCCTTAAATACACCCAACGACCTGGCCACAGCTGCCTTAAATACACCCAACGACCCCCCCCGGCCTCCACAGCTGCCTTAAATACACCCAACGACCCCCCCCTGGCCTCCACAGCTGCCTTAAATACACCCAATGACCCCCCCCCCCCGGCCTCCACAGCTGCCTTAAATACACCCAACGACCCGGCCTCCACAGCTGCCTTAAATACACCCAATGACCCGGCCTCCACAGCTGCCTTAAATAGACCCAACGACCCGGCCTCCACAGCTGCCTTAAATACACCCAACGACCCGGCCTCCACAGCTGCCTTAAATGCACCCAACGACCCGGCCTCCACAGCTGCCTTAAACACACCCAACGACCCGGCCTCCACAGCTGCCTTAAACACACCCAACGACCCGGCCTCCACAGCTGCCTTAAATACACCCAACGACCCGGCCTCCACAGCTGCCTTAAATAGACCCAACGACCCGGCCACCACAGCTGCCTTAAATACACCCAACGACCCGGCCTCCACAGCTGCCTTAAATACACCCAACAACCTGGCCTCCACAGCTGCCTTAAATACACCCAACGACCCGGCCTCCACAGCTGCCTTAAATACACCCAACTACCCGGCCTCCACAGCTGCCTTAAATACACCCAACGACCCGGCCTCCACAGCTGCCTAAAATACACCCAAAGACCCGGCCTCCACAGCTGCCTTAAATACACCCAACGACCCCCCCCCCCGCCCTCCACAGCTGCCTTAAATACACCCAACGACCCGGCCTCCACAGCTGCCTTAAATACACCCAACGGCCCGGCCTCCACAGCTGCCTTAAATACACCCAACGACCCGGCCTCCACAGCTGCCTTAAATACACCCATCGACCCGGCCTCCACAGCTGCCTTAAATACACCCAACGACCCGGCCTCCACAGCTGACTAAAATACACCCAACGACCCGGCCTCCACAGCTGCCTTAAATACACCCAACGACCCCCCCCCCTGGCCTCCACAGCTGCCTTAAATACACCCAACGACCCGGCCTCCACAGCTGCCTTAAATACACCCAACGACCCCCTCTGGCCTCCACAGCTGCCTTAAATACACCCAATGACCCGGCCTCCACAGCTGCCTTAAATACACCCAACGACCCGGCCTCCACAGCTGCCTTAAATACACCCAACGACCCCCCCTGGCCTCCACAGCTGCCTTAAATACACCCAACGACCCGGCCTCCACAGCTGCCTTAAATACACCCAACGACCCGGCCTCCACAGCTGCCTTAAATACACCCAACGACCCGGCCTCCACAGCTGCCTTAAATACACCCAACGACCCGGCCTCCACAGCTGCCTTAAACACACCCAACGACCCGGCCTCCACAGCTGCCTTAAATACACCCAACGACCCGGCCTCCACAGCTGCCTTAAATAGACCCAACGACCCGGCCACCACAGCTGCCTTAAATACACCCAACGACCCGGCCTCCACAGCTGCCTTAAATACACCCAACGACCTGGCCTCCACAGCTGCCTTAAATACACCCAACGACCCGGCCTCCACAGCTGCCTTAAATACACCCAACTACCCGGCCTCCACAGCTGCCTTAAATACACCCAACGACCCGGCCTCCACAGCTGCCTAAAATACACCCAACGACCCGGCCTCCACAGCTGCCTTAAATACACCCAACGACCCCCCCCCCGGCCTCCACAGCTGCCTTAAATACACCCAACGACCCGGCCTCCACAGCTGCCTTAAATACACCCAACGGCCCGGCCTCCACAGCTGCCTTAAATACACCCAACGACCCGGCCTCCACAGCTGCCTTAAATACACCCAACGACCCGGCCTCCACAGCTGCCTTAAATACACCCAACGACCCGGCCTCCACAGCTGACTAAAATACACCCAACGACCCGGCCTCCACAGCTGCCTTAAATACACCCAACGACCCCCCCCCCTGGCCTCCACAGCTGCCTTAAATATACCCAACGACCCGGCCTCCACAGCTGCCTTAAATACACCCAACGACCCCCTCTGGCCTCCACAGCTGCCTTAAATACACCCAATGACCCGGCCTCCACAGCTGCCTTAAATACACCCAACGACCCGGCCTCCACAGCTGCCTTAAATACACCCAACGACCCCCCCTGGCCTCCACAGCTGCCTTAAATACACCCAACGACCCGGCCTCCACAGCTGCCTTAAATACACCCAACGACCCGGCCTCCACAGCTGCCTTAAATACACCCAACGACCCGGCCTCCACAGCTGCCTTAAATACACCCAACGACCCGGCCTCCACAGCTGCCTTAACTACACCCAACGACCTGGCCTCCACAGCTGCCTTAAATACACCCAACGACCTGGCCTCCACAGCTGCCTTAAATACACCCAACGACCTGGCCTCCACAGCTGCCTTAAATATACCCAGTGACCTGGCCTCCACAGCTGCCTTAAATACACCCAATGACCCCCCCAGCCTCCACAGCTGCCTTAAATTCACACAACGACCCCACCCTGGCCTCCACAGCTGCCTTAAATACACCCAACGACCCCCCCCCTGGCCTCCACAGCTGCCTTAAATACACCCAACAACCCCCGCCCTGGCCTCCACAGCTGCCTTAAATACACCCAATCACCCCCCCCTGGCCTCCACAGCTGCCTTAAATACACCCAACGACCCGGCCTCCACAGCTGCCTTAAATACACCCAACGACCCGGCCTCCACAGCTGCCTTAAATACACCCAACGACCCGGGCTCCACAGCTGCCTTAAATACACCCAACGACCCGGCCTCCACAGCTGCCTTAAATACACCCAACGACCCGGCCTCCACAGCTGCCTTAAATACACCCAACGACCCCCTCTGGCCTCCACAGCTGCCTTAAATACACCCAATGACCCGGCCTCCACAGCTGCCTAAAATACACCCAACGATCCGGCCTCCACAGCTGCCTTAAATACACCCAATGACCCGGCCTCCACAGCTGCCTGAAATACACCCAACGACCTGGCCTCCACAGCTGCCTTAAATACACCCAACAACCCCCCCCCCTGGCCTCCACAGCAGCCTTAAATACACCCAACGACCCGGCCTCCACAGCTGCCTTAAATACACCCAACGACCCGGCCTCCACAGCTGCCTTAAATACACCCAACGACCCGGCCTCCACAGCTGCCTTAAATACACCCAACGACCCGGCCTCCACAGCTGCCTTAAATACACCCAACGACCCGGCCTCCACAGCTGCCTTAAATACACCCAACGACCCGGCATCCACAGCTGCCTTAAATACACCCAACTACCCGGCCTCCACAGCGGCCTTAAATACACACAACGACCCGGCCTCCACAGCTGCCTAAAATACACCCAACGACCCGGCCTCCACAGCTGCCTTAAATACACCCAACGACCCCCCCCCCTGGCCTCCACAGCTGCCTTAAATACACCCAACGACCCGGCCTCCACAGCTGCCTTAAATACACCCAACGACCCCCTCTGGCCTCCACAGCTGCCTTAAATACACCCAATGACCCGGCCTCCACAGCTGCCTTAAATACACCCAACGACCCGGCCTCCACAGCTGCCTTAAATACACCCAACGACCCCCCCTGGCCTCCACAGCTGCCTTAAATACACCCAACGACCCGGCCTCCACAGCTGCCTTAAATACACCCAACGACCTGGCCTCCACAGCTGCCTTAAATACACCCAACGACCCGGCCTCCACAGCTGCCTTAAATACACCCAACGACCCGGCCTCCACAGCTGCCTTAAATACACCCAACGACCCGGCCTCCACAGCTGCCTAAAATACACCCAACGATCCGGCCTCCACAGCTGCCTTAAATACACCCAATGACCCGGCCTCCACAGCTGCCTGAAATACACCCAACGACCTGGCCTCCACAGCTGCCTTAAATACACCCAACAACCCCCCCCCCTGGCCTCCACAGCAGCCTTAAATA
The DNA here is from genome assembly GCF_030144855.1 of Hypanus sabinus. NCBI lineage: Eukaryota > Metazoa > Chordata > Chondrichthyes > Myliobatiformes > Dasyatidae > Hypanus > Hypanus sabinus. Next base: position 64,459,735 of record NC_082724.1, on the reverse strand, counting down.
CACCCAACGACCCGGCCTCCACAGCTGCCTTAAATACACCCAACGACCCGGCCTCCACAGCTGCCTTAAATACACCCAACGACCCGGCCTCCACAGCTGCCTTAAATACACCCAACGACCCGGCCTCCACAGCTGCCTTAAATACACCCAACGACCCGGCCTCCACAGCTGCCTTAAATACACCCAACGACCCGGCCTCCACAGCTGCCTTAAATACACCCAACGACCCGGCATCCACAGCTGCCTTAAATACACCCAACTACCCGCCTCCACAGCGGCCTTAAATACACCCAACGACCCGGCCTCCACAGCTGCCTAAAATACACCCAACGACCCGGCCTCCACAGCTGCCTTAAATACACCCAACGACCCCCCCCCCCTGGCCTCCACAGCTGCCTTAAATACACCCAACGACCCGGCCTCCACAGCTGCCTTAAATACACCCAACGACCCCCTCTGGCCTCCACAGCTGCCTTAAATACACCCAACGACCCCCCCTGGCCTCCACAGCTGCCTTAAATACACCCAACGACCCGGCCTCCACAGCTGCCTTAAATACACCCAACGACCCGGCCTCCACAGCTGCCTTAAATACACCCAACGACCCGGCCTCCACAGCTGCCTTAAATACACCCAACGACCCGGCCTCCACAGCTGCCTTAAATACACCCACGACCTGGCCTCCACAGCTGCTTAAATACACCCAACGACCTGGCCTCCACAGCTGCCTTAAATACACCCAACAACCTGGCCTCCACAGCTGCCTTAAATATACCCAGTGACCTGGCCTCCACAGCTGCCTTAAATACACCCAATGACCCCCCCAGCCTCCACAGCTGCCTTAAATTCACACAACGACCCCACCCTGGCCTCCAACAGCTGCCTTAAATACACCCAACGACCCCCCCCCTGGCCTCCACAGCTGCCTTAAATACACCCAACAACCCCCCCCCTGGCCTCCACAGCTGCCTTAAATACACCCAATCACCCCCCCCTGGCCTCCACAGCTGCCTTAAATACACCCAACGACCTGGCCACAGCTGCCTTAAATACACCCAACGACACCCCCCTGGCCTCCACAGCTGCCTTAAATACACCCAACGACCCCCCCCTGGCCTCCACAGCTGCCTTAAATACACCCAATGACCCCCCCCCCCCGGCCTCCACAGCTGCCTTAAATACACCCAACGACCCGGCCTCCACAGCTGCCTTAAATACACCAATGACCCGGCCTCCACAGCTGCCTTAAATAGACCCAACGACCCGGCCTCCACAGCTGCCTTAAATACACCCACCGACCCCCCCTGGCCTCCACAGCTGCCTTAAATACACCCAACGACCCCGGCCTCCACAGCTGCCTTAAATACACCCAACGACCCGGCCTCCACAGCTGCCTTAAATACACCCAACAACCCCCCCTGGCATCCACATCTGACTTAAATACACCCAACGACCCGGCCTCCACAGCTGCCTTAAAATACACCCAAAGACCTGGCCTCCACAGGTGCCTTAAATACACCTAACGACCCGGCCTGCACAGCTGCCTTAAATACACCCAACGACCTGGCCTCCACAGCTGCCTAAAATACACCCAACGACCCGGCCTCCACAGCTGCCTTAAATACACCCAGTGACCTGGCCTCCACAGCTGCCTTAAATACACCCAACGACCCGGCCTCCACAGCTGCCTTAAATACACCCAACGACCTGGCCTCCACAGCTGCCTTAAATACACCCAACGACCCGGCCTCCACAGCTGCCTTAAATACACCCAACGACCCGGCCTCCACAGCTGCCTAAAATACACCCAACGATCCGGCCTCCACAGCTGCCTTAAATACACCCAATGACCCGGCCTCCACAGCTGCCTGAAATACACCCAACGACCTGGCCTCCACAGCTGCCTTAAATACACCCAACAACCCCCCCCCCCTGGCCTCCACAGCAGCCTTAAATACACCCAACGACCCGGCCTCCACAGCTGCCTTAAATACACCCAACGACCCCCTCTGGCCTCCACAGCTGCCTTAAATACACCCAATGACCCGGCCTCCACAGCTGCCTTAAATACACCCAACGACCCGGCCTCCACAGCTGCCTTAAATACACCCAACGACCCCCCCTGGCCTCCACAGCTGCCTTAAATACACCCAACGACCCCCCCTGGCCTCCACAGCTGCCTTAAATACACCCAACGACCCGGCCTCCACAGCTGCCTTAAATACACCCAACGACCCGGCCTCCACAGCTGCCTTAAATACACCCAACGACCCGGCCTCCACAGCTGCCTTAAATACACCCAACGACCCGGCCTCCACAGCTGCCTTAAATACACCCAACGACCTGGCCTCCACAGCTGCCTTAAATACACCCAACGACCTGGCCTCCACAGCTGCCTTAAATACACCCAACGACCTGGCCTCCACAGCTGCCTTAAATATACCCAGTGACCTGGCCTCCACAGCTGCCTTAAATACACCCAATGACCCCCCCAGCCTCCACAGCTGCCTTAAATTCACACAACGACCCCACCCTGGCCTCCACAGCTGCCTTAAATACACCCAACGACCCCCCCCCTGGCCTCCACAGCTGCCTTAAATACACCCAACAACCCCCCCCCTGGCCTCCACAGCTGCCTTAAATACACCCAATCACCCCCCCCTGGCCTCCACAGCTGCCTTAAATACACCCAACGACCTGGCCACAGCTGCCTTAAATACACCCAACGACCCCCCCCCTGGCCTCCACAGCTGCCTTAAATACACCCAACGACCCCCCCCTGGCCTCCACAGCTGCCTTAAATACACCCAATGACCCCCCCCCCCCGGCCTCCACAGATGCCTTAAATACACCCAACGACCCGGCCTCCACAGCTGCCTTAAATACACCCAATGACCCGGCCTCCACAGCTGCCTTAAATAGACCCAACGACCCGGCCTCCACAGCTGCCTTAAATACACCCACCGACCCCCCCTGGCCTCCACAGCTGCCTTAAATACACCCAACGACCCGGCCTCCACAGCTGCCTTAAATACACCCAACGACCCGGCCTCCACAGCTGCCTTAAATACACCCAACAACCCCCCCTGGCCTCCACATCTGACTTAAATACACCCAACGACCCGGCCTCCACAGCTGCCTTAAATACACCCAACGAACTGGCCTCCACAGGTGCCTTAAATACACCCAACGACCCGGCCTCCACAGCTGCCTTAAATACACCCAACGGCCCGGCCTCCACAGCTGCCTTAAATACACCCAACGACCCGGCCTCCACAGCTGCCTAAAATACACCCAACGACCCGGCCTCCACAGCTGCCTTAAATACACCCAACGACCTGGCCTCCACAGCTGCCTTAAATACACCCAACGACCCGGCCTCCACAGCTGCCTTAAATACACCTAACGACCCGGCCTGCACAGCTGCCTTAAATACACCCAACGACCTGGCCTCCACAGCTGCCTAAAATACACCCAACGACCCGGCCTCCACAGCTGCCTTAAATACACCCAGTGACCTGGCCTCCACAGCTGCCTTAAATACACCCAACGACCCGGCCTCCACAGCTGCCTTAAATACACCCAACGACCTGGCCTCCACAGCTGCCTTAAATACACCCAACGACCCGGCCTCCACAGCTGCCTTAAATACACCCAACGACCCGGCCTCCACAGCTGCCTAAAATACACCCAACGATCCGGCCTCCACAGCTGCCTTAAATACACCCAATGACCCGGCCTCCACAGCTGCCTGAAATACACCCAACGACCTGGCCTCCACAGCTGCCTTAAATACACCCAACAACCCACCCCCCCTGGCCTCCACAGCAGCCTTAAATACACCCAACGACCCGGCCTCCACAGCTGCCTTAAATACACCCAACGACCCGGCCTCCACAGCTGCCTTAAATACACCCAACGACCCGGCCTCCACAGCTGCCTTAAATACACCCAACGACCCGGCCTCCACAGCTGCCTTAAATACACCCAACTACCCGGCCTCCACAGCGGCCTTAAATACACCCAACGACCCGGCCTCCACAGCTGCCTAAAATACACCCAACGACCCGGCCTCCACAGCTGCCTTAAATACACCCAACGACCCCGCCCCCCCCGGCCTCCACAGCTGCCTTAAATACACCCAACGACCCGGTCTCCACAGCTGCCTTAAATACACCCAACGACCCGGCCTCCACAGCTGCCTTAAATACACCCAACGACCTGGCCTCCACAGCTGCCTTAAATACACCCAACGACCCGGCCTCCACAGCTGCCTTAAATACACCCAACGACCCGGCCTCCACAGCTGCCTTAAATACACCCAACGACCCGGCCTCCACAGCTGCCTTAAATACACCCAACGACCCGGCCTCCACAGCTGCCTTAAATACACCCAACGACCCGGCCTCCACAGCTGCCTTAAATACACCCAACGACCCGGCCTCCACAGCTGCCTTAAATGCACCCAACGACCCCGCCTCCACAGCTGCCTTAAACACACCCAACGACCCGGCCTCCACAGCTGCCTTAAACACACCCAACGACCCGGCCTCCACAGCTGCCTTAAATAGACCCAACGACCCGGCCACCACAGCTGCCTTAAATACACCCAACGACCCGGCCTCCACAGCTGCCTTAAATACACCCAACGACCTGGCCTCCACAGCTGCCTTAAATACACCCAACGACCCGGCCTCCACAGCTGCCTTAAATACACCCAACTACCCGGCCTCCACAGCTGCCTTAAATACACCCAACGACCCGGCCTCCACAGCTGCCTAAAATACACCCAACGACCCGGCCTCCACAGCTGCCTTAAATACACCCAACGACCCCCCCCCCCGGCCTCCACAGCTGCCTTAAATACACCCAACGACCCGGCCTCCACAGCTGCCTTAAATACACCCAACGGCCCGGCCTCCACAGCTGCCTTAAATACACCCAACGACCCGGCCTCCACAGCTGCCTTAAATACACACAACGACCCGGCCTCCACAGCTGCCTTAAATACACCCAACGACCCGGCCTCCACAGCTGCCTAAAATACACCCAACGACCCGGCCTCCACAGCTGCCTTAAATACACCCAACGACCCCCCCCCTGGCCTCCACAGCTGCCTTAAATACACCCAACGACCCGGCCTCCACAGCTGCCTTAAATACACCCAACGACCCCCCCTGGCCTCCACAGCTGCCTTAAATACACCCAATGACCCGGCCTCCACAGCTGCCTTAAATACACCCAACGACCCGGCCTCCACAGCTGCCTTAAATACACCCAACGAACCCCCCTGGCCTCCACAGCTGCCTTAAATACACCCAACGACCCGGCCTCCACAGCTGCCTTAAATACACCCAACGACCTGGCCTCCACAGCTGCCTTAAATACACCCAACGACCCGGCCTCCACAGCTGCCTTAAATACACCCAACGACCCGGCCTCCACAGCTGCCTTAAATACACCCAACGACCCGGCCTCCACAGCTGCCTAAAAGACACCCAACGATCCGGCCTCCACAGCTGCCTTAAATACACCCAATGACCCGGCCTCCACAGCTGCCTGAAATACACCCAACGACCTGGCCTCCACAGCTGCCTTAAATACACCCAACAACCCCCCCCACGGCCACCACAGCAGCCTTAAATACACCCAACGACCCGGCCTCCACAGCTGCCTTAAATACACCCAACGACCCGGCCTCCACAGCTGCCTTAAATACACCCAACGACCCGGCCTCCACAGCTGCCTTAAATACACCCAACGACCCGGCCTCCACAGCTGCCTTAAATACACCCAACGACCCGGCCTCCACAGCTGCCTTAAATACACCCAACGACCCGGCCTCCACAGCTGCCTTAAATACACCCAACGACCCGGCATCCACAGCTGCCTTAAATACACCCAACTACCCGGCCTCCACAGCGGCCTTAAATACACCCAACGACCCGGCCTCCACAGCTGCCTAAAATACACCCAACGACCCGGCCTCCACAGCTGCCTTAAATACACCCAACGACCCCCCCCCCTGGCCTCCACAGCTGCCTTAAATACACCCAACGACCCGGCCTCCACAGCTGCCTTAAATACACCCAATGACCCCCTCTGGCCTCCACAGCTGCCTTAAATACACCCAATGACCCGGCCTCCACAGCTGCCTTAAATACACCCAACGACCCGGCCTCCACAGCTGCCTTAAATACACCCAACGACCCCCCATGGCCTCCACAGCTGCCTTAAATACACCCAACGACCCGGCCTCCACAGCTGCGTTAAATACACCCAACGACCCGGCCTCCACAGCTGCCTTAAATACACCCAACGACCCGGCCTCCACAGCTGCCTTAAATACACCCAACGACCCGGCCTCCACAGCTGCCTTAAATACACCCAACGACCTGGCCTCCACAGCTGCCTTAAATACACCCAACGACCTGGCCTCCACAGCTGCCTTAAATACACCCAACGACCTGGCCTCCACAGCTGCCTTAAATATACCCAGTGACCTGGCCTCCACAGCTGCCTTAAATACACCCAATGACCCCCCCAGCCTCCACAGCTGCCTTAAATTCACACAACGACCCCACCCTGGCCTCCACAGCTGCCTTAAATACACCCAACGACCCCCCCCCTGGCCTCCACAGCTGCCTTAAATACACCCAACAACCCCCCCCCTGGCCTCCACAGCTGCCTTAAATACACCCAATCACCCCCCCCTGGCCTCCACAGCTGCCTTAAATACACCCAACGACCTGGCCACAGCTGCCTTAAATACACCCAACGACCCCCCCCTGGCCTCCACAGCTGCCTTAAATACACCCAACGACCCCCCCCTGGCCTCCACAGCTGCCTTAAATACACCCAATGACCCCCCCCCCCGGCCTCCACAGCTGCCTTAAATACACCCAACGACCCGGCCTCCACAGCTGCCTTAAATACACCCAATGACCCGGCCTCCACAGCTGCCTTAAATAGACCCAACGACCCGGCCTCCACAGCTGCCTTAAATACACCCAACGACCCCCCCTGGCCTCCACAGCTGCCTTAAATACACCCAACGACCCGGCCTCCACAGCTGCCTTAAATACACCCAACGACCCGGCCTCCACAGCTGCCTTAAATACACCCAACAACCCCCCCTGGCCTCCACATCTGACTTAAATACACCCAACGACCCGGCCTCCACAGCTGCCTTAAATACACCCAACGACCTGGCCTCCACAGGTGACTTAAATACACCCAACGACCCGGCCTCCACAGCTGCCTTAAATACACCCAACGGCCCGGCCTCCACAGCTGCCTTAAATACACCCAACGACCCGGCCTCCACAGCTGCCTTAAATACACCCAACGACCCGGCCTGCACAGCTGCCTTAAATACACCCAACGACCTGGCCTCCACAGCTGCCTAAAATACACCCAACGACCCGGCCTCCACAGCTGCCTTAAATACACCCAGTGACCTGGCCTCCACAGCTGCCTTAAATACACCCAACGACAAGGCCTCCACAGCTGCCTTAAATACACCCAACGACCTGGCCTCCACAGCTGCCTTAAATACACCCAACGACCCGGCCTCCACAGCTGCCTTAAATACACCCAACGACCCGGCCTCCACAGCTGTCTTAAATACACCCAACGACCCGGCCTCCACAGCTGCCTAAAATACACCCAACGATCCGGCCTCCACAGCTGCCTTAAATACACCCAATGACCCGGCCTCCACAGCTGCCTGAAATACACGCAACGACCTGGCCTCCACAGCTGCCTTAAATACACCCAACAACCACCCCCCCCCGGCCTCCACAGCAGCCTTAAATACACCCAACGACCCGGCCTCCACAGCTGCCTTAAATACACCCAACGACCCGGCCTCCACAGCTGCCTTAAATACACCCAACGACCCGGCCTCCACAGCTGCCTTAAATACACCCAACGACCCGGCCTCCACAGATGCCTTAAATACACCCAACGACCCGGCCTCCACAGCTGCCTTAAATACACCCAACGACCCGGCCTCCACAGCTGCCTTAAATACACCCAACGACCCGGCATCCACAGCTGCCTTAAATACACCCAACTACCCGGCCTCCACAGCGGCCTTAAATACACCCAACGACCCGGCCTCCACAGCTGCCTTAAATACACCCAACGACCCCGCCCCCCCCGGCCTCCACAGCTGCCTTAAATACACCCAACGACCCGGTCTCCACAGCTGCCTTAAATACACCCAACGACCCGGCCTCCACAGCTGCCTTAAATACACCCAACGACCCGGCCTCCACAGATGCCTTAAATACACCCAACGACCCGGCCTCCACAGCTGCCTTAAATGCACCCAACGACCCCGCCTCCACAGCTGCCTTAAACACACCCAACGACCCGGCCTCCACAGCTGCCTTAAACACACCCAACGACCCGGCCTCCACAGCTGCCTTAAATAGACCCAACGACCCGGCCACCACAGCTGCCTTAAATACACCCAACGACCCGGCCTCCACAGCTGCCTTAAATACACCCAACGACCCGGCCTGCACAGCTGCCTTAAATACACCCAACGACCCGGCCTCCACAGCTGCCTTAAATACACCCAACGACCCGGCCTCCACAGCTGCCTTAAATACACCCAACGACCCGGCCTCCACAGCTGCCTTAAATGCACCCAACGACCCCGCCTCCACAGCTGCCTTAAACACACCCAACGACCCGGCCTCCACAGCTGCCTTAAACACACCGAACGACCCGGCCTCCACAGCTGCCTTAAATAGACCCAACGACCCGGCCACCACAGCTGCCTTAAACACACCCAACGACCCGGCCTCCACAGCTGCCTTAAATACACCCAACGACCTGGCCTCCACAGCTGCCTTAAATACACCCAACGACCAGGCCTCCACAGCTGCCTTAAATACACCCAACTACCCGGCCTCCACAGCTGCCTTAAATACACCCAACGACCCGGCCTCCACAGCTGCCTAAAATACACCCAACGACCCGGCCTCCACAGCTGCCTTAAATACACCCAACGACCCCCCCCCCCGGCCTCCACAGCTGCCTTAAATACACCCAACGACCCGGCCTCCACAGCTGCCTTAAATACACCCAACGGCCCGGCCTCCACAGCTGCCTTAAATACACCCAACGACCCGGCCTCTACAGCTGCCTTAAATACACACAACGACCCGGCCTCCACAGCTGCCTTAAATACACCCAACGACCCGGCCTCCACAGCTGCCTAAAATACACCCAACGACCCGGCCTCCACAGCTGCCTTAAATACACCCAACGACCCCCCCCCTGGCCTCCACAGCTGCCTTAAATACACCCAACGACCCGGCCTCCACAGCTGCCTTAAATACACCCAACAACCCCCCCTGGCCTCCACAGCTGCCTTAAATACACCCAATGACCCGGCCTCCACAGCTGCCTTAAATACACCCAACGACCCGGCCTCCACAGCTGCCTTAAATACACCCAACGACCCCCACTGGCCTCCACAGCTGCCTTAAATACACCCAACGACCCGGCCTCCACAGCTGCCTTAAATACACCCAACGACCCGGCCTCCACAGCTGCCTTAAATACACCCAACGACCCGGCCTCCACAGCTGCCTTAAATACACCCAATGACCCGGCCTCCACAGCTGCCTTAAATAGACCCAACGACCCGGCCTCCACAGCTGCCTTAAATACACCCAACGACCCCCCCTGGCCTCCACAGCTGCCTTAAATACACCCAACGACCCGGCCTCCACAGCTGCCTTAAATACACCCAACGACCCGGCCTCCACAGCTGCCTTAAATACACCCAACAACCCCCCCTGGCCTCCACATCTGACTTAAATACACCCAACGACCCGGCCTCCACAGCTGCCTTAAATACACCCAACGACCTGGCCTCCACAGGTGCCTTAAATACACCCAACGACCCGGCCTCCACAGCTGCCTTAAATACACCCAACGGCCCGGCCTCCACAGCTGCCTTAAATACACCCAACGACCCGGCCTCCACAGCTGCCTTAAATACACCCAACGACCCGGCCTCCACAGCTGCCTTAAATACACCCAACGACCTGGCCTCCACAGCTGCCTTAAATACACACAACGACCCGGCCTCCACAGCTGCCTTAAATACACCTAACGACCCGGCCTGCACAGCTGCCTTAAATACACCCAACGACCTGGCCTCCACAGCTGCCTAAAATACACCCAACGACCCGGCCTCCACAGCTGCCTTAAATACACCCAGTGACCTGGCCTCCACAGCTGCCTTAAATACACCCAACGACCCGGCCTCCACAGCTGCCTTAAATACACCCAACGACCTGGCCTCCACAGCTGCCTTAAATACACCCAACGACCCGGCCTCCACAGCTGCCTTAAATACACCCAACGACCCGGCCTCCACAGCTGTCTTAAATACACCCAACGACCCGGCCTCCACAGCTGCCTAAAATACACCCAACGATCCGGCCTCCACAGCTGCCTTAAATACACCCAATGACCCGGCCTCCACAGCTGCCTGAAATACACGCAACGACCTGGCCTCCACAGCTGCCTTAAATACACCCAACAACCACCCCCCCCCGGCCTCCACAGCAGCCTTAAATACACCCAACGACCCGGCCTCCACAGCTGCCTTAAATACACCCAACGACCCGGCCTCCACAGCTGCCTTAAATACACCCAACGACCCGGCCTCCACAGCTGCCTTAAATACACCCAACGACCCGGCCTCCACAGATGCCTTAAATACACCCAACGACCCGGCCTCCACAGCTGCCTTAAATACACCCAACGACCCGGCCTCCACAGCTGCCTTAAATACACCCAACGACCCGGCATCCACAGCTGCCTTAAATACACCCAACTACCCGGCCTCCACAGCGGCCTTAAATACACCCAACGACCCGGCCTCCACAGCTGCCTAAAATACACCCAACGACCCGGCCTCCACAGCTGCCTTAAATACACCCAACGACCCCGCCCCCCCCGGCCTCCACAGCTGCCTTAAATACACCCAACGACCCGGTCTCCACAGCTGCCTTAAATACACCCAACGACCTGGCCTCCACAGCTGCCTTAAATACACCCAACGACCCGGCCTCCACAGCTGCCTTAAATGCACCCAACGACCCCGCCTCCACAGCTGCCTTAAACACACCCAACGACCCGGCCTCCACAGCTGCCTTAAACACACCCAACGACCCGGCCTCCACAGCTGCCTTAAATAGACCCAACGACCCGGCCACCACAGCTGCCTTAAATACACCCAACGACCCGGCCTCCACAGCTGCCTTAAATACACCCAACGACCCGGCCTGCACAGCTGCCTTAAATACACCCAACGACCCGGCCTCCACAGCTGCCTTAAATACACCCAACGACCCGGCCTCCACAGCTGCCTTAAATACACCCAACGACCCGGCCTCCACAGCTGCCTTAAATGCACCCAACGACCCCGCCTCCACAGCTGCCTTAAACACACCCAACGACCCGGCCTCCACAGCTGCCTTAAACACACCCAACGACCCGGCCTCCACAGCTGCCTTAAATAGACCCAACGACCCGGCCACCACAGCTGCCTTAAATACACCCAACGACCCGGCCTCCACAGCTGCCTTAAATACACCCAACGACCTGGCCTCCACAGCTGCCTTAAATACACCCAACGACCTGGCCTCCACAGCTGCCTTAAATACACCCAACTACCCGGCCTCCAGAGCTGCCTTAAATACACCCAACGACCCGGCCTCCACAGCTGCCTAAAATACACCCAACGACCCGGCCTCCACAGCTGCCTTAAATACACCCAACGACCCCCCCCCCCGGCCTCCACAGCTGCCTTAAATACACCCAACGACCCGGCCTCCACAGCTGCCTTAAATACACCCAACGGCCCGGCCTCCACAGCTGCCTTAAATACACCCAACGACCCGGCCTCCACAGCCGCCTTAAATACACACAACGACCCGGCCTCCACAGCTGCCTTAAATACACCCAACGACCCGGCCTCCACAGCTGCCTAAAATACACCCAACGACCCGGCCTCCACAGCTGCCTTAAATACACCCAACGACCCCCCCCCTGGCCTCCACAGCTGCCTTAAATACACCCAACGACCCGGCCTCCACAGCTGCCTTAAATACACCCAACAACCCCCCCTGGCCTCCACAGCTGCCTTAAATACACCCAATGACCCGGCCTCCACAGCTGCCTTAAATACACCCAATGACCCGGCCTCCACAGCTGCCTTAAATACACCCAACGACCCCCCCTGGCCTCCACAGCTGCCTTAAATACACCCAACGACCCGGCCTCCACAGCTGCCTTAAATACACCCAACGACCCGGCCTCCACAGCTGCCTTAAATACACCCAACGACCCGGCATCCACAGCTGCCTTAAATACACCCAACGACCCGGCCTCCACAGCTGCCTTAAATACACCCAACGACCCGGCCTCCACAGCTGCCTAAAATACACCCAACGACCCGGCCTCCACAGCTGCCTAAAATACACCCAACGATCCGGCCTCCACAGCTGCCTTAAATACACCCAACGACCCGGCCTCCACAGCTGCCTTAAATACACCCAACGACCCGGCCTCCACAGCTGCCTTAAATACACCCAACGACCCGGCATCCACAGCTGCCTTAAATACACCCAACTACCCGGCCTCCACAGCGGCCTTAAATAAACCCAACGACCCGGCCTCCACAGCTGCCTAAAATACACCCAACGACCCGGCCTCCACAGCTGCCTTAAATACACCCAACGACCCCGCCCCCCCCCGGCCTCCACAGCTGCCTTAAATACACCCAACGACCCGGTCTCCACAGCTGCCTTAAATACACCCAACGACCCGGCCTCCACAGCTGCCTTAAATACACCCAACGACCTGGCCTCCACAGCTGCCTTAAATACACCCAACGACCCGGCCTCCACAGCTCCCTTAAATACACCCAAAGACCCGGCCTCCACAGCTGCCTTAAATACACCCAACGACCCGGCCTCCACAGCTGCCTTAAATACACCCAACGACCCGGCCTCCACAGCTGCCTTAAATACACCCAACGACCCTGCCTCCACAGCTGCCTTAAATACACCCAACGACCCGGCCTCCACAGCTGCCTTAAACGCACCCAACGACCCCGCCTCCACAGCTGCCTTAAACACACCCTACGACCCGGCCTCCACAGCTGCCTTAAACACACCCAACGACCCGGCCTCCACAGCTGCCTTAAATAGACCCAACGACCCGGCCACCACAGCTGCCTTAAATACACCCAACGACCCGGCCTCCACAGCTGCCTTAAATACACCCAACGACCTGGCCTCCACAGCTGCCTTAAATACACCCAACGACCCGGCCTCCACAGCTGCCTTAAATACACCCAACTACCCGGCCTCCACAGCTGCCTTAAATACACCCAACGACCCGGCCTCCACAGCTGCCTAAAATACACCCAACGACCCGGCCTCCACAGCTGCCTTAAATACACCCAACGACCCCCGCCCCCGGCCTCCACAGCTGCCTTAAATACACCCAACGACCTGGCCTCCACAGCTGCCTTAAATACACCCAACGGCCCGGCCTCCACAGCTGCCTTAAATACACCCAACGACCCGGCCTCCACAGCTGCCTTAAATACACCCAACGACCCGGCCTCCACAGCTGCCTTAAATACACCCAACGACCCGGCCTCCACAGCTGCCTAAAATACACCCAACGATCCGGCCTCCACAGCTGCCTTAAATACACCCAACGACCCCCCCCCTGGCCTCCACAGCTGCCTTAAATACACCCAACGACCCGGCCTCCACAGCTGCCTTAAATACACCCAACGACCCCCCCTGGCCTCCACAGCTGCCTTAAATACACCCAATGACCCGGCCTCCACAGCTGCCTTAAATACACCCAACGACCCGGCCTCCACAGCTGCCTTAAATACACCCAACGACCCGGCCTCCACAGCTGACTTAAATACACCCAACGACCCGGCCTCCACAGCTGCCTTAAATACACCCAACGACCCGGCCTCCACAGCTGCCTTAAATACACCGAACGACCCGGCCTCCACAGCTGCCTAAAATACACCCAACGATCCGGCCTCCACAGCTGCCTTAAATACACCCAACGACCCCCCCCCTGGCCTCCACAGCTGCCTTAAATACACCCAACGACCCGGCCTCCACAGCTGCCTTAAATACACCCAACGACCCCCCCCTGGCCTCCACAGCTGCCTTAAATACACCCAATGACCCGGCCTCCACAGCTGCCTTAAATACACCCAACGACCCGGCCTCCACAGCTGACTTAAATACACCCAACGACCCCCCCTGGTCTCCACAGCTGCCTTAAATACACCCAACGACCCGGCCTCCACAGCTGCCTTAAATACACCCAACGACCCGGCCTCCACAGCTGCCTTAAATACACCCAACGACCCGGCCTCCACAGCTGCCTTAAATACACCCAACGACCCGGCCTCCACAGCTGCCTTAAATACACCCAACGACCTGGCCTCCACAGCTGCCTTAAATACACCCAACGACCTGGCCTCCACAGCTGCCTTAAATACACCCAACGACCTGGCCTCCACAGCTGCCTTAAATATACCCAGTGACCTGGCCTCCACAGCTGCCTTAAATACACCCAATGACCCCCCCAGCCTCCACAGCTGCCTTAAATTCACACAACGACCCCACCCTGGCCTCCACAGCTGCCTTAAATACACCCAACGACCCCCCCCCTGGCCTCCACAGCTGCCTTAAATACACCCAACAACACCCCCCCTGGCCTCCACAGCTGCCTTAAATACACCCAATCACCCCCCCCTGGCCTCCACAGCTGCCTTAAATACACCCAACGACCTGGCCACAGCTGCCTTAAATACACCCAACGACCCCCCCCTGGCCTCCACATCTGCCTTAAATACACCCAACGACCCCCCCCGGCCTCCACAGCTGCCTTAAATACACCCAATGACCCCCCCCGGCCTCCACAGCTGCCTTAAATACACCCAACGACCCGGCCTCCACAGCTGCCTTAAATACACCCAATGACCCGGCCTCCACAGCTGCCTTAAATACACCCAACGACCCGGCCTCCACAGCTGCCTTAAATACACCCAACGACCCCCCCTGGCCTCCACAGCTGCCTTAAATACACCCAACGACCCGGCCTCCACAGCTGCCTTAAATACACCCAACGACCCGGCCTCCACAGCTGCCTTAAATACACCCAACGACCCCCCCTGGCCTCCACATCTGCCTTAAATACACCCAACGACCCGGCCTCCACAGCTGCCTTAAATACACCCAACGACCCGGCCTCCACAGCTGCCTTAAATACACCCAACGACCCGGCCTCCACAGCTGCCTTAAATACACCCAACGGCCCGGCCTCCACAGCTGCCTTAAATACACCCAACGACCCGGCCTCCACAGCTGCCTTAAATACACCCAACGACCCGGCCTCCACAGCTGCCTTAAATACACCCAACGACCTGGCCTCCACAGCTGCCTTAAATACACCCAACGACCCGGCCTCCACAGCTGGCTTAAATACACCTAACGACCCGGCCTGCACAGCTGCCTTAAATAGACCCAACGACCTGGCCTCCACAGCTGACTTAAATACACCCAACGGCCCGGCCTCCACAGCTGCCTTAAATACACCCAACGACCCGGCCTCCACAGCTGACTTAAATACACCCAACGGCCCGGCCTCCACAGCTGCCTTAAATACACCCAACGACCCGGCCTCCACAGCTGCCTTAAATACACCCAACGACCCGGCCTCCACAGCTGCCTTAAATACACCCAACGGCCCGGCCTCCACAGCTGCCTTAAATACACCCAACGACCTGGCCTCCACAGCTGCCTTAAATACACCCAGTGACCTGGCCTCCACAGCTGCTTAAATACACCCAACGACCCGGCATCCACAGCTGCCTTAAATACACCCAACGACCCGGCCTCCACAGCTGCCTTAAATACACCCAACGACCCGGCCTCCACAGCTGCCTTAAATACACCCAACGACCTGGCCTCCACAGCTGCCTTAAATACACCCAACGACCTGGCCTCCACAGCTGCCTTAAATACACCCAATGACCCGGCCTCCACAGCTGCCTTAAATACACCCAACGACCCGGCCTCCACAGCTGCCTTAAATACACCCAACGACCCGGCCTCCACAGCTGCCTTAAATACACCCAACGACCCGGCCTCCACAGCTGCCTTAAATACACCCAACGACCCGGCCTCCACAGCTGCCTTAAATACACCCAACGACCCCCCCCCCGGCCTCCACAGCTGCTTTAAATACACCCAACGACCCGGCCTCCACAGCTGCCTTAAATACACCCAACGACCCGGCCTCCACAGCTGCCTTAAATACACCCAACGACACCCCCCTGGCCTCCACAGCTGCCTTAAATACACCCAACGACCCCCCCTTGGCCTCCACAGCTGCCTTAAATACACCCAACGACCCGGCCTCCACAGCTGCCTTAAATACACCCAACGACCCCCCCTGGCCTCCACAGCTGCCTTAAATACACCCAATGACCCGGCCTCCACAGCTGCCTTAAATACACCCAACGACCCGGCCTCCACAGCTGCCTTAAATACACCCAACGACCCCCCCTGGCCTCCACAGCTGCCTTAAATACACCCAACGACCCGGCCTCCACAGCTGCCTTAAATACACCCAACGACCCGGCCTCCACAGCTGCCTTAAATACACCCAACGACCCGGCCTCCACAGCTGCCTTAAATACACCCAACGACCCGGCCTCCACAGCTGCCTTAAATACACCCAACGACCCGGCCTCCACAGCTGCCTTAAATACACCCAACGACCCCCCCCGGCCTCCACAGCTGCCTTAAATACTCCCAACGACCCCACCCTGGCCTCCACAGCTGCCTTAAATACACCCAACAACCCCCCCCCTGGCCTCCACAGCTGCCTTAAATACACCCAACGACCCCACCCCTGGCCTCCACAGCTGCCTTAAATACACCCAACGACCCCCCCCTGGCCTCCACAGCTGCCTTAAATGCACCCAACGACCTGGCCACAGCTGACTTAAATACACCCAACGACCCCCCCTGGCCTCCACAGCTGCCTTAAATACACCCAACGACCCGGCCTCCACAGCTGCCTTAAATACACCCAACGACCCGGCCTCCACAGCTGCCTTAAATACACCCAACGACCCCCCCTGGCCTCCACAGCTGCCTTAAATACACCCAACGACCCGGCCTCCACAGCTGCCTTAAATACAACCAACGACCCGGCCTCCACAGCTGCCTTAAATACACCCAACGACCCGGCCTCCACAGCTGCCTTAAATACACCCAACGACCCGGCCTCCACAGCTGCCTTAAATACACCCAACGACCTGGCCTCCACAGCTGCATTAAATACACCCAACGACCCCCCCGGCCTCCACAGCTGCCTTAAATACACCCAACGACCCCACCCTGGCCTCCACAGCTGCCTTAAATACACCCAACGACCCCCCCCTGGCCTCCACAGCTGCCTTAAATACACCCAACGACCCCACCCCTGGCCTCCACAGCTGCCTTAAATACACCCAACGACCCCCCCCCCGGCCTCCACAGCTGCCTTAAATACACCCAACGACCTGGCCACAGCTGCCTTAAATACACCCAACGACCCCCCCTGGCCTCCACAGCTGCCTTAAATACACCCAACAACCCCCCCGGGCCTCCACAGCTGCCTTAAATACACCCAACGACCCCCCCCGGCCTCCACAGCTGCCTTAAATACACCCAACGACCCGGCCTCCACAGCTGCCTTAAATACACCCAACGACCAGGCCTCCACAGCTGCCTTAAATACACCCAACGACCCGGCCTCCACAGCTGCCTTAAATACACCCAACGACCTGGCCACAGCTGCCTTAAATACACCCAACGACCCCCCCCTGGCCTCCACAGCTGCCTTAAATACACCCAACGACCTGGCCACAGCTGCCTTAAATACACCCAACGACCCCCCCCTGGCCTCCACAGCTGCCTTAAATACACCCAACGACCCGGCCTCCTCAGCTGCCTTAAATACACCCAACGACCTGGCCTCCACAGCTGCCTTAAATACACCCAACGACCCCCCCCTGGCCTCCACAGCTGCCTTAAATACACCCAACGACCTGGCCACAGCTGCCTTAAATACACGCAACGACCTGGACTCCACAGCTGCCTTAAATACACCCAACGACCCGGCCTCCACAGCTGCCTTAAATACACCCAACAACCCCCCCCCCTGGCCTCCACAGCTGCCTTAAATACACCCAACGACCCGGCCTCCACAGCTGCCTTAAATACAACCAACGACCCGGCCTCCACAGCTGCCTTAAATACACCCAACGACCCGGCCTCCACAGCTGCCTTAAATACACCCAACGACCCGGCCTCCACAGCTGCCTTAAATACACCCAACGACCCGGCCTCCACAGCTGCCTTAAATACACCCAACGACCCCCCCCGGCCTCCACAGCTGCCTTAAATACTCCCAACGACCCCACCCTGGCCTCCACAGCTGCCTTGAATACACCCAACAACCCCCCCCCTGGCCTCCACAGCTGCCTTAAATACACCCAACGACCCCACCCCTGGCCTCCACAGCTGCCTTAAATACACCCAACGACCCCCCCCTGGCCTCCACAGCTGCCTTAAATGCACCCAACGACCTGGCCACAGCTGACTTAAATACACCCAACGACCCCCCCTGGCCTCCACAGCTGCCTTAAATACACCCAACGACCCCCCCCCGGCCTCCACAGCTGCCTTAAATACACCCAACGACCAGGCTTCCACAGCTGCCTTAAATACACCCAACGACCCGGCCTCCAGAGCTGCCTTAAATACACCCAACGACCCGGCCTCCACAGCTGCCTTAAATACACCCAAAGACCTGGCCTCCACAGCTGCCTTAAATACACCCAACGACCCGGCCTCCACAGCTGCCTTAAATACACCCAACGACCTGGCCTCCACAGCTGCCTTAAATACACCCAACGACCCCCCCCTGACCTCCACAGCTGCCTTAAATACACCCAACGACCTGGCCTCCACAGCTGCCTTAAATACACCCAACGACCTGGCCTCCACTGCTGCCTTAAATACACCCAACGACCTGGCCTCCAGAGCTGCCTTAAATACACCCAGTGACCTGGCCTCCACAGCTGCCTTAAATACACCCAATGACCCCCCCCTGGCCTCCACAGCTGCCTTAAATACACCCAACGACCCCACCCTGGCCTCCACAGCTGCCTTAAATACACCGAACGACCCCCCCCTGGCCTCCACAGCTGCCTTAAATACACTCAACGACCCCCCCCCTGGCCTCCACAGCTGCCTTAACTACACCCAACGACCCCCCCCCTGGCCTCCACAGCTGCCTTAAATACACCCAACGACCTGGCCACAGCTGCCTTAAATACACCCAACGACCCCCCACTGGCCTCCACAGCTGCCTTAAATACACCCAACGACCCCCCCCTGGCCTCCACAGCTGCCTTAAATACACCCAACGACTCCCCCCCGGCCTCCACAGCTGCCTTAAATACACCCAACGACCCGGCCTCCACAGCTGCCTTAAATACACCCAACGACCCGGCCTCCACAGCTCCCTTAAATACACCCAACGACCCGGCCTCCACAGCTGCCTTAAATACACCCAACGACCCGGCCTCCACAGCTGCCTTAAATACACCCAACGACCCGGCCTCCACAGCTGCCTTAAATACACCCAACGACCCGGCCTCCACAGCTGCCTTAAATACACCCAACGACCTGGCCTCCACAGCTGCCTTAAATACACCCAACGACCCCCCCCGGCCTCCACAGCTGCCTTAAATACACCTAACGACCCCCCCCTGGCCTCCACAGCTGCCTTAAATACACCCAACGACCCCACCCCTGGCCTCCACAGCTGCCTTAAATACACGCAACGACCCCCCCCTGGCCTCCACAGCTGCCTTAAATACACCCAACGACCTGGCCACAGCTGCCTTAAATACACCCAACGACCCCCCCCCCTGGCCTCCACAGCTGCCTTAAATACACCCAACGACCCCCCCCTGGCCTCCACAGCTGCCTTAAATACACCCAACGACCCCCCCCCCCCCGGCCTCCACAGCTGCCTTAAATACACCCAACGACCCGGCCTCCACAGCTGCCTTAAATACACCCAACGACCAGGCCTCCACAGCTGCCTTAAATACACCCAACGACCTGGCCTCCACAGCTGCCTTAAATACACCCAACGACCCGGCCTCCACAGCTGCCTTAAATACACCCAACGACCCTGCCTCCACAGCTGCCTTAAATACACCCAACGACCCGGCCTCCACAGCTGCCTTAAATACACCCAACGACCCGGCCTCCACAGCTGCATTAAATACACCCAACGACCGGACCTCCACAGCTGCCTTAAATACACCCAACGACCCGGCCTCCACAGCTGCCTTAAATACACCCAATGACCCGGCCTCCACAGCTGCCTTAAATACACCCAACGACCCGGCCTCCACAGCTGCCTTAAATACACCCAACGACCCGGCCTCCACAGCTGCCTTAAATACACCCAACGACCCCCCCTGGCCTCCACAGCTGCCTTAAATACACCCAACGACCCGGCCTCCACAGCTGCCTTAAATACACCCAACGACCCGGCCTCCACAGCTGCCTTAAATACACCCAACGACCCGGCCTCCACCGCTGCCTTAAATACACCCAACGACCCCCCCTGGCCTCCACAGCTGCCTTAAATACACCCAACGACCCGGCCTCCACAGCTGCCTTAAATACACCCAACGACCCGGCCTCCACAGCTGCCTTAAATACACCCAACGACCCCCCCTGGCCTCCACAGCTGCCTTAAATACACCCAACGACCCGGCCTCCACAGCTGCCTTAAATACACCCAACGACCCGGCCTCCACAGCTGCCTTAAATACACCCAACGACCCGGCCTCCACAGCTGCCTTAAATACACCCAACGACCCGGCCTCCACAGCTGCCTTAAATACACCCAACGACCTGGCCTCCACAGCTGCATTAAATACACCCAACGACCCCCCCCGGCCTCCACAGCTGCCTTAAATACACCCAACGACCCCACCCTGGCCTCCACAGCTGCCTTAAATACACCCAACGACCCCACCCTGGCCTCCACAGCTGCCTTAAATACACCCAACGACCCCACCCCTGGCCTCCACAGCTGCCTTAAATACACCCAACGACCCCCCCCCGGCCTCCACAGCTGCCTTAAATACACCCAACGACCTGGCCACAGCTGCCTTAAATACACCCAACGACCCCCCCTGGCCTCCACAGCTGCCTTAAATACACCCAACAACCCCCCCCTGGCCTCCACAGCTGCCTTAAATACACCCAACGACCCCCCCCGGCCTCCACAGCTGCCTTAAATACACCCAACGAACCGGCCTCCACAGCTGCCTTAAATACACCCAACGACCAGGCCTCCACAGCTGCCTTAAATACACCCAACGACCCGGCCTCCACAGCTGCCTTAAATACACCCAACGACCTGGCCACAGCTGCCTTAAATACACCCAACGACCCCCCCCTGGCCTCCACAGCTGCCTTAAATACACCCAACGACCTGGCCACAGCTGCCTTAAATACACCCAACGACCCCCCCCTGGCCTCCACAGCTGCCTTAAATACACCCAACGACCCGGCCTCCTCAGCTGCCTTAAATACACCCAACGACCTGGCCTCCACAGCTGCCTTAAATACACCCAACGACCCCCCCCTGGCCTCCACAGCTGCCTTAAATACACCCAACGACCTGGCCACAGCTGCCATAAATACACCCAACGACCTGGACTCCACAGCTGCCTTAAATACACCCAACGACCCGGCCTCCACAGCTGCCTTAAATACACCCAACGACCCGGCCTCCACAGCTGCCTTAAATACACCCAACGACCCGGCCTCCACAGCTCCCTTAAATACACCCAACGACCCGGCCTCCACAGCTGCCTTAAACACACCCAACGACCCGGCCTCCACAGCTGCCTTAAACACACCCAACGACCCGGCCTCCACAGCTGCCTTAAATACACCCAACGACCCGGCCTCCACAGCTGCCTTAAATAGACCCAACGACCCAGCCACCACAGCTGCCTTAAATACACCCAACGACCCGGCCTCCACAGCTGCCTTAAATACACCCAACGACCTGGCCTCCACAGCTGCCTTAAATACACCCAACGACCCGGCCTCCACAGCTGCCTTAAATACACCCAACTACCCGGCCTCCACAGCTGACTTAAATACACCCAACGACCCGGCCTCCACAGCTGCCTAAAATACACCCAACGACCCGGCCTCCACAGCTGCCTTAAATACACCCAACGTCCCCACCCCCCGGCCTCCACAGCTGCCTTAAATACACCCAACGACCCGGCCTCCACAGCTGCCTTAAATACACCCAACGACCCCCCCCGGCCTCCACAGCTGCCTTAAATACTCCCAACGACCCCACCCTGGCCTCCACAGCTGCCTTAAATACACCCAACGACCCCCCCCCTGGCCTCCACAGCTGCCTTAAATACACCCAACGACCCGGCCTCCACAGCTGCCTTAAATACACCCAACGGCCCGGCCTCCACAGCAGCCTTAAATACACCGAACGACCCGGCCTCCACAGCTGCCATAAATACACCCAACGACCCGGCCTCCACAGCTGCCTTAAATACACCCAACGACCCGGCCTCCACAGCTGCCTAAAATACACCCAACGACCCGGCCTCCACAGCTGCCTTAAATACACCCAACGACCCCCCCCCCTGGCCTCCACAGCTGCCTTAAATACACCCAACGACCCGGCCTCCACAGCTGCCTTAAATACACCCAACGACCCCCCCTGGCCTCCACAGCTGCCTTAAATACACCCAATGACCCGGCCTCCACAGCTGCCTTAAATACACCCAACGACCCGGCCTCCACAGCTGCCTTAAATACACCCAACGACCCCCCCTGGCCTCCACAGCTGCCTTAAATACACCCAACGACCCGGCCTCCACAGCTGCCTTATATACACCCAACGACCCGGCCTCCACCGCTGCCTTAAATACACCCAACGACCCCCCCTGGCCTCCACAGCTGCCTTAAATACACCCAACGACCCGGCCTCCACAGCTGCCTTAAATACACCCAACGACCCGGCCTCCACAGCTGCCTTAAATACACCCAACGACCCGGCCTCCACAGCTGCATTAAATTCACCCAACGGCCCGGCCTCCACAGCTGCCTTAAATACACCCAACGACCCGGCCTCCACAGCTCCCTAAAATACACCCAACGACCCGGCCTCCACAGCTGCCTTAAATACACCCAGTGACCCGGCCTCCACAGCTGCCTTAAATACACCCAACGACCCGGCCTCCACAGCTGCCTTAAATACACCCAACGACCTGGCCTCCACAGCCGCCTTAAATACACCCAACGACCCGGCCTCCACAGCTGCCTTAAATACACCCAACGACCCGGCCTCCACAGCTGCCTTAAATACACCCAACGACCCGGCCTCCACAGCTGCCTAAAATACACCCAACGACCCGGCCTCCACAGCTGCCTTAAATACACCCAATGACCTGGCCTCCACAGCTGCCTAAAATACACCCAACGACCTGGCCTCGACAGCTGCCTTAAATACACCCAACGACCCCCCCCCCCCTGGCCTCCACAGCAGCCTTAAATACACCCAACGACCCGGCCTCCACAGCTGCCTTAAATACACCCAACGACCCGGCCTCCACAGCTGCCTTAAATACACCCAACGACCCGGCCTCCACAGCTGCCTTAAATACACCCAACGACCCGGCCTCCACAGCTGCCTTAAATACACCCAACGACCCGGCCTCCACAGCTGACTTCAATACACCCAATGACACGGCGTCCACAGCTGCCTTAAATACACCCAACGACCCGGCCTCCACAGCTGCCTTAAATACACCCAACGACCTGGCCTCCACAGCTGCCTTAAATACACCCAACGACCTGGCCTCCACAGCTGCCTTAAATACACCCAACGACCTGGCCTCGACAGCTGCCTTAAATACACCCAACGACCCCCCCCCCCCCTGGCCTCCACAGCAGCCTTAAATACACCCAACGACCCGGCCTCCACAGCTGCCTTAAATACACCCAACGGCCCGGCCTCCACAGCTGCCTTAAATACACCCAACAACCCGGCCTCCACAGCTGCCTTAAATACACCCAACGACCCGGCCTCCACAGCTGCCTTAAATACACCCAACGACCCGGCATCCACAGCTGCCTTAAATACACCCAACTACCCGGCCTCCACAGCTGCCTTAAATACACCCAACGACCCGGCCTCCACAGCTGCCTAAAATACACCCAACGACCCGGCCTCCACAGCTGCCTTAAATACACCCAACGAACCCCGCCCCCCTGGCCTCCACAGCTGCCTTAAATACACCCAACGACCTGGCCTCCACAGCTGCCTTAAATACACCCAACGACCTGGCCTCCACAGCTGCCTTAAATACACCCAACGACCCGGACTCCACAGCTGCCTTAAACACACCCAACGACCCGGCCTCCACAGCTGTCTTAAATACACCCAACGACCCGGCCTCCACAGCTGCCTTAAATAAACCCAACGACCCGGCCTCTACAGCTGCCTTAAATACACCCAACGACCCGGCCTCCACAGCTGCCTTAAATACACCCAACGACCCCCCCCCTGGCCTCCACAGCTGCCTTAAATACACCCAACAACCCCCCCCCTGGCCTCCACAGCTGCCTTAAATACACCCAACGACCCGGCCTCCACAGCTGCCTTAAATACACCCAACGACCCCCCCCTGGCCTCCACAGCTGCCTTAAATACACCCAACGACCTGGCCTCCACAGCTGCCTTAAATACACCCAACGACCTGGCCTCCACAGCTGCCTTAAATACACCCAACGACCTGGCCTCCACAGCTGCCTTAAATATACCCAGTGACCTGGCCTCCACAGCTGCCTTAAATACACCCAATGACCCCCCCCGGCCTCCACAGCTGCCTTAAATTCACACAACGACCCCATCCTGTCCTCCACAGCTGCCTTAAATACACCCAACGACCCCCCCCTGGCCTCCACAGCTGCCTTAAATACACCCAACGACCCCCCCCTGGCCTCCACAGCTGCCTTAAATACACCCAATGACCCCCCCGCGGCCTCCAGAGCTGCCTTAAATACACCCAACGACCCGGCCTCCACAGCTGCCTTAAATACACCCAATGACCCGGCCTCCACAGCTGCCTTAAATACACCCAACGACCCGTCCTCCACAGCTGCCTTAAATACACCCAACGACCCCCCCTGGCCTCCACAGCTGCCTTAAATACACCCAACGACCCGGCCTCCACAGCTGCCTTAAATACACCCAACGACCCGGCCTCCACAGCTGCCTTAAATACACCCAACGACCCCCCCTGGCCTCCACAGCTGCCTTAAATACACCCAACGACCCGGCCTCCACAGCTGCCTTAAATACACCCAACGACCCGGCCTCCACAGCTGCCTTAAATACACCCAACGACCCGGCCTCCACAGCTGCCTTAAATACACCCAACGGCCCGGCCTCCACAGCTGCCTTAAATACACCCAACGACCCGGCCTCCACAGCTGCCTTAAATACACCCAACGACCCGGCCTCCACAGCTGCCTTAAATACACCCAATGACCTGGCCTCCACAGCTGCCTTAAATACACCCAACGACCCGGCCTCCACAGCTGCCTTAAATACACCCAACGACCCGGCCTCCACAGCTGCCTTAAATACACCCAACGACCTAGCCTCCACAGCTGCCTAAAATACACCCAACGACCCGGCCTCCACAGCTGCCTTAAATACACCCAGTGACCTGGCCTCCACAGCTGCCTTAAATACACCCAACGACCAGGCCTCCGCAGCTGCCTTAAATACACCCAACGACCCGGCCTCCACAGCTGCCTAAAATACACCCAACGACCCGGCCTCCACAGCTGCCTTAAATACACCCAACGACCCCGCCCCCCCCGGCCTCCACAGCTGCATTAAATACACCCAACGACCCGGTCTCCACAGCTGCCTTAAATACACCCAGCGACCCGGCCTCCACAGCTGCCTTAAATACACCCAACGACCAGGCCTCCACAGCTGCCTTAAATACACCCAACGACCCGGCCTCCACAGCTGCCTTAAATACACCCAACGACCCGGCCTCCACAGCTGCCTTAAATACACCCAACGACCCGGCCTCCACAGCTGCCTTAAATACACCCAACGACCCGGCCTCCACAGCTGCCTTAAATACACCCAACGACCCGGCCTCCGCAGCTGCCTTAAATACACCCAACGACCCGGCCTCCACAGCTGCCTAAAATACACCCTACGACCCGGCCTCCACAGCTGCCTTAAATACACCCAACGACCCCGCCCCCCCCGGCCTCCACAGCTGCATTAAATACACCCAACGACCCGGTCTCCACAGCTGCCTAAAATACACCCAACGACCCGGCCTCCACAGCTGCCTTAAATACACCCAACGACCTGGCCTCCACAGCTGCCTTAAATACACCCAACGACCCGGCCTCCACAGCTGCCTTAAATACACCCAACGACCCGGCCTCCACAGCTGCCTTAATTACACCCAACGACCCGGCCTCCACAGCTGCCTTAAATACACCCAACGACCCGGCCTCCACAGCTGCCTAAAATACACCCAACGACCCGGCCTCCACAGCTGCCTTAAATACACCCAACGACCCCCCCCCCGGCCTCCACAGCTGCCTTAAATACACCCAACGACCCGGCCTCCACAGCTGCCTTAAATACACCCAACGACCCCCCCCTGGCCTCCACAGCTGCCTTAAATACACCCAACGACCCCCCCCGGCCTCCACAGCTGCCTTAAATGCACCCAACGACCCGGCCTCCACAGCTGCCTTAAATACACCCAACGACCTGGCCTCCACAGCTGCCTTAAATACACACAACGACCCGGCCTCCACAGCTGCCTTAAATACACCCAACGACCCGGCCTCCACAGCTGTCTTAAATACACCCAACGACCCGGCCTCCACAGCTGCCTTAAATAAACCCAACGACCCGGACTCTACAGCTGCCTTAAATACACCCAACGACCCGGCCTCCACAGCTGCCTTAAATACACCCAACGACCCGGCCTCCACAGCTGCCTTAAATACACCCAACGACCCAGCCTCCACAGCTGCCTTAAATACACCCAACGACCCGGCCTCCGCAGCTGCCTTAAATACACCCAACGACCCGGCCTCCACAGCTGCCTAAAATACACCCAACGACCCGGCCTCCACAGCTGCCTTAAATACACCCAACGACCCCGCCCCCCCGGCCTCCACAGCTGCATTAAATACACCCAACGACCCGGTCTCCACAGCTGCCTTAAATACACCCAACGACCCGGCCTCCACAGCTGCCTTAAATACACCCAACGACCCGGCCTCCACAGCTGCCTTAAATACACCCAACGACCCGGCCTCCACAGCTGCCTTAATTACACCCAACGACACGGCCTCCACAGCTGCCTTAAATACACCCAACGACCCGGCCTCCACAGCTGCCTAAAGTACACCCAACGACCCGGCCTCCACAGCTGCCTTAAATACACCCAACGACCCCCCCCCCTGGCCTCCACAGCTGCCTTAAATACACCCAACGACCCGGCCTCCACAGCTGCCTTAAATACACCCAACGGCCCGGCCTCCACAGCAGCCTTAAATACACCGAACGACCCGGCCTCCACAGCTGCCATAAATACACCCAACGACCCGGCCTCCACAGCTGCCTTAAATACACCCAACGACCCGGCCTCCACAGCTGCCTAAAATACACCCAACGACCCGGCCTCCACAGCTGCCTTAAATACACCCAACGACCCCCCCCCTGGCCTCCACAGCTGCCTTAAATACACCCAACGACCCGGCCTCCACAGCTGCCTTAAATACACCCAACGACCCCCCCTGGCCTCCACAGCTGCCTTAAATACACCCAATGACCCGGCCTCCACAGCTGCCTTAAATACACCCAACGACCCGGCCTCCACAGCTGCCTTAAATACACCCAACGACCCCCCCTGGCCTCCACAGCTGCCTTAAATACACCCAACGACCCGGCCTCCACAGCTGCCTTATATACACCCAACGACCCGGCCTCCACCGCTGCCTTAAATACACCCAACGACCCCCCCTGGCCTCCACAGCTGCCTTAAATACACCCAACGACCCGGCCTCCACAGCTGCCTTAAATACACCCAACGACCCGGCCTCCACAGCTGCCTTAAATACACCCAACGACCCGGCCTCCACAGCTGCCTTAAATTCACCCAACGGCCCGGCCTCCACAGCTGCCTTAAATACACCCAACGACCCGGCCTCCACAGCTGCCTTAAATACACCCAACGACCCGGCCTCCACAGCTGCCTTAAATTCACCCAACGGCCCGGCCTCCACAGCTGCCTTAAATACACCCAACGACCCGGCCTCCACAGCTCCCTAAAATACACCCAACGACCCGGCCTCCACAGCTGCCTTAAATACTCCCAGTGACCCGGCCTCCACAGCTGCCTTAAATACACCCAACGACCCGGCCTCCACAGCTGCCTTAAATACACCCAACGACCTGGCCTCCACAGCCGCCTTAAATACACCCAACGACCCGGCCTCCACAGCTGCCTTAAATACACCCAACGACCCGGCCTCCACAGCTGCCTTAAATACACCCAACGACCCGGCCTCCACAGCTGCCTAAAATACACCCAACGACCCGGCCTCCACAGCTGCCTTAAATACACCCAATGACCTGGCCTCCACAGCTGCCTAAAATACACCCAACGACCTGGCCTCGACAGCTGCCTTAAATACACCCAACGACCCCCCCCCCCTGGCCTCCACAGCAGCCTTAAATACACCCAACGACCCGGCCTCCACAGCTGACTTAAATACACCCAACGACCCGGCCTCCACAGCTGCCTTAAATACACCCAACGACCCGGCCTCCACAGCTGACTTCAATACACCCAATGACACGGCGTCCACAGCTGCCTTAAATACACCCAACGACCCGGCCTCCACAGCTGCCTTAAATACACCCAACGACCTGGCCTCCACAGCTGCCTTAAATACACCCAACGACCTGGCCTCCACAGCTGCCTTAAATACACCCAACGACCTGGCCTCGACAGCTGCCTTAAATACACCCAACGACCCCCCCCCCCCTGGCCTCCACAGCAGCCTTAAATACACCCAACGACCCGGCCTCCACAGCTGCCTTAAATACACCCAACGGCCCGGCCTCCACAGCTGCCTTAAATACACCCAACGACCCGGCCTCCACAGCTGCCTTAAATACACCCAACGACCTGGCCTCCACAGCTGCCTTAAATACACCCAACGACCCGGCATCCACAGCTGCCTTAAATACACCCAACTACCCGGCCTCCACAGCTGCCTTAAATACACCCAACGACCCGGCCTCCACAGCTGCCTAAAATACACCCAACGACCCGGCCTCCACAGCTGCCTTAAATACACCCAACGAACCCCGCCCCCCTGGCCTCCACAGCTGCCTTAAATACACCCAACGACCTGGCCTCCACAGCTGCCTTAAATACACCCAACGACCTGGCCTCCACAGCTGCCTTAAATACACCCAACGACCCGGACTCCACAGCTGCCTTAAACACACCCAACGACCCGGCCTCCACAGCTGTCTTAAATACACCCAACGACCCGGCCTCCACAGCTGCCTTAAATAAACCCAACGACCCGGCCTCTACAGCTGCCTTAAATACACCCAACGACCCGGCCTCCACAGCTGCCTTAAATACACCCAACGACCCCCCCCTGGCCTCCACAGCTGCCTTAAATACACCCAACAACCCCCCCCCTGGCCTCCACAGCTGCCTTAAATACACCCAACGACCCGGCCTCCACAGCTGCCTTAAATACACCCAACGACCCCCCCCTGGCCTCCACAGCTGCCTTAAATACACCCAACGACCTGGCCTCCACAGCTGCCTTAAATACACCCAACGACCTGGCCTCCACAGCTGCCTTAAATACACCCAACGACCTGGCCTCCACAGCTGCCTTAAATATACCCAGTGACCTGGCCTCCACAGCTGCCTTAAATACACCCAATGACCCCCCCCGGCCTCCACAGCTGCCTTAAATTCACACAACGACCCCATCCTGTCCTCCACAGCTGCCTTAAATACACCCAACGACCCCCCCCTGGCCTCCACAGCTGCCTTAAATACACCCAACGACCCCCCCCTGGCCTCCACAGCTGCCTTAAATACACCCAATGACCCCCCCGCGGCCTCCACAGCTGCCTTAAATACACCCAACGACCCGGCCTCCACAGCTGCCTTAAATACACCCAATGACCCGGCCTCCACAGCTGCCTTAAATACACCCAACGACCCGGCCTCCACAGCTGCCTTAAATACACCCAACGACCCCCCCTGGCCTCCACAGCTGCCTTAAATACACCCAACGACCCGGCCTCCACAGCTGCCTTAAATACACCCAACGACCCGGCCTCCACAGCTGCCTTAAATACACCCAACGACCCCCCCTGGCCTCCACAGCTGCCTTAAATACACCCAACGACCCGGCCTCCACAGCTGCCTTAAATACACCCAACGACCCGGCCTCCACAGCTGCCTTAAATACACCCAACGACCCGGCCTCCACAGCTGCCTTAAATACACCCAACGGCCCGGCCTCCACAGCTGCCTTAAATACACCCAACGACCCGGCCTCCACAGCTGCCTTAAATACACCCAACGACCCGGCCTCCACAGCTGCCTTAAATACACCCAATGACCTGGCCTCCACAGCTGCCTTAAATAGACCCAACGACCCGGCCTCCACAGCTGCCTTAAATACACCTAACGACCCGGCCTCCACAGCTGCCTTAAATACACCCAACGACCTAGCCTCCACAGCTGCCTAAAATACACCCAACGACCCGGCCTCCACAGCTGCCTTAAATACACCCAGTGACCTGGCCTCCACAGCTGCCTTAAATACACCCAACGACCCGGCCTCCGCAGCTGCCTTAAATACACCCAACGACCCGGCCTCCACAGCTGCCTAAAATACACCCAACGACCCGGCCTCCACAGCTGCCTTAAATACACCCAACGACCCGGTCTCCACAGCTGCCTTAAATACACCCAGCGACCCGGCCTCCACAGCTGCCTTAAATACACCCAACGACCAGGCCTCCACAGCTGCCTTAAATACACCCAACGACCCGGCCTCCACAGCTGCCATAAATACACCCAACGACCCGGCCTCCACAGCTGCCTTAAATACACCCAACGACCCGGCCTCCACAGCTGCCTTAAATACACCCAACGACCCGGCCTCCGCAGCTGCCTTAAATACACCCAACGACCCGGCCTCCACAGCTGCCTAAAATACACCCAACGACCCGGCCTCCACAGCTGCCTAAAATACACCCAACGACCCGGCCTCCACAGCTGCCTTAAATACACCCAATGACCTGGCCTCCACAGCTGCCTAAAATACACCCAACGACCTGGCCTCGACAGCTGCCTTAAATACACCCAACGACCCGGCCTCCACAGCTGCCTTAAATACACCCAACGGCCCGGCCTCCACAGCTGCCTTAAATACACCCAACGACCCGGCCTCCACAGCTGCCTTAAATACACACAACGACCCGGCCTCCACAGCTGCCTTAAATACACCCAACGACCCGGCCTCCACAGCTGCCTTAAATACACCCAACGACCCGGCCTCCGCAGCTGCCTTAAATACACCCAACGACCCGGCCTCCACAGCTGCCTAAAATACACCCAACGACCCGGCCTCCACAGCTGCCTTAAATACACCCAACGACCCCGCCCCCCCCGGCCTCCACAGCTGCATTAAATACACCCAACGACCCGGTCTCCACAGCTGCCTTAAATACACCCAGCGACCCGGCCTCCACAGCTGCCTTAAATACACCCAACGACCAGGCCTCCACAGCTGCCTTAAATACACCCAACGACCCGGCCTCCACAGCTGCCTTAAATACACCCAACGACCCGGCCTCCACAGCTGCCTTAAATACACCCAACGACCCGGCCTCCACAGCTGCCTTAAATACACCCAACGACCCGGCCTCCACAGCTGCCTTAAATACACCCAACGACCCGGCCTCCGCAGCTGCCTTAAATACACCCAACGACCCGGCCTCCACAGCTGCCTTAAATACACCCAACGACCCGGCCTCCACAGCTCCCTTAAATACACCCAACGACCTGGCCTCCACAGCCGCCTTAAATACACCCAACGACCCGGCCTCCACAGCTGCCTTAAATACACCCAACGACCCGGCCTCCACAGCTGCCTTAAATACACCCAACGACCCGGCCTCCACAGCTGCCTAAAATACACCCAACGACCCGGCCTCCACAGCTGCCTTAAATACACCCAATGACCTGGCCTCCACAGCTGCCTAAAATACACCCAACGACCTGGCCTCGACAGCTGCCTTAAATACACCCAACGACCCGGCCTCCACAGCTGCCTTAAATACACCCAACGGCCCGGCCTCCACAGCTGCCTTAAATACACCCAACGACCCGGCCTCCACAGCTGCCTTAAATACACACAACGACCCGGCCTCCACAGCTGCCTTAAATACACCCAACGACCCGGCCTCCACAGCTGCCTTAAATACACCCAACGACCCGGCCTCCACAGCTGACTTCAATACACCCAATGACACGGCGTCCACAGCTGCCTTAAATACACCCAACGACCCGGCCTCCACAGCTGCCTTAAATACACCCAACGACCTGGCCTCCACAGCTGCCTTAAATACACCCAACGACCTGGCCTCCACAGCTGCCTTAAATACACCCAACGACCTGGCCTCGACAGCTGCCTTAAATACACCCAACGACCCCGCCCCCCCCCCGGCCTCCACAGCTGCATTAAATACACCCAACGACCCGGTCTCCACAGCTGCCTTAAATACACCCAACTACCCGGCCTCCACAGCTGCCTTAAATACACCCAACGACCCGGCCTCCACAGCTGCCTAAAATACACCCAACGACCCGGCCTCCACAGCTGCCTTAAATACACCCAACGAACCCCGCCCCCCTGGCCTCCACAGCTGCCTTAAATACACCCAACGACCTGGCCTCCACAGCTGCCTTAAATACACCCAACGACCTGGCCTCCTCAGCTGCCTTAAATACACCCAACGACCCGGCCTCCGCAGCTGCCTTAAATACACCCAACGACCCGGCCTCCACAGCTGCCTAAAATACACCCAACGACCCGGCCTCCACAGCTGCCTTAAATACACCCAACGACCCCGCCCCCCCCGGCCTCCACAGCTGCATTAAATACACCCAACGACCCGGTCTCCACAGCTGCCTTAAATACACCCAGCGACCCGGCCTCCACAGCTGCCTTAAATACACCCAACGACCAGGCCTCCACAGCTGCCTTAAATACACCCAACGACCCGGCCTCCACAGCTGCCTTAAATACACCCAACGACCCGGCCTCCACAGCTGCCTTAAATACACCCAACGACCCGGCCTCCACAGCTGCCTTAAATACACCCAACGACCCGGCCTCCACAGCTGCCTTAAATACACCCAACGACCCGGCCTCCGCAGCTGCCTTAAATACACCCAACGACCCGGCCTCCACAGCTGCCTAAAATACACCCAACGACCCGGCCTCCACAGCTGCCTTAAATACACCCAACGACCCCGCCCCCCCCCCCGGCCTCCACAGCTGCATTAAATACACCCAACGACCCGGTCTCCACAGCTGCCTAAAATACACCCAACGACCCGGCCTCCACAGCTGCCTTAAATACACCCAACGACCTGGCCTCCACAGCTGCCTTAAATACACCCAACGACCCGGCCTCCACAGCTGCCTTAAATACACCCAACGACCCGGCCTCCACAGCTGCCTTAATTACACCCAACGACCCGGCCTCCACAGCTGCCTTAAATACACCCAACGACCCGGCCTCCACAGCTGCCTATAATACACCCAACGACCCGGCCTCCACAGCTGCCTTAAATACACCCAACGACCCCCCCCCCTGGCCTCCACAGCTGCCTTAAATACACCCAACGACCCGGCCTCCACAGCTGCCTTAAATACACCCAACGACCCCCCCCTGGCCTCCACAGCTGCCTTAAATACACCCAACGACCCCCCCCGGCCTCCACAGCTGCCTTAAATACACCCAACGACCCGGCCTCCACAGCTGCCTTAAATACACCCAACGACCTGGCCTCCACAGCTGCCTTAAATACACACAACGACCCGGCCTCCACAGCTGCCTTAAATACACCCAACGACCCGGCCTCCACAGCTGTCTTAAATACACCCAACGACCCGGCCTCCACAGCTGCCTTAAATAAACCCAACGACCCGGACTCTACAGCTGCCTTAAATACACCCAACGACCCGGCCTCCACAGCTGCCTTAAATACACCCAACGACCCGGCCTCCACAGCTGCCTTAAATACACCCAACGACCCAGCCTCCACAGCTGCCTTAAATACACCCAACGACCCGGCCTCCGCAGCTGCCTTAAATACACCCAACGACCCGGCCTCCACAGCTGCCTAAAATACACCCAACGACCCGGCCTCCACAGCTGCCTTAAATACACCCAACGACCCCGCCCCCCCCGGCCTCCACAGCTGCATTAAATACACCCAACGACCCGGTCTCCACAGCTGCCTTAAATACACCCAACGACCCGGCCTCCACAGCTGCCTTAAATACACCCAACGACCCGGCCTCCACAGCTGCCTTAAATACACCCAACGACCCGGCCTCCACAGCTGCCTTAATTACACCCAACGACCCGGCCTCCACAGCTGCCTTAAATACACCCAACGACCCGGCCTCCACAGCTGCCTAAAGTACACCCAACGACCCGGCCTCCACAGCTGCCTTAAATACACCCAACGACCCCCCCCCCTGGCCTCCACAGCTGCCTTAAATACACCCAACGACCCGGCCTCCACAGCTGCCTTAAATACACCCAACGACCCCCCCCTGGCCTCCACAGCTGCCTTAAATACACCCAACGACCCCCCCCGGCCTCCACAGCTGCCTTAAATACACCCAACGACCCGGCCTCCACAGCTGCCTTAAATACACCCAACGACCTGGCCACCACAGCTGCCTTAAATACACACAACGACCCGGCCTCCACAGCTGCCTTAAATACACCCAACGACCCGGACTCCACAGCTGCCTTAAACACACCCAACGACCCGGCCTCCACAGCTGTCTTAAATACACCCAACGACCCGGCCTCCACAGCTGCCTTAAATAAACCCAACGACCCGGCCTCTACAGCTGCCTTAAATACACCCAACGACCCGGCCTCCACAGCTGCCTTAAATACACCCAACGACCCCCCCCTGGCCTCCACAGCTGCCTTAAATACACCCAACGACCCCCCCCCTGGCCTCCACAGCTGCCTTAAATACACCCAACGACCCGGCCTCCACAGCTGCCTTAAATACACCCAACGACCCCCCCCTGGCCTCCACAGCTGCCTTAAATACACCCAACGACCTGGCCTCCACAGCTACCTTAAATACACCCAACAACCTGGCCTCCACAGCTGCCTTAAATACACCCAACGACCTGGCCTCCACAGCTGCCTTAAATATACCCAGTGACCTGGCCTCCACAGCTGCCTTAAATACACCCAATGACCCCCCCCGGCCTCCACAGCTGCCTTAAATTCACACAACGACCCCATCCTGTCCTCCACAGCTGCCTTAAATACACCCAACGACCCCCCCCTGGCCTCCACAGCTGCCTTAAATACACCCAACAACCCCCCCCCTGGCCTCCACAGCTGCCTTAAATACACCCAATCACCCCCCCCTGGCCTCCACAGCTGCCTTAAATATACCCAACGACCTGGCCACAGCTGCCTTAAATACACCCAACGACCCCCCCCTGGCCTCCACAGCTGCCTTAAATACACCCAACGACCCCCCCCTGGCCTCCACAGCTGCCTTCAATACACCCAATGACCCCCCCGCGGCCTCCACAGCTGCCTTAAATACACCCAACGACCCGGCCTCCACAGCTGCCTTAAATACACCCAATGACCCGGCCTCCACAGCTGCCTTAAATACACCCAACGACCCGGCCTCCACAGCTGCCTTAAATACACCCAACGACCCCCCCTGGCCTCCACAGCTGCCTTAAATACACCCAACGACCCGGCCTCCACAGCTGCCTTAAATACACCCAACGACCCGGCCTCCACAGCTGCCTTAAATACACCCAACGACCCCCCCTGGCCTCCACAGCTGCCTTAAATACACCCAACGACCCGGCCTCCACAGCTGCCTTAAATACACCCAACGACCCGGCCTCCACAGCTGCCTTAAATACACCCAACGACCCGGCCTCCACAGCTGCCTTAAATACACCCAACGGCCCGGCCTCCACAGCTGCCTTAAATACACCCAACGACCCGGCCTCCACAGCTGCCTTAAATACACCCAACGACCCGGCTTCCACAGCTGCCTTAAATACACCCAATGACCCGGCCTCCACAGCTGCTTTAAATACACCCAACGACCCGGCCTCCACAGCTGCCTTAAATACACCTAACGACCCGGCCTCCACAGCTGCCTTAAATACACCCAACGTCCTAGCCTCCACAGCTGCCTAAAATACACCCAACGACCCGGCCTCCACAGCTGCCTTAAATACACCCAGTGACCTGGCCTCCACAGCTACCTTAAATACACCCAACGTCCCGGCCTCCGCAGCTGCCTTAAATACACCCAACGACCCGGCCTCCACAGCTGCCTAAAATACACCCAACGACCCGGCCTCCACAGCTGCCTTAAATACACCCAACGACCCCGCCCCCCCCGGCCTCCACAGCTGCATTAAATACACCCAACGACCCGGTCTCCACAGCTGCCTTAAATACACCCAACGACCCGGCCTCCACAGCTGCCTTAAATACACCCAACGACCTGGCCTCCACAGCTGCCTTAAATACACACAACGACCCGGCCTCCACAGCTGCCTTAAATACACCCAACGACCCGGCCTCCACAGCTGCCTTAAATACACCCAACGACCCGGCCTCCACAGCTGCCTTAAATACACCCAACGACCCGGCCTCCACAGCTGCCTTAAATACACCCAACGACCCGGCCTCCGCAGCTGCCTTAAATACACCCAACGACCCGGCCTCCACAGCTGCCTAAAATACACCCAACGACCCGGCCTCCACAGCTGCCTTAAATACACCCAACGACCCCGCCCCCCCCGGCCTCCACAGCTGCATTAAATACACCCAACGACCCGGTCTCCACAGCTGCCTTAAATACACCCAACGACCCGGCCTCCACAGCTGCCTTAAATACACCCAACGACCCGGCCTCCACAGCTGCCTTAAATACACACAACGACCCGGCCTCCACAGCTGCCTTAAATACACCCAACGACCCGGCCTCCACAGCTGCCTTAATTACACCCAACGACCCGGCCTCCACAGCTGCCTTAAATACACCCAACGACCCGGCCTCCACAGCTGCCTAAAATACACCCAACGACCCGGCCTCCACAGCTGCCTTAAATACACCCAACGACCACCCCCCCTGGCCTCCACAGCTGCCTTAAATACACCCAACGACCCGGCCTCCACAGCTGCCTTAAATACACCCAACGACCCCCCCCTGGCCTCCACAGCTGCCTTAAATACACCCAACGACCCCCCCCGGCCTCCACAGCTGCCTTAAATACACCCAACGACCCGGCCTCCACAGCTGCCTTAAATACACCCAACGACCTGGCCTCCACAGCTGCCTTAAATACACACAACGACCCGGCCTCCACAGCTGCCTTAAATACACCCAACGACCCGGCCCCCACAGCTGCCTTAAATACACCCAACGACCTGGCCTCCACAGCTGCCTTAAATACACCCAACGACCCGGCCTCCACAGCTGCCTTAAATACACCCAACGACCCGGCCTCCACAGCTGCCTTAAATACACCCAACGACCCGGCCTCCACAGCTGCCTTAAATACACCCAACGACCCGGCCTCCACAGCTGACTTCAATACACCCAATGACACGGCGTCCACAGCTGCCTTAAATACACCCAACGACCCGGCCTCCACAGCTGCCTTAAATACACCCAACGACCCGGCCTCCACAGCTGCCTTAAATACACCCAACGACCCCCCTTGGCCTCCACAGCTGCCTTAAATACAACCAACGTCCCGGCCTCCACAGCTGCCTTAAATACACCCAATGACCCGGCCTCCACAGCTGCCTTAAACACACCCAACGACCTGGCCTACACAGCTGCCTTAAATACACCCAACGACCCGGCCTCCACAGCTGCCTTAAATACACCCAACGACCCGGCCTCCACAGCTGCCTTAAATACACCCAACGACCTGGCCTCCACAGCTGCCTTAAATACACCCAACGACCTGGCCTCCACAGCTGCCTTAAATACACCCAACGACCCGGACTCCACAGCTGCCTTAAACACACCCAACGACCCGGCCTCCACAGCTGTCTTAAATACACCCAACGACCCGGCCTCCACAGCTGCCTTAAATAAACCCAACGACCCGGCCTCTACAGCTGCCTTAAATACACCCAACGACCCGGCCTCCACAGCTGCCTTAAATACACCCAACGACCCCCCCCTGGCCTCCACAGCTGCCTTAAATACACCCAACGACCCCCCCCCCTGGCCTCCACAGCTGCCTTAAATACACCCAACGACCCGGCCTCCACAGCTGCCTTAAATACACCCAACGACCCCCCCCTGGCCTCCACAGCTGCCTTAAATACACCCAACGACCTGGCCTCCACAGCTGCCTTAAATACACCCAACGACCTGGCCTCCACAGCTGCCTTAAATACACCCAACGACCTGGCCTCCACAGCTGCCTTAAATATACCCAGTGACCTGGCCTCCACAGCTGCCTTAAATACACCCAATGACCCCCCCCGGCCTCCACAGCTGCCTTAAATTCACACAACGACCCCACCCTGGCCTCCACAGCTGCCTTAAATACACCCAACGACCCCCCCCTGGCCTCCACAGCTGCCTTAAATACACCCAACAACCCCCCCCCTGGCCTCCACAGCTGCCTTAAATACACCCAATTACCCCCCCCGGCCTCCACAGCTGCCTTAAATATACCCAACGACCTGGCCACAGCTGCCTTAAATACACCCAACGACCCCCCCCTGGCCTCCACAGCTGCCTTAAATACACCCAACGACCCCCCCCTGGCCTCCACAGCTGCCTTAAATACACCCAATGACCCCCCCGCGGCCTCCACAGCTGCCTTAAATACACCCAACGACCCGGCCTCCACAGCTGCCTTAAATACACAAAATGACCCGGCCTCCACAGCTGCCTTAAATACACCCAACGACCCGGCCTCCACAGCTGCCTTAAATACACCCAACGACCCCCCCTGGCCTCCACAGCTGCCTTAAATACACCCAACGACCCGGCCTCCACAGCTGCCTTAAATACACCCAACGACCCGGCCTCCACAGCTGCCTTAAATACACCCAACGACCCCCCCTGGCCTCCACAGCTGCCTTAAATACACCCAACGACCCGGCCTCCACAGCTGCCTTAAATACACCCAACGACCCGGCCTCCACAGCTGCCTTAAATACACCCAACGACCCGGCCTCCACAGCTGCCTTAAATACACCCAACGGCCCGGCCTCCACAGCTGCCTTAAATACACCCAACGACCCGGCCTCCACAGCTGCCTTAAATACACCCAACGACCCGGCCTCCACAGCTGCCTTAAATACACCCAATGACCTGGCCTCCACAGCTGCCTTAAATACACCCAACGACCCGGCCTCCACAGCTGCCTTAAATACACCTAACGACCCGGCCTCCACAGCTGCCTTAAATACACCCAACGACCTAGCCTCCACAGCTGCCTAAAATACACCCAACGACCCGGCCTCCACAGCTGCCTTAAATACACCCAGTGACCTGGCCTCCACAGCTGCCTTAAATACACCCAACGACCCGGCCTCCGCAGCTGCCTTAAATACACCCAACGACCCGGCCTCCACAGCTGCCTAAAATACACCCAACGACCCGGCCTCCACAGCTGCCTTAAATACACCCAACGACCCCCCCCTGGCCTCCACAGCTGCCTTAAATACACCCAATGACCCCCCCGCGGCCTCCACAGCTGCCTTAAATACACCCAACGACCCGGCCTCCACAGCTGCCTTAAATACACCCAATGACCCGGCCTCCACAGCTGCCTTAAATACACCCAACGACCCGGCCTCCACAGCTGCCTTAAATACACCCAACGACCCCCCCTGGCCTCCACAGCTGCCTTAAATACACCCAACGACCCGGCCTCCACAGCTGCCTTAAATACACCCAACGACCCGGCCTCCACAGCTGCCTTAAATACACCCAACGACCCCCCCTGGCCTCCACAGCTGCCTTAAATACACCCAACGACCCGGCCTCCACAGCTGCCTTAAATACACCCAACGAGCCGGCCTCCACAGCTGCCTTAAATACACCCAACGACCCGGCCTACACAGCTGCCTTAAATACACCCAACGGCCCGGCCTCCACAGCTGCCTTAAATACACCCAACGACCCGGCCTCCACAGCTGCCTTAAATACACCCAACGACCCGGCCTCCACAGCTGCCTTAAATACACCCAATGACCTGGCCTCCACAGCTGCCTTAAATACACCCAACGACCCGGCCTCCACAGCTGCCTTAAATACACCTAACGACCCGGCCTCCACAGCTGCCTTAAATACACCCAACGTCCTAGCCTCCACAGCTGCCTAAAATACACCCAACGACCCGGCCTCCACAGCTGCCTTAAATACACCCAGTGACCTGGCCTCCACAGCTACCTTAAATACACCCAACGACCCGGCCTCCGCAGCTGCCTTAAATACACCCAACGACCCGGCCTCCACAGCTGCCTAAAATACACCCAACGACCCGGCCTCCACAGCTGCCTTAAATACACCCAACGACCCGGCCCCCCCCGGCCTCCACAGCTGCATTAAATACACCCAACGACCCGGCCTCCACAGCTGCCTTAAATACACCCAACGAACTGGCCTCCACAGCTGCCTTAAATACACCCAACGACCCGGCCTCCACAGCTGCCTTAAATACACCCAACGACCCGGCCTCCACAGCTGCCTTAAATACACCCAACGACCCGGCCTCCACAGCTGCCTTAAATACACCCAACGACCCGGCCTCCACAGCTGCCTTAAATACACCCAACGACCCGGCCTCCGCAGCTGCCTTAAATACACCCAACGACCCGGCCTCCACAGCTGCCTTAAATACACCCAACGACCCCCCCCTGGCCTCCACAGCTGCCTTAAATACACCCAACGACCCCCCCCGGCCTCCACAGCTGCCTTAAATACACCCAACGACCCGGCCTCCACAGCTGCCTTAAATACACCCAACGACCTGGCCTCCACAGCTGCCTTAAATACACACAACGACCCGGCCTCCACAGCTGCCTTAAATACACCCAACGACCCGGCCTCCACAGCTGCCTTAAATACACCCAACGACCTGGCCTCCACAGCTGCCTTAAATACACCCAACGACCCGGCCTCCACAGCTGCCTTAAATACACCCAACGACCCGGCCTCCACAGCTGCCTTAAATACACCCAACGACCCCCCCCTGGCCTCCACAGCTGCCTTAAATACACCCAACGACCCCCCCCTGGCCTCCACAGCTGCCTTAAATACACCCAATGACCCCCCCGCGGCCTCCACAGCTGCCTTAAATACACCCAACGACCCGGCCTCCACAGCTGCCTTAAATACACAAAATGACCCGGCCTCCACAGCTGCCTTAAATACACCCAACGACCCGGCCTCCACAGCTGCCTTAAATACACCCAACGACCCCCCCTGGCCTCCACAGCTGCCTTAAATACACCCAACGACCCGGCCTCCACAGCTGCCTTAAATACACCCAACGACCCGGCCTCCACAGCTGCCTTAAATACACCCAACGACCCCCCCTGGCCTCCACAGCTGCCTTAAATACACCCAACGACCCGGCCTCCACAGCTGCCTTAAATACACCCAACGACCCGGCCTCCACAGCTGCCTTAAATACACCCAACGACCCGGCCTCCACAGCTGCCTTAAATACACCCAACGGCCCGGCCTCCACAGCTGCCTTAAATACACCCAACGACCCGGCCTCCACAGCTGCCTTAAATACACCCAACGACCCGGCCTCCACAGCTGCCTTAAATACACCCAATGACCTGGCCTCCACAGCTGCCTTAAATACACCCAACGACCCGGCCTCCACAGCTGCCTTAAATACACCTAACGACCCGGCCTCCACAGCTGCCTTAAATACACCCAACGACCTAGCCTCCACAGCTGCCTAAAATACACCCAACGACCCGGCCTCCACAGCTGCCTTAAATACACCCAGTGACCTGGCCTCCACAGCTGCCTTAAATACACCCAACGACCCGGCCTCCGCAGCTGCCTTAAATACACCCAACGACCCGGCCTCCACAGCTGCCTAAAATACACCCAACGACCCGGACTCCACAGCTGCCTTAAATACACCCAACGACCCCCCCCTGGCCTCCACAGCTGCCTTAAATACACCCAATGACCCCCCCGCGGCCTCCACAGCTGCCTTAAATACACCCAACGACCCGGCCTCCACAGCTGCCTTAAATACACCCAATGACCCGGCCTCCACAGCTGCCTTAAATACACCCAACGACCCGGCCTCCACAGCTGCCTTAAATACACCCAACGACCCCCCCTGGCCTCCACAGCTGCCTTAAATACACTCAACGACCCGGCCTCCACAGCTGCCTTAAATACACCCAACGACCCGGCCTCCACAGCTGCCTTAAATACACCCAACGACCCCCCCTGGCCTCCACAGCTGCCTTAAATACACCCAACGACCCGGCCTCCACAGCTGCCTTAAATACACCCAACGAGCCGGCCTCCACAGCTGCCTTAAATACACCCAACGACCCGGCCTACACAGCTGCCTTAAATACACCCAACGGCCCGGCCTCCACAGCTGCCTTAAATACACCCAACGACCCGGCCTCCACAGCTGCCTTAAATACACCCAACGACCCGGCCTCCACAGCTGCCTTAAATACACCCAATGACCTGGCCTCCACAGCTGCCTTAAATACACCCAACGACCCGGCCTCCACAGCTGCCTTAAATACACCTAACGACCCGGCCTCCACAGCTGCCTTAAATACACCCAACGTCCTAGCCTCCACAGCTGCCTAAAATACACCCAACGACCCGGCCTCCACAGCTGCCTTAAATACACCCAGTGACCTGGCCTCCACAGCTACCTTAAATACACCCAACGACCCGGCCTCCGCAGCTGCCTTAAATACACCCAACGACCCGGCCTCCACAGCTGCCTAAAATACACCCAACGACCCGGCCTCCACAGCTGCCTTAAATACACCCAACGACCCCGCCCCCCCCGGCCTCCACAGCTGCATTAAATACACCCAACGACCCGGTCTCCACAGCTGCCTTAAATACACCCAACGACCCGGCCTCCACAGCTGCCTTAAATACACCCAACGACCTGGCCTCCACAGCTGCCTTAAATACACCCAACGACCCGGCCTCCACAGCTGCCTTAAATACACCCAACGACCCGGCCTCCACAGCTGCCTTAAATACACCCAACGACCCGGCCTCCACAGCTGCCTTAAATACACCCAACGACCCGGCCTCCACAGCTGCCTTAAATACACCCAACGACCCGGCCTCCGCAGCTGCCTTAAATACACCCAACGACCCGGCCTCCACAGCTGCCTTAAATACACCCAACGACCCCCCCCTGGCCTCCACAGCTGCCTTAAATACACCCAACGACCCCCCCCGGCCTCCACAGCTGCCTTAAATACACCCAACGACCCGGCCTCCACAGCTGCCTTAAATACACCCAACGACCTGGCCTCCACAGCTGCCTTAAATACACACAACGACCCGGCCTCCACAGCTGCCTTAAATACACCCAACGACCCGGCCTCCACAGCTGCCTTAAATACACCCAACGACCTGGCCTCCACAGCTGCCTTAAATACACCCAACGACCCGGCCTCCACAGCTGCCTTAAATACACCCAACGACCCGGCCTCCACAGCTGCCTTAAATACACCCAACGACCCGGCCTCCACAGCTGCCTTAAATACACCCAACGACCCGGCCTCCACAGCTGCCTTAAATACACCCAACGACCCGGCCTCCACAGCTGACTTCAATACACCCAATGACACGGCGTCCACAGCTGCCTTAAATACACCCAACGACCCGGCCTCCACAGCTGCCTTAAATACACCCAACGACCCGGCCTCCACAGCTGCCTTAAATACACCCAACGACCCCCCCCTGGCCTCCACAGCT
Source organism: Hypanus sabinus (assembly GCF_030144855.1). Classification (NCBI taxonomy): domain Eukaryota; kingdom Metazoa; phylum Chordata; class Chondrichthyes; order Myliobatiformes; family Dasyatidae; genus Hypanus; species Hypanus sabinus. The sequence continues at coordinate 64,415,121 of NC_082724.1, read as the reverse complement.
GCCTTAAATACACCCAACGACCCGGCCTCCACAGCTGCCTTAAATACACCCAATGACCCGGCCTCCACAGCTGCCTTAAACACACCCAACGACCTGGCCTACACAGCTGCCTTAAATACACCCAACGACCCGGCCTCCACAGCTGCCTTAAATACACCCAACGACCCGGCCTCCACAGCTGCCTTAAATACACCCAACGACCTGGCCTCCACAGCTGCCTTAAATACACCCAACGACCTGGCCTCCACAGCTGACTTAAATACACCCAACGACCCGGACTCCACAGCTGCCTTAAACACACCCAACGACCCGGCCTCCACAGCTGTCTTAAATACACCCAACGACCCGGCCTCCACAGCTGCCTTAAATAAACCCAACGACCCGGCCTCTACAGCTGCCTTAAATACACCCAATGACCCCCCCCGGCCTCCACAGCTGCCTTAAATTCACACAACGACCCCACCCTGGCCTCCACAGCTGCCTTAAATACACCCAACGACCCCCCCCTGGCCTCCACAGCTGCCTTAAATACACCCAACAACCCCCCCCCTGGCCTCCACAGCTGCCTTAAATACACCCAATCACCCCCCCCGGCCTCCACAGCTGCCTTAAATATACCCAACGACCTGGCCACAGCTGCCTTAAATACACCCAACGACCCCCCCCTGGCCTCCACAGCTGCCTTAAATACACCCAACGACCCCCCCCTGGCCTCCACAGCTGCCTTAAATACACCCAATGACCCCCCCGCGGCCTCCACAGCTGCCTTAAATACACCCAACGACCCGGCCTCCACAGCTGCCTTAAATACACCCAACGACCCGGCCTCCACAGCTGCCTAAAATACACCCAACGACCCGGCCTCCACAGCTGCCTTAAATACACCCAACGACCCCGCCCCCCCCGGCCTCCACAGCTGCATTAAATACACCCAACGACCCGGTCTCCACAGCTGCCTTAAATACACCCAACGACCCGGCCTCCACAGCTGCCTTAAATACACCCAACGACCTGGCCTCCACAGCTGCCTTAAATACACCCAACGACCCGGCCTCCACAGCTGCCTTAAATACACCCAACGACCCGGCCTCCACAGCTGCCTTAATTACACCCAACGACCCGGCCTCCACAGCTGCCTTAAATACACCCAACGACCCGGCCTCCACAGCTGCCTAAAATACACCCAACGACCCGGCCTCCACAGCTGCCTTAAATACACCCAACGACCCCCCCCCCCCCTGGCCTCCACAGCTGCCTTAAATACACCCAACGACCCGGCCTCCACAGCTGCCTTAAATACACCCAACGACCCCCCCCTGGCCTCCACAGCTGCCTTAAATACACCCAACAACCCCCCCCGGCCTCCACAGCTGCCTTAAATACACCCAACGACCCGGCCTCCACAGCTGCCTTAAATACACCCAACGACCCGGCCTCCACAGCTGCCTTAAATACACCCAACGACCTGGCCTCCACAGCTGCCTTAAATACACCCAACGACCCGGCCTCCACAGCTGCCTTAAATACACCCAACGACCCGGCCTCCACAGCTGCCTTAAATACACCCAACGACCCGGCCTCCACAGCTGCCTTAAATACACCCAACGACCCGGCCTCCACAGCTGCCTTAAATACACCCAACGACCCGGCCTCCACAGCTGCCTTAAATACACCCAACGACCTGGCCTCCACAGCTGCCTTAAATACACCCAACGACCCGGCCTCCACAGCTGCCTTAAATACACCCAACGACCCGGCCTCCACAGCTGCCTTAAATACACCCAACGACCCGGCCTCCACAGCTGACTTCAATACACCCAATGACACGGCGTCCACAGCTGCCTTAAGTACACCCAACGACCCGGCCTCCACAGCTGCCTTAAATACACCCAACGACCCGGCCTCCACAGCTGCCTTAAATACACCCAACGACCCCCCCTGGCCTCCACAGCTGACTTCAATACACCCAATGACACGGCGTCCACAGCTGCCTTAAGTACACCCAACGACCCGGCCTCCACAGCTGCCTTAAATACACCCAACGACCCGGCCTCCACAGCTGCCTTAAATACACCCAACGACCCCCCCTGGCCTCCACAGCTGCCTTAAATACACCCAACGACCTGGCCTCCACAGCTGCCTTAAATACACACAACGACCCGGCCTCCACAGCTGCCTTAAATACACCCAACGACCCGGCCTCCACAGCTGCCTTAAATACACCCAACGACCTGGCCTCCACAGCTGCCTTAAATACACCCAACGACCCGGCCTCCACAGCTGCCTTAAATACACCCAACGACCCGGCCTCCACAGCTGCCTTAAATACACCCAACGACCCGGCCTCCACAGCTGCCTTAAATACACCCAACGACCCGGCCTCCACAGCTGCCCGTGGCAACAACGTCCATAAGTTCACCACCTTTTGGCTAAAGAAATTTCTCCGCATCTCTGTTTTGAAAAGGCACCCCTCTATCTTGAGGCTGTGCCCGCTTGTCGTAGACTCTCCCACCACGGGAAACATCCTTTCCACATCTACTCTGTCTAGGCCCTTCAACATTCAAAAGGTTTCAATGAGATTCCCCCCTCATCTTTCTGAATTCCAGCAAGTACAGACCCCAGAGCCATCAAACTTTCCTTGTATGAAAACCTGTTCATTCCTCAATCATCCTTGTGAACCCCCTCTCCAATACCAGCACATCTTTTCTAAGATGAGGGGCCCAATACTATTCACAGACAATACTCAAGGTGAGGCCTCATCAGTGCCTTATAAAGCCTCAGCATCACATCCTTTCTCTTGTATTCTAGACCTCTTGAAATGAATGCTAACATGCTATTTGCCTTCCTCACTACCGATTCAAACTGCAAGTTAACCTCTCAAGTCCCCCCTGCATCTCAGATTCCTGGAATTTCTCCCCATTTAGAAAACAGGCCACATATTTATTTCTACTACCAAAGTGCCTGACCATGCATTTTCCAACATTGTATTTCATTTGCCACTTTCTTGCCCATTCTCCTAATCTGTCTACAACAATAGTGTGAAAGCACAGAGCATCGAATCTTAACGTGAATGGGCTGCAGCAGCAGCCAGCAGCATACACTCAGTAGCCACTTTTTAAGGTGTAGGAGGTGTACCTAATATTCTGAGAGTATAAGACATTAGTGAAGCCACATTGTTGTGGTGTGTGCAGTTTCGGTCACCCCATTATAGGAAAAACTTTGTTGAAGTACTAAGAATACAGAATAGATGTACTAGAATGTTGCCTGGACCATGGGACCTGAGTTACTTGGATAGATTGTGTTGTCACTGATTAAATCGACTTGCACTTGTTCTTCAGTCATACTTTTTTGTGCATAAGGAGAATAGTTTCACCCCATCACTAAACTGTTAATGAAGTTAAGCTTCAAAATTGTCTATTTTTAAATAGCCATTGTTCCAACAGAAACCTTGTGCATTCCTGAATCTCATTATTTGCGTATTTAGGTATCAGTCATAATACATATTTCAGATGTTAAAAACCAATAAGTTACATGTTAAAGGCCAATAATATTTAGAATTAGTAAAATGACTGCCCAGTAAGTGTAAACAAGCTTTTGTTAGGATCCTTATTTTGTCTGGGTGTGGCTGATGGCCTTGATTCCCAGGTATGAACAGGTCTGTGAGCTGTCTGATGGGAAGTTGGAACTCCAAACAGATCGGGCAGCATCAATGGAAGTTGCCATTTTGGGCCAAGACTCTTCATCGGAACTGGCCAGTTCCTTGTTTATCCCCCTATTTTCTGGTTTTGGGCTGAGACCCTTCATCAAGATTTGCCAGTCCCGATGAAGGTTCTCAGCCTGAAACTTTGACTGTTTATTCCCCTCCCTCGCTGCTGCCTGACCTGCTGAATTCCTCTGGTATTTTCTGTGTTGCTCTGAATTTCCAATATTTACAGGATGTCTTGTGTTTAGGAACTCCAAACTGTCTTGCCAGCTAGCATGTGTGTGTAACTGTTAGTCATTGAATGGCAAATCAGTCAGGCAGCAAATTGGTGTTGGAACAATCTGCAGGCTGTCATTCAGTTTTAAGAAATGAGCAGGGCCTGGTGGGACTTGTCTGCCAAGTGGAAGATTGCAGAGAGAGTGCCTTATGAAATTTATGCACCAGTTTTAAAAAAAGCAAGCAGAGCCTATCAGGACTTGTCTGCTGAATGGGAGATTGCTTGGGGCTTTAGTAACTTAGCAAGGGCCAATAAAAAGAAGAGATATATAAGTAGAACAGCCATTGTGGGATCGGCCATTGTTGGAGTGGGCTAGGGTTAGATTGGAAGGGTATGGCTCATCTGGCTTTGGTGTGAACAGATTGGGGCTCTAAGTCAGTTTCTAGAAAGGTTTTGTTTTCCTTTGTTTGTTAGTACATAGCTAATGTGAACGGATCCGAGATTAGTGATACGTTCTTCGCGTGAGATGTAGGAACTCTGGGAAAATCCCAGTCTCCCTGATACCTACCATCTCTGTATGAAGTGCATGGAGCTGCAGCTCCTTAAAGACCATATTAGGAAATTGGAGCTGCAGCTGGCTGACCTTTGGCTCATATGGGAGAATGAGGAGGTAACTAACTTGCTGACTGTCAGAGGAGGGAAAGGGTACAGACAGCCAGCGGAGATTACCCCTGTGGCCATTCCCCTCAAGAACAAGCATAACTCTTTGGACGGGAAACACGAGGAAATCTTCAGATGCTGGAAGTTCAAGCAACACACACAAAATGCTGGTGGAATGCAGCAGGCTAGGCAGCATCTATAGGGAGAAACGCTGTCGACATTTTGGGCCGAGACCCTTCATCAGGACTAACTGATGAAGTTAGTCCTGACGAAGGGTCTCGGCCAGAAACGTCGACAGCCCTTCTCCCTATAGATGCTGCCTGGCCTGCTGCATTCCACCAGCATTTTGTGTGTGATACCTCTTTGGATATTGTTGGGGGGTGGTGGGAAACGACCAAGCAGGGAGAATCTGTAGCAAACGTGTCTCTGGCACTGAGACTGGCTCTGTGGCTCAGAGAGGAGAAGAGGAGTGCAGTCGTGATAGTGGATTCCAGAATTAGAAAGCAAACAGGAAATTCTGCGGATGTGACAAAGAAACCTGGATGTCTCCCAAGTGGCAGGGTCAGGGATGCCTTGGATTGGGTCCACAGCATTCTGCCAGAAGTTGTGGTATATATTGGTAATAACGACATAGGGAGGAAGTCCTGAAGGGAGAACATGGGGAGCTAGGTGGAAAGGGGAAATGCAGGAGCTCCAGGGTAGTAATTTCTGGGTAGCTGCCTGTGCCATATGCTGGTGAGGGTAAGAATTGGATGATTGGCTGAGGGATTGGTGCGGGGGCAGGATTTCAGTATCATTATACTCTCTTCGAGGGAAGGTATGACTTGTAGAAAAAGGATGGGTTACACCTAAACTCAAGGGGGACCAATGTCATGGTGAACAGGTTTGCTAGAGATGTTGAGGAGGGTTTAGATTAATTTGGCAGGGATAGATCTGGAGGATTAGGGCTGAGGATAGGGCAGATGGTACACAGCTAGAGGCAGTGTGTAGTGAGAGGGTGAGGAAGGACAGGCAGATGATAGGGCAAGGTTGCAGTCAGTGGGATGAGTTGAAGTGTAACAAGGTGGCAAAGTCCAAAGCGTAATGAAAACAGGACTGAAGGTATTATTTTAAAAGCACACAGTGTATGGAAGAAGGTAGATGATCCTGTAGCAAGCGATTACCAGGTGTGACGTTGTGGGCATCACTGAGTCATGATTCATAGAAAGAAGATCATAGTTGAGAGCTTAACATCCAAGGATACACTTCGTATTGAAAGCACAGACAGGAAGGCAAGAAGGTGGGATGGCTTTGTTGGTAAATATTAAAATCAAATCTTTAGATAGAGGTGACAGAATGAAAAGATGTAGAATCCTTGTGGGTAGTGTTAAGAAACTGATCTTGATGGGAGTTATACACAGGCCTCCGGACAGTAGCCACGATGTGGGGTACATTATAACGGGAGATAGAAAAGGGCGATGTATGATAGTCATAGTGTCATAGAACTTTACAGCACAGAAACAGGCCCTGCGGCCCATCTAGTCCATGCTGAACCATTGACCTCTACCCGGACCATAGCCTTCCATGTTGCTCCCATCCATGTACCTATCCAAATTTTACTTAAATGTTGAAATCAAACCCGCATCCACCTCGTGTGCTGGCAGCCCGTTCCACACTCACACCACCCTCTGGGTAAAGAAGTTCCCCGTCATGTTGCCCTTAAATATTTCACCTTCCACACGTAACCTATGACCATAAGTAGCAGTCCCACCCAACCTCAGTGGAAAAAGCCTGGTTGGACTTACCCTATCTATACCCTTCATAATTTTGTATACCTCTAACAAATCTCCCCTCAGTCTATTACGTTCGAGGGAATAAAGTCCTAACCTATTCAACCTTCCCCTCTAACTCAGGCCCTCGAGTCCCAGCAAAATCCTTGTAAATTTTCTCTGCCCTCTTTCAATCGTTCCAGTACGTAGGTGACCAAAACTGTGTACAATACTTCAAATTAGGCCTTATAATGTCTTATACATTTTCACCATAGTATCCCAATTCCTGTACTTAATACATTGATTTATGAAGGCCAATATGCCAAAAGCTTTCTTTATGACTCTATTTACCTGTGATGTCACTTACAATGAATTATGGACCTGTATTCTCAGATCCCTGTTTTACCACACTCCTCAGTGCCCTACCCCTCAAAATGTAAGACCTTTCCTGGTAGGTCCTCTCAAGGTGCAACAGCTCACATTTTCCTGCATTAAATTCCACTCACCATTTTCAGCCCATTTTTCCAGCTGGTTCAGATCCCACTGCAAGCTTTGATAGTCTTCCTCACTGTCCACTACACCTCCAATCTTGCTGATCCAGTTTATCGGTTATCATCCAGATTGTTGATACAGATGAGAAGCAATCATGGACTGACCCAGTACCGTTCCCTATGGTACATCACTAGTCACAGGCCTCCAGTTTGGGAGGCAACCATTCACTACTACTCTCTGGCTTCTGTTTACGATGCCTATGTTTCATCCAATTTGCTACCTCATCAGTTGAATACCAAGCAACTGAACCTTCATGACCAACCTACCATGTGGGACCTTGTCAAAAGCCTTGCTAAAGTCCATGTGGACAACATCCACTGCTTTGCCTTCATCCACTTTCCTCAAAAAACTATAAATTTTGTTAGATATGACCTACCATAAACAAAGCTATGCTGACTATCCCTAATCAGTGCCTGTCTATCCAAATACTTATATGTCTAGTCCCTTAGAATACCCTTAAATAACTTTCCAATCCTTAATGGCCTATAATTGCCTGAATTATTCTTAGAGCCTTTCTTTAGCAAAGGAGCAACATTAGCTATCCTCCAATCCTTCGGCACCTTTCCCATAGGTAAGGATGTTTAAAATATTTAGCGTCCCTGCAATTTATGCACTAGCCTTCCCCAGGATTTTTATGCCTTGTCAGGCCCTGGGGATCTACTCACCCTAATTTGTGGGAGGCGAGGGAGGAGATTGCTGAGCCTCTGGCGATGATCTTTGCATCATCAATGGGGATGGGAGAGGCTCCGGAGGACTGGAGGGTTGTGGATGTTGTTCCATTATTCAAGAAAGGGAGTAGAGATAGCCCAGGAAATTATAGACCAGTGAGTCTTACTTCAGTGGTTGGTAAGTTGATGGAGAAGATCCTGAGAGGCAGGATTTATGAACAGTTGGAGAGGCATAATATGATTAGGACATTACGGCATGGCTTTGTCAAAGGCAGGTCGTGCCTTACGAACCTGATTGAATTTTTTGAGGATGTGACTAAACACACTGATGAAGGAAGAGCAGTAGATGTAGTGTATATGGATTTCAGCAAGGCTTTTGATAAGGTACCCCATGCAAGGCTTATTGAGAAAGTAAGGAGGCATGGGATCCAAGGGGACATTGCTCTGTGGATCCAGAACTGGCTTGCCCACAGAAGGCAAAGAGTGGTTGTAGACGGATCATATTCTGCATGGAGGCTGGTGACCAGTGGTGTGCCTCAGGGATCTGTTCTGGGACCCCTTCTCTTCGCGATTTTTATAAGTGACCTGGATGAGGAAGTGGAGGGATGGGTTAGTAAAATTTGCGGATGACACAAAAGTTGGAGGTGTTGTGTGAAGGGCTGTCAGAGTTTACAGTGGGACATTGATAGGATGCAAAACTGGGCTGAGAAGTGGTAGATGGAGTTCAACCCAGATAAGTGTGAAGTGGTTCATTTTGGTAGGTCAAATATGATGGCAGAATATAGTAATAATGGTAAGACTCTTGGCAGTGTGGAGGATTGGAGGGATCTTGGGGTCCGAGTCCATAGGACGCTCAAAGCAGCTGTGCAGGTTGACTCTGATGAGGGCGTATGGTGTATTGGCCTTCATCAATTGTGGAATTGAATTTAGGAGTTGAGAGGTAATGTTACAGCTGTATAGGACCCTGGTCAGACACCACTTGGAGTACTGTGCTTAGTTCTGGTCACCTCACTATAGTAAGGATGTGGAAACCATAGAAACAGTGCAGAGGAGACTTACAAGGATGTTGCCTGGGTTGGGGAGCATGCCTTATGAAAACAGGTTGAGTGAACTCGGCCTTTTCTCCTAGGAGTGACGATGGATGAGAGGTGACCTGATAGAGGTGTATAAGATGATGAGAGGCATTGATCATGTGGATAGTCAGAGGCTTTTTCCCAGGGCTGAAATGGGTAACATGAGAAGGTACAGGTTTAAGGTGGCTATGTTTTGGAGACAATGGTTTGATGTTTTTTTGGTGGGGTCCTGTTCCAGGGGAAAGTAAGAGGATGTGTCAGAGTGCTGCCGTTTGGCCTTAGTGAGGTAGAGGTTTAAGGTGCAGGGGAGTAGGTACAGAGATGTCAGGGGTAAGTTTTTTATGCAGAGAGTGGTGAGTACTTGGAATGGGCCGCCGGCAACGGTGGTGGAGCTGGATACAGGTTCTTTTAGGAGACTTCTGGATAGGTACATGGAGCTTAGAAAAATAGAGGGCTATGGGTAACCCTAGAAATTTCTAAGGTAGGGAAATGTTCGGCAAAACTTTGTGGGCCGAAGGGCCTGTATTGTGCTGTAGGTTTTGACTCAAGACAGCAAACACCTCCTCTTCTTTAATCTGTATGGGCTCCCTGACCTCACTGCAGCTTTGCCTCACTTGTACAAACTCTGTGTCCATCTCCTGGGTAAGTACAGTTGCAAAAAAAAACCATTTAAGATCTTTCCCATATCTTTCAGCTCCACTTTAATCTTCCAGAGGATCAATTTTGTCCCATGGTATACTCTTGCTCTTAATATATCTGTAGAAGCCCTTATTATTTTCCTTCATCTTCTCTGGTAGAGCAAACTCATGCCTCCTTTATGCCTCCTTGATTTCATTTTCACATGTTCTCTTGCATTTCTTATACTCCTCAAGTATCTCATTTGTTCCTACCTGCCTATACCCGCTATGCAGCTCATTTTTCTTAACCAAGGCCTCAATATCTTTTTAAAAGCAAAGTTCCCTTAACTTGTTAATATACTTTTTATTCTGACAGGAACATACAAACCCTGAATTTCACTTTTGAAGGCTGTCCTCTTACCAAGTACACCTTTGCCAGCTAACAACCTGTCCCAGTCCACACTTGCCAGATCCTTTCTGATACCATCAAAATTGTCTTTTCTCCAACTTAGAAACTCAACCTGAGGACCAGACCTATCCTTTTCCATAATTATAAAGACAAGAAATTCTGCAGATGCTGGAAATCCAAAGCAACATACACAAAAGTGCTGGAGGAACTCAGCAGGTCAGGCAGCGTCTATGGAAATGAACAAACAGTTGATGTTTTGAGCTGAAACCCTTTTTCAGGACTGGAAAGGAAGGGGGAGAACCTTAGAATAAAAAGTTGGTGGGGGTGGGGTGAGGGGAAGAGCACTGGCTGGAAGGTGATGGGAGAAGCCAAGCGGGTGAAACAGGTTAAGAGCTACAGATGAAAGAATCTGATAGGAGAATGGACCATAGGAGAAAGGGAAGGAGGAGGGGCACTGGGGTAAGTTATAGGTGAGGAGATGTAAGAGGCCAGAATGGGGAATAGAAGAAAGGAGGGGGGAAGAAAAACATTTTTCCATAATTACCGAGATGCAAAGTGTTCTTCTACATAAACGTCTATCACTTGCCCCGTCTCATTTCCTAATATGAGATCTACTATTGTACTCTCTCTAGTTGGGACTCCTATGTACAGATTAAGGAAACCTTTCTGAACACATTTGACAAACTCTTTCCCATCCAGCCCTTTTACAGTACGCCCTCCCAATCAATATGTGAAATTTAAAATCACCTACTATCCCAGCCTTATGTTCCTTGCAACAGTCTGCAATTTCTCTACAAATGTGCTCCTTTAAATCCTATGGACTGTTTGGTGGTCTATAATATAGACCATAAGTTGAAAGAGCAGAATTAGGCCACTCACCCTATTGAGAATGCTCCACCATCCCAACATGGCTGATTTATTATCCCTCTCAATTCCATTTTCCTGCCTTCTCCCTATGACCTTTTATTGCCTGACTAATCAATAACTTACCAATCTCCACCTCAAGTGTACTCAATAACTTGGCCTGCACAGCCATCTATGGCAATAAATTCCTCTGATTTAAGAATTTTTTCCTCATCCCTGTTCTAATTGGATGTCTCTCAATTCTGAGGCTGTGAGCTTTGATACCAGACCTCTATGTAGGCCTTTCAATATTTAATAGGTTTCAATGAGATCTCCTTCATTCTTCTATGTTCCAACAAGTATAGGTCTGGCGCTATCAAACACTTCTCATATGTTAACCCTTTAATTCCTGGGATGATTCTTGTGAACCTCCTTTGGACCCTCTCCAATGCCATCGCGACTTTTCTTAGATAAAGGGCCTAAAACTGCATGCAGTACTCCAGTTGTGGTCTGACCAAGACCTTATAAAGCTTCTGCATTACATCCTTGCTTTTGTATTGTAGCCCTCTCCAAAAGAATGCTAACATTGTGTTTGCCTTCTGTATCTCCATCTTAACCAGCAACATAACTTTTAGGGAATCCAGCATGAGGACTCCTAAATGCTGTTTAGAATAGGCCCCATTTAGAAAGTAGATCACACCTTTATTCCTTCTGCATGACCATACACTGCCCTGCTAGTGTCTTCCACAGTGATGATTAATGCAAAATACTTATTAAGTTTGTCTGGCATTTCTTCCCCCCCCCACCCACCCAGTTACTTCTCCAGGTCATTTTCCAGTGCTCTGATATCCACTCTCAGCTCTTATATCCTCTTTTAAATTATTGGTTAGCTTACCTTCATAGTTCATCTTTTCTCTCTTTATGGCTCTTTTTGTTGTCTTCTATTGGTTTTTTAAAAGTTTCCCAATCTTCTACCCTCCTGCTAATTTTTGCTAAATATCTGCCCTCTCTTTTGCTTTTATGCTGTCTTTGACTTCCCTTGTCAGCCACAGTTGCATCATCCTCCCTTTAGAATACTTCTTATTTTAGATGTATCTTTATTGGGCCTTCTGAATTTCTCCTTGAACACCAGCCATTGCCTTCTGATGTCATCATCGACAATGCTCCCTTCCAATCAACTTTGGCTAGCTACTCTCTCATGCTTCTGAAATTCCCTTTACTCCACTGAAATACTGATACATCCAATTTTTTGTTTCTCCTTCTCAAACTGCAGGGTGAATTGCACCATATTATGATCATTGTATCTTAAGCTCCTTAATCAAATCTGGGTCATTCTATAACACCCAATCCAGAGCCTTCCCCTAGTTGCTCTAAAGTGTAGGCATTCTACAAATTTCCTTTATTGGGATCCAGCACCAACCTGATTTTCCCAGTCCACCTGCATATGAAATCCCCCATGACATTTGCGTGCCATAGTTCCCAAGGAGTCATTGGATTGTGAGAGAGTGTTGAAAAGACACAGTTACCAGTGTCCTGCACCTTGGGCGTAACTAGCTCCCTGTCTGTCCTGTCTATTAAACCCTCAGACTCCTGATTGATCTGGAGCTCATTCAGTTCCAGCTCCAAGTCCTTAGCACAGTCTATTAGAAGCTGCAGCTGGATGCACTCCTTACAGGTGTAGTCATCAGACAGCCTGCCTTCCCACATCCTGCAAGAGGAGCATTCCACCATCCTGCCTGGCATCCCCACTGCTCCAAATGTAAATGTGGTGAACTATGTGCCTGTCGGGACACGCCCCTGCTGACTGCTCCTGTGGCTCCTCCCACAGGCCCCTGTATAAAGGAGATCTGTGGCCTGACGCTCGGCCTCAGTCTCCAAGACCTTGTATGATAGACACTCACTCCTGGTTCCTTCTTCCAGTCAATAAAAGCCGATATCTTGCCTTACGTCTCAGTGTGAGTTATTGATGGTGCATCAGTACAATAACAAAGACGGAAAGAATAAATAATGAAAAAAAATCTACTTATGGCCTCTTCCTCCCCTCATGGAAGCCTTGGTGAGCCAAACTTCATTTTATTGAACCTTGCCAAGTCCCTAATTGTGCACAATCCAATGTCTCATCAGGGACTGTGGCACACAAAGTGTGCTGACTGCCCCCACTCACTTCTTTTAAATTTTCTCTCCCTCTACACAATCCAATGTCTCCTCAAGAATTGCGTCACACAGGAGTCCTGGGGGATTTCAATATGCAAGTCGATATGGAGGAAGATTGGGGAAATCAGGTTGGGGCTGGATCCCACGGAATTTTTAGAATGCCTAAGAGATGGCTTTTTGGAGCAGCTTGTATTTGAGCCCAATAGGTAAAAAACAATTCTCTATTGGGTGTTGTGTAGTGAAACAAATTTAATTAGGGATCTTAAGTGGAGGCAATGATTATAATATGATAGAATTTACCCCACAGTTTGAGAGGGAGAAGCTAAAGCCAGATGTATCAATATCATAATAAAGGGAGGAGCTGGCCAAAGTACAATGGAAGGGGACACCAGCAGGGATGACAGCAGAACAGCAATGGCTGGAGTTTCTGGGAGCAATTAGCAATATGCAATATTCATACCTCCTGAAGAAGCATTCTAAAGGCAGGATGACGTAACTGTGGCTGACAAGGGAAGTCAAAGACAGCATAAGGCACTACTAAACAGGTATATGGAGGAATTTGAGGTGGGGGGTTATATGGGAGGCAGGGTTTAAGGGTCGGCATAACATTGTGGGTCGAAGGGCCTGTAATGTGCTGTATTGTTCTATGTTCTATAACAGCAAAACAGAGGGCATATAATGGAAAGTTAGAAGATTAGTAAGCTTTTAAAAGCCAACAGAAGGCAACTAAAAAATCATAAGGAGAGAAAAGATGAAACATGAAGGTAAACTAGTCAATAATATAAAAGGGGATACAAAAAGTGCTTTCTGATATCTACAGATTAAAAGAGAAGCGAGAGTGGAAATCGGACAGCTGGAAAATGATGTTGGAGAAGTAGTAGGTTAATAAATCATCTTTCTGTGCTGGTCATTCTCTTCTACAATTTAAAGTGGTTCATAGAGCTAACATTTCTAAACAGAAGCTGTCCAGTTTTTATCCGAACGTTTCTCCACTTTGTAATAAATGCAACTCTGCTGGTGCCTCTTTAATTCATATGTTTTGGTTTTGCCCTAAAATTGAAAAGTTTTGGCGGGAAGTATTCCATACCTTCTCACAACTTTTTAGGGTCCAATTTGACCCAAATCCCCTTACTGCCTTGTTTGGTATTATTGCAAATGAAGATATAATTTTAAATATTCCTAATCTACAGGTTTTAGTTTTTATTTTCTTTTAGCAAGGAGAGCAATTTTGCTTAAATGGAAGGAGTCTACCCCTCCTACACATCTTCAATGGCTACGTGATATTATGTCTTATTTAAATTTAGAGAAGATCCGCAGCTCAGTCTTAAATTCAAAACAATCTTTTTATGATATCTGGGGACCTTTCCAAAATTACTTTTCCAATTTATAAAGTTTAACAGTGCACAGACTTTTATGTATATTTCTATCTTCTCTTCTTAAGCGAATATGTTTTTTTTCTAATTATCCATTATCATCCATCAGCTTTTTTCTTTGGTAGTTGGTAGGGGGTTGAATTTTTTTATATAAATAATCTCTTTTATGATGTATGACCTATCTTTAAATTTTTGATTACAGAGTGGTTTACCTTTATGTGAAATGCTATAACATTTTGATCAATTTTATTACAATATATGAATGTACACAAGTTATGTTGAGATGTATCTATGTGTTGCACTCTGTAAATCTTTTTTTTTCTTCTGAATAAAAATACTGTAAAAAGAAAAGAGAGGTAGTAATGGGGGCCAAATAAATGACAGATTAACTTAATAAGTATTTTGCATCATTCTCCACTGTGGAAGACACTGGCTGTTCGAGAGTGTCAGGGGTCGGAACTGAGTGTATTGCTGTTAAGAATGAGAAGATGCTTTGGAAGCTGAAAGGCCTTAAGGTAGACGTCAATAGGACCAGATGGACTACACCCCATGGTTCTAAAAGAGGTAGCTGAAGAGATTCTGAAGGCATCAATAGTGATCTTTCAAGAATCTTTGGATTCTGGAATGGTGCCAGAGAACTGAAAAATTGCAACTGTCACTTTACTCTTTAAGAAAGGAAGGAGGCAGGAAAGGAAATTGTGGATTAGTTAGTCTGACATCAGTGGTTGTGAAGATGTTGGAGCCCAATATTAAGCACTAGTGATGTTCTGCAGGAATTGATGTTGGGACCACTTCTTTTCATGCTGTATGTCAATGATTTGATGTCTTTGTGGCTAAGTTTGTGGATGACATGAAGATAAATGAGGGGAAGGCAGTGTTGAGGAAGCAGGGACTCTGCAGAAAGACTTTGACAGATTTGGAGAATGGTCAAAGAAGTGGCAGATGGAATATAGTGTAGGGAAGTATATGATCATGAAATTCAGTAGAAGGAGTAAAGGTGTAGACTATTTTCTAAAAGGGGAGAAAATTAAAAAAAAATAGGGATGCAAAGTGATTCAGTCTTCACGCAGGATTCCCCAAAGGTTAACTCGTAGTTGAGTCTGTGGTGAGGAAGGCAAATGCAATGTTAGCATTCATTTGTAAAGGATTAGAATATAAAAAGCAAGGATGTAATGCTGAAGCTTTATAAAGCATTGGTCACACCACATGGAATATTGTGAGGCATTTTGGGCCTCTTATCCAAGAAAAGATGTGCTGGCATAGGATAGGATCCAGTGGATGTTTGAGAATGACCCCAAGAATGAAAGGGTTAACACACGAGAAACATTGGATGGCTCTGGGCCTGCACTTGCTGGAGTTTAGAAGAATGATGGTGGGGTGGGGGGGAGATCTCATTGAAAGGCCTGGATAGAGTGATTGTGGAGAAGATGTTTCTTATAGTGGGGTATCTACCCCAGAGGGCACAGCCTCGGAACTGAGGGACATCCATTTAGAACAGCAATCAGGAGGAATGTCTTTAGCCAGAGTGTGGTGAATATATGGAATTCATTGTCACTAGCTGTGCTGTCTAAGCCATTGAGTATATTTAAATCAGAGTTAATAGGTTCTTGATTAGTCAGGGTGACAAAGTTTATGGGGAGAAAGCAGGAGAAAGGGGTTGAGAGGGGTAATAAATCAGCCACGAAAGAATAGTGAAACAGACTTGATAGGCTGAATGGCCTAATTCTGCTGCTAGGTCTTATGGTCTTATTCAGTTCTAAGGTCAGTAGGGGAGTTAGGCAGTAAAGGCAGAGGGTGTCACAGACAGCAGCAGTCCGACAGCAAGCTGCCAGTGACTCGACAGCAAGAACTCAAGCTGTCAGTCACTCAGGAACTGAAAGCTGTTAGATGAAGGATATGAGCATGCAATCAGTCAGGCAGCAAGGGCAGGACAAAAATACCTCAAGTAGGCAAAAAGGGTTCTGAGTCGTTACACAAGAACAGAGACGGACAGCAGTCAATTGGTTAGCAAGTGCACAAGTTTGGTAACAGCTAAGACTCTGTTCTTTCAGGGAGGACTGTGGCTTTTCAGTTAATGAAAGCAGTGAGCTGCCTGTGAAACAGTAATGTCTGAACAACATACACAAAATGCTAGCAGAACTCAGCAGGCCAGATTGTATCTACAGAAAAGAGTACAGTCTGCTGCGTTCCTCCAGCATTTTGTGTGTGTTGCTTGGATTTCCAGTATCTGCAGATTTTCCCTTGTCAGTAATGTCTGGAGTTGTCAATTGGTCAGGAGTGCCTGTGAATTATCATTTAAACAGCAAAGGTTGGAGACCAGCACCACAAGTTGTCAGTCAGGAATTGAGAGCTGTCAATCAGTTTGACAGACAGGTTCCAGCCATTATATCAATAAGGGCTGCAGTCTTCCTGTTATTGAGGGCTTTGATCTATCAGACATCAATAATTGTGAGCTGTCAGATGGTCAATGTGGGTTTGAATTGTCAGTGGATACTATGGGCTGTCAGTCAGGCTGTTCATGTTGCCAGCTGTCTACTAATTATCCAGAATTAAGAATTATCCACTCTAATTGATGTCCATCAGCCAGAAAGGACTGTGAACTTATTAATCATTCAACCAGAACTAAAAGCTGTTAATAATTCAGCTGCTGAGTCCAAAGGCAGAGGGTGAAAGCTGTCAGCCAGATAGCTGGTACTGAGACTTGTCGCTCAGCAAGGGCAGAGGGTTTATTACATATCATAAAGTTAATAATAAAATTAGTGTAAGAACTGTAATGACAAGACAGAATAGACGTGGCAGGATGTAATTACAAACATTCAACTTATGCCATTGACTATTAGGGGTATGTCTTCTTCCTTTACTATGTTTTGCTCATTGTAATGAAAAATGTACCATTCTCCACTGTAAAAGCATTTCGTACTTCCTTCGACACCACTCTGACTTGGCAAAGGCCAAAGCACTCTGAGTTTCACAGGGATTCATTAGAAGTTCTTCTGTTCATCCCTTAACATTCCCCATTAATACTAAGGATTTCACCTACTCTAAGAATCATGTCAAGCTGTCAGCATTAATACTAAGCTGCATTTTATTACTGCAAATGAAAATATTGGACATTTAGGTATTGAACATAGAACATTATAACACAGTACAGGCCCTTTGGCCCTTGATGCTGTGCCGACCATTTAAGTTACTCTGAGATTAATCTAACCCTTCTCTCCTACATGGCTCTCCATTATTCTTTCACCATGTCCTTTCTAAGAGTGTCTTAAATGCCCCTAATGTATCTGCCTCTTTCACGTGCCCACCATTCTCTGTGTAAAAAGCTTATTTCTGACATCACCCCCATACTTTTCTCCAGTCACCTTAAAATTATGCCCCATCATATTAGCCATTTCCCCTTGGGGGAAAGTTGCCGACTATCCACTCAATCTATGTCCCTTATCACCTTGTACACCTCGATCATCTCTCATCCTTCTGGGCTTCAGAGAGAAAAGCCCTAACTCATTCCACCCATCCTCATAAGATGTTGATTAAGTTTTGTGGCAATGTTGGTGCCACAAAATAATTAATTTTAATTAATTAACACATTAATAATGCAAACAAAATAACTTAAGCTTCTAAGAGTGTCATCCTTGGAATCGAATCCCATGTTAGAAAGGGAAGAGATATTATAATAGAAAGAATTGCAAAGGGGTTAAGCATGTGGCTAGAGGGTAAGATTCACTGACATATGGCCGTGTTTGATGACGATCTGGGAAATATTGTTATGGCAAGCCTGGAGAGAATACAAAGTAGGTAACATATCTTATGCAATTACTGATACTTTCAAGGCCAGTAGTAGGTAGTCTGAACATTCCAAGATATATACATACTCATGGAAATACTGGTCTGTCATGGTAGGTAGGAAACGCAGATAATAAATTTACAGAAATTTTTCACGTTTAAAACTTATCCAGGAAGGTGTTGACTCCTCTAAGTGAGTGTTTAATGTAAATAAAATGTAACTCTTTTGGAAGTTGATGCTCTCATGTGTGTCCACGTTGAAGTAAAACAACAAATTGCTGTAGGTTTCAGAACACCAACAACTGCCATACTGCTTAGAGGCAATGGTGAGGGTGACTATAAGCCAATGAATCAAATTCAAAAGATAACATTCGTGTGATTTGGCAACATAATAATAAAAAAAACCTGCTTGATGACACTGCCCTTCCAAGATTATGTTGTTGTGTTTCCCCTTACTTACTTGCTGCCAGTTATACCGCTGGTGTTTAGGGCAGCAATGAAGCTGCTCCATCTCTGGGGGTGTTCAGAGCTTCCTTCATTGTGTCAGTACCTTTCTCTTGGTTTTCACTACTATCAGTCATGCAGGTCCTGGGTGGAGACTCAGGAATACCCTCACACTCAGATGTAGGAATCTTCGCTGCTTTTTTTATAATAGTTTTGTTTTACCAGTCAGGGCTGTTAACCCTGAGCTAAACCCCTGAACCTGGAAGTCCGGTGGACCACTCTTAATTTGGCCTTTACCCTTTGACCTGTTTGGCATGGGTGACCTTACCAAAAGCCGGAGCATAAAGCCCTGACTCCAGCCGACATAGTTCTCTGCATCACTGAGGCACGCAGGCCTCCAAACCATGGCAAGGTTATGGTCCTTTGGAGGTGTTGTCCTCCTTCATTTAATGTTATTGTGCCAGGAATAGTCTGGACAACCCATTTAGTGATTCATTGCAATGCCCAGAACTGACTACATTCAGAATGCATTTTTGCCCCCAAACAGCATTTCATTGTTAGACCCACTGCTGCATTCATATGTGACAGAGCAGGTCATTTCCAATCTGAAGTTCAATGACAAGCCCTCCATTTGGGAAATTTGTAAAAAACCCATAGACTACATCACTACCTCATGGGATGACACATTCATGCACCAATGAATGATGTATGGAGGAAATTATTGGTGTAGATTATTGCTCCCATCTCCAACAACTTTGCAGTAAAAGAAGGCATTACTGAGTAGGTAAAGAGGCTGAGTTTGATGAAGTAAATCAGGATGACAGGGAAAAGTTACTACAATCTCAAGGATCAACTTTATTCACTATTTACACTCAGGAGGAATTTGCTGTGATGTGTCGTGCAGGGCACGACATGCAACAAAAACATTTGCCAATTATATAAAAACAAGGTTAGAGGTTAAAGGATGTATATGGACTGAAATGGGCATAAATGCCAACGTCTGTTTACAATGTAAACAGCATTACAAATGGTGGTTTAAAATGTTTACAGTGCACTGATGTGGGGGGGGGGGGTGCTAAAGGTGATGAGCTTACAAACAAGGATCCGTTAATGCTTGAGAAACAGCGGTCAGAGGAGGAGCAAGAAATGTATCATCACCACTAAAGTGATTCACTATGACAATACTTTTGGAGGAGTCTTCTATATGAAGAAAGAGATAGCTGCCTTTACAGTTTTGGAGGTTATCAGTGAATGAGCTATATAAAGGAAAATGCATTCCTAAATTTTATCAGAACTGTTTAAATTTCCAGCAACAACGTTAAGCTCCATTCGACAGCCACCCAGGCAAGAATAGTTTCAGGAAGGTCCTTCGCCTTCAGAAATGGGAATCCCCAGCAAGTTCAGATTCACTGCCATCAAATTCTGAACACCAGTACGACACCGCCTTTCAGCTCCCTTGATACTTCCTTGACATGCAAAGCCACTACTATCACTTACATAAAACAAAAATATGAATGGTGTAGATATCGTAGCAGAATATCCTGTCAAGAGGGCTGTGAATTATTTGGAAGTCTCTATTCAGTAAGATTGTGAATGCAGTGACTGAGCATGTAGTTGACTTGGACCAATATACTTTTGAGCACAACATGAGACAAGGCATAATAGAATAAGGTAGAACACAATGAAGTGGTTGTAGAAATTCCGCCTGGTTTTATTTAGCAAGCGTATTTGTCTTCAAAGTTCAAGGTAAACTTATTATTAAAGTATATGTCACCATATACAACCCTGAGATTAATTTTTTTTTGTGGGCATACTCATAGATCTATAGAATAATAACCCATAACAGAATCAATGATAAACCGCATCAATTTGGCCTTGTGGTCAAATCTTGCTCTTCTTTGTTAGATTGATACCAGAAAGCTACAGTGGTCAATCAGTTAAGACTGTGAGATAGACTGTGACTTGTTAGACTGGTGCCATGTGCAATAAGTTCTGAAATAGCAAGATTGTGAGCTGTCAGTCTAACAGTCCTAAGATTTTACTCACCTTACAAACCACATTAGGGAACTGGAGGTACAGCTGGATGACCTTTGGCTCAAATGGGACAATGAGGAGGTGATAGAAGCTACAAGGAGGTAGTCACACTTAAGTTGCAGGAGGCAAGTATCTGGGTGACTGTCAGGAGGAAAAGGGAATACACAGCCAAATGCAGAGCCTCCTCAATAGTAGGTGGTGGTGGGGGGGGGGGGGGGGAGGAACTGGCCTATCAGTGATCAGGTCTCTGGCCCTGAGTCTGGCTCTATGGCTCAGAAGGGAAGGGGAAGAAGAGGAGTGCAGAAGTTTGAGGTACAGACAGGGGATTCTGTGGACATGAAAGAGCCACCTGGATGGTATGTTGCCTTCCAGGGGCCAGGGTCAGAGACATCTCGGATAAGGTCCACAGCATTTTAAAGAGGAAGGCTGAACAGCCAGAAGTCATGCTACTTGTTTGTATCACCAACAAAGATAGGAAAAGAGGTGAGATGCTGAAGAAAGAATATAGGGATCTAGGTAGAAAGCTGAAAAATAGAGAGGGTAGTAACCTCTGGATTGCTAAGGGTAAGAATAGGATGACTTGGTGGAGGAATGTACGGCTGAGGAATTGGTGCAGGGGGCAAGGTTTCAGATTTCTGGATCATTGGGATCTCTGGGGAAGGTATGATTTGTAGAAAAAGGACAGGTTACACCTGAACTTGAGGCAGACTGATGTCTTGGTGAACAGGTTTGCTAGAGTTGTTGGGAAGGGTTAAACTAATCTGGCAAAGGAATGGGAACTGAAGTTATAGGGTAGAGGATGGGGCAGTTGATATACAAGTTGATGGAGTGTGTAGTGAGACTGTGAGGAAGATTAGACAGATGGTAGCGTAAAATTGCAGTCAGTGGGATGAATTGAAGTGTGTTTTCAAAGAGTAGGTTCAACACTTTGGAAAAGTGAGGATAAAGCAAAAGGGAAGCAGTGTGCAGGAGAGGTGACTTATGTTTCCAGAAAAGGATAAATAATTAACTTCTGGTAACACAGGGGCAAAATTGAAAAGGGTGATGAACACAGGACTGAAGGTGCTATATTTGAATACAAGCAGTATACGGAATCAAGGTAGATGATCTTGTAGTAAGAAATTGGCAGGTATGATGTTGTGGGCATCAGTGAGTTGTGGCTGAAAGAAGATCATAGTTGGGAGCTTAACATACAAGAATGCATATTGTATTGAAAGAACAGGCAGGTAGGCAGAGAGACTGTGTGGCTCTGTTGGTAAAAGGTGAGATCAAATCCTTAGAAGAGGTGACATAGGGTTTTAAGATGTAGAATCTTTGTGGGTGGAATTAAAAAACAGGATGGGTAAAAAGACTTTGATGGGAGTTATATACTGGCTTTTGAACAGTAGCTGGGAGGTGGGATCCAAATTATAATGGGAGATAGAAAGGATGTTAAAAAGGCAGTCTTACAATAATCAGTATGTAAGTAGATTGGGAAATCTGGTTGACGTTGTATCCCAGGAGAGGCAATTTGTAGAATGTTCACAAGACGGCTTTTTAGAGCAGCTTACGTCTGAGCCCAACAGGGAAAGGGCAACTCTGGATTGGGTTTTATAGTGAAACAGATTGCATTAGGGGTCTTAAGGTAAAGGAACCCTTAGGAGACAGTGATCATAATATGATAGATACACACTGCAGTTTGAGGCGGAGAAACTGAAGTCGGATGTATCAGTATTACAGTGGAGTAAAGGGACAGAAGCATGAGAGAGGAGCTGGCCAAAGTTGATTAGAAGGAGACACTAACAGAGATGATGATAGAACTCCAATGGTTGGAGTTTCTGGGAGCAAATCAGAAGGTGCAGGATAGAAGTATTGTCAAGAGAAGATGAGGCAACAGTGGCTGAGAAGGGAAGTCAAAAATAACATAAAAGCAAAAGAGAGAGCACAAAAAAGCAAAAATTAGTGGGAAGTTGGAGGATTGGGCATGTTTTAAAAGCCAACAGAAGGCAATTAATAAAGAAGTAAGTAAAGAAAAGATGAAATATGAAGCCAGTAATATAAAACAGGATATCAAAAGGCAAGTGTGGATATCAGACAGCTGGAAAATAATGCTGGAGGGAGGGTAATAGGGAACAAAGAAGTAGCTGTAAGTGATGAATCTGTGGAATTCATTGCCACAGACAGCTGTGGAGGCCAAATCATTGAGTACAGTTAAGGTGGAGGTTGACAGGT
The DNA here is from genome assembly GCF_030144855.1 of Hypanus sabinus. Lineage (NCBI taxonomy): Eukaryota > Metazoa > Chordata > Chondrichthyes > Myliobatiformes > Dasyatidae > Hypanus > Hypanus sabinus. Next base: position 64,392,632 of record NC_082724.1, on the reverse strand, counting down.
TCTTGATTAATTAAACCTTACGGGGAAAAGGCAAGTTTGAGAGGAATAATAAATCTGCCAAGATGGAATGGCAGAGCAGCCTTGATGGATCAAAAGGCCTAATTCTGCTCATATGCCTTATGATCTATTTATTGAAGTTCAAACTGGCTCCACAGTTGAACTGGCTCAGTAACGTTAATTTCTAACCACAGTTGGTGGTGCAGTGGTTAGCATATAAGATTACGAAAGGATACAAATTAGTTGGTGATACGAGTGGAGAGATAACAGATGAAATTCAATCCAGCACATATGAGGTGTTGCGCTTTGGGAGATCAAATTTTTTAGGGATAGTATACAATCAATGACAGGATCATTAACAGCACTGATGTCCACAGGGATCTAGCGGTCTAAGTTCATAGCTCTCTGATAGTGGCTAGACAAGTTGATATAGTTTGTTAAAAAAAGTGTTTGGCATGCTTGCTTTTATCAGTTGAGGCACTGAGTTCTAGAGTCAGGACATTATATTGCAACTTGATAAAAACTCTGGTTAGGTCTCATCTACATTCAATTCTGGTTGCCCCAAGGATGTGGAGGCTTTGGAGGGGTTGCAAAAGAGGTTTACAAGGATGCTGGCTAATTAGAGGGTATGTGTTATAAGGAGAGTCTGGACAAACTTGGGTTGTTTTCTTTGGAGTGGCAGAAGCTGAGGGGAGACCTGATAAAGGCTTATAATATTATGAGAGGTATAGACAGAGTAGACAGTCATTATCTTTTTCCCAGGGTCAAAATGTTTAATATTTAAGGCATGAATTTAAACTGGGAAGGGTTAAGTTCTAAGGAAATGTGTGGATAAAGTTTTATTTGTCACACAGAATGGTGGGTGCCTGGAATGTACCGACAAAGGCAGATACGATAGAAGTGTTTAAGAGACTCTTAGACAGGTACATGAATATGCAGAGAACGGTGCGTATGGCTTTGTCTAGGCAGAAGAGGTTAGGTTAGTTAGGCATTTAATTACTAATTTAATCTGTAGTGCCTGATCTTGTTCTATTTCATAGAAGAGAAAAAAACTTACATGATCCCAAAACATTAGTCATATCATTGAACAGAAAGAAATAACTTTACGTTGTCTATCATTGAGCATTGAGCCTACTCTTACTTATGTTGCAGCTGGTTTGAATTTGGAGCCAGTTGTTTGCCAACTGTGCTTTCCCCTTCAATTCTTCAGCTGCGTGGAGAAGAAATTTGGCATTGAACACAAAAGAGATACACAGAATTATTGGTTAAATCAAGGCTTTAATTTTAGGCATTAAGGAATTACACATAACAGCAATTTGGTGAATAGGAAAACTAACTGGAAGTATTTACATCTAAAATTCACATCACATATTCTGACATGCTAACACAATATATACAGTAAAATCTCACTATGTACGTTCACTAATGTTTCCTTGCTGTTCCCCTTACAAAAATGGTAAAGGGCAGTCCTATTTAGTACACAAAAAAATGGAGCTGAACTGAACCTAACCATGGGCCTGACAAAAGTTCAATTATCATTTTGATCATCTGCTTTTTTTAAACCTCTATCTTGTTCACGCAAATATAAAACCAACTTGGCTTTAAAAATCCTCCATAAATCCCCTCAAAAAGTTGACTGAGAGTAGAATGAACGTGTCATTCTGTTACACCCATTGGCTATCTGTTGCTTGGATTATTTTGGTTGGCAGAGACTGATCTGTGCTGAAGCAGAGGTTTCCAGCTCCAGCCTTGCTTTCCCAAGCCTGCTACAGCAGTTAGTTACCGACCTTTCCGCTCAAGTATCCACCATTATGGATGCATAGTGAAGATCATCAGAATGGGAATTCAGTGTTGAGATAAATCCCTCACAATACAAGGCCCGCACTTCATCAGAGGTCTCTTTCTTTATCCACTTTGTAAAGTTCATAAATACACAGCATTGAGAAGGGAAGATTTGTACAAGGACCAGGATTACTCAGCACTAACATGGTTCAATAAAAGCGGACATAATTTTGGAAGGGGAAGGGGGAAACAGCTTTACATCACTGTGTGGTAACGCAATGGGTTTAAAATCAGAGAAACCCATGGTGACAACAGGTAGTTTAAACTCCATCATTTGAAACATTGCTGTACAGAAAACAGGACTGTAAATTACAAGGCTCACAAAAATACATTTGGCATGCTTTAGTTACAGAACACACTCCATAGCTTGTGTACTGCGAAGAAAGCACCGCAATAGCTGGGTAAATATTAAGTAACTGCCTTTTACGAGGCATGTTACTGTTGTTATACATCAAATTTATTATTTTACAGAGTCTTTTCACATTTCATTTTCTTTTTCACAAAAATCTCAATGGAATTCTTGACTTTGATGGGCACACTAGAAACAAGTTTGAGCAAAAATAAGTTTAAAAAATTAAATTAGTATTTTTGTAAAAGATCAGTTTTTCTGTCCTACCACCATCCCAAATAAAAAACAAACAAAAAAAATAGGTGGGGTTGGTGACTGCTCTGAATGTACATGGTTAGTGGATGTGCTTGTTCTCTGCATCATTGAGGAATAGGATGAAAGAGTTCAACAGCTTTTCTCTACTCCAGTTAGCTTTGTCATATTTTACTTGGGCCACACCAGTTGCTAAATAGAATTCTGATACTGGGTGGATGTTGTAATATATTTGAAGATTTCAGTTAACAGCCCTCTCTGTCTTTCACCCCAAGGTAAATGATAGTATTTATCAGTAGTTTGGCAATGATGAGTTGTAATTCTTTATTTTAAACTTATGGTTCATATCAAATTTTAGTTCTTCTCTTTGATAATATTGAAATTTGCCTTTCTGATTTTTTTAATTATGTTTTATTTACAATTCACTCTCAAATGCACACTTTACAATATCCTATGCCCCAGTAGATCAGAAAATCTTAAGCTCTGGTGTTAGTAGGGATAGTGTAAAATACCTGTATAATCCCCACTTCTTGAACGATTTCTCTGAAACGGCTCTAGTTATTCCACAGTAAACAGTCCAAATCTGTCTTGGAAGGTCTCAAACTGCTATGAAGTATTTATGTTGTATCTTTGCTTCTGTCATGTTGTGATTTGTAGGGAAAGGGTATTAAAATGCAATTCATCTTCATGTATTGGAGCTGATAGTTTAGGAAAACTAATTCTAATTTCCACACAACTGGATATAGATGAGAATGTGAAGTGTCTGTTGCAAGTGCAGCAGGAACAAGGAGGACTTATCACCATTGTATGCAAGTCTCTCTGTGCATAGTGTGAGGACCATTTCAAAACCAAATTAAATGAAAATAGGATCAATAGTCAAAGTTTTGAAATTACAGTAAACTGGTTGCAGAGTACCCTGAAACTGTACCAACTGTACAAAATGTCCCTAAATGGGACAAATAAAATGGTAATAGATATTAATTTCTACCCCTACATAATTTAATATGATAAGCATAGGACTGAATAAAAACAATATTCACCTGCACCTATAGTTTCCTAATACGTTTTGATCATCAGCTTAACTTGGGCAGAAAGATCAGTTCTAGACTCCTGAGAGTGTGATTAGGAAATGCCTTGCTGGGTGAGTTGTTGAAGTACATGTTAGGAAGGGCCAGGGATTCACTCACACTCAAACTCATGCTCTCTGAGTGTGTTAATCCTGTCAGAGTGGTGATAGGCTTCTTACAATCACATTTAGAGGGCTGCAGCTAGAAGAGGGAGTGTCTACAGGAGAATGTGAACATGCAGGGATGTATATGGAATAATCTGTCACTAATGCCTTCGACGAACAAAGCATTGTCTGTGATGAGGCGCAAGAATCAGTAACTGGAATAAGACAATCATTTCAGAGTTTATGATAAAGTGAGAGGTGTTAAATGGTACAATTCCATTTTCAAGCATCCAATGTTAGCATCAGCTTCTCAGAATAAGGCACTGCAGAGTCAGTGCTAATTTTACAGTGCTTCAGGAAAGGTCCTTAACATCAAAGAAGTATTTCACACTCTAAGTGTGATATTCTTCCATTTCTCACACCAGACAAACCGGCCTGACTAATTATCCCCAGTCATGTGATATATAGGAACAGTTTGATTGAAAGGCTTATGACTACTTGAAGAATTCAATCTCAAATTTGGCAGGATTAGAATTTAACAGAACCCAAAAGCAATTGCTCCTGTTACAGACCTCACAACTGGGTTTGCAGGTAGAAAGCAGGTGCTCTAACCTATTTCAACCACATAGTCCCACTAATCAAATGTAACACTCGTAATGCTGCTCTAGTTCTTATTAATATCAACAACAGAAGTGAGCACAGGACAGCTTGGTATTAATCAACTCAGTGTACTCACCTGCTAAGAAGCATCCACAGATTTAGTGGCAGCTATTAATCTGCATCAGGAAAAATCAAACTGTTGCATAAATACTATTTCTCTGTCACAAAAATCAGTTCACTTTATTAAAAGAAGATTTTGATGGAGGTTTTAGTAACCTTCTTAGTTTATTATTAATACTAGTTTGTTCTGAACAGGTCTCTGTCTGCAGGTAAAATTAGTGAGTTGAAGAAAGAAATACAGTTGTGTAGTTTTGACCTGTTATAAGGAGATTGTAAACCTATTTTGAAAACAATTTTGCTGGCATCCACACAATGAACAGCTTTACTCACTAACGTCACCAGACAAAAAAATGAAATTACCCTTCTTGTTCCTTTTGTTTACCTGGGGAGTTCAAAGTCATTACTACAAATACAGTATATGGGGTTACCTGCTGACCCACTATATCAGCAATTCTGATATGGAAAATATCCACATCACTCAGGTACTATGGGAATACTGGAATCTGTGCTAAGCTTTCTTCATTAGCATTTAAATTTAACTCAAATGCCATAGCCTGTTCAGGGGAACAAAAATAGTTTGTCTAAGTATCTGATCTAGATGGAGATAAACAGCACAGAAATTATGTATATTTTAAATGTACATAATATTTTTTAGGAACAGCTTCGTCTCTCTGCCACAAGATTTCTGAATGGACAATAAACCAACCCATGAACACTACCTCACTATCTTTGATCTCTTTTTTCTCTACTTATTTATTTTTAAAATGTACTTCTTATTGTATTTTACAGTTTTTTAATGTATTGCACTGTACTGCTGCAGTGCAATACATAAAAACTACAAAAATACAGAAATAACACAAAATCCACAAACAGGTGATCATAGAAACATATAAACAAGCATAAAGAAAGTTAAACTAGAACAAAAGTGTGTGTAGGTCTGTAGTCTAGTGTAGCTTTCTCCATGTTGTTTTTTTTTAACTTAGTTCAGTCTAGTTTTTGTACTGTGTCATGTAACACCATGGTCCTGAAAAACGTTGTCTCATTTTTACTGTGTACTGTACCAGCAGTTATGGTTGAAATGACAATAAAAGTGACTTGACTTGAAAATGACAATTTAGACCCTAATCCAACATAACCAAGTGTGTAGATGAAGGTTCGCTTTAGTTATAGATATTGTAATTTATTGTATATTTTTATATATTGCCACAAGACAACAAATTTCACAACATACATCAGTGATATTAAACCTGATTCTCAGTTTGATTGTATTTAAATATTGGTGTCTAGAACTTGAAGGGAATATGTAAAGACTGTTTGACAGGAAATTAATACCAAAAGCATTTGCCTTTTTCTTTGTGCCAGCTTTGTCTTCATCCCAAAAGAAGCTGCCTTTCAATGCCCCAAGGAGCTCTCTTTACATAGTTAGCTATTACTGGGACCTTCCTCTGAAGTGCTAGGATACTGGGCTACTGTTACAGGAATACAAATTGGTGGATCTCTGATATGAATTCTTCTAGAAAATGATGTTGGGCTACAGAAAATTTAATCAAATTGGTGCAGGGCTGGAGATAATAAGAACTCATTGCAAAGTAGTTTAGAAAAAAAATAATGCACTTTATTATTGCATTTTATATGGTCTGTTTTGTTAGAATGTTGTAATTTGTCATTCAGAAGGGACTCAATGGTTGGCATAGTATCCTCCCAATTTTATATAAATCTAAATAACCCACAGGAGCCAGTAATAAAAAAAAAACCCTGAAAAGTTAAAGAACTGCCAATTTCTTAATTCTAGAAAATTAATTGATCTTCATTTTAAATTATTCAGCACTAAAGCACATTTATGTGAATTCTATGCTAACTGTGGATGTACCACTTCTGAACTCAACAGTTTTATCATGTTGATACACTCCGATACACTATTTCAGATGGTATTCTTTTACCTTTTAGGAATGCAAGTATGAGACCTTAGTGGCATAATTTGACACCATTATTAGCAAAAGTGAAGTGCCATGGATGGAAGACTGAACACAGAAATATAAATATTTTTTGAACGTTAGACTGTAAAATAGCAAATTAGAATACACACAGACACACACACACACGAGTAACCAAAATGGAGGTAATTAGAGGGCACTTAATGAAATGACAAATAATATTTAAAGTTTTGAATCCTTGTTAATTCCCCTTTACTTTCCAATAATCAAAGTGAAATGCATGTTGTGACAGAAACTATTCTGAATTTGGGTTTGAAGGTTTGAATTCTCTTCAACACACTTCAATATTCCTTAACTATAAATGCAATCATCGAACAGCCAGGTCCTAAACAGAAAGACTTCCTTTCTCTGAATCAAAGCAGTTATTTTCTCAAAGAAATGTTGTCTGTTTACATTAAACAGAGGTGGCTGCCACCTGTAAGATGAACTAGTGAACATCTTGATCTTCAGAACCCATTGTCACTTATTCTTGATTGATGCTATGTTCCCATGGTACCTTGGCCTGGTCATCTTTACCACTTAGGCCAGATTGAGATAGTTTGCATGTGAAACTCTTTGGCCTGCTCCCTTCTTCAAGTATTTCTTCATTGTCTGTGTATGCAGGCCTGGGATGATATGGTTTTGGGGGCAAGACTGGGGTCTCCAGAGCTTCCTTAGGAATGACCCCTGTGGGAGCTGAGTGGCTGCGGCATGGGTGGGGTTTGACTGAATCAATGACGTCTGGCTCGGACAGGCTGTACCTCACTGGTATGTAAGGGGACTCCCCATCTTCGTCTGGGTTCCAGATCTGACCGGGGACAGAGTCTATAGTGTCAGCACGTGGTGGCTCAATCGACTGGCCGAAGTTGCTTTCACTCAGAGAGGACACTCCACTGCTTGCACTGCCAGACAAAGTGGAGTTGCTGCCATCAAGACCCGAATGGGGGCTGGTAGGTGATGCAGGTATAGGATGCAGTGAAGACTGTAGGAAGAGGGTGGGGAACAAGAAGAAAAGGTTAACTTTTTCATTTTTTTAAGCCCAAAGAAATTTCATCTTGCAATAGCTTTGTTCTGATGGAATATTTGAAGAAAGGGATGACTGATCATCACAGAGTGATTAAAAAACTGATTGTGGGATAGCAGATTATTCAGCCATGGGCAATACTATAAGCTAACATGTTGCTCTCTGCTCCAAGAGAAGAGTAATTGGATACCAAGGACAACACCCTTGAGAATACCTTCCCTATCCGCTGATGCCCACTGCAGCTGCCCTAACAGTACCCCAACTTAGATCACCACATTTACCTCATTCCAGGGATGGAACATGTAGATAGGTCAGAAACACAAAACATCAGGTATCTGAATACAAAAGGTCCCACTCACTATTATTAAAAAAAGGATGTGCTCCTGCTATTCTGGCCAATAGTTATCACTTCTCTGACAATGCTAGAATAGATTTTCTGGCTATTATCACATTGCTGTGAGGACTTTGCTGTGTGTGATACAGCTGATGTTAGTTCTTTGCATTTCAACAGTGAGATCTTTCAGAAAGATTCGCTTAAGGATAACCTGGATTGTGAAGGATACTGCATAGATTGAAAGACTTTCTTGACATCTAAAACATAAAGTTGTACCCATCACGTGGGCATATTGATGCTTCTCTGACCACATACTTAAGTATACTTACACAACAAGAGAGGTTTCAAAAGTATTTTGGTGGAAGGTTGGTCTCATTCTTATACATAATTATTTTATGTAACAATGGGTGTGGTGGGCTGAAGGCTTTGTTTCTGCACTGTACAACTATGACTAATTTTGGGACAATTACCTTACGTAGGGTTCGTGCAGGTAGGGCAGGTGGTATATCACTGGTTTGATGATGGAAGGCATCAAAATTCATAGAGAAATGACCTGGGAAATAAATGAGGAAAATTTGCTAATATTAAAAATAACTACAATCATCACTGCCAACATACAGTAGTATCTTCTCCATCATGGCAAATTAAGAAACGGTTACACTGGCCATGGAAACTCCATTTGCTCCTTTCGACAGTTATCCCACTAACTATATAATTTTTCCAAGCCATTTAAAAAAAAAACATTTTTAATGCCTGATTTCCTCACTGTTTCTAATCAGATTATTAGGTCGTGAACACCCTCACAGAAATTTCTTCAAATCTTTATCTTAGTTTCTTACTGGCTCTATAATTTCTGGCTGTTAATCATATTATAATCCTACTAAATCTCTTCTGAATCTTTCTTCCTGAATTAGGATATCAAAAACTGAATACATTTACCAATTGCAGACAAAATACAAAATATAATGAAGATTTAGATTAATACTTGATCTGTAGTTCACTTTGAAAATCTGGGATGTAGAACGTTGATTTTTGTTGACTTTTCATTTTTGAAGGTTTATTTAAAACTTTTACTTTTGATATATGTTTCTTATGTATGGTAAATTTCCGCAGATATCTGCTCTATTTAATAATTCTCTATATCAGGGTTTCTCAACCATGGTTCTGTGGAAACCTAGGGTTGCTATGGGTTCTGTGAGAGATTGTGATAAAAAAAACATTGTTTTTTGAATTTCGCACAATGCGTGATGCTTGTGGCTCGCTGTGGTGGGCAGTGACTGAGCAGTCCTGTTAGCAATCTCGTTAGAGGTCTCTCAGACCAGTATGGCAGTGCACAGTGTTTATTTAGTTGAATACATTGATAAATGGTGCGTGTTGTATTGCGCGGAGGGGAGGATGGTAAGCTATTGAGCATGAAGTGCGTTTTCTGAGCAGTGAATTGACTCATCCAACTTGGGCTGTGATGTTAGCCTCACCCCCTTGATTTACCTCCCTGAGCTTCCCCTGACATGCACAGACTGGGAACGAACAAACTACTAGTGAAGCAGAAATTGGAGGGAATTTTTCATTTTAAAAATAGCCCAGTGTAGTGATTTTTGAAGAGGAGACGTGTGATGGACGAGGGGGATTCTAGGCCTAGGCCTACGAACAATTCTGATAAGGTTAATGATGAAGAATTACAGTCTTCTGAGTAATTTCACTGCACTAGTGCAACAACGGACACAAAAAAACTCTGTCTTTACAATGGAAGCTACTTTTCAATGGACAGGGGATCCAGGCTGTCCTTTCCATTGTGGCAAACAACGTACAAATGCAGCAATGGCTGCAGGAAAATTGAAAAGACACTGAACTACAAATCACAGCCATGTGACACGTAAAAGTGCTGATTATTTTAAACGACTATTGGAATCTTCAAACAAATAGATTAAAGCTTTTGAAAATGAAGTCACAGTTAATAAAAAGGATCCAAAAGCAAGTTATTTAGAAGCTTTAAGACCACTTCATTCGAAAATGTTGAAAAAACTGTGTGAAAACATGGACAAAGAGTTGACCAGTCTCCTGCTACATCCGGTGACTGAGCAGAGGAAGAGTCCTCAGCAGGGTGTTTGAGCTGAAAGGTGAATTACAGGAGTACTTCCAAAACAAATAGTAGGCCAGATTTTGTTGAGTGCTTTGAAGATGAAGAATGGTTATAGAAACTAGCCTATTTAACAGCCATTTTTCATAATATGAACCAGTTGAACAAGTCTCTGCAAGGCCCTGGAGAAATGATAAGATTCAAATGATAAGATTCTTGGATTTAAAAAGAAATGGAATCTTTGGAAAAATCATGTTGCAAAAGGAAATCTTGATTTTTTTCCACTGCTGCTTGGCCTTGAGAGTGATGAAGGACATCAGAAAATCTTGAGTCTTATTGACAACCACCTGGAAGAACTAGAGATCAAAATTGAACAGTATTTTTCCTCCCATTCAACATACTATAAGTGTGTGACTGGGGGAGGGACTCTTTCTCTGAATCTTCTGCTCAGCCTGAGAACTCGATTTTGAGAGAAAAGGAAGAACTTCGTGAGCTGCTCTCTGATCGTGCACACACGATGAGATTTACTGACCTCCCCGGGACACATTCTGGATTTCTGTGAAAGAAAGGTATGCTGCCATTCATAGGAAAGCAATGGACATTTTGCTGCAGTTTTCAATATCTTACACTTGTGAGCAAGCTTTTTCTGTCATGACCCTGATTGTTAATCCCCTATCTTGCCCCTAATCTCCGTTGATTACACCTTGATTCCAATTGTTAATTTCCCATCTACTGTTAATTCGCTTGATGACAGCACACCTGGTCTCCATCAAGAACTGCTGTATAATAACCCTGGCATCACAACCTCTGGTTGCCAGTTCGTTGTTTCCTGACTGCCAAGGACTGTTAGTTCTAAGTTCAGCTCCAGTTTCAAGATATTCCATGAAAACCCTATCTCTGTGTCAAGAATCCTCCTGTTTGCTGTTCAATGTTCACGCCTATGCCAGCAACCCCAACTCAACCTCCATGCCTGTGTCCTGCACTTGGGTTCTCCTCAGTCACTCCATGCACCATTTTCTTGTTTAACAAGCATCAAGAGCAAGGATAGAAATTGTCTCATTTCAGTTGAAAGTGAAATCTCTGTGTGCTTATCTCAAATTCAACCCAGAAATGAGAAATTTATTATGTTTACTTTATGAGTTTTTAAAATTTATGAAAGGGAAAGAAAGAGATTAATTTCAAGAAAGGTAAGCCAAGCTTATATGTTTTTTTAAAGAAAGATTAAAAATTTATTCTCTACTCAAAAGGTCACTGACAATTATTTTTGGATTGTTAAATCTACAACTTACTGATCATGCTGATGTACGGTGAGGTGTAGAAATAATAACTTTTATGCAGGGGTTCCCTGAGACCTGAAAGTTATTTCAAGAGTTTCTCCTGGACAAAAAGGTTGAGAAAGGCTGCTCTACATCTTAGAAACCTTTTCTGCAGTCTTCATCACAGTAATCATTTTCCTATTTTGTGCCTCATGTACAGAATTTACTAAAAAAAACAAAAAAGTGAGATGCCACAGATGCTGAACTCTAAGGAGATTGCTAAAATGGTGTAAAGCCAAGCAGGGTGACATACAACTTGATCTCCTTGTAGCAGAATTTGAAATGATAACTTCATCTCTCTTCCTCCAGAAGCCATTTTCTGCATACCCACAAAATGCGCATTGGTGACAATTTCAAAATAATTAATGATATTAATCAATTATATTAATCAATTAAGGTCTCTTATCATTACCATCTTCGACAGTTAACAATGAGCATGTCTCATTCACTCCTGTACTTGAAAGAAGAATTTTTGGATCGATGACAGTTCTCTTATCTCTACAGCCTTTAACTTTTGTCTATGTTTTGTTGTTGTCATGATAATCATTGCCCTTTTAGCTTACTGATTTTGTTCCTAAAAACCCCAGATATACTATCCTAAATGCCCTATTTTCTCCTAGCAGTTACACTATGTTCAATTAAAGATTTTTCTTTTAACATACTTCCCAGATCTGGTTTCTCTGGACTCCTGCATTTTTAAACAGTAACTTAATAAAATGTAATTACTATTTCTTCACAGGTTTCCTTTTCTTCCCGACTCTCTATTTTAGGTTTCCAGTATCTGCAGTTGCTTTTTTAAAAATTTTTAATTTACAGTAGCATTCTGACTGATTGCATCTTCCAGTCATTCACATACTCATGGGTACGTTATTGCATATCATATGGCTTGATTTTCAAGGCTCTTCAAGAATTCCAGCTTTTTGTGTCTTTAAGAAGATATAATATCTTTTGTATCCTCAGATCACTGAATAAAACTCATATAGTCTATGGCATAACTACAATATTTAAATTCATTTAATATAGTAAAGATCTTACAGTACATTGAAAAGTTAAGTCCAATAGTAGCAGGCTTGTGGAGTTATTAGTAAACCCGAAGAGCAATAAATAGATTCAGAAAATGTATTGCTCGAGAAAGAAAAGATTTAAGATTGAAAATCAGTACGTTGAGATGACTTGACTGGGCATAAAGGCCTTTTCAATCCTAGGACTTGTAATTCAGGTATTAATTTTAAGCATAAACTAAAGAGATTGTTAAAAGGTTAGATATGTCTCTGCTGCTGTCTTGCTAAGTTATAGCCTTTTAAGCTTCCCCATTTAAAGGAGCTTCACTTTTCTACTTACCAGGTGGTAATGTGCGTGGTGGTACTGGAGGCGCAATAATGGTGCCCACATGTCCTGACAAGAATGGTACTGTATCTCTGGTTCCACTGTCTAGACTCCAGCAACTAGGAGCAGCAGGCACCGCTGAAACATAGTGAAACAGTGAAATGAAATTCAGTAGCAAACAAAGCTCAGGACAGACAACTTTAAGGCATTGCAGTGGAAATAAAATTGGGAAGCACATGTTCACAATCACCATTACTGAACACATTGGATTAGGTGCAATGTATCTCAGTTTTTCAAAATATAAAGTGCAGGGTATAAGGAGGGACAGGATGACATCAGGGAGCCAAAGACAGGGTAATGAATAGAAACAGAAATGGCAGATGAATATAACATATCACTTTGGTAGAAACATTAGAAAATGTTTTTTTTAAATGGTGGGAGACTGAAAGATGTTGATGTTCAGAGGGACTTGGGACATAAATCACTGACAGCAGACACATGAGCAAAGCAGGCAATTGGGAAGGCAAATGGTGTACTGATCTTTATTCCAAAAGGATTTGATTACAAGAGCAGATTTAGCAAATATTCAAGGCCCTAGTGAGACTGTATTTGCAATATGGTGTATGGGTCTTGTTCACCCACCAAGAATATACTCGTGATTAAAAGTGCTGTGAAAGCTTACTAGTGTACAATGTCCTGTGTATGTTACTCAAAATGGCTTCTTTGGTTTGTTACAAGTAGGAATGCTTCTTTGTCGGATAAGTGTTTCTCACCGTTGTTTCGCTTTAGACTTGCTGATATGGTAATTGTATTCATTTGTTAACCAATGGGGAATGTTATTGTGTCTTGTGAGGCTGGGAGCTTGGGGGAGGGGTTTTCACGGGTTTTTGGTGTGAGGGGAGTCAGAAGGAAGACGCTGAGGAAGGTGGACGTGCGCTGGACTGCTCATAAGACCACCGGGGTGGTCCCAGGTGCGACAGCGTGGCGGTCGGATGGGTCGATTGGTTCGTTGATTGAGCTCCAACGAGTGCACTAAATAGACTGAACTTTTATAAGTTGGCGCCTTTTGTTTTATTCCTTATATATATATATTGTATTGCCTAATACTCTTTTAATTTTAGTAAACTCTTTAAAGTGTATTTCATAACGGTATTTGTTGTGGGTTTGATACTGTTGGCGGGCGCGAGGCATAAACTCGATTCTCACAGCACCTGCGCGAACAGGAGGTGGGTTGGTGAGTTGCTGGATCTCCGTTTCCCCTAGACATATACCAGCCTTTTGGGTAAGTGTTACACTAGCTTTGATTTAGGTGTGGTGAATTTGTCATGTGAGGAGAGTTTAAGAAGACTAGCTCTATATTCTCTGGACTCTAGAAGAATTGTCTCATTATCACTTGTTAAGTAGGAAAATGAAGCTCCTTTATTGAATCATATAAGAAAGTTAGCTGTACCTTAGCTATAACTTAGCAGAAGAAGAGCAGGAATACTGATGAAGCCTGAAATGTTGACTGTTTATTCCTCTCCACAGATGTCACCTGCCCTGCTAAGTTTCTCCAGCATTTGTGTGTGTTGCAGGAATTCATTGTTTATCTTTAAGCAGTATCAGCAGTTTATGCTCAGAATCAGTACCTGAATTACAAGAAGTCTTAGAAGAAGAAAAGGCCCCCTCAACCAGGTCCTTTCAACCCAGTGGTTTATAATCATCTGAACCAATGTCCTTCCTCCAGCAAAGCATTTTTTGAATACATTTATACATTTATTGTACTCTTTAGTTCCCATATAAAAGCAGTCCACACATTCTTACAGAGTCAGGCAGAGTAGATGCAGAGATGATGTTTCCCTTAGATGGATAGTCTAGAAATAAGGTCACAGTTTCACAATAGAGTTGGTCATTCAGTACACACGAGAGGAAATTTCTTCACTTCAAGAGTGGAAAATCTTTGGATATCTCCATCCAGATGCAGGGGAAACTTCAGTACAGTCGGCTCTCCTTATCCGTGAGGGATTGGTTCCGGGACCCTCGCGGATACCAAAATTCGCGGATGCTCAAGTCCCTTATTCAACGTGTCTCAATGCAGTGGACCTTAGGACCCAGTGGAACCCCAGACCTTATTTAACCTGTCTCAGTGCGGTGGACATTAGGAGCTGGAGGTAGAGATCTGAATCTGCAGTGCTTCTGTTTGCGAAAATAATCACGATCACGATTGAAAATAAAGTGGCAATAATAAAGCAATCGGAAAGAGGTGAAATGCCATCGTCGGAAAAGCGTTAGGCTACATCGGTCAACAATCGGAACAATTTTAAAGGATAAAGTGAGAAGGGCTCTGCCCCGATGAAAACTACAATTATTACTAAACAACGCAGTGGTTTAATTATTGGGTTTTTGATCCTCCACATCAACCCAGTCTGGTGGACAGTGCACTCAGGAGTGATTTGTCCCGAGTCCCGAGAACTTCCGTTCCCGAGCCCGGCGCTGAAGCATGCGTTCTTAAGTGTTTTATGTGCATAGAAAGGTAAAATATATACTATATACTAAGAAAACGTTTGACTAACTGACGCTAAATGATACAGGATGTACCTGTTCCGACTTACTTAGTAAGAGAACTTCCGATTTTTTTCAATCCCGATCCACGATAACCCATGCACATCCTCCCGTATACTTTAAATCATCTGTAGATTACTTATAATATCTAATACAATGTAAATGCAATGTAAATGCTATGTAAAATGGTTGTTATACTGCATTGTTTAGGGAATAATGACAATATCCTTTTTCTTTGTCTATTTCTTATGTCCTTGTCTATACTGTGGGAGGCAAAGGTACGCTGTGAGACAGATTCAAACAGTAGGCAAAAAGGTAGGTGGAATTTGATAGGGGAATATGGGGTTATCAGAGAAACTGCAAATGTGGGAAATCTTGAACAGTAACAGAATTTCTATACTTGTGCCTCCTGAAATTTCATCTTTCTTCCTGAACTGTGGCTTCCACTTCACTGTTGTTAACAAAGTTAATACGACCACACCTTGTTTGTTTTCTGTAGCTCTGCCTCCACTCTCTTTCTGGGATAGAACTCTATCTACCCCACCAATTTCTGTCTTTACAGACTTCCTCCCTTTCTGTCTGTCCCTTAGGTCTGTCCCTTTCCTCCCCTTTCAGCATGCTGTGGGAGCTGGCAACCCCATGGTCCACTCTTCTAATTTTCTTCAACCTTACAGCACTTTCCCTTATAACTGTAAAGCTGATGCAACACTCTGCCTAAGAGTGCAGTGGATGAAAAGTTTGAAAAGGGACATTTTTAGATTATAAGGGAATTAATATTGAGATCAGACTAGAAAGTACATTTGAGGCAAAGGATTAGATTTGTCATGATCTCATGGGATAATAGTGTGCTTGGGAGGTTGTATAACCTATGACTGCTCCATTCATTTTTTTATATAACTGTTCACAGGATTGTGAACATTGCTGGCAAGGGCAACATTTATGTCTTCATCCATAAATGGTCCAGAGGTAACTGGCTTGTTAGGCCTGTGAGTAACAACATTGGTGGGTCTAGAATGGGGCATGGCAGATTTGCTTCCCTGAAGAACATTAGTGAATCAGATGGTTTTACAACAGTTCACTTGATTCAATGACACCATTAACAGATGCTCATCTTCATTAATTGAAATAAAGCTCTCAGTTGCAGCTGTGTTTCCAGATCAGTGGCCCAAATCTCCAGATGCTCGTCCAGTTTCCTACAATACTTTCCTTCCTTTGGTGTTCTTTCAAGTGTGATGCAATGCTTAAATGCAGATTCTTGAGAAAAATCTACAGGGTATTAGTTGACTCATCTTTTCTAAACAATATGAAACACAATACTCAAAGCAAACAGGAGGTTCAATTTCCAGTTAATCATCTTTCATTCCCTGGGCACATTATGATGTAGTCTGGCTGACCTCTGAAAACCTGTCACAGGTAAGACTCATTATTAAAAGCAGGAGAATGAGCTAGATAAATTGGGACTCCAATGTTGAAAATACATTACTGGAGAAGCAGCAGCAAGTGAGTATGGAGCACGAAGAAAAATGTGGTGTGAATTGGTGCTTATTTAAAATCTACTTGAAGAAAATTCTACCATCCAATTAAAAGCCAGAAGGAAACAAACTGGTCAGAACTGAGAGTCTATGTTGGTTAAAAATTTCCTCTCACAGATAATCCAAGGCATCTTCCAGACGGTACCTTCTTTAAATTTATTTCAACACTGACATTCTCCACCATTCTACTCACCTCCTCAGTTCTGAGCAACCTCCAGGTCATCTGCCTGTGCACCCTCATATATCCCCATCTCCTGCAGGAATGTGCTCATCACCCCCAGACAAATCCTCCCGTGATGCGCATTTCTCTCTTATTCCCCCTGACTGTCCATGCACAACCCTGAGCCAGCCATTCCCTCCGTTATCTTCATAGTGCTGGGTAATTGTAGAGTAAGGTTCTATACTCCCGCACACAAGGCTGGGCAGAGAGAATATCAATGGACCATTCCAGGAGATTCGACCCGAAGGCCATAGATTAGGAATCTTTATTTATATTTTACCCTGAAATATTTTACATTAATTTGCTCAAATTTAGTTAGGCTGACCTGACAATGAAAGAGTTTTTAGATATTAAGATACTCAGGAATATAAGATTAATGCAGGTTGGCCTATACTTGATTATGCAGTTGATCTCTCATTCCTTTTTAAACAAGAGTACCATATCGCCAATCACCTTTCCAGCTCTCAGCTTCATCCCACCCCCTCCGGTCTACTCCTATCATTTCGCATTTCCCCTCCCCCCACTACTTCCAAATCTCTTACTATCTTTCCTATCGGTTAGTCCTGACGAAGGGTCTCAGCCTGAAACGTCGACATCGCTTCTCCCTATAGATGCTGCCTAGCCTGCTGTGTTCCACCAGCATTTTGTGTGTGTCGTATTAACAGTCTCCTAGTCCTTTGGCATGAGTCAGAAAGTATGAGATGAAGGTAAGTTCATCTATGATTTCTTCCCACACTTCTTCTTAGCTTGGGATTTCTTGAATAGGGTGGTGAGGTGGAGACATGTCTTTACCAAAGGAGGTGCAAGGCACTCCTTCCCTCCGCTACTCTGCAAGGTGTAACATCTGCTTAGCTCCCCGATCGGGGTCACATGAAGCCATGGAAGCAGGTGGTGGGTGGCCTTATGAGCAGCTGGTGCACATCACAAGTCCTGGTTATGCAACCACTGACGCCAAGCAGACAATCTTTGAAGAGTATTGATAATGGATGGGGTCACCCGTCTTGTGAAGACACTGCCCAGAAGAAGGCAATGGCAAACCACTTCTGTAGAAAAATTTGCCAGGAGCAATGATGGTCAAGAACAAGATCACCCATGTCATATGAATGAATGAATCTTGCAGCTAGGGGTGATATTTTATCCACTTTTAGAACAGTTAGCCCCAAATGTTTTCCTCACAACATTCAATATTCTATTCCATGTCAAAGTCTATGTCAAAGTATGTATTTGAGCAAAATCTGTGAGGTAGTTTGTTGAGGGGGCATAATACGGTAGAATCACATAGAATCTGCTAATTGGAGAAAAATCCACCCAACTTAATACCAGCTAACCTACTACAGATCACCGGGCTGGCAGTGAGTATTCTAATTGTTATGTTATGTTTATTCTGATAACAATAAAGACATTATTGATATGGGAAACTTTGATGAATCCACTATGAATATAAATAATTCAGGGGTGATTAATGTTTTATGACCAAATATGGAGGGAATCAGGCAATAATTTTTGTAGTTTAGTTGAGTAGTTATAAATGGTCCAATGTACAAAAAATGGAAGCTGCAGAACTTCTGGAGGAGATTGATCAAATTTGGAAAACCTTTGAAGTACTGCTAGAAAGGTATCTAAGAATGGCAAGTTCAGACCAATCAAGCATGACTCAGAAAAGATTAATAATCAAATTAATTGAAATAAGAAATCACGGATCTAGAAATTTGCAGGGATAAAGACGTAGGCGTTGATTCTGAGATGTACCACAGCTTACCATACTGCTCTGCTTAAACTGTGACAAGTATACTCCATCTGATGCATTTCCATTTCCAGATGTTCAAGCTCTCTCTTTGGGACTTCACCAGCTTGAAACTGAGCAAGTTAGATTGCAAAGGTAACAGAATGGGACAGTTCTACTTGGACCTGTATATGATTTTAAACTCCAAAGGGGAAAGGTAAGAATTTGTTCCAGTGCAGTTACAATAAATACTCCCCGTTCTTTTTAAATGAAATATTAAATTTATTCATTAGCTGATTTTTTCTATGGTTGGACAGAATAAACACATTTTCATTTTGCAGCAGTACAGGTTGATGGTTAAATGTTTCCTTACCCTTTTCAGCAACTGAGAGGTTGGGGTCACTGCATGGTTTGCAAGGTCCGACCACTTGTTGAATCAAAGCCCGCTGGAAACTAGAAGGCTGGAATGAGAGTGGACTGTTAACATGAACTCGATCCACCATAAGATACTACAGTACTCCCAATAACAGCTTAGGGAAGAGATGGTGGAAGGCCAAACATACGCTATAATTTGCATTCATAGTAAGTGTTATTTTATTTGATGAAGCTCTTATCAAGACACTGCCATATTCAATGATAATACTGATGGTAAATAAGATTAAGGCTACACAGCTTCAGAACAATCATATGAGCAGTTCTTCTGCTACTGTATGCTCTGACTAGATAGGACAAGTACTGAAAACACCTGTCCAAGCCTTTCTAGGACCACCAGGTAAGGTTTGACAGGAATATTTTCATGTAATATGGTATGGTTTTTGTGCATTCATGCTAGTGGGAGGAAAACAGTTGATCCTGTATACTAACCTCCCCACCATTGAGGACATCTTCAAAAGGCAATGTCTCAAGAAAGTGACATCCATTATTAAGGACCCTCACCATCCAGGAGATGGCCTCTTTTCATTAATACCATCAGGAAGGAGGTACAGGAGCCTGAAGTCCCACACTCAATGTTTTGGTAACAGCTTCTTTCTCTCTGCCTTCAGATTTTTGAACAGTCCATGATCCCATGAACATCACCTCACTACTTTGCTTCTTTTTGCACTACTTATTGATTTTTATGTTTTTTGTTTCTTATAGTAATTTTTTATGATTATGTAGTGCTGATGCAAAGCGAAAAATTCACTACATATGCCAGTGATATTAAATCAGATTCTGAACCAGATTACCTCAAGCTGAGTTTATTTTATGATTTGAAAATGTGTGAAATTTGAAATTTGAAAATTTCTCCAGAACTATAACTTTAGAAATTCCTTCCCTCTGATTGTTCTGCGCAATACCCCACCCTGTCTTTCATTAATCACCACATAAATTCCCTTCCCATTTCAATGGCTTGTCTTCTTCAGCTGCCAATGTCCAAACCTCTGGAATACCTTAGGCTCTTTGATCGTTTATTGTCATCATCTTACTACCTCCTTATTCGGTTTGGTATCATTTATTTAAAAAAACTCCTGGACTTAGTTACTGCAGTATCAAAATATCTGTGTTAAATGCTGCTTTCTAAGTGGAAGTACATTGCATTGTGGTCACTGATGAGCTCTGCAAATTCTTTCACCAATAAAGCCTTTGCCAAACACTTCCTTGTGAACTTCTACTTCTTTCTCTTACCTTGCCACAATAATCACTCAGCTCTCAAATTCTAATCTCTCTCCTTTCTGGCCCTGTGTGATATTTCTGTCACTAGGAACCTGCCAAACTGTTCCCTCATCTCTGGTATTGTCATTAAACCAATATATAAAAAGTAATCTTAAAGAGAATTTATGTATGTAATAATCATGTTACCATAAAGAAGAGT
The DNA here is from genome assembly GCF_030144855.1 of Hypanus sabinus. NCBI lineage: Eukaryota > Metazoa > Chordata > Chondrichthyes > Myliobatiformes > Dasyatidae > Hypanus > Hypanus sabinus. The sequence continues at coordinate 64,372,383 of NC_082724.1, read as the reverse complement.
ATTTACACTAGATTACAGGATGAAACCTGTGAATCAGGCAGTGCAATGGTGCAGCTGCCTTACAATTCCAGCAACCTGAACTTCATTCTGACCCGTTGGTGTGGAATTAGCATATTCTCCCAGTAGCCACATTCTCCAGTTTCCTACTACATCCCAAAGATGTGCAGATTGGTAGGTTCATTGACTCCTTTAAGTTAATGGAGGTAAGTGGTAGGAGAATCTAAAGTTAATGGGAAAGTGACAGAAAGTAGGTTACAGGGAAGAAAACTGAGAAATGGAATTGATGAGATTGTCTTGATTTCAGGCTTGATGGGTCTACATATTCTATGTCATAGGAAATACGGTTCCAATATAGCCTTTTCAAATATGTCTGGATTTACTGGATGACTGTGACTGTGATCAAACGTATCCCTGATGTTCTGTTTCTAGTAACTTACCTGTCCATTCTCCATCATAGCTGGATACATGGCGCTGCTTGGCCTGTCCCTGTGAGGAGGCAGCAACATCATAATGTCCCGTGAATGACGGTACTTGTCGGACAATGATGGAGAACCTGAACACAAACAGGAAGCTGTACAGTTAATTAAAAACCACAAAAGCCAAAAAAAAACTTATCAGAGAAAAACATGGCTGAGAAGGGATAAACACAAAAATGGGAGTGACAAAAACCTCTGGAATAATATGCAGATAGGGAGAAAAGATGTTATGGAGATTGTATAAAGAGGAAAAAGAAAGATGGTGGAGAAAAGAAGGGAGAATGCAACAGAGCATGGATCTGGAAAGATTGAAACAAAGGAGAGGGAAGGGTGTGATAGTAGGGGGAAGAGGAGGGAAGGGAAGAGAGAGAGAGAGGATGGAAGGAAAGAAAGCAGAAAGAAAGGTGAGAATAAAGGAGAAAGTAGGAAAGAAGGGAGAATTGGTAAAGAAGAAAAGGAATAAGGAAAAGAAGGGGAAGGGGTAGAGAGGCAGTGAAACAGAAATAAGATTAGGATAAAGGGTGTACAAAAGAAAGAGACTGGAAAACATAATTGCAAAAGTTAGTATAAACTGCAAAATGCGGAAAATTAGCAGCAATTCAGATGTGGTGAAACTTAGGAATCTAAAGAGGGAGTGAAGGTAGAAGAGGAACAGTGAATGGAATGAATAGGTATAGAAAGAGCAGTATGTGGGAACTACTGAGATTAAACTAAATAGGTTGAGAAAACCTCAGCAGAAGTCCCAAATAAACCTCTTAGAAAGAGCACTGAGGAACTTCATTCATGAAGGAAGGCTACAAAGTCAGGACTGTTCTCCTTCAAACAGAGAAATTAAGATTTACACTAACAGAAGTTTTCAAAATGTTGAACGGTGTGGTAAACAAGAGAAATTACTCTCTCTGGCAAACAGACCAAATCTGTCATGTTGTGGATGAGCAGAAGAATGGTGGAGGCAGTGAATCTGGAGTTTAATGATTGTATTCAGAATTGTTGTTGGATGTGACTCTCGTTAGTCTTACTGCATACTCCGGTCGGCTGCAGACAGGCTCATGTGAGGCAAAAATGGTCATTTGTCATCACTGCCATTTTCATGTCTTTCCACATGAGTAAAAGTCTTAACCAGGTTAAACTAGCTACTGAGCATTTATTGAAACGTTTAGAAGGAATGGATTGCAATTTATCGGAGAAGTTCATTTACTAGGCACCTTTTGATTTTACAAATATTATCAGGTAGACATTATGGTGCATCAATAGCAACAGTTCTAAACTCCATCCTGAGCATTACAGTGTTATTTAATATTTCTGCTAATGGATTGTGTTGTGCTTTGTTTGGCCTCTTGGGATCCTTTATGAGACCTGCTACCATAGCGTTTTTAAATTTCCTAAATAAATATCCCATCTGAAACCCAACTAAGAATGTGGGGCCTTTGAAAATTTCACACATCCTGTATTAAAACATGGGAAGGTGGAGACAACTAGAGAACAGGGATTGAGAGATGAGAATTTTGGCTGGAAACAACAGAAGAACCGAATAAGATTTGGGGGGCCACTCTAAGGGAATGAAGAGCCAGTGAGCAAACTGCTCTTTCCACCCACAAGGACAGCAGTAAACAACACTAACTCATTGTAACAAGAGGAAACACATTATTCTGCTGAGTCCTGGGTTCATGTTGAAGAAGACAACACAAAAGAAGTCTGATTAAAAAATAATAACAAATACCACGCCTTTCTAAAACAGTGGGTACATACAGCTCCACGACTCCCTGTTTAAAAGCAAATGGCAAGCTATATGCAATGTCTTGGGAGGACATTCCCTGATCATTAATTTCATAGGCTCCCATTTGTTTTCCCATCTGGCCAAAACCAGACAGTTCTGTGACTGAAGTGGTTAAATTATTAGCCCAAAAATTTGTCTTTTTGTTTATTTGGGCAATATGCCTTATTCAAGCATGGAATTAAAGCTTGGTTGCAGAGAACCCTTTGTATGGAAGATGAGTAATGCAAAGGCGGAAGGTGTGTGTTACTGAATGCATGAAGCAACGTGTTACAAACACACATAAGCACATAGAACTTAGACATGATTACTAGTTCACCACTCTAATGGGCTAGTTGAACTCAATGGTTCAATATTGTTTTGGTGATTACATGTGTTAATACCTTTGAAAGAAAAAAAGCTCAATCTCGCATACTCAAGGTTCAATTTAGGACTGAATTTTACACTTTGGTACAGACGCAAAATAATCTGAGAAAAAAAGAACAGAGGTTTCTTGCTTATGACACACAATATAGTTTGGAGAAATTAAAAAAAATGCCCAATAATTGACTTGGGAGTTTATGGGCAGCTATAATTCTTGAAATTGCCCATGAAAATTACTTCCTAAGAGGAAATATCAAATAGTAGCCTTAAAAGGAACAATTGGTTTAAATATAACTTAGTTATAAATATAATACAACTTAGTTATAAAGCACTGCAACTATTCTCTGCACTTCCTGTTAATTATGTTCTAGAATTTCAGTAGGGTATAGACTATGTTAAATTTCAAAGCAATACATATAAAATGCTGCAGGAACTCAGCAGGACAGGCAGCATCTATGGACAGGAATAAACAGTCCTAATGAATGGTCTCAGCCTGAAATTTTAACTGATTATCCTTCTCCATCATTACTGCTGAGTTTTGTGTCTGGATTTCTATCATCTACAGAATCTCTTATGTTTACGTTAAATTTCAATGTAAAAATTCTAGGAATACATTCTAATGTTTCAATTTTATTTCTTATTTTGCCATGTCTCTTTAATTCCAAAACACAAGACAAAAAACAGATACATAATAAAGTTAGTTCGGATTGGCAACAACATCTCCTCTGCAATCTCCAACAGCGCAGGTGCACCAGAAGGCTGTGTGCTTAGCCCCCTCTTTAACTGCTTTACACCTATGACTGGGAGCTAAGCACAGCTCCAAAGTCATATTCAAGTTTGCTGACAACACCACTGTCATAGGCTGAATCAAAGATGATGAATCAACACATAGGAGAGAGACTGAAAATCTGGCTGAGTGGTGCCACAACAACAACAACCTCTTACTCAATGTCAGCAAGACCAAGGAGCTGATTATTGACTTCAGGAGGAGGAAACCAGAGGTCCATGAGGCAGTCCCCTCATTGGAGGATCAGAGGTGGAGAGGGTCAGCAACTTTAAATTCCTCAGTGTTATCATTTCAGAGGACCTATCCTGGGCCCAAACTTGTAAGTGTAATTACGAAGAAAGCACGACGGCGCCTCTATCTTGTTAGATGTTTGCGAAGATTTGGCATGACATCTAAAACTTTAACAAGCTCATATAGATATGTGGTGAAGAGTATATTGACTGGCTGTATGGAAACACCAATGCCCTTGAATGGAATATCCTACAAAAAGTAATGGATATGGCCCAGTTTATCACAGGTAAAGCCCTCCCACCACTGAGCACAGCTATACGAAGTGTTATTGCAGAAAAGCAGTATCCATCATCAGGAACTCCCAGCACCCAGGTCATGCTCTCTTCTCACTGCTGCCATCAGGAAGAAAGCACAGGAGCCTCAGGACTCACACCATCAGGTTCAGGAACAGTCATTACCCCTCAATCATCAGGCTCTTGAACCAAAGGGGATAACCTTACTCAATTTTACTTACCTCATTGAAATGTTCCCACAACCTATAGACTCACTTTCAAGACTCTTCGTCTCATGTTCGTGATATTTATTATTTATTTATTATTCTTATTTCTTTCTTTTTGCATTTGCACAGTTGATTGTCTTTTGCACACTGGTTGAATGCTCAAGTTGGTGTGGTCTTTCATTGATTCTATTATGGTTATTATTCTATTATGGATTTATTGAGTTTGTCTGCAAGGAAATGAATCTCAGGGTTGTATATTATGATATATATGTACTTTGATAATAAAATTATTTTGATATTTCAGGTCAGTTTGTGTCTTCTGCTGTGGATTGCATAGATAAAAATGCTACAAGACAAGAATATAATATATGAGGTCGGAGAAAACTCACTGTCAAGTCGACCCAAGCCTTGATAAATACAAAAACAATGATCTTACCTCGAGCACTTGATGGGGCCGAGTTGATCATCTGTGAAGGGGCCGAGTGTGTGGAGCTCAGGCTCGAGGTGGATGGACTTGCCTGGCACGATGACAAAACAGAGACATTCGTCATGGAGCCCTGGAACTTGGTGTTAGCATAAGCAAGCTGCAGAAAGCAGAGAGAGTGACAGAAAGATGAATGAATGGACCAGCAGAAGCTCTGGATGTTCAGCTGCTCAACACTTAATATCTTAAAGTACACTCCACACGGTGAAACAAAACCAGGAAGGAAGACTAAAACCAAGAGAATTTTTGTCTATCTTCTTCCTCTGTGCCCTCACATGCATCCATTCGCATGCTCTAAATGGTTTCAGGCCACTGTTGGATCCAGAATTCTTTACAGATATTATATGCACACTGATCTCCGTAGCTGTAAAGTAATGTGCTGTGAGATGTAACTGTTATTGATGGTAATATTACCTACTACCCTGCCTGCTGCCCATTCACATTCTGACTTTATGGTCCACCTTCCTGTCCTATCAGATTTCTTCCTCTTCAGCCAAACTCAGTATAGAACACAGGGAAATAATCTACAAAAAGGAACTGTCATACCTGCATGCGGTAAAGGTCATCTGGAGTGTCTCCAACTAGTCCATCTGTGAGGATGACGAGGTTCCCGACTTCACTGGATGTTTGTGAGGATAGTGATGATGAGGAGTGCCTGTTGGAGCCAATCAGATTCAGGGGGCTGAAGAGATCAATGAAACAGAATACTACTTTACACTCAGCAGTCCTTCCTTAGCTTCCTCAATTATGCTAAAACCACCAGAAGTATGAGCAGAAGTGGGGCATTAGTGCTGACACTGCTTCTTTTCATGTTATATGTCAATGATTTAGATGACGGAATTGATGGCTTTCTGGCTAAGTCTGCAGATGATATGAAGATAGGTGGACAGGCAGGTAGTATTGAGGAAGCAGGGAATCTGCAGTAGGACTTAGACAGATTAGGAGAATGGGCAAAAGTGTGGCAAATGGAATATAGCGTTGGGAAGTGCACAGTGTTGGTAATGCACAATGATAGAAGGAATAAAGGCATAGACTATTTTCTAAACAGGGAAAATATTTACAAATCGAGGTGTAAAGGGCTTGGGAATCCTTGTGCAGGATTCCCTAAAGGTCAACTTGCAATTTGCATCGATAGAAAAAAAGGCAAATGCAATATTAGCATTCATTTCCTTCATTAATGCTGAGGCTCTATAAGAAATTTTAACCTTTCACCCTTAATCTATGACCTCTAGTTGTAGTTCCATCCAACTTCAGTGGCAAAAGCCTTTTTGCATTTACCCTATTAGTATACCTTTCTCAAATCTCCCCTCAATCTTCTCGATTGCAAGGAGTGAAGTCCTAATCCAATTCAATCTTTTTTTTTATAACTCAGGTTCTCCAGTCCTGGCAACATCCTTGTAAATTTTCTCTGCACTCTTTCATCTATATTTACATCTTTCCTGTAGGTAGGTGACCAAGACTGCACACAATATTCCAAATTAGGCCTCACCAACGTCTTATACAACTTCAACATAATATCCCATTTTCTGTAATTACATTGATTTATGAAGGCCAATGCACCAAAAGCATTCTATATGACCCTATCTACTTATTTCAATGGATTATGGACCTGTATTCCCAGATCCCTTTGTCTACCACACTCCTCAGTGCTCCACTGTTCACTGTGTAAGATCTATCCTGGTTGGTCATACCAAAGTGCAACACTTCACACTTGTCTGCATTAAATTCCATCTGCCAGTTTTCCGCCTATTTTTCTAGCTAGTCCAAATTCCGGTGTGTGGTCTGATAGTCTTCCTTGCTGTCCACTGCACTCCCAATCTTGGTGTCATCCACAAATTTGCTGATCCAGTTAACCATATTATCATCCAGATCATTAATATAGATGACAAATAACAAGGGACACAGCACCAATCCCTGAAGTACACTACTAGTCACAGGCCTCAGTCAGAGAGGCATCTTTGCATCTACTACCACTCTCTGGCTACTCAATACCTAATCCAATTTATTACTTCATCTTGAATGCCAAGCAACTTACTGAACCTTCCTGACTAACTGCCCATATGGGACCTTGTGAAATGCTTTACTGAAATCCATGTAAACAACATCCACTGCCTTGACCTCAACAACTTTATTAGTAACTTCCTCAAAAAAACTCTAAGTTTGGTTAGACATGACCAACCATGCAAAAAGTCACGCTGACTATTCCTAATCAGTCCCTGTCTATCCAAATGCTCATATATCCAGTCCATTAGAATACCTTCAAATAACGTTCTCACTACTGTTAAACAGCAGAAACAACATTAGCTATCCTCCAATCCCTTCCTACCTCACTTGTTGCTAAGGAAGATTTTAATATCTCTGCAATTTCTGGACTTGCTTCCATAGGGTCTGAAGGAACACCTCATCAGTTCTGGGGATTTTTCAGTCCTAATTTGTCTCAAGACAGCAAACACCCCCACCTGTGTAATCTGTGTAAGGTCCATAACCTTGCTGTTGCTTTGCCTCACTTCTATAGACTCTGTCCATCTCCCAAATAAATACAGATGCAAAAATCCATTTAAGATCTTCCCCATCTCTTTTGGCTCCATGTATAGATTATCACTCTGATCTTCCAGATGAGCAGTTTTATTCTTTTCAATCCTTTAGTTCTAAGCAAATATGTAGAATTCTTCACCTTGTCTGAACCTCATGCCTTCTTTTAGCCCTCCAGATTTCTGTCTGAAGTATTCTCTTGCATTCCTTATGTTTGTTAAGTACCTTATTCATTCCTATTTGCCTATACCTGCTATGCACCTCCTTTTTTTCTGAATCAAGATCTCAATTATCTCTTAAAAACCAAAGTTCTCTAAGCCAATTTTGATGATATCAGAAATGATCTGGCAAATATGATTGGGTCAGGCTGTTTTCTGGAAAAGATGTACTTGGTAAGTGGGAGGCCTTCAAAAACAAACATTTTGAGAGTGCAAAGTTTGTACGTGTCTGTCAGAATAAAAGGTGAAGATAATAAGCATAGAGAACCTTTGTAAATGAAGCACTGGTTAAGAGAAAAAAGACGTTTAGCAGGTATAGGCAAGGAGGAACAAATGAGGTGCTTATGGAATATAGAAAATGTAAGAGTTCACTTAAGAAAGAATTCTGTAAGGCTAAAAGAAGGTATGAAGTTGCTCGAGCAGGCAAAATGAAGAACAATCCTAAAGAATTCTACAGATATATTAACACAAAGAGATTGCGAGGGACAAAATTGGTCCTCTGGTAATCCATGTGTGGAGCCAAAACAGATGGGTGAAATCTTAAATGAATTCTTTGCATCTGTATTTACTCAGGAGTTGGACACAGAGTCTGTAGAAGTGAGGCAAAATGGCAACAACTTCATGGACCCTGTACAGATTTCAGAGGAGGTGGTGTTTGCTAGCCTGAGGCAAATCAGGGTGATAAATCCTCAGGGCCTGACCTCAGACCTTACATGAGGCAAGTGCAGAAATTGCTGGGGCCCTTGCAGAGATATTTACATCATCCTTAGCAACAGGAGAGGTACCAGAGGATTGAAGGATAGCTAATGCTGTTTCTGCTGTTTAAAAAAAGGCTCCAAACATAATTATAGGTCGTGAGTCTGACATCAGTTGTGGGATAATTATTGGAAGGTATTCCAAGGTACCGAACATGGAAGTATTTGGAAAGACGTGGACTGATTAAGGATAGTCGGCATTGTTTCGTGCAAGGTCGGTCATGTCTAACCAATCTTAAAGAGTTTTTTGAGGAGGTTACTAAGAAGGTGGATGAAAGCAAGACAGTGAATTTTTTTTACATGGATTTCAGTAAGGCATTTGACAAGGTCCCCCATGGGAGGCTGGTCAATAAGGTTCAGTCACAAGGCATTCAGGATGAGGTTGTAGCTTGGATTAGATCGGTTTGTGGGAGAAGCCAGAGAGTGGTAATAGACAGTTCCCTCTCTGACTGGAGGGCTGTGACTAGTGCTGTGCCATAGGGAACGATGCTGGGTCCTTTGTTGTTTGTCATCTGTATCAATGATCTGGATGATAATCTGCTTAACTGAATCAGCAAATTTGTGAATTACTCCAATATGGGGGTATAGTGAACAGTGAGGAAGGCTATCATCGCTTTCAAAGAAAGATGGTCTGAAAAATGGTAGATGTAATTTAATACAGACAAATGTGAGTTTTTGTACTCCGGTAGGACCAACCAGGGTAGGTCTTACACAGTGAATGATAGGGCAGAGAGGAGTGCAGTAGAACAAAGGGATATAGGAATACAGGTCAATAATTCATTGAAACAGGTAGATATAAAACAATATAGAAAGCTTTTGGCACATTGGCCTTCATAAATCAATGTATTGAGTATAGGAGATGAGATATTATGTTGAAGTTGTATAAGGTGTTGGTGAGGCCGAATTTGGAGTATTGTGTGCAGTCTTGGTCACCTACCTACAGGAAAGATGTAAACAAGGTTGAAAGAGTACAGAGAAAATTTACAAGGACGTTGCCGGGTCTGGAGGACTGAGTTATAAGGAAGGATTGAGTAGAACAGAGAACACAGAATATAGAAATCCACAGCACATTACAGGTGCTTTAGCCCACAATGTTGTGCCGACCATGTAATCTAGTTCAAAAACTTCCTAGAATTACCCTACCGCATAGTCCGCTATTTTTCTAAGCTCCATGTACTTATCCAAGAGTCTCTTAAAAGACCCAATTGTATCTGACTCCTCTACTGTTGCTGGCACTGCATTCCACGCACCCACCTTTCTCTGTGTGATAAACTTACTCCAGGCCTTCCCTCTGTACCTACTTTCAAGTACCTTAAAACTATACCCCTCGGGTTAGCCATTTCAGCCCTGGGAAAAAGCCTCTGGCTATCCACACGATCAACGCCTCTCATCATCTTATACACCTCTATCAGGTCACCTCTCATCCTCCGTCACTCCAAAGAGAAAAGGCCAAGTTCACTCAACCTATTCTCATAAGGCACTCTCCCCAATTCAGGAAACATCCTTGTAAATCTCCTCTGATCAACTTTAGTCTCAACTCTACTTTCCTGTATTTCTCCATAACCATTGACTCCTTTTTATTCCAAAAATCTGTCTACCCAATGTTGAATTTATTCAAACCTCTACACTTGCTTGGAGCAGGTATCCTTAGTAAAAGATGGTCATAGCAGTGCAGCATCTCATCTCAACACCCCTGAAATCTGTTATGTTTCAATAAGATAATCACATTCTTCTAAACTCTAATGAGCATGGTTCCAACACAGTTAACCATATCTAATGAGGAATACACTCCATTTAAGCAATGAACAGTGAGTCTTCTACGAATGGCCTCCAATGTGAGTAAATCCCTGCTTAGTTAAAGGCACAAACTGTTTGCTAGGTGTGGCCTCCATGATGTTGTAGAACATCCACAAACACATTACAAGAAAGGTTGACATTCTATCTGGCTTCCAAGCAAGCTGACCAGGTGGTCTGGTTTCCTCCCACAGTCCAAAGACGTAATGGTTAGTAGGCTAATTGGTCATTGTAAATTGTGCCATGATTAAGCTAGGGTTAAATGGGTAGGTTGCCGGGTGGCGTAGTTCAGCCATGTTATGCACTGTATCTCAATAAATAAAAATTAAATTTTCTGCATTTCCTGTACGAGATCCCACTGTATGATTATATTTTGAAGACTATGGAATGCAAATTAGGTCAAAACATTATCTATTTTTCCTTTCATATAGTTACTTTTAAAAAGGAATCACCACACAGTAATTAGGATCAAACTTTGACAGATAGTACTCTTAATGCAGAAGCACTGAAGCCAAAAGTGCAACTCCAAAGGAGAACAATTAAATTGCACACAGTCCAACACTCACATGGACATTGAACAAGTATCCTTGAAGATATAATCTGGGCTACGTAATTGACCATGCACATTGACAAGGTTAACCACTATCTTCTTAAGGCAAAGAAAGGCAGTCATTTGTATCAAAACCAGGGATGGGCAGGAAAGATTTGATTTCCCACTGACATAATTTCAGTGGATCTGTCCTGGGACTAGGACGTAAGTGCCATTACATAGAAAGCATGGTAGTACCTCTACTTAGATGTTTGCGAAGATTCGGCACATCATCTGAAACTTTGACAAAACTTCTATAGATTGCAGTGGAGAGTACACTGACTGGTTGCATCATGGCCTGGTATGGAAGTACCAATGCCCTTGAATGGAAAAGCCTACAATAAGTAATGGATACAGCTTAGTCCATCAGGGTAAAGCTCTCTGCACCATTGAGCACATCTACATGGAGCACTGTTGTAGAAAAGCATCCATCATCTAGGAACCCCACCATCCAGGCTGTGCAATCTTCTTGTTGCTGCTATTAGGAAAGAGGTACAGGTGCCTCAGGATCCCACATCTGCAGGTTCAAAACAGCTATTACCCCTCAACCATGTCACTCTTGAACCAGAGGGGATAATTTCACTCAATTCACTCACTCCAACATTGAAATATTCCCACAACCTATGTATTCACTTTCAAGAACACTTCATGGTTTGTACAGCACTTTGGTCAACATGTGTTGTTTTTAAATGTGCTTTATAAATAAATTTGACTTGACCTCATCTCATCCCTGAAATTTATTGTTTATTTATTTATTATTATTATTTTTGCTCCTTTATATTTACTGTGTAATGCCACAGGAAAATGAATCTCAGCATTGCATATGACGACATTAATATACTTCGGTAATAAATTTACTTTGAATTTTGAAATTGGGACATAGATGTGTTAAGAATAGACTGCTAAACTTATATTTATATTCCATTCTGATGAAGGGTTTCAGACCAGCAATATTATTTCTGTTTCACTCTCCACAGATACAGGTGGCCCCGTTTTTCGAACGTTCACTTTACGACAGCTCGCTGTTACGGAAGACCTTCATTAGTACCTGTTCTCGCTAACCAAAGAGAATTTTTGCTTTTATGAAAAAAAGACGCTCGCTTTATACGTGTGTTTACCCCGAGAAAGACTACAATGACCGTGAAGCCTTGTGCGGGTAGTTGTGTGCGCATGCATGTACATACATAGGTGTGTACATGCCAATCTTTTTCTCCAAATTGATTTTGGCTTGCTGTCTTCCTGATTCTGAGAAGTGAAACTACACCGTACATACAATATTTCTACTTTCTATAGGCTGTATATTTATATCATTCTTGCTTTTACTATATGATTGTGTTATTATAGGTTTTATGTGTTATTTGGTATGATTTGGTAGGTTATTTTTTTGGGTCTGGTAACGCTCAAAAATTTTTCCCATATAAATTAATGGTAATTGCTTCTTCGCTTTACGACATTTTGGCTTACAAATGGTTTCATAGGAATGCTCTACCTTCGGATTGCGGAGGAAATCTGTATTGCCTGCTCCATATATTCCAAGATGGCAGCGCGACACAGCTTGCAGCGGCCACTCTGGAGCTGATTATCTGTTATTTGTGAAGTGGGGTGGCGTGCGCAATCATAATCGATTGAAAACGGATGTGGGAGCACGGAAAAACATCGGGAAATCTCCAGGAAGACCTTCTTCGTTGCTGCTGCTGCTGTGAGGTCCGGGACACTGCTGGGAAGAACAGGCCCCCAGTCCTCGGGGTCGCATTGCCGATGGCCGTTGTCGGGGCTGTCTTAATACACTTGGCAGAGGATGGTGCTCGGAGAAGCTGTGCTGGAGGGGATGGTCGTCGGCTCGGAGGTTCGATGGACTCGGAGTCGGCTGCGGTCAGGTCGCTTTTGGCGTATGTTGCGTCTGTGAGGCTGGCTCAATGGAGCTTTCATTGTGTGCTGCGTCTGCGAGGCTGAGTCAGGCGGCACAGCGTAAGTCCATAATGGGGGTATTCCCTTCTGCCGCCGGCATGGGATGACGAGTCTACCGGGACCCTGGGGACTTGTGGAAACTGTGTGGTGATTTCTTTTGAACTTATAGTCTTTTAATATCTTTGGACTATTTTTACTGTGCTTATGGTCTGTTTTTTTATCGATTATGCTATTGTTTGCACTGTTGTAACTATATGTTGTAACCATGTGGTTTTGTGCAGGTCTTGTAGCTTTAGTTTTTGTTCTTGTTTGTCTGGTGGATTTGGAGCTCCTTTCCGGGGAATGCGCTAAGACGGTAGCACGATATTAATACACAGCAGCCTCTCTGGATCTGGATTGCCAAATGTTATGTGGATTTTCTGGTGTAGTCTGTTTTGTCATATGCTTTTGTGATATCATTCTGGAGGAACGTTGTCTCATTTTTTAACTGCATTGCATTTGTGGTTTCTAAATGACAATAAACTGAATCTGTTAAGTTTTTCCAGCATATTCTGTTTTTGTTTGTATTTATATATGGCATTTCCTGACTTGAAATCATTGAACATAATGGATGATGTTCTACTTTCTCTAAACCCATGATGTGAGACTAATCACAGTTCAAATGCTATCTATAAATTTGTAGATGACACCCCTGTTGTTAGTGAAATTTCAGTTGGTAATATGGAGTGAGATAGTTCAACTGGTGGGAGACACATAACAGTCCTCATTGGTGAAAAGGCTGAGCAACCTTATTTTCATTGATATCAACATCAACACTTAGATGTGATCACAAAGAAGGCACACCAGTGGATCTACTTCATTAGAAGTTTGAAGAGATTAGGCATGTCAGTAAAGAGTCTTATAAATTTTTATAAATGTATGGCAGAGAGCATTCTGACTGGCAGCCTCATAGGCTGCCGAGGATTATAGACTCAGCCAGCTACTTCACAGGTACAATCCTCCCCACCCTTGATGACATCATCAAGAAGGTCTCGTTAGGGATAAACAGAGAGTAAGAGGTGGATAATTTCTTAAGTGCATCTATTTTAATGCTAGGAGCTTTGTAAGAAAAGTGGGTGAGCTTAGAGCATGGATTGATACCTGAAAATATGATGTTGTAGCTATTAGTGAAACATGGTTGCAGGAGGGGTGTGATTGGCAACTAAACATTCCTGGATTTTGTTGCTTCAGGTGTGATAGAATCGGAGGGGCAAGAGGGGGAGAAGTTGCATTGCTTGTCAGGGAAAATATTATAGCGGTGCTTTGGCAGGATAGATTACAGGGCTCATCTAGGGAGACTATTTGGGTGGAACTGAGGAATGGGAAAGGTGTAGTAACACTTATAGGGGTGTATTATAGACCACCTAATGGGGAGCGAGAATTGGAGGAGCAAATTTGTAAGAAGATAGCAGATATTTGTAGTAAGCACAAGGGTGTGATTGTGGGAGATTTTAATTTTCCACACATAGACTGGGAAGCCCATTCTGTAAAAAGGCTGGATGGTTTGGAGTTTGTAAAATGTGTGCAGGATAGTTTTTTGCAGCAATACATAGAGGTACCAACTAGAAAAGGGGCAGTGTTGGATCTCCTGTTAGGGAATGAGATAGGTCAGGTGACGGAGGTATGTGTGGGGGAGCACTTCAGGTCCAGTGATCACAACACCATTAGTTTTAATATAATTATGGAGAAGGATAGGTCTGGACTCAGGGTTGAGATTTTTGGATAAAGAATAACTTTGAGGAGAAGCAAAAGGATTTGGAAGGAGTGGATTGGGACAATTTGTTTTATGGGAAGGATGAAATAGAGAAATGGAGGTCATTTAAAGGTGAAATTTTGAGGGTACAGAATCTTTATGTTCCTGTTAGGTTGAAAGGAAAGGTTAAAAGTTTGAGAGGGCCATGGTTTACAAGGGATATTGGAAACTTGGTTCAGAAAAAGAGAGAGGTCTACAATAAATATAGGCAGCATGGAGTAAATGAGGTGCTCAAGGAATATAAGGAATGTAAGAAGAATCTTAAGAAAGAAATTAGAAATGCCAAAAGAAGATATGAGATTGCTTTGGCAAGTAAGGTGAAAATAAATCCAAAGTATTTCTACAGTTATATTAATAGCAAAGGAATAGTGAGGGATAAAATTGGTCCCTGTCAGAGTGGACAGCTATGTGTGGAGCCAAAAGAGATGGGAGAGATTTTGAACAATTTATTTTCTTTGGTATTCACTAAAGAGAATGATATTGAATTGTGTAAGGTAAGGGAAACAATTAGGGTAGTTATGGAAACTATGATGATTAAAGAAGAGGAAGTCCTGGTGCTTTTAAAGAATATAAAAGTGGATAAGTCTCCGGGTCCTGACAGGATATTCCTTAGGACCTTGAGGGAGGTTGGTGTAGAAATAGCAGTGGCTCTGACAGAAAAATTTCAAATGTCATTAGAAACGGAGATGGTGCTGGAGGACTGGCATATTGCTCATGTTGTTCCATTGTTTAAAAAGGGTTCTAAGAGTAAACCTAGCAATTATCGGCCTGTATGTTTGATGTCAGTGGTGGGTAAATTAATGGAAAGTATTCTTAGAGATGGTATACATAATTATCTGGATAGACAGGGCCTGATTAGAACAAAGAACATAGAATAGTACAGCACATTACAGGCCCTTTGGCCCACAATGTTGTGCCGACCCTCAAACCCTGCCTCCCATAAAACCCCCCACCTTAAATTCCTCCATATACCTGTCTAGTAGTCTCTTAAACTTCACTAGTGTATCTGCCTCCACCACTGACTCAGGCAGTGCATTCCACGCACCAACCACTCTCTGAGTAAAAAAACCTTCCTCTAATATCCCCCTTGAACTTCCCTCCCCTTACCTTGAAGCCATGTCCTCTTATATTGTACAGTGGTTCCCTGGGGAAGAGGCGTTGGCTATCCACTCTTGTCTACTCTTAATATCTTGTACACCTCTATCATGTCTCCTCTCATCCTCCTTCTCTCCAAAGAGTAAAGCCTTAGCTCCCTTAATCTCTGATCATTATCTGTACTCTCTAAACCAGGCAGCATCCTGGTAAATCTCCTCTGTACCCTTTCCAATGCTTTCACATCCTTCTTATAGTGAGGCGTCCAGAACTGGACACAGTACTCCAACCAAAGGCCTAACCAGAGTTTTATAGAGCTACATCATTACATCGCGACTCTTAAACTCTATCCCTCGACTTATGAAAGCTAACACCCCATAAGCTTTCTTAACTACCCTATCTACCTGTGAGGCAACTTTCAGGGATCTGTGGACATGTACCCCCAGATCCCTCTGCTCCTCCACACTACCAAGTATCCTGCCATTTACTTCGTACTCTGCCTTAGAGTTTGTCCTTCCAAAGTGTATCACCTCACACTTCTCCGGGTTGAACTCCATCTGCCACTTCTCAGCCCACTTCTGCATCCTACCAATGTCTCTCTGCAATCTTCGACAATCCTCTACACTATCTACAATACCACCAACCTTTGTGTCTTCTGCAAACTTGCCAACCCACTCTTCTACTCCCACATCCAGGTCATTACTAAAAATCACGAAAAGTAGAGGTCCCAGAACCGCTCCTTGTGGGACACCACTAGTCACAACCCTCCAATCTGAATGTACTCCCTCCACCACGACCCTCTGCCTTCTGCAGGCAAGCCAAACAGTCAACATGGATTTGTGCGTGGAAGGTCATTTTGACAAATCTTATTGAATTTTTTGAAGAGTTTACTAGGAAAGTTTACGAGGGTAAAGCAGTGGATGTTGTCTATATGGACTTCAGTAAGGCCTTTGACAAGGTTCCACACTGAAGGTTAGTTAGGAAGGTTCAATCGTTAGGTATTTATATTGAAGTAGTAAAATGGATTCAACAGTGGCTGGATGGGAGACGCCAGAGATTAGTGGTGGATAACTGTTTGTCAGGTTGGAGGCCGGTGACTAGTGGTGTGCCTCAGGGATCTGTACTGGGTCCAATGTTGTTTGTCATATACATTAATAATCTGGATGATGGGATGGTAAATTGGATCAGTAAGTATGCAGATGATACGAAGATTTGTGGTGTTGTGGATAATGAAGTAGGTTTCCAAAGCTCGCAGAGAGATTTAGGCCAGTTAGAAGAGTGGGCTGAAAGATGGCAGATGGAGTTTAATGCTGATAAGTGTGAGGTGCTACATTTTGGTAGGAATAATCCAAATAGGACATACATGGTAAATGGTAAAGATTTGAGGAATGCAGTAGAACAGAGTAATCTAGGAATAATGGTGCATAGTTTCCTGAAGGTGGAATCTCATGTGGACAGGGTGGTGAAGAAAGCTTTTGGTATGCTGGCCTTTATAAATCAGAGCATTGAGCATAGGAGTTGGGATGTAATGTTAAAATTGTGCAAGGCATTGGTGAGGCCAAATTTGGAGTATTGTATACAGTTCTGGTTGCTGAATTATAGGAAAGATGTCAACAAAATAGAGAGAGTACAGATGAGATTTACTAGAATATTTCAGCACCTAAGTTACAGAGAAAGGTTGAACAAGTTAGGTCTTTATTCTTTGGAGCGTAGAAGGTTAAGGGGGGACTTGACAGGCGTATTTAAAATTCTGAGGGGGATAGATAGAGTTGACGTGGATAGGCTTTTTCCATTGAGAGTAGGGGAGATTCAAACAAGAGGACAGGAGTTGAGAGTTAAGGGGCAAAAATTTAGTGGTAACGAGGGGGAACTTCTTTACTGAGAGAGTGGTAGGATGAGCTTCCAGTAGAAGTGGTAGAGGCAGGTTCGATATAGTCATTAAAAAAAAAATTGGATAGGTACATGGACAGGAAAGGAATGGAGGGTTATGGGCTGAGTGCAGGTCGGTGGGACAAGGTCAGAGTAAGCATTCAGCATGGACTAGAAGGGCCAAGATGGCCTGTTTCCGTGCTGTAATTGTTATATGGTTATTAGGTGTTATCCATCACTAAGGACCTTCACCATCTGGGACATTCCCTCTTCTTGTTACTAGCGTTGAGGAGGTACAGGACCTTAAAGGCCCACATTCAACATTTTAGGAACAGCTACTTCCCCCCTGCCATCAGGTGAACAGTCCAAGAACACTACTTTATTACTCCTTTATTTTTGTACTATTTATTTATTTTGTAGTTTATAGTAAGCATTTTTCTGTCTGTGATGTACTGCTGTCAAGTTTTATGACATACAAGTCAATGATAAATAATCTGATTCTGATTTTATTTTATGCAACAGAAATAATAATTAAATATCTAACCACAGACTAGTCAACAATGAATTAAGATAAACTTATATCTGGACACCAGTCCTCTGCATATGTGTCTAGGTATATGCCCCAATACTGCTCCTGGTGTACGTGCTGGGAATCTCTTTCCCTTTCTTTTGTCTATGTACAGACTGACTCACCAGCCCTATTGTCCTTCCCAATACACAGTTTAGCCACCAGTTTGCCTTACCTGTGCCTATGCATGAGCTTGATAGTTTCTGGACTCATAGGATTATGACCAGACATGAGGCTTCCACGTGGTGTGTTGGAGCCAGAGCACACAGGGCTGATCTTGTCCATTCCGGGAAGATCCTATGTAGGAGATGGAAAATTCAATAACCTTAACACTTCTGAATAGCTGGCATCATGAAGCCGCTAAGATGTATTTACTTTGATAAATTCTTGCAGAATTTATTTTGTATCTCTTGTAACTGAAGACACACTGCAATATCACTTTTAGGAAGTTGCCATTGCATCCAAGGCAACTCCCTGACTGGACAATATAGCAATCCCTTCAGCCCATTCTCAGTGCACTATTATCTGGGTACACAAGGTAAAAACTTAATATTCCTTAATGACCACCGCTCTGACATCCACCCATGAAGTGCTTTGAGAGGCCAGTCATGGCTCACATCATCTCCAGCCTCCCAGTCAACCTCAACGCACTGCAATTTGCCTTTTGCCAAAACAGGTCTACAGTAGATGCCATCTGTCTGGCTCAACACTCACCTCGGGAGCATCTGCACTGTGAAGAGCCCTAATATCTGCACTAAACTTCACTTGCCCCATTAATGAACTGTTCCCATAACCTATGGGCTCACTTTCAAGAACTCCTCATCTCATGTTCTTGATATTTATTGTTTATTAGTTATTATTATTTCTTTTTTTGTATTTGCACATTGATTATGTTTCCATCCTGATAGGGCGGTCTTTCATTAATTCTATTATGTTTCTTGTATTTACTGTGAATGTTCACAAGAAAATGAATCTCAAGGCTGTGTATGGTGACATATACTGTATATACTTTGTACTTTGTTTATTGACTACAGCTCAGCCTTCAATACTATAATTCCAAGCAAACTCATCTTCAAACTCCTCAACTTGGGACTTCACACCTTCCTTTGCTACTGGATCCTTGATTTTTTGACTAACAGATGGTAATCAGTAAGGGTAGGCAGCAACACTTCCACCATGATTATTCTTAACACTGGCACCTTGTGCCCTCAGCTCCTACACTACTCCCTGTACACTCATAACTATGTGCCCAGATTATGCTCTAACTCCATCTATAAGTTTGCAGAAGATACCACAAATAACAATGAGTCACATTATGGAAGGAGACAGAGAGCCCAGCGACATGGTATCATGATAACAACCTTTCCGTTAATGTCAGCAAAACAAAAGAGCTGGTTATTGACTTCAGTAAGGGGGTAGTGCACGTACTGCATTTACTCACTTATTCTAAGGGTGAGAGGTTCAGATTTCTAGGAGTGAACATCACCACTAGCTTGTTCTGGTTCAGCCATATGGATGTTATGGCCAAGAAAGCTCACCATTGCTTCTACTTCCTTATGAGGCTAAAAAAATTTGACATGTCCTGTCTGACCCTCATCATTTTTTATTGATACCTGGTCCAAGAACAGCTTCAAAAACATGCTGTTCTAAGACTACTGAATATTTCTGTACTATAGTAGGATAGACTTTTGACCTCACAATCTACCTCATTGTGATTGTTTGTCTGCACTGCAATTTCTCTGTAACTGTAACACTTTATCCTGCAGTGTTTTACCTTGTCTTACCTCAGTGCACTATAGCAAAAAGTAATGAATTGATCCGTATGAACAATTTGCAAGACAAATTTTTCACTGTACCTGGGTACGTGCGACAATAATGAACCAATTTACCAGATTACCAATTTCCCATTAAATTCATTCTTCTGCAAGACAGTACAGTGAATAGCAGCAGAATGTCAGTGAAAATGCATGTAAGCAGTTTGGTCCATCTAATTCTCTTGTCTATTCTGAGAAGGAGGTTTGAAAGGTAAGTCAGCCGGCTGATGCCATGCTACAGGGATCAGCTAATTAACAATGTCCAGTGCAACACATAAAACACTGGAGAAACTCAGCAAGCCAGGGTGGTTCTTTCTGCTACTGTATGAGCCAGTCTGTAGAGTAACCTCTCTGCTGGATCATGAGAACAGTTTTCCACAATTAGTCAGTGCAACAGTGACAACAAATACTTGGTGGTATTCCTGTTGGGCCAATTGATCAAACTGTTGTTGCTGTACTTTCCTCCATCCAGTATCAAAAGCAAAATATTTTTAAGGGGAAATCCTTATGGCCATGTAAAAACCATCTAAGCAGCACTATGATGTGCTGTAGCAGCTTCCTGCTGCATTTCTCAAGCTGAGGCAGTTTAGCTACTAGCTGCTAAAGGGAGAGTCATAGAGCACTGTTTACAGCCTGACTTCAAAGTTGAGTTTACTGTCATATGTACAAGTACGTGGATGCACATGTGCAAGGAATCCTGCTATACCTTGGTATCTTGCGATAGAACCAGACCTTCAAAACACGTCAGAAGGTAACACGATTGGCGGGTCTCAGCTGAGACTAAAACAGTGTCGGACTAAAACAAGCCACCCACTTGCGCAGCAGCACTATCTGTGCAGAAGAAAGGCTTGCCAATCTACTTCCGTATCCTGCCACGAAAATCCTATGGATAACTACAGTAAAACAGAATAAGATATAGTGCTGGAAGATGAGACCCCCCCCCCCCCCCAAGGTTAGAAGACACTCAGCAAGTTACTATGGAAGAGCTGATAACCCTTCATAGTAACGCCGAGATGTATGATGCAGTTGGAGTAAAGCCTTCGGGATCTTCAATTGCTGATGTTCCTGGGCACAAAATGAGGGTCAGAGGCTGCAAGGATATGTTGATTTTAGGTACATGGAATGCACGCAGTATGAATCAAGGAAAGCTGGAGACGGTGAAAGATGAAATGGAATGCTTGCAAATTGGAATCAGTGAGTTGAAGTGGACACTGGTACAGGACACGTTCAATCCGATCAACACTCGATATACTATGCTGGACATGACAAGTGCAGGAGGAACTGTGTCACATTCATACTCAAGAAGAAGCTGGTTGGAGATGTATTGAAATAAAGTTGCAGTCAGCGATCGCCTAATCTCAATTCGTCTATGAGGAAGACCTATCAACATTACCATCATACAAATATATGCACTAAGAACAGATGCAGAGGAAGATGAAGTAGATCAGTTCTATGAGCAAGTGCAGGCTGAATCTGATGGATAATGCCGACCAAATATACTGATAGTTATGGGAGATTGGAACACAAAAGTTGGGAGTGAAAAGGATGGCCAAGAAGTCAGTAAATATGGACTGGGTACCAGAAATGATGCTGACAATGTTTAGTTGACTTCAACCTTACTTAGAGTGGGAGCTTCCTGAAGTGCAAGCAGGTTTCAGGAAAGGAAGGGGGAAACAAGAGACATCACTATAGATGTGAAATGATTCTCAAGAAGACAAAAGAGTACCAGGAGACATCTATATGTGCTTTGTTGGCTACGGCAAGGCCTTTCACTGCATCCATCATGACAAACTATGAATCACATTAAGATACATGGCTGTACTGGAACATTTGATTGTCCTTATGCACAATCTTCACATCAATCAAGAAGCTGCCATTCAAATGGAATACGGAGAAACAGAATGGTTCAGCACCTGTAAAGAGGTACAAGAAAGGCTGTATTCTCTCTGCCACCTGCTTAATTTGTATGCCAAACATATCTTCAGAGAAGGCAGAAGGGTATAAGAAGAATTGAGGGGTGAGAATTGGTGGCAGAATCATCAATAACTTTTGTTACATTGACGACTAGGCAATACTGGCTGAAAATGAAGACAACCTGAAGCAACTGCTAACCACCATCAAGGAAGGTATCCGCAAGATGGGTCTGCACCTTAACCTGAAGAAGACTATGATTATAACTATTGGCAGCACAACCAATTCATTCTTGATGGAGAGAAAACTGAGGTGGTTGACAGTTTCCGCTTACTTGGGTCAATGATTAATACCGAAACAGTAAGCAGTTAAGAAATCCAATGAAGAACCGCCCTTGGCAGAGCAGCCATGAAGGGTTCAGAGAAGATCCTTGGAACAGGATTTATCTCTTCATAAAAGATTCAACTTGTGACATTATATGAATGTGAAAGTTGGATGGTAAAGGAGGAGGATAGGAAGCATATTGACACCTTTGAACTGAAGTGCTGGAGAAAAATACTACGAATCTCATGGACCTCTCACAGAACAAACAAATTGGTCCTCAATGAGATCAAACCGTCTCTCTCTGGAGGCTCAAAAGACAAGACTCTGCCTATTGTCACCTTGGGCACATCATGAGAAGAAACAGCTTCCTGGAAAAGGATATCATGCTCGGCAAGGTGGAAGGACAATGGAAAAAAGAAGGCTGCCAATCAGATGGATCGACGCAATAAGGACAGCTATGAACGCAATGTTATCAGCAATGAGCCACCTTTGTTAGGATCAAAACTCATATAAGGCAACTATCCACAGGGTCACCATGAGTCGATGCTGTCTCCATGGCACTTAACAACAACATTTCCACTGGAACTCCACTGGTCCAAGTAATAAGTACAATTGGCAAAACAGAATTATTTAGAGCATCTGACAGAGAGAGTTCTGAATATTCTGGAGATCTCTTGGCAAGCTTCCCCCTCCTGCCTTCTCAACTCATCATTCTGCTGGTGCATAACCCTGTGCCTGGTGACTTATATTGACAACTTCTTACACAATCACTTGAATTTAATGTTCTCATTTTTCTCTTTTATTCCCTTGGTAGCCACATTCCTCTTGATCCCAGTAAGCTCTGTCAGTCAGCTTTCTGAGGGATTTATGCTCCTCTATTCCTGGCCTCTGGCACATACTCCATTCAGCTGTCTACATCATTGCCTTTGCATTGTCTTCTCCACTTCTCTGAGAAAATCATGGAGAATTACAGCACAGAAACAGGTCCTTCAGCCCATCTAGTCCCTGCCAAACTATTATTCTGCCTAGTCCCCACTGACCTGCACAACAATGGACCCAGCACCAATCCCTGCAGCACACCAGTAGTCATAGGCCTTCAGTCAGAGAAGTAACCATTTACTACCACTCCTTGGGTACTATAACTCTCTGCCTTCAATGGGCAAACCAATTGTGTATCCACACAGCAAAATTTGCCTGGATCCTATGCCTCTTGATTTTTGGAATAATCCTACTATGGGGAACCTCATCAAACACCTTACTAAATTCCATATACAACACATCAACTGTTCTATCTTTATTAATGTATTTTGTCACTTCCTCAAAGAATTCAAGTGAGGCAAGACCAGCCCCTCACAGAGCCATACTGATTATCCATAATCAGACCATGCTTCTCCAAAAGCTCGTGAACCCTGTCTCTAAGAATCTTCTCCAATAATTTGCCCACCACTGAAGTAAGTCTATAATCGCCAAGGTTATCTCTATACACTTCATCAACAAAGTAAAAAACATCTGCCACTCTCCAATCATCTGGTACTACACCTGTGGCTAATGAGGACAAAGGTGCAGAACTCTCTTCCCTTGCTTCTGATAGTAAACTGGGGTATATACTATCGGGTCCCAATCTGTCCTACTATTTTTGAAAAGTTCCAGTGCATCCTCTTACTTAAGGTTGACATGTTCTAGAATATCAAAATGCTTTATGCTGTCCTCACAAACTTCAAGGTCCCTCTCACTGGTGAATAGTGAAGCCGTATTCATTAAGGACTTCTCCTATCTCCTCCAGCTATCTTCCCTGTTTCCTCTTCAAGCGGTTCTACCCTCAATCTTGTCATCTCCCTGTTCTTACATACGGGCAGTACACTTTGGGGTTTTCCTTATCTTACTTGCCAATGCTTTCTCATGCCCCCTTCTAGATCTCCTAGGTCCATTTTTAAGTTCCTTCCTGGCTACCTTGTAACTCTCTAGAGCCCCGACTGATTCTTGCTTCCTATGGTCTTTCTTCCTCTTTAGACTATAAGACATAGGAGCAGAATGAAGCCATTTGGCCCATTGAGTCTGCACTGCCATTCAATCATGGCTGATCCTTTTTTACTCCTCCCCAGCCACACTCCCTGGCCTTCTCCCTGTAACTTTTGATGCTGTGGCCAATCAAGAACCTATCAATCTCCATCTTAAATACACCCAACAACCTGGCCTCCACAGCTGCTTTTGGTAACAAATTCCACAAATTCAATATCCTTTGACAATAGACAATAGGTGCAGAAGTAGACCATTCGGCCCCTTGAGTCTGCACCGCCATTCTGAGATCATGGCTGATCATTCACTATCAATACCCAGTCCCTGCCTTGTCCCCATATCCCTTGATTCTCCTATCCATCAGATATCTATCCAGCTCCTTCTTGAAAGCATCCAGAGAATTGGCCTCCACCGTCTTCCGAGGCAGTGCATTCCACACCTCCACAACTCTCTGGGAGAAGAAGCTCTTCCTCAACTCTGTTTTAAATAACTGACCTCTTATTCTCAATCCATGCCCTCTGGTACTGGACTCTCCCAACATCTGGAACATATTTCCTGCCTCAATCCTATCAAATCCTTTAATTATCTTAAACGTTTCAATCAGATCCCCTCTCAATCTCCTCAATTCCAGCGTGTACAAGCCCAATCTCTCCAATCTCTCTGCGTAAGACAGCCCTGCCATCCCAGGAATCAACCTAGTGAATCTACGCTGCACTTCCTCAATTACCAGAATGTCCTTCCTTAAACCTGGAGACCAAAACTGTACACAATATTCCAGGTGTGGTCTCACCAGGGCCCTGTACAAATGCAAAAGAACATCCTTGCTCTTGTATTCAATTCCCCTTGTAACAAAGGCCAACATTCCATTTGCCCTCTTCACTGCCTGTTGCACTTGCTCATTCACCTTCATTGACTGGTGAACTAGGACTCCTAGGTCTCTTTGCATTTCTCCCTTACCTAACACGACACCGTTCAGACAATACTCTGCCCTCTTGTTCCTGCTTCCAAAGTGGATAACTTCACATTTATTCACATTGAATGACATCTGCCAAGTATCTGCCCAGTCACTCAGCCTATCCAAGTCTCCCTGTATTCTCCTAACGTCCTCTTCGCATGTCACACTGCCACCCAGTTTAGTATCGTCAGCAAACTTGCTGATATAGTTTTCAATGCCCTCATCTAAATCATTGACATAAATCGTAAAGAGCTGTGGTCCCAATACAGAGCCCTGTGGTACCCCACTAGTCACCTCCAGCCAGTCTGAGAAACACCCATTCACTGCTACCCTTTGCTTTCTATCTGCCAACCAGTTTTCTATCCATGTTGAAACCCTGCCCCCAATGCCATGAGCTCTGATTTTACTCACCAATCTCCTATGTGGCACCTTATCGAATGCCTTCTGAAAATCTAGGTACACTACATCCACTGGCTTACCCTCATCTAACATCCTTGTTACACCCTCAAAAAACTCCAACAGATTAGTCAAGCATGATTTGCCCTTGGTAAATCCATGCTGGCTCGGCCTAATCCTATTTCTGCCATCTAGATGTGCCACTATTTCGTCCTTAATAATGGACTCAGGCATCTTCCCCACGACTGACGTTAGGCTAACAGGGCGATAGTTCTCCGTTTTCTCCTTCCCTCCCTTCTTGAAAAGTGGGACAACATTAGCCACTCTCCAATCTTCAGGAACTGATCCTGAATCTAAGGAACATTGGAAAATGATTACCAATGCATCCGCAATTTCCTGAGCCACCTCTTTTAGAACCCTCGGATGCAGACCATCTGGACCCGGGATTTATTAGCCTTCAGTCCTACCAGTCTACTCATCACAGTTCCTTTCCTAATGTCAATCTGTCTCAATTCCTCTGATATCTTATGACCCTGGCCCATCCATACATCTGGGAGATTGCTTGTGTCTTCCCTGGTGAAGACAGATCTAAAGTATGCATTAAATTCTGTTGCCATTTCCCTGTTTCCCATAACAATTTCTCCCAATTCATTCTTCAAGGGGCCAATATTGTTCTTAACTATCTTCTTTCTCTTGGCTAAAGAAATGTCTCCACATTTCTGTTTTAAATGGACACCTCTCTATCCTAAGGCTGTGCCCTCTTGTCCTAGACTCCCCCAACATGGGAAACATCCTTTCTACATCTACTCTGTCTATGAGATTCCCCCTCATTCTTCTAAGTTCCAATGAGTACAGGCCCAAAGCCATCAAATGTTCCTCGTATAATAATGATTCTTGGAATCATCCTAGTGAATCTCCTCTGAACCCTCTCCAATGCCAGCACATCTATTCTCAGATAAAGCCCAAAACAGTTCACAATACTTAAGGTGAGGCCTCACCAGTGCCTTATAAAGCCTCAGCATCACATCCCTGTTCTTATATTCTAGACCTCTTGAACTGAATGTATTTTCCTTTCTCACCACTGACTCTACCTGCAGTTAACCTTTAGGGTGTTCTGCACAGGGACTCCTAAGTCCCTTTGCATCTCAGATTTTTTGATTTTCTCCTCGTTTAGAAAGTAGACTGCACATTTATTTCTTCTACCAATGTCTAACATTGTATTTCATTTGCTACTTTCTTGCCCATTCTTCTAATCCCAAGTCCTTCTGCAGCCTACTTGTTTCCTCAACACTACCTGCCCCTCCACCAATCTTTGTATCATCTGCACACTTGGCAACAAAACCATCTATTCCATCATCTAAATCACTGATACACAGCATAAAAAGAAACGGTCTCAACACTGACCCCAGTGGAACATCAGTAGTCACTGGCAGCAAACCAGAAAAGGATCCTTTTATTCCCTCTCGCTGCTGCCTACCAATCAGCCAATGCTCTAACTACACTAGTAACTTTCCTGTAATACCATCGGCTCTTAACTTCATAAACTTCATAAGCAGCCTCATGTGTGGCACCTTGTCAAAGGCCTTCTGAAAAACCAAATATACAATATCCACTGCATCCCTTTTATCTATCCAACTTGTAATCTCCTCAAAAAATGTCAACAGGTTTATCAGGCAAGATTTTCCCTTAAGGAAACCATGCTGATATTGCCCTATTTTGCCCTGTATCACCAAGTACTCCATGACCTCATCCTTAACAACTGACTCCAACATCTTCCCAACCACTGAGGTCAGGCTAACTGGTCCATAATTTCCTTTCTGTTCCCTCCCTCCTTTCTTAAAGAGTGGAGTGACATTTGTAATTTTCCAGTCCTCTGGAACCATGCCAGAATCTATTGATTCTTGAAAGATCATTACTGATGCCTTCACAATCTCTTTCAGAACTCTGGGGTGTAGATGATCTGGTCCAGATGACTTACCTACTTTCAGACCTTTCAGTTTCCCAAGTATCTTCTCCCTAGTAATGGTAACTTAACTCACACTGGCCCCTGACACTCTTGAATTTCCAACATACTGCTAATGTCTTCCATGGTGAAGACTGATGCAAAATACTTATTCAGTTCATCCGCCATTTCTTTGACCCCCCCATTACTACCACTCCAGCTTCATTTTCCAGCAGTCCAATATCTACTCTCACATCTCTTTTACACTTTATATATTTGAAGAAATGTTTGGTATCCTCTTAACTTTGCATTCCATCTTTTCCTTCTTTATGATTTTTTTAGTTGTCTTCTGGTGGTTTTTAAAAACTTCCCAATCCTCATACTTTCCACCAATTTTTGTTCAATTATACACCCTACCTTTGGCTTTTATGTTGGCTTTGACTTCCCCTGTGTCAATCTGCCTTTAGAATACCTTTTCTTTGGGATGCACAGCACATATAAAAAGTATTCGATTCTGTTGGAAGTTTTCATGTTTTATTGTTTTACAACATTGAATCATGGTGGATTTAATTTGGCTTTGTTGGCACTGATCAATAGAAAAAGGCTCTTCTGTGTCAAAGTGAAAACAGATCTCTACAAAGTGAGTTAAATTAATCACATATATAAAACGCAAAATAATTGATTGCATAAGTATTCAGCCTCTTCAAGTCAGTATTTAGTAGATGCACCTTTGCAGCAATTTCAGCCTTGAGTCTGTGTGGATTGGTTTCTATAAGCTTTGTACATCTGGACACTGCAATTTTTCCCCATTCTTCTTTACAAAACTGCTCACGCTCTGTCAAATTGCATAGGGATTGTGAGTGAACAGCCTTTTTCAAGTCCAGCCACAAATTCTCAATTGGATTGAGGTCTGCACTCTGACTCAGCCACTCCAGATGTTTTAAACTTTGATGTTTTAAGCCATTTCTGTGTAACTTTGGCTTCATGCTTGGGGTCACTGTCTTGCTGGAAAACAAATCTCCTAAGTCAGTTTTCTTGCAGACTATATCTGGTTTTTCTCCAGGATTTCCCTGTATTTTGCTACGGGGGGGGGGGGGGGATACTTTTTATAGGCACTATATCTATCTTGTGCCTTCCGAATTGTTTCCAAAAACTCCAGCCATTGCTGCTCTACCATTAATCAAATTTGGCCAGCTCTTCTCTCATGCCTCTGTAATCTTCCTTACTCCATTCTAATATGGATACATCTGACTTTGGCTTCTCTGTCTCTAATTGCAGAGTGAATCTGATCATGTTATGATCACTACCCCTAAAGGGCTTCTTTACCTTAAGCTCTGTAACCAATTCCAGGTCATTGCATAACATCCAGTCAAGAATAGCTGATTCCCTAGTTGGCTCACCCATGAGCTGCTCTGAAAAGCTATCTCGTAGGCATTCTACAAGTCTGCCCTCTTGGGATCCAGCACCAACCTGATTTTCCCTATCTACCTGTATACTGAAATCCTCCATGAGTATTGTAAAATTGCCCTTTTGACATGCATTTTCTATCTTGCGATGTAATTTGTAGTCCATGTCTTTACTACTGTTTGGAAATCTGTATGTAATTCCCATCAGGGTCTTTTTATCCTTGCAGTTTCTTAGCTCTACCTACAATGATTCTACACATTCTGATCCTATATCCCCTTTTTCTAATGATTTGATTTAAATTTTTACTAACAGAGCCACCACCAACCACTCAGCCAACCTGCCTATCTTTTCAATACAATGTGTATCCTTGGATGTTAAGCTCCCAGCCATAACCTTCTTTCAGCTCTGATTCAGTGATGCCCACAACATCATACCTGTCCATCTGTAACTGTGCTACAGATTTATCTGTCTTATTCTGTATATTGCATGCATTCATGTATATCACATTCAGTCTGGTATTCATCACCCTTTTGGAATTTGTTCCCCTTTTACAATGCAATAGCAATTTTGTCATATCATCAGCCTGTCCTTACCACATCTCTTGTCAACCATGTTTCCTTCACCCACCATCCTTTTCCTGCCTCAGTGGGACAAACCAATCCAGAACCCCATGCAAGTGCTCGCTAAAGTACCTCCACATTTTTGTTGTGAATTCTCCTGAGTATTGCCATTCCCAATTTATACCCCCAAATTCCTGCTTAATAGCATCATAATTTGCCCTATCCCAAATGAATATTTTTCAATACACTCTGCTTCTATCCCTGTCTAAAGATCAGAGTTGTAATTATTGTAATTATTGTCTCAGAAATGCTCATCCGCTGAGAGATTTGACCCCTGACCCAGCTCCAGATTGCCTAACACCATATCCAGTATGGTCTCTTCTATAGTAGGCCTGTCTACGTATTGTGTGAGGAATCCTTCCTGACCACAGCTAACATATTCCACCCCATGCTGCCAATCAATACTGTATTAGGAAGGTTAAGATTACCCATAACAACTATCCTGTTATTTTTCACCTTTCCAAAATCTGCTTCCTGATCTGCTCCTCAGTGCTTCTGTTGATATTATGGGGCTACAGAATAGTCCCAATAAAGTGATTGCTCCCTTCCTGTTTCTGACTTCCATCTATCTTGACAGTACACAATCCCTCCAGGACGTCCTCCCATATTCTCTCTTCAGGACCTCATCCATTTCCCTACCTATGTCATTGTTGCCGGCCTGACTTCTGACCACTCACTCTTCTCCTTTAGAATGCTGTGGATCTGATCTGATATGTCCCTGATTCTGACACCTGGGAAGCAACATACAATCCAGGAGTCTCCTTTGCATCCATAGAATTTTCTGTCTACTTCCCTAAACTATTGAATTCCTTATCACCACTCTCCTCTTCTCCCACCTTCCTTTCTGAGCCACGGAGCTAGGCTCAGTGCCAGAGATGTGGTTTCTGTGAGTTTTCCTTTGGTAGGTCATTCCCACCCAAAAGTATCCACAGTGGTAGAATCAGAAACACAAGAAGATCTGTAGATGCTGGAAATCCAAGCAATACACACAAAATGCTGGAGGAACTCAGCAAGCCAAGCAGCATCTATGGAAAAGAGTAAACAGTCGACCTTTGATCAAGACCCAAAGTGATATGTCACCACAAATGATTTCTGACTTCTTAAGGTCATGCTTGATTACTTAGGATTTCTAGTTTTTAAAATGTAGTTTTGTTATTTAGTTCAGAACAATATATTGGCTGTGTATAAGTGGACTCATATTCCATTTTTTATTAGGAAATCTCAATTCAACAAGCCTGATGCTCTCAGCGGACAGTCTTGTTTAATGGGTCAAAATATTGGTGATATGATCCCATACTGAACCCATGTTTCTACTAGAAACACTGAAAAGACATGAGTGTGAATGTCAAAGGACCTCAGTACCACTATCCAGAGGCTCTGTTCATCTCTGGGTCTAGACTCAATTTATGCCCAGTCTTAAGAGTTAAGCATTTCCCTTCTGTGGTGGCAGCGATGGTCCAAGGTGATACTGACTTGAGCATGTGTGAATTCAGAGCATACAAATACATGGCACTAAATCATTGCACTACTTAGAGTCCCACAGGACCTTTGGTAAGATAATTGCAGCAGTTTGCTGACATAGTGGTACAGCAGTAACTGCTGCCGTCTCACAGCTCCATTGACCATGGTCCCAACCTAACTTTGCTGTGTAGAGTTTGCCTATTCTCCCTGTGACACCAGGGTCTTCTACCACAGGCCAAAGATATGTTGGTAGATAGGTAGCCGGTATGAACTCCCTTGCTTTAGGTGGGTCCCTGAAGGAAAAATTGAGACCAGTAAATTGAGATCAGAAGTGGAGAGAGTGAGCAGTTTCAAGTTCCTGGGTGTCAGGGTCTCTGAGGATCGAACCTGGTCTCACCATATTGATGCAATTATAAAGAAGGCAAGACAGCGGCTATATTTCATTAGGAGTCTGAAGAGATTTGGTATGTCAACAAATGCACTCAAAAACTTCTATAGATGTACCGTGGAGGGCATTCTGACAGGCTGCATCACTGGTTTTGGGGGGGGGGGGGGCTACTGCACAGGACCAAAATAAGCTGCAGAGGGTTGTAAATTTAGCAGGCTCCATCTTGGGTACTAGCCTACAAAGTACCCAGGAAATCTTCAAGGAGTGGTGTCTCAGAAAGGCAGTGTCCATTATTAAGGACCTCCAGCACCCAGGACATGCCCTTTTCTCACTGTTACCATCAGGTAGGAGGTACAGAAGCCTGAAGGCACACAGTCAGCGATTCAGGAACAGCTTCTTCCCCTCTGCCATCCAATCCTAAATGGACATTGAACCCTTGGACACTATGTAACTTTTTTATATATATTATTTCTGATTTTTGCACGATTTTTAATCTATTCAATATGTATACTGTAATTGATTTACTTATTTACTTATTATTATCAGTTTTTTCTTCTATATTATGTACTGCATTGAACTGCTGCTGCTAATTTAACAAATTTCACGACACATGCTAGTGATAATAAACCTGATTCTGAAAAAGATGGATGCCTGCTGGTCAGTGCTTGCATGGTGGGTCAAAGGTCATGTTTCTGTACTGAATGACTCTATTCCAGGTGTCTATTGTATTCATGCTATTTAAAAATGCAGTGTGCAGGCTACTTCCACTTGCCAGCCTTGTAGGTCATGGCTCTTTACTCGTCCTTTACAAGCCTTTTAAATGTGAAGAGAGTTTCTTCCACCAACACTAGGCAGTCAGAATTTCAGTCTCCTTGACACCTCCTTAAATCCTTCAGTTCTTTCCCTGCATATCAATCACTCCTCCAGTGGAAAATAAATCCTTAATCTTCCATCTTTCTAGATCCCTCATGATTTTGTATAACTCGCTAAGATAGTCTTCATTAGAGAAAAAATAGAACCTAGTAAATAACTCTTAAAATTAAAATTTTCATCCTAATAATATTCTCAAAAATTTAATCTCTCGTGTTGTGTATCGTTCTTGTAGTATGGAAATCAGAAATGTACAGAATACTATAAACCTGTCTTGTGTTCTGCAAAGTTCTTGCGTGCACTTCTGTCCCCTATATGCTATGCATCAAGATCGCTTTGTCCCTCTACACATTCTGGTATCTTACCAATTATTCTGTGTCCTTTTGCCTTGTTGATCTTCCCTGTCTACGTTACCTAACACTTCTCCAGATTGAATTCCATTTGATACTTTTATACCCATCAACTCAATAGCTTTCTGCATTTATTTTATCAACAATAAAGACAGTTCTTACTTTTTTATCCCAGACTACATTATGCTTATTAAAGTCAGGATGGTTTGGGAGCTGGAGTGACGTTTGAATGTGAGAATGATTTCCACACAATTACTGCTATTTCCTACATTATGGCAGAGGTTAATGATTCGGAAGGTGCTTCCAAAGAAGCCGGGTGACCTGCTGCTCTGCTTTTTGTAGATAATAGAAGGAGTTTTACTCTGCCTGCAACAAAAACTTGATAACCACAAAATGAACAAAATTAAAGAAAAAAATTGCTCTAAGACACTTTCACTCGATTGCCACCATATTGTCAGTGGCATTAATACTCACATGACAAAGGCTGGACCTCATCATCTGGAACTGATCTATCAACTTCTTGTGCAGGGGCCGCATCTCTGGATGTACCAGCTTCTCATGAATTGCTAATCCCACTCCAAGAATATGAACCTGTGGGCAACAATCACAGAAGAGGCTGGCTATTATCTATAAAGATCCTTAAAGATAACTCACCATAGGTACTTTGCTCCTTACTAGATGCTTATGGATTATAAATTTTTTCTACGTAGTCTGAGTACTACCAGAAACAGTTGGTTGGTTAGAACAATAACCTGTCACACAATGTCAGTAAAACCAAAGAGCTGACTATTGACTACAGGAGGACAGAGCTGGAGATCCATGAGCTAAGTACCTCATTAGAGGATCGGAAGTGAAGATTGTTCCTTGGTGTTACCGTATCAGAGGATCTGTCCTGAGCATGTGAGTCCCATCACAAAGAAGGCACAGCAGTGCCTCTACGTTCTTAGAAATTTGCGTATCTAACACTTCTATAGGTGCAGAGTGGAGTGTTTCCTGACTGGTTTCATCATGGCCTGATATGGAAACACCAATGAGCAGGAATGATGGATACAACCCTGTCCATTACAGATAAAGCCCTTCCTCTCATTGAGCACATTTACAAGGATCACTGCCACAGAAAGCAGCCATCAAGGATGCTGCAAGAAAATGAAACACAAGGTAGTATGTGGTACTTTGATAATAAATTTCATTTGAACTTTGAATGAGCTAGCCAATTATATACAAAATTGACTTGGTGGTAGGAGGCAGAGGCTGATGGTGGAGGGTTACTTTTCAGATTGGACATCTGTGACCAGTGCTGTTAAGTAGGAACAAGTGGCTCTTTCTCTGCAGTTTGTTATATAGTATGTTTGTTCTGTAGCATAATTAATCAGTGTGCAGAAACCCAAGACAATGAAGAGGGTGTCTGAGGTTACAAAAGAATATTCATCAACTTTGGTAAGTGGGCAGATGGGGAGTGTTGTTGAATAGAGAGACATTGGAATACAAGTACATAATTCCTTGGAAGTGGAAACACAGATAACCAGGATGGCGAAGAAGGTATATGGCATGCTTGTCTTCATTAGCTGAGGCATCGAGTAAGAGAGTAGGGACATCACATTAGAGGTGTGCAAAACACTGCTAGGCTGCAATTGGGAGTACTGTGTGCAGTTCTGGTCATCACACTACAGGAAAGATGTTTTTAACCTGGAGAATGTGCAGAAAGGTTTCACAGACATTTTACCTGGACTGGAGCACCTGAGTTATAAAGAGATTGAATAAGCCAGAACTGCTTTCTGTGGAGTACAGAGGCTGAAAGGTGACATTCTAGGGATATGTAAAATTATGAGAGGCATACACTCTTAATGCAAATATCTAATCATCCAATCATGTAGCAGCAACTCAATGCATAAAATTATGCAGACACGGTTCAGATGTCCAGTTTTTGTTCAGATCAACCACCAGAATGGGGGAGAAATATGATCTAAGTGACTTTGACTGTAGAGTAATGGTTGATGCCAGATAGGGTGTTTTGAGTATCTCAGAAACTGCTGATCTCAGTTTACAGAAAATGATGCGAAAAACAGTAACAGAACATACAGTGAGTAGAAGTTCTGTGGGCAAAAATGCCTTGTTAATGAGAGAGGTCAGAGGAGAATGGCCAAACTGGTTCAGTCTGACAGGAAGATGACAGTAACTCAACTAACTACGCATTACAATGGTGGTGTGTAGAACAGCATCCCTGGATGCACAACACATCGAACCTTAAAATGGATGGGCTATAGCAGTAGAAGGTCACGAATAGACACTGAATGGCCATTTCAGAGGAGGTACCTAATAAAGTGACTACTGATCATACATAGAGTAGATAGCTACAGTCTGTTTCCTATCTCGAAAACTAGAGGGTGTAGGTTTAAGGTGAGAAGAAGGGTTAAATTGGATCTGAAGGATAAATATTTTGCACAAAATGCAGTTAGTATCTGGAATGAACCTGTGGGAAAGAGGATGGAGACAGGAACAGTAACGGCATTTAAGAAGCATCTGGGCAGGTAATACCTGAAAGAGCAGGGTATATTGGAATTAATGCAGGCAGTATAGATATTGGGATTAATTTCGATAGGCGTGATGGTCAGCATGGACATGGTGTGACAAAGCAGTAGTTACTCTGAGTATAACTCTATGAATCTGTAAGATAAAGAGATGACTGGAGCACAGACGGGAACACAATACCTGTTCCTGCATGAGTTCTTTCAGCTGGTTAATTTTCTCACTGTCTTCAGGATGGTTCACTATGTACTCTTTGTGGAAAAATGCCTGTCAAGAGGAAAGAAATTGAGTTATTTTACCAAGATTCTAGTGTTTGGTAGCACTTCTGACACACTTGGGGTTGGATGAAGCAGGCAAGCCAAACACGGAGTGTGCTTGAAAAAAATTTACTCCTCCTAACATTCTGCTCAAACTCATTTATAATGTAAAAGATGCCATGAAACAATGCAAGATTATTAAAAAAAATACAGTGCCTGTAAAAGTATTCATTCTCTCCTGGAAGTTTCATGTTTTGTTGTTTTACAACATTGAATCTTAATTGATTTAATTTGGCTTTTTTTGACACTGATCAAAAGTGACTATCATTCCAAAGTGAAAACAAATCGCTACAAAGTGATCTAAATTAATTACAAATATAAAGCACAAAATAATTGATTATAATTATTCATGCCCTTTAATGTGACACACCAAATCATCACTGGTGCAGCCAACTGGTTTTCAAAGCCACATAATTAGTTAAATGGAGATCAACTGTATCCAGTCAAGGTGTTTCAACTGATTGTAGTAAAAATACACCTGTATCTGGAAGGTCCAACTGCTGGTGAGTCAGTATCCTGGCAAAAACTACACCATGAAGACAAAGGAACACTTCAAACAGCTCTGTGAAAAGGCTACTGAAAAGCACAAGTCAGGAGATGGATACAAGAAAACTTCCAACTCGTTGAATATCCCTTGGAGTAAATCATCGAGAAATGGGAAGAATATGGCACATCTGTAAATCTGCCTAGAGCAGGCTGTCCTCAAAAACTGAGCAACCGTGCAAGAAGGGGGCTAGTGAGGGAGACCACCAGGAGGAGTTACAAGCTTCAGTGGCTGAGATGGGAGAGACTCTGCATACAACAATTGTTGCCTGGGTGCTTCACCAGTCACAGCTTTAAGGGAGAGTGGCAAAAAAAACCCCACTGTTGAAAAAAGCTCACATGAAGTCTTGGCTAGAGTTTGCCAGAAAACATGTTTGAGTTTCTGAAGTCAGCTGGAAGAAGGTTCTATGGTCTGATGAAACCAAAATTGAGCTTTTGGCCATCAGACTAAACACTATGTTTGGCATAAGCCACGTCAAAAACACACCATCCTTACAGTGAAGCACGGTGGTGGCTGCATCATGCTATGGAGATGCTTCACTGCAACAGACCCTAGAAGGGTTGTGAATAGAGAGGGTAAAATGAATGCAGCAAAACACAGGGAAATCCTGATGTAGTCTGCAAGAGAACTGCAATTTGGAGAAGATTTGTTTTCCAGCAAGACAATGACCCCAACCATCAAGCCAAAGCTACACAGGAACGGCTTAAAAACAACAAAGTTAACGTCCTGGAGTGGCCAAGTCAGAGTCCAGATCTCAATCCAATTGAGAATTTGTGGCTGAACTTGAAAAGGGCTGCTCACTCACAATCCCCACGCAATCTGACAGAGCTTGAGCAGTTTTGTAAAGAAGAATGGGGAAAAATTGTAGTGACAAGATGTGCAAAGCTGATAGAGACCAATCCACACAGACTCGAAGCTGTAATTGTAAAAGGTGCATCTACCAAATACTGACTTGAAGGGGGTGAGTAATTATGCAATCAATTATTTTGTATTTAATAATTGTAATGGATTTAGATTAATTTGTAGAAATTTGTTTTCACTCTGAGACTTTTCTGTTGATCAGTGTCAAAAAAGCCAAATTAAAACAACTGTAATTCAGTGTTGTAAAACAATAAAATATGAAAACTTCCAAGGGTGTTGAAAACTTTTTAAAGTCACAATATGGAGATATTCTTTATATAGTCAAATATTCTTTTATATACTCAACAGTAATAGTGTTTAAAATGGGTTATTTCACTAAAAAAACATTTTAAATCTGTGACAATCCATCTACAATGCATAACTGTTATATCAAAGATCAAAAATGACTTCAAAATACTTTACAGAACCACCTACCAGTTATTTTAGTGGTCAGTAAACTTAAAAGGTAGTGTTGAAAAACTTTAAAAACATACACATATGCTCAACATACATGCTTAATTTTGGTGTTTTCTCAAAGACTACAATTAGCAGAACATTCCTGTTTTTATGACTTTGACTCAGATCATGGTCAGACCACTGCAGAATTGATTATTTTAAACTGACACATTTAAAGGAGAGGAGAGAAGAAATATGTAGTTGTAATTGCGGATAGTACAGTTAAGGGAACAGATGAGTTCTGTTGTAAGGATCTAGAGTCCCAGAGGCTGTGTGGTCTGCCTGTGCCAGATTCGGGACATCTCATCTGACCTGCAGAGTAATTTGGAGTGGGAGGGCAAAAATCCAGTGTTGTGGTCCATGTATATATGACATGGGTAGAATGAGGAAAGGGATTCTGCTCAAAGAATATGAGTCAATAAGAACTAAATTAAAAAGCAGAATCAAAAAGATAATAATCTCTGGATTGCTGGTAATGTAGGCCCTGGTAACTAATACTGTGGAGAGGACTTTCAACAGAATGGTCGGTGTGTGGATTTACCTCTTGTGAAAACCTGGTTCTAGGAAAAGAGAAGGAGAGTGCAAGAGAAGTTACTGAAGTCACCTGGATAAAAAAAATGCTTAGAAAAGGATAAGAGTTTAAATTCAGGCAACATAGAGACAAATTTGAGAAGAGGGGCATTGAATGACTGAAGCTAAAATCATAAGTATTAGTATTACAGTTGAGTAAAGACAACTACAGAGACATGAGAGAAGAGCTGGCCAAAGTTGATTGGGAAGGTACTCTAGTTGCAATGACAGTGGAGTAGCAATGATGAGAGTTTCTGGGAGTATTTCAAAAAGTCATTTCATCCCAACAAGTCAGCATTCTAAAGGGAGGATGAGGGAACAATGACTGGCAAGAGAAAGCATAAAAGTAAAAGAAAGCGTAAAAGAGTGAACATACAATATTGTAAAAACTAGTGGAAAGTAAGAGATTTGGGAAGCTTTTACAAAGCAACAAAGGCACCACCTGAAAGGAGAGAAAAGAAATATGAAGGCAAACACAAAGGTCTGAAGAGGGTCTTGGCCTGAAGCTTTGACTGTTTCTTCATTTCCATTACTACTCACCTACTGATTTCCAGCAGCACTTTGTGTACGTCAATATAAAGACAAGCTAAGCCAATAATATAAAAGAGGATACTGAAAGTTTTTTTCAGCTATATAAACAGTAAAAGAAAGGCAGGATCGGATATTGGACTATTGAAAATTATGCTGGAGAGGTAGTAATGGGGACAAGGAAATGGTGGACAAACTGAATAAGCATTTTGCATCAGTTTGCACTGTGGAAGTCTCTGTGATGCTATTGGGTTTGCTGACCACAATATTCTAAAGTCAAACGAAGACCTTAAGCTCAAATAGCTACAGCAGTATAGATACTTCACTAAAGGGAGGTTATTCTGTAACTACCCAATTTTCAAAGAGTAGTTCACTTCCCTGTTTATTCTCTATGATGAGTTTAGTTACTAATACCTATTATTTGAACAGCGGATCCTCCCTTCCTACCAGGAGAAGCTATTTCCAGCTAACAAAGTAGTTTAAAACATTTCATTTATTTTCAGTGAAACACATTTAAATCCAAACAACATTCTTAAAACACATTTAAAACACACAGAAGATTACTGTCTGATAAAGACTTCCAAATTATAAACCACTTCTAAAATACAAAGGATTTTCAAAAATTAAGTACAATTCCTAAAAGCTAAAAAACACAATGATGCAGATGAACTAATTGTCAGTTGCAGAAATTGAAGGCAGAGGAATGAACTCCAGTTTATCCTGTGTTTCTTTCATGCTTGTTGATGTTCCTTACCCCATGCCTACAAACCTAAACTGCTCTCTACATTTATACTGTTTCTTTGCCATGTATGTGGCTTCACACGTGATATTCCCTCAGAAACAGAGATTTCAGGTACCTATAATTAACCTCCTTGAGTACATAAACCTTGCAACTTCCTCCCCACTATTTGTGACATCTACTGAGACCATTGCAGACAAAGGGCCCAAAGCACTGTTGAGGATCCCTTCCACCCATCCCATAATCTCTGTGACACACCACTGTCAGGAAGGAAATACAGGAGCATCAGGACTAGGACTGCTAGACTGGTTAACAGCTTTTTCCCTCAGGGTGTAAGACTAATGAATACGCTGTCACCACTAAGGTCTCATCACTTGACAGCCAGCTGTTTACTGTTTAGTGTTTACCTGTGCTGCGCACTGCATGCATTTTAAATTATATTTTATTAACCTATTTATGGTAATATTTTGTTTTATGTGTTGTACGTGACATATATTTTGTGTGTGCACTGTGGAAAAGAGAAAAGTTGTTTCATTTGGTTGTATCTTATGTACAGTCAGATGAATTTGCTACCTCTGTACCCATCTCTCTTAGAAAACCAGGTGCAGGGCAACAGGTCTAGGAAATTTCTCAGCCCTTAGTCTCATTAGCGGTTTCCTGGAATTAGTAATCATTTTAATAACTTTTATTATTTTACGTTTGCCCTTTGATTTCTTCAGGTAATCAATATCAAGTCTATTTTTTGATAAATTTAGGAAAATAATTACAGAATTGGGCTACTCAACACACAAAGCAGTTGCAAAGTAATAAAATCATTGCTGATCTAACCCTCAGCTTTTACATGTAAATATTATTAATTAATCAATATCTCAAAAGCTCAGTCTTGAAAATTTCAATGTACAGGATTCCCTAAAGATTAACTTACAGGTTGAATTGGTGGTGAGGAAGGCAAATGTGATGCCAGCATTCAATTTAAGAGGACTAGGATATAAAAGCAAGGTGAAATGCTGAAGCTTTATAAGGCATTGGTAAGATTGCACTTTGAGTATTATGTGCAATTTTGGGCCCCTTATTTAAGAAAAGATATGCTGACATTGGAGAAGGTCCCCAGGAGCTTCATGAGAATGATTCCAGGAATGAAAGGGTTAACATATGAAGAGCGTTTGATGGTTCTGGGCCTATACTTGTTGGAGGTTCGAAGAATGAGGGGTGTTTCTTATTGAAACCTGTTGAATATTGAAAGGCCTAAATATAGTGGATGTGGAGAGGATGTTTCCTATAGTGGGGATGGGGGGAAGTCTACAACCAGAGGACACAACCTCAGAATAGAAAAATGTCTTTTTAGAGCAGAGAAGATGAGGAAGAGTTTCTTAAGCCAGAGGGTGATTAATCTGTGGAATTTGTTGCCATGGATAGCTGTAGAGGCCAAGACATTGAGTGTACTTAAAGTGGAGGTTGATAGGTTCTTGATTAATAAAGGCGTCAAAGGTTACTGGGAGAAGACAGAAGAAAGGGGTTGTTGGCGGAGCAGATTTGATGGGCCAAGTGGCCAAATTCTGCTCACGTTTGTTATGGTCTAATTCCTGGATTAATGATGTTGGGGAAAGAGTATTCAGGATTTCCAGTCTGTATTGATGATAGCATACTCCAAGCGATAGCTTTAAGTAGTGGTGGTGAGATCATTCGAGTTAAGTATGATGTTTCCTGAAGGGGTTGTCTATTAGTGGATCCTAAGTGGGCCGTAAAGGCTAATCCTGGATCCACATATCCAATCCTTAATGGAGAATGCCTATATGTGACTTTGTTTAATGTAGGGAGGCTGATGCATGGGCAGCCAACGCATGGCCCTTGACAGATTGGGGTCAGGGTCCAGTGGCATCGAGTGCAATACAACTTCATTGGTTTAGCTTTCCTCCTCCTTCATTACAGTTGTAATGGGCTTTCTTCTGCCAGCTACACCACTGAGATTTTGCATCAGTCTTTGTCTGGGACCACACACTTAACTTTACCGTCGGGGTGACCTCCTAACAACTAAACTCCAGAGAGCCTTGCTCTTGGGATCTCAGAAACTCACAAGCCTCTCCACCACGACAAGGTGAGAACCCTTAGCTGTCCAGTCCTTAAATCTAGCATTCAATTTATTTGGTGTAAAATCAGAGTCATATGCACACCATTTAAGAATTGCAATATCTCCCTCTAAATTATATTCCTTCATAGTAGTTTTCCATATTTTAAGAGTCAATTTCATCCATGGGTTATCAATAGTATTTATGTACCTTTGCAGGTTGTTATCAGCCAAAATTGCTTGTATGGGGAAGGGAAGTACCCGCTCCTCAATGTTTTTCCATTGAGCGTCATATGATGGGTTGCACCAACATATCACAGCTCTCAACTGTGCTGCAAAATAATAATCTCTAAGAGAAGGCAAGCCCCATCTCCCCTTTTCCTTTGCTAATTGCGAAATTTTGAGACGAACTCTAGGCCTTTTACCCTGCCAAATATACCTTGATAGCATCTTGTTCCATTCATTGATTTGATTTTGATTAATCTCTATTGGTAGGGTCTGAAAGAGATATAACAGTCTGGGCAGTATATTCATTTTAATAGACTCAATCCTTGAACTGAGACTGAAAAAAGGAATCAGGCTCCATCTTGCCACATCTTAATTTTTTTATATAGAGGCTGATAATTACATTCTGATAATTTTGCCAAATCTTTTGGCATAATGATGCCCAAATATTTGAAAGACTCTGAATTCCATGCCCAGGGGTATTGACTTTCAATTTCTCTTGGTGGGCTATAGTAATATGAAAGTAATTGGATTTTATCTATGTTGATCTTGTATCCTGATAATTGACCATACTGTTCAAAGGATTGCATCAAATTAGGTAGAGTATGTTGGTTGCCCTAGATAGATCAAAATGTCATCTGCATAACAAGCCCATTTATGCTGTCCCTTTAATAGTAATTCCCCTGATATCTTCATTTTGTCTGATGTATTGAGCTAATGGTTCCAGATATAGCGCGAAGAGTAGTGGTGGCCATGCACAACCCTGTCTCGTACCCCTTTCTAGGGTAAGACTATTTGATAAATATCCATTGATTTTAATCCTAGCAGTAGGATTGTCATATAGTGTCTGTGTAGTTTTAATAATTGTGTCTTGGAAACCAAATCTATGTAAAACTCTGTAAAGAAAATTCCAATTTACTGAATCAAATACTTTTTCAGTGTCCACGCTTATCACTATTGCTTCGATTTTATTTTTTTTTGTATATGATCCATAATGTGAAGTGTCCTTCATATATTGTCTTGTGTCTGGTGTTATCGTATAAAACCTGGCTGATCATTACATATCAGTATGGGTAGAAACTCCTCTAATTGTTTGGCCATGATGGAGGTAAATAATCTATAACCTCCATTAAGAATGGATATTGGTCTAAATGACCCCCATTCCATTTTATCCTTGCCTTCTTTCGGTATAGCTGAGATTATCGCTTCCTTCCAACTGGGTGGCATTTGTGCCTTTTTTAGAGCCCAGTTCAGTGTTGGGAGTAAAACAGGAATTAACTCATTTTTAAATTCTTTGTACCACTTTGCCATATACCCATCTGATCCTGGTGACTTGCTTAATTTAAGCCTACTAATTGTAGCTTTTAATTCAACTTCAGTTATGTCAGCAGTCATCCTTCTATTTTGCTCTTCACTTAAAGTGGGTAACTCTAAAGAATTCAAAAAAGTGTCAATTTGGGTTATGCTTCCCTCTGGAACTTTGGAATATAGCGTTTTGTAAAACACTTCAAAACCTTCTTGTATTTCACTTAGCTTATTTTTTATCATTTTCGTTCTTGAGTCCCCAATTCTATGAATTGTATTTTCTGCTATGTTTTTTTTCAGTTTCCATGCCAGTATTTTCATAGATTTCAATCCACTTTCATAATGTCTCTGTTTCAGAAACATTAAGTTTTTCCTGATTTCTTGTGTAGCCAAATTATTTATTTCATTCCTAATTCTTTTAATTTCCCGTAATGTATCCTGTGCCAAATTCAATTTGTTTTTTCTCTAGTTCCTTCAGTCTATTTTGTAATTCCTCTAATGTTTTATTCCTTATTTTTTCTTATGCGAAGATATCGCTCTAATTTTCCCTCTTAAGACAGCCTTCAGAGTATCCCATAAAATGGGAGGTGAAACCTCTCCATTATCATTAAATTCTAAGTAGAGACCAATTTCTTTTTTAATTTGTTCCTTAAAGTACAGATCATTGAGTAGACTTGAATTAGTTTCCAAATAGTATTCTTTGGTTGTAGGTCAAAATCAACAGATAAATATATAGGTGCATGGTCAGTTACATCTGTTGTCCCAATTCCACAGGTGTTTATTTTGTCTTTGTCTTTTCCATATGTTATGAAATAGTCTATTCTTGTATATACAGAATGTGGAGCAGAATAATGAGTGTAATCCCTTCTGTCAGGAAAAAGGTCCCTCCATATATCAATTAAACCAACATCCTCAAAAAGTATCTTAACTTTCTGATGAAAAGATTTTGTTTCATAGGTTTTTCTATTGGAAGAGTCTAAGTTTGGTTGTAATTGTAAATTTAAGTCTTCCCCACATATCAGGAGACTTTCTGTTTCTGTTACCATAATTATCAGTAATTTTCTGAAAGAAACCAATATCACTTTCAGGGGGCGTGTATATATTCAATAGAGTAACTGAATTTCTGTCTATATTCCCCCTTACCAGAATATATCTGCCTTCTTTATCTCCCATTTCGAAATATTTTTTTCAAAATTTAGCTTACTTGAGATAAGAATAGCAACTCCTCTCCTATGTCCTGATTTATATGAGGAGAAAAACAGATTAGTGAAGCCCATTCTCTTTAGTTTTTTATGCTCATTATCACTTAAATGAGTTTCCTGTAAATATACTACATGGGCTTGTCCTTTTTTCATTTTGGATAAAATTCTCTTACGTTTGATTGGATTTAATAGCCCATTGACATTAAAAGAAATGAATTTTACCTTGTCCTTCACCATCTGTATTTACCTGTCAATGTGTCATTGAAATTGGAATAAAACTTAATTGATCTACTCCCTGAACAAATAAGAACCAAGAATCTCAGATATTAACAAAAATGGCAATGAACGTGTGATTCCAAGGCTGAGGTTTCTAGTAGATGACCCTCCATTGAGCTAGAGGAAATGTCTAGCTGTGGGGGATAACCCCTCCTATTTGTGAGTTGAGGGCTCCCATTGCAGTATTTATAAAAGTCAGTGAACAAATCCATTACACAGAAAAGATTTCCCTATATATATATATACATACACACACATTACAGACATATATATATTCTCATTTTGGTGGGGAAAAGGAGTAAGTGAGCGAATAAAGAATAACAACTAAGTAATATAAAATGCACATTATAATAAGTTTTTCTCGAGATAGGTATATCACCGTGTACTTTTGCTTCTGTTTAGCTTCTCAGCATTTTTAAAGTTAGCCAAACCTTATAGCTCTTCTGAAAGGGGTGAGGACTGTCTTTGGGAAACTCCTGGTCTCTTCCTGATATGTTTGTCTCGGCTTCCTCCCATCTCCCGCCTTCTCGATTCTTGCACTATTTCCCAAGCCGAGCGAGACAATTCCTC
The DNA here is from genome assembly GCF_030144855.1 of Hypanus sabinus. NCBI lineage: Eukaryota > Metazoa > Chordata > Chondrichthyes > Myliobatiformes > Dasyatidae > Hypanus > Hypanus sabinus. The sequence goes on along the minus strand of NC_082724.1, from coordinate 64,327,975 downwards.
AGCCAGGCTTTCTTTCGTTTCGGTCATGCTGACGGACAACACTCTGGCCATGTCTGTAGTCGCTTCTTCCACTGTCTGGTACAACTGCGTCCCGTTGTCATAAAACACTCGAAGTTTAGCAGGGTACGGAGTTTGAAATCTAATCTCATTTTGCTTTAGTACTCGCTTTGCTTTGGAGTATTCTTTGCGTTTCTGGAGGACCGCGGGGGGGGGGGGGTAATCTTGGTCGAAATATATTAATTTATCCTCTAAAAACACTCTCTTCTTACCCCAGGCCCTTCATAGAATCTCTGCCTTGGTGCTGTACTGAAGGAATTTAATTATAATTGATCGTGGCTTTCTATCCCAGGTAGGTTTCAGGAATAACGCGTGGTGGGCTCTTTCGACTTCCAGCTTCGTAGCCGGGGGAAGCTCCAGCACGTCCCGCAGTAACTTTCCGACAAACTCGGTCATAGACTCCGCTCCTTCGGGAACGTTGTAGATTCTGACATTTTTCCGCCGTGATCTTCCCTCCAGATCAAGCAGTTTACCTTCTTGGTGATGTATGATTTTTATTGTCTTGCTCAGTATCCGTTCCATGTTTCGAATGCAATCTTCCACCTTCTCAATGCGAGTCTCTGCCACCACTATTTTTTGATTAACGCTGGTGAGCTCTGCCTTAATATCACGGAGCTGCTGCTTTATATCTTTCTGGACCTCCATTATTTCTTTCAGGATTTCGAACATATTCGCCACTTCATCTGAACAAGGCCCAGTGCCTGCCTCGCTTGCATGCGGTCGGGTAGGAGAGCCGCTCGCTGCACTCCTCTTGTCCACAGGCTCCACAGTGTCACTTTTTTTATTTCCATTCCTTTTCCCCATTCTTGCCCCTCTTTTCAGTTCAAACATTTTTTGAAAAATATTATATTTGACAGGTTAATGGGGCTTAATACGTGTTTTTCCGGAGGAGCTAGTGACTTAAGCTGCCATTCTCAACGATGACGTCACCGGAAAACCAGGATTGACTATTTTCTAAACACAAAGTACACTGCAGATGCTGTGGTCAAATTTAGTCAAATTTTCTAAATGGAGAGAAAATCCAAAAACCTGAGGTGCAAAGGGACTCGGAAGTCCTTGTACAGGATTCCCTAAAGGTTAATTTGCAGTTTGAGTCTGTGGTGAGGAAGGCAACTGCGATGTCAGCATTCATTTCAAGAGGGCCAGAACATAAAAGAAAGGATGTGAGGTTGAGACTTTATAAAGCACTGATGAGGCCTCACTTGGAGTATTGTGAGCAGTTTTGGACTCCTTGTCTTAGAAAGGATGTGCTGAAACTGGGGAGGGTTCAAAGGAGGTGCATGAAAATGATTCCAGGATCGAATGGCTTGTCATATGAAGAGCGTTTGATGGCTGTGGGCCTGTATTCACAAGACTGGGGGGGTGCCCTCATTGAAACCTATTTTATGTTGAAAGACCTTGATAGAGTGGATGTGGGGAGGATGTTTCTCATGATGGGAAGAGTCTAAGACCAGAGGACACAGCCTCAGAATAGAGGAGTGTCAATTTAAAATGGAGATAAGGAGGAACTTCTTTAGCCAGGGAGTGGGGAATCTGTGGAATTCTTTGACAGAATGTGTACAGGCAGCTGTGGAGTTCAAGTCTTTCTGTATACTTAAGGCAGAGGTTGATAGATTCTTGATTGGTCAGGTCATGAAAAGAAGGGAGAATGTAGGAGATTGGGGCTGAGAGGAAAATTGGATCAGCCATGATGAAATAGTTGCACAGACTTGATGGGCAAAATGGCCTAATTCTGCTCCCATGTCTTCTGGTCTTATGGTGTAAAAGACATAAATAAGATGTACAACTCTCATTTCTACACCTGTGTGTTTCACCATCTGTCTGCAAAAATACATTTAGTTGCTTGAAATGTCAGAGACAACAGCACACAAAATAAACCTTAGATAGTATCTCGTAAGTGAAATTCCCAGTTCTACACTTTTAGCTGATTAGCTCTTCATTAAAATAAAGACAACTGAATTTGCTGAATGCTTCCACAATAATCTGGCAACAAACTATTTGGAAATCCAATTGGCTCAGTATCTGGCTCATCAGGTGATATTTGCTGTGCTCCCCCTATACTCATTGCCGTCTCAATTCCCACCGTCCCCTTGACTCACCGAGGCCCCGGTTCCCACCTCCCCCTCCACTCGCTGAGGCCCCGGTTCCCACTGCCCCCTCCACTCACTGAGGTCTCGGTTCCCACCGTCCCCTCCACTCGCCGAGGCCCCGGTTCCCACCGTCCCCTCCACTCGCTGAGGCCCCGGTTCCCACTGCCCCCTCCACTCGCCGAGGCCCCGGTTCCCACCCCTCCACTCGCCGAGGCCCCAGTTCCCACTGCCCCCTCCACTCACTGAGGCCCCGGTTCCCACTGCCCCCTCCACTCGCTGAGGCCCCGGTTCCCACTGCCCCCTCCACTCGCTGAGGCCCCGGTTCCCACCTCCCCCTCCACTCGCTGAGGCCCCGGTTTCCACCGTCCCCTCCACTCGCCGAGGCCCCGGTTTCCACCGTCCCCTCCACTCGCCGAGGCCCCGGTTTCCACCGTCCCCTCCACTCGCCGAGGCCCCGGTTCCCACTGCCCCCTCCACTCGCCGAGGCCCCGGTTCCCACTGCCCCCTCCACTCGCCGAGGCCCCGGTTTCCACCGTCCCCTCCACTCGCTGAGGCCCCGGTTTCCACCGTCCCCTCCACTCGCCGAGGCCCCGGTTTCCACCGTCCCCTCCACTCGCCGAGGCCCCGGTTCCCACTGCCCCCTCCACTCGCCGAGGCCCCGGTTTCCACTGTCCCCTCCACTCGCCGAGGCCCTGGTTCCCACTGCCCCCTCCACTCACTGAGGCCCCGGTTCCCACTGTCCCCACTCGCTGAGGCCCCGGTTTCCACCGTCCCCTCCACTCGCCGAGGCCCCGGTTCCCACTGCCCCCTCCACTCACTGAGGTCTCGGTTCCTACCTCCCCCTCCACTCGCTGAGGCCCCGGTTCCCACCTCCCCCTCCACTCGCTGAGGCCCCAGTTCCCACCGCCCCCTCCACTCGCTGAGGCCCCGGTTCCCACCGCCCCCTCCATTCACCAAGGCCCCGGTTCCCACCGTCCCCTCCATTCACCGAGGCCCCGGTTCCCACCGTCCCCTCCACTCACTGAGGTCTCGGTTCCCTCCATCCCCTTTGGCGCATTAATAAAAAAAAATCTAATAGTCCAGAAAATCTGTTGGCTTCACCAAAGTCCTAAGCATGCCAGATGAAAGGAGTTTTATATTTTTACACTTTGACTTGCAGGTTAATTACCTTGTGTCCTATTTAGCTTGGATTCATGCTTTTAACAAAAAGTCGTGAAATCAAGCACAACTTAAACAGAAAAGATTGTGCAGGTGCTAGAACCTCAGCTTGAAACATTGACTGTTTATTCCTCTCCATAGATCCTGACTATCCTACTGAGTTCCTCTAGCATTTTGTGTGTGTGTGTGGCTCTGTGAGATTACCCAGTCTGGTTCGGTGGTCTGAGTCATTATTTACAATAATGGCCTGTATTTTTATTTTGATTAGTAGGGGAGTAAAAAGTTCTGTGGAAAAGGCTGGAGAATGGAGATAAGGATAATAAATTAGCTGCGATAGAATGGCAGGACAGACTCGATGGGCCAAGTGACCTAATTCTGGTCTTACAGACCTATAATAGTCAATGTTTAGAAATGGAGGTAGATATGATGTAGAAATTATCATTAGTCCTAGTGTTAAGTGATGAAGTGTCTGAGTTCACTATTTGAGCGTATATTCAACCCCCATCAGCCGTCTCTTACCTCCTGGTACCTGGCTATTCCTCCATTCACTGCTGCATCTATCACTCCATTCAGACACATGCTGAGCAGGTTAATGTTAGCGTGCAGCTGCTTGTGCTGGTACTGGTTGATCAGGCTTCTCAGCTCTTGGTTTTTGTTCTCCACAACATAGATGGCATTTTCCAGAGGGCTCACCTCCACCTGTCACATACCAAGACATTGTGAGTTAGAGTTGATATGGTTCTTTGAGATGTTAATGGTTTTAGGCAGACTTGGAGATAGTGAGAGAAGAGGTCTTGCGTGGATTTATAGATTGTAATACTCTTGAGCCACAATTGATCCTCATTTAAATCACGTGAATGTTTGTAGAAATTGGTCACTGGATGGCCATCTTGGTTACATTCCCTTCATAATCTATGTTTCAAGACCAGATACTGGGTTCAAGTCAAATTCAGGACTTGCTCATTTCAATAATTAACAAAATAAAGAAGGGCTTCCACCCAAAATAAGGAAGGTTAATATATAACAGAGGAACTCAAATCTTTTCCACTTTGAAATAAAGTTTACTGAGAGATAAATTTTATTTAGTAACAGGGAGGAATGTGAAGCAGGATGAGACAGGTAGGAATGGAGAGAGGAGAGAGAAGCATTAATCATATCCATGTGGAATGTAATATACAATGGGTATCCCACATTAATACAAAGCTGCATAACCTACTTTCAATCCACAGTAGAAATGAAGTTCAGAGGACTGTCAGGACACTCATGGACAAACACAATAGAAACATATTGCGTTGCAATCATAGTCCAGGAGCTCAGCTGCTTGCTTACTACATTGCTGCTCTGAGCAAGATCCAATGGGCAAAAGGCATTGAAGTACAGCAGTTAGTGTTGCCATGTCACAACTCTTGGGACCCAGGTTCCATCCTGATCTAAGGTGTTGCTTCCGTAGCACTACCGTACTCTGTGTGACAACGAAGGCAGCCTGGTTTCCTTTCACATCCCAAGGCTGTGCTGGTAGACTAATCAGCTACAGCATATTACCATTTAACTGGCAAAAGAATTAAAGGGTAGTTGATGGGCATGTGAAAGAAGGTTGCAGGGCTTCTGAAGAATGAGTGTAAACTGTATGGGGCTGATTTCACAGGGGTAACCCTCCCTCAGGCCTAACACCCTAGAGGGGTAAGCAAGACTAGAAAGAATGTTTGTGAATGGTGGATTCACACCTGGGTTGTTCTCCTCCGTTCATGAGTTGTCAGTCAGGAAAGACCAAATGGTCATTCCTGTCAGTGTGTTTACAAGTTGACCTACTGATGACTTGAACATTGTACATTGCAACACAGTACAGCCATTCAGCCCATGATATTGAGCCGACCTTTTAACCTGCTCTAAGATCAATCTAACCCTTCCCTCCTACACACCCCTCTATTTTTCTATCATCCATGTGTTAATCCAAAAATTTTTAAACGTGCTTCTATCAACATCCATAGCAGGGCATTCCATGCACTCACTACTCTCTGCAAAAAAAAAACTTACCTCTGACATCCCTCCTATATTTTCCTTATATCACCTGAAAATTATGCCCCCTCGTATTAGCTATTTCCACCCAGGGAAAAAGTCTCTGGCTATCTACTTGATCTATGCCCCTCATTATCTTGTACACCTTTATCAAGTTGCCTCCCATCCTCCTTTGCTCCAGAAAGAAAATTCCTAGCTCGCTCAATCTATCCTCCTAAGACACAATCTCTAATCCAGGCAGCATTCTGGTAAATCTCCTTTGCATCCTCTCTAAAGCTTCTACATCCCTCCTACAATGAGCCGATCAGAATTGAGCACAATATTTCAAATGTTCTCTAACCACAGTTTTTTAAAGCTGCAACGTTCTTCCATGCGACAACTCTCAACCAAGGTAAAGCAGAGGACAAGAACTTTAGACTTTCTTACGGAAGTTACTTTGTCTCCATTTTACCCATGTTCTTGACTCAGTATTTCTCTTTACAAAGAAATTGCTTGACTTTTTGAGTATTTCGGACATTTTCTGTTCTAATTTCAGATTTCTAGCATGTTCAGTTTTTTGCTATACAGGCACTTTAATGTAACCTAGTAAATTCAACTTGATGGGATTTGACTAGCTGATAGCAATGCAAATTAAACCAATTTAAAGTTGATTTGACTTTATTCAATTTCCAATGGCCCATCTGAAGTATCTTAAAAACAGAACTCTTCGCCTAGGCTTTTTTCTACACAAGTTTGACTGCCTTCTCATTTATCTCATCTCTACTCTTACACTTCTGAATATTGTTTGAATCAGATACAACGGACCTTTGTTTTAACATTGATTTAGTGATTCTCTGTCAGCCAATTGTGATGAAAGTTTTAAAATTAGTTAATAATGCAGACCACGTTATATCTTGGAGGAAGAACAATTGAGTAGTATGATTTAATGTTTTTATTGAGTCATGTTAGTAAAGATACACGCTGGGTGACCTACAGTGTGGGAGCTACAAATCGGGCCTGTCGAGAGGAAAACATGCATTCCAATGCCAGTGCCTAAAGAGAGTGCCTCCAATGCACAGGAGACCCAGTTGATTTTTCAGCTCGATCGATCAGTCCCATGTGCACTTGGCATATTTTCATAATAAACCTGATAGATTTCAGACCATGCTTGAAAGCAGCAATAAAAGGCAGAACCTTACCACTTCTCTCTTTTCTACTTCAAACCAGCGGGAGATCCCAGGCAAGCTGTGTGTGAGAGTCAGGGTTGTGCGTTCGATCCAGAGGCTCTAGACAGGAAACACGATGATACAGAATTATTACCTCTACCTACTGGTAGCTCAGTACTTCCACACTCTGTAACTTTAGAATATCACGCTATACCTATCAGCCCCAGAAAGCTTTAGAACACTGTTGCCTCACACCCAAACATCAGTTTTGTCTCATACAAGACTTCTATGCTTTAAATCCCCATGGTGTAAATCAGCCCCCACCACCCAACCAAAAATCATCATAGAGTTATACAGCATAGAAAGAGGCCCTTTTGGCCCAACTTGTCTACGCCACCAAAGAGTCTGTCCGAGGTAGTCCCAGTTGCCTGCATTTGGCCCAAATCCCACTAAACCTTTTCATTAACAATGCAGTCAAGATGGTGCTGAGCTGTGGTCTCCGTCAAGATCGCTGCTCAGATGCAGTTATCTTTTGGTTTATAGGGAAAGAGAGGGGAGCTAGGGACAGGAATGTGGGGGAATTAGAGGATAGGCCAGAGTTGAAGCCTCTACTCAGCGTTTGAACGCTAGTGATGAAGATGTGGTCAGATGTTGGGTCAGCAGACTGGGAAGGATGTTTGGGGTCCCGTCATCGGTGAGACCAGAGTTTAAAGACAGTCTGTGAATCTGAGTCTGATGGAGGCTGGAGGCCGAAGATGGCCTGTCCTTGGTTTAGAGGACTCTGCATGGCATTAGGAGGGAGGAAACACACTTTGTTGCTTGGTATGTTCAGTTTTGTCGTGTTATGATTGTTCTGTTGAGCATTGTGGGCATGCATTGTTGGTGCTGGAATGTGTGGTGTAACTTGCTTGGTCGTCCCTAACACATTTACATTAACAACCAAGCAACACATTTTACCATATGTTTGATGTATATGTGATAAATAAATTTGAATCTGAACCTTTCCTATCCATGTACCTGTCCAAATGTCTTTTAAATGTTGTTCTGTACCCTCCTTTACAGCTTCCTCTGGCAGCTCATTCCATATGCCCATCATTGCATTTCATTGGCTTTATATCTGTACTCGGCTCAATGACAATAAAGTTGAATCTAATCTAATTAAATCTAATCTAATTCTCATGTAAAAAGGTTTTCCTTCAGGTCCTTTTTAAATCTCTCCCCTCTCACCTTAAAATATGTTGTCTAGTTTTAGACTCCCCTATCTTGGGAAAAAGATATTGACCATCCACCTGATAATGCACCCATTATGATTTTTCAAAACCTTTATCAGCTTTATCTTAGGCTCTAACACTCCAGGGAAGCAAACCCCAGTCTAACCAGTCTTTCCTTATAATTCAAACTCTCCTATCCTGGTAACATCCTCGTGCATCTTTCCTGCATCCTTTCTAGCTTGTGCCAACCTGAGAGTGATGGGTGCCTTGCTTGATGGTATTGGTCTATGACATAAAAAAGATTGGGGACCCCTGTAATGATTTAATGACTAGTGTGGTCTCACCAACAACATGAACAGTTGTAACATGACATCACAATTTCTGGTACCTGAGGTCCTAACTGATGAAGGCAGGCATTACAAACACCTTCTTTACTACCCTGTCTACCTGTGTCACTACTTCTCCAGTTCATCCAGATTCTGTTGTAATCTTAGATAACCTTTTTCACTGTCCATGACACCAACCAATTTTTGTATCAGTCCTAAACTTACTACCTGTGTTAATAACGTTGTCATACAAGTTATTAATATTGGTGACAAAAGACAGAGGACACAGCACCGATCCTTGTGGCACATCTCTGGTCACTGGAAATGGTTACATGTGCCATATATGTCCTGCATACAGACAATGATAAAGATGTGTTGGTGAGAGCCCAATGGAAACAGAGGCTCAGAAGAGAACATAAAGAGCAATTGGGAAAAAAGGCAGAACTGGTGGAAATCACAGATATGGGACATATCTAAAACCAATGGACCCCACAAATGGAGGCAGTGCTGGAAACATCACCATGGCCCCAGGAGCAGAAAGGCGGCTGAAAGACACTAAGATGTAAGGGAAGCTGATGGCAAAGTATAGCACAAACAAGGCATAAATAATGAGCAATGGAAAGAACGTAAACAGCAACTCCTATCATACACATTACCTGTCACAGATGCCTGATGAAGATTCCTCAGTGAACTTCAGATTGACAATACTTATTCCACAAAAGAATTAACAAGCAAAGATTAGGCCTATTATTTTCATTCATCATCTGGGGAATGGAAGGTTAAGTGACCAGTGCAAGTCAATGTGCCGTAATGCTGGCACAGCAGAATTTCAGATAGCAGAGCCCAAGATACATACCACAAAGGGGGTAGACTCACAGCAAAGACTAAAAAGCTGAAGAAGAAAACGGGCTAAATTGAGTTTAGAAACTAAAATAAAGTCAAAATGCAAAACCATATGAGGAAAGAAGGAAGAAGGAAGACTGTTAAAATTGAGTCTTAATACTGGGTTTGTGATATTCACTAGTGTACCAAGTACATTGTACAGTTGTACTTGTATAATTAGAATTTTTAGATGTTTGTGTTAAGTGTTATGTGAATTGTGTACAGCATAATGTGTATTTCAAATTACTGAGATAGTTATGTTAATGTAATAGCTATAGACATGGATGCCAGACCATATGTGCATGAGACCAATATAAAGAGGTGATTTACTGGAATCACTAGTGCCTGAAATAACTACTTCAGAGTTGTTAAGTACAATTCATAGTGAAAAATTTTGTAAATGAGAAAAATTTGTGCATATATCTCTTTGAAAATAATTAGCTAATGGCAAAATGTTATATGTAGTATGTACATTGCCATTTGTGGCACAACTTAATATATGTAGACCGTGATAGGTTGTTAAGTGTTTATTATTTTTAAAAGGAGAGCACTGTATAAATGTGACACATGGTATTACTTCGATACACTGTTGCACCTGAAGTTTGTCTAGTCTGATTATGGTCACCTTTAATAAATAAATAAATGACTAACAACACTAAAAATACCTGGAGATGCTACAGCGATTAAATGATTTGTGAACCTGTGATCATATAATGTGCAAGTAAATATGGTTATCTAGTGTATGTTACTGCTTAAAGGGGGAGTAGTGGGGCAGTAAAAAGCTATTTGAAAATCCTGATAGTTCAATATCTGGTTGGCCAGATGATGATTGCACACTCCTATCAATTCACCTGGGCTCTGGCTCCTTGAGCTTCTCATGAACTCAACTGATTCTTTACTACAATTCCTCAAAACTTCCCAGAGCCCCTCTCCCCATGCTCTCTTTAAATGAACTGTGTACAGTTTACTCCAATGTGTAATATTTATAAAAAGTATGAATTAGAAGTATGTGATAGCTGGAATAACCATCAAACTCAAGAGTTTTACCAAAATTGGAAGAGTGTTTGTTGCCTTAAGGTTAATGGGTTTGTTATTACCCTAAACATTATTTAACATGGTAAATTACTGCGCTTGCAGCAATCTTTGAGATCTGTTTGTCACAATGTTATCGCTTCTCCCTGATCCTAATAAGCTGTATGATATTATAACATAGCACAAAAGAGTAACAGAATACATGAATGGAGTGGATAAATGTTGTGAAATTTAGTTACCCTTTCACCATGGGAAAGGGAAAAAACATTAGTTGAGCTCCTCTCTTCTTCTAGATTAATATTTGTTTGTGAAAATGGATGAGATTGGACAGTATCAGTCTCAGTCAAAAGACCTGTAATAATTTCCTATGTTAAAACTTCAAAGTTCAAGTAAATTTCTTATCAATGTATGTATGTCACTATATACTACCTTAAGATTCATTTTCTTCCAGGTCTTTACAGGAAAATAAAGAAATACAATATAATTTATGAAAAACTCTATAACAAACACAAGAGAGTCTACAGATGCTGGAAGTCCAGAGCAACACACACAAAATGCTGACTGAACTCAGCAGGTCAGTCAGCATCCATGGAAACGAATAAGCAGTCAACATTTCGGGCTGAGACCCTTTTTCAGGACTGGAAAGGAAGTGTGAAGATGCTAAAATGAAAAGGTGGGGACCTCTGCTGGATTCAATGTGCAAAAGAGGACAAATCATGCAAGTAATAAAAATATAAATAAGTAATACTGAGAATGTGAGTTGTAGAGTCCTTGAATTTGGGTCTGTAGGTTGTGGTGAGTGAAGTTATCCATGCTGGTTTAGGAGCCTGATAGTTCTAGGATAATAACTGTTCCTGAACCTGGTGTTGTGGAACCTAAGACCCTTGTACCTCCTACCTGATGGTACTAGTAAGAACTTAGCACTTAGCCCAATAACTGGTTCAGTTCCTCATGGGCCTCTGACACCTTTTCAATATTGTTTTCTTTACATAAAAATCAGGGCTTGAGGGTAGTTCTGAAAGGTTACTTGTAGTTTTATCTTAGTTTCTCTTTACACATAAGCTGCCAATCTGTTGAGGACATGTTTTAAATTTTTATATTTCATGTTCACCTGTTTGCAAGATTTTACCAAACACAGAGTCTGCAGAGAAGGATAAGCTAACCACAAGAATGCCAGTGTTTATTGTCAGTGCTTCATACTATACCCACCTTAAACTCATTTTCTCTGTCCTTTGAACCTTTATGAAATGGTCTGTCATACCGAAAGTGGCTGACATTGTTTACACGATAGAAGCTCTTAATTCGGTCCGGAACTCTCTCCATCTGGAGGACATCCACATTCTCTGGAATTGGGCACACTGCATATATTTGCAGATCTACAAGCACAGTCAAAGAAAACTGCAGAGCAAATGAAAAGGTCATTGACATCCTACACTGAAAACACTAGATTATTTAGACAGGCACGACCTGCTCTAATCTTCCTCAACTGAAGTTGTTGCTATCCTCTGTAGCTGCATAGGTGACACTATGGTTGCATGGGTGCTCTAATCTTCCTCTACTAAAATTCCTGCTACCCACCCTGGTTACATTGGTGCCTGCAGCCTTGTAGTTTTGCATCATGCCACTGAATTCATGACTGGTCACTGAATCAGCTGTTTAAACCCATTAGGCATCATAACTGAGTTCAAATGCTGAAACTGGATGAGGGTAGATGTGGGAACTTGCTGTTGCCATTTTCAATAAAATAGTTTTGACCAGGGATGTACCATTCTGTAGATGATTAACAATTGACTGTTACCAGGGCCCCTGATCAAGGCAGGAGGATACACTGTGCATCGGACTGCAGGATGGTTTCATCAGGCTGGTTAAGGTGTTGCATGGCAATAGCTTGTGGGAATTCTGTCAGCATCCTTTGCTGAAAGGCCTCGAGCCTCTCATAATCATGACCACGACACACAAACTCCTTGTTCTGGAGCAAAAGGAGAGACAAACACAAAGAGTTAAAATAAACAATTTTTTTCAACACAGCTGAAGAAAACGTAAATGTCTGAGCAAGATCTGAAGGCAGAAAATACCATAATTAGACAACAACTAATGCTTTAGGCTTCTTTATTGCATCTGAATAAACAAGGAAATATTAGAGGACTAGGAGATGTGATGCATTTGCTATTGACACAATCACTTTTTGAAAGTTGCAACTAGATATATTTCTATTTTTATATAAGAAACAAACTGCAGATCACTAGAACTTTCTGTGTGAAATAGAGCCGCCACATATCACATGCTTTGTTTGACAGTCATATCCATGTCATCTGATTTCCGACCCTTTCACTAAACAATATCTCTTTCTTTATCAAAACCATACATTATTTTGAAAGCCTTTGTAAATCTGCATATTAACCTTCTCTGTTTTTATATTAACCACCCAGCTACCCCAGATTCTGCACCTATTAGAAGTCAGCATCATCAGTGGACCTTGGGGTGAGAACAATAGACAACAGACAGTAGGTGCAAGAGTAGGCCATTCAGCCCTTCTAGCCAGTACCGCCATTCACTGTGATCATGGCTGATCATACACAATCAGTACCCTGTTCTTGTCCTCTCCCCATATCCCTTGACCCCGCTATCTATAAGAGCTCTATCTAACTCTCTCTTGAATGCATCCAGAGACTTGGCTTCCACTGCTTTCGGGGGCAGAACAGTCCACATATCCACCACTCTCTGGGTGAAAAAGTTTTTCCACATCTCTGTTCTAAATGGCCTACCCCTTATTCTTAAACTGTGTTCTCTAGTTCTGGACTCACCCATCAGCGGGAACATGCTTCCTGCCTCCAGTGTGTCCAATCCCTTAATAATCTTAAATGTTTCAATCAGATCCCCTCTTATCCTCCTAAATTCCAGTGTATACAAGCCCAGACGCTCCAATCTTTCAACATATGACAGTCCCGCCATTCCGAGAATTAACCTTGTGAACCTACACTGCACTCCCTCAATAGCAAGAATGTCCTTCCTCAAATTTGGAGACCAAAACTGCACACAATACTCCAGGTGGGGTCTCACCAGGGCCCTGTACAGCTGCAGAAGGACCTCTTTACTCCTATACTCAATTCCTCTTGTTATAAAAGCCAGCATGCCATTAGCTTTCTTCACTGCCTGCTGTACCTGCATGCTTGCTTTCATTGACTGATGTACAAGTACACCTAGATCTCGTTGTACTTCCCCTTTTCCTAACTTGACTCCATTTAGATAGTAATCTGCCTTCCTGTTCTTGCCACCTAAGTGGATAACCTCACATTTAATCCCAATAAACTGCATCTGCCATACATTTGCCCACTCACCCAACTTGTCCAAGTCACCCTGCATTCTCATAACATCCTCCTGACATTTCATACTGCCACCCAGCTTTATGTCATCAGCAAATTTGCTAATGTTACTTTTAATCCCTTCATCTAAATCATTAATGTATATTGTAAGCAACTGTGGTCCCAACACCGAACCTTGCAGTACCCCACTGGTCACAGCCTGCATTCCGAAAGGGACCCGTTTATCACTACTCTTTGTTTCCTGTCAGCCAGCCAATTTTCAACCCATGTCAGTACTCTGCCCCCAATAACATGTGCCCTAATTTTGCCCACTAATCTCCCATGTGGGACTTTATCAAAAGCTTTCTGGAAGTCCAGGTACACTACATCCACTGGTTCTCCCTTGACCATTTTCATAGTTACATCCTCAAAAAACTCCAGAAGATTAGTCAAGCATGATTTTCCCTTCATAAATCCATGCTGACTCGGACTGATCCTTCTACTGCTTTCCAAATGTGTTGTAATTTCCTCTTTTATAATTGACTCCAGCATCTTTCCCACCACTGATGTCAGGCTAACTGGTTTATAATTCCCTGTTTTCTCTCTTCCTCCTTTCTTGAAAAGTGGGACAACATTAGCCACCCTCCAATCAGCAGGAACTGTTCCTGAATCTATAGAGCATTCTAAAATGATTACCAACGTCACCTGTTCAGCAGGACTGAACACTCACATTCAGGTACGCACATGTTCTTTGGCAGTGGAGCACGATGTTGCTTGGAGGAGTGGAATTTATAGCTCAGGTTGGTCCCCTTCTGCTGCCACCATTTTACCTCACCCATAAGTTTATCAATTTTTAAAAAGTATATGCCTTAACGGACCCGGATGGTGACATGCTGAGCAGCTAGTGGCTTGCTCCTTCCAGTTGCTGGTGTTGATGCCTGTTGGTTGATGATAGTTTCTGAGTGTTGACCAATACACTTGGGAGTGGAAAGAACCTGGAGTGGGAGACAGGTCTTGGACATGAATGTTATAATGGTGATCCCACTGGCTGTGGTTTGCCAGATAGGACGGATGGGACCTTTTCTAGCCTCTCTCCTCATTTGAGGTGAGCTGAAGAGCACTGAACAGTCTCGGAAAGGTCACCTATGATGGTAAGGTTATGGAATAGATTCTAGACAGAGAGCAATCCAAGAAGTCCTCACTGACGTGCAGCTGACTGAGAAGGACTGCAGTATCAATAGTATGAAAGGCAGAAGAAGGTTTCACAAGAAAATGGTCTGAGTCATTGTGGTTCATCGTGTCACTGAACCTGGCCACCAGCCTATTAGCAGTAGTGTAAATCAATGGATAAAATCCATGCTCTGCACCCCCAGCACATCTTGTGCTGAATACTGTAGGGAAATTAAATTGCTAAGGGAGGTGAAGGCTTCAAAAATGTTAAAATTTTAAATGATAGTTGGCCCAGCATGTGAATACCAGGGAAAAGATTAAGTGAGTGGGGCAGATTTTAAAGGAATTTGACAAGGCTGTTTTCTTACACAAGAATTGTAAGTGCCAGAAGGAATGGTGGAATCTGATATAATAGCAGATGGTATTAGTTTAATTTGGCATCATGGTTGGCAGAGACAATATGGGGTGAATGGCCTGTCCCTCTGATGTAGCATTCATTTTTTGCAGTAATTGCTTCAAGAGGTCTTAAACTGGGAGTCCTGCAGCAAGTAATTTCCCACCTGAGATCCCAAAGCCTTTCCATCTACCACAGGAACATCTACAATGTGATGGAATGCTGTCCACTTGCCAGGAAGAGTGCAGCTCCGTCAACTTTCAAAATGCTTAATATACTTAGATCAAAGCAGCCCAGAGTGGGTATCCCATTCACAGATTATGTGGTTCTAGCATGTGCCATCTAATAGACAGGCCACAGACAGCAGTTCTAAACTGTAACTTGTAACTAGCACCTGCAAGACTTTCTGTAGACTGCATGGCCTCTCAACTTGGAATTATATTGCTGCCCCCTCGTTATCACTGGGACTGAATGCTGGATCTCCCTGCCCAACGGCATCGTGGTCTTCACCAGAAAGACTGCAATAGTTTAAGAAATTGGTTCACATTGCCTTTTCAAGAACAGCACCAAAATCCCAGCAAAGCTGCACATACAGCAACAGGATCATGACTAGATCAAATGGAAGAAACATCCAGTAGGTTAGGAAGCATCTGTGCAGACAGAATCAGTAGTAAGATTTCAGGATGAGTAATTCTTACTACAACTGCACAGTGCTGTATGAATTAAATACAGATCAAATGGATAGCCAGAGACTTGTTCCCAAGGCAGCAGTGGCTATACCAGGGAACTAATTTTAAGGTGCTTGGAGGAAGGTAAAAGAAATGTTTTTTTTACACAGAGAGTGGTGACTGTGTAAAGCATCCTGCCAGTGGTGGTGGCAGAGCCAGATACATTAGGGATATTTAAGAAACTCTTAGATAGGACATGGATGATAGAAGAATGGAGGGCTATGTAGGAGGGAAGGGTTAGATCGGCATTAGTGTGGGTATTTGCATTTGTATTTATTTTATTTCTTACATCCAAAGGAGTAAAAATCTTTATGTTGTGTCTCCATTACAATGTATAAGCAATAAAGAGGGAAAATGAAGGAGGATTTTGCCCAAACACTAAGATCATATACATCATTGTTTTATATACATGGATGTCCAGTCAGATATGCAATCAGATCAATGTGTATTGATAAATCTGATGGACTGGTCTCAGATCCTGTTGGTCCTGCCTTTAGTGCTGCAGTACCATTTGTCAGAAGGAAGCAGCTGAAACAGTTTGTGTTGGGGTGGCTGGAGTCCCTGATGATCCTCCGGGTCTTTTTTATACACCTGCTGCTGTAAATGTCCTGATTAGAGGGAAGTTCATATACAGATTTCGCTGCAGAGCCCTGCGATTGAGGGTAGTACAGTTCCCATACCAGGTGATGAAACAGCCACTCAGAATGCTTTCAATGGTGCCCCTGTAGAAAGTCCTGAGGATTTAGGGCCTCGTGTCAAACTTCTTCAGAGGGGCTGTTGTGTTTTTTTTCAACCACACAACCGGTATGTACAGTCCAGGTGAGATCTTTGGTGATGTGCATACTAAGGAACCTGAAACTACTCACCCTCTCAACTACAGTCCCATTGATGTCAATAGGAGCTAAACTGTCTCTGTCCCTCCCATAAACCACGATCAACACTGAGGGAGAGGCTGTTTTCTTAGCACCACTGTGTAAGGGCATTGACTTCTCCTCTGTAGGCTATCTCATCATTGTTGGAAATAAGGCCTATCTGCAAATTTGATCAGCAGATTGGAGCCGTGCGTGGCAACACAGTTGTGGGTGTATAGGGCGTACAGGAGAGGGCTCAGCACACAGCCCTAAGGGGCTCCTATTTTTGAGGGACAGAGGTGAGGGAGCTCATCCTTACCACCTGCCAGTGATCCAACAGGAATGTCAGGATCCAGCTGCACAAGGCGGGGTGTAGGACGAGGTTTCTGAGCTTCTTGTCAAACCTGGTTAAAAGGTCAGCGCAACATTGTGGCCAAAAGGCTTGTACTGTGCTGTAGTGTTTTATATTCTACTTTAGGAACCATTTTCCTGCTCTTTTCCTATATCACTTGATCCTTTCAATATTAAGATATCTGTTGATGTTTATCTTTTGAGTGCAGTCAATGGCTGTGCCTCCATAGCCCTCCAGCCTGGAGAATTCCAAAGTTCGCCACCTACTGCTAAATGAAACTTCTCTTCACCCAAGCACTAAATGGCTTAGCCCCTAAAGTAACGTTGTGACGTTGCTTTTTGACTCCTCAGCTAGGAGAAATATCTTCTCTGCAACCAGCCTAAATCTCCTTTAATTCGGACATGGCATGGTTGCCATCACTAGGACTTGGTTGAAGGATAGCAGGACTTAAATTGTGGCTTTAGTTTGTTGAGACCCAATACAGGTGTACAAGATTCGGTGCAGTGAGACCAGGGATGCTTTTAATGATTTATCGAGACAGGCAGGAGATGAGAAGGAGGATTTGGTGTCATAAAACAGTTTTAAAAACTTGAAATGAAGGTCATTAGGTGAAAAAATGCAGCACTATCCTAATATCTTCGAAACATATAGTGAAATCTTGCATACCTCTATCAAGTCACCTTTCATCCTCCTTCGCTCTTTGGTACAAAGGTAATTGATAAATCTCTCTGTACTAACTACATTCAACCACTAGAGAGAGATCTATACACAAGGAATGCAAAAGAAATTATATCTGGTTTCAAAGTATGAACAACAGATGAATATTTAATATATCTGTACACTGCAAATACATAATTTCCAGCAGAAAATATATAGTAGCTGCAACCAACTCTAACTGATACAGAGAATATTCCCTCTGCTAAAGAAAAATCACAGGTATTCATGCAGAGGCCAATTATTATTAGGCAGACACATGATCAGGTTTATATAAAAAGATAGATAAGACCATAAGATCATAAGATATAGAAGCAGAATTAGGCCATTTGGCCCATTGAGTCTGCTCCACCATTTCATCATGGCAGATCCATTTCCCTTTCAGCCCCAATCCCCTGTCTTCTCAGCATAACCCTTCTTGCCCTGACTAATCAAAAACTTGTCAACCTTTGCCTTAAATATACCCAATGACTTGGCCTCCACAGCTGCCTGTGGCAAAAATTTCCCCTGATTCACCACTCTCTGGCTAAAGAAATTCTTCCTCATCTCTGTTCTAAATGGACATCCCTCTATACTGAGGCTGTGTCTTCTGATCTTAGACTCCCGCACCACAGTTATCATTCTCTCCACATTCACTCTATCGAGGCCTTTCAACATTCGATAAGTTTCAGTGAGATCCCCCCCCCCCCCCCATTGCTCTGAATTCCAGCGAGTACAAACCCAGAACCGTCAAATGCTCCTCATATGAATCATACGAATCATTTTCCTGAACCCTCTCCAATATCAGCAGGTCCTTTCTTAGATAAAGGGCCCAAACTGCTCACAATATTCCAAGTGAGGCCTCACCAGTGCCTTGTAAAGCCTTAACATTACATCTTTGCTTTTATATTTTAGTTCACTCAAAATGAATGCTAATATCACATTTGTCTTCCTCATCGCAGACTCAAGCTCCAAATTAACTTTCAGGGAATCCTGTATGAGTACTCCCAAGTCCCCTTGCACCTCTAATTTCTGAATTTGCTCCCCATTTAGAAAATTCTCTATGTTTTTATTCCTTCTACCAAAGTGCATCACCATACTGACACGCTTGCTGACACTGTATTCTAACTACCTCTTTTTTGCCCATTCTCCTAATCTGTCCAAGTCATTCTGTAGTCTTTCTGCTTCCTCAACACTACCTGCCCCTCCACCTATCTTTGTATCATCTGCAAACTTGGCCACAAAATTGACATATAATATAAAAAGAAGCAGTCCTGACACAGAGACCTGTGGAACACCACTGGTCATGGGCACCCAACCAGAAAAGGCTCCTTTATTCCCACTCTTTGCTTCCAGCCAATAAGCCAATTCTCTATCCATGCTAGTATCTTTCCAGTAATACCATGGACTCTTAACTTGTTAAGCAGCCTGATGTGTGGCATCTTGTCAAAGGCCTTTTTAAAATCCAATTACACAACACCCACCAATTCTCTGTTGTGTATATCCTACATATTATTTTTTCAAGAATTTCAGAAGATTTGTCAGGCAAGATATTCCCTTAAGGAAACCATGCTGACAATGGCCTATTTTATCATCTGGTCCAGGTGATTTATCTACCTTCAGACCTTTCAGTTTCCCATGCACCTTCTCCTTAGTAATGGCAACTTCACTCACTTGTGCCCCTTGACACTCTTGAATATCCAGCATACTGCTAGTGTTTTCCAGAGAGAAGGCTTATTCAATTCGTCTGCCATTTCCTTGTACATAATGTACAGAAGCACTGAGAGACACTGATTTTCCCTGCCTCAGGCTCAACAAAGTAGGCTGCAGTTTGCCTGAAGGGCTTAAGTTATGGGGAATAATCTGTGTATGCTAATTGAGCATGTGGGATAACAAAAAATGATGATGGCTAGGATAGGTAAATTGGTTTATTATTGTTACAAGTACAGTGAAAATCTTGTCCTGCACACTGTTTATCAATTCATTATAACAGTGCATTGAAGTAGTGAAGTTAAAACAATGAGTGCAGAATGAAGTATTAGATTTACAAAGAACATGCACTGCAAGTAGTCAATAATGTCCAAGGTCATGAGGTAGATTGTGAAGTCAAGAGTCCATGCAGAAATGAGTGCAATCAAAAAAGATATTTGAGTGTGGGGAGAAGGTTTTCAATGTAAAACAAGGTGCAGTAGATGACATGCGTGTTTAAGTCTCAACAGGCATCAAGGCTGAAGCACTGACAAGGTGAAGCCCATTTTTCCAGGGCAGATGATTCCTCCAGGAACAGAGACGGATTTTCTCACTGGTGTCAATGAAAATGGATTCCATAAGGAAAGCAGTCACAAATTAATTAACTTGGGAAAGAAAGGATCAGAGATTTATCGAGTGCTGTCTTCTGTGAATACAGAGGGTAAGATTTTGGTTCAGAGAGCATGTAGTGTTAGGAGTGTGGGTGCTAGTGTCCTGTTTGAGGATAAAAGCGAGGGTTCAATGGAGACTTAGGATAGAAATGTGTGTTTCAATGAAATGAAGCCGGCAATGGGAATGTGGTATTTAATGAAGAGAGACTGGTAATGGGGATGTGGTAGTAATGGACTGAGTCTGAGGATGGCAATGTGGGATTCAATGCAGTACAGCTGGGTCAGAGAGTTGGAACTGAGTACCGTGGCCCTGTTACATGAATTATCCAGAGAATCTTGCGATCAAGGTTTGTGTGCAATGTAATGAAAAATGGGAATGTCTGATTTGGTGTAGTGATACCAGGAATGGACTTGTATCTTTATCAAATCAGGAGGGAATTAGTGCAACTAAACAAGACATGATAATGTTAATTTTCTGCTTTATTTTCTTGCTCTATTCCTGATGCACCATCAATAACTCACACTGAGACGTAGGCGAGATATCGGCTTTTATTGACTGGAAGAAGGAACCAGGAGTGAGTGTCTATCATACAAGGTCCTGGAGACTGAGGCCGATCTTCAGGCCGCAGGTCTCCTTTATATAGGGGCCTGTGGGAGGAGCCACAGGAGCAGTCAGCAGGGGCGTGTCCCGACAGGCACATAGTTCACCACAATTCCCAAATTATTTCCCCCATATTTCCATCAACTCTCTCCTGATTCCACTACTCACCTGCACACAAAGGATAAGTAGTTGTGGCCAATTAACTTCCCAATCCAATCTTTGGATCTGGGAGGAAACTGGAGCACCTAAAGAAACACTCACAGGCAGGCAGAACATATGAATTCCACAAAGGCAACACCAGAGGTCAGGATTGAACAGGGTCGAGCAGTGAGGCAGAAGCTCTACAGCTGCATCATTGTGTAGTCCCTGCTGCCCCATTGCTGAATGGCCACCCTTACTTCTCAGAGAGCTTTCTGAACAACAGAATAAAATATTTATTTTATTTTATTCAGAGAGACAGATCAGTAACAGCCCTTACGGCCCAGCATGCCTACGCTACCCAAGTGACCAATTAACATGAAAACATCAAATGTCCATTTCTCTCCACAGATGCTGCCTAACCCATTGAGATTTATGTTTTTAAAAGTTTTTATATTTGCAAGGATAACAAGAATCTGTACTTCACTCACCCGCAGATAGAATGGAAACTTCCTGCCATAAAATCCAACCCTGAAGAACTCTGGTTCTAGGCGCTGCTGCTCTAATATGTTGTCATAATATGCAGCTTCCATTTTCTGTTAAGAGAGGCAAAAAGTATTGGTTAAGGATGAATCACTGAACATGGCAAATTTGTTAAAGTCTCAAGAGAAAAGTTACGTGAAGAATATTTTTGTAGAATGTTTAAACTATGTTTCTCTCTGGCAGCCAAACCTCAGCTGTTATCAGCTTCAGGTCTGAGAGTCTTGAGCTCAAAATATTGGTAGGCTCCTCTATGCCGTACTGAGGAAGGATTGATTTACAGGAAACACCATCTATTCTCTGAGGTGAATAGAAGCTGTGTGATACAGAATTATCCCTGGTGTCATTCAATAAATATAACTAAAAAAGAGTATTATTTGATAATTATCACATTTTTTATGGTAAGAATTTCTGACATGATTTCCTACATCATCGCAGTAACTGCACTTCAGCAATGTGGATTTCGGAACGGAGGGCATCTGTGGGTTGTCCAAGGTTGGTGGATGTGTGTGTGAGCAGTAGGCACAAGGTCCAGTTGGTCGAGTGCTTGGAGTTCGAGCCTGGAATTCAGGATTCCGTCATTGGCTAGTCCGGGAATCAATACCAAGGAGTGAGGACCAGAGGCCTGTTCTGAAGTTGGAGAACTGTCCATGTGTGGGTGGGAGGAAAGGGACTTGTCTCGTTGCCTATTGTATTCTGCTTTGTTGTGTTCTGTGTTGTCCTGCCAAGCATCCTGGGAATTCTATGTTGATGCTGGAATGTGTGGCAATACTTAAGGACTGCTCCCAGCACATCCTTAGGATGCATTTCACTGTATGCTTCTATGTATATGTGATAAATAAATCTGAATCTGAAAGTATGTTTTTGGTCATAAAGTGATTTTGGATGTACTAAATTATGAAGCACAAACTGGAAATACAAGGCTTTCAGCTTGTCTTCCTTAAGCACTGATTCTAGGGTACAAATACACAAGTACTGCCAGTTCTTCAGCCTCCTCAACCACTCTACTAATTTTCATGTGAGAATCTAGAGGCAGGCCATCAGTCATGAGCTTCAGCATCAGGCCTCGGTCTGCTGTCATTCCAAATTCACTGGAGTAGCATTTATCTGAGCCCATTCCATATTTAGTAAAGTTGTGGATGATTTAGAAACATAGAAAACTTACAGCACAATGTAGGCCCTTCAGCTCGTGATGCCATGCTGAACAATTACTTATTTTGGAAATTACCTGGGTTACCCATAGCCCTCTATTTTTCTAAGCTCCATGTACCTATCCAGGAGTCTCTTAAAAGACCTTATATTATCCACCTTCACCATTGTTGCCGGCAGCCCATTCTATGCACTCACAACCCTCTACGTAAAAAAAACTTGCCCCGACATCTCCTCTGTACTTACTTCCAAGTACCTTAAAACTGTGCCCTCTCATGTTAGCCATTTCAGCCTGGGAAAAAGCCTTTAACTATCCACACGATCAATGCCTCTCATTATCTTGTACACCTCTAACAGGTCACCTTTCATCCTCTGTCGCTCCAAGGAGAAAAGGCCAAGTTCACTCACCCTATTCTCATAGGGCATGCTCCCCAATCCAGGCTACATCCTTGTAAATCTCTTCTGCACCTTTTCAATAGTTTCCACATCCTTCCTGTAGTGAGGTGACCAGAACTGAGCACAGTACTCCAAGTGGGGTCTGACCTGGGTCCTATAAAGCTGTAACATTACCTCTCAGCTCTTAAACTCAATCCCACAGTTGATGAAGGCCAATGCACTATATGCCTTCTTAACCACACAATCAACCTGTGCAGCAGCTTTGAGTGTCCTATGGACTTGGACCCCAAGATCCCTCTGATCCTCCACACTGCCAAGAGTCCTACCATTAATGCTATATTCTGTCATCATACTTGACCTACCAAAATGAAACACTTCACACTTATCTGGGTTGAACTCCATCTGCCATTTCTCAGTCCAGTTTTGCATCCTATCGATGTCCTGCTATAACCTCTGACAGCTCTCCACACTATCCACAACACCCCAAACCTTTGTGTCATCAGCAAACTTACTAACCCATTCCTCCACTTCCTCACCTAGATCATTTATAAAAATCACAAAGAGAAGGGGTCCCAGAACAGATCCCTGAGGCACACCACTGGTCACTGACCTCCATGCAGAATATGACCCATCTACAACCACTCTTTGCCTTCTGTGGGCAAGCCAATTCTGGATCCACAAAGCAATGTCCCCTTGGATCCCATGCCTCCTTACTTTCTCAATAAGCCATGCATGGGGTACCTTATCAAATACCTTGCTGAAATCCATATACACTACATCTACTGCTTTATCTTCATCAATGTGTTTAGTCACATCCTCAAAAAGTTCAATCAGGTTCATAAGGTACGACCTGCCTTTGACAATACTGACTACTCCTAATCATATTATACCTCTCCAAATGTTCATAAATCCTGCCTCTCAGAATCTTCTCCATCAACTTACCAACCACTGAAGTAAGACTCACTGGTCTATAATTTCCTGGGCTATCCCTACTCCCTTTCTTGAATAAAGGAACAACATCCACAACCTCCGATCCTCCGGAACCTCTCCATCCCAATTGATGATGCAATGATCACTGCCAGAGGCTCAACAATCTTCTCCCTACCTCTCACATTAGCCTGGGGTATATCTTGTCCGGTCTATGTGACTTATCCACTTTGATACTTTCTAAAAGCTCCTGCATATCCTTTCTCTTAATGTCTATATGCTCAAGCTTTTCAGTCCGCTGTAAGTCATCCCTACAATCGCCAAGATCCTTTTCTATAGTGAATACTGAAGCAAAGTATTGATTAAGCATCTCCACTATCTCCTCTGGTTCCATACGCACTTTCCCACTGTCACAATTGATCGGTCCTATTCTCTCATGTCTTATCCTCTTGCTCTTCACATACTTGCAGAATGCCTTGGGGTTTTCCTTAATCCAGCTCGCCAAGGCCTTCTCATGGCCCCTTCTGGCTCTCCTAATTTCATTCTTAAGCTCCTTCCTGCTAGCCTTATAATTTTCTAGACCTCTATCATCACCTAGTTTTTTGAAACTTGCGTAAGCTTTTCTTTTCTTCTTGACTAGATTTACAATAGCCTTTGTACACCACGGTTCCTGTAACCTACCATCCTTTCCCTGTCTCATTGGAATGTACCTATGCAAAATGTCATGCAAATATCCCTGAACATTTGCCACATTTCTGCTGCACATTTCCCTGAGAACATCTCAATTTATACTTCCAAATTCCTGCCTGATAGCTTCATATTTCCCCTTACTCCAATTTAAAGCCTTCCTAACTTGTCTGTTCTTATCTCTCTCCAATGCTATGGTAAAGGAGATAGAATTATGATCACTATCTCCAAAATGCTCTCCCACTGAGAGACCTGACACCTGACCAGGTTCATTTCCCAATACCAGATCAAGAACAGCCTCTGCTCTTGTAGGCTTATCTACATATTGTGTCAGGAAACCTTTCTGAACATACCTAACAAGCACCAGCCCATCTAAACCTCTTGATCTAGGAAGATGCCAATCAATATTTGGGAAATTAAAATCTTCCACCTCGATGACCCTGTTATCATTACACCTTTCCAGAATCTGTCTCTCTATCTGTTCCTCGATGTCCATGTTACTATTGGAAGGTCTATACAAAACACCCAGTGGAGTTATTGACCCCTTCCTTTTCCTAACATCCACTCACAGAGAGACTCAGTAGACGTTATTTCTGACCCAGTTTTCTCAACATTATTTTCAACATTTAATGAAGAAAAATTCTTGAATTTGGAAATAAATGTGACTTAGTACCTGTTTCAGAAGACAGTCCCAAATTTCTCCCATCTCTTTACCCCTAAAAGGCCTAGCTCAAATTTTTGATTTTGCTCCATAAGTAGAATTTCCCAGTCAGTAGAAATAATTTCCTCAATTTGCTCTATTACCTTATGTTAATATTTTGAGAATTTCTGAAAAGTAATCCATTTAAATTTTAGGGAGTACATCCTTAATTTACTATTGCAAAGTTCAGATATCATTCTAGTTAGTCTACTGTGCAATTCCTATAAGGAAACTGATATCTTTCCTAAGTACCAGAGATTCTGCAGATGCTGGAAATCAGAGCAACACACACAAAATGCTGGAAGAACTCAGCAGGTCAGGCAGTATCCCTGGAAGTGAATACACAGTTGATGTTTCAGACCGAGTCTTGATGAAGGGGATTGGTTTGAAATGCTGAACATTCATTCCTTTCTAAATATGCCCAACCTGCTGAGTTCTTCTAGCATTCTGCATAATACCCTTCCTAAACTGTACTGTCTAGAGCTGTTCTCAGTTCTCCAGCTGCAATCTAATCTGCAGTGTAATTCAACCATGCTTGTCTACCAGATGTCTCAATTATAAAGAATAACATTCCATTAGCGTTTTGATTATTTTCTATGCTTGTGCCTGATATTTTAATGGCTTTATGCATGCTCTGAGGCTTTATGAACTTTACTTGCATCTAGCTTTCCACTATTTAAAAAGTTCTCTGCTCCAACCTTTTCAGAAATATTGTTTGTCATAGTTGCATCCACTCACATAATACAGTGATAATCTAATAGTCTGCATTCTAATGTTGTTATCCAATGCTGTCTATCCAAGAATTTGAATTCAGGTCTTTTACCCCATCATCTGTTTATAAGTACTGTGAATAGATATGGCCTCAGTACAGATTGTTTGTCAGATCCTGCTGGTTAGATCATGCCAGAATGACAATTATCCCTCCTCTCCTGCCACTTGCTCTATTTTTTATATGGGTCAATAAACTGCCTTGAATATTATGAGTTTCAAACCTTTAGCTAATGGTTTTGAGTAATCCCTCTGGACATTTACTTAGAACACTACAGGCCCTTCGGTCACAATGTTGAGCCAACCTTCTAACCAACTCTAAAATTAATTTAACCCTCCCTCCTACATAGCCCTCCATTTTTCTCCCATCTTGTTCAGAATTACATGAAAAAAGGAAAACGTGGTTGAAAAATAATTAAAGTACAGACTGGTTATTACTGGTCTCAAATTAGTTATGTTTTGTGAAAAAGTTGATATGAAAGCATTTTATGAAAAGATAGTTGATAGACTATTCCTCAGCCGAACCATGATAAATACCAAAATATTCATTTTGTTTATGGCTTTGTATAAAAGGTGAGTATAAACAAATAGTGCCAAGCTGTGGTCTCCGTCAAATTTGTGGCTCAGATTTTACTGTTTGCTTAATTAGCTGGGATGTTTTGGAGACGGGGGTGGGGGGCGGTAGTTGGTGGTGATTGTTAGGGGTCAGGTTGGGGTTAACCGACAGGAATGTTGTGAAGTTAGAGATCACATTAGGGTTTAGAGACAGGGATGTGGAGGAGTTAAAGGTCAGGCTGGAGTCTAGACTTTCACCGCACTCCAAGGCTAGCGACATGGATTGGTGACAAACACCCATGGATGGCGGGCTGTCCCAGCTTAATGGGTCGCAGGATTGGATGTCTGTGCAAGCAAGAGGAATGAGGGCCAGAGTTCAAGCCTGGAGTATGGGATCCTGTCATCGGCTAGCCTAGGCTCAATGCAGAAAATTGAAGCCCGAAAGTCAACTGGAACACTGGACGTCAAATCCTAAAGCCTGGAAACTACAGGCTCAGAGACCTGTCCTGGATTCAGAGGAACAGTGTGTGGCATGGGTGGAAGGGAGGAAAAGGGTTTGTTTTGCAGTTGTTCTGTTTCTTGTTAAGTTCTGTGTTGTTTTGTTGAGTACTGTGGGAACCTTATGTTGGCGCCAGGGTGTGTGGCAACACTTGGAGGCTGTCCCCAGCACATCCTCAGGTTATACTGGTTGGAAATGCATGTCACGATATGTTTCCATGTGCGTCTGATAAATCAATGAATTTGAATTTTCATCTTGTTATATATTTGCATCATTGATGTTATTTACCAGGAATTTAGTCTGGACAGTTACCTTTTTAATGACTTTGCAATACATACCCGAATCCAGCTGAGACTGTGGTAATCATAGAAGACCTCATATTGACTGGCCAGTTCCCGACAGAGAGGGATCCCAAACTCCCAGCACTAAACAAAAAAAGGGAAAAATCAATTCAATGCAAATTGTAAAATGTTCCAGGATGTCATCACTGGAAGAAAGGGTAGTTCGACCAGTACTGGACTTAATAATTCAAGAATTGTGAAAGTACAGTATGCCTGGAATACCAGTGGGTTAATACTGTCTGAGCTACAAGCCCGAGCTCTGAGAATCCATAACTCTGTCTGCACCGGTCAGGGTCTGGCCAATTGACTGGGGGCTTGGCTTCTTCCCAGGCATGTTGTCTGTTGTATTTTTGTGGATTCTTCTCAACTAATCTAGAATTGATTATAATTTTTACTCACTAACCAATGTTCCCTCTAATTTGTAATGACTAGTGTGTGCAAAAGTATTGCGCTGTGCAATTTTTTCCCCAGTGACAACAACATATGCGCACTGTTGATCTCTTCAATAGAAGCAATATAAATAAGCCAGTTCTAAAATCTACAGACAAATCAACGCAAACTCCACGCTGTCAACACCATCCACGTCAGAAACTGGAAAAGGAAATATGATTGTGTACATTGTTAAATATACTTAACATGCCAATGAGGTGGAGGGTGACAACCTTTTGTGTGCAGTTTAAATTCCCTTGTGCGCTAGTAGCAAAAGATGTGTATGTACAGACGCCTTAGAGGGAACATTGTCACTAACTCATTCTAAGCGCATTAAATAAAAAGATTTATTGTGGCATTTGGTCTTCCACAGAACTGCAACCACAATGCAAATAATGTCATAAGGCATAACAATGAGATTAATTTTTGTAAGATATCAGTAATTTTAGGTAACACTCCCTTTAGTAGCTAAGTGACGTATATTGTACTAACATACTCTTCAACACATTAGAGAGGCTCATCAGCTATTACTGCTGTTAGTTCTTCACCAACTGAAGATTTTCAAAGCATTTCATTTTTTTCTGAACTTTAGTATAGTAATTTAATAACACTGGAGCTTCAATTGAAGCTTCACCCTTTTTGATCCAGGCAGACCAACACTAGTGTATCAATAATCTCAGCTACTCCAACATTTGCTTCTGAAAACTCCAGGTTCAATGGCAAATACCATCTTACAGGTAATCATCAGCACTCAGCCCCCAAATCTCAAGGGCACTAATTGGCGTCAATGGTAAATACATCAAATACCTTCAATTTGTATGGATACTTCAGAGCTTGGTTCCATCAAACCTTCAGGAAGAGTGTTTTGTACTTTAGTGGAACCTGTTCTCTCTGAGACACCAGGCTGTTCCCTTACTGGGTCCCTCTGAAGGTTTTCATCTTTCTTTTTTGCTTAAGCAACTGTTGGGTTACTTTCTGAAGGTTTTCCTGTTCTTCATATTCTCACTTGAAATGTCCATTACCTCCACAGTTGTAACAGAAAATACCAATTGCCTCCCAGGTCAAAAGACCCCTTTCAGCAGCATTCCTCTACTTAGACAGTTCCTCATGTGGGCTGAGTTTCCCAGCAGACATGTCACATTTTATTGCAGCACCAGCGACTTCAACTGTGATTCCTTGGCTTGCAGGTTTTTCATTTCATTTTGCAAAACCCCTATTTATGTGGCATCAGGGGTCGCTTCAACAAAAGAGGGAAAGAGGGTACAACTCAGGACACTACTCGACCATTGGAAAACTTCCGCTCCAGTTTACCAATATTTCAACAGTTAACAGGAAAAAAAAGGGCCCATTACAATTAAACCAGTCTAAATGGGCACATAAACATTGGAACTCGCTTCTGTAGTAGTTGGGTGTATCACTTCACTCACGTTCCTGAACTTCCACCACCAACTACAGTTTGAATTTCCCTGGAAGAACATCATGAATAAACTGGCTAAATCAGAAGTTTTGACACTTCCTCCTTGAAACCATATGTCTGAACAAAACAATAGGGTCTCCCCCATGGCTGGGATCCTCCAAACGGCTTCCTTTGTGCTCCTCTCTGCACCTCCTCACAAAAGACCCCAACCAGACTACTGTCCTTCAGAAATCTGATCCTGCCCAGTTCTCTCACTGCATCCCGCTAGGCAGAATGTTACAACACCCTACCAAAACAAACCCGAGTGGCTGACACAACATTCCTAAGTTGGACAAGCGGCTCGCTATCTTTCGCTGAAGCCAAAACACTAGTCTATGAAGCCTAACTAACAGGACGCACTGCACTTGCAGATAAACTGCTATAATAAAAACAACTCACACCATAGCAGAAATACAATAAAACATGTTCTTAACCAGGAAATTACATGTGTGCCTAAGACTTTTGCACAGAAAAGTATATATTTTATTTATTTAACGATAGAGCACGGTAACAGGCTTTTCCAGTCCAACTACATTTGTGGGATCAATTAGCCTACTAACCATACAGCTTTGGAATGTTTTCCTGGAGTGTCGGAAGCTGAGGGAGACCTGACAGAGCTATAGATGAAGTAGAGTCACAGTCTTTTTCCGATGGTGGCAATGTCTAATACCATTCATCATAAATAATTAATTAATGTAAAATATTCTCAATCTATATTTTTAAAAATTCAAATGGGTTGTAAACCTACCTTTTATATTGTTTAAAGTGCTTGGTGTGTTTAGAAGCTTTTGAGAGTAATTGTGTCTTTTCAGTCTTTTAACTGTTTTGCAGAGTACTCCTGATGTTTCCGATTAGCTTGTTTTCAGTAACGGATAGCTTGATAGCTCTGGCTTTGTCTCCCGACGAGGTTTCTCCTGTATTTCCGGATTCCCTGCATGATTCCATTATGATGCAGAGGCCCTCTCAGTCACACCATCAGGAATTTCTCAGAGAGGTTTCCAGATGTTCATGAATTTGTCACACAAGTACAGATTTAGGCTACATCCATGCTAGACTGGATAAATCTGTAACCGAAGCTTTTTCTCTTTGTTTTGACCCTCTGTCTACACTGAAACAGCATTTTCCTCCCCCGAAAATGGGGCTTTTCTAAAATGCTCTCCAGAGTGTTTAAATCTAAAAATGCTGATTGGCCGGTGTAGTGTGTATGGGGTAACTGAAACTTTTTAAAAACGCTGTCATGACGTGCCGGAACAGATGGTAGTGGCAGTGTGGCATTTCATAGTTTTCTTGAACGCAACTTCCAACACCACAGCAACAATGGCGGATGACTTCAGGAGACTGTCCCCGAGCAGAATGTTACTGCAGCTTTGCAGTATGACAGAGAATTTCAACCCCCCACACAACCTAACAACTTCAGAACAGATGGCAATGAGACTGAAGCCAGAAGAGTTAGAAATGTACTCATCAAATACTTTGACCCATAATTTACTGAATAAATAAATATATTCATTTTGCCGTTTTCTGTCCTTGCTTGTATGAAGGTGGTTTACCTATTTATACAAGTACTTCTCTGACAATAGATAAGTTACAACCTAATGTAACATTGTATGGAAATACAAGATAACACTGATGCAGACATGTTTTATACATTTAACAAGGTGCTTTATTAATGTATTGCTTGTGCAAACATTCAATAGATGCAATTGTCACTACTTCCAAAATGTTATTTTTAAGTAGTAGCTTATGTTTGTCATAGACGTGAAAATGTTAAGGCCAAAAAAAGGAAAATTGTGAGTTTTACTTTTACTCAGGTGAAAATAAAATCACTTTTGCTCAGTAACTCGTTTTACTGCACATGTTAAATACAGCAAAACAATACAGAAAGACATCGCAAAAGTAAAGGCAAACAAATGAGGTAACAGCACATTTCACTTCTGCCCAGTAACAAGCCTTATTGCATTTAGTTGTAGCTGTCGTCCCATTCATCGGTGAAGAGACTACGGCTGTAGGAAATGTTTCCAATATCGTCTGTGAACTCCCTGTTGGTTGCCTCCATGCGCTCCAGTATTTTCTTTTTTAGTTTTAAGTCTGTGGTGAACTACATATACCTGTCTGGACAGGACCCCCCCACCCTGCTGACTGACCGTGGCTCCTCCCACAGACCCCGGTATAAAGGCGATTGGAGCCTGAGCCCTGCCCTCAGTCTCCAGGATGTAGTGTGGTGGTCATTTGCTGCTTGTTCTTTCTTCCAGCCAATAAAAGCCTATATCTCGCCTCACGTCTCGGAGAGTTATTGATGGTGCATCAAAGTCCTCCTGTGCGAGGGGAAACAGCTGTCCGTCGTTTGGCAATTTCCTTTTAAGTTTTAAAGTTTTTCTAGTCTGTAACTGGACATACTTTCACGACGAGATTCGACACCAAACATGTCGCTTGTTTTCTATAGATGAGCCCTGCACATGCCCAGTAGGAAGATGTTCGCCCAAATACCAGTTTTAAGGTGGATAGAGGTATTTTCAAAAATGCCTGGTGTGGACGCCTATCGTTTGTACGCGAAACTGGCATTTTCAAAATTATCCGGTCTAGTGTGGACCTAGCCTTAGCAACCACAGACAGCTGATTGTTGATCACTTTTTTCTGTTACCAGTGATGTCAACAGCACTAAGAAGAAGCTCTGGCACTCACCTTCCCTTTGTTGAAGTAGCTGATAACCTGGCGACACAATCCCTCCTTGCGCTGCCACTCACTCTGTGCTGGGTAGTGCAGAAACTCCCGCAAGGGTCTGTCCTCCCATTGAAGCAGCTCCCAGTACAGCATCAGTGTAAATGCTGCCTCTAAAGGACAGAAAGACACATTAATTCAAGAAAGCATGGACTCTAAGAAATAGTCTATATTATCACAAAACTAATGAGATCCTACAGTCTCTAACATTAGAAGAATAATTAGGTTTCTCCCTCTACACTGAAGATGCTGACTGCTGTTGTGATCTTGATGCTTTTGTGGTACAAAGATACTTCAGAAGTCGAGAATGAGGGATAAAACTTCTTGCAAATGGCTGTTTTATTAAATGTTACCAGAATGAAAAACAACCAAGGGAGAGGTGAGACCAAGATTAAAAAAGAAGCAATTAACCTACAAAATAGCCAGATATAAGTAGCGTGATATCTGCTACTAAAAACTAAGAAATTTCTGGAAAAATACAGAAGTAACTATTGTAATTCCTAGAAAATTCACTGAATAATTACATGCAGATAGGTGAATACACACATAAAATGCAAGCAAGCTTAGGACAGTTAATCTACAAGAAAAATAACAATTCAACATCCCAACCCAATATTGTAAATTCCAGAGCTTCAGTCGATCTTTAAATTTGGTATGCAATGAACAATAACTTTCTGTTAGTTGTTTTTTTAATACTTGATGTATCTGCCTACTAGTCTTTTATAAATTTTACATTAGCACTTCAGGATCATTCTGTGCTCCCCAGCCCTCCATTCTCATTATTTAGCTAATATGCATTTTTAACATTTCTCAGATGACACTGGAGTATGGTGACTTTTGCAAGCTGTTCTCTGCAGATCTACTCATTACTTATAATTATTCTATTATTTTTCCAATCAATACTCTATGTCTCTAAGAATTCACCTCATTTTGCCCTGTGATATTGTGTTCCCTTTATACTACCTCAATGCACTGAGATAATGATCTGTATGGATGGCATGCAAAACAAAGTTTTATACTGTACCTCTGTACATGGACAACAATAAACCGATTTACCAATTTACCATTATTCTCCAATTGCCAGGGCTTTACCCATACACTTAATATATCTATATTCCTTTGTAATATCCTTCTATCCACTTTAGAAATTACTTTATACCTAACTTTGTGTCATTCTATATCAGTCTCTTTAACAAGTGAAACACTGCTTCACCTCTGGATACTGGGAAGGGAAGAGGGAAAAGGCAAGGTCTGCATCTCCTGCAACTGCATGGGAAGGTAACCTGCAAGAGGAATGGGTGTATGTGGAGATGGAAATGTGAACAAGGAAGAGTCTCTTCAGAATGGTGAAAGGAGACATACATGCAAAACAGTGAGCTGGAGGTGAATTCACTGAGTGAGTAATACTACTCAAGACATCAGAAGAGACTGGTGATGGCAAAACTTGAAAGCAATGGCTTCTTGGGGGAACACAGGGATTTTGATCTCTTAAGACATGTAGTACATTCTGAACATTAAATGTCAAGGTTATCAAAATAGGCTTAGAGATCCTAAGGGCAATCTGGTCTTCATCCATGAATACTCAGAATACTATCAAGCCACACAATGCACAATGTGTTCATTTTTTTTTCCAGTTTGACAAACTTGAGGCTTAGTTAAATACAACTGTAAAGTTTAGTGTCAATAATTTTGTTGATGTCATTAATTCAATTTTCACATTGCCGTGCTGAACAAGTGAGGCAAAATGAACAAGTTTTTGACTGGCAGATCAGTTAGCTGACTGAAGGATTTATATTGGGCCTTCAGCTCCGCACAACTTAGTACATATGGATGATTTAGGCAGCTAAGTTTGCTGATTCTATAAAGCCAAGTGGAAAAAAACTGGTTGTGAGAAGCAGACAAAAGCTATTGGCAGATAAAGTTAATGAATCAAACTGGTAGCAGATGGAGTATAATGCCACAAAATATGAGGTTATTCACATTCATGGGAAAAACTTATAAATGTTGTTGTCTGGTTCATGAGACAATGAAATTAAGAAAGGATCAGTGTGGAATCCAGTCACGTGGTGTACTGCTTTAGCACAATATGAAACTTCTAATTTCTATGGAACTTGCATCAAGCTTACTGACCCTTACCTGTGTAGTTATCAGCCTGTAGATGCATGTCACACAGTTTATGGATATAACGGATGTACATCTCCTCCTTGTTAATCTCTGACTTGTAAAAGTTCTGAAATAAA
The DNA here is from genome assembly GCF_030144855.1 of Hypanus sabinus. Lineage (NCBI taxonomy): Eukaryota > Metazoa > Chordata > Chondrichthyes > Myliobatiformes > Dasyatidae > Hypanus > Hypanus sabinus. Next base: position 64,294,064 of record NC_082724.1, on the reverse strand, counting down.
TGTAAGTTTCTATAAACACTTGAAAGACAGAGCTGAAGCATGCTAGTAAAAAGAGGTAATCTTAACTGAGAGCCCAGACACAGCTTATGTCTAACGATGTTGCTTGAAAATCTTACTATGTTTGATGCTGTTGTATTCATCTTGGGAGTGTAGGATGGAAGTGTATATGTAGCAGTTTTAGATGGTATGTAACCTGAGTTGTGCTTAACCTGGCAATACTAGATGGGTCTTTCTAGGGATGCCTTTATTCTGAATCTAGAGGCCCAGAGCTCGAGGTCTAGATTTCAGATCAAAGTTCAAAGCTCAAAAGTTCAAATTAAGTTTATTATCAAAGTACATAAATGTTACCATATACAACACTGAGATTCATTTTCTTGAGGGCATTCACAGTAAATACAAAACACAATAAGAGCACTGAAAGACAGCCCCCAATAGTATGGGCAACAATCAATGTGCAAAAGATAACAAACCGTGTAAATACAAAATGAGCAAAAAATAAGCAATAACTATCAAGAAAATTAGTTGCGGAGTTCTTGAAAATAAGTCTATAGGTTTATGGGAACAGTTCGGCTATGGGATGAGAAGGTTGATGGTTGTGGGGTAATAACTGTTCCTGAACCTAGTGGTGTGGGCCCTGAGGCTTCTGTACCTTCTTTCAGCAGTGAGAAGAGAGCATGGCTTGGATGGTGGGGGACCCTGATGATGGAAGCTGTTTTCCTGTGACAGCACTCTGTGCAGAAGTGCTCAGTGGTGGGGAGGGCTTTACCCATGATGTACTGGGCTGTATCCACTACTTTTTTTAAGGCTTTTCCATTCAAGGTCATGATACAACTAGTTAATAAGTGCTCCACTGCACATCTGTAGAAGTTTGTCAAAGTTTTAGATGGCACGTTGAATCTTTGAAAACTTCTAAGAAACTAGAGGCACTGCTGTGCTTTCTTCATAATTGCACTTACATTCTGGACCCAGAACAGATCCTCTGAAATGATAACACTGAGGAATTTAAAGTTGCTGACCCTTTCCACCTCTGATGATGACCTCATGGACCAGTTTCCTCCTCTTGAAGTCTATAATCAGCTCCTTGGGCTTGCTGACATTGAGTGAGAGGTTGTTGTTGTGGCAACATCAGCCAGATTTTCAATTTTCCCCCATATGCTGATTTGTCACCACCTTTGATTCAGCCAACAACAAAGGTGTCGTCAGCCAACTTAAATATGGCATCGAAGCTGTGCTTAGCTGCACAGTCACAAGTATTAAGCAAGTAGAGTGGGGGCTAAGCACACAGTCTTGTGGTGCACCTGTGCTGATGGGAGATTGTAGAGGAGATATTGTTATCAATCTGCTAGTGAGTTGCACAAGGAGGTATTGAGACCTAGATTTTGAAGCTTACTGATTAATTTTGAGGAGATGATAATATTGAATGCTGAGCTGTAGTCCTCACCGAGGTCCTCATTCATTGCCATCAGTCAGTCCTAGGTTGAGGCCTGAAGGTTGACGAGAAGCCCAATGTTTGAGAATTCACAATTTGGCTGGAGGGTGAAGAAAATGGCCTGTCCTGGGGATAGAGGATTCTGTATTGTGTGGTGGATCAGAGGGAGGGAGGAATGGGGATTTTCTTTTTGCTGTTGTTGCTTGGTACGTTCTGTGTTATTCTGCAGGGTATGGTGGGCACACTATGATGGCGTTGGAATGTGTGATGACACTTGCAGCTACCCCCCAGCACATCCTTGGGTGTGTTGGCTGTTATCACAAACAACACATTTCACCATATGCTTCAACTGACACAAGATAAAGAGTTCTCCGAACTAAATAAAAATACAGAAGGGATAAGTGAAGCGGCCATTGTACGTGAGTAGACCAGTGGCGAGAGTAGAAGCGACAAGCTTTGGCTCAAGGGAGACTTTGGTTTGGAAGAGGCATCGGCTCTATGTAAAGCATCTGTTAAGGCTTTCTTTTTGGTTTCTCCCCCTCTCTTACTGCACCATTTAAATGACTGTGATGTGCTCTTCGTGCTGGATGTTGGAGAACTAGGAGACCCAGAGTCTCCTGGGGAACTACATCTGCATAAAGTGTATCCAGCTGCAGCTCCTTGAAGACAGTGTCAGGGATCTGGAGCAGTAACTGGATGACCTTCGGCTTGTACAGGAGAGCAAGGATATAATTGATCAGAGTTACAGGGAAGTAGTCACCCCGAAGTTGCAGGAGGCGAGTAGCTGGGTGACTGTCAGGAGAAATGGAAATAGGCAGTTAGAGCAGAGTACCCCTGTGGCCATTCCCCTCAAAGACAAGTATACCACTTTGGATACTTTTGTGGGGGATGATCTCCTGGGAGAATGTTACTGGCACTGAGCATGAGTTCATGGTGCAGAAGGGAAAGAGAGAGAGAAGGGAGTGGTAGTGATAGGGGACTTGATAGTGAGGGGAACAGACAGGAGATTCTGTGGATGTGAACGGACACCTGGATGGTATGTTGCCTCCCAGGGGCCAAGGTCAGGGATGTCTCAGATTGTGTCCACATTTTGGAGAGGGAGAGGGAGCAGCCAGATGTCTTGGTACATATTGGTACCATTGACATAGGAAAGAAAAACAATATGGTCCTGAAAAGAGAATTTAGAGAGCTAGGTAGAAAGCTGAGAAGCAGGACCTCCTGGGTAGTAATTTCTGGATTGCTGCCTTTGCCACGCACCAATGAGGGTAGAAACTGGATGATTTGGCAGTTAAATGTCTGGCCGAGAAGCTGGTGCAGGGGGCAGGACTTCAGGATCTTGGATAAATGGGATCGCTTCTGGGAGAGGAATGACCTGTTCCAAAGTGACGGGTTGCAACCTGAACCCAAGGGGGAGCAACATTCTCGCGGGCAGGTTTGTTAGAGCTGTTGGGGAGGGTTTAAACTAATTTGGCAAGGGGGTAGGAACTGGAGTGAAGGGACTCAGGAAAGGATGGATGGTAAAAAAGTAGAGATAGCATGCAGACAGATTGTCAGGAAGGGCAGGCAGGTGCTGGGACTTAGTTGCAGCCAACAGGGATAATCAAATCATTAGGGATGCAGAGTCAGAAAGGACAGCAAATATGGTACTCAATGTGTTGTATCTAAATGTGCATAGTGTAAGAAATAAGGTGGATGATCTTGTTGCAATATTAACAATTGCCAGGTATGATTTTGTGGCCATCACTGAATCGTGGCTGAAGGATAGTTGTAGTTGGGAACTGAATTACACATTACATGAAGGTTACACATTATATTGGAGGGATAGGAAGGTAGGCAGAGGGGGTGGTGTGGCTCTACTGGTAAAGAATGGCATCAAATCGGTAGAAAGGTGTTACATAGGATCGGAAGATGTTGAATCCTTGTGGGTTGAGTTAAGAAACTGCAAGGGTAAAAGGACGTTGATGGTAGTTTATACAGGCTTCCCAACAGTGGCTGGGAGGTGGACCATAGGTTACAGCAGGAAATAGAAAAAGCGAATCCAAGGGCAATGTTATGGTAGTCATGGGAGATTTTAACATGCAGGTGGATTGGGAAAATCAAGTTGGCAGTGGGACTCAAGAGAGGGAGTTTGTTGAATGCTTAAGAGATAGGTTTTTAGAGCAGTTTGTTATTGAGCTTACTAGGGTGTTATGTAATGAATTGGAGGCGATTAGGGAGCTTAAGGTAAAAGAACTCTTAGGAACCACTGATCACAATATGATTGTGTTCAACTTGAAATTTGATGGGGAGAAAGTAAGGTCTGATGTAGCAGTATTTCAGTGGAATAAGGGAAATTACAGTGGTATGAGAGAGGAGTTGGCCAAAGTAAATTGGAAGGAGCTGCTGGCAGAGATGTCAGCAGAGCAGTAATGGCATGCATTTCTGGGAAAAACGAGGAAGGTGCAGGACATGTGTATTACAAAATGAAGAAATACTCAAATGGTAAAATAGTACAACCCTGACTGTCAAGGGAAGTCAAAGTTATTGTAAAAGCAAAAGAAAGGGCATTCAACAAAGCAAAAATTAGTGGGAAGGTAGAGGATTAGGAAGTTTTTGAAAACCTACAGAGAGCAACTAAAGTATAGTTAGAAGGGAAAAGATGAAATATGAAAGCAAGCTAGCAAATAATATCAAAGTGGATAGTAAATTTTTTTTCAAGTATGTTAAAAATGGAAGAGAAATGTGGATATAGGAGTGCTAGAAAATGAGGCAGGAGAAATAATAACAAGGGACAAGGAGATGGCTGATGAACTAAATGAGTATTTTGCATCAGTCTTCACTGTTGAAGTCACTAGCAATATGCCTGATGTTGAAGTGTGTGAAGGAAGATAAGTGGGTGCAGTTACTGTTACAAGAGAGAAGGTGCTCAAAAAGCTGAAAGACTTAAAGGTATGTAAGTCACCTGGACCAGAGGAACTGCATCCTAGGGTTCTGAAAGAGGTTGGCGATAGAGTTTGTGGTGGCATTAGAAATGATCTTTCAAAAATCACTGGACTCTGACATGGTGCCAGAGGACTGGAAAATTGCAAATGTTACTCCACTCTTTAAGAAAGGAGGAAGGCAGCAGAAAAGAAATTATAAACCAGTTAACCAGAACTCAGTGGTTTGGAAGATGTTGGAGTCAATTGCTAAGGATGAGGTGATGGAGTACTTGGTGACACAGGATAAAGTTAGCATGGTTTCCTTCAGGGAAAATTCTGCCTGATGAGCCTGTTGGAATTCTTTGAGGAGATTACAAGTAGGATAGATAAAGGAGATGCAGCGGATGTTGTATATTTGAACTTTCGAAGGCCTTTGACGAGGTGCCACACATGAAGCTGCTTACCAGGCTCATGGTATTACAGGAAAGTTACTAACATGGTTAGAGCATTGGCTGATTGGTGGGAAGCAGTGAGTGGGAATAAAAAGATCCTTTTCTGGTTGGCTGCCAGTAACTAGTGGTGTTCTGTAGGGGTCGGTGTTAGAACTGATGCACCATCAATAACTCACACTGAGACGTAAGGCGAGATATCGGCTTTTATTGACTGGAAGAAGGAACCAGGAGTGAGTGTCTATCATACAATGTCTTGGAGACTGAGGCCGAGCGTCAGGCCGCAGATCTCCTTTATACAGGGGCCTGTGGGAGGAGCCACAGGAGCAGTCAGCAGGGGCGTGTCCCGACAGGCACATAGTTCACCACAAGAACCACTTCTTTTTATGCTGTATATAAATGATTTAGATGACGGAATAGATGGCTTTGTTGCTAAGTTTGCAAATGATACGGAGATTGGTGGAGGGGCAGGTAGTGTTGAGGAAACAAGTAGGATGCAGAAGGATTTAGAAAGATTAGGAGAATGGGCAAAAAAGTGGCAAATGAAATACAATGTTGGAAAATGCATAGTCATGCACTTTGGTAGTAGAAATAAATGTGCAGACTATTTTCCAAACAGTGAGAAAATCCAAGAATCTGAGATGCAGAGGGATATGGGAGTCCTTGTGTAGAACACCCTGAAGGTGAATTTGTAGGTTGAATCAGTGATGACAAAGGCAAATGCCATATTAGCATTCATTTCAAGAGTCTAGAATACAAGAGTAAGGATGTGATACTGAGGCTTTTTAAGGCACTGGTGAGGCCTCACCTTGAGTATTGTGAACAATTTTGGGCCCCTCATCTTAGAAAACATGTGCTGGCATTGGAAAGGGTCCAAAGGAGGTTCATAAGGATGATTCCAGGAATGAAAGGGTTATCATACAAGGAATGTTTGATGGCTCTGGGTCTGTACTTGCTGGAATCCAGAAGGATGGGGAGGGGGGTTTTCATTGAAACCTTTTGAATGTTGAAAGGCCTAGACCGGGGGTCGGCAACCCGCGGCTCCGGAGCCACATGTGGCTCTTTTACGTCTGTGCTGCGGCTCCCTGTTGCTTTGGGAAATAATTGGTCAGTATTTAATTAAAATGTATTTTATGTTAGTTTTTGAAATGTAATTCTAAATTTGAAGATTATGGTGATCTTGTACAATCTAAATAAGACATTGTGGCGACCCATTTCCTGACACATCCGAACCGGCTCACAATTAGCCAGCGTTCAGGCTAAGGGAGATAGCCTACGGGGGTTTGTGAGTACGTGTCTTTTGCAGCATCCGCGCCCATGGGGGGGGGGGGGGCGGGTTGAGGGAGGCTTAAAAGCAAGGCTGTTTAGTTCGAATAAAGCTATCTTTGACTGCAGTTTACTGACTGCGTGTAGCACACCGCTACAACGGGTTTTTATCGCTGGCTGTCCAGAGGGAAGGTGCTGAAATGCTTTGTCGCATGTCTGGAAGAAGTGAAAACTTTCCTGGGCAGCAAAGGGCCCACCTTTCCTGAGCTGGAACAGCCAGAGTGGCTGGAAAAGCTACACTTCATGGTAGACATGACAGCGCACCTGAACACAGCTCTTCAGGGGTAAGGACGTACAGCCCTGCACATGTTGGAGGATGTTTTGGCATTCGAGCGCAAGTTGACAGTGCTTGCCAGAGATTTACAGAAAGGCACATTGTCTCACTTCCCCAATTTGAGAGAGTTCAAACAAGGTCACGACATGATAAATTCGGAGTATTTACATTCTGCAATCATCGCAATGCAAACATCGTTTGGGAAACGCTTCTGTGAGTTCAGAGAGGAAAAAAACACATTATCCTTCCTGGTCACTCCCCTAAGCATCGATCCATCCCTACTGAATACGACTGCATTGTCAGGTGTGAGTCAACCTGACCAAGTATGATAAATATTTTAATTGCCTATTATTTTACGTATATTCATATGTTTTCATTGTTCAGTGAAATAGTCCTTTTATTTTTCAGGTTGACAGCTGGCTGACGTTATTTTTGGTTTGCTGCTGGCGGCAAATTTAAGTTTGGCGTTTTTCATAAATACAAGAAGGACTCAAATAGATGTTGAGTATTTTACTTAAAAGTAACCTTCAACCCAACGTCTTTTTTTCGGAGTTCAAAATGTTTTTGTTGCATGCAGAAATGTAATTTCGTTTTCTCTGCAGGAGTTCATCATTTCATAAATGCAACACATTATAGTTTGTTTATACATAGTATAAAGGCAAAACAAAACGTTGTATGCAGTGTTACTTCATTTTAAATGTCAAACGGGTTTTGCGGCTCCCAGTGTTTTCTTTTCTGTGGGAAACGGGTCCAAGTGGCTCTTTCAGTGGTAAAGGTTGCTGACCCCTGGCCTAGACAGAGTAGATGTGAAAAGGATGTTTCCCATGGTTGGAGAGTCTAGGACAAGAGGGCATAACCTCAGGATAGAGGGGTGCCCTTTTAAAACAGAGGTGCAGAAAAATTTCTTTAGCCAAAGGGAGGTGAATTTGTGGAATATGTTGCCGTATGCAGCTATGGAGGCCAGGTTGTTGGGTGTATTTAAGACAGAGATTGATAGGTTCTTGATTGTGCATGACATCAAAGGCTTTGGGGAGAAGACAGGGAACTGGGGTTGAGGAGGAGATGGGAAAAAGGATCAACCATGATTAAATGGCGGAGCAGACTCGATGGGCCAGATGGCCTAATTCTGCTCCTATGTCTTATGGTCTTATAAATGAATAAATCCAAATCGAATCTGAATTGAATATAAGCCATGCTCTTCCTTATGGAATGTTTGATGTGACTGTGTTCAGGGAGTTTTACTCTGCATTCAACCAAGCTATATGAAATACTTCTGAAGAATCCATAACCTTCCACCAAAGTCACGTGTAACAGCCTGGGAAAGGTTTCACTACTAATGTGATGGTCTTTCTGTAGAAGCACTACTAATGTGATGGTTTTTCTGTAGCAACTGTGTTTGGGTTCTGGCTAGAGATAACGGGGGCTCCGCTGTTCAATGAAGGGAATGTTTTTTACTTGTTGCGTGCTTGCAACTGAGGTGATCTGGGTCTTTTGTTTGGCAGAAGATGGTGAGAGAAGAAGCCAGAAAGGAGAGGTTGTAGACACCGGAAAGGAGTGTTCTTGGAGTGGGGCTGGGAGTCGACGAAGCCCAGGGAAATCGATGGAGGACCAGCGGAAGGGAAGCCGTGAGCTCCAACTTGTGCACATTGGACTGTTTCAATAAAATGGGCCCTTTTCTTTTTTTTACTTTACTTAACCCTTTAGTCAAATTACGAATTACAAAGCTAAATTGTTTAATTGCATATGGTATACTGTCTGTCATTTCGTGGTACTAATTTGTAACAGGGTAATACATCACGCAGCATCCACACAAACAGGGGGTTTTGCATCTCAATCTCATACGTTTGGTGGGGCCAGAGATTGTCTTCCCTAGACTTACACAGCCGACAGAACCAGATGGTTACATGTGTTATAGAAATACTGAGAGGACTATAATTTACATCTAACTCAAAGCATACCTGATCAAGAAATGCATGTCAATGGCACTTTGTAATGAAATTGGAATTACATTTTTATTTCTTTTAGTGAAAAGAAAAATCACCTTAGATAAAGAGAAATTTTACTGCTTACCAACAAATTAACAGTACAACCAATCTTCTTATTTTCAGCATCATCTCCTTTCATACAATCCCTATTGAAAAAAAAGGAACTTGTGCTTAGGAGCTGTTTCTACAGATACAAAAATACATGACATTGTATTGGATTTATTATAAAGCATACTGGATTTCTCTAAAATAATACAGGTAACCTTTTAAGTGAAATCAGACTGAAACTTCACTGCCATAATATAGTGTCTCCATATATAATCACATCCTAAAGTTTCATAAAGTGCCATGAGAAAGGAATTGGACAACCAAGTACCTAAATTTTGTGCTGCACTACAACAGATTCAAATGTTTCAGGGAATAGATCTGTTAGTATAAGTTGTGTGGGGGGGGGGGCAGTTAAAATTTAACAGTTTTTCAGAAAGCTAACTCTTCATTTCATCAGTTTGAACCAGGAGTGGTAGTAAGTCCTTCGGTGTCTAGAGATTGCTTCACACTTAGTCGGATCATGGCTGATCTATTACTCAACTCTTTATCTTCATGTCCTCACCAAATGAGCTTCTCATATTCTCAAAACTTATACTTCCAAGTGACACAACATTCAAAATCTTGGGGTGAGAGAATTACAGACTTCTGCTAAAATTTGTGTGTGATTTGCTTTCTGATGTTTTCCTCAAGTGAATTTATTCAAATCTCAGTAGAGAGTTTGGTGAATGTTATGTTGCAGTGTCCACTGCAGCAGAGTGCCACAGTGTTCAGCTGGTCATTGGCTTATTATTGTCACAGTACTGAGATATTGTGAAAAGCATTATTTTATTTCTTTAGAGATACAGCACGGTAATAGGCCCATTCAGCCGAATGAGCCCATGCAGCCTGATTACACCTATGTGATCAGTCAACCTGCTAACCCATACATCTTTGGAATGTGGGAGGAAACTGAAGCATCCAGTGGAAATCCACGCTGTCATGAGGAAAACATACAATGTCCTCACAGACAGTGATGGAATTGAACGCAAATCACTGGCATTATGGTAACTGCTATGCTATCTTGCATGCTACCCTGACTCGTCATTCAATACATAAAGTAGTACAAAGGTGGGGGGAGGGGAATTGTTACTGATGCAGAAAGAGACACTTGCAGGTAGGCTAATAAAGTGCAAGGGACGTGGTGAAGTAGACTGAGATCAAGAGTTCATATTTATTGTGCAGCAGGTCTTAAATGTACAACAGGAAGGGAGCCCAGTGGTTTGTGTTCTCAGGGTTCTCTATCTTCTGTGCAATAGAATGGGGGAGAAGAGAGATTGGCCAGGGTGGCAGGAGTCATTGTTTATATTGACTGCTTGCCTGAGGCAGCAGGAAAAGTATACAGTCGATGGTGGGGAGGTGGTTTGCACGATGGACTGTACTGCATTCACAGCTCCCTGCAGTTACTGTGATTTTGGGCAGAGCAGTTGCCATACAAAGCTGTGAAGCACCCAGATAGATGCTTTCTATAGTGCGTTTAGTGTGTTAGATTTTCATCAGTGACTATCTTTGCAAACTCATCAATTAAATTCTCTGCAGCTTCGTGATCAGCAAATGCTTTATCACCATAAATCTTTAAAATTTAATGCTATGACTTTCTTAAATTTCTGCAACAAGCCTGCTGAATATTGATAACTACCTTCAAATTTCAGTTCCTGATAAATATATCTTTGCTTGTTTCATGTTAAGCGGCATATGTTTACTCAGACGTTGACAAATCCACTCTTTCTAATTTTCATTACATATGTGAGCTGACTTCTCAGAACTGCCTGTGGTGTGCTGAGACCTGCGCATCGCCTGGGAACCTACCCAGAGTTTGTGAAATTTTCCTTTTGTGATTTAATGTCAGTGTTCAAATATTGGATATCAAAAATTTTCAGACTTTGGAATTTTGGAGAGGAAGGTACTCAACCTGTACTTATCTAAATGGTCCTTGAACGTTGTGAGGCAGTTTGTCTTCAACACTTACTCAAGATGCACATTCTAGATTTTAACCACTCTTTTTGTGTCAAAAATTCTTCTTCTAAATCTCCCATTCTCACCATAAACCTCTGCCCTTTGTTTTAGACAACCCCCTATCGTCTACACTACCTACACACTTCCTAATCTTGCAGATGTTGGTCAGGTTTTTGTTTGGATAATTGTTTATCGGGATGGAGGCCAGTGACTAGCGGGGTGCCTCAGGGATCTGTTTTGGGCCCAATGTTGTTTGTAATATACATAAATAATCTGGATGATGGGGTGGTAAATTGGATTAGTAAGTATGCCGATGATACTAAGGTAGGAGGTGTTGTGGATAATGAGGTGGGTTTTCAAAGCTTGCAGGGAGATTTATGCCGGTTAGAAGTATGGGCTGAACGTTGGCAGATGGAGTTTAATGCTGAGAAGTGTGAGGTTCTACATTTTGGCAGGAATAATCCAAATAGAACATACAGGGTAAATGGTAGGGCATTGAGGAATGCAGAACAGAGAGATCTAGGAATAACAGTGCATAGTTCCCTGAAGGTGGAGTCTCATGTAGATAGGGTGGTGAAGAAGGCTTTTGGAACGCTGGCCTTTATAAATCAAAGCATTGAGTACAGAAGTTGGGATGTAATGTTAAAATTGTACAAGGCATTGGTAAGGCCAAATTTGGAATATTGTGTACAGTTCTGGTCACCGAATTATAGGAAAGATATCAATAAATTAGAGAGAGCGTGCAGAGACGATTTACTAGGATGTTACCTGGGTTTCAGCACGTAAGTTACAGAGAAAGGTTGAACAAGTTAGGTCTCTATTCATTGGAGCATAGAAGGTTGAGGGGGGATTTGATCAAGGTATTTAAAATTTTGAATGGGATAGATAGAGTTGATGTGAATAGGCTGTTTCCATTGAGAGTAAGGGAGATTCAAACGAGAGGACATGATTTGAGAGTTAGGGGGCAGAAGTTTAAGGGAAACACGAGGGGGTATTTCTTTACTCAGAGAGAGATAGCTGTGTGGAATGAGCTTCCTGTAGAAGTAGTAGAGGCCAGTTCAGTTGTGTCATTTAAGGTAAAATTGGATAGGTATATGGACAGGAAAGGAATGGAGGGTTATGGGCTGAGTGCGGGTAGGTGGGACTAGGTGAGAGTAAGAGTTCGGCACGGACTAGGAGGGCCGAGATGGCCTGTTTCCATGCTGTGATTGTTATATGGTTATATGGTTATCCTTCAGCATTTTCTGCTCTAAGGAAAGCAAACCCAGACTACTCAAGCTCTGCTTATTAAATGAAATACTCCTGTCCCCTCTGCACCTTCCCAGTGCAATTACACCCTTTTTATACAATGGCAACCAGAACTGCATATGATTTTCGTAATGTAGCCATCCAGTGTTTTAAAACATGATATCCCAAAACTTGCATTTTATACCTTTTTTAAAAGAGCACTTAGTGATAATACTCTTTCATTACCCAGCCCTAATTATCATAGAGAGATAAAGCAGGGAAACAGGCCATTTGGTTCATCAGATCCATGTCCACCATATTCTATATCGAGACAATTCTAGTGCTTGTCTAGATACAAGTTCCACCCAAGGATACTGAAAATGGGAAGGTTAGTTTCCAAAATACAATAATATCATAGGACTGGTAAGTTTCAAGGTAGCAAAGAGGCTAGCGTAACACCAATGATGTGGGTCCTTTTCCTGCCATTGTTTGTAAGGAGTTTGTACGTTCTCCCCATGACTGTGCTCTGGTTTCCTCCCACATTCCAAAGATGCATGGGTTAATAGGTTAATTGGTCACGTGGTTGTAATTGGGAGGTATGGACTTAATGGGCTGGAAGGGCTTGTTACCATGCTGTATTTCTAATTAAAATAGAAATGTTACTGAATTATTCATAATGGGCCACGGATAAACTGAATAATTCCAATCCTATGATTTGTTAGCTCTGGGGAACCTCTAAGAATATCTTAAAAGAACTGAAAAGGGAACTTTTAGAAAAGTACCATGCAGCATACAATCGAGGAAGGCAGTTTACACCTGATGAATTAAACTAATACAACAGCTAGATACATTTGCTGTTGAGTCTTGGAATTGTTGACTTGGATGAATTTTAAAATGTAGCACACCTTTGAAATGAAGTTGAATTTGAGATTCTACACATTTATTCCTAAAAAAGCTCAATATATTGAAACTATGGTACAAACTAGCAGTACATCTTTCAACAAATTTACCTCAAATGTGAGGTATCAACTAATAAACCCCTGATCCTTCTCATTTTAAGACAATCACCAAACATTAAAAACTCAATAAATATTTAAAACACTCCATTAATAAATTTAACTTAACAAATTGTCATTAAAGTCTCTCCCAGGTGTGCCAATTCGCTGAAATTAACAATCAAGCACTTTCTGCACCAGTTCTGATTGAACACAGGATACTCATGTACTGGGAATTACCATAACTTTGGACTATCTTATGAGTTATACCTCTGACTGCACGATGAGTCCAGAGAAATAACTGGTAACTGCTTTTCTTCAAAATAGCATTGAGCTACAGTCTCTATCACAGCTCAGACTTAATTGCATTTTAAGTTTGTACAGATGGTTTTGGGCCAGAGAGGGGAGTTAAGGATCAGATTAAGGTTTAGTGGGAGTGAGGTGGCAGAGTTAGAGGTCAGATTAGAGTTTAGGGCTAGAGATGTGGAGGAGTTAGAAGCTAGGTTTCCCAGACGTGTAGACTTGGGACAAAGGATATTTGGAGTCTATGCCTCCGCTGCACACTTGTAGACGTGGATGGGTGATGAAGGACATCTATGGATGTTAGGTTGTCGCAGGTCCCTTGGATTGGATGCCTGTGCCAGCAGGAGGTGCAAGGGCTGGTCAGTCAGTGGGCCCAGTGCTCGAGCCTGGAATTTGAGGTCTTGTCATCGGCTAGTCTGGGTATTGATACTGATGATCAGAGCCCAAAGGTTGATCAATAGTTGAAGCCAAGGCCTGATGGCTGAAGCCTGGAGACTGGAGACCAGTCTGGAATTGGAGGACTGTTTGCATGGAGGGTGGAAGGGAGGACAGGGGCTTATTTTACTGTTGTTTTGTTGCTTGTCTTGTTCTGTATTGTTATTGTTCTGCTGAGCATTGAGGGCATGCAATGTTGGCCCAGCGCATCCCTAGGTGTGTTGTTTGTTGACACAAATGGCACATTTTACTGTATGTACATGATGTACTGTGCATGATAAATAAATATGAATCTGAACTTCGATATTTTCTTTAAAATCCCAAACCTCCTTCATTTACCCAGTGGCAATATGTACCTCTGGTACTGTATTAACACATCCCGATACCTCTTAGTGATAGTGTCATGTTCAGTTATCAGAAAGAGATTGTTCAATTGATATAAAAATGCATTGCTGGCAGAGTGGCAGCTCTAATCTAAGGTTGACAGGCAACTCTATTTACTAAATGCTGCATAATGATTATTTGATAGACTGTTTGAAAGCAACCAGCCACATTACTCTCTGATTAGTTTGTGCTACAGAGAGATTTGATAAGCCAGAAAGTCAGAGAATTAATGCTTTCATATTAAACATTTTGTTTCAGAAACAACGAGAATTTGGAAAAGGCACTTACCCTTTTAACTAGGGCTAGTGTGATATAGTTCTTTATTTAATATTTAAAATAAAATTCATCTTAATTACCATTGCACCCATTCAGGCATATTATAGGAAATCATTGGTTGTTGACAACATTGGTGATATCATAAAATATTTGTTTTAATTATCAATGTGTTCTTTTAGTTCCAAATTGACCATGCAGACTAGAACACTATATAAAGGCCAAATCATGAGATACAACAGACAGACGGAGAAACAGTCCTGAATTGTCGTAGAAACACAATGCCATTCTCAAGATAAATTACCCGTGATTAATTGCCTGCTTCAGAAAGATGGTTTGTGATATTCATCACCTCTTTCAAACCTGACTAGTATTTTGCAAAGGATGAGTTTTGTCAATTCAAAACTAGGTGCAGCTGATAACCAGACCTTAATGCAGCTACAGGTAGCTGATAGAAACTAGGTCACGCAACCATAAGCTCCCGATAAGGACAAGACAAAGATGGGAAGATTACCCATTCCAGGGCAATGGAAAGGAGAATGATGAGAGTTAACAGCAATGAAACAAATTCCTGGAACCATGACAACGTAGATCAGGAGTATTCAGAGGCACATATTCTGTAACAAGTACTGAAGAAGAATAGGTTTGGTTTTTAGAAGCTTTACATGCCTTTGGATACATGGGTAGGAATTTAATTATTTCCCATGTCAAATCAAATCAATGTGCCCACCATTACATAGTTTCAAACTCACACTATATATAACTGAAACATTCATTACAAATGAAACAAAAAAAGTTGAAGACCCCTTATGGGTTCTGTCAGCTTCATTGGAGGAATCCCATGAACTGATGATGACAATTTGTACATTTAAGCCTCTGGGAAATGTTGCAACATTTATGCACCATGCATGCATTAATATGTTTAAGGATTTGTAATTTTTCAAATAATTATTGTAAGATGTAACTACCAGTAAAAGTCATTGTCAGATAGAAGCTCGTTAGTGAAGGATCTAATGTTGCTCTGCTAGCCACTGCTAACTTTTAAAACTGTATGGTCTGAAATCAATGAAGGAATAAGCACACTGTTAAACTCACAGCACAGCACAGCACAGAGAGCATCACAGCACAGTACAGGCCCTTCAGCTCATTAGCGAAGAATCAACTAACATTGCTCTGCTAGCCATTGCTAACTTTCCGCCCTTTCAAAACATTATTGTCCGAAACTAATGAAGGATAAGCACACTGTTAAATTCATAGAACACAGAATAATAAAGCACAGTAAAGTCCCTTCAGCCCATGATGCTGTGCCAACTTTTTAACCTACTCCAAGATCAATCTAACCCTTCCCTCCTACATAACCCTCCATTTTTCTATCATCCATGTGCTTATCTAAGAATTTCTTAAATACCTTTTACGTATCTACCTCTACCACCATCCCTGGCAGGGCGTTTCATGCACTAACCACTCTTGGTGTAATAAACTATCTCTGACATCCCCTACACTTTCCTCCAATCACCCTGGAAAATGTCCCTGACTATCCACTTGATCTATATCTCTTATCATTTTGTACACCTCTACTGAGCCAGTTCTCACCCTCCTTTGCCCCAAAAAGAAAAGCACTAGCTCACTCAACCTATCCTCAGAAGTTACGCTCTCTAGTCCAAGCTGCACCCTGTTAAATCTCCTCTGCATGCTCTCTAAAGCTTCCACATCTTTCCTATAATGAGGAACCAGAATTGAACATAACCCTGGTCTAACCAGGGGTTAACAGAGTTGCAACATTACCTCATGGCTCTTGAACTCAGTTCTTGACTAATGAAGGCCAACACACCACACACCCTCTTGCAGCTTATGCTACAAATTAGACGGATTTTTGAGAAGAGGGGATCTCACTCAGGTCTACTGTTTGAGCAGAAATGGGAGCAGTGACTCACTTCAGCAAAATAGAGCTTTGAACAGCAACTAATTCACATTTGGGTTGATTAGCAAGAGTAAATTAAAGGAAGGCAGGGACAAGTACAGCAGTCATTGCCAGAGTGGTGATCTTGAGGCTTTAGCTCTTTGAGGCTTCAGTCAGAGAAATCAAAAGAAAAGCTCAAGATAGTTTTTTTGCTCCTTCCCTTCTTTATATCTGCTCAGCTAGGACAGTAGAGAAGTCAGGCAAGATAGTGGTATGCTCCTTTTGTGGGATGTGGGAAGGCAGGGAGACCTCCAGTGTCCCTGATGACAATTGAGAGAAGTGCATCCACCTGCAGCTTCAAACACTCCTTGTTGAGAAGTTGGAGCTGGAACTGGATGAACTCCGGGTCACTTGGGAGGCTGAAGGGGTGATAGATAGGATATATAGAGAGAAAGTTATACCCAAGGTGCAGGACACAGGAAATGGGTGACAGGAAGGGGAAAAGAGTTAAGGAGCTAGTGCAGAGCCAATCAAGTGCCCCCTCTCCCCCCTTCAACAACATGTACAGTGGTATGCAAACGCTTGGGCACCCCTGGTCAAAATTTCTGTTACTGTGAATAGTTAAGTGAGTAGAAGATGAACAGATCTCCAAAAGTCATAAAGTTAAAGATGAAACATTCTCTTCAACATTTTAAGCAAGATTAGTGTATTATTTTTGTTTCGTACGATTTTAGAGTGAAAAAAAGGAAAGGAGCACCATGCAAAAGTTTGGGTACCCCAAGAGATTTGAGCTCTCAGATAACTTTTCTTTCTTTTTCAATCTTTTTATTATTATTATTAATATCAACAAAATAAAATTGATACATAGATAATGGGATTATAAACACACATTTCAACTGAACATGAAAGAATACATAAGCAATGGTTGCAGTATAAATGAGTCTTCCCAAATCATGGATGATACAAATAACAAATAAACAAGGCAAACCTAGGTATATCATAATATATATAAAAAAAACAGAAAAAAGAAA
The DNA here is from genome assembly GCF_030144855.1 of Hypanus sabinus. Lineage (NCBI taxonomy): Eukaryota > Metazoa > Chordata > Chondrichthyes > Myliobatiformes > Dasyatidae > Hypanus > Hypanus sabinus. The sequence continues at coordinate 64,277,113 of NC_082724.1, read as the reverse complement.
AAGAAAAAAAATTATGCAAAAAAAACTAATCTAATAACTAATAAGGAAAAAACAAAAAAAGAAAAGAGAAAAAGAAAAAATGGAAAAAATGGGCTGTTTATAATATCTCACAAAAATACAAAATCATCAGTGTTGTCAACTCCGATCCTCTCAACATATATAAAATTGAAACTGGAAAAACAAATAGGCTTGGAACAGGGTTCTATTACATCATATGAAAATATTGAATAAATGGTCTCCATATCTTTTCAAATTTAATAGAAGTATCAAATACAACACTTCTATTTTTTTCTAAATTTAGACATAACATAGTTTGAGAAAACCAATGAAATAAGGTAGGATTAATTTCTTTCCAATTCAACAAAATAGATCTTCTATTGTCGAATAGATCATTCGACAAGCGGAAGAGGATAAATGGAGTGAGTCCATCATTGGTAAACCAAAAATTGCAGTAATAGGATGAGGTTGTAAATCAATGTTCAATACCATAGAAATAATATCAAAAATGTCTTTCCAATATTTTTTCAAAAGCGGACATGACCACAACATATGAGTTAAAGACGCTATCTCAGAATGACATCTGTCACAAATAGGATTTATATAGGAATAAAAATGAGCCAATTTATCCTTGGACATATGAGCTCTATGCACAACCTTAAACTGTATTAATGAATGTTTAGCACATCTAGATGATGTATTAACTAATTGAAGAATTTTATCCCAATTCTCAATAGGGATAGTAAGGTTAAGTTCTCTTTCCCAATCATTTTTAATCTTATAGAAGGGCTCTGAACGTATCTTCATAATTATATTGTAAAGTTTTGATATTAGCCCTTTCTGAGAAGGATTTAGTTCAAACAAATTCTCCAAAATACCTGAAGACACAAAATTTGGAAAAGTAGGAAGTACAGTATTTAAGAAATTCCTAATCTGTAAATATCTAAAAAAATGAAATTTAGGCAGATTATATTTATTAGATAATTGTTCAAAAGACATAAGACAATTATCCAAAAATAAATCAGAAAATCATAGTAATCCTTTAGTCTTCCAAGCTGAATAAGCTTGGTCTATAATAGAAGGATAAAAAAAGCAATTGGATACAATAGGAATATTTAAAACAAACTGAATCAACCCAAAAAATTTCTGAAATTGAAACCATATACGTAAAGTATGTTTAACTATCGGGTTGTCAATTCGTTTCGGCAATTTAGAAAGAGCAAAGGGAAGAGAAGTCCCAAAAATAGAACCCAATGAAAATCCTTGTACAGATTTAATTTCCAGGTTCACCCAATGAGGGCTAAAAGATATATCCCAATCCTTTAACCAACATATCAAATATCGGATATTAACTGCCCAATAATAAAATCTAAAATTAGGCAATGCCAACCCACCTTCCTTCCTTGCCTTCTGTAAATATTTATTACCTAATCTAGGATTTTTATTCTGCCATATATATGAGGAAATTTTTGAATCAACATTAGCAAAACAAGATTTCGGAATAAAAATTGGTACCGCTTGAAATATATATAAAAACTTGGGTAAAATAACCATCTTAATAGCATTAATCCGACCTATCAGAGATAAAGATACTGGTGATCATTTAGTAAACAAACATTTAATCTGATCGATTAAGGGTAAAAAATTAACCTTAAATAAGTCCTTAAAGTTTTCTGTGATTTTAATCCCTAAGTAAATAAAAGAGTCATTAACTAATTTAAAAGGTAAATTTCCATAAATTGGAACCTGTCTATTTAAAGGAAACAATTCATTCTTATTAAGATTTAATTTATACCCAGAAAAGTTACTAAATTGAGCCAACAATGATATAACTGCAGGAATGGATTTCTCAGGATAAGAAATAAATAATAATAAATCATCTGTATATAATGATAGCTTATGTATATCTGTCCCACGATTAATGCCAAAAATGTTCCGTGATTCTCTGATAGCAATTGCCAAGGGTTCTAAAGCAATATCAAATAATAATGGACTAAGAGGACAGCCTTGTCTAGTACCCCGAAATAAACGAAAAAAGGGAGATCTTTGATTGTTAGTAAGCACCGAGGCTACTGGAGTATGATTTATCAGTTTAATCCAGGAAATGAATGTCGGACTAAAATTAAACTTCTCAAGCACATTAAATAAGTATGGCCATTCAACTCTATCAAATGCTTTCTCCGCATCTAATGAAATGACACATTTTGAAGTGCTATGTGAAGGAGTATAAACAATATTCAATAATCTCCTAACATTGAAAAAAGAATAGCGATTTTTAATAAAACCAGTTTGATCTTCCAAAATAATTTGGGGTAATACCTTCTCCAGCCTGGATGCCAGTAACTTGGAAAAGATCTTGGAATCTACATTCAATAAAGATATTGGTCTATAGGATGCACAGTCAGTAGGGTCTTTATTTTTCTTCAATATTAAAGAAATGGAAGCTCTATAAAAAAATTGTGGCAGATTGCCCAATCTAATTGCTTCTTCAAAAACCGTGCATAACCAAGCAGAAAAACATTTAAAAAATTCTACTGTATACCCATCTGGACCTGGTGCATTCCCAGAATTCATTGAGGAAATAACCCCTTTAATATTTGCATCCGTAATAGGAATTTCTAATATTGAAAGATCATCTGATGATAATTTTGGAAAATTCAATTTCCCAAGAAAATCACACATGGTATTATGATCATGAGGGAATTTGGAATGAAACAGGGAGGTATAAAAATCTTGAAATGGTTTGTTTATCTCATCATGGTTAACTGTCAGATCCCCATTCTGCTGACGGATCTTAGTAGTTTGACGTTTAACCAAAGCATTCTTCAATTGACTAGCTAACAGTTTACCCGATTTATCACTATGTATATAAAAATCAGATCTGGTTTTCATTAATTGATTTTCAATCAAAGATGTAAGTAATAAACTATGTTCCATTTGAAGTTCAACCCTTTGTTTATAAAGCTCCTTACTAGGAGTAGTCAAATATTTCTTGTCAATCTCTTTAATTTTATCAACCAATAAAAGAGTTTCCTTCTTAATGTGTTTTCTTAGACCAACGGAGTAGGAGATAATCTGTCCACGTATATATGCTTTAAAAGTGTCCCAAAGTGTTTCGCAAGAAATATCATCTGTGGAATTAGTTGAAAAGGAGAAATCGATCTGTTCCTTCATAAATTTAATAAAATCCGGATCTTGCAGTAAGGTAGAATCAAGTCACCATTGTCTAGCACTAGAAGCAGTATCCGTAAATTTAATAGAAAGTTTTAATGGAGCATGGTCAGAGATGGCTATAATATCATAATTACAACCAATTACCGATGGAATAAAACAAAAAATAATCAATTCTCGAGTAGGAATGATAAACATGTGAGAAAAAAATGAAAACTCTTTGTCCTTAGAATGCCGAAATCTCCAAATATCAAAAATTCCATTATCTGTCAAAAAAGAGTTAATACAAGTGGCCGACTTATTAGGTAAAGTCTGAGTAGATATAGTTTTGTCCAACAAAGGATTTAAACAACAATTAAAGTCACCACCCATTATTAAATTATATTCATTTAGATTAGGTAGAGAAGTAAATAAGGACTTAAAAAATCAGAACAATCCACATTTGGAGCATAAACATTAACCATAGCAACCTTTTTGTTAAAAAGTAAGCCAGTAATTAACAAAAATCTACCATTCAGATCTGAAAAGATATCGTGTTGGACAAATGCAATAGAGGAGTCAATACTGTTGATCCCTCCAAAACCTAAAAAAGCGATAATTGTCCTCTTTCCTCACATGAGTTTCTTGTACAAAAATAATATGAGCATTAAGTCTTTGGAATACTTTGAAAATCTTTTTCCGTTTAATCGGATGGTTTAAGCCATTAGTATTCCAAGAGACAAAATTAATGGTCTGAGTCATATTTCTGAATTCAACCCTTTGGTATATAAAGGTTTAAGCAAATTATGAACTCATGCACCCGGAAGAGGAACAAAAATAAGGGGCAGACCTGGAAGTGACAACATAGCAGATATTTTAATAGTTTAAAATCAGCCCAAAAGAAGAAACAAAAAAAAAAACTGATGTAAGTAAGGAACATAAGATTTAGAAAAAAAAACCCTACCCCCCCCACCCAAGAGGAGAAAAGACCATCCCAGCCAGGAAAAGGCTGGGAAAAAGGAGAAATGAAACTAAATCTACCCCCATATCAGCAGAAGACAACTCCGATATAAAGGATAAAAAAAAAATCCACCCAAACTCTAAAGAAATAATAATCACTATACTAAAACCAAACTTCTTAATATAATTGGTAGTAAAAAAAACCAAAAAGAATATAATCACTAGTAACTTATAAATCGGGTTAAAACCCACACAAACCAAAAAAAAAATTAAATTGTGATAAGAAATGCATTATAGGAAGAAGACGAGAGAAAAAAAATGGCGAAATCAAAAAAAAAGCCAAAAATATTTTAGAGAAGAAACCGCCATCTTAGTAAAAAAAAATTCACCTTCGAAGGATTAATAATAATGACCAAAGATAAAGTACAGTAGTTGAAGTAAGTAAAATAAAAAGATTAGTATATCGAAAAAAAAACTTTAATTAGAGTATAAAATATAGAGTAAACCTACACCAATAGCCAGAAACAAAATCTGGTTTTTGAAACAAAAACCATCTTGCATGATCAAAATCATTCATTTATTAGAGATGAGAATCCGTAGTAGTAGGGAAGTTCTCATTCAGAAAACTTCTCGCTTCAGATGCAGAAAGGAAAACACGCCGTGGTGCATTCGGAGGCGAGATTCTGAGACAAATCAAAACTCCCGTTTGACTGCAAAAGACCTTCAGGAAGATTTAGCAGACTCTGGAATGGTGGTGCACTGTTCTACTGTGCAGCGACACCTGCACAAATATGACCTTCATGTAAGAGTCATCAGAAGAAAACCTTTCCTGCATCCTCACCTCAAAATTCAGTGTCAGAAGTTTGCAGAGGATCATCTAAACAAGCCTCACACGCAAAATGCTGGTGGAACGCAGCAGGCTATGCAGCATCTATAGGAAGAAGTACTGTCGACGTTTCCGGCTGAGACTCTTCGTCAGGACTGACAAGCTCTAACCAAGCCTGATGCATTTTGGAAACAAGTCCTGTGGACTGATGAAGTTAAAACAGAACTTTTTGGCCGCAATGAGCAAAGGTATGTTTGGAAAAAAAAGGGTGCAGAATTTCATGAAAAGAACACCTCTCCAACTGTTAAGCACGGGGGTGGATTGATCATGCGTTGGGCTTATGTTGCAGCCAGTGGCATGGGAAACGTTTCACTGGTACAGGGAAGAATGAATTCAATTAAGTACCAGAAAATTCTGGAAGCAAACATCACACCATCTGTAAAGTAGCTGAAGATGAAAAGAGGATGGCTTCTACAACAGGATAATGATCCTAAACACACCTCAAAATCCAGAATGGACTACCTGAAGAGGTGCAAGCTGAAAGTTTTGTCATGGCCCTCACAGTCACCCAACCTAAACATCATCAAAAAATCTGTGGAGAGACCTCAAAACAGCAGCGTATGCAAGACGACCCAAGAATCTCACAGAACTGGAAGCCTTTTGCAAGGAAGAATGTATGAAAATCCCCCAAACAAGAACTGAAAGACTCTTAGCTGGCTACAGAAAGTGTTTACAAGTGTGATACTTGCCAAAGAGGATGTTACTAAGTACTGACCATGCAGGGTGCCCAAACTTTTGCTTCGGGCCCTTTTCCTTTTTTATTATTTTGAAACTGTAAAAGATGGAAATAAAAGCAATCTCGCTTAAAATATTAAGCAAATGTGTCATCTTTAACATTATGCCTTTTGGAAATTAGGTCATCTATTACTTGCTTAGCTATTCACCGTAACAGAAATTTTGACCAGGGGTGCCCACACTTCTGCATGCCACTGTACAGTATATCACTTTGATACTGTTGGCGGTGGGGAGGTGGGGGGAGGTTTGATCTAACAGAAGAAAGTCACAATAGTCAGGTCTCTGGCACTGAATTGGCTCTGTGACTCAGAAGGAAAGGGGGAAAGAAAAGGCATGTCGTGGTGATAAGGGATTTGGTAGTTAGAAGAAGGAGAGGAGGTTCAGTGGACAAGAACAAGGTTCCCAGATGGTATCTTGCCTCCTGGGTGCCAGGACACAGGACATCTTGGATTGAGTCCTCAGCATTCTTAAGTGGGAAGGTGAACTGCCAGGGGTTGTGGTCCATGTAAATTACCATGTAATAAGGGTAGGATGAATGATGAGGTTCTGCATAGGGGGTTCACTTTGGACTTGAAGGCAATTCGATGTGGCAGAACCAAGGCAAGGCGAGGCAGCGGGCACATCACCAACAGCAAGGAAGATCTGAGGTTTGATCATGTTAAGTGCCATACCGTATCAGGAAGGTCAGTTACAGGCTGAATCAAGATGGCAAGTTCCAGGCACCTGGGTGCATCAAGTGGCTGAACTCGATGTTTGAGCTGCCAGGTGTTATGGCCTGAGGCGAGAGCTGCTCCAAGACTGAGCTCTGTGCTGAACTATGGGACTCTCTTTGTAGACTTCTGTTCAGAAAACTTTCCTTGCGGTTATAGTCCGCATGATGTGTATTTTCTCTCTGTACATTGGGTGTCGACTGTCTTTTTTATGGGCTCCTTTACATTATTTACTGGTTTTTATGTGGGCATGGTGTGTTTTTATTCTGCATATTAGGTGTTCGATGGTCTTTTTTCTACATCGGTTCTTTCAGGTTTCTTTGTTTCTTTGCTGCCACTTAGGAGACAAGTCTCAAGATTGTATGTCTATATACTTCGATAATAAATGTACTTTGAACTATTAGCTATGTTACTAAATACTACCCTTCTCTTGATCCATCTTTTTGAAGCATTCACGGTAGGACAAAGAAATACAATAAAATGAAGAAGGGTCTCGGTCCAAAACGTTGATTGTTTATTTATTTCTATAGATGCTGCCTGACTTGCTGAATTCTTCCAGTAATTTTGTGTGTGTTGCTTTGGATTTTCAGTATTTCTCATGTTTAATACTATCAAAAACAATAGAATCAGTGAAAAATTATACACAAAGAATGACAAGCAAAACCAATGTGCAAAAAAGATAAACTGTACAAATACAAAATAATTAATAATAATAATAATGATAATTAAAAATAAATAAATATTACCGAGAACATGAGCTGTAGAGCCCTTAAAAGTGAGTCCATAGGTTGTGTACAGTGATCAGTTCAGTGTTGTAATGAGTGAAATTGTCTGTACTGGTTCAGTAGCCTGATGGTTGAAGGGTAATAATTGTTCCTGAACCTGATGGTGTGAGACCTAAGGCTCCTGGTAGTAGCAAGAAGAGAGAATGGCCTGAATGGTGGGGGTCCTTGATGATGGATGCTGCTTCCTTGTGGCAGTGCTCCTTGTAGATGTGCTCAGTAGTGAGGAGGGCTTTTCCTGTGATGAACTGGTCTGTAACCACCACTTTTTGTAGACTTTTCTGTTTTTGGGCACTGGTGTTTCCATACTAAGCCGTGATGCAAATAGTGAGGATAATTCCCACTGTGCATCTATAGATGTTTGAGAAAGTTTTAGATGACATGCTGAATCTGTGCAAGCGTTTAAGAAGGTGGAGGTGTTGCTGTGCTTTCTTTGAAATGATACTTGCTTGCAGGTCTTAGATCCTCTGAGATGATAATGCTGAGGAATTTGAAGTTACTGACCCTCTCAACCTCCGATCTCCCAATGAGCACTGGCTCATGAACCTCGAATTTAATCCTGCAGTCAATAATCAGCTCTTTGGTTTTGCTGAGGTTGTTGTTGTTGCTGCACCATTCAACAAGGTTTTCAATCCCCCTCCTACATATATGCTGATTAGTCACCACCTTTGATTTGGCCAACAACAGTGGTGTTGTCAGCAAACTTGAATATGGCACTGGATCTGTACTTCGCCTCACAGTCATAAGTATTCCAGTCTTTCAATATCCAGGCTGATACTTCAATGCAGTATTGACACTTATTTAATAGAATTGAGGCAAATGGTAGCTTCTTTACACTTTTCAAGGCCTCATGTCAAAATGGTATGGCCAATCAATTCTTGCTAATAAAAACTGAAATTATTGGAAATATTGGTGCCACATCTGAGCAGTGGACAAGGAGCTAATATATCAGGTCAATGGACTTCCATCACTGGCTCTTGGTATTAGTTGATGAAGAAAAAACAGCAGAATACTCAGCACTTCTACGTATGTGGCGAGGCTGGAGTGGCAGAGCTGAGTCTGTAAATCTCTGGGAGTCCACTGTGGATGTCAAAGTTCCAGCGTCTGTGAATCTATGAGTCTGCTAGAGACTGGAGGCTGAAGATGGCCTGTCCTACAACTCCAGTGCCATACTTAGAGGACTGTGTATGTGCATGGGTGAGCAGGAGAGAGGAACGGGGCTTGTTTTGCTATTGCTGCATTGTTGCTTGGTATGTTTTTTTGGCACTCTGTGTCATTCTGCTGGGTGGGCATGCAATATTAGCTCCGGAAAGTGTGGCAACACTTGCAACCTGCCCCCAGCTCACCTTTGGGTGTGTTGGTTGTTAACAAAAATATACCGGTATCTCACTGTATGCTTTGATGCAATAAATAATCTAAATCTGAATCTGAATAGCTAGAAGATTTAGGAAACCATTGCTAAACATCTATCCTTTAAAGAACAGCTTTACTGGAATGTTGACCTGCACAGGGAATAGCACATCATTTATATGGTCAAATTCTCAAACTGTACAGCCCACTTAAACCTAACCTAATCCATTACTAAATGCAGGAAAAGGAGAGTGATATACAAATTATTATTCAACTGCCAGCACTATTAATGATTTGTTTTCACTTGCATGCCTGTCTGTTCTGATATCTGCTGGTGTCTGTAGGTATTTTTAAGAAGTAACCAAGCTTGTTGAGCAAACTCTCTCCAAACAGTTGCTGCTAGACTGATTGAGTTCGTTTTTTTGTCACAAGATAAGCAGAAAATGCTGGCTGGTAGAGAAAGAAAAACTCTACTGGTTGGCTTTAAAAAATGCTGTGAAATCTCTTACAGAGTTTCATTTAAAATTACACTAGAAAGTCAGTACTATCGATAATGCAATACACTTCAGTATTTCAGTGAAGGATCAGCCTAGATTTTGTGCTTAAGTTCTTCAAATGGGAATTAACTTCCAGATGTAATTCTCCCATTTTTGAAAAATCCTGCTGGACTGTGAGAATAATCAGGGACATGAAGACTTATGTCTTTTCCCACCCAGACCCACCAAAGGCCTGCAGTACCTATACTGTTACACCAACAGAGACATCTAAGTTGGCACAGATCAGAAATAAAATCAGAGATATTGTAAATGTGGTTTAATATCTGCTGATACTAATTAATCAGCCCATGGGAAAGCTTCAGCAGACAAACAACATATAGGAGGGAGTTTAAAAACCTGGCTGAGTGGTGCCACAACAACAACCTCTCACTGAATGTCAGCAAGACCAAAGAGCTGAAAGTTTGAGGAGAATTGGTATATCACTGAAGACACTTGCAGATTTCTACAGATGTATCTTGGAGAGCATTTTAACTAGTTGCATCACCTTATGTAGGGAGGGGCCACTGCAGAGGATCGGAATAAGCTGCAGCAAGTTGTACTTCATCGGGGCACTATCCTCCCCAGCATCCAGGACACCTTCAAAAGGCAATGCCTCAAAAAGGTGACATCCATCATTAAGGCCCCTCATCACCCAGGACATTCTGTCTTCTCATTACTACCATCAAGGAAAAAGTACAGGAGCCTGAAGACACACACTTGATGTTTCAGGAACAGCTTCTTTCCCATTGCCATCTAATTTCTGAATGGACAATGAATCCATTAACACTTCCTCAGTATTTTTTTCTCTTTTTTGCACTACTTATTTATATATATTTTTGCTTATAGTTTTATAACTATATATTGCAATGTACTGCTGCCACAAAACTACAAATTTCATGACATATGGCAGTGATATTAAACCGGATTCTGATTGTTGACTTCAGGAGGAGGAAACCGGAGGTTCATGAACCTGTCCTCATCGGGGAATTAGAGGTGGAGAGGATCAGTAACTTCAAATTCCTTAGTGTTATCAATTTACACAACCTATCCTTTATGAAGGAAGCACGCCAGTACCTCTTCTTCCTTCGATGTTTGCAAAGATTCGGCATGCAATCTAAAATTTGGCTAACCTCTATAGATGTGTGGTGGGGAGTATACTGACTGGCTGCATCAAGCCTGGTATGGAGCACATCTACACGAGACATTGTCGCAGGAAAGCAGCATCCATCATCAGGGACACCCACCATCTGGGTCATGCTCCCTTCTTGTTGCTGTCATCAGGAAGAAGGTACAAGCACCTCAGGATTCAGACCACCAAGTTCAGGAAGTTATCGTCCCTCAACCATCAGGCTCTTGAACCAATGGAAATAACTTGCCTCAACACTGAACTGTTTCCACAGCCTATAGACTCACTTTCAAAGACTCTGCCACTCAAACTCTCAGTACTTATTTATTTGTTTTTGCACAGTTTGTCTTCTTTTGCACACTGGTTGTTTGTCAGCCTTTGTGTGTAGTTTCTCATTGACTCTATTGTGTTTCGCTGTTCTACTGTGAATGCCTGCAAAAATGAATCATAAGGTAGTAAATGGTGAGATATACATACTTTGATAATAAATATACATTGACTTTAACTATTGAAATTATTGGAAAGCCTTCCTTCAGGGATGAAAATCTGTGCTTACTGAATCTGGTCAATATCTAACTCCGGTCCTACTTCAACAGAATCAATTAATGACAACCTTCTGAACTAACCAACCAAGTACTCAATTACATCAAGTCACATCTAAAATCCATCACAACCTTTTCAAGAACTGATAGGTCTGAGCAACACCAAAAACCTACATATCTTGAGATGAATCAACAAGTGGCTTGATCCTGGCGTATCAGTGAAAAGGAATTTGCAAGATCTTTATATTCTCTCATGAAACAAACCTGGTATTATATGCTGCCAACAGCAATTAACCATGATAATGTTACTATTTTAGAAGTGTATTTTTCCTCTGCAGAGGCAGTTACCTGTAATCCAGCAGACGTTCCATGAGGCGTGTTACAGATAATACGAAGGAAACACCAGTCTCTCTCCATGTTTCCTGTTCAATCTTCTCTAATAAACTACAAACACAATAAGAAAACAGGAAAGAATGAGTTTCTCTTATTGGTAGCAAACCTCACTCAGAAGTGCATTTTGTTATTTTAAAGACATATGCTTTAAGTTTTAAGGCTTTTAGTCTTACCTAGGATAAGGCCCAAAGAGCTGGGTACTAATTCCAGGCAGCAGAATTAAGAAAGAAAAGTGGTTATCATAATAGTAGTGGAATGTTAGTAATAAATACAGGAGATTCAGCAGATGCTGGAAATCATGAACATCACACACAAAATGCTGGAGGAACTCAGCAAGTCAGGCGGCGTTGATGAAGGGGAATAAACAGTCAATGTTTTCAGCTGAGACTCTTCATCAGGACTGGAGAGGAAGAGACAGGAACCAGAATTAGAAGGTAGGGGAAGAGAGAGGAGTACAAGCTGTAAGGTGATAGGTGGAAGAGATATAGGGTTGAAGAAGAAGACATCTTATAAGATATGTCAGTGGACCATTGAAGAAAGGAGAGGAGGGGCAGCTGGGGAAGGTGATGGGTAGTTGAAAGGGGAACCAGAATGGAGAATGAAAAAAGTGAAGAGGGAAGGGAGAGGAATTACAGGTAGTTGGTGAAATTGCTGTTCATGCCATTAAGTTGGAGGTTAACCAGACTGATTATGAGGTGTTGCTCCTCCAGTCTGAGTGTAGCCTCATTGTGGCAGTAGAGAAGGCCATGGACTGACAATGTTGGAAAGGAATGGGAAGTTGAATTGAAAAGAGTGGCCACCAGGAAATGCCACCTTTTGTGATGGACAGAAGGTGCTCGACAAAGTGGTTCCCAATCTATTATGGGTCTCTAACTCAGAACTGACATTCAGTCACAAATTATATAGATTTATTATAGAGAAATTAATGTGGATTAAAATGTACTCATAATGAAAATGGCTTACCATTACCTCTCTGAGGGAATCAGGAATGGGGCAATTAATAGGCTTGCCAAAGATGCTCTGATCCTAAAAATTGAACTCACAAAATAATTCAGTGAAGTCTTGATGTACAAACTGGAACTGCAGCACAGGTATCCAACTAGAGCAGAAGGTGAGGGCCCTCAAAGGAGGAGACAAAGAATGGTTTGTATCCATAGATTCTATCCCCCAACAACATTTGGGAGAGAAGGTTGTGGAGGGGTGGTTTTAGATATTTATTGAGTCTCTTTGAATTCAACATTTGAACTTGCATCCAGTACAACTCTTGCCAGTACATCTCAGTTCCTAAAGATTTATTGCATGAATAAATTGTAAAATCCATGATTTTACTGAATGATGGAGCAGATGTGTGAGGCTGAATGGCCTGCTTGTGTTTCTATGTCTTAGGTCACATTTACTTCTTTGCCTATCATCTTCATCTTATGTCTTTGGGTTCTTAAATCTCTGCCAATGGGAACTGTCTCTCTCTACCTACTTTGTCTCTACTTTTCATGATTTTGAATATTGCTACCAGATCACATCACAACCTCCTCTGTTCCAAAAAAACTCCACATTCTCCTTTCTACATCATCACATCCCTCGTCTCTGGGAGCATGTTCACGAGCTTCCTCTGTACCTTCTCAGTATTGTGCTGGATACAATGCAGTCGTTCAGGCCAAACCAATGTTTTATAAAGATGCTTTGTGAATTCCTTGAGCTTATACTCTGAGGCTCTGTTTATAAAACCTGGGATTTTGCATGTTTTTAATGACTTTTTAAAAACAACATACATTTACTCACACATTTCCCTGTTCTTGCATTCCCTTTTTGAATTGCACCTGCTCATTTCTATGGCCTCTCCTCATTCTTCCAGCTAAAATGTAACACTTTACATTTCTCAGCATTAAATTTCACCTGTGGCTTAACAGTCAGCTGTAGCCTCCTGTCCATGTCTCCTTGAAATCTGTCACAGGATACTATATCTCCAAAACTTGCATCATCAAGGAGTTTGGAATGGTGGCCCGTGTACAAGACACTAAGGTATGTGAAAAGAACATGGAACAGTATAAGACTGGAACAGGCTCATGATGTTGTAATGAGCTAATTACAGTAGTACCCAAGTGCCCTTACGTCCACACTATGTCCATATCCTTCCAATTCCCACACATTCATGTGCCTAAGAACCTCTTTAATGGGTCTATCCCATGTGACTCTACCACCATCCGCAGTAGCACATTCCAGGAATCCACCAGTCTCTTTTTAAAAAACTTGCCCCACATATTTTTTGAACTTACCCTCTCCCCCCACCGCCCAAAAACTTAAATGCATGTTTTCTAATTGTAGTCATTTTATCCTCAGGATAAAGATACTGACTGCCTAATCAGTCTATGTCTCTCATAATCTTATGAACCTCTATCAGATTCCCCCTTAGCCTCTGCCACTCCAAAGAAAACAACCCTAGTTTGTCTCATGAACTCAGTTCTCATGACTAAAAAAGACAAGCCTATGGTTTCTTTACTACCCTATCAACCTGAGTAGCCACCTTCAGGGAGCTATGGACTTGGACGCCAAGATCCCTATGCACATCAACAGTGTTAAGGGTTCTGGTGTATCATAACTTTATATTTGATCTTCTAAAGTGCAACATCTCATACAAGGACAGATTAAACTTCATTTGCCATTTCTCCACCCACATCTGCAGTTGATCTATATTCTAATCTATCCTTTGGAAGTCTTCTATGCTATCCTCAATAACATCAATCTCTGTATCATTTGTAAACTTATTTATCCACCGATCTATGTTTTCATCCAGATCATCTAAATATATCACAAACAACAGAGGTCCCATTACGGATCCCTGAGGAAAACCAATAGTTCAAAGTTCAAAAGTAAATTTATTATTAAAGTTTATACATATATAAACTTTAATAAATATATTGCCTTATTCCACCCTGAGGTTTTTTTTCTTGCGGGCATTCACAGTAGAACAAAGAAATAGAATAGAATCAATGAAAATCTACGAACAATCAATGTGTAAAAGAAGACATGCTGTGTAAATACAAAAAAAAGTAAACAAATAATCTTGAGAACAAGAGTTGTTGAGTCTTTGAAAGTGAGCCCATAGGTTGTGGAATCAGTTCAGCATTGAAGTGAGTGAAATTATCCACACTGATTCGGGACCCGGATGGTTGAAGGATAATGAATGCTCCTGACCTGGTTATGTGGGATTAAGGCTCCTCTACTTCTTTTCTGATGGCAGCAGTGAGAAGGGAGCATGGTCTGAAGGGTGGGGATCCTTGATGATGGATGCTGATTTATTGTGGCAGCGCTCTTTGTAGATATACTAATTGTGGGGAGGGCTTTTTCTGTTATGGACTGTGCTGTATTCATCAGTTTTAGTAGGCTTTTCTGTTCTAGGTGCATCCATACCGGGCTGTGATTCAACTCTCCACTGAGCATCTATGTCAAAGATTTAAGTGACACAACCTGCATCCAGAATAAGTCTCATCCACCCTTTATCTTCTATGGGTAAACCAATTCTGAATACAAATACCCATTTCATTTTCGATCTCATACATCTGATGAGACTCTCAAAGGGGAACCTTTTTAATACATGTACACAGCATCCATAGGTCAAGCACCTTTGCCACCTCCTCAAAATCTCAATTCAGATAGGAGTACATGACATGTTATGTTTTTCTAAATGCTCACATATCCTATTCCTAGTAACTCCAGTTACTTTCCCACCACTGATTAAGACTCACTGCTCTATAGTTTCCAGGATTTCCCTTCTTGAATAATGGAACAAAATTAGCAACTCACGAGTTCTTCGGGACCTCTTCTGTGGCAAGGTAAGGCACGAAGATGTTAGTTAAGGCCCAATCATCCCTTGTCTCTCTTAATAATCTACAGAATATCACATCAGGCCCTGGGTACCTTTAATTGTTTTAAGAGACCCATTCCTTCTCCTTCTTTATCTCCAAATTCCCAAGCAAATTAGCACACTCCATATCAATCTTCCTATCATCCATGTCCTTCTCCTTGGTAAATACTGATGCGAAGTACTTATTTTTGCCTGTTCCCTAGATATCCTCTTGCTGTTGATGTATGTATCGGGTGCCCTAGGATTCTCTTTAACTCTACTTTCATGGCCCCTCCTGGGTCCCCTAATTCCCTTCTTTAGCTTCCCAAGATTTTTGCCATCTACGCTTCCTTTTCCTTCTTGACTAAATTCACTGTCTCTCTTAACATCCAAAGTTCAAGGATCTCAGGTCCTTAACTGTTCTCCCACCAAAAGGTCAGTCATGTGGCCAAACTCATTATCCATCACAAATTCATTTTGGCAAGCAAGATCACCATAAAAGCAACAGCAGAAGGACAAAAAAATCCCCAGGCAGGTTTGCAATAGCGACAAAGCTATGGGGGAGGGATAACAACTAGGTTATCTTTAAAAGAATTCTCTGCCTGGAGCAAGCAGTCAGTTCCAGTTGTTTTGAGTTAATGAAAGACTACAAAAATAGCTTTGTTATTGATACTTAGGAAGATTACACTGTATCTAGAGGAATAATTTAATCTAATCATGCTCTTTCATTAAGGATTGTCACAGAGAAGTCCATTGATTAATGACTGTACATCTGATGCTGTGATAACATAGACATAATTGCTTACCTCTATGTTGGTCAAGCCTGTAAGTCTTGAGACTATGACTCGCTCAGCTAAACTGCAGCAAATTCAGGAGCTGCAGTAGCTGCTGCTTGACCATCTATCAAAGTGCAGCATTGAGTGCACAGCAATGTCACAGTCAAGGGAGCAGCAACATATGGTAATCCTTGACCTTAGCAATTCATTCTTGCCCCAACATGATACAAGCAACTGTGTTGTACACATAGTACCCAAAATGTTTGCATTCACCATTCACAATAAACATAATTAAGGCTGTAGTTCAGAGGACACTGTTAGCTATTTTCACTGTTTACTTAAAAAGCATATGACAATGAGCTATGTCTGTGTTATAACTTAAAAAACAGAACCAATGAAGAAAGCTATCTATTCTACCGAAAGATTACCTCAGAGTTGAGAAGCTATTTATAGTAGCTTAGCTTGGGTGTTTGAAACAACAACTTAATGTCAGCAAGACCAAGAAGCTGATTATTGACTTCAGGAGGAGGAAACCAGAGGTCCATGAGCCAGTCCTCATTGGGGGTGGAGAGGGTCAGCAACTTTAAATTCCTTGATGTTATCATTTCAAAGGCCCTGACCCAGGCCCAGCATGTAAGTACAATTGCATGACAGTGCCTCTACTTCCTGAGACATTTGTGAAGATTCAGCATGACATCTAAAACTTTGACAAATTTCTATAGCTGTGTGGTGGAGAATATATTGACTGACTGGCTGGTATGGAAATACCAATGCCTTTGAATGGAAAAACCTACAAGAAGTAGTGGATACGGCCCAGTCCATCATTGGTAAAGCCCTCCCCACCATTGAGCACATCTACACAGAGTGTTGTCACAGGAAAGCAGCATCCATCATCAGGGACCACCACCATACAGGTCATGCTCTCTTTTTGCTCAGGAAGCCTCAGAACTCACACCATCAGGCTGAGGAAGTCATTACCTCTTAACCATCTGGCTCTTGAACCAGAGGGGATAACTTCATTAAATTTCACTTGCCCCAATACTGAACTGTTCCCACACCTATGGACTCAAAGACTTTTCATCTCACGTTCTTGATATTTATTATTTATTGTTATTATTCCGTTTTTTCTTTGTTTTTGCACAGTAATTGTCTGCCCTGTTGGGCACGGTCTTTCACTGATTCTATTATGATTATTGGATTTGTTGAGTATGCCGGTAAGAAAACAAATCTCTGGATTGTAAGTGGTGACATATATGTACTTTGATAATTTACTTTGAGCTTTGAAATGAATGTTTGAGCTAGAATGTTCTGACTTAACACTGCAGAGATACTGCATATAATGCACCTCCCATCTTCCCAATGGCTTTGGATAACTGTTATAGTTGAAAATCTAGTGATAAGAATGACCTCCATCTCTACATCTCCATGTCATTATTGTACAGATATAATTAAACAGGGAGTGCCAGGGTGGAGATGTCTCTACCAGAGGAGGTGTAAAGCACTCTTTCCCTCCGCTAGTCTGCAGGCCATCCTTAGATAAGGTGTAGCACCTGATTAGGCTCCTGATCAGGGTCACGTGAAGCCACAGGAGCAGCTGGTGCATATCATGTCCTCGTTATGAGACCACTGATGCCAGGCAGACAATCTCTGAAGAGTATTGATAATGGCTAGGGTTGCCCATCTTGTAAAGATACTGCCTAGAAGAAAGAAATGACAAACCACTTGTGCATAAATATTTGACAAGAATAGTCATAGTCATGGAGACCATGATTGCCCATGTCATATGCCATGACAGTTAATGATGATGATGGCTAAACAAAATTCCATCACTAATTAATTAAATCCAAGGAAAAGCTCCTCGGCATGGGTTTCCTCTGAATACTGAGTACTTATAACATTAAAATAATAAAACAAATAAATTATTGAGTAACCAACAAAGATAAAACTCCACAACACTTATCACTTTTTATATATTTACCAGAGAACTCAAGTTACCCTTGCAACAGTTTCATCTCCTTGCGGAAAGTAAATTCCTATAGGCCTCTAGTATGTATACACATATACTACAAGGTGATCTTAATAATGTCTCTGCCTTCAAATACTTGCAACAGCACAAGTTATACAAAGACCAATATACACTGTAATACTTCATTTTTCTGAAAGCTCCTTCATCATTCCATCTGCATAATTTATTGAAGTGGTTACAGTGGAATAGACTGAAGAGATGATTTAATGAATATTAATGGTAAATGAAACACAAATTATTCAATGACAGTAACTAATTATGTTGCATCTTCTCTTAGTGACAACCTTCCAATTTAGTTTGATGACAGTTATTACAGTGTAGAGCCTCCTCCCACCTCATTCCACCATGCCCTGACACCCAATCCTTGCCACTTCAGCCAAGTTGGTGAAAAACTACTTAAGTTGTTGGACTACAAATGACTCCAATGGACAGCCAAAAGCAGACCTGGAACCGAGAGGACCAGCTTCTGCCTACAATGTCTCCGACTGGGGTCCAGCTGGCATGAGCCACATGTGAGAGTAATGCTTGAAGAAAATTACAAGGCAGTAAAAGTCACTCTGCTACTTAGTTCCATCCCATCATGACACAGAACAGATATTGTAACTTTTGAATGATCTTACCTTTTTCAAAATCTTAAGGACAGTACATGGACTATCAACGTGTTTGAAAGGAACAAAAGAGATCTATGAGGGAGAGTTAAGAACGGGATGGGGGATGGGTAGGTGGAGGTCAATAATCTTAAAATAAGATCTAGGTCAGTTAAAACTGTAACCAGTATACAGCTCTTCATGTAAAGGTTAGTGGAAATATAGAACAGATTTTCTCAAAAGGTTACAGAGAATAGGTCAACTGAAAATTTCAAATCTGGCAATGATACAATTTTCAGAAAATGCTGAAAGCATTCCACAAATAAAGCTACATCCAAATGGTCCCTGGCCTGGAACATCGACTCAGTTTCTCTCCCCTCTGATGCCAAGGGCTTTCAGTGTTTTCTGCTTTTGTTTTGGATTTCCAGGCTTTTTCTGAATTGATATAATTTTGTTAGCTATGGGTACTTAGGAACATGAAACTAAGGTAAGTAAACAGGGTTAGGAAATAGATCAACTAATATACACATTTGTAATGGCAGAGGAGATGATAACGGTAATACTGAATGAGATTTCTATCCTTATGTTTCAAATTTTTTCATTCATTCTCATGTCAGGTCCTGGCATAGGGTTAGCACCTAAACCTTCTGAATACACAGACGTTAGGCAAAATTTCACCGTATCTCTACGATCTCACTGAGAAGAATATGGATTGCAGCCTTCTGTTTAATGCAATTGAATGAAAAAAAAAACACTTGTGAAGGCTCCGTAGGTAAAATACACCAAATGATGAGATACTGAGTGTACAGATCAGGCAGATTAATAAGATCTGCAGCTCACTGCTGGTTTAGCTAATCTCTGCTGTGACAGCCTGTGGATACTGCAATCAGCATGGTTCTCAGCCATGGCTCCTACTCTTAATCAACGTTCAATAACCCTGCTGGGACTGCACTTATTGTTACTGATTGAGGGAAGATCAGACCTGGCTGTGAGACCTCAACCTCATAATGTTATTTTCATGCTTAGATTAATATATAAATACTGGCAGCTGAACAATACCCTGAAGAATGGCAGATGTTCATTGAGTCATATTTAATGATAGTCAGCAATTTTATGCCATAGAAAGGAAAACATTCTTTGACTATTTATTCATATACAGTACATGCTATCTTGAATCAAAAATTTAATCATAATACTATATATAATTTTGCATACAAGAGAATATCAACATAATAAAGATGAAACTGGAACTCACTATTGTCAATAATCTCTATCACCCCTCTTGCTGATACTGACCTTACCAAAAATCATGAAGTCATACAAATTTTGTGACACAGAAGAACATTTGGTCAATAATGTCCAAATCGACTGAAATTGTTTTTCTTCAATCCACCTTGCACCACCACTTGATTCAAAGATTCATAGGTTATCCAACACTTTAAAATACATTGAGAAATTCTGTCTCTTATCACCCTTTCAGTGGATTGTTTCTCCCAGTTTCCCTCAAATCATCCCCATCAATTGCTTTAAACCTACACCCCCTAGCTTTTGTCCTTCACTATGAGACACAGATCACCTCTATTCACCTTAATTAAGCCTCTCATAATCATACACATTTCAATCAAGTTTCACTTCTGTCACTTTTGTTCCAAAGAAAACAACTCTAGCCTAACCAGACTCTTCAAGTATTATGTATTCTTTTAAACCTCTAACCAGGCAGAGTCCTTTCTTTATACAAACTTAGACAGAGGTGGGTAACTCTTTGATTTACACACTTTCCATCTAACTGAATTAGCATAATTATTCAGTACAGGTGAACTCAGATACAAAATTCAGAACTAATTTGTGATTAAACATTGGCAGTCATCATGGGAATATAAAAAAAGTACATCAGTCAAGATTTGAAAAGATAGATAAGATAGATCATCTCCAAACATATCAAGACAACTAGATACATGTTCAGAGTCAAAACCTGAGTGGTGGGAATCATTTCAATGGCGCTGCACTACAGTGGAAGCAAACAAAAGTCACAAACTGATTAGATCAATTCTAGTTACTCTAATTTAAAATGGGTATTGAAATAAATTAGAAAGGCTTAAGGAGACAGCCATACAGAAATTCTAAAGCAGGGCTCAGACTTATAAACATAGCTTCCTTGTAGAAAAGTTAGCCAAGTATCAAACATAAATATTTTGAATCCTGAAATTAGATCAGTAGGGAAAAAGATAAAGCACCTTGATAAAAGATAAAGACGATTTGTGAGAGTGTGCAATATAATGTGCGTTAAAAGTGAGGTTATCAATATTGTTTTTGAAACACAAAGGCAGATAAACATAGTTGAACACTAAGTTCTGATGAAGGGTCGCAACCCAAAAAGATGACTTTTATTTTTCTCCATAGATGCTGCCTGACCTGCTGAATTCCTCCAGCATCTTGTGTATGCAATGACAGATGATTGCCTGAATGATAATAGCTTGGGCAAATGGGTGGTGCAATGAAATCTGAGTCTCTTGGTACACCAGTTGCAGCAAGTAATTAGGAAGGCAAATGGTACGTTGTCAGAAACAGGTTTAATATCACCGGCATATCTCTTGAAATTTGTTGCTCTACATCAGCATTACTTTGCAATACATAGTAATAAAAACTATAAATTACATTAAGAAGTATATATATATAAAATAAATTAAATAAATAGTGCTAAAAGAGGTGGAGCTTAGGAGGGTTAATGGTGCCTAACAGCAACTCTTTTGCTTGCATCTTCAGAAACAGCTCTACTTCCATCTTTAATATCTCTATTTTCCCTTTCAGGGTTCCTCTGAAGACCCTGACCTGGAGTTACATGCTGACTATGGTTCTTTGCGAGAATGGGACTCGCCCTCGGGATTTCATAACTGGCTGTTGTTCGGCACGCCAAGGGCTCGGTCTAAGAGCTCCACTCACCTTCAGAGGACCGAGTTTCTGTGGCTCTGCAGATGGGGGTGGGGGGGGATCAGAGTTTGGTGTTAGAAGACTGGTGTGTCGTGGGAGATGGAAGGTCTAAGGCTGTGTGCCCAAAGACCGGAGATGTTTGGGCACAGAGCTCAGAAAAAGCGACACAACAGACTTTTAACATTATAAACCAATGAGTTGTTTGTTATGACTCCCCTCTCACTGTGAAATGGAGGCACCCCTTTCTGCCTTATTACTATGAGAGAGAGAGAGAGCCTGTGGTATGTCGAATACCGGGTGAACGAGTAGTCTTTGGGGTACTGCAAGTCTGTGTCTTTGCTGTTGCTTTGCTTATGCTTCAATGCTTGGCGGCAGGTGCTGATGCATTTTTTTTTGTCAGTGGGGGGAGGGAGGATTATTGATTGCTGCTGCTTACTCACGGGATGGAGGGCTGCTGGGGGGGACTTTGGGGTTCTAACATTTAACTGTCATTCATTCTTTGGGGGCACTCCTCTGTTTTCGTGGATGGTTGTGAAGAAAAAGCATTTCAGGATGTATCCTCTGACATTAAATGTACCTTTGAAACCTTTGAAGAGAGGGAAAAATACTGAGGTAGTGTTCATGGGTTCATTGTCCATTCAGAAATCTGATGGCAGAAGGGAAGAAGCTGTTTCTGAAACGTTGAGTGTGAGTCTTCAGGTTCCTGTACCTCTTACTTGATGGTAGCAATGAGAAGAGGGAATGTCCTGGGTGATGGGGGTCCTTAAGGATTGGTGACACCTTCTTGAGACATCGCCTTTTGAAGGCGTCCTAGATATTGGGAAGGCTATTAACCATGATGGAATTGGCTGAGTTTACAACTTTCTGCAGCTTTTTCCGATCCTGTGCAGTGGCCTTTCCAGTTGTGATGTAATCAGTTACAATGCTCTCCATGGTACATCTGTAGAAATTTGCGAGTGTCTTTGGTGACATACCAATTCTCCTCACATTCCTAATAAGTATAGTTGCTTTGTGCTTTCTTTGAAAATTGCATCAATATCTTGGACCCAGGACAGATCCTCAGAGATGATGACGCCCAGAAATTTGGAAGTACTCACCCTTTCCACTTCTGATCCCTCACCGAGGACTAGTGTGTGTTCCCTCGACAAATTCTACCTGAAGCCCACAATCAATTCCTTGGTCTTACTGACATTGAGTGCAAGGATGTTGCAACACCACTCAACCACTTGATCTATCTCACGCCTGTATGCCTCCTTGTCACCACGTGAATTTCTGCCAACAATAGTTGTGTCATTGGCATCTGAACTATGCCTAGCCACATAGTCCTGGGGGTAGATAAAATAGAGCAGTGGGATAGGGAAACATCCTTGAGGTGTGCTCTGTTGACTGTGGTTTCCTGGTAAGGAAGTTGCAAGTCTATCATTAAAAGAGGAATCAGTACAAGGAGTCCTGCTGCAACTGCACAGGGCCATGGTGAGGTTTCTGTGCAGTTTGGCCTGCTTGTTCTTGCTGCGGTGAGAGTACAAAAAATGTCTGCTAGATCAATGAAAACGGTGACAGGACGGGAAGAGAGAGTGCTGATGAAGTTGTTTTCATTGGAGGTTAGAAGAATGAGAAAGGATCTCAAATATGAGGGGTGATTGATAAGTTTGTGGCCTAAGGTAGAAGGAGATGAGTTATATAGCTCTCGTTACATACACATGCAGTTCAACCCTTTGAGTGATTACGCAGAAAGTTTGAAGTTAATAACTCATCTCCTTCTATCTCAGGCCATGCACTTATCAATCACGCCTGCTGTGGACACTTTTTGGAGGTCCAAGATCTGTATGCTCCACGACCGCTGGACTAACTGTGTAAATGTAGGAGGGGACAATGTTGAAAAATAAATGTGCTGTGGCGACCCACTTTCTATGTAGGCGAACCGGCTCACAAAATGGTGCGTGCGTTGGCAGAGAGGCCAGCCCCAAAATGGCGCTGAGCCTTCTTCTTCACCAGCAAGGGGAGAAAAAGCCTGCGTGCAGGAAGAGACTTTTGTAATGCACCTCTGATGTCATTTCCACCCGGAGAGGGCAGGAACAGAACTGTGTAAGAGCCAGTGCCACGAAGTTTGAATAAACTAGTCTCGAGTGCAACTTACAGACTGCGTGTTGTTACTTCTAGCTCTGTGTGTAGCACATCACTACATTGGTGACCCCGATGGTCCAAACAGGATTTGGACCAAAGATGACCGACTCTTCATCTGTTCACGCAGTTTTGCTAAAACTGCCAACTTTCTGGACGCTGCGACCACGCGTGTGGTTTGACCAAGCAGAAGCCCAGTTCCAGATTCGGCAGATATCTTCTGATTCCACACGTTACTACTACGTGGTGAGCGCCCTTGACCAGGAGACAGCCGCCCAGGTTGCGGATTTCATACAGTCACCCCCGGAAGAAGGCAAATATGAAGCAATCAAAGCGCTGCTCATTGGGTCCTTTGGCCTCTCACGGCGTGAGCGAGGTGCCCGCTTGCACCTGGACAGTCTGGGAGACAGGCCGCCGTCAGCATTAATGAACAAGATACTGGTCCTGGCTGAAGGACACAAGCCCTGCCTCATGTTTGAGCAGGTGTTCCTAGAGCATCTGCCCATGGACATACACCTGCTGCTGGCTGACACAGATTTCAGCGACCCCTGGATGGTGGCGGCTCGGGCAGACGTGCTGTGGAAAGCCAAGAGGGAGAGCGGGGCGTCTGTTGGACAGATTGCCAAGCCACGCGCCCAACAGCTGGCCAGACCAGGCCCGGCAATGGAGCGCACACAACCCAGAGGCAGGAGTGAGGAGGCCAATGAACAGTGGTGTTTCTACCACTAGCGGTGGTGCACAGAAGCCTGCCGTTGTCACCCACTCTGCAAGGGCCAGGGCCAGCCACTGCTAACGGCTATGGCGGCTGGCCAGCTGGACAGCCTCTTGTATGTCTGGGACAAACAGTCGGGATGCCGCTTCTTGGTCGACACCAGAGCGGAAATCAGTGTCTTACCCCCGATG
Source organism: Hypanus sabinus (assembly GCF_030144855.1). Lineage (NCBI taxonomy): Eukaryota > Metazoa > Chordata > Chondrichthyes > Myliobatiformes > Dasyatidae > Hypanus > Hypanus sabinus. The sequence goes on along the minus strand of NC_082724.1, from coordinate 64,252,764 downwards.
GGGTATGACACCTGCAACTAGGAGCCAGGACCCACCCTGAGGGCCGCAAACGGCAGCACGATACGGACCTACGGCACCTGCACAGTGCAGCTGCAGTTCAGTGCCAGCTGGTTCATGTGGGACTTCACAGCGGCCGCCATGGCCCAACCACTCCTGGGGGTGGACTTTGTGTGAGCTCACAGCCTGCTGGTGGACTTGCAAGTGAAAAGACTGGTCCATGCCAAGACTTTCCAGACATTCTCCCTGGGCGAAGCCAGGTTGCTGGCCCCACACCTGGACTCCATCATGCTGTTGGACAACGAATTCACCGGAATCCTGGCGGACTTTCCAACGATTCTGGCCCCGCAGTTTATGGGAGCCAGGCCCAAACACAGAGCATAGCACCACATTCCAACCCAGGGACCACCCCTCCACACCCGCGCATGAAGGCTCCCCCCGGAAAAGCGAAGGAGGAGTTCAAGAGGATGGAGGAATTGGGGATCGTACGGTGGTCCGACAGCTCAGGGGCCTCCCCACTCCACGTGGTGCCCAAAGCAGCTGGGGGTTGGAGACCATGCGGCGACTACCGCAGACTGAACAAGGCTACAACTCCACATCGCTACCTCGTGCCGCACATACAGGACTTTGCAACAAACCTGCATGGGGCAAGCATCTTTTCCAAAGTAGACCTCGTCTGGGGATACCATCAAATCCCGGTACACCCTGGACATCCCCAGAACAGCACTCATCACCGCATTTGGCCTGTTTGAATTCCTCCAAATGCCGTTTGGCCTGAAGAATGCCGCACAGACGTTCCACCGGCTAATGGATGTGGTGGGACGTGACCTGGACTTTGTGTTCATCTATTTGGATGACATCCTCATAGCCAGCAGTAGTCGTCAGGAGCATCTGTCCCACCTCTGCCAGCTCTACTCCCGCCTGAGTAATTTCGGGCTCACGATCAACCTGGCCAAATGCCGGTTTTGTCTCGATACCATCGACTTCCTGGGCCACAGGATTACCAAAGATGGGGCAACACCTCTGCCTGCCAAGGTAGACGTGATCCGCCACTTCGCCCTGCCCAACACAGTCAAATGCCTGCAGAAGTTCGTTGGTATGGTGAACTTCTACCTCCGTTTCCTCCCCTCAGCAGCCCGTATCATGCGCCCTTTGTACACCCTGATGTTGGGTAAAGGCAAGGACATTACTTGGGACGAAGAGGCCACGGCCGCTTTCATTAAAGCCAAGGAAGCCTTGGCAGATGCCGCGATGCTGGTGCACCCAGAATGGATGTTCCAACCGCACTCACAGTGGACGCATCCAACACAGCAGTTGGTGGGGTGCTGGAGCAACTCATTGAGGGGCGCTGGCAACCCCTGGCGTTCTTCAGCAGGCACTTACGGCCACATGAACTCAAGTACAGTGCCTTCGACCGAGAGCTGTTGGCACTATATCTGGCAATCCCGCATTTCAGGTACTTCTTAGAAGGCCCCCCACGTTCACGGACCACAAACCATTGACCTTTGCGTTCACGAAGGTGTCCGATCCCTGGTTGGCCTGCCAGCAGCGACATCTGTCCTACATCTCCGAGTACACGACGGACATCTAGCATGTCTCGGGAAAGGACAACGTCATGGCAGACGCACTCTCCAGACCAGCTGTCCAGGAACTGTCCCTGGGGGTGGACTATGCAGCACTGGCAGAGGCGCAGCAGGCAGATGACGAGATGCCCAGCTACAGGACCGCAGTCTCGGGTTTGCAGCTGCAGGCCCAGGTGAGAGGACCCTCCTGTGCGACGTGGCTACCGGCCAACCTTGCCCCATCATCCTGGCAGCCTGGAGGTGGCGAGTTTTCAACTCCATACACGGCTTGGCACACCCATCTATCAGGACAACCATCCAGCTTGTCTCCAGCAAGTTTGTGTGGTATGGACTTCGCAAACAGGACAGCGAATGGGCCAAAACGTGCACACAGTGCCAAACAGCCAAGGTGCAGCGGCACACTAAAGCCCCGCCGCAGCAGTTTGAACCCTCTCTCCGGAGGTTCGACCACACTCATGTGGATATCGTGGGCCCCCTGCCTGTGTCCCGAGGAGCACGGTACCTCCTAACTATGGTAGACCGGTTCATGAGATGGTCAGAGGCGGTTCCGCTCACCGACACATCTGCCGATTGCTGCGCCCGAGCGCTGATTGCAACCTGGGTAGCACGCTTTGGGGTACCGGCCCACATATTTCCGACAGAGGCACCCAGTTCACCTCCAGCCTGTGGTCGTCTGTAGCCAGCCTGCTGGGAACGCAGCTGCACCACACAACTGCCTACCACCCACAGTTGAACGGACTGGTGGAACGCTTCCACCATCACTTGAAGTCAGCTCTCATGGCCCACCTGAAAGGGTCTAACTGGGTGGACAAGCTTCCCTGGGTCCTGCTTGGAATCCGCACAGCACCCAAAGAGGATCTGCACACCTCTTCCGCCGAGCTGGTGTACGGCACACCCCTGGTCATCCCGGGAGATTTCATACCAGCCCCAAGGGGGCAAGAGGAAGAACCTGCAGCAGTCCTGGACAGACTATACGAAAGGCTCAGCAACCTGGCTCCCGTACTGACTTCACAGCACAGACAGATCCCGACCTGCATACCCAAAGACCTACAGAACTGTAACTTTGTGTTTGTATGAAGGAGCGCACACCAGGCACCGCTACAGTGGCCGTACAAGGGGCTGTTCAAGGTGATCAACAACAATGGGTCCACGTACGTTCTGGACATTGGGGGGAAAGAGGAGGTTTTCACAGTGGACCGACTCAAACCAGCTCATGTGGACTTGGCGCAGCCGGTCAAGGTTCAGGCACTGCGGTGCAGAGGCAGACCGCCCAGACAGAGACTGATCCAGACTGTGGACACTGGGGGGTGTATCACTTGTTCTGGGGGGGTGTTCTGTGGTGACCCACTTTCTACACAGGCGAACCAGCTCACAAAATAGCACGCGCATCGGCAGAGAGGCCAGCCCCCAAATGGTGCTGGGCCTTCTTCTTCACTAGCAAGGGGAGAAAGGGAAGAGACTTTTGAAGTGCACCTCTAACAGCATTTCCGCCCGGAGAGGGCGGGAACGGAACTGAATAAAAGCCAGTGCTGCGAAGTTTGAATAAACTAGTCTCAAGTGCAACTTACAGACTGCGTGTCGTTATTTCTAGCTCTGTGTGTAGCACATCGTTATCAATGACCCCTCATAAACCTGTAAAGTTTTAACAGGTCTATATGACGTTCTTACTGGTTGAGGAGTACAGAACCAGGGTCACAATCTCAGGTATAAGCTTTAAAATTTAGAACCAAGGTCAAGAGAAACTTCTTCATCCAGAGGGAAGTGAACCTGTGGAGTTTAATATATTTTTTTTATAGAATCAGCATGATAACAAGTCATTCCAATCTAATGAGCCCGTACTACCCTGTTTCACCAATGTGATTAACCTGTTGCCCAATACATCTTTGGAATGTGGGATGAAGCAGGAGTACCTGGAGGAAACCCTTGCGGTCATGGGAAGAATGTACAAACTCCTTACAGACAGTGGTGGAAATTCAGCTCAGGTCACTGGTGATATAATAGTGTTACGTCAACCACTATGCTATTGAGCTGCCCAGTTCTTTACCACAGAAAACAGTTACATATATTCATGGAGGAAAGAAGCTTTTTTAAAAATACTAGTGAGAGCAAGGGATGTGGGACAAAGTGATACTGAAATGGATAATAAACCATGATCATACTGAATGATGGTGTAGGCCTGAAGAGCCGAATGTCCTATTTGTCTATAGTACAATGTTTAATCTTGAGGCTTTAAACTCATAGAAGCCCTCATAAACTCTCTACCTGCCACCTTTCAGCTACCACATGTCCCAGTTACTGAAGGGACTGTGGTTCCTACACTGGCCTCAACAGCAACCTCAGAATCCAGGAAAATGGAAGGGAAATAAGTCATTCTCAGTCTTGAGGGACTGCCTAAGAAGGCTTTTTCACAATAAGAGTGGGATACCAATGTTATGAAACTTCCATTATAAGGAACTGCAGGCTTATTTGCTAAGTATTTACAAGTGTTTGCAAGACTCCTATTGCTGTTTGCATTAACTGGGCCATTCACTGAATCAGATCTTCAGCTATCAGATACTTGTAGCACCTCATCAGTGTTGTTACCAAAGCCCTGTTAGTGCTGCTTACAGGAGACTGAAAAGCTCACGGTAATTCTCATCTCCTTTTCCATCTGACACCAAACTGTCCAGCTTGTCGATGAGTTCTGCTTCCACCTGGAATAGAAGATGGTAGCAAGTAAACAATGGGCAATAGTTCCAGAAATATGTAAGTCTATGTCTGTTACTTATCAGCATTTTAGAATTTCAAACATAGAACACCACAGTCTTTCAGCCCGCAATATGCCAACATTTTAATCTACTTTAAGATCAAACTAACCCTTCCCTCCTAAGTAACTCTTCATATTTCTACCATGCATGTGCCAACCTAAGAGCTTATTAAATGTATCTGCCTCTACCACTGCTTCTAAAACCCTCTGGCCTACATACCAGGTGTGGAGGTCTCCTATCAAGCTCAGCAACTAGTCTTGCACTTTACTATTGATGTCTGAAAGAAGGGTGCAACAAGTTTGGGATGCAGAAAGGATAAGACGGAGGAACGAGCAAGTGAACAGGAGGTACTTCTGAAGTTCAGAAAAAACAGTAAACACGCAATGTCCCACAGATAACTATGTGATAATAACCAGATAATGGTCCAAAAAAGGCTGGTGAACTCAGTGTAATATTAATTGCTCTGGCTTATAATGATTGCTAGGTTGGTCTATGCCAATTTCCTGGATGCTTCCTCCTACAAATCACCCTGAAGATCAGCTGGGTACGTGAAATAACATCATTTACGATGCAAAGTTTGCTTAGGTTCTGCAGGATAAGATGGACTTCTGACCTCATAGCCTACCTCGTAATGGCTTTGCACCTTACTGTCTACCTTCACTGCACTTTCTCTGGAACTAACACTTCATAGGCTATCTATTATTGTTTTCTCTTGTACTACCTCGATGCACAGGTGTAATGATGGGTGGCATGTAAAACAATGTTTTACACAGTACTTGGTACAGGTGATACTAATAAATCAATTTACTAGTTGGTCAATCCCTTGCAAATTTAGCAGTGCTGAGGCCAAAACCAGGCACAGAGACCTGAGACCTGGTCTGGTGGGCTCATGGGGAGAGAAGCTGAAGTTAGGGTGAGAGTTTGTTGCTGGTAAATGGTGGTGACAAGGCCTGTGATTGGCATGTGGGTTGTGAGTTGTGCCTAGAGTTGGTTGTTGGGAGTGTGAGTGAGCAGTGGTGGACTGCCTGTGAGGGATTGCTGCAGCTTAAGTTGGCAAATGAGTTGAGAGTATGTGAGGGAAGAGAGTTGCTGGCAGATGCAGAGAACCTCAGTACATTTGGAGGAGGAGACTCAGATGGTCCTCAGTTGTAGATTCTGTGTGTGTGTGTGTGTGTGTGTGTGTGTGTGTGTGTGTGTGTGTTGAGGGGGGATGTTTAAGCCAGGGAAATGGGACTGACTGTGGTCAATAATATAAACACACGTTAGAAGTTTCAGTAACATACTTAAAAGGTGATCTACTTCCTTCCAGCTGATTGTTAGTCACCCCTCATTCTATTTCCATTATAACTAGAATTAGGAATGTTTATGGCTGTTTAATTTCCTTTTAGTTTTATCTCTCAGCTCCAACAAACCTAGAGTCTTTTTCTCAGGATGGAAAAGGCATAAAAATGGAGGGGGCATAAAATGGAGGGGGGGTATATCAGAGGTTGTTTTTTTTTACACAAAGGTGGAGAGTGTTGGTGGTAGAGGCAGATACATTAAGGGCAGTTAAGAAACTCCTAGACAGGCACATGGAGGACTATGAGGACAGGAAGGAATAAATTGATCTTAGAATAGTCTAAAAGGTCAACACTACACTGTGGGCTGAAGGCCTGAACTGTAATATTATGACTGTTGATCTTTATTGCAAAACAGACAGAGTATAAAAAAAATCTTACTATATCAGGACAGGGTACTGGTAAAACCACACATGGAGTTTCAATATTTTCATTTTATTAAGAATGGAAATTTCTGCATTTGAAGGAAACAGCAGAAGTTCACTAGGCTGATTCTTGGGATGAATAGTTCAACCTTTATACATTGGAATTCAAAAATACAAGAGGTGGTCTGGAACAAGCTGCCAGAAGAATTAATAGATGTAGGTAGAATTATAATACTTCAAAGACATTTGGACAGATTCATGGATAGAAGCGGTTTTGAGGGATGTGGGTCAAATACAGGCAAATGGGACAAAGTTGGCATGGACAGAATGGGCCAAAGGGCCTACCACTACGACTCTATCCACTGAAGCAATGCTCTTTGGGGTTGTGCCAGCAATAGGTACTGAGCTGAAGTTTCCCTTGTAAAGGAATCTAGTACGGGTGCATAGCTTTAGGATAAGCAGTTAAGAAGAGGAACTTCTTTATCTCAAAGAGATCTGAATCTTTGGAGTTCTCTATTCTGGAGAACTGTGGAGGTGAAATCATGTTTATGGCTGGAATATTCAGAGTTAAATTGATAAAGTCATGTATTATGGAGAGAAAACAAGAGAGTATTGAGGCTAAGAGCAGATCAGCCATGCTCCTATTGAATTACCAACACACTCCTGCTTTTGTCTCTTAAGTTCTTAAGTTCATTGCATGATCCCAATCTGAGTATAGTTTCTAAGTGCACAAAGTAACACAAGTACCTTCACCATTCTATCACCATTCTTCATGCTCATGAGCTTATATTTACTGCACTCCAGATTCTGCAATGGAACATACTTTTACTGAGATATTTATAACGTGTCAAACTTGCGGTTCAAATCCTTATCCCTGAACCAAATGAACCCAGATAAGGCTGTGATCATTGAGATAGTCTATTCTGTCCTTTACATTCACTCAGCCTACCTGCTTGAAGCTTCCATTCTTTCGCTGTTCCCAGTCCATCATGTCATGGAAAATTGGGATCATTACATTCCGAACCTCGATCTGTGGCACCAATGTCACACCCAGGAAGGGACCAATCATTCCTGGGATGAAATGAATCTTATTTTCACCTTTAAAAAAAGATTAATAAACAAATTTTTTTTAGTGGTGTTGGATCTCTGTTTATTTTCTGATCCATGGGGTTTTTCCAGGAATCAGGAATGATGATTAGTCTTAATTCTAAGATTTCAGTTTGTTTTAAAGTACAAATAAACATATGAATACTAAGCAAACTAAATAAAGAGCTGAGAAATGATGACACGAGGTGAATTCAAAAGGAATAATGATGGTGCCTCTGAAAAATCCATTACTTTTATACAAACTTAGATAAGTTAAGGAAAATTCTTTGGACAGGAATAAACTAGTTAATAGGCTATATGATTAAAACAATTACAATACACGGGTAATGTACTAATACTTAGCCAATGAAAAATGAGAAAAATGATAAACCGTTAGTTTAGCAGCTATACTGCTTTCTGCCAGTGATTGGGGATGAATCACCACATACTGTGAAAAATACATGAATTTGTTAAAATGTACAAATCTTATAAAAATATTATTTAATAAATCAGTGGTTATGCAAGAAATAAACCTGCCTGGTATACTTGTATTTGCGCATAGAGAGCACTTTTGATAGCATCCCATGGCAATTAACAGATAATAATGACTTTTAAAGTGTAGTCACAGGTGAAATGTAGGTACCTGCAAATCATAAACACAACGAATCTATGAGATGCTTTGGGAGGAAACATAATTTCTTGCTTAGGAACCCCTGAAGTAAATTCAAGTAATGTAAATAGGTGGATTTTGAAATCTTTGAGATATTTCTGCTCAGTACAATTTACTCCTGCATTGTTGCATTTCTCTACTCTCAAGTTTGAACATTATTTTTAGGTCTTGTGTCATTCACAATTTTTAAAAAATTGGGATTAATCTCAACTCTGGTTTAAACTAAATGATTGATTTGTTTGTGAAAAATAAAATACATGGGAGAAAGTTCATAACATCACACACTTTCAATTGTATTTTAATTGAGGGGTATGGGGTGTGGTATCTCTCAATTGACACTTGCAACTACTGGACAGTGCTGTTGCTTCATGAATGTGTGCTCCAATGATGGAAGAGGAGAAGCAGACCATTTATTGGGGGCCAAAGTGATTTTGATGTAATGGTGGTAATGGTATGTTCATTGTGCAAGGAGGCAGAGACTTCCTTCCTACAACAAGGCTACAGCTAAGTGTTCTTGGAAAGAGCACTTCTGGAGAAACCTGTAATACAGGCAATTCCCCGTGAAGGTTCTGCTTGACCCTGTGGCCTGAAAGAAACACAGATTAGGTATCAAATAAAAACAAAACTGCTGAGGATGTGCATCAGATTAGGTATCATCTGTGGAAAGAGGATTCAATTTTTCAGGCCAATGGCGCTTCATTGTAACTGCACAAGTGAATTGAAAACAATCCTTTGGGAAGGGTGGGGGAGAAATAAGGAAATACCTGTGGTACAATTACTTTCAATGCCTTCTAAGAGAGAGAAATAAATGCTCGTTAATCATGGCTGACTGCTGTGGAAGAGTGTAAATAGGAGAAAATAGGTAAGGACAGGAAAAAAATTGCACTGGAATCATGAGGTGCAGAACACAACAGGTGTTGACAAGCTGAAATAAAAGGAGAATGCTGGAAATGCTCAGTGGGCCAGGTAGCATCTATGTAGAGAAAATCAGGTTAATGACAGGCCAGTCTAGGAAAGGCTAGTTATTGGAAGCTGTTAAATTCATTATTGAGGCCTGAGGATACAAAGTGCCTAAGGGAGACACATTTTGGATAGAAATCCTGCATTTTGACCTGAAACATTGACAACTCCTTTCCTCTCATAGATCCTGTCTGACCTGCTGAATTCCTTCAGCAGATTGTTCATTGCTCCAGATTACAACATCTGCAGTCACTTGTGGCCCTAACAGATGGATATCTATGGACATAACAAATATTGGTTCTTAACCTTTGCCTGCAAAGAGAAAAGCAGACAACAATTTGTCAGCCAAGATAATGAAATTCTTGTTTTCTGGATGAATGCAGGCAGTGGGCAAATATAGTTATCAATGGACTGGAGAGAGAGGCGAAGAAGGACATTTGAAACAAGGATCTTCCATATATACAGAAGAGGTGCCACTTGGGATAATGCTAACTTCCTTAGCTACACCTTTGATTTGAAGACAGTAAATGGGGTTATGGGTGTGTGGTACAATATAAGGGTAAGGCCAGCCAGGCAAATGAGGATATTGCTGAAAGGGAGCTATTTAGGTCTCTGTTCAAATAAGAACTGAAGGGCCACATCGGTGTGGGATATAAGTGTAGAAGAATCAGACATTTGTTTTAGAGATACAGCACATTCCAATGAGCCAATGCCGCCAGTTACACCCATATGACTAGTTAACCTATTAACCCGAATGTCTTTGGACTGTGGGAGGAAACTGGACCACCTGGAGGAAACCCACACACTCACGGGGAGAATGTACAAACTCCTTACAGACAACGGAAGAATTGAACCTGGGTCATTGCTGCTGTAATAGCATTATGCTAACTGCTACACTACCATGCCACCCTATCTGTAGAGAAGGCAAGCCATTAGTGACCAGGGGGCTGTAAATGAAGTCTTCCAGCCCTTAGAAATCTCTCAATTTCCTTCTTGAATATAGTAAGATATTGTCCACAACCTTATACGATACAGAAGCAAAGATATGAAAGGTGGAGCTAAAGATGGCACCAGAGGGTGACTTGTCCCAGCCCATCAGCAAAACAGTAACATTCTTCGTACTTTAACATCAAACATGAGAGAATCTGCAGATGCTGGAAACCCGAGCAACACACACACAAAATGCTGGAGGAACTCAGCAGGCCAGGCAACATCTATGGAAAAGAAATTATAGTTGACGTTTCAGGCCAAGACCCTTCAGCAGGACTGGAGAAAAAAAAGAGTAGATTTAAAAGGTGGGGGAGGGGAGAGAGAAACACAAGGTGAAACAGGGAAGGGGATTGGATGAAGTAAAGAGCTGGGAAGTTGATTGGTGAAAGAGATACAGGGCTGGAGAAGGGGGAGCCTGATAGGTGAGGACAGAAGGCGATGGAAGAAAGGGAGGGAGGGAACCAGAGGGAGGCGATGGGCAGGTAAGAAGATAAGGTTAGGGAGGCTAAAAGGGACACACCTTTATCAGTCCCCATCTCCTTTTCCCTCTCTTACTTTATGTCCTAGACTGCCCGTTGCCTCCCTCTTTGCTGTTGTTTGCGTGATGGGTGATGAGAATGCTGATGTTCGAATGCGTGGGGTGATGGGAAGGCGGCAGGGCTGATTGTTTTTCTGCCGCTTGTGTGTGGCGGGGGCTGGGCTTTGGTGTGCTTTTGCTTTCTCTGTCATTTATTCTTTGGGGGTTTCATTCTGTTTCGAGGATGTCTGCAGAGAATAAGAATTTCAGGTTGTAATACATTCTGATATTAAATGGAACGATTGAACTCTGGATGTAGAAATTTATCTTGATTTCAGTTCTGAAAGGCATACCCATTTCCTAAGGTTGTAATAGAACATAGAACAATACAGCACAGTACAGGCCCTTCGGCCCACAATGTTGCGCTGACCCTTAAACCCTGCCTCCCATATAACCCCCCCACCTTAAATTCCTCCATATACCTGTCTAGTAATCCCTTAAATTTCAGTAGTGTATCTGCCTTCACCACAGACTCAAGCAGTGCATTCCATGCACCAACCACTCTCTGAGGAAAAAACCTTCCTCTAATATCCCCCTTGTACTTTCCACCCTTTACCTTAAAGCCATGTCCTCTTGTATTGAGCAGTGGTGCCCTGGGGAAGAGGTGCTGGCTGTCCACTCTATCTATTCTTTTTAATATCTTGTACATCTCTATCATGTCTCCTCTCATCCTCCTCCTCTCCAAAGAGAAAAGCCCTAGCTCCCTTAATCTCTGATCATAATCCATATTCGCTAAACCAGGCTGCATCCTGGTAAATCTCCTCTGTACCCTTTCCACTGCTTCCACATCCTTCCTATAGTGAGGCGACTAGAACTGGACACAGTACTCCAAGTGTGGCCTAACCAGAGTTTTATAGAGCTGCATCATTACCTTGCGACTCTTAAACTCTTATGGAAGCTAACACTCCATAAGCTTTCTTAAGAAAGTTGTGAAGCAATTTTCAGGGATCTGTGGACATATACCCCCAGATCCCTCTCAGCCTACACACTACCAAGTATCCTGCCATTTACTTTGTACTCTGCCTTGGAATTTGTCCTTCCAAAGCGTACCACCTCACACTTCTCCGGGTTGAACTCCATCTGCCACTTCTCAGCCCACTTCTGCATCCTATCAATGTCTCTCTGCAATCTTCGACAATCCTCAACACTATCCACACCACCACCAACCTTTGTGTCGTCTGCAAACTTGCCAACCCACCCTTCTACCCCCACATCCAGGCTGTTAATGAAAATCACGAAAAGTAGAGGTCCCAGAACCGATCCTTGTGGGACACCAGTAGTCACAACCCTCCAATCCGAATGTACTCCCTCCACCACAATCTTCTGCTTTCTGCAGGCAAGCCAATTCTGAATCCACCTGGCCAAATTTCCCTGGATCTCATGCCTTCTGTCTTTCTGAATAAGCCTACTGTGTGGAACCTTATCAGATGCCTTACTAAAATCCATGCAGATCACATCCACTGCACTACCCTCATCTGTATGCCTGGTCACCTCCTCAAAGAAATCGATCACGCTTGTCAGACATGATCTGCCCTTCACAAAGCCATGCTGACTGCCCCTGATCAGACCATGATTCTATAAATGCCCATAGATTCTATCTCTAAGAATCTTTTCCAACAGCTTTCCCACCACAGGTGTAAGGCGCACTCGTCTATAATTACCCGGACTATCCCTACTACCCTTTTTGAACAAGGGGACCACATTCCCCTCCCTCCAATCCTCCAGTACCATTCCCATGGACAACAAGGACATAAAGATCCTAGCCAGAGGCTCAGCAATCTCTTCCCTCGCCTCATGGAACAGCCTAGGGAATATTCTGTCAGGCCCTGCGGACTTATCTGTCCTATTGTATTTTAACAACTCCAACACCTCTTCTCCCTTAATATCAACATGCTCCAGAACATCAACCTCACTCATATTGTCCTCACCATCATCAAGTTCCCTCTCAGTGGTGAACACCGAAGGGAAGTATTCATAGAGGACCTCGCTCACTTCCACAGCCTCCAGGCACATCTTCCCACCTTTATCTCTAATCAGTCCTATCTTCATTCCTGTCAACCTTTTCTTCTTCACATAATTGAAGAATGCTTTGGGGTTTTCCTTTACCCTACTCACCTTCTCATGCCCCCTTCTTGTTCTCCTTAGTCCCTTCTTAAGCTCCTTTCTTTCTATCCTGTATTCCTCAATAGACTCATCTGATCCTTGTTTCCTAAACCTCATGTATGCTGCCTTCTTCCATCTGTCTAGATTCTCCACCTCACTTGTCACCCATGGTTCCTTCACCTTACCATTCTTTATCTTCCTCACCGGGACAAACTTATCCCTAACATCCTGCAAGAGATCCCTAAACATCGACCACATGTCCATAGTACATTTCCCTGCAAAACATCATCCCAATTCACACCCGCAAGTTCTAGCCTTATAGCCTTATAATTTGCCCTTCCCCAATTAAAAATTTTCCTGTCCTCTCTGATTCTATCCTTTTCCATGATAATGATAAAGGCCAGGGAGCGGTGATCACTGTCCCCCAGATGGTCACCCACTGACAGATCTGTGACCTGACCCGGTTCGTTACCTAATAATAGATCCAGTATGGCATTCCCCCTAGTCGGCCTGTCAACATACTGTGACAGGAATCCATCCTGGACACACTTAACAAACTCTGCCCCAACTAAACCCTTGGAACTAATCAAGTGCCAATCAATATTAAGGAAGTTAAAGTCACCCATGATAACAACTCTTTTATTTTTGCACCTTTCCAAAATCTGCCTCCCAATTTGATCCTCAGTATCTCTGCTGTTACCAGGGGACCTATAGAATACCTCCAATAGAGTAACTGCTCCCTTCCTGTTCCTGATTTCCACCCATACTGACTCAAAAGAGGATCCTGCTACATTACCCACCCTTTCTGTAGCTGTAACGGTATCTATGACCAGTAATGCCACCCCTCCTCCCCTCTCTCCCCCCTCTCTATCCCTTGTTCTGAATTCTCCAGCCATTAGGAAAATATCTGGTGTGTTCAGTCTTATTTTTATGGGATTCCCTCTCATTCTTCTAAATGTCTAATTGAGCCACCCTCTCATACAATACTCCTGCAGTGCCAGAAACTATCTAGTAAACCTATATTGTAATTGTTCTATGGCAAGAGCATCTTTTCCCAGAAAACATGCAAGAACATTTTTCTCCAAAGGGTGTGAATCTTTGGAATTCCCTTTTTTGATGGGCATCATAAGCACAGCCTTTGAATAATTTCCCTGGTGCTTTCTGAATGGTCTTTAATGCATAATTTTGCTTTGTTACCACAAATTCTCCCTGTCTTGGTATGGCAGCTATTCTGCCCATGACTGCAGAAACTTGCAGATAGTTGTAGACACAGCTCAGCACATCACGGAAGCCAGTCCTCCCTTTAGGGATTCTGTATATACTTCTCACTGCCTCAGTAAATCAGACACGTAACCAAAGATCTGACCCACCACAGACATTCTTACTTCTGCCCCTCCCTTCAGGCACAGGATACAAAAGCCTGAGAACCAGTAGCACCAAGCTTAGGATAACTTCCATCCCACTGTTATAAGGCTATGAAATGGTTTCCTACTAGGCTAAGATAGACTCTTGACCTCACAATCCACCTTGTTGTGTCTTTGCACCTTATATAATATAGAATATAAAAACAAGCATGAAATCCTTAGGCTTTATAAAGCATTGGTCAGACAGCACTTGGAGTTTTGTGTGCAGTTTTGCCCCCCTTATCTTAGAAATGATGTGCTGGCATTGGAGAGGATCAGAGGTTCATGAGAATGATTCTGGGAACAAAAGGGTTAATGTCTGAGGGTTCTTTGATAGCTCTGGGCCTCTACTTGCTGAGTTTAAAAGAATGGTGGGGGGAGAAATTTCATTGAAACCATTGAATATTGAAAGGTCCATTTAGATTGGACATGCAGATGATGTTTTCAATAGTGGGGGAGTCCAGGACCAGAGAGCACAGCTTCAAAACAGAAGGACGTCCCTTTAGATCAGCGCTGAGGAGGAATTTATCTAGCCAGAGGGTGGCACATCTGTGGAATTCATTACCACAGATGGCTGTGTAGGCTAAGTTATTGGGTACATTTAAAATGAAATAGGTTCTTGATTAGTAATACATTCAAGATTATGGAGAGGAAGCAGGAGAATGCTGTGGAGAGGGATAGTAAATCTGCCAAATGGCTTAATTCCACTTCTATGTCTTGTGTTTCTTATGTTTCTGACACTTTATCTGTACGATACTACTTCATTCTGCTCTCTGTCATTGCTTTTCTTTGTGCTGTGTCAATGCACTTTTGTAATGAATTGATTTGTATGGACAGTTTGCAAGACAAGGTTTTCACTGTACATGATAATAATAAACCAACTTACTAACTTAATCTGTAATTCTGGAACTTGGATGAACTCCCCGAGGCATGGGCATCACTGTAGTATCTCAGTTAGCGCAATGCAATTACAGCTCAGGATGTCATAGTTTGGGGTTCAATTCTGAAGCCTTCTGTAAGAAAGTTTGTATGCTCTTCCTGTATGCATGTGGGTTTCCTCTGGATGCTCTGGCTTCCTCCCACAGTCCAAAAACATACTGGCTCGTAGGCTCATTGGTTATTATAAGTTGCCCTGTGATTAGGCTAGGGTTAAATTGGTAGATTGCTGGGTGGCATGGCTAGGTGGATCTAAAGGTCCCTGTGCTGTCTTTACGACAGTTATATAGTTTATAATATTTTCGCTTAATAATTCATTCGATAGTATTTTCTAGTTAGAATTAGAAGTGTTTAAAGTATATTCATTGCATGTAAAATATATCGGCATGCGATGACGTCACATCCGGTTTCGCCGCGTCTTGTGGGAAAGTACCGGTTTGAAATTAGCGCAAGGGTGGGGGCTTACCACGAGGCACACCTGAGCAGAAGTTGTTTTGCAGGCATGAGAAATCACAGTGAGAGCAACGCTGTAAGTTAATAGATAATCGATATGTTGAACTAAGATGTTAATGCCGATCCTGTTAGAAGTAACGACGGTCGATAATGTTTATGCTTTCGTTAGTTAAAGAGTTGCGGATAGTTTGCATGGAAGTGTATTTAAAGTAGTCAATGGAGCAGGTAAACTCTCCCTGTATACTGCACCTTAGTGTAATGTTGTTATAGTCACCTTTGCAAGTATTTACAATTGAAATGTGATATTAAGGAAGGAACAAATACTGTATCAATCTTGTATTGTTTTATCAACAGTTTTCACCATATGTTAATGTGAAGAGTGAACAGTAAATGGTTAATCTTACTGTGATCTGGTCTCATTGACTGGTTTATCTCGACGTTGAATTCGGCGTTATCAGTTACACGCGAAGGAGAACGTTACAGTCCCATTCCGCACTGTATCTTCAAATAAAATAAAACTAGAGGAAGTGGTAGCAGCCTGCAGTGATTGTAAGGGCTGGGAAACTGCGAATATTAGTGATCTTAAACTGGTGCAGGTAAAAAAGCTACAGGTCAAAACTACTACTAACTACTTCATTAATCACACACTTTCTGTAAAATGACCACTGTAATCAATAGCCTGTACTTTTCCTCTGTGAGCTTTTGAACCGCCTGTATGACCTGGCATCTTTGCCTTGTGAACTGAAGACTTGAAGGTGTAGGACAGTTGCAGTGTGGTGTATACACCAAATGGAGGTGGCGGGGCCTGTGCGCAAGAGTGAGGAACAAGCCAATATATGGCCTTTGCTGGAGCGGACTTGGAGCTGATTCAAAGCTGTAGATCCAAGGCGAAGCGGTAAGGCTGTGTCTGAGAGTGGGAAGTGAGCTAACGTTTGACTGATTTAAGTGTCAGGCCAGATTGTAAAGGTTGGGTAAGGGCCTGTGCCCGAGAGCGAGAAATGAGCCGATTTCAGCGCTGGGCCAGATTGAAAAGGCAGGGTGTTGGGGCTAGGGTCGAGGGACAGGCTGGTGTGCAGCTTGCTACTCAGCGAGGTTTACTCATCTCTGTGCTGAACTGAGGCTCTGGCCTGCAACAAACGGGTTCTTGGATCGGCTGTGACTGGATTCATGATTGTGAACTCACTTTCATGAACTTTAGTTCTGAATGATAATTGGTTATGTTTTATTGCTTGCATGATTTGTTCTTATTTTTGAACATTGGGTGTTTGACAGTCTTTTTTAATGGAACTATTGGGTTTGTTTGGTTTGCGACTGCCTGTAAGGACACAAATTTCAAGGTTGTATATACTACATGTACTTCGATAATAAATGTACTTTGAACCTCCCTCCCCCCTTCCTGGTTTCACCTATCACCTATTACCTGCCTAGCCTGCTGAGTTTCTCCAGCATTTTGTGTGTGTTGCTTGGATTTCCAGCATCTACAGATTTTCTTGTGTTCTTGAGCTTTGAAAGCTTGGATTTGAGCTTTCAGAAACTCACAGTCTTGGAGAAACATAGCCTACATGGATATTGCACCCGAAAGAATTTGAGCTATGAGCAGAAGGGACTGTAAAATATAGGTAGGTGATGAACCCTTCTTTACCTGATCTCATGTTCCCACTGAACATTAGATCTGAGGACAGAAAAATAAGTGAAAATACAAAGAAGGCTCAGTGTTAAGTGTAAGCAGTTTGTAGAGTGAACCGGAATTTACAGAGTACTGTGCAGCAGCATGGATCAGAGAAACAGGATTAGCAACAGCTGGTTGTTTAGTGAATAAACAAGAGCCGTCATTTTTATGGTCAATGACACTGAAGGTCACCTTAGAGGCAAATATAAATTGTTTCATTATTACTGATGTCACATGGGGAATACCAAAACAATGTTTCTGGTCCTAATGAAATCCCTCCCAGAAGTTTTGCTCTGATTTGCTTTAGTTTTGGTTAAGCCTATTTTCAAGTCAATTTCAAGGAATTTCTTCTGCACGATGTTATATTCAAATACACCCCTATGATATATTTTTAAAGCTTCATAAATATATTTGCTTTATTTTTATAAATTTGTCACAGGTTATTAGATGTAGTAGCACCATCATGTCCAATGAAGTCACCTTGCCTTTTCATGATCTCATGCATTATTTCTCGTTTTGTGCTTGTTCTGTTCATGACATCCTCGTTAGCTACACATTGGACATGTGATTAGGAAAGAGGAGTTAGAATGCACGGTAACTATGGGAAAGATTGAAGGGAAGAAAGCAAGAGGAAGGCAAAGACAAATGATGATGGAGACATAAATACCAATGAATTGATCCACTAGACCCGAAACAGGAGTGGCAGTCAAAGCTCAAACTGGACCTGGCACCTAATGATGATGAGCACCATCATGGGGACATACCTGTGACAGCAAGTGCTAAATCTAAATCCTATGGACTCCAAGCATAGATTGTGATGTGTAATTGATCAGTACCTGCTATTCCAATGCAGAGAGCATGCCAGACTGCTTATTAATGATTAAACATGACTGCAGATGCTGGAGATCCAAAGTAACAAACAAAACCTAGTTCTCAGCCTGAAACGTTGACTGTTTGTTCACTCCCATTGATGCTGCCTGACCTGTTGTGTTCTTCTGGCTTGTGTTATTACAATGATTGCTGTGCATATCAGGTTAACCATGCTGGTCATAAGTCAGACATCACAGCAGCTGGTCAGTTTCACTCAAACTGCACTACCCTCTGCCACATGCCCCCTCTTAGAGATGTGTACTGTGGCTGCTGAAGATACTTGCTGGTGATCTGGAAAACTTTGGGAGAAGATAAGGACATGGGAATTAGGGCATTGGAGGTGGAGAGGCAAGAGCAGAAAAAATAAATTTAATTACTCAAAACTGGTAAGCTCAACAGACAAACATTGCTACCACAGTGGGAGCCAATAGAGGAATATAAAATTATGAAAAGTATAGAGTAGATGCAAGAAGACTTTTTCCACTGAGGTTGGGTGAGACTAGAACTAGTCCATAGGTGAAATGTGAAATATTTAAGGGTGGGTGTTGAGAGTGTGGAATGAGCTGCTAACTTAAGTGGTAGAGTTTAAGATTTTGGATACGTACATGGATGGGTGGGGTATGGAAAGCTATGGTCCAGGTGAAAGTCAATGGTACTAAGGAGAATAAAAATTTGTCATAGACCAGATGGACCAAAGGGGCTGTTTCTGTGCTGTGATGTTCTATGACTCTAATTACCGTAGGAATTTAATGGAATGTCTTAGACAGTTCAAGGGTCTAAATTATGTGATGAAAATCAGATCCTACTGACTGCCTCAGCACCTGCATTATGCCTAATCAATCACAAGCTCATCACCTTAATAAGGACTCACACCTAAAATTCATTGGTACATCTCACTTTTACACATTTAGTACCACTACAAATCTTAAGCACTTCTCTTAGTTTGTGCTCGGGTTATCAGCTTGTTAACCAAGCCCGCTACATCTTTTATACATCGTCTGCAATACACTTGTCTCCTATTCTACCACAAGCTGGTGCATTATTGGTGCCTGTGGTAATAATATAGCACAAGTAGATTGCTTTATTCCTTTAGAAAAGAAAGAACCAGCTATTGCATTACATTATTATTACATTATTACATTACTCATCATTGCATTACAATGATGAGTCCACAGCCAGCAGCAGGGATAAACCCATTGGGGATAACAGTACCTTCACACTATTCTCCCTCTCACATTGCTTGGCTTCACACCATAATCTCTCTGATTCACAAGATCCAGATGGTGCATGCCCACGTCTCATTCTGATTTACCTACTCCTGTACCTTGATGATTTATGCAAGAATTCTGACCTAACCAGGCACAGCAGGCAGGTTTTCGCAGTCATCATTTATAATTCTATTTCCAATTCCCATTCTGATATGTCGATGCACGATCTCCTCTACTACCACAATGAGGCCACTCTCAGTTTGGAGGCGCCTCTATGCTGTCTGGGTAGCCTCTAACCTGACAGTCAAATTTTCTAACTTCTAATTTCTCCCCCTCTCCCTTCTCTCTTTTTCCATTCTGGCTCCCTTCTTACCCCATCCTTTCTCCTCACCTCCCTCGTGCCCATCCTCTTCCCTTTCTCCCATGGTCCACTTTCCCCTCCTATTAGATTCCTTCTTTTTCAACCCTTTAGCCTTTCCATCTATCCCCTTGCAGCTTCTCACTTCACCCACCACCCCCCCACCTGCTTTCACCTATCACCTGCTAGCTTGTATTCCTTCCACTTCCCATCTTCTTATTCTGGCTTTTGCCCCCCTTCCTTTCCAGTCCTGATGAAGGGTCTTGGCCCAAAATGTCGACTGCTTATTTCCTTCCATAGGTGCTGCCTGACCTGCTGAGCTCCTTCAGCATTGTGTATGTGTTGTTGTAGGCAGGAGTTTATCAACAAGGGAGCAAAATGAAGGCACAGTGTTACTAGCTAAGATACCTCCCTGCATACAGTGGAACTTAATTTAGCAAAGATCTGCACATGATGAAACTTTAGGCATGATTAGCTAGAAGGTGAAGCAGTGGGAGAGGAAAGAAGCCCCATGGATGTTACTGTACTGCTATACTGCAGGGAGCTCAGACAGGGAGAGCACAGAAACTATGCACATTGAAATGCTTGGTGCATGTTAGAAAGCTTGCAGGAGAAAATAATTCAGCATAATCCTTGCACATGCTTTTGTGCAGAGCTGAACTCATTCTTTCTAAGATGGAAGTGATGGGTGATTTCATTAAATCATGCCGAGTCTAATCATAATGCTGCAGCTGAAGGCTGATGTACCTGCTTACAAGAGTCACTCACATCCTTGATCCTGCCGTACAAGCTAATTCTTCTAGATTGCAAGATTAGAATGGCACCATTGTTTTCATATGTCAGCAAAGAAAGGAGTTTGCAGGTGGCATAGGAAACCATCTGTCTGTCCTCCTTCGCATCACTGGAACTATTGAGATGCTTCCCTGTAGCACGTATATGGTTCTAAGCAGCATAAATCTGCTGGCAACTTAAGGTGACAACATTCATGATTAAACTAGTCTTTATTTTGGGCAGTCAAGTAAACAGACAACAGACGAAGACAGATCTTTTTAGGCTTATAATTGCCTGAAGTCATCCTTCAAGGCCATCTCCAGTCTCATCCATAGCCTTGCACCAACCACTAGAAAAGATTCAATGACATGTGCTAAGACTTCTTGAAGAAATGCATTAACTTCCATGGATCTTTTGCCCATGACTGCTTAAAGTTGAAAAGTAGATTCAGAACTTGTATTGACGTTGGGTGAGACTAGAACTAGATGTTCATAGGTTAAAGATGAACTGTGAAATATTTACAGGGAACCTCAGGGGAACTTCTTCACCCTGTGGGTGTTAAGAGTGTGGAATGAGCTGCCAGTGGAAGTGGTTTCTACTGCCTGCCTAGTAGTTTCTTCTCCTGTCAGAGCTTGAAAGAGAGTGTCTATATCAGAAGTCTGGTGAGACGTAACTTGCCTGCTCTAGTTGTGGATGTTAGAATGGGAAATATGTTTTGCTTATCATTCCAGTGAATTTAGAGAGTTTTGCAGAGGTAGTCTCTTTGTGGTGCCTTGAAGTGCCTGCCGTGGATAGTTATGGTCTCAGTCGCATATAGGAGTGCTTGTCACACCCATCCTGGGGCAACTTACTTGCTTTTGGACCCCACCAGATACTCAACTCTCACCTGTCACTCCAAGTAGCTGTCTGCATATGGCCGCACCCTGGTACACTGCTTGATATTCAGGCTAAACCAGGTGAAAGTAGCTGGTGGGCCTCATACCATGGTGAGAAAGGGACATGCCTGCCCTGGCATATGAAGTCAGAACCAGTGAAGTGGACGGATGAGATTTAACAGCCAGGAAGGCGATTCTACAACACTTTGTGAAGGGCAAAGGTCATGACAAGGCACAAAATAAGTCACGGTCATCTAATGCACCAAGGAAGACCCCAGTTTGTGATGACTGCTCGTACCACTGGACCTGGACTTCCGAGGTTAAGAGCGGAACTGCCCCAGTGCAATGGCTTTTCCACTTTTAAAACTCTCCCGCAAGGTCTCCTGTTAGTGTTGGATATGACAGGCAACCAAGATAGGTACACAGTACTGAAGGACCCCTCTAGAATAGTTCAGGCAGCAGAACCATTATTTTATAGTTACGTACGGTAACATTACAAATTCCAATTTTTAATGCTTGCTCATGCATATGTTACTTGTGCAATGGAGTTAGATTCCACATTGACGATTGGTGATAAAATATAAATATAACATATTCAAGAACTTAGGCAGCATCTGTGGTGAGAGCAACATAGCTAAAATTTCAGGTTCTTGTACATCAGAGTACAAAATATTAGCTGTTTCACTCTACAGAGATGCTGGCTGACATGTTGAATATTTCTAGCATTTTCATTTGAAATTGCCATCATCTGTGCTTTTTTTTTGCTTGTAACCGGTTAATCTTTATTGCTCAGAGGCAAACTTTTATTTTATTGTGGTGGATGAATTACAGATGGCACATTGTTTACTGAAAGCTCAAGTTCCTGTTTTTCTCTGAGATTATGACTCCTTAACAAACACGGGAAATGCTGAAAAATACTCAGGCTGCATCTGTGGGAAGTGAAACAGTTAACATTTCAAGGCAAAGACCTGCAGGGTATAACTTCAGGTTACACGTTCCTGGAACAGAAAGTGGTAGTGAATTTAACACAAGTGAAAACAAAAAATGCACATGCTGGAAATCTAAAGTAAAAACAGGAAGTATTGGAAATACTCCACAGGTCAGGTAGCACTCTGACTGGAAATTGTTATTTTGTTGTTTGTCCCCAAGACACCAATGATTTTCCTGTGGTGCATGGGTCTGATAGTCACAATTCAGCAACGATATAGATCAGGTGAGGAATCCAGTGCCAGTCCTCAAGCAGCAAACATACAGACTGCAACCTTATATTCACAATCACATCCTTCTGTCAAAGCAACAAATAAAATGAATTTGTAAAAACAATTCAAAAGAGTGATAACTCTTACATTATGTCATTTTAAGAAGAGTGGATCTAAGAGAGATTCGAATCACCTTACACCTGTACCTCTTTTCTTGCGTTCTTTCTGAATACGAGTTCATTTGTTTCAGGTTAAGAAAGTTGAACTTAAAAATAACCTTGCACAAATCACCAAATACGATGATTTGGTGCTATTCACCATAAATTTCTAATCACACAACAGAACTAGTTCAACAGTAACAGTGTTTAAAAAATGTACTATGATTTAAAAATTTGTAGTGATAAAATTCTGAAATTAAAGATCACATATTTTGACATCATGGACACACGGATAGTGTATGAGCAGATGTATGATGTAATTTTTCCTACAGGTGGAACTGTGAAGACATAGAGGAATGGAATGAGGAGACCAGAACTACTGCTTTGAGGGTAGATTTAACTGAAGAGAGGACCAATGCAGAAACAGAATAGAACCTGGTAATTATAAGACTCCCAAAGCACTGATCCTACTTCCATATTGTAGCAATAATACTCACACATAATATCTGAATGAGTTTCATAATCACTAATTTACGTATGGTTCCCCCAGAATGTTATGAGGTAGTTGCTTCTAGCTTTGTTGTCAATGAGTCGGCTTGTGCCTTCATTGGTAACAGGGTGTCCTCGATTCAGTTGAAGCTGAATATACCACATCATGCTTAATTTCCCTTTCGTTCTTGCTACTGCTGCCCCATGGTTTTTAATGTTTCCCAAAGGTTTTCATGTAACAAATGACAGCTCATACTTTTAGACCACACATAGTGTTTCCCTTATCAATTTCCCATCATATTTTCTAATTGAACATACCCAGATTCTGCCACATGCTGAAGAGTTCATAGGCCATCATCACTCTCATATCACCGTATCTATCAAAGAGAGTACATGGAAAAATGCATTAGGCCGAAGCTGACAACACAGCATAAATAGATATACTAAAAGACGGCCAATTCAACCACTCATTAATTAGACTCATCATTGGATACAAAGGAAAGTTGGTAATTTGCTTGTTCAAGTTCTATTTTGTTGTCGTTCAACCATACATGTATATTTCTAAATGAAACATCATTCTTCTTGGCCAAGGTGCAAAGCACAGTACACACACAGCACATATGGTTACAATCCAGCACATACAATACAGTCACAAAATAATATTAGCACAGTCCCCGAGTGGCATGGCATAACCATCATAAGACCACAAGATAGAGGAGCAGAATTAGGCCTTTTGGCCCATCGAGTCTCCTCTGCCACTGGCAGGTTGATATAAAGTGCGAAGTGCAATTTATGTAAGATATATATTAAGTAAATATTACTGGCACTATTATGATAAAGAAGCAGAAGTATAAATATGTGAAACAACAGCAATAAAAGATGAGAAGTGTAGCAGGATGAGAGTCTGTCTGTGAATTAGGGAATAGTGTGGGGGGAAGTGGCAGTGATTTCCGACAGTGTTAGCCGTGTGCTCTGTGCAGCAGGGTGTTGAGAAGTCGAGCAGCCTGGGGAAAGAAGCTGTTACCCAGCCTGACAGTTTTGGTTCTGTGGTACCTTCTGCCTAATGGCAGGAGGTCAAAGGGACTGAGGGAAGGATGGAAGGACTCTTTAACAATGCTGGAGGCACTGTATATGCAGCACTTCTGATATATGTCCTGAATGGGGTGTGAGAGAGTGTATTTAGCATTGTACATATAATGCTCATTTTTTGATGCATAAATTCCTTCCTGATGAACTAGGAACTCTCAACACAGTAGGCGAAATCCACACAATTCTTCTTACAGAATGGAAGCCTAAACAGTTCACACCACTCACCTATCCAAAATCTTCTTCCTTTTGGCGGGAGTGGCATTCTCCAGTTGAAGGCTTGGCTGATTTATAAATAGAACAGCCAAGCTGAAGTATGAGTTCCATACCTGCAGACAAAAGTAATAATGAAAAATTTCCAATAAGCTTCAAAATGCAATCAGATCAGAACTCGGTACTACAGCAGAGATAGATACCTCTTGAATAGGGGCATATCTACGGAAAATAGCACCTATGGCAAGCACTGAAACTGTGCCCCTGTCCAAACAGCTGACACCCATCTTCTAGATAACTTTACCATAACATCAGCTCAAAAATACAAGTCAGGCTCGTTAATCTTTTAATTAACAAATTATGGCACTACATGAAAATTATAACTGCACCTTCCTTGCTTTCAGTTTCTTCTCTTTCTACACTCAGCAGAGCAGGATCACAGAGTCTGCCTTGACCCATGGAGGCTCTCAAATATGAAAGTATTAGTCTTAACTTGCTGAATGATCTCTCACAGTTGGCGATGGAAACTGTGATGGTTAGCATTATCTGAATAGCAATGTGAAGGTTGGAGAAAATGCTCTTATCTCCATACTGAACAATAAATTCAAGAAGCTCTTCAGGTCTTGATATTTTCATGTTGACCCGCCTTGATTGCAACATTCTGCAATCCAAAATTTCTTCATATAGCTGCTGTCCATCAACATCAGAGCTGTACAATTTGCCCAAATTTTCACACTTCTTCTTTAGGTTGTCACTGTCGGCACCATAACACAGTCCCTTGACATTGAGAAGGAACCCAAACTTGGTGTCAATGTCATGCAAACGAGTGAACCTTTCATCCATTTCTCTGTGAAGGCGGTCGAGTGTTCCCTTCCTGACTGCTTCCATTTCCTCCTTAGCTGTTAACCCAGCGTCTCTCGAGTTCTCATCAGCAATTCGTTTCTTTCATCTCAGACATCTTACAACTTCAATATTCCATTCTTGACAGAGACCGACTCCTTCTTCGAGTGACTCACTGACCAACACTTCTCTTTCATCATAAAAATGATCTCGGAGGGCTTTCAAAGCCAGGGCAGCATCGTGGAAGTTCATACTAGGATCCTGCAGCCTCTTTTCAATGTGAATGAGTACTTTGTTCCAGAATCCTAGCAAAATCAGAAAATTGTAACTCAACATGCAGTTGGACAGCTGTCTTGTGTCACTTCTTGTTTAATGGTCTCGTTTTCATTGTCTATCATGTCCTGGAGAACTTGAAGTATCTCCTCAAGGTACTTGTTGATGGGCTTCACTTCTTCTGTCCTTGCACT
The DNA here is from genome assembly GCF_030144855.1 of Hypanus sabinus. NCBI lineage: Eukaryota > Metazoa > Chordata > Chondrichthyes > Myliobatiformes > Dasyatidae > Hypanus > Hypanus sabinus. The sequence goes on along the minus strand of NC_082724.1, from coordinate 64,227,354 downwards.
CCACCTGGTTTCGGACCCCGACTTAACAACCACAGGCGCAGTGTTTTTGAGTTTTTCCCAGCGTTGTGTTGAACCAGAGAAAAACGTAGAGAGCTTCGATGGTTCCAAAAAAATGTGACCATCATTGTATCCTGCTTGGCTGCATGTACACCCACCAAGTTGAGTGAGTGATTGTCGCAATTCACAAACACTGCCAGGTGGTTTTTCCTCACTTATTCTTTGATGAACACCACTTCCATGTCCAGCCATCACAGCAGCGTTGTCATAGCACTATGACCGACAATCTTGTGGCTCCATTTCATCCTTCTCTAGCTGTTTCAAGATGTCTTCAACCAAGCTCTCAGCATCCTTCTGGCTTATCTGGATAAAACCAAGGAAGGACTCTCTAACACGGACTGTTTTCCTCTCAAAATCAACTTGTACATACCCCACTACTTCCGACATCTGCTCACGGTGTGCCTGATCAGGAGTCGAGTCAAACATGAGACCATAGTACTTGGCTTTATGAATGCTTCTCAGTAAACTCTGGTGAACAGTGGATGCCATCATGTGGATGAATTTGTTTTGGACACCTGGTGAAAGATAAGACATGGATCCATGATGACTTTCCAAATGAGTGAGGTGTTCTTTCATGACAGGGTCAAAAATGGCCAGTAGTTTCAGTAAGCCAAGGAAATTTCCCACACTGGAGTCACCGTCTAGCTGAAATGACTCCCTGTGTCCTCGCAAAGCCAGGTTCTGAGTCGCAAGGAATTTTATGCAGTGAAGGATTCTCATCAAGATATCACACGGCTTCTGCTTTCTCTTCTCAATCTGTGACTGAAATACCGCGTTTCCAGCTAAATTTCTTTCCACTGTGTGGTGATTCTTGGCATTTTCATGAACACTAATCCTTTCAGGGGCTTTCCACTGGTTGAATCCACTTTCCTGCTCCAATGAGGATTGATGGTCTGACCGGGAATAGAGAAGACAAGATACAAAATGCAGACTTTTTAGAAGGGGAATAGACCAGCCATGAGCGAGTCACTTCCTCACCACAACCATTTCCCAATTTCCTCTTAAACCAAGTTTTATTCATTGAGCGGTCACTTGTTGGTAGGAAAGGCCCCTCACTGTTCTGGAAATATTTTGAACCCAGCTTTATTATTTCTGTTCTCAATGTGTCAGGCAGAATTGCTTTTCCAGTATCTTTGTCAAACTTCAGAAGTCCAACGTCATGCTGTTCAATCATTTCTGGTATGACAGTTCGAGGCTCTTTGACACCATCCAGTTCACCAGGTTCAGTGTCGTCATGAGCGAGTCACTTCCTCACCACAACCATTTCCCAATTTCCTCTTAAACCAAATTTTATTCATTGAGCGGTCACTTGTTGGTAGGAAAGGCCCCTCACTGTTCTGGAAATATTTTGAACCCAGCTTTATTATTTCTGTTCTCAATGTGTCAGGCAGAATTGCTTTTCCAGTATCTTTGTCAAACTTCAGAAGTCCAATGTCATGCTGTTCAATCATTTCTGGTATGACAGTTCGAGGCTCTTTGACACCATCCAGTTCACCAGGTTCAGTGTCGTCAAGTTCAATCTCGTCAGGTAAAATCTCATCAATAAACTCAACATCACCACCACCACCATCATCTTCCCCTCCTGTCATGTCCACGTTCTCTGTGGCAGCCTCACTCTTAATCTTGTCATACTTGGATTTATCTGACTTGACTTCCTCCTTGGTTTGTGATGCATTTGTACTTGATCCACCTTCAGATTCTAACAAACTTGTAGCAGGTGCAGGCGACTCCATGGAACTTGTTGAACTACTTGTTCCAGGCTTTTCAAAGAAGGGCATGAAGAACTTGCTCAACTTCTTGGCTTCCTCCACCTCCAACTTTCGTCTCTTCCATCCTTCAGCTCCACCTTCCTTCTTCTTTGTGAAGAAACGTTCCATGGTCTTCTTACACAATGCTCTGAAATAAGGCCATCCTAGAGCTTCTCACCCATGATAATCAAAGACAGATCATACATCTGAAGAAAATCATTTTTTCACTATCTGAGGATGGCTTGTCTGACTGCTCAGTGGCACCCCCTTCAAGTGGCATACCTGCCATACCTTAGATACACCACTGCAATTGAAAACAGGCTCTTCAAGTTATATCCATAAATTTGATGGTGAGATGTAAGGAATGAGATAGTCACCATCTATTATGGAGACTCTAATGCACAGCAATGAAAAGAGCTGCAGGTGATTGTAGATTCAGTCAGTTGCATCATGGGCTCGAGCATTCCCACCATCGAGGACATTTTCAAAGGGCGGTAGCTCAAGAAGGCATCTTCTTGACAAGCCTGAGATGCACACTCAACATTTTAGGAACAGCTTCTTCCTTTCCGCCATCAGATTTCTGAACAGTCCATGAGCCCATGAACACTTCTTCACCATTTTGCTCTCCTTATGCTCTATTTATTTATTTTTAATATATTTCCTTTGGTAACAGAGTAATTTTTATGTATTGCACTGTATTGCTGCCACAAAGCAACAAATTTTACTAATGATATTAATGATAATAAACAAGATTCTAATTCTGATATCAAAGTTACTTAAGTTAATTGGACAAAGGGTAATTTAAGAGAGGAACTGGGAAGAACTTTGGACATTAATTTAGTTGATAGAAATGAATATGAGCATTTTAGACTAACTCTGTAGAGAAATAGACAAACAATTCACATTCCTCATCTATACTTTGATCTTTAGGCACGTGGCAAAATTCTGCCTCAAGGACTTTCCGATCTCTCCCCTATTTTGCAGCTGTAATGAGGAAACCCATGCAGGAGAAAGTACAAATTGCCCTCATCAACAATTCTTAACTTTTGTTTTAAATAGGCAAAACACTCACCTTGAAATCAAAATCTGATTCTGTGAAGTTCTTGTGTAATGCTGGGGACAGGTATTGGACAGTGGTAACAATGATGCTGTAAAATCAATAACCACATGTAAATCCACAGCCATTCAGAATTAGATTAACTCAACCACAATTAAATAACCATTGGCGTGTTGCATCTGTGTTGATGCTAGCTCATCACCTGTAACCATAATTTCAAATTATCCCTCAGTTTCTCTGTATGTTCATATTTATTTTCAAATATAATGATGCTATTATTTCTGCCTTAAATCATTTTATAGTACAATAATCCCATGTAAAAGAAAGATGCTTTTAATTACTCTCCTCCTTGTTAATAGTTATATCATTACAGAACAATGCTGTTGAAAATCAGGATTCAGAAAGTGGTACTAGGGAATTAATAATGGAAGACAATAATATTGTCTTATGAGGAAAGACTGGGCACACCGTTTCTCAGAACTGCATGGGTACGTAGCTACGCAATAACTGTACACATAGCCTTTGTTATGGTACAGGCTGTGGGGTCTGTTTCTGTGCTGTGCTGCTCTATGATTCTATATAAAGAGGTTACAAAGGATACTTTAATTAGATTAAGTGGGTTGGGTACCAGCTGGCAAATGAAGTATAACAGGGAAAATGGGTATTTTTGCATTTTGGCACAAGAGATCAGCTTATGTGGTGGAAGACTGCTGAGCTCTGCGATGCAGAGGAACTAATGTGCTAGGTATTATATGCAAAGGGCCTCTGTGCAGACACTGCAAATAATTAATAAAAAAGTTAACAGAATTTCATTGTTGGGCATTTGTAAAGCCAAATCTGAAGCTGAGTACTGTGTAAGCCACATTTAATTATCTTAATAAAATAGAAACAATTCAGAGAAGGATTATTAGATTAATACTTGGAATTGGCAGATTGCTTTATATACTGGGCTTGTATCTGCTGGAATTTACAAGAGTGAAGGGGAGGGGGACTGAATGGAATGTAAAATTCTTAGGGACCTTTACTGGGAGAGGATATATGAGAGAATCTAGAACTAGCAGTCACTGTTTAATGTTAAGGGATGACTATTTAGGGTAGATATGAGGCAATCTTTTTCCTCATAGAGAGTTATGAGTTATTGGTATGCTTGTCCTCAAAGTCTGGTGGAAGTGGAGCATTAAAGGTGAACTGTGTGGCATGGACAATCCAATGATTTTCTGTTAGTTCAATTTCTATTGGAGAAGTAGTTCTCAAACCATAAGACCATAAGATATAGGAGCAGAAGTAGGCCATTCACCCATTGAGTCTGCTCTGCCATTTAATCATGGGTTGATCCAATTCTCCCAGCCATCCCCACTCCCCAGCCTTCTCCCCATACCCTTTGATGTCCTGGCTAATCAAGAACCTATCTATCTCTGCCTTAATTGCACCCAATGACTTGGCCTCCACACCCACTCATGGCAACAAATTCCACAGATTTACCACATTCTGACTAAAGAAACAAGTGTTCTTTGAAAATATGAGATGATAAGGAACAAGATAAACAATAAAGTGGAAGGTAGGCCCGAAGGCAATTCTTGGCAATAACCATCAGCTGTAAAAAATTAGTGCCAGAAGTAGCACTTTTAAAATTAACAGATTCTTCTTTAAACACAGGTGGACCCTGTTTTTCAAACGTTCGCTTTACGACAGCTCGCTGTTACGGAAGACCTGCATTAGTACCTGTTTTCGCTAACCAAAGAGGACTTTTGCTTTTATGAAAAAGACACCCGCTTTATACGTGTGTTTATCCTGAGAAAGACTACAATGACAGTGAAGCTTGTGCGGGCAGTTGTGTGCACATGCGTATGTACGTGCTGATTTTTTTTTCTCCAAATAGATTTTGGCTCGTTGTCTTTCCGATTTTGATAAGTGAAACTACACCGTACATACAATATTTTAACTTAATATAGGCTGTATATTTATCATATCATTCCTGCTTTTACTATATGTTTGTGTTATTTTATATTTTATGTGTTATTTGGTATGATTTGGTAGGTTATTTTTTGGGTCTGGTAACGCTCGAAAATTTTTCCCATATAAGTAATGGTAATTGCTTTTTCACTTTACAACATGTTGGCTTACAAACGGTTTCATAGGAACGCTCTACTTTTGGATTGCAAGGGAAACCTGTACACTTTACTTCGCTGAAGAGCCATTTTGTAAACAGGAAGAGTCTTAACAGAAGCACAGCCAAGATCAAGGGGCAATAGAGAAATTATCAATGTGCTAACAGTTGTTTTCAATGCTCACATCTCCCATTTATTGAAAAGATGCATCCTAGGTGGCCTACAGGGAAGAAGTCATCTCTCTGACATAGTGGTGTCAAGAAAACAATCATCTGCAGCTCAACATTAGTAAGGCAAAGGAGATGGTAATGGATTTTAGGAAGACTAAGCCTGCGTTGCTCCCTGTTACAATTGATGGTCAGGACCTACCAGTACCTGGGGCTGCACCTGGATGACAGACTTGAGTGGGGCACCAACACAGAGGAAGTAGACAAGAAGAGCCAAAGTCACCTCTACTTCCTGAGGATACTGAGGTCCTTTGGAGTATAGAGACCTCCGCTTCACATGTTCTACCAGTCAGGTGTCGCCAGTAAATCTTCTATGCAGTGATATGCTGGGGCAATGGCATCAACACGTGATGCTAATAGGCTCAATAAATTGATCTGAGAGACTGGCTCTGTTATAGGATTCAAACTGGATACTGAGGGCTGCAGTAGAACAAAGGACCCTATGGAAAATCCTGGCAATTCTAGACAATATTTTTCATCCTCTTCGTGCCACCTTGGCTGAACAGAGGAGTACTTTTAGTAACAGACTAAGACAACTACACTGCTCCAAAGAGTGTTACAGACAGACATACTTTATTGATCCCGAGGGAAATTGAGTTTCATTACAGTCGCACCAACCAAGAATAGTGTAGAAATATAGCAATATAAAACCATAAATAAATAAATAATAATAAGTAAATAATGCCAAGTGGAAATTAGTCCAGGACCAGCCTATTGACTCAGGGTGTCTGACACTCCGAGGGAGGAGTTGTAAAGTTTGACGGCCACAGGCAGGAATGACTTCCTATGATGCTCAGTGACATGAGTGTTATTTTTACCCTCTGCCATTATGCTTATAATGAGTCAACCTTTAGCCAGGGAAGTGATGACCCCCTCCTGTGGTACTTATCTTTTATTCTACCTCTCTTCTAATATTTCTATCTGTGCACTTGTAATACTGCTGTGGCACTGTAATTTCCTTTAGGATCATTAAGTATCTATCTATCTATCTTAAGTCAATCATCAAGAAATGGAAAGCTGAAAATCTGCCTAGAGTAGGCCAGCCTCAAAAACTGAGTGCAAGGAGGGGTCTAGTGAGAGAGGCCACCAAGAGTCCTTTGACAACTCTGAAGGAATTACAAGCTTCAGTGGCTCAGATAGGAGAAACTGTGTGAACAGCTGTTGCCCGGGTGCTTCATCAGTTGCAGCTTTATGGGAAAGTGGCAAAGAGAAAGCCACTATTGGAAAACAACCTCACATGAAATCTTGGCTAGAGTTTGCTGGAAAACACAAGGGGGACTTTTAAGTCAGCTGTAAGAAGGTTATATAGCCTGATAAAAGCAAAATTGAGCTTTTTGGCCATCAGACTCAAAACGCTATGTTTGGCATAAGCCAAACATGGCACATCATCAAAAACACACCAGCCCTACTGTGAAGATTGGTGGTGGCTGCATCATGCTGTGGGGGTGCTTCACTGCAGTAGGCCATGGAAGGCTTGTGAAGTCCGTAAGAGATCTGTGACTTGGGAGAAGATTTGTTTTCCAGCAAGACAATGCCCCAAGCATAAAGCCAAAGCTATACAGGATTGGCTTAAAAACAACAAAGTTGAAGTCTTGGAGTGACCAAGTTGGAATCCAGACCTCAATCCAATTGAGAATTTGTGGCTGGACTTTAAAAAAAACTTTACACTCATGATTCTCATGCAATCTGACAGAGCTTGAGCAGTTTTGTAAAGAATAATTGAGGAAAAAATTGCAGTGTCCGAATATGCAATTCCTATGGAGACCTATCCACACAGACTTTATGCTGAAATTGCTGCCAAAGGTGCATCTACTAAATAGGAGGTGAGTAATTATACAAACAATCAAACAATAATTTTGTGTTTAATAATTGTAATAAGTTTAGACTAATTTGTAGACATTTGTTTTTACTTTGACATGAAAAAGTCTTTTATGTTGATCAGTGTCAAAAAAGCCAAATTAAACCCACTGTGATTCAATGTTATAAAACATAAAACTTCTGGGGGGGGGGGGTGAATACTTCTTATAGGCTCTATATAGGAATTTGGATAGACAGAGATTGATTAGGGATAGGTGGCATGGCTTTGTGCATGGTAGGTCATGTCGAACCAATCTTGTAGTTTATTTTTCAAAGTTACCAGGGAAAGGTGATGAAGGAAAGGTAGTGAATGTTGTCTACATGAATTTTAGCAAGGCCTTTGACAAGGTCCTGCATGGGAGACTGTTCAAGAAGATTTAATTGCTTGGCATTCAGGGTGAGGTAGTAAATTAGATTAGAGATTGGCTTTGAGAAAAAACTAGAGAATAATAGTAAATGATTGCCTCTCTGACTGGCAGCCTGTGACCAGTGGTGTACTGCAAGGATCAGTGCTGTGTCAGTTGTTTTTTGCCATCTATATCAACAATCTGGATACAGTAAACAGGATCAGTAAATTTACAAATGATTGGGGGCATAGTGGATAGTGAAGAGGGCTTGCTGTAGGATCTGGACCAACTGGAAAAATGGGCTGAAAATGGCATTTGGAATTTAATGCAAACAAATGTGAGGTGTTGCACTTTGGGAGGACAAACCAGGATAGGATTTACGCATTGAGTAATAAAGCACTGAGGAGTGCAGTAGAGCAGAGGGATCTGGGAATACAGGGCCATAATCCCTTAAAATTGGTGTTACAGGTAAATAGTGTTATAAAGAGAGCTTTTGGCACATTGGCCTTTATAAACAAAATATTGAGTGCAGGAGTTAGGATATTATGTTGAAGTTGTATAAGACATTGATTAAGCCTAATTTGGAGTATTTTGTGCAGTTCTACCCACAGGAAAGATATCAATGAGATTGAAAGGGTACAGAGAAATTTAACAAAAATGCTGCCAGGACTTGAGGACCTGAGATATAGGGAAAGCCTGAATAGGTTATGACTTTATTCCCTGGAGTGTAGGAGAATGAGGGGAGATTTGATAGAGGTATATAAAATTATGAGGGGCAAGCAGATTTTTTTTCCACTGAGGTTGGGTGAGACTACAGCCAGAAGTCATAAGTTAAGGATAAAATATGAAATGTTTAACGGGAATATGAGGAGGAACTTCTCTCAGAGGGTGGTGCGAGTGTGGAATGAGCTGCCAGTGGAAGTGGTGGATGCGGGTTTGATTTCAACATCTAAGAGAAATTTGGATAGGTACATGGATGGGAGGAGTATGGAGGGCTATGGTCTGAGTGCAGATTGATGGGACTAGGCAGAGTAATACTTTGGCACAGACTAGATGAGCCAAAATGACTGTTTCTGTGCAGTAGTGTTGTAACCTGCATTGGGGTAAGTGTGAGTGCCTCGACAGCTCTCTTTTATCAATGCCGACAGCAGTATGAAGTGGTCACAATTTCTGACTAGCTCTGCATCTGGTTATTAGTTGGGTAGGGTGGCAAGTCACTAACACCTGTTGCACTATGTCATCATCCAAACAAGTATGTCCACATCATTGGTGCAAAGGACTGGGGAGTGATTACTGACTGCTCTGTTATCTCCACTGGCATGGCCCCAAAACAATGCCTGCCACAGAAAGCTTACTGAAAGCAATCAATCAGACAGTGCCTTACTGACAACAACTAAATCACAGGAGCTCCATGGTGTTCTTGGAGTGCCGGATCCACCCTGTAGCCCACCTTAATTAGCGTCAATGAAGAAACTCTTAAGCTTCTACACCAGAAAGCACCAGAGCTGATTTAACGAGGCTGATTTGTGTCCGTACACTCAGTCAACATTCATGGTTAAGCCATGAGTGACTTGATGAGTTGCCTTTAAGTATCACTGTCAATTGGGTGTGCAGGAGCCTTATTATGATAAATACAATGAGTAGTCAAACAATGTGCTAGGCATTAGATTTCCAAACATATATTCTCTGAACTCCACAACAACAAGAAATGATCAGGTAGACAGAAGAAACATTTTAAGGGAGCTCTCTAAATGTTTCCACTGAGCTGTGAAAATGTTTGCTGAACATGGTGGAAGATAGAGAATTTTGTCCATTTGCCAAGCACACGTAAAAGCTCAGTATACATGGCAGAAGGAATGCACACACCCAAACTACCCTCCTGCCACATCAAATACCTCCACTCCCGTCTGTGACAGAGTAGGTCATAATTGGATTGGAAGGGAAAATTGGTAGGTGGAAGAGGGAAAATATCATCCATTCTTTGTATCATCATTTGTAAGTCAAAATGAGAAAATGATCTAGTGTAGATCATTCCAAATCAGAGTGCTTCTGAGATGGTATGGGCAACTTACTTGCTGGTTAGTAGTCTCATCACCATCCAATCACGTGGATATACGCTCAGCTTCATTAAATTACGGAAGACGCAGAATATTTTTAAGAAGAAATCCTAGGAAATAAAGGAGGACATGAGTGACTTGATGAGCTGTCTTTAAGTATCACTGTCAGTTGGCTGTGCAGGAGGCTTAATATGATAAATACTATGAGAAGTCGAACAATTAGAATTTCAGAGACAACAAACCGAAGAGCTATTTCAGAGATGCTGAATGAAGGTCATCTAATTATTAAGGTGAGTGTGGGGAGGGGACAGGTGACAGACACAGAAACAGAAGTAGAAAGGGTGGGGCAGTTTACAGATGGGGTGAAGCAATGTGTGCAAGAGCATCTGTGAAACTAATAATGCTCTATTAGTACCATCAGTCTTTGCAGAAGACTGGGCATTTCAGGTGAAAATAATCAATTTTATTAATTAATAAAATAATTAACCTTTTCCTAAACTCAGAATGTTCTTGTAGTAAATTATATGGTATAAGTACCATATCCAGGTACATTAATAAGCACTTTAGGATGTTTCCTACTGAATGCTTCTTTCAGTCCTGCCTCAAAGACATTTAGAAAAGTCATTATCTCAAGCAGCTGAGAACATATACTGGGACATTATTGTGGTGTGCAGATGCATAAAAAGAGGGTGGGAATAACTGGCATCTTTCATTCAATTTTTTCACTCTTCTAGCTGGGTGATAATGTCAGGGGTTCGTTGCTTCCATTATCATCAAATGTAATCCTCATGCAACAACACAAGTGTATTTTCTCATAAATAGCGATGATAGCTAGTGTGATCTTTTAAATTAAGGTATATTAGCCTTGTGTAACTGCCAGCAATGAGCTTATAGAGCCCATTAGCACAGGAAATAAGAATGTTGTAAAGTTATATGCTTTTGAATTTATTGTACACAAATCAGCTATCCTACAATAATGGCCTGCTCCTTGGAGAACAATTGGCTTCTGGTGTTCACAGGCCATTAATAATAGAAATGGGCTTTCATCACCAGAAAATGTTGAAAATTTACTGGTATATCTCTTTGGAAGCCCATGAAACTAAATCATCTGTGGCTGCCCCCCAGGGGTAAACATTCAAATAAAAATGTTGGCAAGGAAGACCAATATTTAACTTCATATTAGTACCAAAACTGAAATGTTATTCAGCCATATAGCCATTGAGGTTAAATGTTCATCAGTTTAAGGGATCACTATTTTCCCATTATCTCGTGGCATGACATTCAATAAGAGAATTGATGCTGTTCCATTAGATTTCATTTGCAGTCATGTAACTTTTGGCATTTACTGTGGCAGCATCTATTACCTTTGATGCTCTAAGATTCCCACTTGACTGATGTTAAAAAGACGTTAAAAAGCAAAAGGAGTTTGGTTGCCATGATGGGATTGATGGTTTCTGGATAAGTGTCAGCCATAATATTGTGAGGCTGGAGTGAATGCTGGCAGAAATTTTAGCCATCACAAGAAATGCTGTTGTGGATCAAGATTACACTGAAACAATACTAAGTTCTGTTTATTTCTGGAGAATAGAAGAATAATGCCAAATCATTGATCTGTGACCCATCAATATCAGACAGCTGATTGTTGCACTGGTACGTATCAATGAGCTGGCTGCACTTGGCTGTACATGGCATGTCACATAATTGCACTGATGAATTTTCAGACTGTTTAATGTTTGCATTGCTCACTTTTGACTCACTGAGGCCTCAGTCCCTTCCAGCTTGCCAGAGCATCAGGACTAATACTACTCCTAAAATGACAAGGCCACCACTCTCCTCATTTTCTTTAAATTCATCTGGTTCACTGGGAAATTTATTATAATACTGTGTAACCTTTTAAAAATTGAAATTAAAAGCATGTTAGATACTATAACATCCAGGAGTCTGGAAGGTCTTCTAATCTAACACCACCGAAATCCCAAGCTTGCCTGAAAAAGTTTTTTTACTTTCTCCACTCACTTTCTCTCCCTCATAAGTACACATACAGCTATTCAATGAAGGTATCCACATCATATACACACAGCAATACACCTCTCCCTCTTTTAGCAGAGGTAGCAATGCAGTTGCCATGTAAAACAAGATAATGGTGAAGGTCCCACTGTGTCTATAGCTTATGTAATGCTGTTGAGTGGACCTGGACATTACAAATGCAGTAGCCAGTACAGATAGGAGATCATTGATACAATAAGTCCATCGAATCTTGCTTCAGGATGGCTAATGCTATTGTCAAGTATGCCTGGCACCCTTGTCATTACCTTTACATTATTCTGCCTTCGAGGAGCTTGAACATGCTGTGGATATCTATGTTCTATGAAAGTCCAAATGACCAGCAGTTTCTTTCCTACTGTTATCAGGCTTCTGAACCAATCACCTTTTTCACATCCCTTCCTAGCTATGCTGTCATTTTGTCACACTCTTAAATTTACCTCTCTCAGCTATTCCATTATTGTCACTTTAGCATGTCTTTTTGCACTATTTACAACTGAACTATGGACTTTGTAAAATTCTGTTGTTTTGCATTCATTGCTCTGTTTATTGCTGAATTTATATTGTATGTAAATGTTCAGTTTATAAGCTTTAGGCAAGTAAGGAATTTCATTGCATTGTGGTGTACATGACAATAAACTACAAGTTATTCTCGTTGTATTTGATCTTCTTTCTCACATACCAATGCTTCCTCATCCTAGAATACCTTCTAGCCCATCCCCAATTCCTCTCACCAAGGAAACTTCAGGTGGCTCTTATTTCATAACCAGTACTGAGAGGATAGAGATGGGATCTGTATAATGTGAGATACCAGGTATGAGTCTCAAATTGAGGAAGGGGATAAAAGTAATGTGTGTGTAGCTCCTTGGAGACTGAAGCTGTGCATTAGTTTACCTCTGAAGAATCATGGGGCAACCTAAAGATGTACATATGAAAACACCTATGATTTTGTCCCAGCTGCTGGAGATGTTGAGGAGTACTGGGGGGTGGGGGGTGAAGGAAACAGGTTGAGCCGAGGATAGAAGAGATGGCAGCTCCATTGCAATGATCACAGGAAAAACAATGACAATAACAATAGAGGTTACAATCTCCAACACAGCACAGGGAGAGCTGAGGTGGGGGATCTGAGGCCAGATTTTGACATGCCAGCTCCAAATCTTTACCACCAGAATTAGAATTACATTGACAGCAGAGAGTCTGAAGAATTGAGACTGGCATTCATTGCTCATCTTTAATTGAACTTGAAGTGGTAGTGAACATGGTGAACCACCTATTTGAACCAGGAATGCAAGTGGTGGATAGGGGGCTAATTAAAAAGGATGCTTTGTCTTTTATGTCAAGATTTTTGAGCATTGTCGGAGTTCTTCTCATCAAGGCAAAAGCAGAGGGTGAAAAGGTTCTGGGACATTAAAGCAAATGAATACCTCACTGGAGGACAACCAGCCTCTGAGCTGTTCCAGCAGCTAAATATTCATGTGACTTAAATGGGTGAGTTTCTAATCAAAGATAACTTTAGGATGTTGATGGTAGGAGATTCCAAAACAGAGATGTCACTGAACATTAGGGGTAGGTTTGTCCTCCTAGTTTGAGATGGTTGTTGTCTAACACATTTTGTAATGCAAATTTTATCTGCACTTGTTAGTCCATGTCTGAATAATGGGGAAAAAAACACTAGCTGGGGAATATCTATGACAGGATCTAATTAACATTACAACTCAAAGACCTTTCACAGAAACTGCTGACTGTCATCTAGATCTTGCTGCAGACAGGTGGGGCTGCATCATTTTCTTGAGGCATTATGTCAGTAAACATCCTCTTGACAGAAGGAAAAACACTGATAAGCAGCTGAATATGCTTGGCATAGAGCATTGCCTTGAGGAGCTCTGTAGTAATGTCTTGAGTCTGGGATTATTGACCTCTAACAGCCACACCCATCTTTCATTATTCAAATTATAACTTTATCCATTAGAATGTCTTCCTCATGGTTCCAATTTTTACAAGAACTCCTTGTGGCTGGATGCTCCCTTGATGTCAAGGGCAGAGACTGTCACCAACCTCTAAAATTCAGCTCTTTGGTACACGTTGACAAGGAAGACCAAAGTTTTCTGTGTAGATGGGTTTGCCTTTAATTGGCACCACATTTGCTACAGACACTGTTTTGAAGAGGCTGTTCCTGTGCTGTACTGTCCTTATTGTATCTTTGGATCTAGGTCCAGAATGAGAAGGCAAATGGATTCAAAACTAAGCTCACTGATCAGAAACACACACAAAATGCTGGTGGAACGCAGCAGGCCAGGCAGCATCTATAGGGAGAAGCACTGTCGACGTTTCGGGCCGAGACCCTTCATCAGGACTGACATTTTGTGTGTGTTGCTTGAATTTCCAGCATCTGCAGATTTCCTCATGTATACATTTTTAAACTCACTGATCAAAATATTGGAAAGCAGTTGCTGCTGGATAATAGTATTGATGATATTTTTTATTACTTTGCTAATGATTCAGAGTAGTCTGATTTGGTGGTTATATCCAGATTGAATTAGTCTGGCTTTGTTCTGAGGGTCAGTTGACCAGTTTCCTATATGGTTGGATAGATAAACTGTGAGAGGAGCTGGCCAAAGTTGATTACAAGGAGTCATTAGAAGGGAATATGGTAGAACGGCAATGGCAGGAGTTTCTGGGAGCAATTTGGAAGGTGCAGGATAGATACATCCTGATGAAGAATTTGTATTTTAACGGGAGGATAAGGCAACTGTGACTGACAAGGAAAGTTGAAGTTGAAAGTAGCTGGGAAGATGTTGGAGTCCATTATTAAGTATGAGGTCTAGGTGTACTTAACAGGCACATAATAAAATAGGTTAAAGTCATCGTGGTTTCCTTAAGGGGAAATTTTGTCTGACAGATCTGTTGTTCTTTGAGCAAATAGCAGGCAGGATAGACAAAGGAGAGTCAGTGGATATTGTTTACTTGGACTTTCAGAAGTCTTTTGACAAGGTGCTGCACATGAGGATGCTAAGCAACATAAGAGCCCAGACTGTTACAGGAACGATATTAGCATGGAGAGAAGATTGGCTGACAGGAAGGAAGCAAAGAATGGGAATGAAGGGGGCCTTGATTGGCTGCCAGTGACTCATGATGTTCTGCAGGGGTTGGTGTTGGGACTGCTTCTTTTCACGTTATATGTTAATGATTCAGATGATGGAATTGATGGCTTTGTGGCCAAGTTTGCAAATGATATGAAAATAGATGGAGGGGCAGGTAGAATTGAAGAAACAGGGAGTCTGCAGAAGGACTTAGACAGGTTAGGAGAATTGGCAAAGAAAAAGAAGATGGAATACAGTGTCGGGAAGTGTATGGACATGCACTTTAGTAGAAGGAATAAAGGCGTAGATTATTTTCTAAACAGGGAGATAATTCTGAAATCAGAGGTGCAATGGGACTTGGGAGTCCTCATGAATGATTCCCAAAGAAATAACTTGCAGCTGGTAAAAAAGTGTCAGTGGTAAAAAAGGCAAACACAATGTTAGTATTCTTTTTGAGAGGACTAGAGTATAAAAGCAAGGATGTAATGCTGGGACTTTATAAGTTATTGGTCAGACTACATTTGGAGTATTGTGAGCAGTTTTGGACCCCTTATCAAAGTAAAGATGTGCTGGCATTAGAGAGGGTCCAGAGGAGGTTTACAAGAATGGAAGGGTTAACATATGAAGAGCATGTGATGGTCTCAGCCTGTACTTGTTGAAGTTTAGAAGAATGGGTGGCAGGGGGAGGGGTAGAATATCATTGAAACCTATAGAATATTGAAAGGCCTAGATAGAGTGGGTGTGGAGATACTTGGATAGTTGGGTAGAGGCACAGCCTTGCAATATTAAAAAAAAGTATCTTTGGAAAAGAGGTGAGGAAGAATTTCTTTAGACAGAGGGTGGCAAACCTGTGGCGACCAAGTCATTGGGTGTACTTAAAGTGGAGATTGATAGGTGTAGGATTAGTAAAGGCATCAACAATTACTAGGAAAAGGCAAGAGAATGGTGTTGTGAAGGATAATACATCAACCATGATGGAATGGCAAAACAGGCTCAATGAGCCAAATGGCTAATTCTACTCCTATATCTAATGAAAAACACTTGAATGACAAGTGAAGAGCCACATGAGGGGAGCATAAAACTTGCTGAACCTTTGGAAAGCTTCCAATCTATAGAATAGAATGAATTTCCATTTCCTTGTGTGCTTCGTATGTTGTATGGTTGACTGGAACAATCTGGTGGGTCAGAAATTGACAGTAACCATGATCCACATCTAAACAGTGTGGGCATGTGAGTAGTAGGATTTCTGCTTCACTATAGAAAAGACAGTAAGTTTCTGTAATCACTTACAGAAAACCTTAGCTTCCAGATTTACTGCTCCTTATTCAGATTGATAGGGGCAACAGATTCTATGAGCCAGGGACCTTCTCCCCACACCATGGGCATTCCTGTTGGCTGTGCTGGAGGTCCAGCAAGTCCATGACCAAAGCATTTTCTTTAGTTCAGAAACAGCAAGGTTCACTGGGAAATAGACAGAATTTGAAAAACTATGTCGTACCTTTTCTAATGGGTTCTGCTCCAATCAACTCCCCATTAAACCCCAGGCACTGAATATTTATTTAAGTAGCTTGGAGGCAGTATTTACCCCAAAAGCATGATCTACACTGTGTGGTAACTGCATGTAAGGAAAACAACCACACTGGAGACATCATAAACACAAGAGATTCTACAGATACTCCACAGGAAGCATCAATTTTTCATTGCAAGCTGCATGGCCTTGTAGTGTGCCTGTTATAACACAAATAACACAGTCAATACAAACACAAGAGATTCTGCAGATGCAGAAAGTCTTGAGCACCGCACAGAAAATGTTGGAGAAATGCAGGAGACTGAGGGTGACCTCAGTGAAGTTTATAAAATCATGAGGTGTATGGATAGACAAGCAGTCATTTCCCCAGGGCAAGGGAACCCAAAACTAGAAGACACAGATACAAGAGACCTGAGAGGTAGTTTCTTTACACAGCTGATAGTGAGCACCTGGAATGAGCTGCCAGGTGAAATTGTCAAGACAGGTACAATTGCACCAGTTAAGTGGTATTTGGATAGTTGCATGGAGGGGAAACACGGAGGATTATGGGCTGAACACTGGCAACTGGGACTAGCAGGAAAGGTGTTGTGGTTAGCATAGACTATTTGGGCTGAACAGCCTCTTTCCATGCTGTTTTACTCTAACTCTACAATCTGATTCTTTTGCTGGATTAGACACTTCTGAGGCAAAAGAGAAGAGAATGAAAAAGTCCTGCCATATTTCATATTGATGTTTTTACTTCACACAAAAAAACTTCAAATATTATGTAATTTTTACCTTGAGCTCCTCCTTGCTCTGGAAATTATCTAGCAAGTGTTGGTAGTGGTTATCTCCCATTTGTCGAAGCAGGGACAGTAGGCAAGTGACATACTCACCCTAGAGAGAAGTGCAACAATCAGTGACTCAGGTAGAGATAGAGCACATAGCACATCCATTCAAGTGGGTTAAAATGACTGTATCAGGATGAAGATGTAAATAAACAGAAATGTACATGCTGCACACCCATTTATAACTAAATAGTATAACAGTGCCATCAAACAACATCTATTAGGTCAGGAAAACCACAAGCCACTGTCATTCTAAACTATAGAGCACTGATGTTTCCTATTCCTTGACTCCAGATCTAACCACTGTAACCTATAAAAATATACAGAAGTTCCTATCAACTTCTGTTTTAAATATACCCAACGACTTGGTTTCTACAATCCAAATTGCTATAAATGTCCCTTTAAGGATTTATCCCTCAGAATACATTGTTTTAGAACAGAGATGAGGAGGAATTTCTTTAGCCAAATGGGAAAGAGTCTGTGGAATTCATTGCCACAGATGGCTGTGGAGGCCAAGTCTCTGGTATATTTAAAGTGGAGGTTAATAGTTTCTTGATTAGTAAGGACTCCAAAGGTTATAGGGAGAAGGCAGGAGAATGGGTTTGAGAGGGATAATAAATCAACCATGATAGAATGGCCAAAATGCCTTAATTCTGTTCCTGTGTCTTACGGCCTTCCTATTTGTAGAGGGAAAGAGAAATAAAACAGGGAAATACAGATGATATGTTTTCTGCAACTTCAAAAGAATAAAGTAGGTGGAACTGATTCAATTTTGCTAATTCTATTTAGTTTGTTTTCCTATTTATTTCTGCATAATTCTAAATTTCCCCAGTGGTTTGTTCAGCATAAAGCCATCTAGAATTGTTGGATCTAAAACTCAAAATCTGTCCTTAGCCAACTGTTGCTAAGCTCCCAGGGGGAGAGCTGTAACTGGCTTTAGAAGCCCAAGATTACAGCTAAGGAACTGGATGGTTTTTATGGAAGGTTGAACATTGATTGGATCTGTAGATCCACATTTAGCTTGGTGACCTTTATGAATCAGTCAACCTATAATTTTTTAAAAATTCTCAAAACATGTTAATTATTCAGCTATAATTTAACACATTTGGCATCTGAAAGCCTATTACAAATTTAATGGCACAATTTTGTCTAATTATATATACTATGAATTAGTCAATCAGTGGTTAGTAATGCACTGCATGGTATGGAAATAAGTGCTTCATATTCATAATCTTTAGAATGAAGAGGCACTGGCATGAAATCGTGCCATCAGGGCTTACTAATAAGAGACCACCACAGCTTCACTCATTTGACGTAAGGGACAAAATGATAAATTTGGTGAATAAAGTTTTGAGTAACAAGCTACAGCAGATCAGGTTGACATTACCAATTAATTCTATCATAAGCTAAAAACTATGAGAAATGTGTAAATTAACTCATTAGAATCCAATCAGATAACAATTTTCCTTTAAGAATTGGAAAGCAATAAACATACCTAAACATGGATGGGAGTACACCAGAAGAGACAGACTATGAAGAGTTGTAAAGGTGTGCGTAGGAAGGGAAATCCATGCGTGGATGAGTATTCATAAAAAGGATTGTTAGTTACTAACAGTTATCTCTGCTGTGCACTGTGGGCAGCGCTGTCCTCTTACCGCCTCCGCCATCTGGGACTTATTCATGATAGCAAGCAGGGTCTGTAGAAGGACATCAAGAAGACTCTCGACCATCATTTCTACCTCTTCTGATATTGAGTATTCCTGGATCATATATAATGACATACTTATTGCTACAATAATACATATAGAAAGAGTATAATTGTTACAAAATACATGCAGAATTACTATAAAGCAACTGTTCCTAGCAAATTTTCTAGTATTTTAACATGACTGTTGTAAAGGGCTTCTGGTCTCTTTACAAAGGGCCATGAAAGAACTAATTTTGTACAGAGGCATCATCTGTATTCTCGTTAAACTGAAGTCTGTGTGGGCCCTAAAGCTTGATTGGTTATTGATTTCAGTCTTGGACACAACTTGTACTGCAATTGTACCACAAAAATTAATTTGAATTGTCTGCTGTTGAATTGACTTTAAAGAGGAAAAAGCAACATTCGCACAAGTTTTTACATCCTTGTTTCTAGTGGGTGGAGGAGAAGGAACTTGTTTTGCTGTTGTTTTGTTCTGTTGTGTTGTTGTTTTTGCTTCTGCTTGAGTTGTTCTGCTGAACTTGGTGGGCAGAGTATGTTGGTGTTGGGATGTGTGGTGACATTTGTGGGCTGCCTCAGTGATACATGTCATTGTATTCCGATGTACAATGTGATAAATAAATCTGAATCTGATATATTCTGTTAACAATTAACTTTATCATAATGAGATCTTACATGTACTCATACTTTAGTACTGCTGTAAAGTGCCATGAAATATTTCACTATGTTAACGGCAATACCAAAATATCGCTAAACAGGATAAATAACTAAGATTTAAATGGAGCTTGCTTTATTGCTCAGTATAAAAAAATACATAAATAAGACCAATCCAGGGCTTATAGTCATAAAGTGAAAGGTGACAATTGTATGTTGTACAGGTTTTGATTGAGTACCTTTGTCTTAAATAGAATTAAGTCTCTTTGAGCATTGATGCAGTGCTAATGATTTGCATACTTTAAGTACTGAATATTTCATTGCTCTCCTGCGTTTGTATGCACATGGGGGAAAGGCATTAAGGGATGAGAAGGCAAGCAACGTGCTGCAGAGATACCAGTCTTCATCTTATTCCCACTCATGGTATTCATGTATGTCATTCTGTTTCAGATCAATAGCAATCCCAAGAATAGTAGTGAGGTGCCAAGGAAATGTTTGTGACTTTTTTCAAAGAAATGGTTACTGGCTTTATGTCACTTTTTAGGTCAAACATGTATATTGTCTAGGTTCTTGTGAAGCCCACTGCTCACTGCTTCATTACTGAAGGGACAATGAATGAAGCTCTAAAATGATGAATTTCATTCTGTACTTCCCTCTGCAACTGGATCGTTGACCACCTCTTTAGAAGACCACAATCAGTAAGGATCAGTAATAATATCTCCTCCTTGCTGACAATCAACACTGGTACACCTCAAAGATGTGTTTAGCCGACTCTACACTCACGACTGTGTGGCTAAGTACAGCTCAAATGTCATCTGTTACTTCATAGATGACACCACTGTTGTTGGTAAAATGGCAATAAGGATGTGTATAGGAGTGAGGTAGACACAATAATGCAATCACGAAGAAAGCACTATTCTATGTTCTATTACGAGTTTGAGGAAATTTGATATGTTACCACAAACTCTTGCAAATTTCTATTGGTGTACTGGAAGTATTCTGTGTGGCTGCATCATAGCCTGTTATGGAGCTCCAATACACAGAATCGCAAGAGGCTCCAGAGGTTTGTAGACTTGGCCAGTTCCATCACGGGCACGACCCTCCCCACTATCAATGACATCATTAAGGATTTTGAATGGACAACGAACCACTGTACACAACTGCATATGGTCGCCGGCAGAGAGGACTTAGGGTGTGTCCTGTATCAGGATCAGGGCACAGGGTTGAGGCTGGAGTCTGTCACCCTCTGAAAAAATCTATCCCATGCACAGTTTGGAGCTCCTGGTATTGAAATAGGCTGTGATGGGTAAGTTGAGTGACTAGCTCTATGGTGCCAAGTTTGAGGTGAGGACGGATAATAATTCTCTAACTTGTATCCTGACCTCAGTGAAATTGGATGCCACAGGCCATCGGTGGTTGGCAGCCTTGTCTACCTATGATTCCAGCCTGCAGAACTGGCCAGGAAGTAGGAACATCGATGCTGATGCTTTGTCCCGACATGCGTATTAAGGGCTGGACAGGAACAAGGAGTGGGAGAGCATTTCTGCCTGGGGAGTGAAAGCCGTGTGCCAGTTTTCCATCATGGTGAAGGCAGAGGGAAGGCAAGGGCAGGAATGAGCAGTGGATCAATTGGGGGTTTCTGATGACACCATTCCACAAGTTTACTGCAACCTGACTGCTCTGAAGACAAACCAGTTGCTGCAATTGAGTCCTGGGGAAATGGCAGCTGCTCAGTGACATGACCTGGGTATTAGTACCATTCGGTCAGCAGTCGAAAAGGGAGACATGGCCCAAGCGGAGAAAATGAAACATGCTGTGGTGCCTCCAATACTGACAGACTGGAGTTGAGGAACCAGATCCTATACGGGTTAGGTAGCCTCCAGACCAGCCACAGCGTTCCCAGCTGGTTCTGCCTGAGAAGTATTGGAGGATTGTGCTGAAGTCACTTCATAATGATTCTGGCCATTTGGGGATTGAAAAAACTTATGGATTGCTCAGTTTGGTTTTACTGGCCCCGAATGAAGCCAGAGGTTGAAGAGTACTGCAGATCATGTATTCACTGCATACGGAGGAAGACGTTGCATTCAAGGCTGCTCTGCTGTTTCATTTGCAGAATGTGGGGCAACTTCACCTGGTGTGTATAGATTTTCTGTCAATAGAGCCAGATGCCAGCAACATGTGGTCATTACAGACCACTACACTAGATAAGTGCAAGCTTTCCCTACCAAGGATCAGAGTGTGTCCACTGTGGCCAAAGTGTTATTGGAGAAGTATTTCATTTACTATGAATTCCCCAGGCAGATACATAGCAATCAGGAATGAGATTTTGAGAGCAGGCTCATACATGAGTTACTGAGCATGCTTGGAGTTGAGAAGTCGAGGACTACTCCATATCATCCACAGGATGATCCCCAGCCTGGGAGGTTTAATCAGACCTTGCTAAACATGCTAGGAACCTTGGAAATCAACAAGAAGAACAAGTGGAGTCAACATATTGGACATCTGGTTCACTGTTACGACTGTACACGAAATTAAGCTACCGGGTACTCTCCATATTATTTGACGTTTGGGTGTGAGGCAAGGTTGCCCATCAACCTTTGTTTTGAGACTGGCAAGGAATACCTACCACTGAAGACTTATCTGAAGTATGTGTCTGATATGAGACGGGAGCTGAAAAAAGCTTATGAATTAGCTGAGGTCTGGTTGCCAAGCAGAATCAAGGAAATAAGAGGTATGATCAAGAGGTTAGGTTCTCCCAACTCATGCTGGGAGACCAAGTCCTCATAAGGAATTTGGGGTTACCTGGGAATCATAAGTTGGCTGACTGCTGGGTGGCTGCACCTACGTGGTAGAGTCAGATGCCAAATGTACCAGTTTTCTGGGTGAAACCAGAGGATGGGAATGGGCCTGTCAAGATTCTTCATCGGAACCACCTTCTCTCTCTGGGACAAGAGGTGCGGGTTGACCCAGAGCCCAACCTGGAGCCTACACCTAATAAGAGGACTTTGCAGTGACTTGGAGTGATTGAAGGACCAACAGCAGGCAAGATTAGACTGGTGCCCAACCTCTGAATGGGATACGGACACTGAGGATGAGGAAATGGGTGTGTGGTATATGCTGCCTTTTGCTAACTCCCCACTGATTGAGAAAGAGATTCCCAATGCTGAGTCAGGTGAAATCAGAAGGACTACCTGTGGACAGGTTGGGTTTCAGAAGGGGATGAAGGAGGGCTCAGCTAAGTGGCAGAGGGATCTGAATTGCAGGAGGGCACGAGTGATAGACTATGGAAGGCCTCACCAGAGAGACCAGCAGTATCCCACAGATGACGGGGTCAGGAGTTCTCAAAGAATCAGGAGACCCCCCAGATAGGCCGGCCTATGTAGGATCGGGGGCAACAGAGTGCTACGGCTATCCCCCTAGTGAGATATGTCACTGCCCTTTACAAATGGATTGGAGGTTCTGACATCACAAAGTTATTTTGAAAGCTCTGTTATTAATAATGGGATGACAAATTATTTCAAAGTCAAGGGGACATGACTATTTTGGTGGGGGGAAGAGTGTAATGTCCTGGTTCACATGGTTCATATTTTTTCTCTGTTATGCTTTTCTGTTCTCTATGTCAGCTGCTTGTCTGGGTTACTGTTGAAGATGAGAGATAGGAGAAACATGTGCCACCCAATGAGGATGAACAATTCATGGGAGAAAAGAGAAGATGCTGGAGAGAAGAGGTCAGAGGAGTGAGACCATGATTCGATGAGGTGGGAGATCGAAGGAGGATCGGCGAAGGGGAAGCCGTGAGCTCCAATGTGCACATTGGACAGTTTCATTTAAAATGGGCCCTTCTCTTGTTTTTGATTTTTCTTTACTAACCCTTTTGTCAAATTAAGAATTACAAAGCTATATCTTTTAACTGTATGCAGTGTACTGTCTGTTATTTCGTGGTACTGATTTGTAACAGGGTAACACATCACGCAGCACCCACAAACAGGGGAATTTGGGGGGCTTGCACATCTACCTCCCACCTTTGGCAGGGCCAGAGGATATCTTCCCTAGACTTATGCAGCCAGCAGAACCAGAGTGTTACACAACCTCAGCATTTTCCCTTCTCTTTTTGCACTGAATATTTAATTATTTTTCAAAAATATATACTTATTGTAATTCAGTTTTTTTATTATGTATTGCAAAGTATTGCTGCCGCAAAACAACAGATTTCATGACATATGCCAGTGACATTAAACCTGGTTTTGATTTTGATCTTCAACAGGCATTGCCTCTAGAAGATGGCAACCATCACCAATCAAGACATGTGCTCCTGTCATTACTATCGTTGGAGAGGAGGTACAGGAGCCACAGGAGCCTGAAGACTCAATGATTCGGAAACAGCTTCACCTCCTCCATCATCAGATTTCTGAATGGTCCATATAACTCGTTATTCCTTTTCTCGCACTATTTATTTTGTAATTTATAGTACCTTTACATCTTTTCACTGTACTATTGCTGCAAAACAACAGATTTTATATTATATAAAGCAGCTAATAAATGTGACTCTGATACAGTAAACAACCCTGCAGTTAACTTTACAATTAAGCAGATAGTTCAAGAGCACTTCCATGAGGCACTTTGGAAGTAATAGCCTCTATAACAAATGTGGGCAGCATCTTGTTTGTCAACTATCGAATCCAACATCCTGAGAGTTTCCTATGACCTAATTTTTATCAGGGATTCATTGTAAGTTAGAGAATTGAGAAACTTTCCAAAGACAACAGTAGTCAACTAAAAAGCCATAAGGAGAGAAAAGATAATATATGAAGTTAAGTTAGACAATAATATCAAAGAAGATTTCAAAATTTGTTTAGATGTACAAGGAGTAAAACAGAGGCGAGGGTGGATATTGAACCTCTGGAAAATTATGCTGGAGAGGCAGTAATGGGGGGGCAATTTGCTTAAGATAAGATCCCAGGATATTATCCGAAAGGTACAAGAATGGATAGAAGATTAGCTGACTGGCATGAGGCAAAGAGTGGGAATAAAGTGGGCCTTTTAAGGTTGGCCGTTGGTGATTAGTGGTGATCTGTAGGGGTTGGTGCTGGGACCACTTCTTTTCTATATGTTAATGATTTGGATTATGGAATAGTCAGCTTGTTTGTAGGGTTGTTCGCCAAGCCTTGAGGTTAGGTTGCAAATGTTTCATCACCGGTCGAGCTGACATCATCAAAGTGCAACTGAGTGTTGCTTCAGCGGAGTACTTGTGTTTATATTGGTCCGACTTCTTGTTCTGATTAGTTGGCTGTCACGCTAGCTGCTAGTCTCTGCTAGGTCCCAGCAAGCTGGATAGCTGAGTGATCTCCGCTGGCCTGCATCCCTGGTTTTTGGTTGTTGTGCACATGTTCCATGGATGCCTGAGGCTCACCTTTTGGCCCCGATCCTGTAGATACACAGATTCGTAAATTGCATCCAGGTCAATATGTCTGTTAATAGTCTTCCACTGAGAACCAAGCTTCTTAGAATTCTCCTGATTTCTTGTTTTGTGCTTCTGCCAGGAGTTTTGTAGGTTCCCAGATGAACTTCAGACCTTCTTGGTCTTCACGTAATCGGTGGAGTGACAGGGGATCGTATCTTCTTAAGGCTAGTTGATGTTCATGTAATCTTGTGAATAGTTTTCTCCTTGTCTGTCCTACATAGTATTTGGAGTAGACTCTACATTGAATTTGATATATTATGTTTATTCTCTCTAAGTGGGCTGTTGGACTTTTGGGTCTCGAGATGAATGTTCTGACGGTTGTGTTGGGTTTATGTGTCACCATTATTCCAGGCAGTTGGAGCAGTCTTGTTGACATTTCTGAAATATTCCTGATGTATTGCAGGGTTAGTCTCTTTCTTGTCTGTTCAGTAGGACGCCTTATGAAGTTTTTAAGATAGCCATTTTGTGTGAATATTTTGAAAAGCTAATTTTCTTCTTTTTTCTTGAGGTCCGCACTACTGCAGTGTGTTTCCACTCAGTTGAAAGCTTTTGTGGCAGATAATACAAAGATAGGCGGAGGGGCCGGCAGTGTTGAAGAAGCAGGGAGTCTGCAGAAGGAACTAGACAGATTGGGAGAAGGGCAAAATGGCAGATGGAGTATAATGTAGGGAAAGTGTATGCTCATGCACTTTGGTAGAAGAAACAAAGGTGTAAAATATTTTCTGAATGGTGAGCAATTTCAAAAATCAGAAGTGCAAAGGGACTTGGGAGTCCTCGTGCAGGATTCCCTAAAGGCTAACTTGCCTGTTGAGTTCTTGTGAAGAAGGCAAATACAATGTTAGCAATCATTTTGAGCACTAGAAAATAAGATCAAGGACGTAATGCTGTGGCTTTATAAGGCATTGGTCAGACTCTACTTGGATTATTGTGGAGCAGTTCTGAGCCCCTTACCTAAGAAAGGATGTGCTGGTGGAGAGTGTCCATAGGAGGTTCATGCGAATGATTCTGAGAATGAAAGGGTTAACTTATGAGACGTCTTTGTCTCTGGGCCTGCACTTACTACAGTTGTAAAAAATGAGGGGGATCTCACTGAAACCTATCAATTGGCCTAGACAGAGTGGATGAGGGAAGGAGCAGAGGGTACAGCTTCAGAATAGGTGAACTCTGTGGAATTCATTGCTACAGACAGCTGTGGAGGCCAAGTCATTGAATATATTCAAAGCAGAGGTTGATAGGTTCTTGATTAGTCAGAGCATTGAAAGTTATGGAGAGAAGGCAAAGGAATGGGGTTGAAAGGGATAATAAATCAGTCATGATGAAATGGTGGAGTAAACTTGATGGATTGATTGGCCTAATTCTGCTCCTATGTCTTATGTTATAAGACCATCTAACGCTGAGTTAACCACTACTCTCACTTCTCCTTTAGTACCAGCTCACGTATTCATGTCATCACAATCTACAATCTGAATCCTAACCTGCACAGGTCATTACCCATCACCCTTTTGCTCCCTGACCGATTATGTCCTTCAGTCTGGCAGTGCAAAATTAAAAACCGGTGTCCACTGTTTTCAAATCTATCCATAGCCTTATCTTTCTGCAAGTTCCATTAACTTTCTTCCTCTTTCTTCGAGGTAATTCCTTTGGGCTGAAGTTGAGTTGCTTCCACATCACTCTGTGGGTCCTGAGGTGGCTGATGAAGCCATGATCACATCCATAGTCAAACCACGGTAAGGCAAGAGTGGCGTATTGGCATGTGAGGTCAGGTATGAAGAAGCCAGTGTACTACTTCCAGTTTTTGCTGGGCTTCCATGTACTTCCAATGAAGTTGGGAAATTCTCATTACCTTCATGGATGCTCCTTTCCCATGTTGATTGATTACAGCTGAGGGATTTTAACAAACTGGTGATGATATAACAATTTTCAAGGTGTCTTTGACAATATTCTTGAAACATTTCCTCTTTCTTCCTGGCAACCTCTTTAGAACACAATGCCTCTCAGTTATATGAACAATGTGACCTACCTGTCAGAGTTAGTTGAAGATAATTGGAGGCTGAATACTGGGGACGTGCACCTGGCATTTCTTGCTCCTATCCTGCTTGTATTCAACCTTCCAAGATTTCTGACTCAATCTGGTCTGGCAAGTTGTGCACTAATGGTTGTTATCATTCTACTAAAACTGTAACTCTCTTCCTAAACCTCCCAATCACTGTACCACTCTCTCTCCTTTAAGCTATTCCATACGAGCTAATTGTTCCACTGTATCAAATGTAGGCATTTAAATGTCGACTATTGCTGTCCTTCATTGAGGTCAGTAACTAACAATTTAAGTAGAATTTGAACTGATCACTGGCAAGGCAGTTAGAGCAATATTTATATAAAATGTTTGCTGTTGTGAGGAACAGCCAAGGGCAGACAAATTTCAAAATAAGAGTTAATTTTGAACCTCATAAAAAGATATATAAAGGTAAGTAACTCAGAGGGATGTTTTAAGGAGCATCTTAAAGGAAGAAAGAAGTGTGTAGAAACAGAAAGATTGAGGTAAATTAGGCTTCCAAAGGAACAAGTGCCAATATAAAGGTGTCCCTCGGGACACAAGGATGTCGCTGCATAACAGATGAGGAGGTATTTCTTCAGCCAGAGAGTTTTGAATTTGTGGATCTGATTGCCACAGACAGCTGTGTGATGACCTAGTCATTGGGTATATTTAAAGCAGAGGCTGATCTGATTAGTTCTTGATTAGTAAGGGTGTCAAAGGTCACTGGGAGAAGGCAGGAGATAGGGGTTAAGAGGGAAAGCAAATCAGCTGTGATGGAATCTCTGAGTAGACTCAGTATGCCAAATGACCTAATTCAACACACATAATATGCTGCATGAACTCAGCCGGTCAAACAGCATCTATGGAAATGAATAATAGGCGATGTTTTGGGCTGAGACCCTTCTTCAGGAGACTTCCTTTCTTGTGTTTGTAAAAGTCTTAATTCTATTCGTATGTCTCATGGTCTTAATACAGTAGTGATTAATACTAGGTTTCATCAAAAAGCCAGAATTAGCTTTAAATAGTTATCTTAAAAATAATAGGGCTGAAGAAAAATACAGATGAAGAAAAAATGATAAACTGAAAACAGGGATGAGAACTTTAAACTGAGATGCTGCTTATCCAACAGCCGAAATAGATTTTCATGCAGAAGGATAATGGTAGACAGGATCATTGAGTGATGTCAAGTTTATGGAGAGGAGAAAGCAGGAGGCCAACTATAAGTACATTGGAAAAGTCTAAAGGTAGCAAAGCCATGACCAAAATTAAAACAGAAAACAATGTACATACAGAGCAGGTCAGGCAGCATCTGTGGAGAGAAAGAAATTGAGTTAAAGTCTTGGGTCAATGAAAAGGCAACATCTGTAGAATGAGTTTATCTCTTTCTACAGATGTTGCCTGTCCTGAATATTTCCAACTCTTACTGTTTTCTTTTCTAATATTCAAATTTGGAATATTGTGTTTCTGTATAAAAATATGGATGAAGTTTTTAGTAGCAGTCGAACTGAGGTAATGTTATAAACTCAATGGCACAGCTTTATGGTTCAAACTTCAGCTCAAATTTTAAACCATCGAAGAACTGCCTGATTTAGGTTCAGTGAAGTGCCAAAGAAGGATGGAAATAATGATAATGGAATCAAGTTTCGGAAAGGACTAAATGACAAGTTAGAGTATTTTTTAAATGAGAGATTGAAAGGTGAAAACATCCCAAGGGAACTGGGTGTCCATGTACATAAATAATTGAAGGCTAACAAGCAGCACAGCAAACAAGCAGAAAGGCAATGATTTGTTTGTCTCTATTTAGTGAAGAATTTAAGTACAAGAGAAGAGATATCTTGCTTAAATGATGCAGGGGTCTATCAAGGGTCAACCTTATTCACCATATACATTTACAAGGATTAGGAATTTGCTGTGGTGTGTTGGTCAGGGTGTGGTATGCAACACAAAACAACAATATTCAATAATTATAAAGAATAAATTATTATATAAAAAGCTAATAAAGTTAGAGGTTAAAGGTCAAATATGTAATAAAATGTGCATAAATAAATAAATGAAAGCCAGCAAGTATTTACAATGTAAACAACACTATAAAAAGTGGTTAAAGTATCTTTAGTGCAATGCTGTGGGGGGGGGGGGGGGGGAGTGGTGCTAACCACTGTAGAATAGTTGATCAGATTAACTGGCGTAAAGCTTTTGTTTTAATTGTCCAACAGCACTTACCAGAAGGAGGATTTAGGAAAAGGCAAATGGAGGGATACGGACAATGTGTAGGCTGAAGGAATTAGTTTAGTTAGTCTTTTAATTACCAGCTTAACTAGTTCAGCATAACATCATAGGCCAAAAGGCTATGTGCTGTATAGTTCTATGGCCTAGTGTAAAATGTGCACCTGGTGGCTTTAGACTCAGAAACACATGTACAATAATGGATTCTATTGCAGGGTGGGCAGTGTCCACAATGATCTTACCTGCCTGTTTCTTTGTCCTGGACATGTACAAGTCCCACAGTGATGGTAGTCTGCAGCCTCCCTGTGACCTGAGAGTTCACTGTAGTTTTCATACGTTATGAGAGTATTCCACACCAAACCAGTTTGCAGCTGGAATATTGTGACTAATCTCCCTAAGTAAGGATGTACTGTGATACAGGGAATGTAACAAAGGCTCACCAGACTGACTTATCGTATGGGGACATGGTTCTGTGTGAAGAAATTAAATAGGCTGGGCCTATACTCCCTGGAGCTTGGAATGACAAGAAGGGATCTCATCAATTTATACTCAGGTCTTCAGGGCTTGACAAGATAGATGCTGGAATATTACACACTGGTTGGGATATCAAGAACTAAGGATCATAAACTTAAAATGAAGGGCCATTCAGGAATGAGATAAGAATAAATGACTTCACTCAGGGTTTCTCTGTCCAAGAGGGTGGTGGTGCATAGTCACTAAGTTTATTCAAGAGAGAGTTTGGTATATTTTGAATGCTAGGGAAGGTGGGGTTAGTACAGGAATGTGGCATTGAGGAAAAAGGTTAGTAATTCCCTCACTGAATGGAAGAGCAAATGTAAAGGGATAAATATTCTACTTCGACTTCTATTCCTTATGTTCTTGCATTCAAAGGTCATGGATTTAGTTTAATATTCAGCTAGAAATGTATCTTGTGCATCTAGTACTGGATAATGGACTAATAGCATTGATCACTTGGAAACAGTTATGGGGCAGTCGTAGTGATGAAATAAAGCAATCTGCAGCTAGTAGCTGATGTAACACTTATGGATGATGCTGCAGAAAGGAATGGCAATTGATAGATCCTTGGCGGAACATTCGAAGTAAAGGTATTGGGTAGCATGGTAACATGGAAGTTAGCACAAAAGCTTTAAGGGACAGCAATCAATGATTAGGGATTAATTTCCACCATTGTCTGTAAAGAGTCTGCATGTTCTCACTGTGACCCTGTGGGTTTCCTCTGGATGTTCTGATTTCTTCCCATATTTCAAAAATGTATGGGTTAGGGTTGTTAAGTTTTGAGCATGCTATGTTAGTGCCGGAAGCGTGGCAACATTTGTTGGCTGCCCCCTGTACAATCCTTGTTGACTGGTTGTAAACAGCGCATGTTTAGATGTACATGTGACTAATTAAGCCATCTTACCTTAGAGGTATAGGTGTGGGAATGAAAGCTATTGTACATGGTTCTCCAGCTCTGGCTGGAAGATGGGAATCAGATGACTGATGCTTCTCCTGGTTAGTTAGAGTTGAGATTTGGTGGAGGAAGATGGTGTCAAAAGTGGACGTCAGCTTGAGAAGGACAATAAGGGTCAGATAGGTTTAGAGTTGCCCAGCCATTATAGCATGTCCAGAAATTCAGTTGGAGAGATTTAAAGAGGAGATTTGAGATAAATTTCTATACAGTAGCGCAATGTTCCCTCACAACACCAGCGACTCAGGCTTAATCTGACTTCCTGTGCTGTTTGTTTGAGGTCTGTATGTTCTCCCACATGGGTTTCTCAATGTGTTCCAATTTCCTTCACATGTCAAAGAAGCACTGGATGCTAGGCTAATTTGGTATTGAAAATTGCTCCTAGTAGTAGAGCAGTGGAACAGTTAACATACTGGCTTAACATAATAATCCTGATGAGAACCACATAAAATAAAACTGCCACTACTATATTCCTGCAGTAGAGTATACCATTCAAATTCATTATTGAACATATGTTTCTGAGTCTAAAGCCAACAGGTGCACATTTCATACTAGGCCATAGAACCGTACAGCACAGGAATAGGCCTTTTGGCTCATGATGCTGTGCTGAACTAGATAAATTGGTATTTAAAAGTCTAACTGAACTAATTCCTTTTGCCCATACCCCTCCAAATGATGCACATTCATGTGCCTAGAGTCTCCTAAATCCCTCTATCATATTTGCCTCCATCACCATCCCTTGCAGTGGATTTCAGACATACACCACTCTGTTTTTTAAAAAAAACTTGCCCCACACATCTTCATTGAACTTGCTTAAATGCATGTCCGCAGGAGTTAGTTACTTTGTTGCTGTGAAAAATATACCAGCTGTCTACACTATTTACACCTCTCTTGATCTTATGAACTTAACAGATTTTCCCTTAGATGCTGCTGCTCCTGAGAAAACAACCCAAGTTTGTTCAAACTCTTGTAGCATGAAATTTCTATTTGAGGCAGGATCCTCGTAAACCTCCCCTGCACCCCTTCAGATAGGCAAAAGCAATGCCTTGGTACTAGAAGAGGGAAATTTGCCTGGTAACCTGTCTAATAATGTAGGAAGGATAGCCTCCACATCCTTCCCATAATGGGGTGACCAGAACTGAAGGTAATACTCCATGTAGCCTAACCAGAGTTTTATAAAGCTGCAACACAATTTTTCAACTCAGTCTCTCAACTAAAAAAGGCAAACACTCTATACATCTTCTTTACCACTCTATCAACCTGTGCAGCTACTTTCAGGGATTTATGGACTTGAACCCTAAGATATACTGTTATGGAACCTACCGTTAAATTTGTACAGTTCTTTTACAATTTGATCACCTCACAGTTGGCTGGAGTAAACTTCATCTACCGTTTCTCTGACCATAAAGTAACTTATCTGTATCTTGTTGAATCTTTTTGCAATCTTCTATGCTATCAATTATGCAAGGAATCTTTCTATCATTTGCAAACATCCATGTTTTCATCATATCATAAGAGTCAGGTATATATTATACTGAGACTCAGTAATTCTTAGTTAGTATTTATGAATTAATTTATTTTATTTCTTTAGAGATACAGCACGGTAACAGGCTCTTCCACCCATGTGACAAATTGACCTACTAACCTGTATGTTTTTGGAGTGTGGGAGGAAATTGGAGAACCCAGAGGAAACCCATGCGTTTACAGGGGTAATACACAAACCCTTGCAGATGGCAGCGGGAATGAAACCCGGACCATCGGTGCTGTAATAGTGTTGTGCTAACCACTACACTACCTTGCTGTATATACAGTATTACTTACTCTTCCTCGTTACATGTTGAAGTATCACTCCAGCGATCTGAAAACAGACATCTAGCCTGGCACACAAATGAAATATTGTCAGGGAGTAATGTGTTGTCTTTTGGTTGAGATACCAAAATTAAGGTCCCTCCAAAATGGCAAAATCGATGCCATGGTCCTAGAAGGGGGAATATTTGCCTGGTACCTAATATCTAATCCCTCAATCCACGTCACTGAAATTAAGTAAAAGGCCATTAGTACATTACTGTTTGTCAGAAGCTGTAGTGTGCATATTAGCTCCATCTCTTACAGTTCAACAGTGATATCACTTCAAAAGTACTAACGGTAAAATAGTTCTTCCAAATACTCTGGAAATTCACAAATGGCATTTTATATGTAGAGGGGAGATCTTCTCACTTTTTATTATTCAAATTCCTTCTGGAGTGAATTAGCTTTATTGCAACTTAAGTTTACAAAGAGGATGCCTTCTGCTAATTTGGATTTGGTGCCATTTTGCACTAAGTCAGCCTGTGGACTGATTCTTAAGCTTGCAATGGATATACAGGTTTCTGACAGAAAACATTTTGGGTAGCACAATAGTGTAGTGGTTAGCAAAATGCTTCAGCAACCAGAGTTCAATTCCTGCTGCTGCCTATAAGGAGTTTGTACGCTCTCCCTGTGACCACATGGGTTTCTTCCGGGAGCTCCAGTTTCCTCCCACAGTCCAAAGACACAGCAGTTGGCAGGTTAATTTGTCATTGTAAATTATCCCATGATTAGGCTAGGGAAAGATCAGGGGTTGCTGCACAGCACAGCACAGCATGGTTTGAAGGGCCGTAAGGGCCTATTTTACTTAGTACCCCAAATAAACAAACAAACAAACATTGAAACATTTTGCATTGCTACTCCAAGGTGACTGTAGAGAGTTATTTTTGATTTCAACCAGCATGGAAAGGAACCAAAATGGAATATAAGTGGGGGGGAGAAAGGGTCATTCCAAGCTGAGGAACCATATTACCCAAGGGATACTCCTTCAAGATAAAACAGTGATCCACCTCACATTTTTTCTTCCAATCTTTTGAGGAAACCAAATGCAGACTGGATGACTGCCCTTCAGAGCCTACTTGTTCAATCCACAGGGGCGATCCTGAGCCATCTCACTCCCACTCTGACCTATCTATGGGCTCCTGTGCTGTTATAATGAGGATCAATTCCCCACTGCCATCTCTGCAGCATGTAGGACAGAGGCATACCAGGGAGCTGGTCTTCATGATGGAAAAGATGCTGCTGAGGATCCCAGAGCAAATGAGCAGCTCCTTCTGCTGCCGCAGATGCAGGTGTATATGATGGAGAACGACAGGCAGCAGGATTCGACGGGAGTCTGTGAAAAGAGGAAAAGCTGTACTGAGCCATACTTCTACGGTGTACATCTTCAACACTTCTGTTCTCCACTCCTATGATATGATCACATCAGTTGTGAGAACCTGGTCACAAGGTTTTCAATTCTCATTTGGTGAACCCTTTTTCAGAAATACAAACATAAATATTTAAAAAATTATCCTTCAAAGAACTGCAGAAGTTGAATAAATGGTAATAAACATATACAACTTAGCCAGTGAAATAACGCTACTTAACGTTAATACTAATGATGAAGTTGCTTATTCAACTTTATCATTGAGTCTTAGATTGACTGCAGAATTTTGAGAAATAAGTTATTTTGTACACAATGTGCTGACAATTCTTTGATTTAACTGTGAATGATGAAAATTCACACTCTGATTAAATCCAAATGATTAAATAGTAGAATATGAAAACTCGTGTTCATATTTGGACCCCAAAAGCCACTCAGCTGATACTTACTGTGCACTTGGTAACATAATCAGTTGTCTATTTCCAGCCCTTACCTGGATATGAAAAGAGATGGCTATCCACAGTGCGTGCGATGGATTGCAGCTTGACTATGTCCATTGACTGACCGATGTGTACTGTGCTGGGCATGCTGCCCAATGTTCCTCTCACAAACTCTGCCACCTCCTGCACTGTGAACATTTGCAGCAGCTCATCAAAAATTGCAGGGAAGGAGTTGAGGAGAGCCGCCTACAATGAAACAACAGTTGGGTTCATCAATGTCCAATCTGATAACATAACGAGGTAATGATCCAAATCTCTATTATTTATTTCCAGAAAGATTATCAGCAACGAAACATATTTATCTGGGTGTAACCAGAAAGGAAGTTACTCAATCAACTAAAAACAAAACAGTTAAGTCAATATGGAAACTAGATTAGCCTATGGATAAAGCAGATACTACCATTCTTTACTTCTGGAAAGGGAATAATTTTACTTCACTAGCTTTGATGAAAGATATTATGGAATGGAATTTGTGTCTAATCATCAATGCAACAATAGGATTGGAAACTATTAAGATTCTCAACTCTGCTCAAATGTGCCTCAATGATAATTGCAAAGTGTTGTCTTAGCCCACTGTCGGTAATGTTACTGGCTATCCTATGGCCTGAATGAGATTGGAAGTACAGACAGGTTCATCCTTGTGCATGAGAAATTCTACAGAACCAGTCAGTTCAAATTCATTTTACCTGAGAATCTTGAAATCAACAAGAACATTAATAAAAGATGAAAGCACAGCATCCTCTGTCTGCACTGCTACCTTTAAGGCTGACATGGATGTTTATTACCAGTGTGCTTGTTCCTGTCATGCTGTGACACTGCTTTGGACTCAGCTCCTAAGGATATGTTATTGAACTAACCTGTGTGAAGACGAGGGTCTCAGAACTTCTGCTATCTAAACTCAGGACAAAGCGGATGGACTGAAAGAGTTCCTGAATGCTGGTACGAAACTGTTCCTCCTCGATCCCGCCTGTTGCTCTTGAATACAAAATCCGTGACTGCACAA
Organism: Hypanus sabinus; assembly: GCF_030144855.1. NCBI lineage: Eukaryota > Metazoa > Chordata > Chondrichthyes > Myliobatiformes > Dasyatidae > Hypanus > Hypanus sabinus. The sequence continues at coordinate 64,192,158 of NC_082724.1, read as the reverse complement.
TAAACTTGAACAAATACTCCAAGGCCTAGGGAGAAAGAGGATACACATTCTTAGACTACTTAACTCATCAATCCGAATTGACATTGTATTTTTCACATCAGACACATTTTAAATTGGCCTGTATGTCAGAAAATACACATTCCAAAAGATATACTGTATGTCATGCAATAACCTTGTGAATACAATAGATTCAGAATCTTTGATCAAATCTTAGCACAAAGAGTGCTGCCACAAAAAAGAAACATTAAGAACCCCCACTATTCAGCCCATGCCTCACTTTTAAGGACTTTACAACTCATGTTTTCAGTGTTTATCTATTTAGTTATTGATACAATTTTCTTATTTTGTACAGTAGTTGTCAGTCTTTATTTATATAGTTTTTCATAAATTCTATTATATCTCTTCATTTTCCTTTAAATGACTGCAAAAAAATGAATTCCCAGATAGTACATGGTGACCTGTAAACAGTACTGTGCAGAGATCTTAGGCACATGTAAGAAATCCATAAAATGAAGATGCTTTCAAAAATAATGAAATGAGAAGTTTTTAAATATCAAAAAATTACTATGAAGAGCAGTAAACAGTAAAAAAACTAAGTGAAATCAAAATTTGGTGTGACAACACTTTGCCTTTAAAACGGCATCATTTCTCATTGGTACACTGGCATGCAGTTTTATAAGAAAGTCAGCTGATAGGTTGTTCCGAGCATTTTGGAAAACTTGCCACAGTTTTTTTCTGCAGACTTTGGCTGTTTTGCTTGCCTCCATCTCTCCAGGTTATTCTAGACAGCCTCGATTATGTTGCGATCAGGCCACTGTGGAACCGTACCATCTGAAACCATATTAAAAATCTAGACTGCCTAAGACTTTTGCACAGTACTGTACTTTGATAATGAATTTACTTTGACTTTGACTTGAGTTCTATAATGTATTTGCGGAATTATTAGTTGAAGAACAATGAGTCAAATGCTGAAAGCTGCGATCACACTGTGTAGTTCTTATTCCACCAGCTCATACACGATCAGCCAAACAGCCTCATTCTCTGTTGTAATTTTCCTCTGATCAAAAATTAGTTATTCAGACTATTTGATAAGTAGCAGAAATCTATTGAACTGCTTAACCACAGCAGCAGTGTTAGTAAGATATAGACATAGAGATTGTGAAGAGGAACGAATATTGTTGTTTCAGCACCAAATACAAATTCTGGGCCATGGTGCTTGTCAAAAGTGAAACTGCAGAGGTGTTAGTAAATAAAATGTCCCACAGGGTTTGTTTTTCACAGGCTTGAGATTGGAAAGCTTGTAATTGGATTTTAATGTATCTCAAGTAATTTCCCCAATGGATTGTTAGCAAACGACAGAGGAAAAAAGCAAGCAAAAGTACTCTCACACAGCAGGCAGCATGAAATTAGTGCCATTTCAATTAGAAATAAAGGAAGTATACTACAGAATTATGAAATGAGAAATTGTGATGATCCACAAGCTAAAGTGGAAATACATAACATAATCCAATAGAGGCATTACAATTAGAAACCTGCTGATTTAGATGGGGAGGCGAGGGAATTGTATACATAGAATGAAATTAAGCTTCAGGTATGCATTCATTGTGTATTAAATCTCCAACACGAGATAACATTTTAACTATATAGTTATGGCATTCTGTTTTCTTCACCAGCACTTATTTGTAAAAGATGAAACTATAGAGAACATAGAGAACTACAGAGGAAACATTAAAGTTAACTAATTCAAGGAAATCCTTCCTATAAGAAAGCAAAATATAGTTCTGTGAGAAAGACCACAACCACAGTCATTTGTATAGTGCAAAAATCAGAAAGGATTAAGTTTTACTTATTTTTCCCAATGAATATTATCAGAGATGCATCACTTCTGAACCCTCCGTGTATTTTAAAAGCTTCTATCCCCTTCCCATTCCATTTCTGAAATATTAATTCTGTTTTTATTCCCACTGATGCATCCTGACCTGCGGATTATTTCCTAAGATTTTGTTTCTATTTCCGAAGGGCAGCTTGACTTTATTAAGCATAGTAATGGCATTCCCAGTTAACAGTGGGGAGCAAGGGGAGTGTGGTGCTAGAAAATAGTCCATTTTCTGATTTTCTGTAATGCAAAGCAGTGTCATCTGCAAATGTACAAGAAATGCAAGATAAAGAAAAATGGTGTTTTATTTATTTACTCTCATCACATTTCATGAGAGAAAATTTTATTCCTTATAACAAATTTTGGGGTAGACGTTTGTGAATTATGCAAGGGCAAATTTTTGCTACCATAGCAGCCGTAATGCAGTGGTTGCAAACTAGATGCTGGCTCTTAAGCGAATTCTATATTTTCTCCAGATAGCCACTAAATGGCATTTCATTACCCTCATTGCCTCTTGAATGTGGTCTTGTCTTACAACTTCTGCAGATCGATCCATGTACCATTTCAGACATCGGATTAGCTCCCTGCAAAAATACAGCATATTTATAAAGAACGTGATATATCTGAGTTTGTCAGACCATTACACACAAGAATAATGAAACACAAGAGCGATCAGTGGACAGTAAGGAATTTATAGTGAATTACCATAGATTTGATGGACATGCTCATTCGTAGGTTGTTGCAAGTGTGTGGACAATTCATTTGCAGAGGTGCATAATTAAAGTATTTTGGAACTACATAAAATGACAATCAGTTTGGAAAACCTAGGCCGTAGTTTTGAATTATTTTATTGCCAAGTTTTGTTATTTTACATGTCAACATTTTATAAATGTCTAATCAACATTCAAAAATTTTTTAATAAGGTAGCCTAGACAATAATAAAACATAACCTTTACAAAGTAAGGGGAATTCATGCTACATAGTGCCTAACAGTGATCTCCTTCAACAAAAATGAGTCTGATCACCTATTGTTTATATCCAACAACAACACAATACTCATGCTTCTGCCATCAACATACCACCACTGACACTACTTGGCCAGATTAATACTACAGCTACAAGAGCCACTGTGAGGTCAGACACTCTGTGATTAGTAACCTGTCTTAGAACCATAGAACACTACAGCACAGAAACAGGCCTTTTGGCCCTTCTTGGCTGTGCTGAACCATTTTTCTGCTTAGTCCCACTGACCTGCACCTGGACCATATCCCCCTAAACACCTCTCATCCATGTACTTGTCCAAGATTTTCTTAAATGTTAAAAGTGAGCCTGCATTTACCACTTCATCTGGCAGCTCATTCCACACTCCCACCACTCTCTCTGTGAAGAAGCTTCCCCTAATGTTCCCTTTAAACTTTTCCCCCTTCACCCTTAACCCATGTCCTCTGGTTTTTTTCTCCCCTAGCCTCAGTGGAAAAAGCCTGCTTGCATTCACTCTATCTATACCCATCATAATTTTATACACTTCTATCAAATCTCCCCTCATTCTTCTACGCTCCAGGGAATAAAGTCCTAACCTATTCAACCTTTCTCTGTAACTCAGTTTCTCAAATCCCGGCAACATCCTTGTAAACCTTCTCTGCACTCTTTCAACCTTATTAATATCCTTCCTGTGATTCAGTGACCAAAACTGCACACAATACTCCAAATTTGGCCTCACCAATGCCTTATACAACCTCACCATAACATTCCAACTCTTATACTCAATACTTTGATTTATAAAGGCCAATGTACCAAAAGCTCTCTTTACTACCCTATCTACCTGTGACACCACTTTTAGTGAATTTTGTATCTGTATTCCCAGATCCCTCTGTTCTACTGCACTCCTCATTTCCCTACCATTTACCTTGTATGTTCTACCTTGGTTTTTCCTTCCGAAGTGCAATACCTCACACTTGTCTGTATTAAACTCCATCTGCCATTTTCAGCCCATTTTTCCAGCTGGTCCAAATCCCTCTGCAAGCTTTGAAAACCTTTCTCACTGTCCACTACACCTCCAATCAAATTTGCTGATCCAATTTAACACATTATCATCCAGATCACTGATATAGATGACAAATAACAATGGACCCAGCACTGATCCCTGCGGCACACCACTAGTCACAGGCCTCCACTCAGAGAAGCAATCCTCCACTACCACACTCTGGCTTCTTCCATTGAGCCAATGTTTAATCCAAATTACTACCTCACCATGTATACCTAGCGACTGAATCTTCCTAACTAACCTCCCATGCGGGACTTTGTCAAAGGCCTTACTGAAGTCCATGTAGACAACATCCACTGCCTTCCCTTCATCCACTTTCCTTGTAACCTCCTTGAAAAACTCTAATATATTTGTTAAACCTGACCTACCACGCACAAAGCGGTGTTGACTCTCCATAATAAGTCCCTGTCTATCTAAATACTTGTAGATCCTATCTCTTAGTATTCCTTCCAATAATTTACCTACTACTGATGTCAAACTTACTGGCCTATGATTTCCCGGATTACTTTTAGAGCCTTTTTTAAACAACGAAACAACACGAGCTGTCCTCCAATCCTCCAGCACCTCACCCGTAGATACTGACATTTAAAATATATCTGCCAGGGCCCCTGCAATTTCAACACTAGTCTCCTTCAAGGTCCGAGGGAATACCCTGTCAGGTCCTGGGGATTTATTTACTCTGATTTGCCTCAAGATACCAAGCACCTCCTCCTCTTCAATCTGTATAGGTTCCATGACCTCACTCCTTGTTTGCCTTACTTCCTGACTCCATGCCAGTTTCCTTAGTAAATACAGACGCAAAAAAACCCATAAGATCTCCCCCATTTCTTTAGGTTCTGTACATAGCTGACCACTCTGATCTTCAAGAGGACCAATTTTATCCTTTACTATCCTTTTGCTCTTAATATACCCGTAGAAGTCCTTTGGATTATCCTTCACCTTGACTGCCAAGGCTACCTCATGTCTTCTTTTAGCCCTCCTGATTTCTTTCTTAGGTTTTTTTTTTGCACTTTTTATACTCCTCAAGTACCTTATTTGCTCCGTTTCCTATACATGTCATACATCTTTCTCCTTCTTTATCAGAGTTCCAATATTCCTAGAGAACCAAGGTTCCTTATTCTTATTCACTTTGCCTTTAATCCTGACAGAAACATACCAACTCGGCACTCTCAAAATGTCTCCTTTGAAGGCCTCCCACTTACCAATGACATCCTTGCCAGAGAACAACCTGTCCCAATTCACACTTTTTAGATCCTTTCTCATTTCTTCAAATTTGGCCTTTTTCCAGTTTAGGCCTTCTGACCTTTAAGCCAATTAACTATCACCAAGACAGAAACTGGCAGTGGTGATGGAATTGCCTCATCCCCAATAACACTAAAGCCTCAGACCATCCAAGAAAAAAACATCCATTCACTGCAGGAAACACTTAATTTCTCCAATACCAGCACACCATATATCATCTACAACATACACTGTTATTACTTATCTGGACCAACTGGATAAATGAGCTAAAAATGGCAGATGGAGTTTAATAAGGGCAAGTGTGAGGTGTTGAACTTTGAGAAGACAAACCAGGGTAGGACTTACACAATGAGTGGTAGGGCATTGAGGACTCTGGTAGAACAAAGGGATCTGGGAACAAAGATCTGTAATTTCTCTTATGGAAAAATGTCACATGTGGACAGTGTCGTCATAAAATTTCTTTTGACACATTGTCTCCATAAATCAGAGTATCAAGTAAAGGAGATGGGATATTATGTCAGAGTTGTAAAAGACATCGATGAGGCCATATTTTTGTGTTTTATGTACAGTTTTGGTCGCCTACCTACATTAAGATTGAAAGATTTCAGAGAGGCTTTACAAGGATGTTGCTGAGACTTAAAGATATGAGTTATAAGGAAAGGATGATTAGATTAAGACTTTCTTTCCTGGAATGTAGGAGAATTGATAGAGTTATACAAAATAATGAGAGACATACATAGGGCAAATGCAAGCAGGCTTTTTCCACTGAGGTTGAGTAAGACTAGAACTGGGTGGGGCTGATGTTGCCAAATGGCAGCTTCTTTAAGCTCATCAAAGGAAACAGCTTAAATTCCTCTCTTTAGTGTCTCTTTTCCCTTTTCAAGGTGGCTGGGGTCCTGTTGAAGTCCATGATCTACAGCTGCACTCAAACTGCAGTTTTTCACGGCACATGAATTCTTGCTCCTGGAGCTCACTGATCAGTTGTTTTCCGACTTTCTCCAGAGTGGCTTGGAAGATGCCTGCCTCTGGAGTGCGGCCCTGCACAAACTGTGAATGACCAATTCCGAAACGGTGTTGTTGACTGAGGCGTCGTGAGAGAAGGAACATCATAATTTCATGAGCGGTTGATACAGCTAATAGGTCACTGCACTTGAGCAATCGCTCTCTCTCTTTCTCTTGATGGTGGGGAGAGTTTGTTGCTGATTCTCGAGCCAGAGAATCTTGGACTAAAAATTGACGTAGCACATTGTAATATTGTAAGTGATTGTTGGTTTGTCTCCCCTGTCACTGTGATGCAGGTGACACCTCTCTGTCCCTCGTTAGTGAGGGAGACAGACAGAGAGAGCCTGTGACATATGACATGGCTTTGGTGGGTGGTGGGCACTGGGCACTGATGGTTTACAGTGAAATGGTGGGGGTAGGGAGGAGGTTGATGCTTTGGTGCTGTTGTGCATGGTCTTTGGGGTCCTGATGTTTTTCTGTCATTCATTCTTTGGGGTTCTTTTTTGGTTTTGTGGATGTCTGTGAAGGGTAAGAATTTCAGGTTGTATAGTGTATATATTCTCTGATATTAAAATTGAACCATTTGAACTAGAGGTCATGGGTTAAGGGTGAAAGATGAAATATTTAAGCAGAACCTGATGGGGTACTTCTTCACTCTGAGAATGGTGCAAGTGTGGAATGAACTGTCAGCCAAAAAGTGGATATGAGTTTGAATGCAACATCTAATTTTGGATAAATGGAGGATATAGAGACCAGGAGCGGGTCAATGGGACTGGGCAGAGTAATAGTTTGGCATGGATAGATAGTCTAAAGAGCATGTTTCTGTCCTGTAGTGCTCTAAGACTTTACTTGCTTCCTATATGTGACCTCCCAAATATATAACCTCTATCACCAGGAAGGAAAAGGACTCCAGGAGAATAGGAACAGGACCAGTTGCAGTTTCCTCTCCAACTTACACAATGCCCAAAACTGGAAATATACTACCAGTCCTTCATCATCTTTGGGGTTAACTGTTGGAACCACCTGCCCAACACTACTGTGATAATATATCTTAGGGAAGTCTAAGATGGTGGGTTCATTACTTATTTCCCAAAGACAGTTGGGAGTTGACATACAGGCCTTAGCAGTGACAACCTTATGTCAAATACAGTATCAAATTCTATGCTGAAGCTAACAGGTCTTTATTTAAATTCTATGGAAATTGTTCAGTGATACAATAGTTAGTTAATTCCTCTCTTTCTTGTGTGTACATGGATACAACCACACAATGTCTATGTACCTGCAGGATTCAGAAATCTATGGTTGTTGAAAAGATAACTGAGGCAAATTCATGAGGTCAGGCTTTCCAAACCCTGACCCAAGAAATACCAAGTTGACGCAATACTGTTAATAACAATAGGTATATAAAATGGCCACTTTCACCACCCAGTTAGCAATTTAAATATCCAGCAAAGGTACAATATTTATAAGACAGATTACAGAGCCATCTAGTATCCTTATAGTTGGTTTCTTTCAAATAGCCTCCTTTTGTAACTTTTTGCAACTAGTCATGTGAAATAATCCTTAAAATATCAGGATTAAAGAAACAATTAACATTCATAGACCAATGAAACACATGATACATGTGTTACAGTAATTTCAGTGAATGAGCTATTGGTTTGAATCTTGCTGGCTTTGATCAATGTCTCAGCCATTCACATGGATGCCACATGTTATATGATGGGAACTCTAGGTGGAATCCAATAGGGAGACCAGCCTTGCTTCATTAGGAAACTGCCACTGCCTGGTTAATTTGGACCTGCTTAAAGATCCAAGACCCACTATTTGTTTGTAGGATAAAGATTTTGGAGGCAAAGAGATCTTTTTTATTACTTAGCTTTAGCTTAATATTTTTAATTAATTTTAGTTACTTCTGTGTTTTGTGTGTTTTCTAAGTTACTTTTTATTTTTGTTTTTTAAATTTTAATGGTTTTTCAATGTTCTTATAAGAGCTTTGACAGAAGACAGGACTATTCTCCCAGCTTTGCCTCTATCAGGTGCTTTCGAGGGCCAGTACCTCAGCACTTGGCTGCCAAAGGTAAAATTAGCAGTGCAGCTTCACCACTCATCTCCAGGGAGTGGACAGTCAGTAGTTAAGCTATCCACATCCAATCTAAGAAAGCATGAGCGTATGGGACTTGGACAGTGATTCTCGATGATGGGCCAGTTCAATGCATTCTGACCCACTGCACCCATCAATTTCAATGGTTACTTAACTGAAGAAGAGTGTTACAGAGTGTTGTGTTCAGAAATACAATTTTAGAGCTACATCCTAATGTTATTTGTGAGCTCTAAGTGTTTCTGGAAGTAAGTCCTAAGCAACCAGGTAATTGGACTCACTTGTATGCCAGTGCACCAGAGAAGTGCTTCTTAATGTAGGTATCCATCACAGGCCGGAAGTGATAATACTTGCTGTCCCGCAGCAAATTTATTACGAACACCTGGGAAGAACAGAGAAAGAGAGAGCGAGAAAGAAAATGAGAGAGAGAGAGAGAGCGAGAGAGAGAGAGAGAGAGGGAGAGAGAGAGAAACAGAAAGAAAGAAAATTAGGCCAGCTAGCAGCAGCATAACTAGATGGCATGGTAAGGTTAGCGACACATAACAGAAATAGTAGAAAAAACAGCAACTAATTAATCCCACTTGGGGAAATAATACCAGAAAACAATGGGAATAAACAGCAGGTCTGTTCTGATGTAAGTCTCTGTCTAGAAACATTAAGTCAACAGATATTCTTTTTTTGGGAAGAAATACAAATGCCTCATTTCAAGCATCTTTTATTTTTGATTGAATGAAATTCCTTATCACTGTCAATCAGGAGGAGGGGGTGAAATTGAAATAATGATCGAGACGAACCCTTAGTACAGTGGGATCAGTGCTTCTATGATCTCATCTTACAAGGTCCAAGTTTTCTACCCACTATTCCCACCAGATGAACCAAAGATGACAAAGAATTCAGGTTTTTTGTACTGGTCATTGTAAATTGCCTGGAATGTCATCTGGCTGGAGTAACAATGTACAGTGGCTTGACTGAAGCTGGAGATGTTCACACGTTTTTTCAGACCTTTACCCAGTGCAAAGTATTTCACAGGATTGTTATCAAGTGAATCATTTTTTTCATGGTCACATAAGGAGAGGTAAGCTCAGGCTGCAAGAATTTGATTAATCAAAGGAGGACATGAAATAGAGATAGTTAATAAGGGAATTCTACAGATTATTGCCTAGACAACTGAAAATATAGATGTTAATCTGCGGCTGATGTATATGTTCATGGAGCATTAAAAATGTATTATGCAAAATTGCATGGCTGGAGATGATTATAAACATAGGGAGGAGTGATGGAGGGACTTTAAAATGAGGCCTTGCCCATTATAGAACTACAGTGGACCAGGTCTCAGGAATTCAGGATAGAGGAAACAGAATTCTAGCTGATGGCTGATTTTATGATAGAAATGGAATACATTGGGACAATTGTACCATAATCAAAAACAACGTACTAGGAGTGCTGGAAATCAGAAGAAACTGCTGAAAATAATGATAAGGTCAGGCAAAATCTGTGGAAAGAAGAGTTAATGTTTCCACTCAATAACTTTTCATCAGAACAAGAGTAACAGAAATTTAAAAGGTTTTAAAGAAAAGGTGCAGGCAGAAAAAGCCAGTGTGGTGGGAGGGTTCATGGATACATGGGGGGAGGAAAGGACAAAACCAAAGGTCAATAATAAAGTGGCAGGTAGGATCAATCAATTGACATAAGGAATAATGGTACAGGGTAAATAATGAAACAATAGACAACTCTACAAGAACTGAAAATGACAAAAACTGTATCGCTGCAAACCAATGAAAATACTTAGAACGATAGTATTTTTTATCCGAACTCATACTTGAGTGTACAAAATTATGGAGCCCTTGATTGTACAATGAAGTGACATCCCTTGAGCTTCTACTGAACTTTACTAGCACAGTGCAGACTTGTCCTTGGGATGGAATGAATGGCCTAAGTTGACAGAGCAGTAGAAATTAAATGCAAAGTTTCTGAAACTTCAATGGAAGCGCAGGGGAAAGCACCTCACCTTTCTATTCAGACTTTACAACTTTTTGGCAATTTCATTATTTCAGATCATTGCTGATTCTCCATTTTTTCAGATAGCAGTTGGTAGTAATGTTGCAAATGTTGTGAATTTCATATCATTAAATATATCTTCTGTTTCTTGATTCATTTTTGTTCCTTTGCATTTATTTTGTAACTCTCTCATGTCCATGCCACTTTGCCACAGATATCCATTTTGTTCTTTCTTCCTCTCCACCTGCTCTTTTCCTGCCTATTTACCTGCCAAATTGTTACATCACCAGCAATGTTCAGTTTCGATGAAAGATGAAATGAACAGAAACTGTAACACTTGTATTCATTTCAAAGATACTGCATAACCTGCTGAGTGTTTCCAATATTTCTGCTTTCATTGGAATTGCTGAATCTAGATATAAGAAAGCATAAATGAAGACGCCAGTGATGAAAAACTAAGATAGTGGCGGAGATAGATCATTAACAGTAAGGCAAGTCTTGGTGATGGAGGAGATATAATGTAGGAAGCTTAAAAGGGCGCTAATTAGCATTGTCCACAGTTTGGTTAGTGTGGAGAATGGTGGATATGTTTGGAACCAATGGGGAAAGAATGTAACTTCAAGTCTATCCTTGTACCTACTTGGAGGGAAATAATGGATGTTAGTAGCATGACACTGAGGTGCTGTTCACCATAATTATGTGTTTGCAATGCACAGGCCTAGGAGTTTTTTTTATTCTCTTATTATACATTAGTTTAATGACAGTGATGCACTATCAATAACTCCAAAAGACTGGAAGTAGAGTAAATACTGAAAGGCTTTTATTAGCAGTAAAATGGAGCACGTCCATGCTGGATGACTGCCCTGGACTGTGGGAGGAGCAGTGACACAATCACCTTTATCCAGGGGTCTGTGGGAGGAGCCACAGGAGCACAGCAGAGGGGCGTGTCCAGACAGGTATACATGGTTTACCACAGCCAGAGACTCAGAAAAACAACACAAAACAAGAAAAAATTTTACTTGCACTTCAATATCTGTGATATTTGAGTATATTACCTGGTTTATTCCTCTGCTGGATCTATACTTTGTATTCCTTAGAAACAGCGCAGGCCTCTTTCAGAAAATAAGACTTAATAGGAATCCCATGCATGCTGTCTGTACTTTCCAAAGAGCAAATCAACCACTTCCACTAAGTTAGTGGGCTCAGATCCAGGTGGTCTCATATACTTGTAAAGGCAACAACATTCTAACAAAAACTAGTTCAGACCAGTGAGCACAGAGTAAAAGACATAAGAATGTAAGAAATAGGAGCAGCAGTAGTCCATCTGGCCTGTTCAGCCTGCTCCACCAGTCAATAAGATCATGGCTCAGCTCCACTAACCTTAAATCTCCTGCTATGGAAAAATATATCTATCTGAGTCTTAAGTATATTTAATGAGGTAGCCTCTACTGCTTCCCTGTGCAGAGAATCCCACAGCTTTACTACTCTCTGGAAAAATCAGTTTCGCCTCATCTCCATCCTAAATCCTAAGTCATAGAGACTTTAGTACTTGCCACAACCGGGAGGAAGTTAGATATCATAGAGTCATGGGGGTCATAAGTTAGTATAAATTCAAGCTCCAGTTCAACTTTATTATCATCTGCCTGTACATATATACAACCAAACAAAACAATGTTCTTCCAGACCATGATGCAGCTGCAATACATATATCACACATAGTATGTAAAACAAAATACAAATGTTTGTACTACCACAAATGTAGTAAGATAATAAAATATAATTCAAAATACATGTGAAATGCATAGCACGGGTAAACAGTAAATTAAACAGTTCACTGTCCTAGTGACAAGACCTCAGTAGTGGCAGGGTAATCATTAGTCTCACAGCCTGGGGTAAGAAGCTGTTACCCAGATTAGCAGACCTAGTTCTGATGCTCCTGTGCATCCTTCCTGATGGCAGTGGATCAGATTGTGGAATAGGTGGTAGAGATCCTCAACAGTGCTTCGAGCCCTTTGTATACAATGCTCCCTGAAAATGTCACAAATGGGGGGGACGGCGACCGCAATGTTCCTTTTGGCAGCTTTTACTATCCTCTGTAGGCTCTTGTGGTCTGATGTCTTGCAGCTTCCATATCATTCAGTGATGCAGCCAGACAGGAAACTCTCGATTGCACTCCTGCAGAAAGTTATTGGAATAGGGGTGAGGAGCCTTGCACAGCTCAATGTCCTCAGAGAGTGAAGATGCTGCTGTGCCTTCTTGACTGGTGAGTCCAGTTTAGATCATCTCAACACAGGAGTCCCTCAGGGCTGTGTACTAAGTCCCCTCCTTTACTCCCTCTATACCCACAGCTCTAATCTGCTAAATAAATTTGCTGATGACACTACATTGATTTGCCTAAGGTCAAACAATAAGAGGTGGCCTACAGCGGAGAAGTCATCTCTCTGACACAGTGGTGTCAAGAAAGCAATCTCTCCCTCAATGTTGCAAAAACAAAGGAGCTGGTTGTGGATTACAGGAGGAATGGAGACAGGTTAACCCCTATCGACATCAATGGATCTGGGGTTGAGCTTTAAATTCCTCGGCATCCACATCACTGAGGACCTAATGTGGACTGTACTCACCAGCTGTGTGGTGAAAAAGAAGACCTAACCTAAAGATTTTTACTCATGTATGTGAAGGATGTAAGAAATAAAGTCAATTTACTTCAATGCACAGCAAGGATTTGGTGCTCTTCACCTCTCCACAGTAAAGTCATTGATGTTGAATGGAGATTGATCAATCTGTGTCTTCTTGAAGTCCACAATAATCTCTTTTGTCTTGTTCACATTGAAATTCAGTTTGTTGTTCTCACATCATTTGACAAATCTCTCTACCTCCTCTCTGTATGCAGACTCGTCATTGTTACCGATGAAACCAACTACTGTTCTATTATCAGTGAGCTCGATTATATGGTTGAATTAGATCTAGCAGTACAGTTGTGAGTCTGCAGTGTGAATAGCAGTGGGCTGAGCATATAGCCCCTGGGGATAACAGTGCTCAGCATGATGGAGCTTGAAAGATTGCTGCCAACTCAGATTGACTGGTCTTTCTGTCAAAATGTCCAAGATCCAGATACAGAGAGGCCTGTTAAGTTCCAGTGAGGGAAGTTTACCCACCAGACTCTGAGGGAACATACTAAATGCCCAGCTGAAGTTGATGGACAACATCCTGGTGTATGAGGCATCATTTTTTAGATTGGCCAGTACGGAGAGGAAGGCCGAGGCTATAGCATCCTCAGTGGTTTGGTTTGAGCAATAGTTGAACTGGAAAGGATTCAATGTAGCTGGAAGGTGGAATTTTATACCATAATACTACAGTGGCATGCAAAAGTTTGGGTACCCTGGTCAAAATTTCTGTTACTGTGAATAGCTAAGTAAAAGATTACCTGATTTCCAAAAGGCATAAAGTTAAAGATGACACATTTCCTTAATATTTGAAGCAAGATTACTTTTTTATTTCCATCTTCTACAGTTCCAAAATAACAAAAAAGGAAAAGGGCCCAAAGCAAAAGTTTGGGCACCCTGCATGGTCAATACTTAGTAACACCCCCTTTGGCAAGTATCACAGCTTGTAAACACTTTCTGTTGCCAGCTAAGAGTCTTTCAATTCTTGTTTTGGGGATATTCACCCATTCTTCCTTGCAAAAGGCTTCTAGTTCTGTGAGATTCTTGGGCCGTCTTGCATACGCTGCTGTTTTGAGGTCTCTCCACAGATTCGCGATGATGTTTAGGTCGGGGGACTGTGAGGGCCATGACAAAACCGTCAGCTTGCACCTCTTCAGGTAGTCCATTCTGGATTTTGAGGTGTGTTTAGGATCATTATCCTGTTGTAGAAGCCATCCTCTTTTCATCTTCAGCTTTTTTTTTACGGACAGTGTGATGTTTGCTTCCAATATCTGTTGGTATTTAATTGAATTCATTCTTCCCTCTATCAGTGAAATGTTCCCCGTGCTGCTGACTGCAACACAAACCCAAAGCATGATCGATCCACCCCTGTGCTTAACAGATCTTTTCATGAAATTCTGCACACTTTTTTTTCCAAACATACCTTTGCTTACTGGGGGCCAAGAAGTTCTATTTTAACTTCATCAGTCAACAGGATGCATCAGATGCATTTGCAAACTTCTGATGCTGAATTTTGTGGTGAGGATGCAGGAGAGGTATTCTTCTGATGACTCTTCCATGAAGGTCATATTTGTGCAGATGTCGCTGCACAGCAGAACAGTGCACCCCCACTCCAGAGTCTGCTAAATCTTCCTGAAGGTCTTTTGTAGTCAAATGGGGATTTTGATTTGCCTTTCTAAGCAATCCTACAAGCAGTTCTCTTGGAAAGTTTACTTGGTCTTCCAGACCTCAACTTGACCTCCACCATTCCTGTTAACTGCCATTTCTTAATTACATTACGAACTGAGGAAACAGCTACCTGAAAATGCTTTGCTATCTTCTTATAGCCTTCTCCTGCTTTGTGGGCATCATTTATTTTAATTTTCAGAGTGCTAGGCAGCTGCTTAGAGGCACCCATGGCTGCTGATTGTTGGCACAAGGTTTGTGAAGTCAGGGTATTTATAAAGCTTTGAAATTTGCATCACCTGGCCTTTCCTAACAATGATTGTGAACAGGCCATAGCCCTAATAAGCTAATTAAGGTCTGAGACCTTGGCAAAAGTTATCTGAGAGCTCAAATCTCTTGAGGTACCCAAACTTTTGCATGGTGCTCCTTTCCTTTTTTTCCACTCTAAAATTGTGAAAAACAAAAATAATACACTAATCTTGCTTAAAATGTTGAAAAGAATGTTTCATCTTTAACTTTATGAATTTTGGAGATCAGTTCATCTTCCACTTGCTTAACTATTCACAGTAACAGAACTTTTGATCAGGGGTGCTCAAACTTTTGCATGCCACTGTATAAGACCATAAGACATAGCAGCAGAATGAGGCTATTTAGCCCATTTAGCTATTTAACCATTCCATCATGGTTGCTTTATTATCCCTCTCAACTGCATTTTCCTGCCTTCTTCCCAAAACCTTCGGCGCCTTTTGAACCTAGCAACCTCTGTTTTAAATATACCCAAATATTTGGCCTCCACAACGAACTGTAGTAATGAATTCCACAGATTGACTACCATCTGACGAAAGAAATTCTTCCAAATCTCTTTTCGAAATGGACATTCTGAGGTTGTGCCCTCTGATCCTAGATGTCCTCCTATAGGAAACATCCTTTCCACATCCATTCTTTCTAGGTATTTAAATATTTGATAGTTTTCAACAAGATCCCCCTCATTCTTCTAAACTGCAGCGAACTATTGAATGCACCTGATATGTTAACCTTTTCATTCTGTTAATCATTCTTGTGAATCATCTCTGGACTACTTCCAAAGCCAGCACATCTTTTCTTTTCACAGTTCTCTAAGAAAGTTACAAGAGGTCCAGGTACAATCTCTGGAAGCCATCTGATGGATGAAATGGCAACAGTGGCAGGTCTTCTTCCAAAATTAAATCAAGGGACATAGGCGACAGCAGAGCTTCACTTCCAGATGAGCTCAGTGCCTTCTATGCCCACGTTGACTGTTGATTCATGGAGGAACCATCACAAACTCTCCACATCCTTCAATGATCTTATGATTTCAGTTTCTGAGGCTGATGTATGAGCAGCCTTCAGGAAAAGCATCCAGCCCAGATGGGGTACCTAGCCAAGTACTATAGACCTGAGCTGATCAACCACTAGTGTTCACTGAGATGTTTAATCTCATGCTTTGGCAGTCTGAGGTACCCATCTGCTTGAAGCAGGCTTCAATCATAGCAGTGCCCAAGGAAATTGTGGAGACTTGCTGCAATGACTATTACATCCATAGTGATGAAGTGTTTTGAGGGGTTGCTGATGAAAGATATCAATTCCTGGCTGAGAAGCGAATTAGACCCACTTTAATTTGCCTTCTGGAACAACAGGTCCACAGCAGATACCATCTCATTGGCTCCTCACTCAACCCTGGAACATCTGGACAGCAAAAATGTAGACATCAGGAAGCTCTTTATCAATTAAAGCTCAGCATTCAATACCATCATCCCCTCAAATCTAATCAATAAGCCCCAAGATCTTGGCCTCAATACCTTCTTGTGCAGTTGGATCCTTGATTTTCTCACTTGCAGATCAGTCGAATTAGCAACAACATCTCCTTCATGATCTCTATCAGTGCAGATGCACCACAAAGCTATGCTTAACCCCTACTCTACTCGCTTTACATTTATGACCGTGTGGCTAACTACAGCTGCAATGCCATATTCAAGGTCATGATGAAGCAGCATCTGGGGGTTATTAAAAAGCAGCAGAGTGGTGCCATAACAACAATTAACACACACAAAATGCTGGAGGAACTCAGCAGGTGAGGCAGCATATAGGAAAAGAGTACAGTTGACGTTTCGGGAGAGTATATTGATTGGCTGCATCACAGCCTGGTCTCAAAACATCAATGCTCTTGAACAGAAAATCCTACAAAAAGTAGTGGATACGTCCATCACAGGTAAGCCCCTCCCCACCAATGAGCACATACATGCGGTAAGATGGCAGCGCGTGCGAATGCAGCGGCCTCTTGGGAGCCAAACAAAGGTGTTTTTTTCTTTGTAAAATTTGTTTTTTATGATCCAAAGACAATTCTACTCCAAGCACTTCAAGTACTGCAGAGCTACTCCATCAGTGAACTGCTCAATGACTGGAGTACCCGAACTAATGTCGCCAGTGGAGCCAGCCAAGGTGTCGAAAGGACTGGCCAGGATGTTGGAGAAGGAGCCACTGAGGTATCATAGGGGCCGGCTGGGAGTTGGAGAAGGAGCTGGTTGGGATATCGAGAAAGGAGACAGTTGGGATATTGGAGGAACCTACTGGGATCTCGGAGGAGCCAGTTTGTGTAAGGTGGAGCTGAAGTTGGTGTGTATAACCGTGGAAGACTGTCTTGGATATTTCACCTGTGTTCATTAGACTTTGGACAATGAAAATGTAAGTTGCCACAGGCCAGTTACCCTTGTCTGGCAGAAGGACAGATAACTTGGGAGCTGTGAAGCCTCGGTAATAGTGAGGACTAAGCATTGCCTCAGGCTTTGCTGCTGCTGCTGCTGTAGACCAGGTGAGAAGAGTTACAATGTGGCATCCACGCTCAGCTGGGGCCTGGCCTCTCCCATTGTTGCTGGCTTCCAGCGTTCGAACAGTGGAGTGATAGGTGCACATTTAAATGAATATGCTTCATTGCTTGCTACTTAGAATATTACTCACTATTTTGAATGCTATGCATCTCGGACCCAGAGGAAAGCAGCATCCATCATCAAGGATCCCCACCAACTTAGGACATGCTCTCTTCTCACTGCTGCCATCAGGAAGAAGGTGCAGGAACCTCAGGACTCACACCACCAGGTTCAGGAACAGCTACTACCCATCAACCATCAGGCACTTGAAGCAAACTTCCTTCAACTTCACTTGCACCCATCATTGAAATATTCCCATACCAATGGATTCACTTCCTTTCTTATTATACTTGCACAGTTTGTTGGCTTCTGCACTCTGGTTGAATGCCCTAGTTGGGTGGTTTTTCAATGATTCTGTTATAGTTATTATTCTATAGGTTTATTGAGTTTGCCACATGAAAATGAATCTCATGGTTGTATACCATGACATATAATAAATTTGATAATACAATTTATTTTGGACTTTGAAATGCAGTCTGACCAATGCCTTATAAAGCCTTAGCATTACAGTAATCTTATAATCCAGTAATCCTACAGTAATATTCTAGACCTCTTGAAATGAATGCCAACACTCATTTGGTGCACCACCGTGGCATAGTGGTTGGCACGATGCTATTACAGCTTGGGGCGTCAGAGTTTGAAGTTCCGGGGTTCTCTGTAAGCAGGTTTGTATGTTCCTTTGTGTGTGTGTGTTAGCTTCCTCAAGGTGCTCTGGTTTAATTCCGCAATCCAAAGATGTACTAGCTAGTAGGTAATTGGTCATTGTAAACTGTGCCATGCTTAGGCTAGGGATAAATTGGTGGGTTGTTCTGAGGCACAGATCAAATGGGTGGAAGGACCTATTCTGTACTTTATCTCTAAATAAATAAAAAAACCTCTCATTTTCACAATGGATGTCCAGTCCCTATACACGTCCATCCCCCATCAGGAGGGCCTTAAAGCTGTCTATTTCTTTCTGGACAACAGATTCAACTAGTTCCCTCCACTAATTCTCTCCTCCGTTTGGCAGAACAACCTTAACAATTTCTCCTTTGGCTTCTCCCACTTCTAACTACGGGCACTCACATGGGTCTAGGTATGCTTGCCTTTTCGTAGGCTACGTGGAACAGCCATGTCCCAAGCCTACAACGGCAGCACTCCCCAACCCTTCCTATGCTACTTCAACAACTGCATTGATGCTGCTTCCTGCACCCATACGAAACTCAAATACTTCATCAACTTTGCCTTCGACTTCCACCTTGCCCTCAAATTTTCTTGATCTATTTACAACACTTCCTTCCCCTTTCTTGATTATTCTATTTCTGGAGATAGTGTATTTTTATAGACCCCCAGACTCTCACAGCTGTCTGGACTATACCTCTCCCCACCCTGTCACTTGTAAAAATGCCATCCCTTTCTCTCGGTCCCTCCTGTGTCTGCCACATCTATTCTCGGAAACTTTTTATTCCAGAACTACTGTGATGTTCTTCTTCAAAGAAAGGGGCTTCCCTTCCTCTATCATCAATGCTGCCCTCACCCCCATCTCTTCCATTTCACATACATCTACCTTCACCCTATCTACCCACCTCCATGCCAGGAATAGGATTCCTCTTGTCCTCACCTACCACCCCACTAGCCTTCACACCCAGCACATAATTCTCTGTAACTTTTATCATCTCACCACCAAGCACATCTTACCCTGCTTTCACTTTCTGCTTTCGGCAGGGATCTCTCCATATGTGGCTCCCTTGACCACTCATCCTTCCCCACTGATCTCCCTCCTGGTATTTATCTTTACAAGCGGAACAAGTGCCACATTGCCCCTACAACTCTTCACTTATTACCATTCAGGGCTGCAAACAGAGAGGTAAGGTGATACTTTACCTGCGGGTCCATTGGGGTCAGATACTGTATCTGGTACTCCCAGTGTGGCCTCCCGTATATCAGTGAGACCTGACATAGATTAGGAGCCTGCCTCGCCAGGCATCTTTGCTCCATCTGCCACAAAAAGCAAGTTCTCCGGTGGCCACCCGTTTCCCAATCCCATTTCGAAGTGTCAGCCATTGTCTCCTCTACTGCCTTGATGATGCCACAATCAGGTTGGAGAAGCAATACCTTATATTCCATCTGAGTAGCCTCCAACCTGATGGCACGAACATCGATTTCTCGAACTCCCCCCTTCACCATTCCCCATTCCTATTTCTATTTCTCACCTGAACTCCTTATCAACCCACCACCTCCCCCTTGCCTTTCTTCTATGGTCTTCTGTCCTCTCCTATCACATTCCACCTTCTCCAGTCCTTTATTTCTTTCGCCAATCAACCTCACAGCTCTTTGTTTCACTTCCTCCCTTCTCCCAGTTTCTATCACCTACCACCTTGTATTTCTTCCTCCCCCTCCCTATCTTCTAACTCTGACTTCTTTTCTTTTCCAGTCCTGATAAATGGTCTCAGCCTGAAATGTCAACTGTTTAGTCTTTTCCATAGATGCTGCCTGGCATTTTGTGTGTGTTGCTTTGGATTTCTAGCATCTGCAGATTTTCTCATGTTTGAAATACATACTTGATACTTTTATTCCTTCTACTAAAGTGCATAACCAAACACTCCCTATGCTATATTCCATTTGCCACTTCTTTGCTTATTCTCACAATCTGTCTGAGTCCTTCTGCAGATTCCCTGCTTCCTGAACACTACCTGCCCCTCCACCCATCTTCATCTTGTCTGCAAACATGGCTACAAAGCCAGAAATTCTGTCATCCAAATCATTGACATATAACGTGAAAAGAAGAGTTCCCAACACCAGTCTCTGTGGAACACCTGTCGCCACCAGCCAACCAGAAAAGGCCCCCTTTATTTCCAGTCTTTGCCTCTTGCCAGTCAGCCAATATTGTATCTATGCAAGTATCTTTCCTATAATCCCTTAGCTTCTTATCTTGTTAAGCAGCTTCATATGCAGCACCTTGTCAAAGGCCTTCTGAAAATCCAAGTAAGTAATATCCACCGATTCTCCTTTGTCTATCCTGCTTACTTCCCTTTAAGGAAACCATGCTGATTTTGGGCCTATTTTATCATGTGCCTCCAAATACCCTGAAACCTCATCCATCATAATGGACTCCAACATTTTCCTAACCAATGAAGTCAAGCTAACTGGTCTATCATTTCCATTCTTTAGCTTCCCTCCCTCCGTAAAAAGTAGAGTGACATTTGCAATTTTCCAATCCTCCAGAACCATTCCAGGATCCAGTGAGTCTTGAAAGATCACTAATAATACCCCCACAATCTCTTCAGCTACGTTCTTCAGAAACCTTGGGTGTAGTCCATCTTACCCAGGTGATTTATCTCTACCTTCAGACCTTTCAGCTCCCCAAGCACCTTTTCCTTAGTAATAGCAATTACACTCACTTCAACACCCTGACACTTTCGAATTTCTGGCATACTACTAGAGTGTTCCACAGATGCAAAATACTTAATATGCTCATCTGGCATTTCTTTGTCCCCCACTACCTCTTTGGTGACATTTTCCAGCACTGTGATATCCACTCTTGCCTCTTGTATTTATCTGAATAAATCTTTACATATCTGAAAAAACTTTGTATCCTCTTTTATATTATTGGCTAATTTGGCTAATTTCATCTTTTCTCTCCATATGGCTTTTTAGTTGTCTTCTGTTGGCTATTAAAATCTTCCCATTTCTTTTTTGTTAAATTGTATGCCCTCTCTTTTGCTTTCATGCTATTTGACTTCCCTTATCAGCCATGGTTTCATCATTAGAGTATTTCTTCACTTTTGGGATATACTATCCTCTGTGATCTGAGTTGCTCCCAGAAAGTCTAGCTTTTGCTGTTCTGCCATCATCCCTGCTAGTGTCCCCTTCCAATCAACTTTGGCCAACTTCTCTCTCATGCCTCTGTAATTTATTTTACCCCACTATAATACTGATACATCTGACTTTAGGTTCTCCCTCTCAAACTGCAGGGTCTTTTATCATATTCTCGCTAATCAAATATGGTTCATTACACAGCACCCAATCTAAAATGGACTTTTCCCTAGTGGGCTTAAGAATAAGCTGCTCTAGAAAGCGATCTCATAGGCACTCTACAAACTCCCTCTCTTAGGATCCAGCACCAACCTGATTTTCCCCAATCTACCCACATATTGAATTACTCTGTGCTCCTGTTTTCATGCCTTTTGTATCTCCTGTTGTAATTTATATCTCACATCCTGGCTACTGTTTGGAGGCCTGTATATCACTTCCATTAGGTCTTTTTACCCTTGCAGTGGATTCTGCAATCTTGAAGTACTCTTTCACCTCTAAGGATTTGATTTAATTATTTTCCAACCGATACCCCACCCCTTTAGCTACCTGCCTGATGCAATATGTATCCTTGGATGTTAAGCTCCCAACTATGATCTTTTTTTAAGCCACAACTCAGTGATGCCCAACATCATAGCTGCCAATCTCTAATTGCACTACAAGATCATCTACCTAATACTGTATACTGCATTAGAATATAACATCTTCAGTCCTATATTCATCGTTCTTTTCGATTTTGCCCTCATGTTACACTTCAGCTCACCCCAGTAAGCTCAACTCATCCCACTGATGGCATTACCATCCCTCAGAATCTGACCTTGTATGCTATCCAGCCCCACAGCTTTTTGTGGCTTTATCCTAGCTAGGGGTCTCTCACCTTGGCTGTGGCCAGACAGGGTGCCTTCTGCTCGGGGGAGAGGGGACCAATTATTCATTGTGTCAAATTATACATAGAAGGCACTCAGCCTATCAGGAAGGGCAGTGTCACTGTCATTGATGCACAGGGTAATTTATAATATGTTATGGTTTGTATAACTTGCCACATGTTCTGCATGCCCCTAGTGAAACAAAGGTGGCTATGAATTTTTCTGTGAGTACTCTTGCTTTGCCTTCCTGATGGTATGGGATAGTGCAACTCTTGCTGACCTTAGAGTTGTCTTATCCCCTAATATGGAGGCAGCATCCTGATCCCAAAGCTGTGCATGGATCTCTGCAGTCAGCTATGGTTTATGAGTTGTCCCGTCAGTGTAGAGTTTAATCACGGTAGCATCCTCAAAGCATTTTCTTATGTAGCTAGTCACATGAATGTTACCATGATTAAATACTACACCATGTATAATCCCACATATTCATCAATGTTGATGTGATAATTGTAGGTAGCCACCTCCATGAATATGCTCCAGTCACTGCTTTTGAAACAGTCCTGCAGCACTGAGATAGCAACTTCTGACCAGAACCTGATCGCCTTGTAAACTGGTTTCACTCATTTAATCATGGTCTGTACGCAGGGATTAGCAAAACGGACATGTGCTCTGAGAAACCGAGAGCAGCCTTGTAGGCTTCACAAACTTTGGCATAGACCAGATCTAATATATATATATATATAATATATTATATAATATAATATATAATATATATATAATATATCTAATATATTCTGTCCTGTAGTTGTGAAGTTGGCATGGTGGTTGAACATTATTAGGACTGTTTTTAAGTTGACATGATTAAAATCATCAGCAATAATAAAGAAACCATCAGGGTGAGTGGCTTGGAGGTTACAGATGGTGTCAATGAGCAAATACAACATTGTAGAATATTGCAATATGTTGTGATGAGTAATACAACGTCACAAAAGACCCCTTGGTCCAACTCATCTGTGCTGACCAAGATGCCCATTTAAGGTAGTCTTAGTAGCCTATGTTGACTCATATTTCTCTAAAACTTTCCTATCCAAGTTTCCTTTAGATGTTGTTACTGTACTGACCCTAACCACTTCCTCTGGCAGCTCATTCCAGATAGCACCACCTGAGGCTGCTGGTCCTACGGTCTTGGAACTGTCATGCAGTGAAGACTATGTGTACACTGTTACTAGGGAACAGCTTGGAATACCAAGAACCTGGTGGAAAAGATAAGATGTTCTAGAAAGTTTGTGAACCATGTAGAATTTTCTTTTTCTGCATAAATATTACCTAAAATGTGACCAGAACTTCACACATCCTAAAACTAGACAGAGAAGCCAATTAAATAAATAACAGAAACATTTTACCTGCTCACTTATTCGTTGAGAAAATAATTCAATATTACATACAAGTATGTGAACCACTAGGGTAGTGCTTTCTATAAAAGCTATTTGAAGTCAGCTGTTCCAATCAACCAGATGAGATTGGTAGTGTGCATTGTAGAAGTGCACCACCCTATAAAAAAGATGCACAAAGCCAGCTTACTGGCAGAGCCTGCTCTTCTCAAAAAAGGTTTGTTTATGTGCATGATACCCCAATCAAAAATCTTTCAGAGAACCTTAGAAGAAGAACTGTAGAGGTGCATGAAGGTGGAAAAGGCTACAAAAGCATTTCTAAAGACTTGAATGATCATCAGTCCACAGTAAGAGAAATTGTCTACAAATACAGGAAACTCAGTACTAGTGCTACTCTCCCTAAGAGTGGGCATTGTGCAAAGATCACACCAAGAGCACAGCGTACAATGTTGAGAGAGGTGAAAAAGAACCCAAAGGTAACAGCAAAAGATCTGCAGAAATCTCTAGAACTTGCTGCAGTCCTTATTCATGTGTTCACTTTAAGAAAATCACTAAAAAAGAATGGTGTTCATGGAAGGACAGCATGGAGGAAACCACTGCTCTCAAACACATCTCAAGTTTGCAAAAGACCACCTGAATGTTTTACAATACTTCTGGGACAATGTTCTGTGGAACTTTTTGGCAGAAATGCACATTACTATGTTTGGGGGAAAAAGGGCTCTGCAGACTAACACCAAAACCTCATCCAACTGTGAAGCATGGTGGAAGGAGCATAATGGCTTGGAGCTGCTCTGCTGCCTCAGGGCCTGGACAGCTTGGAATTGTTGAATTCAAAGTTTTATCAAGACAGTTTACAGGAGAACGTTAGGTTAGCAGTCTGTCAGCTGAAGCTTAATAGAAGTTGGATAATGCACCAAGACAATGATCTGAAAGACA
The DNA here is from genome assembly GCF_030144855.1 of Hypanus sabinus. Classification (NCBI taxonomy): domain Eukaryota; kingdom Metazoa; phylum Chordata; class Chondrichthyes; order Myliobatiformes; family Dasyatidae; genus Hypanus; species Hypanus sabinus. The sequence continues at coordinate 64,167,646 of NC_082724.1, read as the reverse complement.
AGAATAAATCAACATCAGCATGGTTTAAAAAGATGACTCATGTATTAGAATGGCTGAGTCAAGGGCCTGACCTTAATCTTATTGAAATGTTCTGGAAAGACCTGAAGGAAGCAGGTCATGCAAAGAAACCCACCAATATCCCAGAGCTGAAGCAGTTTTGTAAGGAAGAATAGCCCAAAGTTCCTCCAAGCCAATGTGCAGGACTGGAAATGCTTGGTTGAAGTTATTGCTGTACAAGGGGTCACACCATTTACTCAATGTAAAAGTTCACATACTTTTTCCAACAAATACATATAATATTGGATCGTTTTCTCAATAAATAAATGAACAAATATAATGTTTTGTGTTATTTAATTTGATTCTCTTTATTTAGTTTTATGACTTACATGACGAGCTGATCACATTTTAGGCCATATTTATGCAGAAATAGAGAAAACTCTACAGGTTCACAAACTTCCTAGCACCACTGTATATCATTAACTTACTTGATTGATTCTACAGTACATCACGTGACCAATACCCAATCTCCATTATGTGGAAAATAACTTTATCAAGCATGAATTCTTGTTTCTATAGCTGCATCTGAAGAGTTCATCAATGCAAGCTTGATGGCATCATTTTCTAATCTCACTGGTCATACTCTCTGTAAAGATGCTCATGCTTGGGATGATCCATATCTCTTGATCAACTCTTAAGACTATTGATTAGGGCTGCCTTTTGTTATATAACAAAGTAACAACAACAAATATGCTCATCAATTTGCAGGCAACACAATAAATAATTATTACCTCCCCTACATTTATCTCTTGGTGTGCAGGTCACTACAAGGTGGAACTTGATTACTTTCTTCAGCCAAATGATAACAGTGTCACCAACTTCTCTCCATTTGTTGTAATATGAATGGTTACTTGTTTGTTTCATGATGCATTACTGGAGTTACAGAATGTCAACATCTTGTGAAAGGTCTTAGGAAAAGTCTTAACCATTGCCTTGTCCTTTATCAGGCTACCATAAGCTGCAATTGATAACATCTAATTCTGCCCCTCCAACTGTGTCAAGATCCTAAGGTTTATTCATTATGGACTGTGCCTTTAAAAAGAGAGAGTCTGTGTACACTGATTCAGAGAAACAGCACTGAGCAGCTCATGAATTGCTATGGTGATGTTCAGCATGCTTGGGATATATACAAGGTCAGCTGGCTTTTCAGACAGATACACAGAAGAAATAGACACTGTATGAGCTTTGAGTGCCCGTGGAAGGGTGGGTTTTGCTCATAATGTGGTAAAGGGGTGACCGGTGGAAGGCTATTGGTGTGTTTAACCCCTGCCTGGGTTTATAGCTTTACCGTGTGAAGACGGTACCTTTTTGTGTGGTCACAGTCGGTGACTTTAACAGGACTTCAGAGGACAACAAGGGAAGAATCGACGGCATGGGCTTACATGGAAGACAAATCACCTCTCTGTCTCTCTCCCCCCCTCAATTCTATTCGACTCAATATCACAAACTGAACTGACTTCATTCCTATGCCAGCGTAAGACTGTATCATTTACCACCCAAGCATGAAGAAGTTTGGGGTTTTATTATTTACACACTTATATATGCCTAAACTCCGCTAACCTGTTTGATTAATCTGGTTTTATATTACTATATTACGTAGATACTAATAGTGCTTTGTTAGTAGCAAAACCAGACTCCAGGTGTGTTCCATTTTTGCTGGTTCTTTTTACCCGTTATGGGGTACATAACACAACCTATCCTGTCATTCACTATATCATCAATAGCATCATTTTCTTCTTGTGCCATTTTCCAAAAGCCCTCAATTCCCACATCTTTCAGAGAATTATCTACTCTCCCTTTTAAGTATCTCAAATGATCTAGTTGCCACAAATGTCCGGAGTTGAGAAGTCCAGAGATTCACCACCATCGGTGAGATAAAGTTCATACATACTTCCATTTCCTTCACCCAGAGTGTTTGAAATCTAGAACTCATTTCACAAAGCAAGAGTGCAGTACGAGGGACATCAGCAACTGCTGTGTACTCTGCTTCCAGAGACATGGCTCACCCCAGCACTCTGGACACAGTGCTCCAGCCCAAAGGCTTCATTCTCTAACACATGGACCAGATGGCAGCATCAGGTAAAGGCAAAAGTAGTCACATTTGCTTCATGATTAACTCATCATGGTGCACAGACATTACAGTTTTGTCTCAGTCCTGCTCTTCCAACCTGGAACATCTGGCAGTGCAGTTCTATCTATCAAGGGACTTCTCCATTGTCATCCTGGTAGTGGTGTACATTCCACTGCTGGCTAACCTCAGGCTAGCACTGGAGGAGCTGAACACTGAGATCAGCAGTCATAAGACAGCACACCTCAATGTCTACTCGATCATCATGTGGAGCTTTAAACAGGATTGCTTGAAGTCCTGTTTAGGGTGCTATAGTAGTGTGGCAGTTAGGGGTGCCAGAGTTCCCAGTTCAATTCCGATGTCCTTTGTTAGCAAGTCTGTACGTACCTTCCTGTGTGTACACCTGTGTTTCATTAGGGTACTCTGGTTTCTTCCCACTGTTTAAACATGTACTTGTTAGTAGGTTAATAGGTCATTGTAAATTATCCTGTGATTAGGCTAGAGTTAAAATCAATGGGTTACTGAGTGATGCAGTTAGGTGGGCTGGAAGGACCTGTTTCACACTGTATCTCTAAGCAAACAAGTCTCTGGCAAACTACTACCAACACGTCACCTGCAGAACATGTGGAACCAAAACACTTGATAACTATTACATCTACATCCCGAATGCCAACTGTGCCATCCTGCGTCTGCACTTTGTCAAATCAATCGCCTGGCTGCACAGGTAGTGGCTGAGAACCGAAAAAGGATGGTCAAGGGAGGTGCAACAGTGTATACAGGATTGCTTTGAATTCATGGACAACATTCATGGATGCATTTTGGGATGAGAATGAACTTGCCAAAGCCATCTCTGACTACATCAAGACCGATATGAATGAACTTGCACCTTCAAGAACATACTGAGTTTTCCTGACCCAAAAGCCCTGGATGAATCAGGAGATTCAGAGTCTGCTGAGGGCTAAAGTGGTGACATTTGGGACCGGTGATCCAGGCTCCTACAAGAAGTCCAGGCATGAGCTACAGAAGGTCATCGTGAGAGTGAAAAGGCAATTCCATGTGAAGTTACAGACATAATCAGATGCACGTCAGCCGTGGTAAGGTTTGCATGCTGTTACTTCCTATAAGGCAAAACCTAAAAACTTAAATGGCAATGATGCTTCACTCCCCAATGAGCTCAACACTTGTGCACACTTTGAAAGGGAGAATAACAGCACATCTGTGCAAGTTGCCCAGAATCTGGCGACCATGTGGCTCTGTCCTGGAAGCCGACATAAGAACATTCTTCAAGAGGGTTAACCTTCACAAGGCATCAGGCCCTGACAGTACTGAAAATCTCTGATGACAATTTGGCTGGAGTGAGGACATCTTCAACCTCTCACTACTCCTCTACAGTGCTAAGAATCCTGCCATTAAGATTTAAGATTCAAGATCAAGATTGCTTGATGTCATTTCCAGTACACAAGTGTAAATGAGAAAAATTGTTAATTGCTACTCAGATCTGATACGGCACAATAAAAACACACAGAAAAAGAACATAATAACAAAACAACACAATAAGTATAAATACATAATATAGCTTACATATGTAGGCTGTATATGCATAAAGTGATGCTAGGCACAAGAATGTCTTTACAGAAGGTGACTGCAGGAAATTATAAAGTAGTGTGGTTGGGAATATGGAGGAGTATGTTAGTAGGTGAAGGTGTTAATGAGCCTTACTGCTTAGGAAAATAAACTGTTTTTGAGTTTGCTGGTCCAGGCCTCCTCCCTGTGGAGTGGGACAAACAGTCCACGAGCAGGGTGGTTGGAATCCTTCATGATGTTACTGGTGTGGATGACCTTGTAATCTGCCTTAAAGTTTCACCTTCCAAAGTGTATTGCATCACACTTTTCCCAGACTGAACTCCATCTGCCACTTCTCAGCCCAGCTCTGCATCCCTTTGTAACCTATGACAACCTTCTACACCATCCACAACACCACTAATCTTTTTGTTATCTGCAAACTTAATAACTCATCCTTCCACTTCCTCATCCAAGTTATGTATAAAAATCAGAAAGAGAATTAATTCAGAAGCATGAATGGGTTTGCTGATGTCCACATGCAATTCATACTAGCCTGGCCTGTCTAAACTGATCATAAACAAAATGGCTCTTGCAATCTCATGCATCATAACTGAGAAATATTTGTTGGTAGCATTTAGCATGTAAGTTAAATGTTTCAGGTATATGATCATTTATGCATGTGGCAACCCAACAAAGCAACAATGTAGCAGTGCTCTGTGCAGTAATCATACCCAGAGAGTACACAGCCCAACTTTATACTTGGGAAACTACTATCATTAAAATTGCTGGTTTCAACTCAAAGGTGCCCTGCAGTACTTACAGTGACCTGAGATGAAATTTAGATTGGTCGCAGATATGAGTGGAGAAATGACAGATGGATCTTAACCTAGCCAAATGTAAAGTATTGCACCTTGGTAGGTCAAGTGTAAAGATACAGCACATTGTTATGGGTGAGACCATTAACAACGTTGATGAGGAGTGGGATCTTGGAGTCCAAGTTCATAGCTCCCTCAAAATAGCTACACAGATTGATAGGGTGGTTAAGAAGGCATATTAGTCAATGCCTTTATTAGTCAAGGCACTGAATTCAAAAGTTAGGAATTTAAGTTACAGCTTTATAAAACTCTAGTTAGGCTACATCTGGAGTATTGCATACAGTTGTGGTTGCCCCATTTTAGGAAAGATATCGAGGCTTTGGAGAGGTGCAGAAGAGAATTACCAGCATGCTGCCTGGATTAGAAGGTATATGATATAATGAGAGCTAGGACAAACTTGGATTGTTTTCTCTGGAGCAGAAGTTGAGGGGGGATCTGCTAGAGGTTTTTAAGAGAGGCATAGATAGAGTAAACAAATAGCATCTTTTTTTTCCCCTCAGGGTTGAAATGTGCAATACCAGAGGGCATGCACCTAAGGTGAGAGGGGGTAATTTCAAAGGAGATGTGAGGGGCAAGTTGTTCTTGTTGTTGGTTTGTTTGTTTTTTTTACATAGGGAGTGGTGGGTACCTGGAATGCACTGCCTGGGTTCGTGGTAGAGGTAGATACATTAAGGACTTTTAAGAGATGTTTAGATAGGTATACGAATGTGAAAAACATGGAAGAAAATGGACGTTATGTAGGCAGAAGAGATTAATATAGTTGTTCATTTAATTACTAATTTAATTTGACAGAACATTGGATCAAAGAGCCTGTACTTGAGCCGTATTAGTCTATGTTCTATCTTCAAGTTAAATTGGGTTGAACAATAATTGCTACCCTTGGAATTAAAATAATTTTTTGCTAATTTCTCTTCAACAACCATAAATCCTAACTATATAAATTTGATTACATCAACTAGCTTTTGTTTTGCTTTAGGTGAGTCTTCTGACAATGCAGCCTTATCAGAATTCGGAAAATTTTGACTTTCATTGTCATTATTCCATCCTAACTGCATGGATGCAAGGAATGCTTTGCAATATTAGGTCTATTACTAACTTGAAACATCTTCAGTAGGACTGGGTCTACAGCTTGGTAAAAATTTTGGTCTTTGCTAATTCCGCATATCAATCCGTGATGTGGACAAAAGATAATGCTCTTTGTCAATAGGTGCATCTAGATTGAGTTTACAATACCAAAGAAGAAACAGTTTTGTACAAATGGGTCATCTGAAGCAGAGTTGACCTTCAGTGTCTGACCTTAACTTGTATTTCACATTGTTCAGATTTTGCAGCTTTTTACTTCACCTGTTACCTGAGGGAATAGAGTATGTGTCTGGCCAGCAATAGACGGGTTCAATGTCTTTGCATCAAGCAAAACCACATGCGAGTCATTAAAACAAATCTGCATATAAATTCCAGTCCTGATTAAGGGTCTTGGTCTGAAATGTCAATAGTTTACTCTTTTCCATAGACGCTGCCAGGCCTGCTGAGTTCCTCTAGCATTTTGTGTGTGTTACTTGGATTTCCCGCATCTGCAGATTTTCTCGTTTGTGATCCCTGCGTGTCTCAGAGCTATGTCAATGGTCATTATCAACGCATGATCATTGACCAAAATGGCGATATTAAAATTGTTGCAGTTTGCCACTTGGCTGTCAGTGATGATGCACAAGTGCTCATCACGTACACATCATGATAATTGAAGGGCCCCTCCAAGACAATATGCTCAGATAACGATGGGGGCATTTTCCATGGTTTAGGGTCAAAATCACCATGTTCATTCCCGTGAACAAGTCTCAATGACGAAGATGAAGGTAACACCCTCACTGTGTCTATAGCTCTCTGGACTCTGCTCTGAGCAAGACTCCAACACATTCCTTGGTGAGTGCTTGATTTCAAATCAATCCTGCATATTTCGATAAGATTAGCTCTGGTATAGTTAATAAATAGGTAATTGAAGCTGCACATTAATCTGTCCCTCAACCTTCAGCCCAGAAACGTGCAAATGTCATGCTAGTTCTCTTTAGTTTAGAATGTACTGTATTACCAAATGCTTCTTTTTGCATTTGATTACATCTACTGAATGGCGCTTAGTCAAAATGAGTTTTCAGTATTCAAACAAATTAAATGGGACTAGACTGCATAGTGCTCATAAGTTAGCTAATGTCACATAAGAGCCTTATAAACACTTCCATTAAAACAATGCTTACTTCTATTCAGGAATCATAGCATTCTCTTCTTCAGAATTTCACTCATTAATTGTACCATCCAATTATTCAAAATGAATACCAAACACATGCTGTATTCTGTCATGCCATGTTACCTGATGCACTCCATTTGTGCAATTTCTGTCATGCTGTTTTCAGCTCCCTTTACATATAAAACTTGTTATTTTTCTATTCAGCATTACATTCTTCATTGATGCTGAACATGCTTCCCCGAGAGTGAAGTTCATTGCAAAATTCGATTTATTTGGAGTTTCACTGTGGAATAGGTTCTGGCTCTTTGAGCCACATCGCCAGCAACCAACTGATCACGGGAAAATTTATAATGACCAATTAACCTGCTAACTGGTATATCTTTGGACAGTGGGAGGAAAATGGAGCACCCAGAGGAAACTCATGCATTCACAGGGAGCATATTTCAGAATCATTATAGAGGATGCTGGAATTGACCTCTGACCCCCGAGCTGTAATAGTATCATGCTAACTGGAAGACAAAAACAAACTGTGAATATAGCCAGGATTCATTTTGTTTATTTGGGACACTACTCTGCTTAATTGGGGTGGGAGACTCTTACCAAATACTTTCTAACTAGTGTTAGTCGCATGCATGTATTCTGTGCTTAAAGCAAACAGTTTTTAAATAGCACCATTTGTTTGTGTTTGTGTTCAAAAAGCCATGACTTCTGTCACTGATAGTTGCCAAGCAATAAGCAGTAAGACAATTAGAAATGTTTTGCTCACTGCAATTTCAAGCATTCAGACTTGGAGATGCCAGAAATACCTGGGAGAGAAAATGAAATGATTACTTCAACAAGTTAGAAACTGAAGAATTTGATGGCATCATCAATCATCTTCATTTTCATTGTAACATTCAAGATTTTGAGGATGCATTTGTTGAAAGCACTGTTTGAAAGTAATGCATTACCCGCACAACGCTAATTTTGTTCATTCAGTCAATCAAAAGTACACGGCAGCATACACGGGATTAATTCCTCTGTCAATAACTATTAGGAACTAGGTCCTGCTGAGAGTCTCAGCCTGAAATATCGACAGTACTCTTTTCCATAGATGCTGCCTGGCCTGCTGAGTTCCTCCAGCATTTTGTGTGTATTGCTTGGATTTCGAGCAGCTGCAAATTTTCTCTTGATTATAATACTGTTGTAGTTTCTGTAGTCTTCTAGCTTATTCTATATTCCAGTTAAATATATAACTTGTTAAATGGTAGTTTGTCTTTTTTTTAATATACCTTTTTAAATATTTCATTGAAACTGGCTAATTGAGGCAGTCGCTTAATTGGGCCAAAATGTATTGGTCCTGATATCTCAATTAACTGGAATCCACTGTATGTAAAACTCACTATGCTGATTTAGCTAATATCATGGATCCCGGCTGCAAATGATTTCAGCACGCTTTGTCTTAAAAGAAAGCTAATTAAAACTATTCTTAATTTCAATCCAACAAGCCTGCTGTAAGGTGAAGGCCAGTTGCTCCATCATGTACTTCTCCAGTCGAAAAGCCTCCTTGCGTCCATCAGTTTACGCTATGGAAATGAGTTACTTGGGTGCCTGGAAATGCAGCAAGACTCACAACCCTTGAGAAGCAGGGTTGAAAATTCAGAGTGAAACAAAATAGTAATCTTAATTTGCCTGACAATCTGGCAAATGCTTGTCTGCTATTCCATAAAAGTGAGCTGAAACTGCTGACAATTGAGGTTTTTACAGCACACTGCAGCATTAGAGGTTTCAATTGCTAACAATATTTCCAAAGAGCATTGCTTCTTACAGACTTTACCTTAGACAACAGCTAGGAACTGCCATTGTTACTTACCAAGGACTGAAATACCAGCAAGCCGTATTTCTCTGTGTTGTCATCCAAAATTGTAAACAGTGTATCTAAAATGTCCTGTAAAAACTGGGAAAGAAAAACAATTGTTACCATGGAGAGACTCCTCAGTATCACTGACCAAGTCTAAGACTATGTACTGAAACCTCTCAGAAAGAGATGATCATTAAGAAAGAAAGAAATCCCCTTTAGGTTCAGTAACTACTGGTTTGGACTGACTCTATAAAGCTTTGGTTCCTATGGCTGTAATAGTTGGGGGACGGGGAGGGGGGAATGTGTTGAGTATGGGTAGTAGGGTTAAGCTCCCACTACCTATTGAATGCCCCCAGTGGCATGTGCTTCAAATACCCTCTGACAACCAAGTTTAGCTCCTGGCCTTCACGTGGGCTTAGTTACTAAGCCCCGTGGAACTGTTCCTACATAGAGAAGGGCAAAGGCAGGTTGCTGGCACCTTAAAACTTGTTGCTTCAGGTAGATGGGGCTCGTCAGCTGTTGCTGGTAGATCATCTAGAAGGCAAATGTTGATCTCAAAACTCCACACCCTTGCAGCTATACACATTTATGGGGAAGGCTTCGGGAGTAAACCCTGAGGAAAATTCTGGAGCTGGATTCCTTAAGGCAGTCCTACGCTGAGTTCAACTCTGACCAGCAACTCTTGAAACACTGCTGGTGCCGAATTGTATCGGTCTTTGATGTTCCTTTGGAAAGAGAGGAGAGGCCTGCTGTACGTGCACCAGCTTGCTCTCCATATCTTATTGCCCTGGCTTGTGTATTGACTTTGATGCCCACAGCTAGGACAGAACATCCAGAGTCAATCCCAACCAACAGAGGACCTGACACAGGAAGCATTACCCAGTCAACAGCAATCTGAGAAATGATAACAGAGTGCAAAGTATCACCTATCAACAGTGTTGTTAGTCGCCGTCTACTGGGCATACAACAACTTTCCAAGGTATCATGAGATGCTGTTCTTCACTGATACTGAAAGCTATCTATTTTCTATCACTGTGTAAAAGGTATCAAATTAATCCACAACTTGGATCTGAATGCTCACTACAATCAACAGCCATTAGGCAGAGGGAGTGGCGGGAAACTGGCACTAATGAACCATGACAAACCCCAGGTCATCACCTTCAGGAGATGGCTGTATGTATTAATAATGGGTGAAGATGAAAAAAAACATACAGATAGACATTAAGCTGGCCAAAAGTTATAAATCCTTTGGAAGCATAGTATCTCCTCAATAATTAATGACTAAGTCAGCTGGCTTTTCTGTTAGCTGGTGTTGGACTCCTAACACCGCTCCTTCTCTGAAGACACCACTTAAGGAAGTAAGTTTTGGTCCATTTACTTTCTGATGAGGATGGAGGGCAGGAATGGAGAGGGACATGCAGAATGAGCAAGGATGTATTGGGTAATTAGTTTCAAGAGTGTGGGGCAAGGTGATTGGAAGAAGGGATCTAGTAACATCACCTCCAGTCACGTGTTTGAACAACAGTCTACATTTATTGTTTTCCCAACATTTTTACTCCTCTCAATAAGGTATTCTTCAATTATATGCGGCTTCTGAGGCCCAAATCTTGAATCCGTAACCACCTTTATAATCTCACTTTCTAATCTATCCAGCTCAACATTTCATCATGAAGACCATTTGCCAGGTCAGAAAATTCTCATCACCTAAATTACGTAAGAGTGACAATAAGTGGCATAGCATTATGAAGAGAAACTGTTGAAGAACATAGGCAGACAAAAAGGAAGGAAAGATGCAGCGGGGGAATGAAAGGATGGGAGGAAGGAGAGAGGGAGAAGTGAGAGTCAGAGGGAGACAATGTGCTTTGGAGAGAAGGAGAAATAGAAGGGAGGGAGAATGGATGAAGAGGGGGATAGGGAGAAGGGAAATGGAAAGGGAAGAATGGAAGAGACAAGCAGAAAGAGGAGATCAAGAAAGAATGGACTGCAGGATAGGAGGGATAGAACAGAGAGAGGGCCAGATTAGGGAATGCAGTGGAGAGTGTGAAATGGAGGAGTGGTAGATTATGTATATGGAAGGGGAATAGAGAGAGTGGAGGACTGCAGGGACAGCATGAGAGGAAGCGCTTTGTTTCATAATAGTGCTGGGAGATTTTAGAAATTTCCAAACAGGAGAAATATGTAGAATTGAGAAGAACGGAATTAATAACAGGAAGTAGAGAAATGGGGAAAAAGCGATTGAAGAAATTATCTTTGAAAGAAATTCTAGATTGTTACAATTATCATCTGAGGATGCTTCTGTACATTTTGAGCAATATGATCTTAATATTGACTTACTTTAACAATTTCTTCACCACTGACATGACGTAGCCTTCCCAGGATGTCCATCACTCTGTCTGGCTGTGTTTTCCACTTCAAAAAGGCAAGGAGATCAACTACAGCCAATCAGAAATAAATCATATGACAGAATGCACTGAAATTGTAACCCTCGTTGCTCATCCCAAGCCAACTGTAGCTTGTTAATTAATAAGGTGATGGCCAAATTCCTTGGGACTTGGGAGTCTTGTTTCTCAAGGTACCTAAGTTCCCTACTGCCTACTGTCCTGACGAAGGGTCTCAGCCCGAAACGTCGACAGCGCTTCTCTCTATAGATGCTGCCTGGCCTGCTGTGTTCCACCAGCGTTTTGTGTGTGTGTTGTTGTTTGAATTTCCAGCATCTGCAGATTTCCTCGTGTTTGTTCCCTACTGCCTGATGTTATAGGCTGGATTATTGGCATATTGTATTTGGATCAGTGATAGAAGGTCTGGATGCTGTAAATAAAATGGAGAACTGTGGCAGCCATCAAGGCAAACCCTCTGCCACTGTTATCCGTCATTGATTGTGGACAGTTTTCCTAAAATACCAAATATCCTAAATCTGCTCCTATGTCTAATAGTCTTATCTTGAAGTCAATAAATAGGATCCATAAGCATTGTAGGATTAACAACCTTGGCTTAATTTTCCATGTGGCATCTCAGAAAATCTTTTGTATGGAGCTCCTAGAATGTGTACAGGATCATGCATCTTTCCACCCAAATGAACAATCATATTAAGTGCCTTTTTAAAAGCATTTCAATTTGAATTGCTGTGTGTTGCTCTGCCTTTAACAACAGGATTTGCTTCTGATAACTGCAAAATTGGTCAGGAAGTGGGGTGACAGAAAGTCTTTATTTTCAAAAATTGCCGTTTCTATATGCAAAAGGTATTCATTTGAGAATCAGTGTTTTTCAAATTAAACAACTGAAAACATGACTTTCACCCTTTATTATTCAGTTAATAAAAGCAAAGTCCTCTGACGCAGAGTTGTTTCAAATTAAAATGACAGCAAGTTCTACAATAGATACATTACTGAAAGGTATATTTAAATTCATGTAAAGGTCGCGCCTGGTTTATGAGCATCTAATTTATGGACAGCTTGTATAGACAAACAGTGTCTGGGAGACCAGTGGGATTGATTTGTCAGTTTCTGTGAGGCTGCAGGCAGCCTCTGTCAGGTAGGAACAGAACTGAGCATTCTTATGTGCCTTCACACCCCAATTGTATCCATCACCCCTCCCGAGATGCAACAATTAGGGACTGGTTTGAGTCACGTGGAGCTGTGAGTATAGAGTAGACTCCATCTCTCACTGTGACAGTGAAACTGGCTGGCAGCCATTCTTCCTATTTCTATTTCCACTCTCATCTCCACTGTTCCTGTGATCTCCCACACACTGGGAATAGTTCAGGTTATGAACAGATCTCAGGCATCGTGCCCTACTATAACCTGGGGACCACCTGTATGCATTTCTGAAATTCCACGTGACACAAAACGTGGCCATTCATTCCATCAAATTGATGCTGGCTCACTGAGCAATGCCATTTTCCCACTAATATTTCCTGTCACCTACCCATCTAATCCACATTCCTGCACTTTGGCCAATTGATCAACTAACCCTGAAGTCTTTGACATGTGGAAGGAAACTGGAACCCCTGAAGGAAGTCCACATAGTAAGGATGTGCACACTCCACACAGAAACAGCAGAGATCAGAATGGAGCCCCAGTTGGTAGAATTTCAAATGGTGATGAGGAGGCATACAGGAGCGAGATAGATCTTCTGGTTAAGTGGTGTCACAGCAATAGCCTTGAACTCAACATCAATAAGACCAAGGAATTAATTGTGGACTTCAGGAAGGGGCAGTCAGGGGATCAGAAGTGGAAAGGGTGAGTAGTTTCAAGTTCCTGGGTGTTATCATCTCCAAGGATCTATCCTGGGCACAACATACTGATGCAATTTCAACTGAGGCAATGACAACAGCCGTATTTCATTAGGAGTTTGAGGAGAATTGGTATATCATCAAAGACACCAGCAAGTTTCTACTGATGTACTGTGAAGAGCATTCTTACTGGTTGCATCACCTGCTGGTATGGAAGGTTCACTGCTCAGGATCAGAAAAAGCTACAGGAAGTTGTAAACTCTGCCAGCCCCATCATGGGCATCAGCCTCCCCAGCTTCTAGGACACCTTCAAAAGGCAATGCCTCAAAAAGATGACATCATCATTAGGATTTCCATCACCCAGTACATGCCTTTTTTGTATTGCTACCTTCGGGATGGTAGAGGAGTCCGAGGGGAAGCTTCTTCCCCTCCCCATGAAATTTCTGGATGGACTAAAAACCCATGAACAGTTCTTCAGTATTTTTCCTCTCTTATTCAACTATTTATTGAAATTAATTTTCATATATATACACACACACCTTATTATAATTTATATTGTTTTATTATTATGTATTGCATCATATGGTACTGCTGTTGTAAAATAACAAAATTCACAAGATACGCCAGTGATACCAAACCTAATTCAGATTTTGATTCTGAGTCGCAAGAACTATGAGGTAGCAGCTTGATTAGCTGATGATCTGCTGAAGGAATTCAATAGGTCGAAAAAAAAAATTGGTTCTTGCTTCACTAGCTTTGTGAGATTCAGGAGACATGCAAGGCCAATGTGAGAATTGCTGAATCTTTCATAGATGGGGACAGGAGGTGCATGATGGTGTAGACTAGTGAATTTGTAACATGATGCACGTCTACTACCACTTATATGGAGCTAATGCATGGAATCCAGATTCTTAATACAACCCTGAATGCTCCTACTTCTTATTCAATGGTCACGGCCCAGAGATTCTCTTAAGTCAGTATGAATGCTGCACATCTTCAAAGTTTTTTAGACCATCCTTGAATATATTCCCATCTTCCTTCCCATAACAGAGTTCAGAAAAAGAGTAGTTGGCTTGGAAGTCTAGTGGTGCAAACAATATGCCTACCCAAAGCAGCCAATTGTGTACCAAGAGGCTCAATACTGGGGTGTTGGACTGGGAGAAAACACAGATGTTCTTGTTCTTGCTTGTTCTTTCAGGGAATTTAGAGAATATTGTCGAGGTATTGTCGGTGGTAATTTCCAAGTGCCTTGAAAAGTCTACTGTAGGATCATCCAAGTCTCATAAGTAAATAGGAGGGCAAGGTCACTGTTACCCAGAAGACTGAGTTCTATGCAAGATCCAACGTCTTGATCTTCAGTTTTCCTTATTGACCAAAGATTGTGTTGGTGCAATGAACATAGTAGTTAAAATTTTATCATTGATTCATTTACTTCCATTAGCATCAAATACCATACATTCACACAGCAAGACCTATGGCCTATCTACACAATGCTAAACTATTATTATGCCTATTCATATTGACCTGCACCTGAACCATAGCCCTCCATACCCCTCATGAATGGCAGTGATGCTTCACTGGCAGGTGAGCTCAACACCTTTTACACTCACTTTGAAAGAGAGAATACAGCTACGAAGCTACAGCTACAGCTACGAAGATTCCTGCAAACATCCAATGACCCTGTGATCTCTGTCCTGGAGGCTGCCTTTCAGGAGGGTGAACCCTCACAAGGCGGAAGCCCCGATGGTGTACCTGGTAAGGCTCTGAAAACTTGTGCCAACCAACTGGCAGGGGCATTCAAAGACATTTTCAATCTCTCATTGCTATGGTGGAAGTTACCACCTGCTTCAAAAAGGGAACAATCATACCAGTACCCAAGACGAGCAGTGTGAGCTGCCTTACAACTATCATCCCTACAGTCCTGATCAAAAAGCTACAAAGCCTCTGTACCTCTCTCCACAACTGGATCCTTGACTTCCTATCTGGAAGACTGCAATTTGTGAGGATTGGAAATAATATCTCCATCTCCCTGACAATCAACACTGGCACACCACAGGGATGTGTACTTAGCCCACTATTCTACTCTCTCTACACCCATGACTGTGTGGCTAGGCATAGCTCAAACACATTTATAAGTTTGTAGATGATATGACCATTGTTGGCAAAATTTCAGATGGCGATGAGATGGTGTACAGGAGCAAGATATACCAGCTAGTTGAGTGGTGTCATAGCAACAACCTTGTACTCAATGTTAGCAAGACCAAAAAGCTGACTGTAGACTTTAGAAAGGGTAAGATGAGAGAACACAAAGCAATCCTCAAAAAGGGATCAGAAGTGGAGAGAGTGAGAAATGTTGAGTTCCTGGGTAACAATATCTCTGTGACTCTATCCTGCAGAAAGCTGTAAAATTAGTCAGCTCCATCATGGGTATGAGCTTCTGTAGTATTCAAGGAATCCTCAAGAAGAAGTGCCTCAGGAAGGACTCCAATCACCCAGGACATGCCCTCTTCTTATTGTTACCATCAGGAAGTAGGTGCAACAGTGTGAAGGCACACACTTAGCGATTAGGAACAGCTTTTGAATGGACATTGAATCCATGAACATTACCTCACTACTTTCTTATAAATTTCTATTTTTTCACTACTTATTTTAACTTAACTATTTAATATACATACAGATATAATTACTGAAATTTAGTTTATATATATTAATCATGCATTGCATTGTACTGCTGCTACAATGTTAACAAATTTCATGACATATGCTGATAACATTAAACCCAATTCTGATTGTTATCTACATAAATATCAAAACTTCTCTTAAATGTTGAAATCAAACCCACAGCTGCCACTTCCACTGGCAGCTCATTCCACACTTCCACCACCCTCTGAGTGAAGAAGTTCCCTGTTACTTTCCCCTAAAAATATTTCACCTTTCACCCTTAACCTATGACCTCTAGTTCTAGTCTCAGCCAACCTCAGTGGAGAAAACAGTCTTGCATTTACCTGTCAAAATTTCGTATCCCTCTATCACATCTCTCCTCATTCTCCTATGCTCCAAGGAATAAAGTCCTAACCTATTCAGCCTTTCCCTGTAAATGATGCAGACAGAGGTTTTTGTAGATCCAGGTGGCTTCTTCCAGTTCCTCTACAAAACAGCTTATTCTTCTTTTCTCATATCTATCTTTTCTTTTCAAGGTGACTGGGGTCCTTTCAGAGTCCATGATCTACAACTGCAGCTCAAACTACATTTCTCTCTGAGCAGTGGGTTCTCGTTCTCATACTCGCTGTGTGGCCTGGCATTTCAATATCTCCAGGTATGGCCTGGAAGATGCGTGCATGTTGCCAACTGAAACGTCATGGGAGATTGAAACATCAAGACAGTAATTTGTAAGACGGCCCCTGTACTTGAGTGATCCTCTCTCGCTCTGTTTTGATGGTGAGTGAGAGCCTGTCAGCCCTCGAGTTGAAGGACTTAGAGAAGCGACATGACAAATTGTAATATCGAAACAGCAAGCTGCTGATCACATGCTCTCAATTGTTGCAGGAGTGACCCCTCTCCCTCACTAGTGAGAAAGCCTATTTGAGATACTGAAGGGTTGGGATGGACTCTGGTTATGCTTAACTGTAGATCAAGGTCTCTTTGCTATTGTTTGCATGGTGGGGGGCTGGGGGAGGTATTTTTGCTGCTTCAAGTGGGTGAGACAGGAGGATTGATGCTTTTGTTGCTGCTTATGTATGAAGGAGGAGTGGGTGCTTTGGGGTTCTGGCATTTCTGACATTCATTCTTTGTTTTTCTCTTGTTTTGTGGATATCTGTAAAGAGTAAGAATTTCAGGATGAATACATTCTCTAATATTAACTTGAACTGTTGAACCCAGATTCTCATCACAACATTCTTGTAAATTTTCTTTGTACTTTTTCAATCTTATTGATATCTTTCCTGTAGTTAGGTGCCCAGAACTATAAATAACACTCAAAAATATAGCCTCAACAATGTCTTATACATTTACAACATAACCCAACTCCTGTGCTCAATACTCTGATTTATGAGGGCTAATGTGCCAAAATCTCTCTTTACGACCCTATCTATTTGCAACAAAACTTTCAAGGAATTATGAATCTGTATTCCCAGATTCCCCTGTTCCTCAATGCTCCATTGTTCACTGTGTAAATCTAACCTAGTTTGTCCTCTCAAAATGCACCACCTACATTAAATTCTATCTTGTAGCGGTGTGCTACACGCAGCGCTAAAATAATGACACGGAGTCGGTAAACTGCAGTTAAAGAAGACTTTATTCGAACTTCGTGGCTTCGCTTTAAAGCCACCCTGATCTTGCCCTCCTCGGGCGCAGATGCTGTAGGAGGCATGTATTCACAGTCCCGCGCGAGCTTTTCCCTTTGTTGGTGAAGCAGACCTGGCGCCCTTTTGGGACTGGCCTTTATGCTGGTGCGCTGGCTATTTGTGAGCCGGTTCGTGTGCGCTAGGAAGTGGGTCGCCACAATCTGACATTTTTCCAGCCAGTACAGAGCACACTGCAAGCTTTGATAACCTACCTTGCTATCCACTACACCCCCAATTTTGGTGTCATCTGCAAATTTGCTGATCCAGTTTACCATATTATCATCCAGATCAATGATATAAATGACAAACCCAGCACCGATTCCTACGGCACTCCACTAGTCAAAGGCCTTTAGTTAGCGAGACAACCATTTACTACCCTTCCTTTCCTTCCCATCCCTTCCCACCGATCTCCCTCCTGGCACTTATCTTTGTAAGTGGAACAAGTGTTACACATGCCCTTACACTTCCTCCCTCACCACCATTCAGGGCCCCAGACAGTCCTTCCAGGTGAGGCGACACTTCACCTGTGAATTGGCTGGTGTGGTATACTGCGTCCGGTGCTCCCGGTGTGGCCTTTGGTGAGACCCGACGCAGACTGGGAGACTGTTTCGCTGAACATCTACGCTCAGTCTGCCAGAGAAAGCAGGATCTCCCAGTGGCCACACATTTTAATTCCATGTCCCATTCCCATTCTGATTTGTCTATCCATGGCCTCCTCTACTATCAAGATGAAGCCACATTTAGGTTGGAGGAACAACACCTTATATACCGGCTGGGTAGCCTCCAACCTGATGGCATGAACACTGACTTCTCTAACTTCCGTTAATGCCCCTCCTCCCCTTCTTACCCCATCCCTGACATATTTAGTTGTTTGGTTTTTTTCTCTCTCTCTGCCCACTCTGCCTGTTCTCCATCTCCCTCTGGTGCTCCCCTCCCCCTTTCTTTCCCCCGAGGCCTCCCGTCCCATGATCCTTTCCTTTCTCCAGCTCTGTATCACTTTCGCCAATCACCTTTCCAGCTCTCAGCTTCACCCCACCCCCTCCGGTCTTCCATCATTTCACATTTCCCCCTAACCCAACTACTTTCAAATCTCTTAGTATCCTTCCCTTCAGTTAGTCCTGACGAAGGGTCTCGGCCCGAAACGTTGACAGTGCTTCTCCCTATAGATGCTGCCTGGCCTGCTGTGTTCCACCAGCATTTTGTGTGTGTTGTTTTTTGAATTTCCAGCATCTGCAGATTTCCTCGTGTTTGCTCTACTACCACTCTCTGGCTTCTCCCTGAAAGCCAATGTCTAATTTTTACTACTTCATCTTGAATGCTGAGTGACTGAACCTTCTTGGCTAACTCCCATGTGGGACCTTGTCCAATGCTTTCATAAAATCCATATGGACAACATCCAATGCCTTGCTTTTATCAACTTTCCAGGTAACTTCCTTGAAAAAGAAACTTTCATCTTTTGTGAAATGAACCTAACAAAAAAGCAAAAATATATTGTCTGGCAAAGTTGACTCATCCAACTGCAGTGCAAAGTCTGTTGTCCAAGTATGTTGCTTCACGTCTTCCACATTCTCAGAGATTTTATCTATTCATCTTTTTATAGAATTGTAGCTGAGTGGATCATTTTAAATTATTTGGTCTGGTGACTTAATACCATACTCAGAACCTTCTTTAGTGCCGGCAGAATCAGTTCTTCTCCAATTGTATGGGGCTTTCCAAATTTAGCAATGAGCAATGAAATATATGAAGCACACAAATCACAACTGCTTCATTGTGATGTGCTGGCAAACATGTGTTTTCCATTTCTGAAAGTTTTCACAAAATGACTGAAATAAGCCATTTTCTTGGTTGCTTTATCAGAGTGTATTCTTAAGTTTATGCTCAAGGATTCTGGGCCGTTTGTCACATTTGAAAAAAACATTTTCACACAAGAGACACATTGGCTGCTGTTGGTTGCTTGGTATTGGTATAAATCCATATTTGAGGTACTCCACACTACACAATAAGTTACAGAACCTGGGCCTCTGTGCATCCCTCTGCAATTGGTTCCTCGACTTCCTAACCAGAAGACCATAATCTGTATGGATTGGTGATAATATCTCCTCCTCGCTAACGATCAACAGTGGTGCACCTCAGAGGTGTGTGCTTAGCCCACTGCTCTACTCTCTCAATAACCACAACTGTGTGGCTAGGCATAGCTCAAATACCATCTATAAATTTGCTGATCATACAACCATTGTTGGTAGAATCTCAGATGGAGACGAAAGGGCGTACAGGAGTGAGATATATCAACTAGTGGAGTGGTGCCACAGCAACAACCTTGCACTCAATGTCAGTAAGACAAAGAGCGGGTTGTGGACTTCCGGAAGGGTAAGATGAAGAAACACAAACCAATTCTCAAAATACTCAGAAGTGGAGAGAGTGAGCAGCTTTAAGTTCCTGGGTGTCAAGATCTCTGAGGACCTAACCTTGAACCAACATATCGATACAGCTATAAAGAAGGCAAGACAGTGACTATACTTCATTAGGAGATTGAAGAGATTTGGTATGTCAACAAATACACTCAAAAACTTTTATAGTTGTGCCGTGGAAAGCATTCTGACAGGCTACATCACTGTCTGGAATTGGGGGGACTACTGCACAAGACTAAAAGGAGCTGCAGAGGGTCATAAATTTAGTCGACTTCATCTTGGGTACTAGCATACCAAGTATCCAGGACATCTTCAAGGAGCAGTGTCTCTGAAAGGCAGCATCCATTAAGGACTGCCAGCACCCAGGGCATGAGCTTTCCTCATTGTTACCATCAGGTAGGAAGTACAGAAGCCTGAAGGCATATACTCAGCGATTCAGGAACAGCTTCTTCTCCTCTGTCATCCAATTCCTAAACGGACATTGAACCCATGAACACTACCTCACTTTTTTATTATATATTATTTCTGTTTTTGCATGATTTTTAATCTATTCAATACAAGTATACTGCAATTGATTTATCTATTTCTTTCTTTCTTCTTGTATATTATGTACTGCATTGAACTGCAGCTGCTAAGTTAACAAATTTCACGACACATGCCGCTGATAATAAACCTGATTCTGGTTCTATACTGTCTACACTACCTTTTTCATTTGGTCTTTTTCTGTCAGTTTCACTATGGACTAACAACCACTGTCAATTATCTTCTGGTTAAGTCCAACCTCAAGCATTACGATCAAAAAAGGCGATAATTATGATGGCATTATAGCGGAGGCAAACCCTGACTCTCTGCCTGAAGGCATACAAAGTGGGACTGTAATATCTCGGTTGGCTGTGGGCTAGAGAAATGTGGTCAAAACTATTTGAAAGGGCAGATATCTAAACTTTACCCCATTGAATGTCATACCCTAATTCACAGGAATTGCATCGCCATGTGATTAGAGTACAGGAATTGTACTAGCTAACACAGAACCATAGTAGTGAAAAGCACTAACACATCCAGATTTCTCATGATATGCCAGATATAGAAGTGTCATGTTGTTCTATAACAATTATAACACTCTTTGAGCAAAGTCTAAGAGAATGGTGCTTACATGATCATTGTAATCAATTATGAGTTATTGAGAATCAAATGGTTACAATAAGTACATCTTTTCTTAAATTAAGCCTATAATCCTTCAGCTAATAGGCCCCCCCACTGCCCCATTGTGGTGAACTACCTATACCTGTCTGGACATGCCCCATGCCCCCCCCCGCCCCGCTGACTGCTCCTGTGGCTCCTCCCACGGACCCCGGTATAAAGGCGATTGGAGACACCGCCCCGGTTCTCACTCTCCAGGATGCAGTGTGGTGGTCCATTGCTGCTTGTTCTTTCTTCCAGCCAATAAAAGCCTATATCTCACCTCACGTCTCCAAGAGTTATTGATGGTGCATCACCCATTTATCTTTATTGCCCCTTAGAAATTCCTCCCTTTCCATTGTAGAGAGTTTTTAGGTGAGTGAACTATAACCTTCTTTACAATAATAAATTCTTAACTTAATTGTATTAGCATTCAGCATAACATTAATTTGCAAAGACAGACACACTCTCTGAAATTGGGTTGTAATATTGTTGTACAGACAGGGAAATGGAAGAGTTAGAGGTCAGGCTGGAGTCTAAGCCATGCTTGAAAGCCAGCAATGTTGACGGGTGATGAAGGACATCCAGAGTCCAGGCCTCTGTTCAGTGCTTGAAAGCATGTGATGTGGACGAAGGACCCAGCTGACCCAGGTTGTGGGTCCCAAGATAGCATATACCTGTGAGCAGGGGCACGAGGAGGCACAAGGAGCTAGTGAGTCAGTGAGCCCGGAATTCGAGGGTTGCATAATTGGCTAGTCCAGGGGCCGATACTGAATATCGAAGCCCAAAAGTCGGTCAGAAGTCGGAACCCGATGGCTGAAACTTGGAGCCTGGAGGCCTAGAGACCTGTGCATCGAAAGTCTGTGCACGTGTGTGGGTGGGAGGTAAGGGGCTTGTTTTTGCTGTTGTTGTTTGGTGCTTGTTGTGCTCTGAGCATTGTGAATATACTATGACGGTGGCAGAATATGTGGGAACACTTGCGGGCTGCTCCTAGTACATCCTTAGGTTGTGTTAGTTGTCAACATAAACAATTCATTTCACTCTATGTTCCATGTATATGTGATAAATAAATGAATCTGAATCTTATTATTATTTTGCTCTGGTACTTCAAAAAAGGTGTAACCAACCAATGCAACTACCACTAAGCTAGGAGAAAGAAGTCTGAGATAAACATGTTATCCCTTCATATGTTAGAGTTCAATGGGCATTGATATTTTGGCTCTGAAACTTGCTTGAGTAAAAAGGTACACAACACAGGAACTGGAAGGCAGAAAAAGTATTTCAACGTTACCATTCTGTGTCAGTTTAGTAGATGAGAGTAGGGTTGAGATCCAGAAGAATTCCTTGGTACTTCGTTGGAATATAAGACTGGATGGGATGTTGGGGCAGCCATTAAAGTCTTCTTTACAACAGGGGAGACCCAGGTACAGTCCATGGTTACTGAATGTACTGTTTTCATCACACTGTAAATTACATTTCCAGATTAATTAATCAATCCCATTTACTATTTGCCTGTTACATGCAACAAAATTCACAAATTAATTAGTTTGAAAATGAAGTGCAGCATATTGATTAGCTGGATGCTTTCTTTTGCCTTTGCACCTAAATGGGTGTAACCTGGTTTTCCCTCTCAAATCAAAGTTCAATTGCAAGACAGTCAGAAGTGAAGAAAAGTTGGCCATTACCTCAAGGAGGCTCAAGAACAGTGATGAGGAAGTCAACTTCAGTGGTTCTAACATACTGTATCCTCTGATCTTAAAAGAAGTGGCTGGTGAGATAGTTGACATGTTGCTGTTAATTTTTCAAAATTTCCTATACTCTTGGAAGGATCCAATACATTGAAAAGTATCAAACTGCAATTCTTTTATTCAAGAAATAGAGGGAGACATCAAACTATTGGTCAGATGGATAAATTGAAGGTAACCAAAGTCACAACAAGGTTTTGTAAAAGGGCAAGTATGTTTAACTAGAATTCTATGAAGAAACAGGTGCTGCAGCATAACAAGTGGATTTCCTACACTCAGATCAGAAAATATTTGATAGAGCACCTATCAAAATTATTGCAGGAAATAAAATGTTATGGTACAAAAGGTAACATTCTCGCATGGACAAAAGATTGACCAGTGAAAAGGAAACTGGGGCATATGTGATCCAGGAAGAATATCAAGACGACAAACCAAAGGGAAAGTAAGTAGGAAGGAGTTTTTCATATGAATGTTACTAAAGACTTGTAATTTTGTTTACAAAAAGGCTGAGAATACGAGATTTATTGCAGTTTTCAAGTCTTAGTCTGACAGGTTTGTATTGCTGTAAATATTTAGGAAAAGGGGAAAAAGCAGGTAAATGAAATTGTGAGTGGGGGTAACAGATTTGAAGAGCTCATATTGTTAAATTTTGGTGCATTTTCTCCACTAGATTCTAGTTCCTAAAAGTTTTGCCTAATTGGGCATTTATAATTTTATAATTTTCATTCTCTGACTTATCTCATTTGAGGAACTGTCAGTACTTTTCCTTGGAGGGAAAAACTTCAAATTATTATTTGTGATTGTTATGGGATATGAGAATTGAGCTAACTGGGTGAAAATGTGACAAGCATTTCCAACAAGTGACTAAGTGTGTTACATTTTAGTGTGACAGTTGTATCACCTCTTTCATGTTGAGATATAATCTCCAACTGTAACTCTGTGTTATAAATGGGATTACAGTTCTACATTCAATGAGTTTTATATACCATAAGTTGGAGTATCAGCCAACTGGTGTTCAGGCATAATCTGCCACTTACGAATGTAGCACTTACATTTTGTCTCTAAAGTGCAAAATTCTGCTTCTATATAATGATGTTACCCTTATGAAGAGTTGTTAACATCTGGAATGCACTACCTAAACAGTGTGGAAACATTTAATCATAACTTTCAAAAGGAAAATAAATAGTTATTTCAGTTTTGTCACAGGTATGAAGAGCTTAATGTCAGCTCCCTGTGATATGACATACAATATTGCTGACCTTAATGGCGGTAATGAAAAATAAGCAATCTTGAATTGCCTCCCAGACTGCTTAAATCAGGAATATGCAAGTTTAGGGCTAATATGAAAATTTCCCTTCAATTCTGTATTTAAATTCATAAAGTGAATTATTTTGCATCAGTTACAGTAAATACACAAGGGCATTCAACAGTGAAACTAAACTGATTATTTCAAAATTGCTTCTTGCTAACCATTGAGTAGGAATAAAATCTGATCATGTAAATTAATGTCAACAGTGACTGCAATATACAGGCAACCACGATAACATCTCCTAAGTTCTGAGGGCTGGTATAAGATGCCAAAATCTATTTAACATGATAGATAATGAATTTTGAATTAAAAAGACTTTTACTGGGAGGTGTGGGGAAAGTCCAGTAATTGTACTATGCATTCCCATAAAAAATAACAGAAATTAAGATAGAATTCACAGGTGACATTTTCTTAATTGACAGTCAGGTGTATCTGATTTCAATGTGATCAATAGTGTGGGTAGGAAGGCTGGAACAGGACACTGACACAAAAGAGGATGCTTGAGTTTATAAGAGGATTCCATGCGCAGGATTGAGTGGGAAAATCTTTATGATTATTGAGGCTTTTCAAAGTCATTGGTAGGCCACGCTCAGATTCAAGATTATACCCAGGGAAGAATTTTGAGGGTCCAGAAAGAAATCACAAAGTGAATCAACTGATTCATGAAGAGTTTCAATGTCTCTGTTATCCAGCACATTGCTGGAAGGTGTTTACAGTTATAGCTATCTTCTAAATATGAGAAGTGACTACCACTTAATAACACATTTCTGGGAGTAACCGTCAGCTTCAGGTTCTAGACACTACCTCATGGAAGGACCATTGAAAGGGAGTTGACTCTGAGTGGCTCTTACCAGGATACAGCATTTAAGATACAACACACACGCATGATTATTTCTTGGAGATGAACAAATGAGCTGTCACTTACCTTGTAGACATACAGCTCATGAAGGTCATCTGAAAGTGTTGTACCATCATCTCGCATTAATGGCGTAAATGCAAAACCAAAAAGCTTCTTTTCTCCTTTGTCTTTTGCTAAACAAACATTGCACAATGAAATTAGAACTGCAGGCAAGAACAAAAAGGGCAAAACCTTTTGTGAGCCTCATATATTTACCCCACTCAGTAACTTTCTCCTGAAGGGCAAAAATTGATTCTTTGATGACTAGGGAATGTGATGCCACATTATTAATGTGTAGTCATGTGTATTGTACTGCCAGTGAGAGTGGTTGAAGTTGGGTCACATGCGTGCAGATGAACACTTGGGCTGAGAAGATGATGGACCAAGTACTGAAAGATGGGATTAATATCAAAGGATGCCAATTGCTTAGCATGGACAATGGTCTGAACGCCCTTTCTCCATGCTGTATAATCTATGATTTCCAAGACTTGCTGTGGAGAGACCTGTTGGTGAATATGCAACAAGAACCTTTCTTAATACAGTCCAGAAGCCCGAATCTTCAATAAAACAGAAAATACTTAGCAGGCCAGGTGGCGTCTACCCGAGGAGATGAAACAGATATTTAACGTTGATAACTTTTCACTCCAACGATGCAAGTAACCTTACTTACAGCTCCCTGGAGGCAAAAGCTATCTAAATCAGTGCTAAAAGCTGTGATGTTTGGTTTGAGTTTTGACATTTCCCTTTAGTTTTCCTTTTAAACTGCATTATGTTGTGATGAAGTGATATTCATATCCCACTTAATGATATTTGATTTATAAAAGCAGCAATAATTCAAATGCTAATCATGTATCAACAAATACAGAAAATGAAACCACTATAGTATGCACAAAAGATTAATCAGAAACCAAAGTTTATACAGATTACTCCCCCTGGATAGCTGGTTCATGTTACACTGTCAGTAGACAGAGCCACTGCAGGATGAGATCTTTCATCACTGTTTGTTAAACTTGCAAACAAGTTAATTGCCTGTGTCCATATGGATGTGTATAATTTGTGTTGAGCATACAATTCATGCCATGGCCCATCCTGGGAAAGTTCCACTGCATGAAAATGAAAATGATGTCCTCTCTCAAGATGCCAGTATCTCTCCACCCACGAGTTCTCAGAAGCTATCTTATCTGTGCTCTGAAGCCAGTAGTGCCTACACTTATAACAACACAGGAGGCAATTTATTCAAATTTATAGATTTATTCAGATTTATGTATCACTTGTGCATCAAAATATACAGTGAAATGTGTCATGTGCATTAACAAGAATATGCTGGGGGCAAACGTTGCCACACATTCCACTGCCAACATTGCATGCCCACAATGTACTGCGGAACAAAACAAGCAGTAACAACAAAATAAAACAAGACAGCAACAGCAAAACAAACCCTTCTATGCTCACATTGCCAACCAACCTCCAGTCTCTGGCTTGAACTTGTAACCGCTGCCCTCTGGTCTCGTTGACTTCAGTCTTCGACTTCTGGCTTCTAAATCTGCACTTGTTGCGCTCTTCAGCCTTGCCCCCCAGTCCTCTGAGTATCATGGGTTTGATCTTCGGGCCTTGACTTCAAGACTTGCACAGACCTGGGGTGTCACCGGCTCTCCCACCCGTACATTCCTTTGCACCAGGACTCGCTGACCTGGTGAGTGCTGGTCTCCTATTGCCTACCAACCTGTCCTCTAGGATTGTTGTTCTTTGACTGAAGCGCTCAGACCTGGATATTGACACTAGCTCCTGTCCCTTCCTTTACTGCCCAAAGTTCTAACTCTCCCTCATCCTTGACCTCAAACACCCCAAGCTGTCCCCAAAACCATCCCAACAAACCCGAGTCTTATCCCATAGGCTTCTATGTTGGCTTGCAGAAAAGTGATCCCACAGTCTCATTCCCCTCTCTTTGTATCTCAGTGTCCCTGAAACTTATCTTGACATGTGCCTATCGACTTCGATTCTTTAAAGAGTAATTTGTAATAGCCAATGAACCTACTAGAAAATCTTTGGGATCTGGTTGGATCACAGCACCCAGAGAGAAATTGCAAACTCTGAATAATTTTATATGCCTCAATAATTTCCTCTCAACACACAAAGTCACGATTAAGTTTGGGTCCTTGGAATTGTAGGTAACAGCACCAACATCTGCATCAGTGTTACAGCTGCCAATTGTCAATTGTGCAGGAGAAGCCACCCATTAGCTTGACTACAGCCTCAGTACATGTAATATGTCAAAGCAGCAATTGTAACAAAACAATTCAGAAACCTAACCTGAAGATGAAACACCAGATAATTTTGAATACAATTGTATAAGCATAGCGGTTAGTGTAACACTATTATAGCGACTCAGGTTCAATTCCTTCCGCTGTCAGTGAGGAGTTTGTACATTCACCCTGTGACCATGTGGGTTCCTCTAAGTGCTCTGGTTTCCTCCCACATTCCAAAGGCATGTAGGTTAGTAGGTTAATTGGTCACAATAGTGTAATTGGGTGGTACAAGCTTGTTGGGTTAAAAGGATTTGTTACTGTGCTCTAGCTCCACAAATAAATAATAAAAATGTGTTATTGGCAAGTTACCTGTTTTTATTTCTACATTACTGTTCACTTAAAAGTTATTTTAATCACTCCAGCATCAAGACTTCAATGAAAGCAGTAAATGGAGAGGTCAGGTGGACTCTAAATTACATGCTGCTACTGATTTTGTGTTTCTATTAACCTTCATTTAATTACATTTAATTAACCAGATACATTTTTTAAGAGGAATTAAGAGGAATAGACAGAGTGGACAGCCAGTGCCTCTTCCCCAGGGCACCACTGCTCAGTACAAGAGGACATGACTTTAAGGTAAGGGGAGGGAAGTTCAAGAGGGATATTAGAGAAAAGTTTTTTACTCAGAGACACTAATGAAGTTTAAGAGACTACTAGACAGATATATGGAGGAATTTAAGGTGGGGGTTATATGGGAGGCAGGGGTTGAGGGTCGGCACAACATTGTGGGCCGAAGGGCCTGTAATGTGCTGTACTATTCTATGTTCTATTTTTGAGGTAACTATTTCCATGTGTGGAAATCCCATACTCCCCATAACGAAATGGAATTGTTTCAGAAATGAGTGCCACATGAAGCACAAAAATATCTGTATTTAGGGGCTTTACCATTACCAGTGAATGAAGGCTGCTGATCCCCACTCCTGCCCCAGGTTGGTAGGTCACAAGATCAGCAGACTGTGAGCAGCAGGCATGATGACCGATGACCCTTCCCCCCGAAAGATCAGTGAGTCCCAGGGTTGGATGTCCATGCACGTTTCAAGTTCACAGCTTGGAGTTCGCAGTCCTGTGATTGATAAGTGCCAAGGTTGGTACCAAAGGTCAAAGACCACAGTCAGTGAGTCTGGAAGTTGAGTCCTGATGTTTGAAACCCCTGGGTTGATGTGTCCAGAAGTCAGAGTCTCAATGTTTGCAAAACTATTAGGGGATGTTGCAGGCCCAATGTTAGAATGCACTGGGGTCTTGGAGGCAGTCTGTCCTGATGTTGGAGGTGTCTGTGTAAGTAAAGAGGCTTGTTTTGCTGCTTTTGTTTTGTTCTGTTGCTATTGTTATTGTTTGTGTTATTCTGCCAAGCATTGTGGGCATACTATGTTGGCACTGTGTTAACACTTGCAGGCTGCCCCCAGCACATCCTTGAGTTTGTGGTTGTTAACACATATGACACATTTCACTGCATGTTTCAATGCAAATGTGCTAAAGATATCTGAATCAATTACTGAAATGTGGTTTTCTGTGCGTACTTCATTATTTCCAATTCAAATTAGTGGAAGATTCTCTTGTACCACTCAGAGGAGGCATGATTCATGAAGCTTTTCTGAGGAAAATCATACATATTATATGCAGATGAAGAAAGAAAACATAAGTATTTCAGAGAGGTTACTTGGCAATACTTCACTGTCATCTGCTGTGACTGTTTGTCCTCTCCCTTGTGGACAAAGGCCCAGCCTAGAAAATGGTGGAACATACAGGAGACAGCAGACAATGAGAAAACATCCACTTCTCACTGGAATGTCTATTTCTATTTGTAAATAACCAAATGGTGCTGTGGAAACATTCATGATGCTTGACCATTCCAATGCACTTTTGGTTAAGTTTTCTCATTCTACCTTTTATGTAGTTGATGTCATCTAAATCTCTTTTGCCTGGGTTTTAATTCACACAAAGCCCACTCATTAACCTTGTGCTCATTGTTTTATAATGGCTCCAGATAAGAGCAGCTTCATTTAAAAGATTTTCATCTTTGTTTCTCAAAGCCATTATTGGTCTCAATCCTCCGTGACAGTGTAATTTTTCTAAAGTCTATGATACCAGCACTGCATATCAGTTCATTTAATCAATCACATCAATTAGACCCATCATTAGCAGTAAAATCTTCAGCCAAGGCCCTATAATTCTTCCCCTAACCGTTATCCTTTTCTCCCTGACATCCGGACTATGTTTGAGGATTAACACAGAAAGGAGAAGTGCCTAACAGCAATTAAAGGCACAGTTTTCCCATTAACAGTCAATCTGATAAACACTTCAGTGTAAATTGGGGTTAGTGATTGATGCATTTGCTCTTATGTAAATCTGGGCTAATACATTTAGTGAAACACATTCATTAAGCATGCAGCATTGCTGTTTATTCAATACACTCAATATACAATCATCACCCCACAATCCCATATGGCCTCTTGGGCATCATTGCAATGATACCACCTCAGCTTTGTATATAATTCCACTACAGACAACAAACATTATGCTCATTTGTCTTTTCCTACACAAGAAAATACTCATAATTAGAAAGTATAGATTGAAATATTGTTTCAATTTATTTTCTCTCTTTAATTCCCACATGGTTTCCCACATTGCAATTGCTGAACAAGGAGGGCTTCCTTTAAGACTACTTCAAAAGCATTCAATACAAGATGAAGAATGGCCCTGAAATCCCCTTTTCTTTGCCTGTGGAATGGTTCACAAATCTGGATGGTCCTTTCCCTAGCCATTAAACTAGGTTGGGAAACTATTATAGAAGAGTTAGCCTACAAAACATTGAGCTATCATGCATTACATTGCCCATTAAGAAAATTCTGAAGGTGGTGTTTGCGTTCTGAAGGAAAAATGTACAATTAATCATTCCATACAAATGCCTGTTGATTCTGCAGATTTGAATGAAAACATTAGTGATCTTTTCAGTTATTTTTACTTAAAACAATGACTGATGTACTTACTTGAGCAGTGTCTGAACTCAAACCGAAGGTGTGAACCCCTGAATTTATCGACTGGAATGGGCAGTTTGATGATCTCACCCCATCGTGGACTGTTGTTGTGATACATCACAAAGGAGCAATGCTCAGTTATAGGGGGCTCTCCAGAACCAAGACTAATACAGTCCTATCAATTAAAAAATGTAATTATTTGCAACACTCCACTAACATGAATAATATTTTACAGTTGGTACAGTTGCATTTCCAAGAAAGTCCACTTTACATTTTCAGTCCTCGCAAGTGCAGCACAGTCAATAGGTTTTAATTTTTGTTTCTTAGATTATTATGCAAATTATTTACATTTGAGAATATTCCTTTGCCTTTTACTCCGTAGCAATCTACACAACCTGCTTGAAGCCTAGTCTCAGACGAGCATCTAAATCTACTGTTGCCTGATCTATCCAAACACCAACTAGTAACAGATTGTGTGCAGTAGGACAAAAAGTACACGGAACTGCCTCAACATACACAACAAGACTTGCATCTCAGCACTCTGAATCTATTTATCTTCGAGTGTCAGAGCACAAGGGACAGTGTGCTAAAGCACTCTCAATCTCAGAAATTCTTCAAAGTTTGTGTGTCTGGGCCCCAAAACAATGGTTCACTGCCCCTTTAAAGTTTGAGCGATTGGGCTTTCCAATTCAGTTCCTGGAAGGACTATATCTATTTGTTGTGTTTCAAAGTTTCAATGATATTGTTATGAAAATAACATCTTAGCTACCTTCAGTACTTTAACTGTTGAAAGTAATTTTGTTAAGTAACACATACAAATTACTGGAGATTTTCTTGTCAGTTTTGTTAATCTGTTTGGATGGAGTTCTCACATTTTCCCTGTCACCACTTGGGGTTTCTCTGGGTGCTCCGGTATCCTCCCAATTCTCAAAGACAGGCAGATTGTTAGATAAATTGTACCTTCTGTGTAAGTGAATGGTGGAACATGAGGGACGTTAATGTAGTGAGAATAAAAACTAGAAATAATGTAATACAAGTGTAAATGGGGGTTGAAGTTTAACCTGGACTTAGTAGGCTGAAGAACCTGTTTCCATGCCCGATGATACTATGACCACTTAGTAGATGATAATTCCATTTCAATGACATCCTGAAAGAGACTGGAAAATCTGCCCTGGAGTTGAAGGACTGCCCAAGTGCGTGTCTAGGTGGAAATGGGCTTGTCTTGATGTTGTTTTGTTGATAGACATGGACCACCAAGTTAGCAAAGGCTGAATGAGAAACAGTGCTGAGGGACAAATCCAATCTTCCCCAAGGCCAAACCCACAGCTCGCCACTTTGTCATCGACTTCAAGCATTACCCATAGTTTAAGAACTGCTGCTTTAACCAGTTTTATCCAGTGCATACAACTATCACTAACTGCAGATTTAAAATACAAATGCAAAATAAAATGCATTTCAATAATAGTAAACACAAGGTGGTGATTGTGGGAGATTTTAAGTAAACACAAGGTAGTGATTGTGGGAGATTTTAATTTTCCACACGTAGACTGGGAAGCTTATTCTGTAAAAGGGCTGGATGGTTTAGAGTTTGTGAAATGTGTGCAGGATAGTTTTTTGCAACAATACATAGAAGTACCGACTAGGCTTGGGGCAGTGTTGGATCTCCTGTTAGGGAATGCGATAGGTCAGCTGACAGATGTATGTGTTGGGGAACACTTCTGGTCCAGTGATCACAATAGCATTAGCTTCAATATAATTATGGAGAAGGACAGGACTGGACCTAGAGTTGAGATTTTTGATTGGAGAAAGGCTAACTTTGAGGGGATGCGAAGGGATTTAGAGAGAGTGGATTGGGTCAAGTTGTTTTATGGGAAGGATGTAATAGAGAAATGGAGGTCATTTAAGGGTGAAATTATGAGGGTACAGAATCTTTATGTTCCTGTTAGGGTGAAAGGAAAGGTTAAAGGTTTGAGAGCACCATGGTTTTCAAGGGATATTAGAAATTTGGTTCAGAAAAAGAGGGATGTCTACAATAGATATAGGCAGCATGGAGTAAAGGAATTGCTCGAGGAATATAAAGAATGTAAAAGGAATCTTAAGAAAGAGATTAGAAAAGCTAAAAGAAGATACGAGGTTGGTTTGGCAAATAAGGTGAAAGTAAATCCGAAAGGTTTCTACAGTTATATTAAAAGCAAGAGGATAGTGAGGGATAAAATTGGCCCCTTAGAGAATCAGAATGGTCAGCTATGTGTGGAACCGAAGGAGATGGGAGAGATTTTGAATGATTTCTTCTCTTCGGTATTCACTAAGGAGAAGGATATTGAATTGTCTAAGATGTGGGAAACAAGTAAGGAAGTTATGGAACCTATGACAATTAAAGAGGTGGAGGTACTGGCGCTTTTAAGAAATTTAAAAGTGGATAAATCTCCGGGTCCTGACAGGATATTCCCCAGGACCTTGAGGGAAGTTTGTGTAGAAATAGCAGGAGCTCTGATGGAGATCTTTAATATGTCATTAGAAACGGGGATTGTGCCGGAGGATTGGTGTATTGCTCATGTGGTTCCATTGTTTAAAAAGGGTTCTAGAAGGAAGCCTAGCAATTATAGACCTGTCAGTTTGACATCAGTGGTGGGTAAATTAATGGAAAGTGTTCTTAGAGATAGTATTTATAATTATCTGGATAGACGGGATCTGATTAGAAGTAGCCAGCATGGATTTGTGCGTGGAAGGTCATGTTTGACAAACCTTATTGAATTTTTTGAAGAAGTTACGAGGAATGTTGACGAGGGTAAGGCAGTGGATGTAGTCTATATGGACTTCAGCAAAGCCTTTGACAAAGTTCCACATGGAAGGTTAGTTAAGAAGGTTCAGTCGTTAGGTATTAATGCTGGAGTAATAAAATGGATTCAACAGTGGCTAGATGGGAGATGCCAGAGAGTAGTGGTGGATAATTGTTTATCGGGATGGAGGCCAGTGACTAGCAGGGTGCCTCAGGGATCTGTTTTGGGCCCAATGTTGTTTGTAATATACATAAATGATCTGGATGATGGGGTGGTAAATTGGATTAGTAAGTATGCCGATGATACTAAGGTAGGAGGTGTTGTGGATAATGAGGTGGATTTTCAAAGCTTGCAAGGAGATTTATGCCGGTTAGAAGAATGGGCTGAACGTTGGCAGATGGAGTTTAATGCTGAGAAGTGTGAGGTTCTACATTTTGGCAGGAATAATCCAAATAGAACATACAGAGAAAATGGTAGGGCATTGAGGAATGCAGAGGAACAGAGAGATCTAGGAATAACTGTGCATAGTTCCCTGAAAGTGGAGTCTCATGTAGATAGGGTGGTGAAGAAGGCTTTTGGAACACTGGCCTTTATAAATCAAAGCATTGAGTACAGAAGTTGGGATGTAATGCTAAAGTTGTACAAGGCATTGGTAAGGCCAAATTTGGAATATTGTGTGCAGTTCTGGTCACCGAATTATAGGAAAGATATCAATAAATTAGAGAGAGTGCAGAGACGATTTACTAGGATGTTACCTGGGTTTCAGCAATTAAGTTACAGAGAAAGGTTGAACAAGTTAGGTCTCTATTCATTGGAGCGTAGAAGGTTGAGGGAGGATTTGATCGAGGTATTTAAAATTTTGACAGGGATAGATAGAGTTGACGTGAACAGGCTGTTTCCATTGAGAGTAGGGGAGATTGAAACTAGGGGACATGATTTGAGAGTTAGGGGGCAGAAGTTTAAGGGAAACACGAGGGGGTATTTCTTTACTCAAAGAGTGATAGCTGTGTGGAATGAGCTTCCTGTAGAAGTAGTAGAGGCCAGTTCAGTTGTGTCATTTAAGGTAAAATTGGATAGGTATATGGACAGGAAAGGAGTGGAGGGTTATGGGCTGAGTGCGGGTAGGTGGGACTAGGTGAGATTAAGGGTTCGGCACGGACTAGGAGGGCCAAGATGGCCTGTTTCCGTGCTGTGATTGTTATATGGTTATATGGTTAATATTGAAGCTGATTTCCTTATCAGTGAGGAATGTGTGCATGTTCAGTCAATCTGAAACTCTACACTGCAGCCAAGTATAGGTATCAATAAAATGAAAAAATCTTAAAGACCGATCTAATGCAGAAATGAAAACCCATGTGACCTTACAGTTAAATGTCCATGCTGTAATCTTCTCACGAGACTTACAATTTTTAGAACCAAACTCAAATTTGTAAAGAATTAATAACATATTTTTGTTGTGCTTTTCTGTTGACTTATATTAATATATCTACAATGCTGATTATATAATTGGACAACTTGCTTGAGGGATTAATATTGATCAGTTTAATTGTATGCTATTTTTGACTCTCAAGCTGCCAAAGTGATTATAAACTGCTGCAATAATCTGTGAGAAATTAAATTAATAAAGTAAAAAGCATTAAGTTCAATTCAGCTGAAGCAGACAGAGAAAGAAAGACTACAGTAAACTTATTTTAATGTTGAGGTGTATTTTCCAGTGACTAGGCAGAAACAATTTAAAATCCCTGCCCCCATTACACTGAGTGGCATTCACCTGAACAGTAGTCGATCAGTGACATTTCAATCTCACAAAATGTCAATTGGTGAACTTATTTCAATTGGGAATCATATTTACACCTTTCTGTTTCTCTTCTTGCACTAAATCTTAATCCAATCACATTATTAACATTTTAGATAACTAGTTATCGTCAAGGAATACTGAAATAACTGTAATTATCATTTCAGCAGAGGTTAACAATATGGTACTGGCATTTTTGTCTCTAGCTTTGTGTCCAGAGTATTACAAAGTTAAGAACTTGAATCCATCATCACGCACCACCAAGGTTATAAATGACATTTTCTGCAACCATAATTCATTTATACCTCTCTTTAAAGTAATGGACTTAAATTGCTACAGTTTCCTATTCCAACAATCTCCCCATCTAAATATTAGGACTACACTCATTTGCTTCTATTGTTACCTTCCTGACCAATACCACACGGTCATCATTGGAGTTTCCGCACAAATAAATCTATAACCATGTTATTATCTGATGCTATCCCTTGGTGGCATAATTGCTTCACATATTAGGGTACGAGAATGATCAAGGAAATGAAAAGATTAACGTAAGAGCAGCATTGAATGTTTTGGGCCTGTACTCATTGGAGTTTGGAAGAATGAGGGAAATTTCATTGAAACCTACTAAAGGCCAAGATAAAGTGGACATGGAGAGGTTGTCTCCAATAGTGGGAGAGTCTGGGACCAGAGGGCACATCCTCAGAATATAAACCAATCCCTTCAGAACAGAAATGAGGAGGGATTTCTTTAGCCAGAGGGTGGTGAATATGTGGAATTCATTGTTACAGACAGCTGTGCAGGCCAAGTTATTGGGTATATTTAAAGTAGTGGTTGATAAGTTCTTGATTAGTAAGTGTATTGGGAGAATAAAGTTGAGAGGAAAAATAAATCAGCTATGATGGAATGGTGGAACATACTCAATAGGTTGAATGACTTCATTCTGCTCTTATAAAAAGATCTTACTACAAAAGGGAAACCCCAAGGCATTCTACAAGTGTGTGAAGAGCAAGAGGATAAGACGTGAAAGAATAGGACCTATCAAATTTGACAGTGGGAAAGTGTGTATGGAACCAGAGGAAATAGCAGAGGTACTTAATGAATACTTTACTTCAGTATTCACTATGGACAAGGATCTTATTGATTGGAGTGATGACTTGCAGCAGACTAAAAAGCTTGAGCATGTAGATATTAAGAAAGAGGATGTGCTGGAGCTTTTGGAAAGTATCAAGTTGAATAAGTCGCCAGGACCAGATGAAATGTACCCCAGGCTACTGTGGGAGGTGAGGGAGGAGATTGCTGAGCCTCTGGCAATGATCTTTGCATCATCAATGGGGATGGGAGAGGTTCCAGAGGATTGGAGAATTGCGGATGTTGTTCCTTTATTCAAGAAAGGGAGTAGAGATAGCCCAGGAAATTATAGACCAATGAGTCTTACTTCAGTGGTTGGTAAGTTGATGGAGAATATCCTGAGAGGCCGGATTTATGAACATTTGGAGAGGTATAATATGATTAGGAGTAGTCAGCATGCTTTGTAAAGGGCAGGTTGTGCCGTACGAGCCTGATTGAATTTTTTGAGGATGTGACTAAATATATTGATGAAGGAAGAGCAGTAGATGTAGTGTATATGGATTTCAGCAAGGCATTTGATAAGGTGCCCCATGCAAGGCTTATTGAGAAAGTAAGGAGGCATGGGATCCAAGGGGACATTACTTAGTGGATCCAGAACTGGCTTGCCCACAGAAGGCAAAGAGTGCTTGTAGACAGGTCATATTTTGCATGGAGGTCGGTAACCAGTGGAGACCTCAGGGATCTGTTCTGGGACCCTTACTTTTTGTGGTTTTTGTAAATGATCTGGATGAGGAAGTGGAGGGATGGGCTAGTAAGTTTGCCGATGACACAAAGGATGGAGGTGTTGTGGATAGAGTGGAGGGCTGTCAGAGGTTACAGCAAGACATTGATAGAATGCAAAACTGGGCTGGTAAGTGGCAGATGAAGTTCAACCCAGATGTGTGAAGTGGTTCATTTTGGTAGGTTAAATATGATGGCAGAATATAGTATTAATGATAAGACTCATGGCAGTGTGGAGGATCAGAGGGATCTTGGGGTCTGAGTCCACAGGATGCTCAGAGCAGCTACGCAGGTTGACTCTGTGGTTAAGAAAGCGTACGGTGCATTGGCCTTCATCAATCATGGAATTGAATTTTGGAGCCAAGAGGTAATGTTGCAGCTATATAGGACCCTGATAAGACCCCACTTGGAGTACTGTGCTCAGTTCTGGTCACCTCACTACAGGAAGGATGTGGAAGCCATAAAAAGGGTGCAGAGGAGATTTACAAGGATGTTGCCTGGATTGGGGAGCATGCCCTTTGAGAATAGGTTGAGTGAACTCAGCCTTTTTTCCTTGGAGCGACGGAGGATGAGAAGTGTCCTGACAGAGGTGTACAAGATCATGAGAGGCACTGATCATGTGGACAATCAGAGGCTTTTTCGCCAGGACTGAAATGGTTGCCACAAGAGGACACAGGTTTAATGTGCTGGGGAGTAAGGACAGAGAGATGTCAGAGTTAAATTTTTTAACTCAGAGTGTTGAGTGCGTGGAATGGGCTGCCAGCAACTGTGGTGAAGGTGGATACGATAGGGTCTTTTAAGAGGCTTTTAGATAGGTACATGGAGCTTTGAAAAATAGAGGGCTATAGGTAAGCCTAGTAATTTCTAAAGTAGGGACGTGTTCGGCACAACTTTGTGGGCCGAAGGGCCTGTATTGTGCTATAGGTTTTCTATGTTTCTAATTCAAAGGATTGAGTTCTGAAATGACCAGACTAATGGTTATATCCCAATTAGAAAATATATTTTAATGTGGCAGCCCACTGCAAAACAGCTTAAACCCTTTGGCAACACTGCAACAGAGATCAAATCTCCTCCTGAGCTCAGAGATAGAGAGATTATTGAAAGTATCAACACTGGTTGAAAACACTGAAGAGTGAATCCAAGACATTTTGATGTCTGCTGTTCCCAACAAGCCAATGAAAGATACCTCAACAGTTTGTTTTATAAAGTCTCACCTTTAGTACTTCTCCATCTGCATAAAGAACGTACACTGTTACTTCAATGTTCTTCTGAACACTCTTTCCACCTCTCTCAAAATCCCCTCGTTCCAATGTCAGATACAGATCATTCCTGATGTCACCTGTATGACATTCACATAACACGTCAAAACAAATTACATTAATACTGAATAGGAAAAGCTCAAAGACGAAATCGACACTTAATAAAGGGTCAGCATTGATGTGTATATGCGCAGATAGCATACGCTCAAACCGCAGCAGTGAGTTTAAAAAAAACAACTGAAGTAAAGGTTAATGCCTGGCTGAATACATATATAAACTCACCAAGATGTCCATGTCATTCACAAGACTGCAGCAAATATTTCCCAAAGGAGGATTCAGTTCAAGAACCCTATCCAAAATGTTAATTTTCCTTCATATTGATGTATCTATTGATCTGTTATGTATTTCCAATCTTTTCTGTTTCTAACTGAACACTTCTAAACACTGTTCTTTTGAGCTGTTAGCTTGCCCCAATTGCATCACTCTGGCTAAAGATCTTATATCTTTCTACAAAACTATCTACAAGGGAGCAGGAAAAGATATGAAAGCTGATATACTAATGCCGTTACGTTGCTATTTAAAATTATATCATTATTCATTGGAAGTTTTGATAAAATCTCACTCAAAATATAATCAAGACTTGAAATATTATTGCAATAGAAGACGAGGCTGGCCCATCTTTATTCAGTTAAAGAAGTTACAGATAATCTTCCTTGCATCATAGTGGAATGAATTCTATAATATAAAGAGCTATTCTGAATTGCATCGAGAGAAATGCATAGCTTGTCATTTCATGTAAAATGTGTCCATGTAAGTATAACAAGTCTGAGGTTAGACTAATAAATAAAATGTCAGAATGATAAAATGTTGGTTGTCTTTGGATTAGGAAGTCTGATTTTAGCTTTGGAATAAATAAAATGAATATTTTTACATAATTAGTAGGTTTTCTAAGAATTAGTTATAGAAAGGGTCGCAGGTCATATCTGATTTGTACTTTTGATCTAGGTTACATGCATAGTGCAGCATACTCATAACCAAATCTCAAAGCTTTGAAAGATGAAGTTTCTATCTTGCTACACTCTGATCCTACACCTTTGGTATTAATAAATCTATTTGGTGTACTATATTTTGCAAGTGTCTTGAGCTTATATTTGAAATTGTTTCACTGGATCATAGAATAAGGTGGACTACCGACACAATAAAAAGAACAAGATAGTGCTTCTATCTCTTGTATCACAGACTTAACATCAACACTGAACAGATTCCACAACCTACTGACTCACTTTCAAGGACACTACAATTCATGTTCTAAGAATTATTTATTTACACAATTTGTCTTCTTTTGTACACTGGTTGTTTGTCAGTATTTATTTTTTATATAGCTTTCCATTAATTTTACTGCATTTCTTTATTTTCCTGTTAATGTCTGTAAATAAATGAATCTCAATGTACTTCGATTATAAATTTACTTTGACTTTGACCTAATAGTGGTAAATTCTTCTTGTAGCATAAACTGGAAGTTGTTAGCAGTTAGAAATGTTTTAGTTAACATTTGTTTGCAATTGTCAGTCTTTTTGGATTTCTAGCCTTTAGAGACATTTTACTTGTGAATGAAGTAACTTAAACTTCACTCCATAATGTAGATGCAGTGGCCTAATGCAATACATTTCCTCAGTTAAAGCAGATCTTTGTTATGTGTAAGCACTACACAGAATTTCAGAATTCTAAAGAGAACTCTTTAATTTCACAAATCCAGGTTTTGAAATGATACATGTCATCTCTATCCAGATTAATACTTTGTGCCAGAAAATTAGCAGATTGTCTCTTATGGAAATAGTTTATGGTACACATTTAATACCCATGGGCTAGAAAACAGTAAGTCTATACATTAGGAGGATTAATGGCACCTAACGGTGACTCCTTTGCTTGCATCTTCAGAAACAGCTCTATTTCCATCTTTAATATCTCTAGTTTTCCCTTTCAGAGTTCTTTTGAAGACCCTGATCTGGAGTTACATGCTGACTACGGTTCTTTGCGGGAATGGGACCTGCTCTCGGGGTTTCATGACTGGCTGTCAGCCTAAGAGCTCAGCTCGCCTTGGGAGGGCCGAGATCTTGTGGCTCTGGAAATGGACAGATCAAAGGTTAGCATCTGAGCAGATTGGTGCATTGTGGGAGATGGAAGATCTAAGGCTGTGTGCCCAGAGACCCAAGATCTTTAGGCACAGTGTTCGGAAAAAGCGACACAACGAACTTTTAACATTGTAAACCAGCCAGTTGCTTGTTATGACTCCCCTCTCGCTCTGAATCGGAGACAACTCTTTCTCCCTTATTGGGGAGAGAGAGCGCCTGTGGTACGTCAAATACTGGGTGAACAAGTAGACTATAGATGCTGGATATCCAAAAAAAAACTTGAGAATATTGGAAATACTATACAGGTTAGGCTTGATCTGTTGAAAGAGAAATTTAGTTGATTTCTCTCCACATAAATACTGCCTGGCCCACTGGGTATTGCCAACATTTTCTGTTTCCAGATCATCAGTCATATCAAGAATAAAGTTAACTTTCAATTCAACAAGTCCAATAAAAACTATCCAATTGTCTTTAGTTCTCTCCTGTATAATCTGGAATACTCCCTGTGCAAGGAAATGGATGATCGCCATATTTACTTTCTACTTTGATAGCATTGTCTCCCTGTACTTTTCACTAACAAGATGTTTTTAAGTGAGATGCAACAGAATGATGCTTCTAGTCTCCACATCAACTTTGAAATCATTTAATTAAGATAAAATATATTTATTTCAATTAAGACAGGGTCACACAAGGACCATTTTGGCAAAATTATACAATTTGCAGATCCCTTATTTTTAATACTGCCCCTGAATGGGATATAAAAGCTATTGTAAAATACAGAAAATGCCTCGGTTTTAATCATTTACTTCCTTTTCAAGATGAAAGGAATAAAAGGTGGAAGCCATACTTAATGTAATTAAAAGCCCAATAGATCTTGCATTTCCCTAAGATCCCCCTGCCAAAGCTTCCCAATTAACATAGAAATATTATTTTCTAAAGGTTCTAGCTATGACTTAGCAAGTCTATACATTGTCATAGATGGTCTGCGAATCCTTGTGACCACTTGTAATGGTTCCAGAGGAGGTGCCACTACATCCCCACTAACCATTCGCATGCTTATGATAATGTTTTGGGGGGGGGGTCACCTGGAGAGGAAAAACAAGAGAATGCAGAAGCTGGGATCTGGAGCGGGATATAGAAAAAAAAACAAGCCTCTGAAGGAACTAACAAAATGCTGGAGGAATTCAGCAGGTCAGGCAACATCAATGGAAGGGAATAAACAGTTGACTTTTTTGGCCGAGACCTTTCATTGCGTCTCAAATCTCTGGAGAAGCAACATCTGTGGAATGGGGGAGAGAGGAAATGTTGATGCCTTGGGTCAAAACTCTGCAATGGAACTGAATGTGATGATAGTTGATTTAAAGAGAGGAAGAAGGGTGACACAGGGGTCAGTAGGTGGTAGATAGCCCAAGGAAGGGTGAGGGATAATTGGAAGATGGAACTCGGTGAAGTGGAGGGAGGGATGCAGTTGCAGATAGAGAATGGTGGGTGATAAGAGGAAGCAGACAATGAAACAAAGATAAGAAAATGTGCAGATGCTAGAAATCCAAACACACACGAAATGCTGGAGGAACTCAGCAGGCCAGGCAGTATCAATGGAAAAGATTAAACAGTCAATGTTTCGTGCCAAGACCTTTCATCAAAAAGCAAAGGGCAGATAGAGCTAGGTTGTGGGTAGGAGGGCATAGGTGAAGACAGAGATTGAGGAGTTTAAGCAAGGCCGCAAAGGCTAATAGTGTTGGAATCCGGTAAGTAAGGAAGGTGATAATGGGATTACTTCAGGGAAAGATGAAGTATGCTGTAGTCATTTCATTTTAGCATTTCTGTAAGAGCAGTCTGTTCTGCTTTCAGCATGTTTGGGTTTGAACTAAAGATAAGGGGCTATGTTGTTTAATTTAGGAATGTTGTATCAGCCAATCAGGATGCTGGAACTGGGAGAAGGTT
Source organism: Hypanus sabinus (assembly GCF_030144855.1). Classification (NCBI taxonomy): domain Eukaryota; kingdom Metazoa; phylum Chordata; class Chondrichthyes; order Myliobatiformes; family Dasyatidae; genus Hypanus; species Hypanus sabinus. The sequence goes on along the minus strand of NC_082724.1, from coordinate 64,125,855 downwards.
CTAGAGAATGCTGGGCTGAGGGGTTTATTTGTGAGGGACACTGGTATGGGCCAAGGTCTTTTGGAAGAGCTGGGAGAGGACAGGAGGGAAGATGTCTGAGGATGCAATCCCTGTTGCACAAGGTGCTTTGTGCAGATGAACGACTTCAAGGTGAAAGGACCAATATCCTGTGGGGGAGCCCATTTGTTCAAGGTGAATTTGAGTGACATCGGAAGGTGGTGTGTGCTTTCATGCAGACCGTGTGTCCTGCATGCAAGTTAAGACAACTTCCAGATAAGCTCCAACTTGTGCACACATTTGGACTGGGCCCTTTTTATTCCACCCCCCTCACCCCCTGCCTTTACTTTTCCTACTAATTATTTGATAAAGCTGAAATTTGTAAATATATTTTCTTTATAATTGTACGCAGTGTACGATTTGTTACTTCTTGCCGGTGGCTGATTGCATGGGGGCAGTATTTACACAGATTGGGTTTCGGGAGGTTGAGACATCCCAACTTCTGAGTTTTGGAGGGACTCAACTCATTCTAACCCTAAATGTATGGAGTTTGATAAAGGTGTTTTTCTCACCACTGCAGCAAGGGGCTAACGGACTGTATCTCTAGAGATACCTGGTTAAAAAGGTGTTTCAGAACCTGGTGGACTACTCCAACAATGAAGAGAAGGGGAGATTGGTGATAACTGGGTGAGTATGGGTGAAGGAATTATTGGAATGAGTTGAGTAGGGAAGGGAGCGGGGACTGTGGATTGAGTGGAAGGGGTAGGTGGGTGAAAAACAGAAATTGACAAGGCAAAAAAAAAAGACAGATGGAGCCAGGTAGAGCAGAGGGTATAGCAATGGTGAGACAGGCTAGATGATAATAAGTAGGGCCACAAAGGAGTGCAGGAATCTGATAAGAAAGGTAGGTGATAATGGGAAGTTTTTTAAGGGAGAGAGGATGGAAAACCAAATGGGGGAGGGTTTTGATGGGTGAAATGCATTGTTTGTAGGTGGTTAGAACCAGGCAGAAATGGGTTAACGTAAATGAGGGCTCCATCTGCCTTTGTTCTTGGTTCCACCTATCACCCACCTATCTCTGTCTCCAAATTATCTCACCCCTCTCTATTCTATGATTCTCATTTTACATGTGACAATCCTGGAGTGTAGTTAAGGAGAAAGAAAGTTAATATAAACCGGCTGGAGGAAGAAGGATTTGTTCCCTACCTTTAGTAATTTTTGACTAGTAATCATACACAATACACCTGTGAACATTGGGAGTTAAACCAGCTAGGCTGAAAATTGAACTGGCAGTGATGTGAGAACACCGACCTTCTGGTTTTGACCAAGCACTGGGTCAGTATTTGAATTTTTTGAAGAGGAGCATCCTGAGTTACATGAGTAACCTCAAACCCACAGTTTCATGCCTCATGGAATTCCTTTTTAAATAGCTTCAAAAGCAGATTAGTATCTGCTATAAAATTGTTCAAAAGGACAGAGACACCAGATGGTATAGGAACTTGGCCCAGAAAATGTTATTGCCAAATGCTGGAAATCTAATTCACAGAGCTGAGTGGTCTGATAAATAAGACTGAGCAATCAGGAAAGTCTCACCAGTGACATTTCTTTGAGCCCAGGCTGGCTGTGGAAATGTCATCCTGTTGAAATCAGTCAGCAGCAAGTAGTAACAATTGCATTGATTAGTTGACAAGCATATAATTTTGAAATGTAAATATTACGAAGCTGAATTTGTCCATAGCATAGTATTGTTTAGCAAATGTAGCATGCACAATCACAATAATTCAGTGATAGAGAGATACAATATGGAAGCAAGCCCTTTGGCTCTCTGAGTTCACACTGACCATCCTACATTATTCCCATTTTTATTCTCCCCATTTCCTCACCAACTTCCCCCTCGATTCTACCACCCAATTACATACTAAGGGTAAATCACAGTGGCCAATTAACATATCATCCTGAATATCCATGGAAGGTGAGAGCATCTTTGGAAACTACAGCACAAAGAAGAAATACATGTTGTCACAGGGCAAATGTGCAAACTCCACACAGCTATGGTCAGGCATGAACCTGCATCCCTGACAATGGGAGCCAGCAGTTTTACTAGCTGTCTAACTGTGTCATCCTATTGGTTTTATGGATCATTATTAACTATAAATTGAAATGCAAATATTGCCACTGTACATAAAGTTAATAGACAAGGTCAACTTTGTGGGTCTACTTAGATGCCAGAGACAATTATCCAAGTGTACACTAATATCATTTATATATGGAAAGAATCTGCAGCATTTGTGTCATTTTAATGACCTCCTCCATGTATTAGAAATAAATAGAGGCACAGTAGATGTACATTAAGATTTACTGAAGAGTAAAGCAACAAAATATAATTGAACCAGGTAAAATATCTCAAATTTCCAATCATGCCCAAACACACAAGTACCTATAAAAAGTATTTATTCCTCTTGGAAGTTTTCATATTTGACTATTTTGCGACATTGAATCACAGTGGATTTAATTTGGATAAACAGAAAAGACTCTTTTGTGTTAAAGTGAAAACAAATTTCTACAAATTGGTCTAAATTGATCACAATTATTAAACACAAAATAATTGATAACATGATTACTCACCCCCTTCGAGTCAGTATTTACTTGAGGCACCTATAGCAGCAATTACAGCCTAGAGTCTGTGTGAATAAGTTTTCCATAAGCTCTGCTCATTTGGACATGACAATTTTTCACCATTCTTCTTTACAAAATGCTCAAGCTCTGTCAGATTGCATGAAGCTTGTGAGTGAACAGCCATTTTCAAGCCCAGCCACAAATTCTCAATTGGATTGAGGTCTGGACTCTGACTTGACCACTCCAGGACATTAAATTTGTTGTTTTTAAGCCATTCCTGTGTAGCTTTGGCTTTATGCTTGGGATCATTATATTGGTGGAAAACAAATCTTCCAAGTTGCAGTTCTCTTGCAAACAGCATCAGATTTTCCCTGAATTTTGCTACATTCATTTTACCCTCTACATAGACAAGCCTTCCAGGGCCTGCTGCAGTGAAGCATTCTCACAACATGATGCAGCCACCACCATGCTTCATGGTAGGGATGGCGTGTTTTTGATGATGTGCAGTGTTTGGCTTCTGCCAAACATAGCATTTAATCTGAAGCTAAAAAGCTCAATTTTTAGACCATCAGACCATAGAACCTTCTTCCAGCTGACTAGAGTCTCCAACATGTCTTCTGGCAAACTGTAGCCAAGATTTTGTGAATTTTTTTTTCCTTTGTCACTCTTCAGTAAAGCTGCAACTGGTGAAACATCCAGGCAACAGTTGTTGTATGAACAGTCTCTCCCATCACAATCACTGAAGTTTGTAACTCCTCAAGATTTTTCATAGGTCTCTTGGTGGCCTCCCTCATTAGTCCCCTTCTTCTACAGTCACTCAGTTTTTCAGGACAGCCTGCTCTGGGCAGATTTACTGCTGCGCCATATTCTTTCCATTTCTCAATGATTGACTTAACTGTACTACATGGGAATATCTTTTGTATCTCTCTCCTGACTTGTACTTTTCAATAACCTTTTCGCAGAGTTGCTTGGAGTGCACTTTGTCTTCATGATGTAGTTTTTGCCAGGATACTGATTCTCTAATAGTTGAAGCCTTCAGATACAGGTGTATTTTTACTACAATCAATTGAAGCAACTTGACTGCACACATGGTGATCTCCATTTACCTAATTATGTGACTTCAAAAACCGGTTGGCTGCTCCAGTGATGATTTAGTGTGTCATATTAAAGGGGGTAAATACATTTGAAAACAATTATTTTGTTTTACCTTTGTAAATAATTTAAATCATTTTGTAGATATCTGTTTTCACTTTGACACAAAAGAGTTTTTTTGTTGATCAGTGTCAAAAAAGCCAAACTAAATCAACTGTGATTCAATGTTGTAAAACAATAAAACATAAAAACTTCCAAGGTGGGTGAATACTTTTTATTGGCACAGTATATGTTTCTGGATAGTGTAATGAAGATGCAGAAAATGAAACTGTGTTGTCACAAATTAAAATGAAGAGGTGGATATTCTTCAAGGATGCTGGGACTTCATAGAACGGAAGAATACAATACTGTACCTTCAAAGTAAAATAAGAACTTTAGAGTTTCATCTGAATATATTAAAACATATTTATTTAGAGATATAGAGCTATTCATTAAAATGCTATTAAAGAATGTGAATACATTACATGAATCTATTAATGTCAATAGCTCATTGTCCAATATCTTGGTTATAGCCATTATAGAGTCATAGAGCACAACATCATAGAAACTACTTCAGCCAGTTAGTCTGTGCCAAACTGTTACTCTGCCTACGGGATCCCACTACCCAGCACATCTTTCCCTCCCCCCCCCCCCTTCTGCTTTCTGCAGGGATCACTCCCTACGCGACTCCCTTGTCCATTCGCCCCCCCCAAACCTTTCCACCGATCTCCCTCCCGGCACTTATTCTTGCAAGCGGAACAAGTGCTACACCTGCCCTTACACTTCCTCCCTCACCACCATTCAGGGCCCAGACAGTCCTTCCAGGTGAGGCAACACTTCACCTGTGAGTCGGCTGGTGTGGTATACTGTGTCCAGTGCTCCCGGTGTGGCCTTTTATATATTGGTGAGACCCGACGCAGACTGGGAGACCGTTTCACTGAACACCTACGCTCTGTCCGCCAGAGAAAGCAGGATCTCCCAGTGGCCACACATTTTAATTCCACGTCCCATTCCCATTCTAATTTGTCTATCCATGGCCTCCTCTACTGTCAAGATGAAGCCACACTCAGGTTGGAGGAACAACATGTTGTATACCGACTGGGTAGCCTCCAACCTGATGGCATGAATATTGACTTCGCTAACTTCCGTTAATGCCCCCCTCCCCTTCTTACCCCATCCCTGATATAGTTATTTTTCTCTCTTTGCCCATCACTCTGCCTGTTCTCCATCTCCCTCTGCTGCTCCCCTCCCCCTTTCTTTCTCCCTAGGCCTCCCATCCCATGATCCTTTCTCTTTTCTAGCTCTGTATCCCTTTTGCCAATCACCTGTCTGGCTCTCAGCTTCACCCCAACCTCTCCAGTCTTCTCCTATCATTTTGCATTTTCCCCTCCCCCTCCTACTTTCAAATCTCTTATTATCTTTCCTTTCAGTTAGTCCTGATGAAGGGTCTCGGCCCGAAACGTTGACAGCGCTTCTCCCTATAGATGCTGCCTGGCCTGCTGCATTCCACCAGCATTTTGTGTGTGTTGCTTGAATTTACAGCATCTGCAGATTTCCTCGTGTTTGTTATTCTGCCTAGTTGCATTCACCCACACCATAGTATTCCATACCCCTCCCATTCATGTACTTAACCAAGTTTTTCTTAAATGTTGAAATTGAACCTGTATTCACCACTACTACTAGCAGCTTGTTCCATATTCTCACCACCCTCTGAGTGAAGAAATTCTCCCTTAAGTTCCTGTAAAATATTTCACCTCTTGCTGTTAACAAATGGTCTCTAGCCTTAGTCTCACCCATTCTCAGTGGAAAGTGCTTTCTTGCATTTATCTTATTCAACCTTCTTATAACTCTGTACACCTCTGTCAAATCTCCTCTCATTCTGCTGTGCTCCAGGGAATAAAAACTTTCCCTGTAACTCAGGTCAAGTCCCAGCACCATCCTTGTAAATTTTCTCTTTCAATCTTATTGATATCTTATAGAGTCATAAATTCTATTGTTCTAGAGAGATGGACAGTACAGCAGCATGTTAAAAAGCTGCCCTGTAAGCTGTGAGCAATTATCAAATCATCTGTCTTCACGTAACAGGCCTTGAGTCTGAACTCAGTGTAGGTGCTGATGTTCACTACTGACCATGGAATAAAGATGCCATGTTCGCCCTGCTGGATAAAGTCAACCCCAGGTTTAGAGTCAGTATCAAGGCCTAGCTCTGAAGCAAGGTTGTCCTTTGGCAGGGAGGGAGGGGGAGGCAGGAAGTCCAGAACAAGCTACCCTAAAAAGTAGTGAAAAAAGCAGAATGATAAGCTATGCCTCCTCACTTAGTTTGTTGCTAACTTGGGTATGTAGAGCTTGTTTAATTGCAGTTCAAGTATCAAAAGTAGACTGTTTTCCTGAGTGCATTATAGAACCATAGAACAGTACAGCACAGTACAGGCCCTTCAGCCCTCCATGTTGTGCCGACCCATATAATCCTTAAAAAAAGTACTAAACCCACACTACCCCATAACCCTCCATTTTTCTTTCATCCATGTGCCTGTCCAAGAGACTCTTAAATATCCCTAATGTTTTAGCCTCCAGCACCATCCCTGGCAAGTCATTGCAGGCACTCACAACCCACTGTGTAAAAAAACTTACCCCTGATGTCTCCCCTAAACTTCCCTCCCTTAATTCTGTACATATGCCCTCTGGTGTTTGCTATTTGTGCCTTGGGAAACAGGTACTGACTATCCACCCTATCTATGCCTCTCAGAATCTTGTAGACTATCAAGTCCCCTCTCATTCTTCTATGTTCCAAAGAGAAAAGTCCCAGCTCTGCTAACCTTGCTTCATATGACTTGTTCTCCAAACCAGGCAACATCCTGGTAAATCTCCTCTGAACCCTCTCCATAGCTTCCTATAATGAGGTGACCAGAATTGAACACAATACTCTGAACAAATCTCTGGTGGGGTCTCACCAGAGATTTGCAGAGTTGCAACATGACCTCTCTACTCTTGAACTCAATCCCCCTGTTAATGAAGCCTAGCATCTCATAGGCCTTCTTAACTACCCTATCAACCTGTGCAGTGACCTTGAGGGATGTATGGATTTGAACCCCACGGTCCCTTTGTTCATCCACACTCTTAAGTAACTGAGCGTTAATCCTGTACTCAGTCTTCTGGTTTGTCCTTCCAAAATGCATCACCTCACACTTGTCCGGATTGAACTCCACCTGCCATTTTTCTGCCCAACTTTGCAGCCTGTCTATTTGTAACCTTCGACAACCTACAGCTCCATCCACAGTTCCTCCAATCTTCGTGTCATCCGCAAACTTTCTCACCCATTCTTCCGCCTCTACATCCAGGTCATTTATAAAAATCACAAATAGCAGGGGTCCCAGGATAGATCCCTGAGGCACTCCACTAGTCACTGACCTCCAGGCAGAATACTTTCCTTCCACAACTACCCTCTGCTTTCTTCCTTTAAGCCAATTTTTTTATCCAAACAGCCAAGGTTCCACTTATCCCATGCCTCATGACTTTCTGGATAAGTCTCTCTTGAGGGACCTTGTCAAATGCTTTGCTAAAGTCCATGTAGACCATATCCACTGCCCTACCCTCATCAATTTATTTTGTTACCTCTTTAAAAATCTCAATCAGGCTCGTGAGGCATGAACTTCCCTTCACAAAGCCATGTTGACTATCCATGAGTAGACTGTACTTCTCCAAATACTCGTAAATCCTATCCTTAAGAATCCTTTCCAGTAGTTTGCAGACCACTGACGTAAGACTCACCAGTCTATAGTTTCCAGGTTTCTCCCTATTACCTTTTTTAAACAAGGGAACTACATTTGCCATTCTCCAGTCCTCCGGCACTTCCCCTGCAGCCAAAGAAGATTTAATGATCATAGCTAATGCTCTTGCGATCTCTTCTCTCAATTCCCACAACAACCTGGGGTATATCATATCGGGCCCTGGGGATTTATCAACTTTAATGTTTTTAAGAAGATCCAGCACTTCTTCTTCCTTCATCTCCACATTGTCCAGCACACAGACCAGCTCTACTTCGACCTCATCCTGATCAAGATCCTTTTCACTTGTGAATATTGAAGCAAAGTATTCATTTAGGACCTCCCCAACCTCCTCTGCTTCCAGGCACATGTTGCCCTCTTTATCCTTTACCGGTCCCACCTTCGTTCTCGTCATCCTCCTATTCTTCACATACGCATAGAATGCCTTGGGGTTCTCCTTAATCCTACATGCCAAGGCCTTCTCATGCCCCCTTCGAGCTCTCCTAAGTCCTTTCTTTAGCTCCTTCCTGGCTACCCTATATTTCTCATAAGCCCTTCCTACTTCTTGCTTCGTATATCTAACATGTGCTTCCTTTTTCCTCTTGACGAGTTGCCTCACATGTTTTGTCAGCCACAGTTCCCTTTTCCTAGCATTTTTTCCTTGCCTCAGTGGGACAAACCTATCCTGAACCCAGCTCAAGTAGTCCGTAAACTTCTCCCACATTATTTTTGTGCTTTCCCCTTTGAACATCTGTTTCCAATTTACTCTTGCTAGTTCCTGCCTCATCCCTTCAAAGTTAGCCCTTCCCCAGTTAAGCACTTTACCATTTTGTCTAATTTTATCCCTTTCCATAGCTATGCTGAAGCTAACGGAGTTGTGGTCACTCTCACCAAAATGCTCCCCCACCAAGAGGTCTGTCACGTGACCAGGTTCATTACCCAGAATTAGATCCAGTATAGCCTCTCCTCTCATTAGCCGGTCCACATACTCTGTCACGAATCCTTCTTGAACACACCTGACAAATTCAGCCCCACCTATCCCCCTTGCACTCAGGAGGTGCTAGTCAACATGAATGAAGTTGAAATTACCCATAACTACTACCCTGTATTTCCTGCGCCATTCTAAAATCTGCTGCTTATCTGCTCCTTGATGTCCCGAGGGATATTTGGGGGCCTATAGACTACTCCTAGCACAGTGATTGATCCCTTTCTATTTCTGACTTCCACCCAGACTGACTCGGTGGACACTCCTTCGGCAGTGTCCTCCCTTTCTATAGCCGTGATACTATCCCTGACCAGCAATGCCACTACCCCCACCCCCGCTTTTCTACCTCCCATCCTATTCCTTTTAAAACACCTGAATCCCGGGACCTGCATCATCCAATCTTGCCCTTCATCCAACCAAGTTTCAGTAACGGCCACAACATCGTAGTTCCACATACTAATCCATGCTCTAAGTTCATCCTCCTTGTTCCTAATACTCTTAGCATTGAAATAGACACATTTAAACCCCTTTAACTGGCTACAATTATGTTCCGTCCCCTGCCTGTCTTTCCTCATCAACTCAGATCTCTTAGCATCATGCCCTTGTCCTTCTACCTTAATCCTTGCACTCACATTCTGATTCCCACCCCCCTGCCAAACTAGTTTAAACCCTCCCCAACAGCTCTATCAAACCTGCCCGGCAGGATATTGGTCCCTCTGGGATTTAAGTGCAACCTGTCCTTTTTGTACAGGTCACATCCACCCCAAAAGAGGTCCCAATGATCCAGAAATCTGAATCCCTGCCCCTTGCTCCAATCCCTCAGCCACGCATTTATCCTCCACCTCATTCAATTCCTATACTCACTGTTGCGTGGCACAGGCAGTAATCCCGAGATTACTACCTTTGAGGTCCTGCTTTTCAACTTCCTTCCTAACTCCCTGTAGTCTTCTTTCAGGACCTCTTCCCTTTTCCTACCTATGTCATTGGTACCAATATGTACCACAATCTCTGACTGTTCTTCCTCCCACCGCAGGATATCTTGGAGCTGCAGCTCCAGTTCCCTAACATGGTCCCTTAGTAGTTGCATCTTGATGCACCAGGTGTAGATGTGGCCGTCCAGGACGCTGGGAGACTCCAGGACCTCCCACATCTGACACCGACCACATAAAACTAGCCTCACACACATACTACCTCCTTTTGCATACTGCCTCCATACTGCCCCACCTCGTCCTGTTACCGCCGAAGCCCATGGAGCCAAAGCCCTTTCACTCTGCTGCCCGCTGGATACGGCTGCCTTCTTTTTAAACTGTTCGCGCTCAACAGGCGGACATCATGCGCCTGCGCAGTCTGGCCTCTCTCTTCCTCTGAGAACTCAAAATGTCTTCCAGCTGGAAATCCTTAGGTGCTCTCCCACTACCTTCTTGTTTCAAATCAAAAAGTCAAATGATTTCCTTCTTCAGCTTAATGCTCCTGTTGGATTGCTGCATAGGAAATTAATCCCAATTAGCCCAGAGCCCCTATCTCTTCACAATCCCAGGTAAGGTTTTAATAGATTCTCTGGATTGGGGCCACAGTTCCCGTACATTGGTCACTTTATTTAAGCCTTCTCCTTTGGGTTCCTCCCTCTGTAGCACCTACTCACCCATGTATCAATCTTTCTCTGACCCCTGATTGGCTTACCACTGTTGCAACATTGTCCTAAAGGCCCAGACACTGGCTCTGTTTCACATAGAGCATTCCAAATCCCTTGGGTTGAAGAACTGACCGGTAATATTTATTTATTGAGATATAGTGCAGAATGGCCTTTGAGCCGATCTGCCCAGCAACACCTGATTTAACCCTAACCTAATCACAGGACAATTTACAATGTCCAATTGACCTACAAAGCAGCATGTCTTTGGATTGTGGGAGGAAAGCAGAGCACCCAGAGGATACCCATGTAGTTATGGGGAGAATGTACAAGTTCCTACAGATTGCAGAGGGAAATGGGATCATTGTTCTACAATGTTTTAAGAAGCATCTACAATTAGTCATGCTTTGTTTTCTGATGGCAATGCTTTACAGTAATGAAGAGGAAAATTTGACTCCACTGCTTTTAAGCACAATAACGCTCACGAGGAGGAATAACTGAGAGAAGAGCTACGAAACACAGGCTGGACAATTGGTATAAGTGAAGAGTATTAACCCTTATACTGGCTGCCTTCTATACACTACCAAACACTTCAATTCACTTGAGCTGCTACTTTCAACTGTAATTTTTGTTTGTATTAACCAGTAAGTTCAGTAGCGATATGTACTTTTTTGAGGTATAGGCTCCACACATGCTTCTTTATCCTTCAGCACCGAGGATACAGCATTGAGGATCAACATTAACTCTCAATAGACAGACCATCCACTCATCCTTTAGATAACCCTCTCACCCTCGGGGAGGAGCTAGCTGCTAAAATATGAACTCTCTTCACTAGATGACCTTTCTCATAGCCTACGGAAGGTAGGTCAGTAGATAAACACATCCTAAGGCTGTAATATGGTGGGGAGAGGTCTGGAAAAAGTTTTATTTTGAGAGCTTCCATTCAGTGTGATGGCCAGGACTTTAAAGGAGGCTGTACGTTGCTAAACTTTGGAGAATAAACCAGGGTTGGGACTATAAACCAGGGATTAAAAAGTCATGGAGTCATAGAGCACCACTGCACAGAAATAGGCCCCTTGGCCCAACTAATCTTTGTTGAACTATTATTCTGTATAATACTATCAACCTGCACCCAGACCATGACCCTCATATCACTACTATCTGTGTATTTATCCAGATTTCTCTTAAATGTTGAAATCAAACCAGTAGCCATCATTTCCTCTACAGCTCATACCAAACTTTCATCACACTCTGAGTGAAGAACATCCTCCTCAGATTCCCCTTAAATGGTTCACTTTTCACCCTTAACCCATAACTTCTAGAACTGTTCTCACCCAATCTCAGTAGTAAAAGTCTGATTTCATTAACTTTATCTATATCCCTTTTAATTTTGTATACCTCTATCAAATCCCCCCCCTTATTCTCCAGGGAATAAAGTCTAACCTATTCCACCTTTCCCTCGATTCCTAGTATTCTTCAAATCCTAGCACACCTCTTGTAAATTTTCTCTTGACACTTTCAATCTTATTGATATATTTCCCGTAGGTAGATGACTAGAACTGTACATAATACTCCAACATTGCATTCCAAATATTTCATACAATTTCAACATAACATCCCGACTCCTGTACTCAATATACTCAAGCTCTTTTAATAATTCTAAGTATCTGTGACATCACTTTCAAGGAAATATGGATCAGTATTCCCAGATCTCTCTGTTCTACCGCACTCCTCAGTGCCCTACCACTCACTATGTAAGTCCCAATCCTGCTTTATCCTCCCAAAGTGAAACACTTCACAATTGTCTCCACTAAACTCCATCCGCCATTTTTTAGCACATTTTTTCCAGCTGGTCCAGATCCTGCTGCAAGCTTTGATAGTATCCATTATACCGCCAACCGTGGTGTCCCCAGTTTACCCCATTATAATTCAGATCATTTATATAGATGACGAAATATGAAAATTCAAACCTTGTTTACTCTTCCTGCAGCAATGTTTTTTTTCACAATTGATCGAAGTTACTGAATTGCAAGTGCTGTAAAATTCTATTTCAATCATTCAATTTTAAATCAACTGCACACTACATACAAGATAATGTCTTTATTTTACAATGGTGCAATGAAGCTGTGGTTTCCGAGCATGTCAGGTGAAACTCATTTGAAAAAATGTGCAATGCAGCCAATGTGTACCAGCCATAGGGTAATAAAATGGTTGTTTACTGAGGCAAATGGCATAGCCTTGATGTGAGTATTGCTGCACACATGCCTCTGAAGTGCAATGTATAGTTATGAAGAAAGCAAGCAGTGTGAACACTGCAGACAAACAGGCATTGCAGACTTACACCCTACTATCTTCATCTCTGCAGCAGAGAAAGAGGGGAAGAGGGATAACACAAAGATTGTGACATTAGTCAGCAGAACAATACACAACTGAACATTGGGACATATAATTCACTAAGTAATAAATTATATGAAAATACATATGTTGTTGAATTAAACAATGAGATCATTCAAACCATTTCAGAGTAACAATAGAAAAATGCAAAAGAAATCATTATTAAATAAAGAAATTCATCAGGTGCATCACTGTCACTGTTCTTTAGTTGCCTTCCAAAATATTTCCATCATTAAAGTTTTGAATTCAACAAGTACAGTAGTTTATCTCATACTCAAACTTGTCATGGAATAATCTACTAAATAGAGTGCTCAAATTGGTTGCCCAGTTCCTTCTGTCTATTAATTCATTTAGAACAAGGGCATCAGCAATTTGATATTCGATCATTGAATATACTCATAAAATTGAATAGCTTCAAATCCACAATTAGAAGTTTATCTGTACCTGGACACTTACAATTTTAGCTTTCTCAACATACATCAGTGTTAATAAACTTCATTCTAATTCTGACAAGTGAAAATAAAGAGGGAAGAGACAGAGAGGCAATCACATGAGTAATTTTCTTTCTGCTCCAATATTTGATATTATAGAAAACGTACCTTGTCACACAATTCCACATATATGAGATAAAGATACATAACAGAAATGTATATTTTATACCTGTGGAACAATGAGAAGAGCATATTGTGTTCCTACAAAAAAAACTTACAATGGACTGTCTGGAATGAGTAGCAGGAAGAAGTTCATTTTAATGACGCGAATTAAAATATAGGTTTAAAATTCTGAACTAAGAGACCGAGGAAGAAGTTCTTTTGCATTGATAAGGGAACTGCAGAAACTCTAAAGATTATTTATGAGATCTTCAACTTTGATATTAAACTTGATCACTGCTGAATGATAAGCATCAGGCATCATAAGGAGATATGATAATGGGGAGAATACTGTTTACATTTGGGGATCATGACTATTCACAGCAGATAAGAGGATACAAACAGGCTTTGAGGACAGAGAAGAGGAGAACAATACAAAGTATGAAAAAACAATGTATATAACCCTTACCCCCTCCCCTTAACCCCTCCCCCCTAACTGCCCTATAGAAAAAAATAGAAAGAAAGAAAGAAAGAAAGAAAGAATGCCTGGTTGTTGGAAGATCTCCATATACATATTAAAGTTATTACGAATTCCATGGAGCATGTGGAGATCTTCCAACAACCAGGCAGCAATTGTATCTTAATGGAAATGACTGTAAATCCATCATTGGAAAAATGTAAAATAAATAGTAACATAGTAAAAATATTTAATATGTAGTTTACAATGTGAATAACATTACAGTACTTGCATTGTTATTAAATTTTATAAAGGAGGAATCTAATTTGTGTAACAAGGGCCAGTATTTATCAGATAACTGTCATAGTCATCTGTGATTACTGGTTCAACAAATGTATAACTATATATAACTATCTGTAGATGATATGCAATTTATTGAATGACAATCATCCACTATTCGAGTAACATCATATAAGAGAGAAAGGTACACAAATAGATGCATGTTATAAGATAACCTACCTTCAGTATGGGCTTCTTTTTCATTTCATGTAGTTTATTTTATATGTGTTTTCAGATTAGCCCCTTTCCTAAATATACAAATTCCCTGCCACTAATGTTGCAAAAAGTTTATTATCAACTAGATACTTGATATACAGGGAAGCTGTATATCTCTAGTTTGGTTGTCTCTAGTCAAATGGCTAAACAGTATAATTGTATGACTGGAAAGTACACACATTAATTTTGTAGGCACAACCAGACTATTGAGTTTTGGCACAAGCTGGTACAATCAAAAATTGTGGGAAAGATTTGCACAAGGGTTTGATGGATGTAAAAATGTTGTTTATCAATAAAGCCCCTGTGATATTCCCCCAGGTTCTTTGAAAAATACATGGGCAATTTGTTAGGTATAGTAAGACTAGTTATTTAACAAGCAACATCTGTAAGTCATGGGCAAAACATATGACCTGGATGCTGGGAACAACTTTTGTGGGCAATGAGTTTATCAAAGATGATATATACAAACCATTGACTTAAGTACTATTGATCCAAACTTAACACTTGCTTGAGAGCTGAAAGTGTGAAATAAATAACGCAGTAAGAAGGTAAATGCAAATTGCACACCATATTAAAGGCATGATGTTGTTCCAATTTGCATGAAGAATTTATGTTTTTGTCACCGAGTGAAGAAGTGATATAGAAAATCCAGTTACCAACAAGAGAAAACCTGCAGCTGCTGGAAATCCGAGCAACACACACAAAATGTGGGAGAAAGTCAGCAGGCCAGGCAGCATCTATAGAAAAAAAGTACAGTCGACGTTTGGGCCAAAACCCTTTAAGAACTGCAGAAAAAAAAGCTGAGGAATAGACTTAAAAGGTGGAGGGAGGGGAGAGAGAAACACAAGGTGAAACCTGAAGGGAGAGGGATAAAGTAAAGTGCTGGGAAGTTGTTTGGTGAAAGAGTCAGAGGTCATGGAAGAAAGAAAAGGAGGGAGGAACACTAGAGGGAGGCGGTGGTGGGAAAGCAGAAAAGGTGAGAGAGGGCAAAGGGGATGGGAAATGGTGGAGAGGGGGGTGGGACATTACTGGAAGTCTGAGAAATCAATGTTTATGCCATCAGGTTGGAGGCTACCCAAACAGAATATAAGGTGTTCCTCTGACCTAAATGTGGCCTCATCACAACAGTGGAAGAAGCCATGGATAGACATATTGGAATGGGAATGGGAAGTGGAATTAAAATGGGTGGCCACTGGGAGATCCCACTTTTTCTGGCAGATGGAGCATAGGTGCTTGGTGAAGCGGTCTCCCAATCTACGTCGGGTCTCACTGATATACAGGAGGCCACACTGGGAGCACCGGACACAGTACATGACCCCAACATTCTCACAGGTAATGTGTTGCCTCACCTGGAAGGATTGTTTAAGGCCCTGAATGGTAGTGAGGGAGGAGGCTGGAGGATGGGGTGAAGAGCACATGTGTGTGAAATGGAAGATCAGTGATTGAGGGCAGCATTGATGGTGAAGGAAGGGAAGCCCCTTTCTTTGAAAAAGGAGGATATCTCCTTCATTCTAGGATGAAAAGCTTCATCCTGAGAGCAGATGCGGTGTAGATGGAGGAACTGAGAGATGAGGGTGGCGTTTTTACAAGTAACAGGGTGGGAAGAGGTATAGTTCAGGTAGCTGTGAGAGTCTGTGGGCTTATAATAGACATCAGTGAATAAGCCGTCTCCAGAGATACAGACAGAGAGATCGAGAAAGGGGAGGGAGGTGTTGGAAATGGACCAGGTAAATTTGAGGGCAAAGTGGATGAAATTGATGAGTTCGGCATGAGTCGAGGAAGCAGCACCAATGCAGTCATCTATGCAGCATAGAAAATCCAATTAATTCCTTTGACAATATTAATTAGCCAATCTGTGATCCATATGGATGTTGCATAGTAAAAAATCACACCTGCCAAAAGCTAAACAAAACAACCCTAAATTTTCTGCATCTTGCATTTGATCTACCTGCTGAGTTCAAAGTTATATTATGAATCACTAATCAGCAAACTCCAGGAAGCCAGCTCCAACCTCATCAACAAAGCTGGGTACCACAGCAGAACCTGACATGTAATAGATATAAGCCTCAAAATTCTGAAATTTTTGATGGCAGGTGACCGACTTAGCAGGGTGTCAAAGCTGTCAAAAACAGAGTTCCTTACATTCACAAACACTTCAAAACATATTAAAAATAATCAAACCATCAAGCATTGATAACAACACTAAAATAATCTAACTAAATAAAATTAATTTATTGTTTTTTTTATTTATAGATATAGCACTATATAACTGGTTCTTCTGACTCAACAAGCCCATGCTGCCTAATTACATCATGTGACCAATTAAGCTACTAATCTGCGCATCTTTGGAATGTGGGAGAAAACCAGAGCACCTGGAGGAAACCCACAGGGTCATGGGGAGACCAGCCAAACTCCTTATAGAGAGGAGCAGGAACTGAACCCAATTTAAAGGATTTTTATTATCTATTTCTGTCATAGCCCTTCCTCCCATTGAACTCAGAGGTTTCTGCATCAGATCCAATTCTCTCACTGAATTGCAATGGTGCAGTTTAGTCAGAAAGACACTGTTGAAGAGCTGTAAGGAAGTTATGGATTTTTGTGTCTATACACTCATGTATGGAAACCCTTGAGTTGTTGGTATATGTGAGGGTTTGGATTTAGTGCAACTGCTAGGAGGTCAAGATGTAACTGCTGACATTTTCCAAAGACATCTGGGCTAGTAATTTTAACTGTATATGTGTCTAGAAATTGGATTGCAAAGTACTGTTTTAACTGCTAAGAAACTCATTTTGATGTTTTTCTAAGAAAATTGGGAAACACTCTCATTCTGCAACAACCACACAGTTTGTCAAGAACAATCCAACATTTACGCTGACAAATGTGGTATGTCAGTATGGCACATAGGGCAACACTGAGTGGTATCAGCTATTGTACCAAGCAATGCATACAAAATGCTGGAGCAACTCAGCAGGCTAGACAGCATCTATGGAAAAGAGTACACGTGATGTCTTGGCCCAAAACATCAACTGTACTCTTTTTCATAGATGATGCCTGGCCTGCTGAGTTCCTCCAGCATTTTGCGTGTGTTACTTGGATTTCCAGCATCTGCAGATTTCTTTTGTTGGCTATTGTACTAAGCTCCTTTGGAGTGTTGGCAGCTGAAAATGGAACTCAGTTTGTTATTTCAAGAAGATTGACTGCTTACAAAGAACCTGTATTTCCATGATGCTGCATTCACTGCAGCTGGACTGTTGAAAGGACTACTTGTCAGAATCAGAATCAAAATAAGGTTTAGTATCACTGGCACATAGTATATTGTGAAATTCATTGTTTTGCACTAGCAGTACATTGCAATACAGAATAATAAAAACTATAAATTACAATAAAGTAAAATAAATAAGTAGTACAAAAAAGAGCAAAAAATCTGACATAGTGTTCAAAACTCAAAGTAAGTTTATTATCAAGGTATACAACCATATACAACTGTGAGATTCACTGAATCACCTTTTAAGGGTGTTCTGGATACTGAGGAGGCTAGTGCCCGTGATGGCTGAGTTTAAAACTTTCTGCAGCTTTTTCCAATCTTGTGCATTGGCCCCTCCATACCAGATGGTGATTCAACCAGTTAGAATGTTCTCCATGGTATAGTTGTATAAATTTGCAAGTGACTGGTGACATACCAATTCTCCTCAAACTCTTAATGAAATATAGTCACTGTTATGCTTTTTTTGTAATTGCATCAACATGCTGGGCCCAAGATAGATCCTCAGGTATGTTGACACCCAGGAACTTGAATCTGCTCACCCTTTCCACTTCTGATTCCTCGATCAGTACTGGTGTGTGTTCCCACGACTTCCCCTTCCTGAAGCCCACAATCAGTTTCTTGGTCTTACTGATGTTAAGTGCAAGGTTATTGCTGCGACACTACTCAACTAGCTGATCTATCTCACTCCTGTATGCCTCTTCATCTCCATATGAAATCTTGCCAACAATATTTGTCATGGCAAATTTATAGATGGTGTTTGAGCCATACCTAGCTATGCAATTGTAGGTTTAGAGAGACTAGAGCAGTGGGCTAAGCTTGTACCCTTGAGGTGCATTAGTGTTGACCTTCAGTGAGGAGGTGATGTTATTTCCACTCCGCACAGACTATAGCTTCCCAGTGAGAGTGAGGAAGTCAAGGATCCCATTGCAGAGGGAGGTACAGAGGTCCATAATTTGGAAACTGTTGATTAGAACTGAGGGTATGATTGCCTTGAATGCTGAACTATTGTTAAGAAACAACAACCTAACATAGGTATTACTATTGGCCTGGTGATCCAATTCTGAGTGTAGAGCAGTGAGACTGCATCCCCCGTAGTTCTATTGTGGTGATAGGCAAACTGCAGTGGGTCCAGGTCCTTACTTAGGCAGGAGTTAATTCTAGCCATGACCAACCTTTCAAAGCCTTTCATCACAATATATCTAAGTGCCACAGCGTGTTAGTCATTGAGGGAGATCACACTGCTCTTCTTGGCACTGGTATGGTTTTTACCCTTTTGAAATGAGTAGGAAACTTCAAGTGCAGCAGTGAGGGATTGTAGATGTCCTCGAAGACTTCCCACCAGTTGGTTGGCATAGATTTTTAGAGCCCTACCAGGTACACCATCAGGGGCTGACACCTTGCAAGGATTCACCCTCTTAAAAGATGTCACATTTCATACAATTGTTAAGGTTGGCTGGGAACTTCAAAGTGTTCAACAAGTTTGTACAGCAACTTTAGCTAAGGAATAGTCCTATTACCATAGATGTTTGGGTGCATTATGTCAACTGGAGATGCAGAGATGCAGGAAACGCACTCAAAGCAACATCAAAATGGTCCTAAGTCTTATCCCCCAAGACTGTTGAGAAAGCCACACCCCTATGTCAAGTTCCCTGAGCTATAATAGTCTGGAGACAGAGTTCCTACAAATCAAGAGTGATAACTTTTTCTGACCTGCTTAGTACAGAGCTGAAGGCACACGACTATGCCTACAATGCCCTTATGGTCTTATATATTTTAAGTGGCGGATTTTTTACCAGGGAGGACCAGTCTAACAATCTAATTACTTCTGTGCGTCAATTAGGTGAAACGCATTTGACTTTAAATGGATACTGATACTTTTGGGCACCTACAAAATTCCACGATTTAGTAGCTGACTGGCTTGTTTAAATTGTTATCAAATAACAAGTCAATATTGGTTTTCTTATTTAAAATGCAGTGCATCATGACAGGTGTTTGTGTATGTTCTGATAATTGCTTGGTGTGGTGCATGGCCAAGTGGTTAAGGCGTTGGTCTAGTGATCTGAAGGTCGCTAGTTCGAGCCTCAGCTAAGGCAACATGTTGTGTCCTTGAGCAAGGCAATTAACCACACATTGCTCTGCGACAACACCAGTGTCAAGCTGTATCAACCTAGTGCCCTTCCCTTAGACAACATCGGTAGCATGGAGAGGGGAGACTTGCAGCATGGGCAACTGCCGGTCTCCCATACAACCAAGGCGCAAATCCATGGTCTCTCAAGACTAATGGATAATTGCTTGAATTTATTTTTAATTCCCTGGAGACTCAATATTAGTTTTTGTTTGATTCAGCTGTATCTCATCATTGATCTTTAACTACTTAATTGTCTTACAATTTAAACACTTCTTTGCAAAGTTTGTTAATTAAGATGCCATTTTTAAATTTTAAATTTTCAATTTAAAAATTGCTCATTTTTCCTCTCTGAATTCTTATTAGTGATTTTTCTTCCCAAAAAACATCCAGCTCCTAAGTAGATTGGATTAACTTTTCATGGAAATCTATTCAAGATGTTTGTAATCATAAATTGAGAAAAAATGATATTGACATTTTTGTTTTCTGTACAATTTTGAAATTTCTCATGAAAAATGTAGATTTTTATCAAGCAAGAAATCAGACAACATGTTTCAGATTTTGTGGTAGTATCCCTGAAGATGAATGTGCATCAAATCTGAAACAAACGGTAGCTTCCAACATCCCTGATATCAGATATTTAAAGTCAATTTATTTCATTCTGCTTTTTCCGTTTTGGCCAGATAACATTTTGATCACAAAAAAATCACAATCATCTTTTTAAATATTTCCCAATTAAGCTCTTTGATAAATGTGTTTCAAATTTCATGATTTTACCTCATATCTTGCAGACACAAGGTTTGCCTCCTTTTCAAGTCAAGTCAACTAAACCGTTCTTATCATTTTTGAAGGTCTTGGTTTAAGCCCACAATGTTGATGGTTTATTTCCTTTCAAAGATATTGACTGACTTGAGTTCTTCCAGCATTTTGTGTGCATTACTCAAGACTTCTAATACCTGCAAAATCTCTTGTGTTTATAATTTTGTCCAAGCCAGCTGGAAGCAGTAGTGAATTTCATTATCTTGAGAGGTGGCTCTCAAGATATGGAAATGGACAATGTAAACCTTTACTGCGGTAAGGCAATATCATGCAACAGTACAGGTTAACAGGGTCCTTTATTTTGCAGATGTTTAGCGTAAGGCTGATTTATTTCATATGCTTTAGTCAACAAGTCAGCAATTACTTGGACTTATTTAGACAAACAAACATCAGCGATGCACTGCAGCTTGGAGACTGAGGGTGGAGTAATTTTAATACTGAAGTAGAAAAAATATAGGTTGAATAGTTTCTTATTTGTCCTGCAGATTATCTCCACTCAAGGGGAATCTTACTGGAGATGAGATGCAATATTTTGATACTTACTGGTGGAGATGCAATATTGTGTATGTTTACTGGAGATGAGGTGCAATATTGCAAAGAGAAAAGGGTTGTAATGATGAGACAATTTTGCCTAATCATATTCTGCACTGGAATTACTTTTATGGTGGAGTATTGGTTAGAATTACTGCTTGAATGCCATTAGTAGCAGATGTATAGTGTTGATAAACTTTTGAAGGCAATCAGACCTGGGAAGATCAAGCCAGTTTTTCTTAAGAGTCCATGCAGAGCGCTTTATACTATAGCCTGCATTTATCTTGGAATTGTTGTGAGGTGAAGATAATATCTGCTGTGTTTCTTGATGGATGGAATCAGCACTGTGAATCATGGAGCAGCTGGAAGTAGGCAGAAGCCAATGACATTCATGATCACTTTTTCTGTGGTACATGACTCTTCTGATGCTAACATGAATCACATTTATCTGTTAAAGATGGTCATGATCAAAGTGTCTATATTCTCAAATGTGGTGCTTGAAGTTGTGAAGGATTTACAGTCTTCGTCGAGAAGTTGGGTTGGAACATTTGGTCTTGAAAGCATTGAAAACATAGAAACATAAAAAACCTACAGCACAATACAGGCCCTTCAGCCAAACATGTCCTTACCTCAGAAATTACCTAGGGTTACTCATTTTCCTCCATTTTTCTGAGCTCCATATACCTGTCTAGGAGTCTCTTAAAAGACCCTATCGTATCCGCCTCTACCACTGTCGCCGGCAACCCATTCCACACACTCACCGTTCTGTGTAAAAAGCTTACCCCTGATTATCTCCTCTGTACCTACTTCCAAGCACCTTAAAACTGTGCCTTCTCATGCTAGCCATTTCAGCCCTGGGAAAAAGGGTCTGACTATCCACGCGATCAATGCCTCTCATCATCTTATACACCTCTATCAGGTCACCTCTCATCCTCCGTCGCTCCGAGGAGAAAAGGCTGAGTTCACTCAACCTATTCTCATAAGGCATTCTCCCCAATCCAGGCAACATCCTTGTAAATCTCCTCTGCACCCTTTCTATGGTTTCCACATCCTTCCTATAGTGAGGTGACCAGAACTGAGCACAGTGATCCAAGTGGGGTCTGACCAGGGTCCTATATAGCTGCAACATAACCTCTAGGCTCTTAAATTCAATCCCACGATTGATGAAAGCCAATGCACTGTATGCCTTCTTAACCACAGAGTCAACCTGCACAGCAGCCTTGAGTGTCCTATGGTTTCGGACCCCAAGATCCCTCTGACCCTCCACACTGCCAAGAATCTTACCATTAATACTATATTCTGTCATCATATTTGACCTACCAAAATGAACCACCTCACAATTATCTGGGTTCAAACTCCATCTCCCACTTCTCAGCCCATTTTTGCATCATATCAATGTCCCGCTGTATCATCTGACAGCCCTCCATACTATCCACCATAGCTCCAACCTTTGTGTCATCAGCAAATTTACTAACCCATCCCTCCACTTCTTCATCTAGTCATTTATAAAAGAGTGGCGGGTCCCAGAACAGATCCCTGTGGCACACCACTGGTCACTGACCTCCATGCAGAATATGACCTGTCTACTCTTTGCCTTCTGTGGCAAGCCAGTTCTGGACCCACAAAGCAATGTCCCCTTGGATCCCATGCCTCCTTACTTTCTCAATAAGCCTTGCATGGGATACCTTCATCTACTGTTCTACCATCATCAATGTGTTTAGTCACACTCGTAAGGCACGACCTGTCTTTCACAAAGACATGCTGACTATTTCTAATCATATTATGCCTCTCCAAATGTTCATAAATCCTGCCTCTCAGGATCTTTTCCATCAACATACCAACCACTGAAGTAAGACTCACTGGCCTATAATTTCCTGGGCTATCTCTATTCTCTTTCTTGAATAATGGAACAACATCCTCAACCCTCCAATCCTTCAGAACCTCTCCAGTCCCCATTGATGATGCAAAGCTCATCACCAGAGGCTCAGCAATCTCCTCCCTTGCCTCCCACAGTAGTCTGGGATACATCTCGTCTCCCAATGACTTATCCAACTTGATGCTTTCCAAAAGCTCCTGCACATCCTCTTTCTTAATATCTACATGCTCAAGCTTTTCAGTCCGCTGTCAGTCATCTCTACAATCACCAAGATCCTTTTCTGTAGTGAATACTGAAGCAAAGTACTCATTAAGTACCTCCGCTATCTCCTTCGGTTCCATACACGCTTTTCTACTGTCACACTTGATTGGTCCTATTCTTTCACGTCTTATCCTCTTGCTCTTCACATACGTGTAGAATGCCTTGGGGTTTTCCTTAATCCCGACCGCCAAGGCCTTCTCATGGCCCCTTCTGGCTCTCCAAATTTCTTTCTTGAGCTCCTTCCTGCTAGCCTTATAATCTTCTAGCTCTCTATCATTACCTAGCTTTTTGAACCTTTCATAAGCTCTTCTTTTCTTCTTAACTAGATTTACAACAGCCTTTACACACCATGGTTCCTATACCCTACCATCCTTTCCGTCTCATTGGAACGTATCTATACCTCATATTTCCTCTTACTCCAATTAAGCACTTTCTTAACTTGTCTGTTCCTATCCCTCTCCAATGCTATGATAAAAGAGATAGAGTTGTGATCACTATCTCCAAGATGCTCTCCCACTGAGAGATCTGACACCTGACCAGGTTCATTTCCCAAAACCAGATCAACTACAGCCTCTCCTCTTGTAGGCTTATCTACATATTGTGTCAAGAAACCTTCTTGAACACACCTAACAAACTCCACCTCATCTAAATCCCTTGCTCTAGGAACATGCCAGTTGATATTTGGGAAATTAAAATCTCCCACCACGATAATCCTCTTATTATCACACCTATGCACGTTATGGCTATAGCAAGTCTCCAGCCATCATTACACTTAATTCTGTTTTTTTTGGGTCACAGTTTTTTTTCTGTTGATTGGTGCAGGTGGTACTGTAGAGTTTGATGTGCATTCAACAGAGGCATACACTCAGTGGCCACTTTATTAGGTATGGGAGGGGAACTGAATTTATTTTGTCTGCTGCTACAGCCCATCCACTTCAAGGTTTGACGTGTTGTGCATCAGAAATGCTGTTCTGCACACCACTGTTGTAACACGTGGTTATTTGAGTTACTGTCAGTTTCCTTATCAGTTGGAAATGGTATGACCACTCACCTCTGACTTCTCTTATTATCAAGGATTTTTGCCCACAAAACTGCTGCTCACTGCATGCTTTTTCTTTATTGCACCATTCTCTGTAAACTCCAGAGACTGTTATGAGTCAAAATCCCAGAAGAACAGCAGTTTCTGGGATTTTTAAATCGCCCTGCCAAGGAAATGACAATTATACTTCAGTCAAAGTCACTTAGGTCACATTTCTGATGTGTGGTCTGAAAAACAAATGAACTTCATGAGCATGTCTGCATGCTTTTATGCCGCCACAATTGGCTGATTAAATATTTGCATTAACAAACAAGTGTACAGGTGTACCTAATAAAGTGGCTACTGAATGTATATATATTTTTACACCAATTGCAATGTCCAGTTATTTGGGCTGCAAAGGTCTACTGTTCCCTATGTAAGTGTTCCATTTCCTAGATGTATACTGCTTAAATGATTTCCAGTGGTTTCCTACTAGATAAAACAAATTATTGTCTTTGTTCAGAATGACTGATCTAATATGGAAGAGCTTCAGATATATATAGTGGGATCACGTGGCAGAAAATACTTCGGAGAAAAAAAGTAATAAAATAAAAACAAACAGATTAATTTTGAATGTTAATTAAAGTTGCTCTCAGCAACATGATAAATATCAAGTAGATCAGCTGCTAGGATTTGAAATTCATCATATTCATAGTTAGAACCAGGGCAGTTTTAACAGAAAGAAATTTAACATCATAGGACGTTGTTCCTTCAAAAAATATTCAATGAAGAACATGATGAAACTCAAATTGGTTCTGGCAGTGAGCTAATTACAATTGTCCATTTATTTTTCAGAAACATTCTTACAATGAGCTCTCCACAGATTTCTTAACCTTGGTGGATTAAAGCCTGCAATATGAATTCTATTGTAACCTGGTCTGAAGTTGTATGTGTTATATTTGTTCTTAATAAAGACAAATTTTGTGCGGGTTTTAAAAGCTAGCACATTTATTTACAGTTAAAGGCTTCTAGCTTGACACCTGCATCTGCGACTAGCCCCCACGTCACTTCCAGTTTTGGATGAATCGCTCGTGTTGCACAATGGGAATTATGAGTGACCTGATTATGTGCACACATAACACCCCTTCTCCCTTTAAAGGAAAAACAAATACAATACTATGTCCTCAAAAACCTGCAAGAAACAATAATGCTTTCTAGCAAAGATATTTATATTAACTTCAATTGTAATGAGCAATACAGTCCATTATTCTCTCACAAACTCTCTATCTATCTCGGAAATGGTTTGATGATCCTTTTTAATCTGCTATTTGTCTGCATAGATGTATTGTTTTCACCCAAGTGTTAATATTAGTGTATTTCTGAGAACACTGAAGAACGTCTGTTGGCCTCTGTTGTATTGGCAAGTGACGTGTCACAGCAATGGCTTGGAGCTTATGGTCATAGATTCTCACCGTTCCTTCTGAGAGGTGTTTCTCGCTCCATCTGGATCTAGTAGGAAGATGGAGCAAATTCCTCTTGCACATACAGTATCCTGGTGGTGTGTGGACACATGGACCATGTGACTGAATCCTGATCTTGGATTTGCACTTGATCTCCAGATTTCAAGACTGATAAGCTTTTTGCAGTCTTGTCATGATACTGTTTCTTATTTTCCTTCCCTTTCTCTTTAGCCAATTTGACCTTGTGTGCTCCTTTAGGTGTCAACAGGTTTCTGTGCACTAGAAGGTTAGTGCGTATGTGTTGACCCATCAGTATTTGGGCTGGTGAAAGGCCATTTTGCAGTGGTGCACTTTTGTAAATCATCAGACTTTTGTGGAAGTCCTCTCATCCACCTTGCACCATCTTCATGAGGCCCTTTATTACCTTGACTAAACTCTCTACTGGGCATTAGATTTTGGGTGGCATGGGCTTGAAGGTATATGTTGAAACTCCCTATCATTGACAAAGGACTCAAATTCACACCTTGAAAATTGTGGACCATTGTCTGATACTAACTCACGTGGAACTCCCATACTGGCAATTTAAAATGCTTTCTCTTGATGGCTTTATTGAGATCTCTTGAGTCTAGACATTGCTTCATTTTTCTTTAGCACAATGATCAGTAAGCTCACCCAATCTATTGGTTCCTTAATTTTCTGTATGACATTTATCCATTCCATGCATGCTACTTCTTGTTTGAGTTTGTCCCTAAGTGCAGAATAAACTTTCCTGCATGCATGAACAACAGGAGCCACTGTCTCATTTATTATGAATTCTGTGTACACGAGGTAGGCATCCGAGCTTCTCAAAGACATCTATGTACTCTTCCATAAGTGAAGTGTGGTCATCTTTGGTCTATGGTACCAAAACTTTTGTTTTTGGTACAAAAACTCTTTTCACATTCACTCAGACCTAATATTGGCTGTCACAAACAAGAGAAAATCAGCAGACGCTGTGCTTGCTAATATTGGCTGTACTTGCTTTTCAACAATAAATAGCTGTGCCATTTACTGCTGTCCTTTGTGTTTGAAGGTCCCTCTGCAGTTCCCTTTTACTGGAATGTTCTCTCCAGTATAGCTTGTCACTTTTAACTTCACTGGGTAAATCTTGCTCTTTACTTTGAGAGTCCTGTAAACATCCATAGACAACAGATTCACCTGGGCTCTGGTGTCAAGATTGAATGGAATTATTGTCTCATTCACAGGTACTGGAACAATCCATTCTGTCTTACCAACACCAGCAGTCTGTAGAGAACCCACAAAGACTTCCTCCTTTCCTCAGCAACCGTGTGTACCTTTCTCTTGGTAGCCCAGCTTTGCATTAGATTGCAAAATGATTCCTCTTTGCACAATTATTGCAAAACTTTTTATAAGCAGGAATGTCTTTGGGATGTGCCTATCTCCACATTTGCTGTTTCAGCAAGCTCGTTGCTATGCTGTTGCTTTTGGGAAATGTCATGTGCTCTGCCCCTCTGCTTTCACAGCGTGCACTGTTGTTTCTGCCCTGTGCAGGTCCTTTGCTTGTGATTATGTGATCTCTGCTGCTCTACACATAGCCATACTTTTCCAGTGTTAAATCTTTTTCATGGAGTAATCTTTCTTTGAGCCCATTATTTGAATTTGTGCAAACTATTTTGTCTCTAATTAGTGAATGTCACAAATCTCCAAACTCACAGGACTTACTCAGTGTGGAAGCTCAGCTAAGTTTTGGTCAAAGCTAACACCTTGTTTCTGTTAACAGAAAAAGAACTTGCATCTTTTAAATGCGATGTTTTTATTTGGGACAAAATACTCCTCAAATTTTGACGTCAGAGTGTCCAAAGTCAAGGCTGTATCATCAATTTGAAAGTTGTCAAAGACGTCCAAAGCACCTTTGCCAATTATAGATAGATAGATGCTTTCAAATTTTCATGCATCTCTCCAGCTCTGCTCGCCACTAAATATATACTGATTCGCTGTTTGAAGCACTTCCAGTTATCAACTAGATTGCCAGTAAACACTAATACGTGCTGGAGGACTTAGCTTATCTATGACAGGCGTTTACCTAGATTTATCTCGGTGAATTATGTAAATTCCTTGGCCCAAGGTGTCCTGTTGCCACACTGACTGATCTCACTTGCTTCTAACACAGTCTTTTTTATTCCCTGTTGCAACTAGCGTCTCTTTCTTAGTTGCTTGTGTTATTCAGTTATGCTTGATATTTACACCTCATACTGACTTCTGACAACATGTTATATTTGTTCTAAATAAAGACAAACTTTGCATGGATTTTAAACACTAACATATTTATTTACAGTTAGAGGTTTCCAGCTCACACCTGTATCTGCGACCAGCCAACGTGTCTCTTCCAGTTCCAGGTGAACTACCACATTGCACACTGTAAGTTCTTTATAGATACATACATAACACAGAATGTATTAAAGCTAGAGATGAACTGCTAAGCACTATAGGCATGTGCTTACATTGTACAAAATAATTCACTATTTGGCATTATCTGCAAGTATGGCAAAACACACTCAGTGGCTACTTTATTAGGTATGCCTGTACACCTGCTTATTAATGCAAATATTCAATCAACTAATCATGTAGCAGCAACTCAAAGTACAAAGACATGGTTAAGAGGTTCAGTTATTATTGACACCAAAAATGGGGGAGAATTATGATCTAAATGACTTTGACTATGGAATGATTGTTGGTGACAGATGGGGTGGTTTGAGTTTCTCAGAAACTACTATTTTCCTGCGATTTTCACACACAACATCCTCCAGAGTTAATAGTGTGAAAATTTAAAAAAAACATCCAGTTAGTGGCAGTTCTGTGGGCAAAAATGCATAGTTATCAGGAAAGTTCAGGGGAGAATGGCCAAACTTGTTCAAGCTGCCAAGAGGGTGACATTAACTCAAATAATCATGCATTACAATAGTTATGTGCAGAAGAGCATCTCTGAATGCACAACGTGTCAGACCTTGAAGTGGATGAGCTACAGCAGCAGAAGACCATGAACATACACTCAGTGACCACTTTATTAGGTACAGGAGGTACCTAATTGGGTGGCCACTGAGTGTATTTTCTAATTGCCAAGTGAGTAAATGATAATTTTCTGTTCACTTATTCATCCCATTTGCTTTTGTGGAACTTGTAAAACACAACTGGTTGTTGTACGCAACCATGACAGATCTTTAAAAACATTTATTGACTGTGAGGCAGTTTGGTACATCACAAGGATGTAAAAGTGTGTGTTTCTGACTGTTTCTGGAAATGTGGTGCAAGATGTGGAGAGAAAAAAATCCAAAACAAAAGATTTTAACAAAAAAAACAAAACATTGTAGGATAGTGGAAAATACAATTAAGTATCAGATGTGGCTTGTAGAAGGGAGATTAGAATTAAATTAGAAGACAGAAGTAATGCCAGTGTTTTATTATTATCCCATACAGTTACGAAGCAGCATCTGTAGAAGATTATCCCTTCCACTGACAACAGTTATGTCTTGTGTTGAATTGGTACTCGAGCTGCACAACCTGCACTCTTTGGATTAAATCAACATAAAACATTGTTAAAAAAGGGCTTAAGTAGACGAATTTTGGAATATGTTTGGCCATATTTCTCAGCAAATATGTAACTGTCGAATGATTACACTTAGCTAGAGTGTAGATTTTGGGAGTTATCTCCATGAAATGCTTCTTTACAATGTTGTGATGATTACAGGAGAATATAATCAATAACATATAAGTAATAATTAAAAAACCTAAATTCAAATTGAAATACATGGGAGCAATTTTAATCCAACAGATCTGAAATGGAAATGTTGCCTATTAGGCTGGAAATGCTGTAATTTTGAATTTGAAATTTCAGATTTATCACTGAAATTGGAGTTACCAGACTACTTTCTTATAAGTAGGTAACCTTTTGGCTATATGATACTTCGGTGCACACAACCTTTATTACTCACAAGAACAGAGAATTAGCTACCAACCAGACTCATTTCTGACATTGATGTACAAATATAATCAACAAGGGCAGTTCACAAGAAACTTCCTGATAAACATTTAGTCATTAACTTATAATGCATGTACACTGCACCTTATCTCAGGTATGACTAGTATTTTACAATATCTGAGCACCAAATGAAATTAAACACTGATGTTAGTGTTTATTAAGATTGCATCATGGCAACATTGTAATGATGGAATGACTCTAACGAACTAAATGAAACACAGTATTGTTCCCACAATACTAGTCATAAGTTTGAGCATCATAATAATGAGAAGAATACTGCACTGAATCTTGTATAGTACTGAAAACTAACCAATGCACACTTTTAAAATATTAAAACTGGAGTCTGTTTTCACTGTTTCTAATAGGGTATCTGATGTAGTGATATGGAACTAAGAACATTACAGCACAGTACAGGCCCTTTGGCCACAATGCTGTATTGCTCTTTTAACATACACTGAGAACAATCTAACTCTCCCCTCCTAAACAGCCCTCTAGTTTTTGATCATCCATGTGAATATCTAACTGCTTCTTGAATGCCCCAAATGTTATTTCCAATAAAATACCTGGATTACACTTGAATTATTTGTAATATAATAATCAATGTGGTGCAGTGTAGACTGAAGTTTACCCAAGTTGTCTGCAACATGTTTGTATATCATGTATTATAGAAAATGGCAATTATAGTTTTTTTCTTTCAGAAACACTGATTTACCCAATCTGGAAATTTTGCAATGCATTTGGCCCATCTGATGCCAAGCACTGCAACATCCTGAAATAAGGTTGTTTGTGACTAGTTACTACATAGTTTTGTGATGGATAGTGGTAATCATATCTCTTTCTTCCAAAACATTGATTCAGATAACCTTGAACTTTAGAGATACATTTGGCTCTACCTTCTGAAGCTTAAGTTGTAAAACGAAGTAACTTCAAACACTTTCATGTCAGGAACTACATAGAATAAAGCTGTTGGTAACAAGTTTGTACATGGTTTTATTATAGATGTGACACCCGGAGAAAAGTTCCACTACTAATAATGTTCTTTATGTGGAAGCAATGCTTGGGTTCTGGTTAGTGATAACAGGTACTTTGGAATGTGAGTCGTCCAATAAAGGGAGTATGTTTTCATTCTGTGTGCCTGACACCGAGGTGATCTGGGTCTTTTATTTGGTGGGAGATGGACAGAAAAGATGCTGGAGAAGAGAGATTGTAGAAGTGGACTTGGAGTGGGGCCACGAGTCAATGAAGCCCAGGGAAATCGATGGAGGATCAGTGAAAGGGAAACCGTGAGCTCCAACTTGCGCACATTGGACTGTTTCATTAAAATGGGCTCTTTTCTTTTTGATTTTACTTTATTAACCCTTTAGTCAAATTAAGAATTATAAAGTTAAATCATTTAATTGCATATGGTGCACTATCTGTTATTTCATGGTACTGATTTGTAACCGGGGAACACATCACGCAGCATCCACACAAACAGGGGGTTTCGGGTGAGCTTACACCTCAATTCATACATATGGAGAGGCCAGAGATTGTTGACAGAACCTGAGTATTACATAGAAAAAGGCAATTCCATGAGAAACAGGCATGTAGAACGCATAATCTGAGCACTGAGAGAAAGGCAGAATTGTTAATTATTCACATTTTTTACCAAGGTGAGAAACTTCACTGCAGTATATCTTATGAGTAAAAATCAAGACGAGTTATTATAGTAGATACATAGCTAACCTGAATTTCTTCAAGATCAATGTCATGAAAGTAATTGTCATGTCACTGAATACTAAAATCCCACACAAAATACTCGTGATAATGAAGCTCTGGACAGTGAGGATAGCTTCTATCGCAATTGAAGTAATAATAATTCATAAATAAAGATGCAATATACTTGTTAGCACAGTCAAAATTTATCTTACATGTTTACACTACCTCTGTCTATCAGATTTCAGTCCTCAATGCCTTTCTTTATGCTTATTAATTGCATGCTGTAAGTAGTAGTGGAGTCACTTGGTACTAACAGATCATTAGCCAGATCCTTGAGTGAAATAGACTACAGCATGCATATACTAATTTGGATTGGTTGGGACATGTGGAGATTCTACTAAAGATGTCCATGAACAACCCAACACTATTGTGATGCAAAGGTAGGTTACAGCTCCAATGCAGAAAGAAGGTCAAGCTAAAATTTTAAGCAATTTAGCAGTCACATCAGCAGCTGGAGAATCATGTCAGCAACTACTTAGTTTGAGAGAATGATGCATCCATTACCAAGACTCATCACAGAGCTAAGACCTCCAGGAAGCAATGTGTGTTGCAACCTTCTCCTAATAAATGGACTTGAAACTACTGTGGGAAGGCTTTCTACCTGCACATCATGTTTCTTTCTCTACAACAGCAAATCATTATCTGCGGACTGATTTATTTGGGCCTCTATATTTTCTTTCTCTTCCAGTGATTTTTCTATAAAATTTCCCCCTTTCCCCCAAATATTTTCCCCTGGCTTAGTATCAGCTTTGCAATCAAACAAAATTCAGCGAGTGTAAAAAAACTGGAGGACTGAACAGACTACTTCTGCACTCTAGTCTACTTGGAATGTGGCAAGTACATCCACATCAACACAGTCTTGATAAAAGAAAATGAACTTTTTAGGGTGATAGCTCAAGTTTAAACCAGTATTCAGATAAAATTGAATAGGATTTAGCAGAAATTGTGCTTTGAATCACAAAGTTTACTGTTCTTTTCAAAATCTCTGAACAAAAAAGATGCTTATCTACATTGAACTTTGAACATAAAATTTGATTCTGAACAATCTTACAGTTTGATTAGACATGTCCAAAAGTGAGCTGAGAGCAAGGATACATATGTATACCCCAACCAGAGAGATGCACATGAATGCATCAAATTTGATTTTACATCTTCAAATTAGATTTGAACTCTACCTCTGTTTTAAGAAGATGCACAAAAAATACAGTAATACTTATCCAGTCAGTCATTATATACATTGCAAGGCAGGTTGACACAAGTTATTCAGCACAACAAGCAGCTACCTTTCATTCAAAATAGAAGTGACATATACAGTATTTATCCAAGCACTTAATTTGTCATATTCTTTAAAGATATATTTACAGTACTTTACTCCTGTTTTATTTCTGACAAATGTCAGTTATGTCAAAAATACTGATCACTGGCAGCATAAACTAAACAGCTATAGTGTAGACAAAACAGCTATTGTGAAAAAATAACAACCTTATCAAAAAATCTTACTAAAAACATTATTTTAAAACTGGCAAAGGTTTTGAAAGGTGCAATTTGAATTTCAAGGACTTAGCAGATTGGTTACCAGAAGGTTACAATTATAAGAGAAAGAGAGAAGGCCTTCAAAGGCTACAACAGCATTAGTTACTTTAGATGTTGTAAGAAAAAGTCAGATGGAGTGAATTGAGGGCTACTAGCACTACAAAAAGAGAGTTAATTATAGTGGAAACTGCTATACAGGAGTGGTCATTTTGAGAGTGTCTCTTTCTGAGGTTGAAGTGTTGTGATTGAGGTCAAAGTGCAGAGGCTTTGACAAGATAAAGTTCAGTGAGAAAGCAGAATGACAAAGACATTACAGAAGGTAAGGTCTTTTATTTTAACTCAGTTGCTAATAGCTTTGTAGTTAGGGTACCCAGGGGAGTGAGACGTTCCACCTGTCAAACGTGGGAGATCAGGGAGGTGTCAAACACTTGCAGGAAGAGCATTAGGGTACTCCTCAGGGAGGATACTCTGGAGGGATTAGAAATTAGGAAAAAGTAAGGAATAATCACTTTGATGGGGTTATACCATAATCCTCGTAATAGTCAGCGGGAATTAGAATAAAACATGTGAGCAGAACACAAAAGGGCATTAAAGCAACAGAGTTGTAATTGTAGGTGATTTCAATTTTCCCAATAAGCTTACTGATTTTGGGCAGAAGAGAACATGGCTCACAAATATAATTATAAACAAAAGAAAATCTGCAGATGCTCGAAATCCAAGTGACACATAAAAAATGTTGGAGGAACTCCGGAAGCCAGGCAGCATCAATAGAAAAGAGAACACCTGACGCTTTGGGCTGAGACCCTTCAGCAGGACTGGAGAGAAAAGATGAGGACTCAGAGTAAAAGGGAACGAGAAACATAAGGTGATAGGTGAAACTGAGAGGGGGGAGTGGTGGTGAAGTAAAGAGTTGGAAGGTTGATTGGTGACAGAGATATAGGGCTGAAGAAGGGGGAATCTAATAGGAGAAGACAGAAGGTTCATCTGCCCTCAAATTTACCTGATGCATTTCCGACACCCCCTTCCCCTTTCTCAATCTCGGTCTCTATTTCTGGAGACAGTTTATCCACTTTCCACCCTGATACTTGTAAAAATGCCATCTCCTTCTTTCAATTCCTCTGTCTCCATCACATCTGCTCTCAGGCTGTGCTTTTCAATCCAGAACAAAGGAGATTTTCTCCTTCTTCAAACAAAGGGGCTTCCCTTCCTCCATTATTAACGCTGCACTCAACCACATCTCTTCCGTTTCATGCATGCCTGCCCTCACCTGCCCTCATCTTTTCACTGGGGATAGGGTTCCTCTTGTGTCCTCACCTACCACCCCACCAGCTTCCATGTCCAGCACATAATTCTCTAACCTTTGCCCTTTCCAATAGGATCCCACCACCAAGCACATCTTACCCCACTTTCTGCTTTCTGCAGGGACTGCTCCCTACGCGACTCCCTTGTCCATTCACCCCCCCCCCCAACTGATCTCCCTCCTGGCACTTATTCTTTCAAGTGGAAGAAGTTCTACAACTCCTTCCTCACAACCATTCAGGGCCCCGACAGTCCTTCCAGGTGAGGCTACACTTTACCTGTGAGTCTGTTGTGGTCAGCTATTGTATCTGGCACTCCTGGTGTGGTTCTTGTATATTGGTGACACCCAACGTAGATTGGGAGACCACTTTGCCAAGCACCTATGCTCTGTCCGCTAGAAAAAGTGGTATTTCCATTCCGACATGTCCATCCATGGCCTTATCTACTGCCATAATGAGGTCATACTCGGGTGGGAGGAGCAAGACCTTATTTTCCATCTGGGTAGCTTCCAACCTGATGGCATGAACATCGATTTCTTGAACTTCCGGTAATGCTCCCCCCATCATTCTCTATTCCCCATTTCCACTTCCCTCTTTCACCTTATCTCCTTGCTCCCCATTTTTTCTCTCCTGTCCTATTAGATTCCTCCTTCTCTAGCCCTATATCTCTGACACCAATCAACCTCCCAACTCTTTACTTCACCCCTTCCCTTCCTGTTTCATCTATCTGAGTTTCTCCCTCCCCTCCCCCACCCTTTTACTCTGAGTCTTCATCTGCTTTCTCCAGTCCCGCTGAAGGGTCTCGGCCCAAAACGACGACTGTACTCTTTTCCATAGAATCTGCCTGGCCTGCTGAGTTCTTCCAGTATTTTGCATGTGCTACTCACAAATATAATTATCTTTTTGAGGAGGTAACTAAGAATATTAAAAAGGACAGAAAGTGGATGTGACTTACACAGACTTTGGCAAGTTTTTTGACAAAGTTTTGTATGGTATGCTAGTCCAGAAAGTTGAGGCAAACTGGATTCAAAATTGTTTTGGTGTTAAGAGGTAGTGGGTAATTGTGGATGGATATTTTTCTGACTAGAAATCTATAACGAGTGGTGTGACAGAGAGCTCAGAGCTGGGAATTTTATTGTTTAGACTATGTATAAAGGATTCGGGTGAGAATATAAATGGCATAATGACTACATTTGCAGACAACACATAAATAGGTTTAATTGTAGACAATGAAGAAAATTGTTTAAGAAAGTAGTGGGGCATAGATCAGCTGAAAGATTTAGTGGAACAATCAGGACAAGTGTGAGATAATACATTTGTGAGGTCAAATTTTGTTAGGACTCATGGAGTAAACTTCAGGGACTATAGGAGCATTCATGTACAGAGAGATCTTAAGGTTCAAGTCCATCGCTTCCTTAAAGTGGCAACACAAATAAATAGATCATTGAACAAGGCATTTGGTTTGCTAGCCTTTATAGGCTGAGTATAAGAGTTGAGACACCATGGCACAAGAGCATGTAGAGTACTATGAACAGTTCTTCAGATCCACATTGCAAAAAGGATGTGATAGCAATTGAAATGCAGAAGAGATTCATCAGGATATTGCCTGGAATGGAGGGCTATAGCTTCACGAAGAGACTGAACGAGCTAGTGTTATTCTCTCTGTAACGTAGGAGGCTGAGAAATGATCTTATGGAGGTTATAAAATAATGAGGGATACAGATAGGATGCTTAGTCAGAATATTTTTCTGAGGACAGGATATTCTAGAACCAGAGGGCGTTCTTTCCTGTTGTACTCCATGGCAGAGCACAGGTGTCCCAGTCTTGGGCACGTAATTCCAGTACAAGGTTGCACCTTAGCCTGCCTCCAGCTTCAAAGGTCACTACATCTCAGTGCTTTTGTTTCACTTTCCTGTTCATAATTTTGTCAGTTATTCTACTAATGGGCCAGAATGACTGGAATGATACTAACAGTGCTGACATCCAGTTTTTCATGACTAACTTTATTCAGTATTTGGGAATAATATTATCAAATTGATTGTCAACATCTTGAAGGATGAAAGGAGATGTGACAATTGATTGAAGTGCGTGAAAATAGCTTGGAAATGAGGCTTGAGCAAAAAAAAAATCCAATGATTAAGTTGCAAACATTCTCATAAAATCTCCTCAAAAGATGGAGAATGAAACATATTTTGCTTCTTGGTTTGCTGACAGACTTCAGCTTGTACTCACTGGTAGTTTCTGCTTTGCCGCTGACTGCATGAGCCTTGACGAAGCTCTCCAAACTGTGTGACTGCAGGCAAGCCTAACCCAATTATCAGTGAAAGTGATGACCTTGTGTGAGCTTGTCACGGTCTCTGTAGTTGGTCTTGCTTATATTGCGGGTGGGTAGGTGGTAATTCATTGTTCATAGGTGGCCATTGAGTACAATCTCTGACAGCACATGTTAAACCTAAAGTTAAGAACAGGAACCGCAGGAACATGGTAAGCATGTAATGACAACTGTGAAGGGCAGATTCCATATAGTGAGGTTGAGGCATATATAGTGAGGTTTAGACCCTAAGATATTAAGAGCAGGGTTAGGTTATTTGGTCCATTGAGTCTGCTCTACCTGGCTGTTTTACTTTCCCTCTCAATCTTATTCTCCATATTCTTACATTCTTACCTTTAACACCCTTAGTAATCAAGAACCTGTTAACCACAGCTTTAAATATACCAAATAACTCGGCCTCCATAGAAGTATGTGGCAATTAATTCTATAGATTCATCAGCCTCTGGCTAATGAAATTCCTCATCATCTCTGTTCTAAAGGGACATCCTTCTATTCTGAGTATTTACCTCCTGATCTTAGACTCTCCCACTAATGGAAACAGATTTTCCATGTCCACCCTGTTTAGGCCTTTCAATATTCAGTAGGTTTCAATGAGACCCCCCCCCCCCCCCCCCATTCTCCCAAACTTCAGTGAGTACAGGCCCAGAGCTATTAAATGCTCCTCATATATTAACCCTTTCATTCTCAGGATCACTGTTGTAAATGCCTCTGGACACTCAAATGCCATCACAACTTTTCTTAGATAAGGGGCCCAAAACCGGTCACCATACTGTAAAAGTGGTCTGACCAATGTCTTATAGTCTCAGAATTACATCCTTACTTTTATATTCTAGTCTTGAAATGAATGCTACCTTGTTACTGATTCAACCTGCAAGTTAACCTTTAGGAATACAAACCCTGTCTGCAAAAAATTGTCTTTTTCCAGTATACCCATTGTAATGATCTCTTTTAAAGCAGTTGTTACAGGCAAGTGTATTTATTTTTCTATCTGACCTCCATATCTAGCTTTCCTATGTTTGTAACACTGCAGCCAACAGAAGTTCTTTCCTGTAAGTCAGCAATTAATCTGGAAGAAAGCGAACATAGAAAGATGTAGACCAACAAGAATAAAGGAATGGAAGTGTTGCATGGTAAGAATGTTCATTTATGATATACAGATAGCCAACAGTGTGCAATTTACCAACAGAATTTCATATTTACATTTCATTGTGATGATTGCTGTGTGGAGCCAAATATATAGTATATCATGTGATATTATTTCTATAGTCAATAGCAACAGCTGAAACTGATATGACTGCATTTCTTAAAGTGTAGCTACTCATTATCTCCACCATGTAATAAATCACTGGCATGTTTAAGAACTTAGTGTAAAGCACGTCATGGTACAGACTGATGCAGCCACCTCCATCTTTTGATATAGTATTGAAGTTGGGAGGAACAGACAGGTTTTGTTATGTACAGCCTCTTGAACATCCCTATAGCTGTTTATTAACAAGAGCATTGCAGGCAGCTCTTTGGTTTGAGCAAGAGAGGGTCTTCAGACTGTTCAATCAACAGAAATGTGTTTCATCATTTTAATTGTGGTGTTCTCCATAATGCAGCTGACTATGCAGACAGAACACAGAACATAGAAATTTACAGCACATTACAGACCCTTCGGGCCACAATGTTATGCCAATCATATTATCTATTCTAGAGACTGCCTAGTTTCCCTAGAGCATAGCCCTCTATTTTTCTAAGCTCTATGAACCTATCACAGAGGCTCTTAAAAGACCCTATTGTATCCGCTTCCACCACTGCACCCACCACTCTGTGTGAAAAACTGACAACCCCTCGGTAGCTATTTCCAAGCACCTTAAAACTATGCCTCCTCGGGTTAGTCATTTCAGCCCCGGGAAAAAGCCTCTGGCTATCCACACGATCAATGCCTCTCATTATCTTATACACCTCGATCAGGTCACCTCTCATCCTCCATCGCTCCAAGGAGAAAAGTCCAAGTACACTCAACCTATTCTCATAAGGTATGCCCTCCAATCCAGGCAACATCTTTGTAAATCTCCTCTGCACTCTCTCTATAGTTTCCACATCCTTCCTGTAGTGAGGTGACCAGAACTGAACACAGTACTCCAAGTGAGGTCTGGCCAAGGTCTTGTATAGCTGTAACATCACTTCACAGCTCTTGAACTCAATCCCACGGTTGACGAATGCCAACATATCATACGCCTTCTTAACAACACTGTCAATATGCACAGCAGCTTTGAGTGTCCTATCAACACGGACCCCAAGATTTCTCAGATCCTCCACACTGCCAAGAGTCTTACCATTTATATTATATTCTGTCTTCAAATTGGACCTACCAAAATGAACCACCTCACACTCGTCTTGGTTGAGCTCCATCTGTCACTTCTCAGCCCAGTTCTGCATCCTATCAATGTCACGCTGTAACCTCTGACAACCCTCCAGGCTATCCACAATACCCCCAATCTTTGTGTTATTAGCAAATTTACTAACCCACCCTTCGACTTTTTCATCCAGGTCATTTATGAAAATCACAAAGAGGAGGGGTCCCAAAACAGATCCCTGAGGCACCCCACTGGTCACCGACCTCCATGCAGAATGCAAGCCATCTATAACTACCCTTTGCCTTCTGTGGGCAAACCAATTCTGGATCCACAAAGCAAGATCTCCTTGGATTCCAGGCCTCCTTACTTTCTGAAGGAGCCTTGAATGGGGAACCTTATCAAGTGCCTTACTGAAATCCATATACACTACATCCACTGCTCGACCTTCATCAATGTGTTTTGTTACGTCCTCAAAGAATTCAATCAGGCTTGTAAGGGAAGACCAGATCTCACAGTAGCTCTGGTTTCTGGAGCCCTGACCTGAGTCAACATACAACCCTTGCTTCCCATGATCCATTGATGTAGCATGAAAATGATGAATACAATAGTCTGAGACAGAATGGGAAAGTTTCCTGGCCCACATAATTTTGGGCTTTCTCGTATTCTCCTAGTCCTGGTGAAAGCTCAACTTTAAAATTCCTCTTGCTGCACAGAAAATACTCTGTGACACCTCAGATGTCCCAC
Organism: Hypanus sabinus; assembly: GCF_030144855.1. Lineage (NCBI taxonomy): Eukaryota > Metazoa > Chordata > Chondrichthyes > Myliobatiformes > Dasyatidae > Hypanus > Hypanus sabinus. Next base: position 64,086,338 of record NC_082724.1, on the reverse strand, counting down.
TGTAAATATCAAACAGAAAATATTCTATAAACATCATGCCCTGCCTATCAATACTCAACAAACCTGGAAGAAATTTAGTGTCCCTTTAAGTAATAAATAATGAGAGTAAGATGCTAAATGATGTGATTAATGAATGATGCTAAAGGGAAGGGGGTGAGAACTGAGCTTGCTGCATCTATTCTGCATACTCAAGATGGTCTCAAGTTCAGGTAACCATCTTCCTGAACCTGAGTCCATGCTGGGTTTGCTGAATAGATGCAGTTTTATATGGAGTACCAAGTACTGTATTAAACCAGCATTACACAAGGATTGATATCACCAACCACCTACTCTGCGTACTGTCAACATACTTGCATTATGTGGAAAGTGGCGTGTTATTCAATCAGAGACATATTTAAGTTGCTCTATAAATGTTTGCTTGAGATTTACAAATGAAGCTAGGATCAAATCAGCACCTTGGAGCAACAACAAAAGAAAGTGCAACAACACAGTATAAACAATGGGGCGTAAAGATGCATGTAGTCCAATATACTCATTGATGCTATAGCTATGTATACCTCTTACAAAAGCAATGTTAAATTTGACATCAGCTAAAAATTCAAGTACAGGTCCAGGATTAAAAGTGTTCTCCTTGACACACAAAATTACCAAATAAAATCCAGCACAAAATTACCAGATAAAATTCATCCATAATGTATCGACATTCATCACTGGTTTCTTTCACTTAACACAGCACCAGTGTTATGGAGTAACTGAACAACGATGCCAATGTTCAGCTGACAAGAAAAGGAAGCAATAAATGTAGCAAAAACACTATTTTGGGACTACTCAGCAAGTTACGAGTGTTTGTGGAGAGGGAAACAGAACTCATGCTTCAGGCTAGCTATAATATTTTGCTTTCAGTTAATTTGATGGCTTACTGCACAAGGAATTCTATGGGCATAAAGACCGGTTTGGTTACATACATTGGGAAGGACCTCAGACTTATTCACTGCAAAGTTTTCTTTACAAAAAAATAGGTGGGAAGTAAATTAAATGTATAATAAAATCAGGCTACGTCCACACTAGACTGAATAATTTTGAAAACGCCGGTTTCGCGTAAAAACAATAGACGTCAACACCATGAGTTTTTGAAAATATCTCTGTCCACATTAAAACGGATATTTGGGTGAATCTCCTCCTACTGGGCATGCGTAGAACAGATCTACAGAAAACAAGCGACATGTTTGGTGTTGAATCTCACTGTGAAAGTATGCGTTTGTCTAGTTACAGACTAGAAAAATTTAAAACGAAATTGCCAAATGACAGACAGCTGTTCGCTGTCATGCAGGAGGACTTAAAACTGATAAAAACAAATACTAGAGCGTATGGAGGCAACCAACTGGAAGTTCACGGACAGTATGACCCAGCTGACAATGAACATTGAAAAACTGACTAACTCTGTTGCATTAATAAAACACCTTGTTAAACATATAAAACATGTCTGCATCAGTGTTATCTTGTACCTCCATACAATGTTATATTAGGCTGTTACACATCTATTGTCAGAGAAGTAATTGCTTAAATAGGTAAACCACCTTCATACAAGCAAGGACAGAAAACAGGACAAAGTGAGTACACTTATTTATTCAGTAAGTTATGGGTCAAAGTATTTGATGAGTACATTTCTAACTCTTCTGGCTTCAGTCTCATTGCCGTCTGTTCCAGCACGCCATGACAGCGTTTCTAGATATCTCTGGTTACCCCGTCCACACTACTCTTGCTCAAGCGGCATTTTCAAATTTACACACTCTGGAGGGCGTTTTAGAAAAGCTCTGTTTTCGGGGGAGGAAAATGCTGTTTCAGTGTGGACAGAGGGTCAAAACGAAGAGAAAGAGCTTTGGTTACAGATTTATCTGATCTAGTGTGGACGTAGCCTCAGGCACGAGCCTCCATTTCTCCAGAAAATGTATTAAATGGTTTCAATAGGATCAGCAAGGGAATTCAATTTTCACAACATTAGCATGTGTTAATTTCTTTCAATGGGAATGAGGTTTATTTCAAATGAATTGCACATTGAAATTACCTTAAACTATTAATATTCATCACATTCTCCAAGTATGAAAAAGTGAATCCATTTCTTATACTGATTTGCATGGTTGGGTATGAATGGTTATTCATACTTGGTTCACAATGGTTATGAATGGTTAATCCTTGAGAGGATTAACTCAGTAGGTACAGAACTGGAATGAAACAAATGGCTCAGGGTCATCAACCTGAATTATGAAATTTGCTTCTCTCACCACAGGGAAATACCACTGACTTTCTGAATATTTACAACACTCCCTTTCTTTTAATGAATCATTTGTTTGAATCATTGTTCACTTAACCATTTAGAAATCATTCATTGTCGCATTAAATTAAAAAAAAAATTCTGAGCTTTGGACTCGGAAATCTTGTCAGTGCGTTTATGTCATGTCAACCACCTTAAATGAAGAAGAATTTCCTGCCAGCATAGGTTTAAATTTGCATTGCCATTTCCAACTCCTTTTCTCTAGTCTAGTTTTGCAAATTAGTTTAATGTATTATTTTATATATTCTTGAGATTGCTTTCTAACTTCGCTATTCATTCTTCATAATTCCAAACCTTGCCACCAGAGATGCACTTCATAGCTCTTTCTGTAACAAACATTTGAGAATATGCCTTTGTGAGGAAATTTATCAATGTGATTTGGTGCACATTCTTTTCTAATCTCCAGACACATAGAAGTTCTCAACCAATGATGAGTATAAAATTCCTATGTACAGTACCTTATTTCTCACTGATTTCTTTTAAAATGAAGCACTTAGCTCCAATTACATTCCACAGTAACTACAGGTCAAAACCTACCTGGCATGATGACGTCAGGAAAACCTAGTTTGCGTGTGATGGCCACTCCCCGGTTAAAGATAATGGGATTCTCTCTGCGAATATGATCCATATCACCTCGAAGCAGCTGGAGAGAAATGATCATTCCTGTAAAATGAGAGAGAACATAGCTGAAATGAGGCCCACTTATTTTTCTGGAACTTATCGTGTGATTCAGATTTATCTCCTTGCTAGAAGCTTACTAAGTCTCAGTTTATTAAAAGCGCTTAGAAGTTTAACATTTTGTTTTTGTTTATGCAGCATAGTACATTAGAACAAAATTGCTGGACGTGTTACAGAATGTGGCTTCCATCTGCTTGAATAACACAGTACCCACCCTTAAGTACTTCAGCATTCTTTACCCATTTGATGGAAGATAGCAGAAGAAGCTGAATGCCTACAGCAACCTAAAGGTGCAAGATGCTTTAAAGAATTAAATAAATTTCTGTTGCAAAGAATGGGGTGAACCCAAACGCAGGACATTGGCACGGAGATTGAGTTAGGATGCAGACGAGTGAGTGAGAGTGAATGGCAACCAGGAGGGTGAACAAGAAAGAAAGAGGCGGGCAGAACTTATCTTGACACAGGGCGTTGCTGGTGCTGAACGGCAAACAGGAGACGGGTGGCAGGCAAATCTTATCTTGACACAGAGCATAGAAAGGGAAGCGGCAGACAATACTTTTCTTGACATGGAGAGATGGAGTTACAGAGGTAAACCTCAGTACTGAAGTAAAACTTAGAATACATAATCCTAAGCGGCCGGGAACATTAATTATCACACTGATCAAACAATGATCTGGCAATGAGTGGATGCAAAACTGGGGTTTTTATACTGCAGGTCTTGATGAGAACCAGGTGTGCCGCCATCAAAGGGAATTAGGATAAAATGGGGAATTAACGGTCAGGACGGTGACAATTTCTGGCTTCAAAGTTTAAGAGCAGCCTCCTGAATTGGTTGTATGATAAGTAAAAGAGTACTACCATTTCTTTGGTATCTATCAATGACTTGGATATGGATGTGCTGGGGGAAAGCTCAAGATTTGTACATGACTATCATTCAGTAACTCTTATATCTCTGGTGGATGAAGTGCTTTGAGAGGTTTATTATGGCTAAAACCAACTCAGAAAGGACCTGGAACCACTGCAATTTGCCTTTCACCACAATAGGTCTACAGAGGATACGATCTCATTGGTTCTTTAGGCGGTCTTGGATCACTTGGATTACCTAATACTTCTGAAAGGATGCTGTTTATTGCATACAGCTGAGCATTTAACACGATTACTTCTACAGTTCTGATCAAAAAGCTCCAAAACCTGGGCCTTTGTACCTTCCTCTGCAACTGGATCCTCAACTTCCTCAAATGAAGACCACAGTCTGTGCGGATCGGAAGTATCACCTCCACCTTGCACTCTGGTGCACCTCAAGGATGTGTCCTCTGTTCTCTCTTCACCCATGACTGTATGGCTAGGCACAGCTCAAATGCCAGCTATATATTTGTTGATGACACACTATTGTTGGCAGTATTTCAGATGGTGACGAGAAGGTGTACAGGAATGAGATATATCAGCTAGTAGAGTGGTGTTACAGCAACAACTTTGCACTCAGGAAGGGTAAGATGAGGCAATACACACCAGCTCTAACAGAGGGATCAAAATTAGAAAAGTGAGCAGTTTCAAGATCCTGGGTGTCAACGTATCAGAGGATCTATCTGGGTCCAATATATTGATGCAGTAACAAACAAGGCACAGCGGCAGCTATATTACATCAGGAGTTTGAGGAAATCTGGTATGTTACCAAAGACTCTCGCAAATTTCTACAGATGTACTGTGAAGAGCATTCTGTCTGGCTTAATTACCATCTGATATGGGGGTGGTGGTGGGTGGGTACTGCACAGGACTGAAAGAAGATGCATAAAGTTGTGAACTCAGTCAACTCCATCATTGGTATTAGCCGCTGTAGCATCCAGGAAATTTTCAAGGAGTGATGTTGTAGCAGTGTGCTACAAGCAGCGCTAAAATTACGACACGGAGTCAGTAACTGCAGTCGAAGGAAAAAACTTTATTCGAAGTCCTCAGCCTCACTTTTAAGCCTCCCTCAACCTGCCCCCTGTGGCGCAGAGGCTCCAAAGCTCTGTGCTCGCAAACCCCCGTAGGCTATCTAATTGTGAGCCGGTTCGGATGTGCCAGGAAATGGGTCGCCACATAACCCCCCCCCACCCCAGAACCGGCGATACACCCCCCAATGTCCACAGTCTGGGCCAGAACCTGCTTGGGAGGTCGGCCTCTGCGCTGAGGTGCCGGAAACTCGGCCGGTTGCGCCAGGTCCACATGGGCCGGTTTGAGGCGGTCCACTGTGAAAACCTCCTCTTTCCCCCCAACGTCCAGCACGAACGTGGACCCGTTGTTCCGGAGCACCATAAACGGCCCCTCGTATGGCTGCTGCAGCGGTGGCCGATGCCCGCCCCTTTGTACAAACACAAACTTACAGTTCTGCAGGTCTTTGGGTATGCAGGTCGGGTTCCGCCCGTGCTGTGAAGTGGGTATGGGGTCCAGGTTACCGAGCTTCTCGCGTAGTCTGCCCAGGACTGCTGCGGGATCTTCCTCTTGCCCCCGTTGGGCTGGTAGGAACTCCCCGGGGATGACCAGGGGCGTGCTGTATACCAACTCGGCCGACGAGGCGTGCAGGTTGTCCTTGGGTGCTGTGCGGATGCCGAGTAGGACCCAGGGAAGCTTGTCCGCCCAGTTGGCTCCTCGCAGGCGGGCCATGAGGGCCGACTTCAGGTGACGGTGGAAACGCTCCACTAGCCCGTTCGACTGTGGGTGGTAGGCAGTTGTGAGGTGCAGCTGAGTCCCCAAAAGGCTGGCCATAGCTGACCACAGGCTGGAGGTGAACTGGGCGCCTCTGTCAGAGGTAATGTGGGCCGGTACACCAAAGCGAGATATCCAGGTGGTGATCAGGGCTCGGGCGCAAGATTCGGAGGTGGTGTCGGTGAGCGGGACCGCCTCTGGCCATCTTGTGAACTGGTCCACGATAGTCAGGAGGTGCCGCGCTCCACGTGACACTGGCAGGGGGCCCACGATATCCACATGAATGTGGTCGAAACGTCGGTGGGCGGGATGGAACTGCTGCGGTGGGGCTTTGGTGTGCCGCTGCACCTTGGCCGTCTGGCAGTGCATGCACGTTTTGGCCCATTCACTGACCTGTTTGCGGAGTCCGTGCCAAACGAATCTGCTGGAAACCATCCGGACAGTTGTCCGGATGGAGGGATGCGCCAAGTTATGAATGGAGTCGAAAACACGGCGCCGCCAGGCTGTCGGGACGACGGGACGGGGCTGGCCGGTGGCGACATCACAGAGAAGGGTCCTCTCACCTGGGCCTACGGGGAGGTCCTGGAGCTGCAAACCGGAGACTGCGGTTCTGTAACTCGGAATCTCCTCATCCCTGCTGCGCCTCTGCCAGTGCCTCAAAGTCTACCCCTTGGGAAAGGGCATGAACGGTAGGGCGAGAGAGCGCATCCGCCACGACATTGTCCTTACCCGAGACATGCCGGACATCCGTCGTGTATTCAGAGATGTAGGACAGGTGGCGTTGCTGGCGGGACGACCAGGGGTCGGACGCTTTCGTAAACGCAAAGGTAAGCGGTTTGTGGTCCGTGAACGCGGTGAAGGGCCGACCTTCTAGGAAGTACCTGAAATGCCGGATTGCCAGGTAGAGCACCAACAGTTCCCGGTCGAAAGCACTGTACTTGAGCTCGGGTGGCCGCAGGTGTTTGCTGAAAAACGCCAGGGGTTGCCAGCGACCTGCAATGAGTTGCTCCAGCACCCCACCGACTGCCGTGTTAGATGTGTCCACTGTGAGGGCGGTAGGGGCGTCCATTCTGGGATGTACTAGCATTGCGGTGTTCGCCAAAGCTTCCTTCGTTTGAAAGAAAGCGGCGGTGGACTCCTCGTCCCAGGCAATGTCCTTGCTCGGACCCGACATCAGGGCGAACAGGGGGCGCATGATCCGGGCAGCTGAAGGGAGGAAGCGGTGGTAGAAATTGACCATACCTACGAATTCCTGAAGGCCTTTGATCGTGGTGGGTCGGGGAAAGTGGCGGACCGCATCTACCTTAGCGGGCAGAGGGGTTGCCCTGTCTTTAGTAATCCTGTGGCCTAGGAAGTCAATGGTATCGAGTCCAAACTGGCATTTGGCGGGGTTGATTGTAAGACCGTACTCACTCAGTCGGGCGCAGAGTTGACGGAGGTGGGACAGATGCTCCTGACGACTGCTGCTGGCTATGAGGATGTCATCCAAATAGATGAACGCGAAGTCCAGGTCCTGTCCCACCGCGTCCATTAACCGCTGGAACGTCTGTGCGGCATTCTTCAGGCCGAACAGCATGCGGAGGAACTCAAAAAGGCCAAACGGGGTGATGAGAGCCGTTTTGGGGACGTCGTCAGGATGCATCGGGATTTGATGGTACCCTCGGACAAGGTCTACCTCGGAGAAGATCCGTGCGCCGTGCAGGTTTGCTGCAAAGTCCTGAATGTGCGGCACAGGGTAGCGGTCCAGTGTGGTAGCCTCGTTCAGCCTGCGGTAGTCGCCGCACGGTCTCCAGCCTCCCGTCGCTTTGGGCACCATGTGCAGGGGGGAGGCCCATGGGCTGTCGGACCGCCGGATGATCCCCAATTCCTCCATCCTCTGGAACTCCTCCTTCGCCAGTCGGAGCTTGTCCGGGGGGAGCTGCCGAGCGCGGGCGTGGAGGGGTGGTCCCTGGGTCGGGATGTGGTGCTGTAGGCCGTGTCTGGGCATGGCCGCTGTGAACTGCGGTGCCAGAACCGATGGGAAATCCGCCAGGACCCTGGTGAAGTCGTTGTCGGACAGCTTGATGGAGCCGAGGTGAGGGGCTGGCAACTGGGCTGCACCCAGGGAGAACGTCTGAAAGGTCTCGGCGTGTACCAGTCTCTTCCTGGGCAGGTCAACCAATAGGCTGTGAGCTCGCAAAAAATCCGCACCCAGAAGCGGTTGGGCTACGGCGGCCAGTGTAAAGTCCCACGTGAACTGGCTGGAGCCGAACTGTAGCTGCACCTGATGGGTGCCATAGGTCCTTACTGTGCTGCCGTTCACGGCCCTCAGGGGGGGACCCGGTGCCCTGCTGCAGGTGTCGTAACTCGTCGGAGGTAAAACGCTGATCTCGGCCCCAGTATCGACCAAAAACCGGCGTCCCGATCTTCTATCCCACACATACAGGAGGCTATCCCGATGGCCAGCCGCCGTAGCCATCAGCGGCGGCTGGCCCTGGCGTTTCCCGGGAACTTGCAGGGCGGTAGAAGCACCAGTGTTCATTGGGCCGGGGGTTGGCGGGCTCTGCGGCCGGGCCTGGACTGGTTTGCTGCTGGGAGCGTGGCTGGGAGATCTGTGCGATGGACACCCCGCTCACCTTTTTGGCGTTCCACAGCAAGTCCGCCCGGGCTGCCACCTTCCGGGGGTCACTGAAATCCGCGTCGGACAGCAGCAGGCATATGTCCTCGGGCAGCTGCTCCAGGAATGCCTGCTCAAACATGAGGCAGGGTGTGTGTCCGTCGGCTAGAGACAACATCTCATTCATTAAAGCCGATGGAGGTCTGTCGCCCAAGCCATCCAGGTGCAGTAAGCGGGCAGCCCGCTCGCGCCGTGAGAGTCCGAAAGTCCTGAGGAGCAGGGCTTTGAATTCCGTGTACTTGCCATCTGCCGGGGGCGAATGTACGAACTCCGCGACCTGGGCCGCTGTGTCCTGGTCGAGGGAGCTCACCACGTAGTAGTAGCGGGTGTCTTCTGAGGTGATCTGGCGAACGTGGAATTGGGCTTCGGCTTGCTGGAACCATAGGTTCGGTCGCTGTGTCCAGAAACCTGGCAGTTTCAACGAAACCGCATGAACAGAGGCGGCGTCGGTCATTTCTGGTCCAAAAATCGTTTGGACCATCAGTGTCACCAATGTAGCGCTGTGCTACACGCAGCACTAAAATTACGACACGGAGTCGGTAACTGCAGTCGAAGGAAAAAACTTTATTCGAAATCCTGAGCCTCACTTTTAAGCCTCCCTCAACCTGCCCCCCGTAGTGCAGAGACTCCAAAGCTCTGTGCTCGCAAACCCCCGTAGGCTATCTAATTGTGAGCCGGTTTGGATGTGCCAGGAAATGGGTCGCCACATAGTCTCAAAAAGGTGGCATCCATCATTAAGGACCTCCATCACCCAGGACATAACCTTTTCTCATTGCTACCAGCAGGAAGAAAGTATAGCAGCCTGAAGGCATGCACTCAATGATTCAGGAACAGTTTCTTCCCCTCTGCCAGCAAGTTTCTGAATGGACACTGAAAGCATGAGCACTACCTCACTACTTTTTAAATTTGTTTATTTTTTATTTATATATAAACCTCTCAACCTCTCACTGTTATGGGTGGGAAGTTCCCAGTTGTTTCAAAAAGGCAACAAATATACCAGTGCCTAAGAAGATTAATGTGAGCTGCCTTAATGACTATCGCCCAGTAGCTCTCACATCTACAGTGATCAAATGCATTGAGAGGTTGGTCATGACTAGACTGAACTCCTGTCTCAGCAAGGACCTGGACCTACTGCAATTTGCATATTGCAAATGCAATCTCAATGGCTTTTCACACAGCCTTAGACCACCTGGACAATGTAAGCACCTATGTCAGGATGCTGTTCATTGACTGTATCTTAGCATTTAATACCTTAATTCCCAGAATCCTTATTGTTACAGAATCTGGGCCTCTGTACCTCTCTCTGCAATTGGATCCTTGACTTTCTAACCGGAAGACCACAATCTGTGCGAATTGGTGATAATATCTCCTCCTCGCTGACGATCAACACTGGTGCACCTCTGGAGTGCGTTCTTGGCCCACTGCTCTACTCTCTCTATACCCATGACTATGTGGCTAGGCATAGCTCAAATACCATCTATAAATTTGCTGTAATACAACCATTGTTGGTAGAATCTCAGATGGAGAAGAGAGGGTGTAGAGAAGCAAAATATGCCAACTAGTGAAGTGGTGTTGCAGCAACAACCTTGCACTTAATGTCAGTAAGATGAAAGAGCTGATTGTGGACTTCAGGAAGGGTAAGATGAAGGAACACATACCAATCCTCATAGAGGGATCAGAAGTGGAGTGAGTGAGCAGCTTCAAGTTCCTGGGAGTCAAGATCTCTGAGGATTTAACCTGGTCCCATCATATCGATGCAGTTATAAAGAAGGCAAGACAGCGACTATACTTCATTAGGGGTTTAAAGAGATTTAGTATGTCAACAAAAACACTCAAAAACTTCTATAGTTGTACTGTGAAGAGCATTCTGACAGGCTGTATCACTGTCACGTATGGGGGAGGGGGAGCTACTGCACAGGACTGAAAAAAACTGCAGAGGGTCGTAAATTTAGTCAGATCCATCTTACTTACTAGCTTACAAAGTACCCAGGACATCTTCAAGGAGCGGTGTCTCAGAAAGGGAGCTTCCATTATTAAGGACCTCCAGCACCCAGGACATGCCCTTTTCTCACTGTTACCATCAGGTAGGAGATACAGAAGCCTGAAGGCATATACTCAGCGATTCAGGAACAGTTTCTTCCCATCTGCCATCTAATTCCTAAATGGACATTGAACCCATGAACACTACCTCACTTTTTAAATAAATATTATTTCTTTTTTTGCCCAAATTTTAATCCATTCAATATGCATATACTGTAATTTATTTATTTATTCTTCTATATTAAGTATTGTATTGAACTGCTGCCGCTAAGTTAACAAATTTTATGACACATACTGGTGATAATAAACTTGATTCTGATTCTACAAACACTTGCATATTTACGAATAATTCACAGTTTTTATTGTTACGTAATGCAGTGTATCATTGCCACAAAAACAATAAATTTCACGACATATGATGGTGATATTAAACCTGATTCTGATATGAAACTAACAATATAAAAGAAGATTGCAGAAGTTTTTTTAAAGATTCATAAAGGGTACTAGAGAGGTAAGAATTGACATTAAACCACTTGACAATGAGGTTGGAGAAGCAAAAATGGAAAACAGGGGAATGGTGGAGGAGCGTCAGTGCTTACAGTGGAAGACATCAGGAACATGCCAGAAAATCAAGAGAGTCAGAGAGCAGAGATGAATGCCGGGGGCATTACTAAGGAGTAAGTTCTGAGGAAACTGAAAGCCAGAAGGTGGATGAATGACATATATCGGATGGACTACACCTCTGAAAGAGGTGGATGAACAGATTATTAGTGATCTTTCAATAATCACCAGAATCAGAGAGGTCCCAGAGGACTGGAAAATTACAAATATGAAATCCACATCCATTGTTTTGGAGGGAGAGAGACAAACTGAGTTTGAACAGCATTTCAGAAAATACTGAAAAGATATTCAACAGAGAACATATACCGAAGAAAAGGTAACTCTTCTAGGGATGACATTCGTAACAGCAATATACAACAACCGACAAGCCACGTTGAGCTTGTATCTTGTAAAAAACAGGAGGAGCATCATTATGGGGACTTGAGTGGCTGAGACAACTGCAACTTAATTGGAAATCCATCCACGATTTGTATGATACATCCCCTGCAGTAGAATCAACTGTAAGTGAAAAGTAAGGTCCTGGATGATGCCACAACAGTGGTCAAGGTTGGCACTGGAAAACACAAATATGTCAAGGGAAAAATAGTGTTAAATGAAAACGCTACATCCAAATTTTACAAAGCCCATCTGCTTCCTTATACCATCTGTTATAAAGTATTACTAAGGAGTAAGTTCTGAGGAAACTGAAAGCCAGAAGGTGGATGAATAACATATATCGGATGGACTACACCTCTGAAAGAGGTGGATGGACAGATTAGTAGTGACCTTTCAATAATCACCAGAATCAGAGAGGTCCCAGAGGACTGGAAAATTACAAATATGAAATCCACATCCACTGTTTAGGAGGGAGAGAGACAAACTGAGTTTGAACAGCATTTCAAAAATACTGAAAAGATATTCAACAGAGAACATATACTGAAGAAAAGGTAACTCTTCTAGGGATGAACACAAATATGTCAAGGGAAAAATAGTGTTAAATGAAAATGCTACATCCAAATTTTACAAAGCCCATCTGCTTCCTTATACCATCTGTTATAAAGTAGCCAGTGAGCTAAATTGTATGGAGGCTGAAGGAATTCTTTCCTAGTTTGAGTGGAGTCTATGGGCAACACCAGTGGTCCCAGTAGACAAAGAATGGGTCTGTCAGGATCTGTAGTAATCTTAAGGTCACCATCAACCCATTACTAAAAGTAGATCATTTACCCTCTGCACATGATGGAGGATATTGAATCTTTGCAAAACTTTCTGGAAGAAAACATTTCAGCAGAGTTTTCCTTTCAATTAGTTTTATGTTTTAGGGAAACATACAATACAAAACATTCAATATGTACTTTGATAATAAATATACTTTGAACTTTAATTGTCCTCATTTGAAAATATTTCTCGATCATTGCTGTGTCAGTATCCTGATATCCTCAACCTAACAACAGGTTTCACCAAATTGACTGTATTAGTTCTGATTATAGAAACATAGAAAACCTACAGCACAATACAGTAACAATTACGGCTACTGTTCAAGGGTAATTAACAATATGCTATCAATACCAAAGTTCATTTTGTGAATGAGTAAGTTTGTCTGAGTCCCCTAATTGGTTCGAGGTCAACCAATTTCAGGAAGCTTGGAGGCAGTCTCCCTATAACCATAAGACATAGGAGCAGAATTAGGCCATTCAGCCCATCAAGTCAGCTCCGTCATTCCATCATGGCTGATCCCGGATCCCACTCAACCCCATACACCTGCCTTCTCGCCATATCCTTTAATGCCCTGACTGGTCAGGAAACAATCAACTTCCACCCTAAATATATGCACGGACTTGGCTTCCACTACAGTCAGTGACAGAGCATTCCACAGATTTACTACACTTTGGTTAAAATAAAATCCTCCTTACCTCATTCTAAAAGGTTCCTTCCCACCCCCCCACCCCCCAATTTTGAGGCTGTGCCCTCTAGTTCTGGAAACCCCCCACCATAGGAAACATCCTCTCCACATCCACTGTATCTAGTCCTTTCAACATTCATTAAGTTTCAATGAGGTCCCCTTCACGTCCTTCTGAATTCCAGACAGTACAGGCCCAAAGCTGCCAAACGCTCTTCATATGTTAACCCCTGCATTCCTGTAATCATCTTTGTGAACCTCCTCTGGACTCTCTCCAGTGACAACACATTCCTTCTGAAATATGGGGCCAAAACTGTTGACAGTACTCCAAGGGTGGCCTGACCAGTGTCTTATAAAGGCTCAGCATTATCTCCTTGCTTTTATATTTTATTTCCCTTGAAATAAATGCCAACATTGCATCTGCCTTCTTTACCACAGACTCAACCTGTAAACTAACCTTCTGGCAGTTTCTCATGAGGACTCCTAAGTCCCTCTGCACCTCTGACGTTTGAACCTTCTCCCCATTTAGATGATAGTCCACACTATTATTCTTTCTACCAAAATGCATTATCATACATTTCCCAACACTGTATTCCATCTGCCACTTTTTTGCCCATTCTTCCAATTTGTCAAAGTCCAGCTGCAATCACATTGCTTCCTCAGCACTACCTAACCCCCACCTATCTTTGTAAATAACTCTGCCACAAAGCCATCAATTCCATTATTTAAATCATTGACAATCAATGTGAAAAGCAGCGGTCCCAATACTGACCCCTGAGGAACATTATTAGTCACTAGCAGCCAACCAGAAAAGATTTCCCTTTACAGAAACCATGCTGACTTTGACTTATTTTATCATTAGTCTCCAAGTACCTTGAAATCTCGTCCTTAATAATAGACTCCAACACTTTCCCAACCACTGAGGTTAGGCTAACTGGCCTATAATTTCCTTTCTTTTGCCTTCCTCCCTTCTTAAAGAGTGGAGTGACATTTACAAACTTCCTGTCTTCCAGGACCATACCAGAATCAAGTGATTCTTGAAAGATCATCCATTATCTCTTCAGCAACCTCTCTCAGGACTCTGGGACGTTGTCCATCTGGCCCAGGTGACTTATCCACCTTAATACCTTTGAGTTTGCCTAGCACTTTTTCCTTTGTAATAGCAAAGGCTTTCACTCCTGCTCGCAGACACTCACGGATGTCTGGCACACTGCTATTGTCTTCCACAGTGAAGACATTTGCAAAGTATCCATTAAGTTCATCTGCCATTTCTTTGTCCCCCATTACTACCTCAGCAGCATCAAAAGCATTGTAGGATTTATTATGATTGCACTCCCGATGTGTCTCTGAGACTAGATGCTGTGGCTACTCCTACTTAACAATGACAGCACCTTAAAAGTACTCATTATTTCAAAATTATAACTTCATTCCTTCACCTGATTTATTATTTCAATTAGTGGAAAGTGAAATGATGTAATATTTTTCACTATCAACAACTTACAATAATTTTAAAGGGTGATTGTTTGAGCTATGTTTACTGTAGAGAAGCTGTCATTTAATTCCAAACTATAAGACAGAAATGGAATACAATATGCAAAAACAGAATTTCTGCTATGTACAAAATTTTGGTGGCATAGGTTTATGACAAAAAAAGATGAAACCACATGAACAAGATACAATTTACCATAATTTGAGCTGGCTGCGGTGTATTTGTTGCTGGATTTACGAATTATATTTTCATGGATTTGATGCCACTCATTCTCATTATTGCATCTGTTCAAAGAAAACACACGGAAAATAAGGCATTATAAATCTTTTCTTAGTCAGCAGAAGACAGTCAAAGACTTGTACAAAAGCACAATATACCTTTTCAACCAAGTATTAAAATATTCACAATAGTTCAAGATCTGTTTCATAGTGAATTAAAGCTTGGCATCAACTACAGTACATAGAGGCACAATGCTCCAGATGTGTAAAAGCTCAATGTTCTATAGCAGATTGAAACAAACTATTATTTACACACATCATGGAGTCTATGGTAATGATATGTAGTGAATAGTCAAAAATATTCATCAGTTCCAAAAATTCATGTTCAATTGTACCTCCAGAAACATAATTTTAAAACAGATTTGTTCCCACTGAGGAAGTTAACAGTTGCAACCTTCAAATCATTGGCAGGAACTTGGAGCATTTCTGGCAATGGAATTGGGAATGAACTTTAAATAAACTCTCTATAAGAGCTGTATTACATTTTGTTTTCATTGTGAATTGCGCATATCCATGAGTGTAAAAAAATATAGATCATGGTTGGGCCCTAATCTTAGATTAACATGACAATACCTCCTTTCCTCTCAAGTAATAATGGGCATTAAAAAAAACAAAGGGACACCTGTAGTTATAATGTTGATCTCTGCATGAAAGTTAACGAAGTAATGCTTGAGGCAAAAACATTTTTACATTTAATTAAATTTATAAATGAAAGCTATTTTCCCTTTGGATATTGTTAAAACTGCCAATTATGGCTGAGTTACAGTTTTTGTCAGAGGACATCAGGAGGAGGGAAAAACATTCATTAAATGATCTATAGGGGAGAATCTACTGGTAACTAATTACGTATTTTAGTCACAGAATCACAGAATGCTTTGATAAGACATAAGAAATAGGAGCAGGAATAGTCCATCAGGCCCGTCGAGCATGCTTTGCCATTCAATAAGATCTGGCCTTTCCACCTACCTGCTCTTTCTCCATAACCCTTAATTCCCCTACTATGCAAAAATCTATCCAACCTTGTCTTAAATATAGTTACTGAGGCAGCCTTCACTGCTTCATTGGGCAGAGAATTCCACAGATTCATCACCCTCTGGGAAAAAGTTATTCCTTTTTATTTCCGTCCTAAATCTACTCCCTCAAATCTTGAAGGTATGTCCCCTAATTCTAGTCTCAGCTACCAGTGGAAACAATTTTCCTGCCTCTCTTATCTGTCCCCTTCATAAGTTTATATGTTTTTATACAATTTCCTCTCACTCTTCTGAATTCCAGTGTGTATAGGCCCGTGCGACTCAATCTCTCCTCGTAGTCTCATCCCCTCATTTCAGGAATTCATTGCGGATTTCTGGATGTGCATCACTCCCAAGTTCCTGCCAAATAGCATCACAATTAAATATTTTCCCATGCCACACACACACAAAATGCTGGAGGAACTCAGCAGATCAGATAGCATCTATGGAAATGAATTAACAGTTGATGTTTTGGGCCAATACCCTTCATCAGGACTGGAAAGGAAGGGTGAAGGTATCAGAATAAGAAGGTGGGGCAAGGGGAAGGAGAACAAGCAAGAAGGGGAAAGATGAAACCAGGTGGGTGGGGGAGGGAGATAAATTAAGAAGCTGAAGGTAATAGTAGGAAAATGTAAAGGGCTGGAGAAGAAGGAATCTGATAGGAGTGGAGAGTGGACTACAGGGAAAAAAGATCAGAAAAGAAGAAGGGCACCAGGGGAAGTGATGGACAGGTGAGGTGAAGAGGTAAGAGGCCAGAGTGGGGAATTGAAGAAGAAGGGAAAATTACTGGAAGTTGGAGAAATAGCTGTTAAATCCATCAGGTTGGAGACTACTTAGATGGAATATGAAGTATTGCTGCTACAACCTCAGACTGCCTCAACATGGCAGAAGAAGAATTCATGGACCGACATGTAAGAAAGGGAGCAGGGATAGGATCTAAAATGGTTGGCCACCAGGAAATCCTGTTTCTTGCAGATTGAGAAGAGGTGCTTGGCAAAGTGGATTCCAATTAATGTGGAGTAGCCCTGACAGTAGATGACCCTAACAGATTCACAGGTAAGGTGTTGACTCACCTGGAAGGACTGTCTGGGGCTCTGAAGGGAGGTGAGAGAGGATGTGAATGGGGAGGATAAGAGGAACTTCATCCTTGTACAGCAGCAGGAGGATGGAGTAAGCACAGATATCCAGGAAATGGAGGATATGTGGGTGGGCACAGGATCAATAGTGGGCAAATGGAAACTCTGCGCTTTGAAGATGGAGGACATTTCTGCTGTCCTGGAAAGGAAAACCTCATCTTGGGAACAGATGTGGTGAAGACAAAGGAAATGGGAAAAGAAAATGGCATTTTTACAGGAGACAGGGTGGGAAGAGGTATAGTCAAGATAGCTATGGGAATCAGGAGGTTTATAAAAGATATTGGTAGACAGTTTGTCTTGAGAGATGGAGACAGAGGTTGACTAAGAGTAGAGAGATGTCAGAAATGTACTTTTTCTCAGTTGGTCCATTTATCTTCACCTATCACCCCCTCAGCCTTTGCACCCAACACATCATTTTCCACAACTTCTGCCATCTTCTCTGGGATCCTACCACTAAACACATCTTTACCTCACCATACCCCCAATTCTCCACTTTCTGCAGGGACAGTTCCTCCCGTGATTCTCTTGTCCATTCATCCCTCCACACTAATCTTCCACCTGACACTCAACCCTGAAAGCAGCAGAAGTACTCATTCACTGATTTTGATGACATAACTTTTGTGGTCAATTCTGCAGATGATATGAAGATAAATGGAGGGGTAAGTAGTATTGAGGAAGCAGGGAATCTGCAGAAGGACTCAAGGCAGATTGGGAGAATGGGCAAAGAAGAGGCAGATGAAATACAGTGTGGGGAAGTGTATGGTCATGTACTTTGGTAGAAAGAATAAAGGCGTAGACTATTTTTAAGCAGGGAGAAATTCAAAAATCAGAGGTGCTGAGGGACTTGGGAGTCCTTGTGCAGAATTTCCTAAAACTAGCAGGTTGAATCAATGGTAAGGAAGGCAAATGCAATGCTAGCATTCATTTCAAGACAACTAGAACATAAGAGTAGGATGTAATACTGAGGCTTTATAAGATACTCATCAAGCCCCACTTGTGGGGCATTGTGAGCAGTTTTGAGCCCCTTATCTAGGAAAAGATTTGCTGGTATTGAAGAGGGTTCGGAGGAGGTTACAAGAATGATTCTGGAAATAAAAGGTTTAATGTATGAGGAGTGTTTGATGGATATGGGCCTCTAGTCACTGGAATTTAGAAGAATGGTGGGCAAGGGTGGTATCTCATTGAAACCGATAGAATATTGAAAGGCCTAGACTGAGTGAAAGTGGAAAGGATGTTTCTTATAGTGGGTGAGTTTAAGACTAGAGGGCACAGCCTCAGAGTAGAGGGTCGTCCATTTAGAATAGAGATGCTTACGAATTTCTTTAATCAGAAGGTGGTGAATCTGTAAAATTCTTTGCCACATTTGGCTGTGGAAGCCAAGTCATTTAAAGCAGAGGTTGAGAGGTTATTGGTTAGTCAGGATATCAAAAGTTATGGGCAGAAGGCAGGAAGTTGCAGTTGAGAAGGCAATAAATCAGTCGTGATTGAATGATGGAGTAGACTCGATGGGATAAATGGCCTCATTCTACTACTATGTCTTATGTTTATAAAATACTTTCCCACACTGTGTTATCCGCTCCCTCTCCAAGTCTATGATAAAGGTCAGGGATTTGTTGTCACTCTCTCCAAAATGTTTACCCACCATGAGAGTATGGCCTCTCTACATATTGTGTCAAGAATCTGGACACACCCATAATAAATTCTGCCTTATCTAAACCTTTTGCACTGAGGAACCTTTTGCACAGTGTTAGGAAAGTTGAAGTCACCCATGACAATAACCCTATTATCTTTGCATTTTTCCAAATTCTGCCTCCCAATCTGCACCTCAGTGTCTGTGTTGATACTGGGGGGCCTCTAGAACTCTCCCAATTGAATTGCCTTCCTGTTTCTTATTTCCACTCACATTGACTCCGGAGAAAATCCCTCCATGACCTCCTTGTTTTCTACAGCTGTGATTCTAACTCTGATTAGCAATGCCACTTCCACACCTCTTTTACCTCCCTCCCTGTCCCTTTTGAAATATCTAAGTCCCAGAACATCCTGCAGGCATTCCGCCCTTGTTACAGCCAAGTCTTTATAATGGCCACAATGTCAGAGCTGAGTGCTCAGTACACAGAGCTATACGGTGTGTCAGGAACACATATTTCCTGGACACATATTCATCATCCTGATACTTCTTGTATTAAAATCAATACATTTCTACCTATCAAACTGACCACAATTATGTCCTTTCCCCTGCTTATCCTTCCTCACAGTCTTCTGCAGGTTACTTCTACCTTTACACCAACTGTCTGTTCTTCTGACCTGCCACTCTGGTTCCCATCCTTCTACCAAACTGGTTTTACCTTCCCCAACAGCTCTAGCAAACCTGCCCACAAGGACAGATCTTACCTGTCCCTTTAGTACCTTCCCCAGAAGAAATCCCAGTAACCCACAAATTTGAAACTGTGCACCCTAAAACAATTCTTCAGTTACACATTCATCTGCCAAGTCACAAATAAGAGAAAACCTGCAGATGCTGGAAATCTGAGCAACACACAAAATGCTGGATGAGCTCAGCAGGCCAAGCAGCATCTTTGGAAAAAAGCACTGTCGATGTTTTGGGCTGAAACCGTCAACTGTAAACGTCAACTGTACTTATTTTTTCCATAGATGCTGCCTGGCCTGTTAAGTTCCTCCAGCATTTTGTGTGTGTGTTGCATCTGCCAAATCATTCTGTTCTTACTCTTACTGGTGTGTGGCAGAGGCAACAATCTAGAGATTATTACTCTTGAGGTCCTGCTTTTCAGCTTCCTATCCAACTCCCTATAGTCCCTTTTTAGTGCAGGGTACAGGTGTCCTCTGCTTTATGAATGTTTGCTTTACGCCACTTCGCTTTTACAAAAGACCTACATTAGTAACCTGTTTTCGCATTACAAAGAGGATTTTCGCTTTTACAAAAGTTTTTCCCATATAAATTAATGGTTGTTCACTTTACGCCATTTCGGCCTTAAGGAAGATTTCATATTATGCTCTACCTTTGTAAAGGGGGGAACACCTGTACTTCTACAGCTGACCCCTCATTAGCAAGTACATTACTGGGGATTCTGCTGGGTGGAGACCAAGCAGAGCCCTTTTCCTATTCCTACCTACCTAAATCAGGATCTTCTGGCTGCTCACCCTTCCCCTTTATAATGCTGAGGATCTGATTTGAGATATCCCTGATACCTTTTGCAAATCTCTGTCACAAAATATCCTGCATGTTTTCCTACTTACTCAATCCCCTATCACCTCATCTCCCCTCTTCCCTTCTGAGCCACTCAGCTAGATTCAGTGCCAGAGGTTTGATCTCTATGACTTTCCTTGGCTACATCTTTCTCCTCAAAGTGGTACTTGTTATTGAGGGGACAGAGGCACCTTGCACTGGCTGTTTATCTCCTTTCCTTCTACTGACAGTCACCCAGTTACCCTTACCCTGCATTGTAGATGTGACTACTTCCATCTTGCTCTTATCTATCACCTCCTCCTTCTTCTGAACAAGCTAAAGGTCACTCAACTCTAGTTCCAGTTCCCTAATACGATGCATAAAAACTGCAGCTGGATGCACGTCTTGCAGGTGTAGTCATCCTGGACACTGGAGGTCTCCCTGTCTTCCTACATCCTGCAAGAGGAGCATTTCACTGTCTGAATTGGCATTTCCATAGCTCCAACTGTGCAGAAAGAAAGAAAGAAATTTACCTCACCCATCTTCTCTACTTGCTGAAGCCCTCTTGAACCAAAGCCTCAAGTTTGGCCCTCTAACACTGGCCTATTTATGCAATGGCCACTCCACTTAAGACTAACTTATTTTTATTGGCCTTTGCTAATCGCCTAATAAACCAAATGATCTTAAGCCTGCTGAAAAAATGATCTCTTCCCTCAGCACAGTAACATTTACACAAATCAAAGTGTTTATTTCTACTGATTTTGAATTCCTGTTTTTTAAAATATATTTTTTTCCAAATCATCCACTCACTTTTGTTCGTCATCTTTGTTCTATGTCTCATATTTTTTGATGTCACCAATAGGAACAGATATTTAATACCTGCCTGCCCTTTCCCTCCACAATTTTAAAAATCTCATCCAGATCTGTTCCATTGTAAGGAAAATTGCTTCAGCTTCTCCAGTCTATCCACATAACATTTTGCAAAGATCTATCATGACTTACTTGCTCTTGTATTCTATATTTCTATTTATAAAAAAAGAGTTCTATATTTGTTTTATTTCACTTTCTCAACGTTCTGTTACTTACAATATAGTATATACCCAAGACACGCAGTTCTTGTATTCACTTTAGAAGAGTATGTCCTCTAGTATATATTTTCTTCTTATCATTCACAATTCACAGCAATAAATGTCACCTGCCACTGACCTGGCAACTGATCCATCTTTACTATCTTCTTCACAGTTAAAGTACTTTACTATCCTCCACACCCTCAAGTACTGTGTCATCAGCAAATTTGGAGAATGTCCTGTACACCAAAGTCCAATTCATTAGTATATTAAGAAAAGCTGTGACTTGGTATAATTTGTGGCAAATCTACTATACAATTCCTTTGAAGCTGAATAATGACATCATTTTTACTACTGTTTACTATTATTTACTGAATGGTTTTCAGTCTTGAAAACAAGCCCCTTATAGATATCCAATTTTACCACATCACCACCATTTGGAAAGTTGAAGTTGTCATTACCACAATCCAGTTTCCCTTTGCATTTGTTCCACAATAATTAGAAACCTTTAGAATAGTTCTAGTTGTCCCTCTAATTTTTAAACTTCCAAACAAGTAGATTTCAAAGGGTCTAGATGGATTCTATTCTTGAAAATAAAAAAAAAACTGCAGATGCTGGAAATTCAAATATAAATAGGAAATGCTAGAAATATTCAGGAAACTGGGCAGCCTCTGTGGAAAACAAGCTGAGTTGATGTTTCTAGTTGAAGAGTCTTTGTAAAGGTGGATTATTCTTGATCATTCCAGGACATGATCTCTTCCCTCAGCACAGTAACATTTACACAAATCAAAGTGTTTATTTCTACTGATTTTGAATTCCTGTTTTTTAAAATATATTTTTTTCCAAATCATTTAAATCTGTTTTAGGATCTCAATTGATAATAACGTTAACCACAAGTTCTGGTTTATCCTTTTCCAAAATGTTCTGCACCTGCTCAGTAGTGTTTTGAACCCTGGCACCAAGGAGGCAATTGACCATTCTGGAACTAAGTCTACAACCATACATGTCTGATCCCCTAACTATAGAGCCTTCCTTAACAATTGGGCTCTTAAAGTTTCTCCTCCGTCAATGCATAGCTGAGCCACTCATGGTGCTTTAATTTTGTCTCCGACTATATAACCCAGGGGAATACGCTCCAACACCAGTACTGATGAGAAGACAGTTCACACTCAAAGGTCTCCTGAACTAACTGCATGCACTTTTTTCAGATTCAGATTCAGCTTCATTTATCACATGCATATCATAACTTACATACAATGAAAGATGTAATTTGCATTAATAACAATTACACCCAAGGATGTGCTGGGGTAGACTGTAAGTGTTGCCACACATTCTGGCGCCAACACAGTATAACCATAATGATCAGAAGAGCACAAGTAGCAAGAACAACAACAGAACAAAACAAGACCCTTTCTCATCCTCCCACCCCATTATACACACAGGCCTCTAACCTCAGTGCAGCCTACCTCTTGGCCTCCTCACTTTTCTTTGTTTAATGGTAACCCATATTCTTCTGTGCTAGTACTAGGTGACTATATTCTAAAATGTACCATTCATAAAATGCTCAGCCTGAACTGACACTCAACCTAAAAATATGACTCAACTGTCCAGTACAAGAAAAAGAAGAAATATTCTTCTGTTTGATGGAGGTAAAAACAATGGCAAATATATCCATCAGCCTTACAACAAATTATGAATTTCATAAAATAAAATATCAAGTATCAGAAAGTTTCTGTTTTTGAAGATTGAAAATTTGAAGTTTTTGAAAATTGTCATCAGAATCAGGTTTAATATCACTGACATGGTGTCGTGAACTGGGTTAACTTTGCAGCAGCAGTACAATGCAATATATGATAATTAAGAGAGAAAACTGTGAATTATGGTAAGTAAATAAATAAACACATATATGTATGTATGTACACATAAAAAGTTAAATAAGTAGTGCAAAAAAAGTAGTGAGATAGTGTTCATGGGTTCAGTGTCCATTTAGAAATTGGATGGCAGAGGGGAAGAAGCTGTTACTGAATCGTTGCGTTTGTGCCTTCAGGCTTCTGTACCTCTTTTCTGATAGCAATGAGAAGATGGCAGATACTGGGTGGTGGTAATGATCAATGCCGCCTTTCTGATGCACTGCTTCTTGAAGATGTCCTGGATACCTATGAGGCTAGTACTCAGGATGGAGCTGACTATTTAACAATTCTCTACTTTGATCCTGTGCAGTAGCCCCCCCCCCCCCCACCCCCGTACCAGACAGCGATGCAGTCAGGTAGAATGCTCTCCACAGTAATTCTGTAGGAATTTTTAAGAGCTTTTGCTGACATACCAAAACATATCATTTGTTATTTTCATTTCACTAATTCATTTAATGACTCTAATGACAAATTATATCTTTAAAGCCACTCAAAGCATTGACATGTTAGGTAATGGCTTCATAACAAGCATCTTTCACAGAGGATGACTAGCACAGGAGACCTTCAAAATGACTGTATAAGTATTATCATACCAAATTTGACATGATGAACTAATTTCTTCAAAATTTATTCACTGCATCACTATGACAGTTAATTAGTAATAATTCAGAACTCACTGAGCAACACAGAGGCACAATTTGGTCCTTGTATTGTTTTTAGCATTTTCAATATAATTTACTGTAATGAATACTCTGCCACAAAACTATTTTTAATAAAAATCTATTAAGCAAATAACCTTTCCTATCTGGTCACCCTGTACTTTAATACTATTTTAGCTCACTTTTCACTGAAGGCACATTCTTCTGCAGAACAATCTGGCCAGTACTTGCAGCTTCCAAATTTTATCAGTCAAGTCCTTGGCTGAAACATTAAGATCGGTGCTACTGATTGGGGCACAGAGGCAGTCAGTGCTTGCTAGAAGGAACACTTCAAAAACCTCTTCCACTATGACTCTATCCTTTACTCCATTACACAGTAACATACTTGGGCCTGCCTTGCTGCCACTCCAAACTGACAAGAAGTTGAGAGGTTACATCCTACTCAAAAATAATAAAGTCTCTGTAGCAGTTGGTAAACTGGCTGAAATCTTAAAACTTGGCACTGAAGAGGTTTAGAAAAAAATTACAATCTTCTGGCAGTAGTTAAAAGTAGAAAAATACAGCAGACAACCTCAGAGATGTTATATTCAAATGTATAGCAACTCAAACAGTAGAGTATCCCTGCTGCCTGCCATACAGCAAGTCAGCATGAGGAGCTTCTAGTGGCCCAAGCTCTTGTCTTTAGTGCAGATTCCATTAATCTAGAGTGGTAGTGGATATGATTTTCACTGTGTGGCAACTGAAGAAGAATGGAAAGAGCTGCACGAGCCACTATACATAGCTTTCAATGGAGCTTTTAACTCAATCACTTGGGAGAGATTTCTCAAATGCAGATGAACAGGGTATTTTGTCTCCATGTCATGCTTGCTTTATGATGCCATGTGAGTCATGTTTACTAACAAATGGGTCTACAACAGGCACATCAGTGAAAACTGGTGTCAAACAAGGCCTTGTCAATAGCCCAACATTTTCTCTTCTTTCTGCGCAGAAACAGTACACTTCACTGTTATGTTTTGTAACTCCAAAACGTAAAAAGTAATTGAAAGGAGAACAAGAGAACCACGAATATGAGTCTAATTCAGTTTTTACTTTAAGCAAGGGGTGCATGTAGCATCATGATGTATGCAATTCATGCATTCTCACATATAACCCGCATGCATTATGCAAACAACAAAGAATGCTTAATTAAACAACATATTCACAATATTATTCAAATATTAAATACACAACACTCCTCCCAGCTTAGCTATTAATGGAATGGATCACAACTTATATACACAGACTATATATACATAGACTATACAAAACAACTACTATATGATCATCCAAAGCATAGTAAATTTTAAGTTGTCCCATTCAGGCCTGAAGATTTAATCACAGTGGAGGCTTTCTTATTCTTGTGGGATAATGTCTTTCATGACAAGGGGAATCACTCTGTTTGGCAGGTGAGACTTGTGGCTGAGAACAATCTGAGGTTCTGAGGCCTCCTCTGTGATGGTTGTAGCAGTTGAGTCTGGGATTGCAGGAAGTTGTTCTGACAGTTCTGGTGACCTTTCTTCTTGAACAATTGATCCTGCTCTCAACTGATTGATGTGTTGTCTAGAGATGACATGAGATGCAATCTCCACTGTGTAGAAGAGTGGTCCAGTTCTGTCCTTAATCTTTTCGAGTACAGTACCCACTTTTGTTCATCTCTGCACTCCCTCACCAGGGCTGCTTGTCCCGGAGTGGAACATTGACACTCCTTGTCTGAGAAGCCTTCAATTTGTCTCACTGTTTGTCCTGCATACTTCTTCTGAGATTGGGTTTGAAGAGATCCAAGTATGAACGCAAGGGACAACCTAGGAACAGCATAGCCGATGAGTTGTTGGTTGTCAAGTGTGCTGCATTGTGATATGCAAAGAGGAAATTGGCGAGCTTCTGATTCAGTATCAGTGTGTTCTGCTGACATTGCTTCTTTAGACTCTGGACAAACCTTTTCGACAGGCAATTTGTAGCTGGGTGGTATGGTGCAGATGTAAAATGTCTTATTCTATTAATATTTAGGAATGACTGAACCTGTTCCGCAATAAACTGCGGTCCGTTGTCACTGACTAATGGAACACCAGTCCTTGAGAAAAAGCTTCTCAACACATCAACGGTGTGTGAGGCTGTAGTAGAGGCTATTGGGAACACTTTGTAGCTGCATCCACTACTATCAAGAAATTTATGCCCATTAATGGTCTGACAAAACCTACATGAATCCTCTGCCAAGGTAATGCAGGCTATTCCCAGAGAGAGGGAGGTGTTGCTCTTAGCATCTTCTGGACATGTTGGCATCTTGAGTAGTGAATGGCAAGCTGCTCAATCTGCTGATCTAGCCCAGGCCTCCAGACAAAACTTTGAGCCAATGCTTTTATTTTAACCATGTCTAGATGACTGGTATGTAACTCCTCTAACACTTTAGCTATCAGCTTGCATCCCCCACCTAAGGCACCCTCTGTCAAGGACGAGTTTACCTCCCTAATGATGAAAATAGGAGAACTGGTGTTTTTGCTACTTATTCCACCCATTTTGGGTGGCTGTTTAGAGGTGAGACAGAGTGGGGTCTTTTTTGGTTTCCCTTTGAACCAGCTCTGCTATAATAGGACAACTTTTGATTTGTGTTAGGAAGAAGATGTCAAGAGGAGAGTTCTCTTTGAGTCATAGAAAAGTCCAGCACAGAAACAGGCCCTTTGGCCCATCTCATCTGTGCCAAAACATTTAAACTGCTTACTCCCATTGACCTGCACCAGGATTATAGCCCTCCATGCCCCTACCATCCACGTACCTATCCAAACTTCTCTTAAACTTTGATATTGAGCTTGCATGCACCACTTATGCTTGCAGCTGGTTCCAAACCATCACAACCCTCTGAGTGAAAATGTTTCCCCTCATGTTCCCTTAAACTTTTCACCTTTCACCCTTAATGTATGATCTCTAGTTGTAGTCCCACCCAGCTTCAATGGAAAAAGCATCTTGCATTTACCCCATCTATATCCCACATAATTCTGTATACTTATGTCAAATTTCCTCTCAATAGACAATAGACAATAGGTGCAGAAGTAGACCATTTGGCCCCTCGAGTCTGCACCGCCATTCTGAGATCATGGCTGATCATGCTATCTACATGCAATCTTCTACATGCTAAGAAAAAAAAACTAATCTATTCAATCTTTCCTTAAAACTCAGGTCTTCCAGTCCCAGCAACACCTTTGTAAATTTTCTCTGTACTCTTTCATCCTTATTTACATCTTACCTGTAGGTAGGTGACCAAAACTGCACACAATATTTCAAATTAGGCCTCGTCAACATCTTATACAACCAACATAATATCCTGTCTTCTGCACTCAGTACTTTGATTTATGCAGGCAAATGTGCCAAAAGCTTTCCTTCTGACCCTATCTACCTGTGACACCACTTTCAATGAATTATGGACCTCTATTCCTAGATCCCTTTCATCTACAGCACTCTTCAGTGCCCTACCATTCACTATGCAAGACATACCCTGATTGGCCCTACCGAAGTGCAACACCTCACATTTGTTTGCATTAAGTTCCTTCTGCCATTTTCAGCCCATTTTTCCAGCTGGTCCACATTGAACGGCAAGCTCTGATAGCCTTCCTCACTGTCAACTACACCTCCAATCTTGGTGTCATCCCAAAATTTGCTGTTCCAGTCAACCACATTATCATCCAGATCATTGATACAGATGACAAACAACAATACACCCAGCGCTGATCCCTGCCACACTCGCACAACATAGAACATAGACGAGTACAGCGCAGGAACAGGCCATTTGGCCCACAATGTTGTGCTGAACTAGCTAAAAAGCAAATCAAAAACACCCAAACACCAATCCCTCCTACCTACACCATGTCCATATTCCTTCATCTTCCTTACATCCACTGCCTATCCAAATCTCTTAAAAGCCTCCAATGTATTTCCTTCTACCACCATAACATGCAGCGCATCCCACACATCCACAATGCTCTAAGTAAAAAACTTACTTCTCACATTCCCCTTGAACCTGCCCCCTCTCACCTTCAATGCATGCCTTCTGATATCAGACAATTCAACCCTAGGAAACATATTGTCTGTCCGCTCTACCTATGCCTTAACATCTTATCAACCTCTGTAACCATTTTCAAGGAACTTTGAACTTGGATTCCAAGATCTCTCTGCTCAGCAACACTGTTCTTGACCTTAACAGCGTACGGCCTTCTTTCATTTGTCCTAGCAAGGTGAAACACCTCACATTTATCTGGGTTAAACTCCATTTGCCATTTCTCAGCATATATCTGCAATTGATCTATATCATGCTGTACCATTTGCCAGTCTCCTACACTATCCACAACCCCACCAATCTTAGGGTCATCTGCAACTTTGCTAACCCACCCATCTACATTTTCATCTAGGTCATTCATATATATCACAAACAGCAGAGACCCTAGCATAGATCCCTGTGGAACACCACTAATTACAGACCACTAGCTTGATTAAGTACCTTTGACCACTACCCTCTGTTTTCTATGTGCAAGAGATTTTGTCAAACGCCTAATGAAAAATCCATGTAGACAACATTCACTGTCCTACCCTCATCAATCTCTCACGTCACCTTGTCAAAAAACTCAATCAAATTGGCAGGGCACGACCTCACATGCACAAAGCCATGCTTGTTCTCCCTAATTAGGCCATGGGTTTCCATGCTCATATATCATATCCCTATATCCAGTAATTTCCCTACAACTGACATGAGTCTATAGTCTGAAGTGAGTCAACAGTCTATAGTTGCCAGGATTTCCCCTTGTTCCCTTCTTAAAGGTACAACATTAGCTGCTCACCAGTCCTCCAGGATCTCACCTGTGGCTAGGGAGCACGTAAAGATACTGATCAAGGGCCCAGCAATCTTGTCTCTTGCCTCCTTCAGCAATCTGGGCTAAATCCCATTAGCCACCTTAATACTCATTAGAAGGCCCAACACTTGACCTCTAAATACCCTAACAAATTTATATATTCAGTACTGATTTCCTGGTCCTTTGTATCATTTTCCTTGATAAATGCTGAAGCAATGTCCTCAGTAGGTACTCACATTCTTCGCATCCAAGCAAATGGTTTTTCCTTTATCCTTGAGTGGTCCCACCCTCTCCCTGGTTATCCTCTTGCTCTTGATGTTTGTATAGAAACCCTGGGATTCACCTTAATCCTATTTGCTGAGGACTTTTCATGGTTCCTCCTGGCTTTCCCTCCGGATTAAGATGGCACTACTGAAGGCAGTACAGGTAGTTTGAAAGCAAAGAAATTTGATTAAAAGCATTACTAACAACACTTTTTTTGAAGTAAATTGTGGTAAACTATCACCACAAACAATGAAGAGGTGAGTGAAGGCAAAGTAAATTTGAGAGATGCACTGTGCTGGTTGGTAGGAACGATTCGGAGAGGAGAAGCTGAGGTAGATAAGTTCCGATGCCTGTCCAACTAACCCAGGTGCGAGGATGGATTGTTCTAAGCTCTGAGCCAGTTTGGAGAGTTTGAGAATGGCTTCTTCGCCAGCAAAATCTAGGCTCTAAGTTAATTGCTGGGTGGTTTGTTCTGTACCTGGAGCCATTTGCTGTGGTGGAGCGTAATCCGACGATCTGCTGTTTAGACAATTTAAATGCCAGTTAGGCCGGGGTCTCCACTCTCCACATTGCTGAGGCTGTGAGAACCCCCCCCCCTCCCCCCCCCGCCGAACTGCTATGGGTTGTGTCTGAGAATTTTGTAGTGATTTAGCCAGCTAATATGAGGAACTAATATCAAAGCTTTGGGTTGCTCTGGGGATTTGGATCTAAGGATTCAGTTTGGTTGGAATGCTTTAGTTGTTGCGCCCTTCTATTGTTTACATAATTTGTGTTCACCCATCTACTTTATGAATTTTGCACTCTGGGTATAACCACCTGATCAAAAGTCTTATCAATCAATTGCTCTGCTTCGCAGATGATCCTTAGTTCATCCAGCTCTAGCTTCTTAATGCGGTCTTTCAGGAGCTGGAGTTGGCTGCACTTCCTGCAGGTGTAGTCATCAGGGAGACAATCAGGTTCCATCTACAGGAGGAGCATTCCACTGCTATATCTGTCATTCTGCCTGCACTGTATTATGGGCAACCAAGACAAATCAGCAATAACAAAAGGAAAAATTTACCTTTCTTACCTGTTTCTTTCGTCTCAGCCTCTTTTTGTCTAGATTCTACAAACTAGATGATCTCTCAGTGCATCATTTACTGAACTGACAATGCTCAGACAACTTCGTTTAAGCCATGTACCCTGAAATGGGCTCCCCTTCTTTTTGATTCCGCTTATGAAACTGAAGACAATCGTTTCAGATCAAAATGTTCTTGCATTACTTTCATGATCTCAGCAAGGTCTTGACAGATTGCAGTGGTTGGTAAGTTGATGGAGAAGATCCTGAGAGGCAGGATTTATGAACATTTGGAAAGGCATAAAATGATTAGGAATAGTCAGCATGGCTTTGTCAAAGGCAGGTCATGCCTTACGAGCCTGATTGAATTTTTTGAGGTTGTGACTAAATACATTGATGAAGGTAGAGCCTTAGATGTAGTGTATATGGATTTCAGCAAGGCATTAGACAAGGTATCCCAAGCAAGGCTAATTGAGAAAGTAAGGAGGCATGGGATCCAAGAGGATCTTGCTTTGTGGATTCAGAACTGGTTGCGCACAGAAGGCAAAGTGTGGTTGTAGATTGGTCATATTCTGCATGGAGGTTGATGACTAGTGGTGTGCCTTAGGGATCTGTTCTGGGACCCCTACTCTTTGTCATTTTTATAAATGACCTGGATGAGGAAGTGGAGGGATGGGTTAGTAAATTTGCTAATGATGATGACACAAAGGTTGGGGGTGTTGTGGATAGTGTGGAGGGCTGTCAGAGGTTACAGCGGGACAGTGATAGGATGCAAAAGTGGACTGAGAAGTGGCAGATGGAATTCAACCAAGACAAGTGTGAGGTGGTTCATTTTGGTAGGTGAAATATGATGGCAGAATATAGCATTAGTGGTAAGACTCTTGGCAGTGTGGAGGATCAGAGGGTTCTTGGAGTCTGAGTCCATGGGACACTCAAAGCTGCTACGCAGGTTGACTCTGTGGTTAAGAAGACATATGGTGCACTGGCCTTCATCAACAGCGGGATTGAGTTTAAGAGCTGAGAGATAGTGTTGCAACTACATAGGACACTGGTCAGACCCCACTTGGAGTACTCCGCTCTATTCTGATCGCCTCACTACAGGAAGGACATGGAAACCATAGAGAGGGTGCAGAGGAGACTTACAAGGATGTTTCCTGGATTGGGGAGCATGCCTTATGAGAATAGGTTGAGTGAACTTGGACTTTTCTCCTTGGAGCAACAGAAGATGAGAAGTAACCTGATAGAGGTGTATAAGATAACAAGAGGCATTGATTGTGTGGATAGTCAGAGGCTTTTTCCCAGGGCTAAAATGCTTAGCACGAGAGGGCATAGTTTTAATATGCTTGGGAGTAGGTACAGAGGAGTTGTCAGGGGCAAGATTTTATGCAGAGAGTGGTGAATGCGTGGAATGGGCTGCTGGCAGCGGTGGAGGTGAAAATGATGTGTTTTAATAGACTCCTGGATAGGTACATGGAGCTTAGAAAAATAGAGGGCTATGGGTAAAGCCTAGGTAGTTCTAAGGTAGGGACATGTTCAGCATAGCTTTGTGGGCCGAAGGGCCTGTATTGTGCTGTATGTTTTCTATGTTTCTATCTCCAAAAGTTCAGGATGGTGTTAAAAAGGTTAGAATATTATGGGTTCAGAGCACAATACAACAAGTGTGAATTCTTTAAACCAATCATCCATTGATGTGGCCACATGATTGACACACAAGTATTATACTAGTGCACTGTGAAAATTCAAGCAGTGGTGGATGCCCCAAGGTCAAAGGACATGTCACATTTACGGTCCTTTTT
This sequence comes from Hypanus sabinus, assembly GCF_030144855.1. Classification (NCBI taxonomy): domain Eukaryota; kingdom Metazoa; phylum Chordata; class Chondrichthyes; order Myliobatiformes; family Dasyatidae; genus Hypanus; species Hypanus sabinus. Next base: position 64,054,726 of record NC_082724.1, on the reverse strand, counting down.
AGGGTTTGTCAACTAATATGACAGGTTCCTGCCAAACCTGGCTAACATGCTTCACCCCATCAACTCATTACTGCAGATCAGAAAACTATGGCAAAGACGCAGTGTGAGGTGTCTTTAAAAATTCATTAAGGGTTATATGTACGAACACCTCACTAAAAAATAAACTCAAAGTTAGACCTGCTTTTCTGGACTCCGATATCTTTCTTTGAATTAATTTAATGTTTTGAAGTTACAAAGCATAATAATCACCATGTCAAAGAGCTGCTGAGTAAATCTTGTATCTTTAACAGAACCTGCCTCTCTGATCATACAGTAGCTGAATCTGATATTGGAACGGGAACCCCACTGATTTGAATGAGTATTCTAGCCTATCAGTTGGATGGGAAAATGTAACCTGAGATTGTTATCTTTTTTTCTAATTCAAGATTACAAGATTCAAGTTTACTTATGACATGTATGTTGAAATATACAATTAAATGTGTTGCTTGCATTAAAAACCAACATACCTAAGGGTTCTGGGGGCAGCCTGCAAGTTTCTCCACACTTTCAGCACTAACATAGTATGGCAACAATGCTTCACAGAACCCAACAAGAGAGCCTGTACTCTTGGCCTCCTGCCTCTCCAGCAGACTTAGATTTAGAAGCAGACACACAGACTTGGACTATTCCAGCAGACTCACAGAGATTGACAGACCCAGGGCTCCTATTTAATGCTTGAATCCTGTCCTCTACATCAACCATAGGACCTGCCAATCACTAAACACCAGGCCACAAACTCCAGATTCACCATTGACGGAACCCTGAACACTAAAGCCTCAAACTTTAACCTCACCGATTCACAAAACCAGAGGGCCATTAGACCTCATTCTTCCTGCCCTCACAGAACTCCAACTTTGGAACTCGTCGACAACTCGCTGACCTTGGGGGAGCTACAAGCCTTCATCCACCCTGGTCTGTCGGTTTGACATCCCAGCCCAATACACAGATATCCCACAGCTGTGTTGCTTTCTTTTGAATGCAGAACAGAGACTTATATCTTCAGCCTGCCCTCTAATTCCTTTAATTTCCCTACACTCTTGTCCCTAAAACCCTAACCTGACCCCTAGTTCCACACTCTATCCCCAAAACCATCTTCACAAACCCAAAAAAGCACTATAAAAAAACTAAAAATAATATTTTACATTACTTCGTAAAAAAAATTCTTTTGTGTTTAATAGATTTTTTTTCAATTTCTGAATTAGTTAAGGCATCAGACATTTAAACTTTATAAAGCTTTGACAATTTGACAGAAGGCAAGGCTCTACATCACCCCAAGCCCCCCAGCCCCCAGACTTGACTCCTGTTGAAGGTTATCAGGGTATTCTGAGAATGGGGCCTCAACACTACACTGTCTGGGACCTTCTTACTGCTTTAACAAATGTTGTCCACAGGTGAGATGGTTAGCTTGATTAGTGTCCTGCATCCTGGAAGCAGCTGCAGGCAGGGACTGCGAGAGATTGTGGGCGTGGCAAAATCCAGGTCAATTCATCATGTGTGGGAAAAAATGCGAAAATGATGTTTCATCTCTTAAACAAATTGAATTATTTCAGTACATTCAAGGAAGGGATGTGGCTTTGTTGTTGGTAGAAGCTTTTTTTTTTGATTTTTAAAGGGTTGTTGTGAAACCTCTTCATATTCATTTGAAATAGGAAGACATGAAACATCGGCTTTTTATCCTTCTCCATAGATGCTGTTTGACCTGCTGAGTTCTTCCAGCATTTTGTGTGTGTTACTCTGGATTTCCACCTTCTGCAGAATCTCTTGTGATTAGGAAGACAGTGGCTTGTTTAATGTTTCATGTGAAAATTCAAAATCAGCTCTGCGTTTTAATCATGGATGTATTTAGATAATAAGATGGAACTCCTGGACTTGAACCAGCCTTTTTACTCCAAATTGAGAGTGTTATCAATTGAGAAATGTTAACATGTTCCTTAAAATCTTACTTTAAGAAACATTTTAAGTGTAAAATATAATGAATATTTAATATTAAGTAACATTTGTTAGTTATTTTCACTCTGAAGTTGTATATATTGCTTTAGGAATTCAGGCTGAGAAAAATTTCTAAGCTCACAAATTTGAGACAGCTTTAACTTATGTCAGATATTAATGTAGCCAACTGGTTGAAACACATCACTGAATCCAGCTGTACAGTTAATTGTATTAACACTGTGACAGCACAGGGTACTGAATGGAAAATTATCAAGAGTGACCACATGAGAGACTTGGATTTTCAAATAATACAAGTAACACAAGATGCTTGTTAAATCTAAAGCAAAATAATTTGTCTTATAATCTTCAGTGCATATCAGTCTGTCACAATTTATTTGTATAGTAGAAATCTTTCATTTTTTCCAAAATTTGTGTTTTTCTTCTCAAAACAGGTTATTGCTAACTCTAGCATGAATATTCTGGCATCTGGTGATGGAAGCTTAATTGTGAGACCAATTCTGAGAAATATTAATAGATAGTGAGAAGTTAATCAAATAAATAATAATCATGAATCAAAATATTTATATGTTAAACTAACTGCAGAGAAGGGGAACAGAATCAGAATCATTATGGTAGAAACCAATCCATAACTGTATAATAGAATTAATATTAGCCTCTGTCAAGACTGTGTTGGATTATAAGACTTGCTGATAAGAAATGCTCATCCATTTATTCAGCAAAGACAGTGGTGAAATTCACCACTGTGTCTGCCTTCTCCAGACAGTGATTCCTGCGATATGTCGGTAGTCATTTTGTATCTTTATCGTCAGTGGATGGTTGGTGCAGTGGGGAACAAGTTGGTAAGGACCTTTATCTGGTGGATGGTGAACGTAAGGTCCATCTATGCTTCTGTGAATGAGTCAACAGTAATTTAGAACTCAACTTAAGAGCAAACAAAAGCATCTTCTGCACACTGCATCTTGACCACTGAAGTTTGGTAACCTTGGTTCTGAAATCTTATCACTATAGTGATTCAATTTTCCATGAGTTCTGAATATTAGCTCCACTTTCATGGGACATTTCGTGGTGAGTGTTATGTATTTAATATTTCAATGATATTTGAGTAATATTGTAAATACATTGTTTGAGTAAGCGTTCTTTGTTGTTTACATAATGCATTGTGGGTTACATGTAAGAGTACGTGAATTGCATACGTTATAACGCTACTACGTGATACATGCGCACCTTGCTTAAGATGAAAACGAAGTTAGACTCGCATTCCTGGTTCTCTTGTTTTCCTTTCAATTAGTGTTTACCTTTTGGAATTTTAAACGTAACAATGGTGATGAGGTATTTTTAAAATGAACCCAAGATGACAACCTACCTGTTTAAGTACAGTGACACATTCAATTGTAAAAAAAAGTGCAGCGAGAAAACGTCAAGTAAATCCTTATAGATGGATCAGGAGTGGAGAGAGTGAGCAGTTTCAAGTTCCTGGGTGTCAAGATCTCTGAGGATCTAACCTGGTCCCAACATATTGATGCAGTTATAAAGAAGGCAAGACAGCGACTATACTTCATTAGGTGTTTGAAGAGATTTGCTATGTCAACAAAAACACTCAAAAACTTCTTTCCATGACCGTGGAGAGCATTCTGATAGGCTACATCAATGTCTGGGCGGGGGGGGGGGGGGGGGAGGCTACTGAACAGGACCAAGAGAAGCTACAGAAGGTTGTAAATTTAGTCAGCTCTATCGTGGGTACTAGCCCTACAAAGTACCCAGGACATCTTCAAGGAGCAGTGTCTCAAAAAGGCAGGATCCTTTATTGAGGACCTCCAGCACCCAAGGCATGCCCTTTTCTCACTGTTACCATCAGGTAGGAGGTACAGAAGCCTGAAGACACACACTCGGTGATTCAGGAACTGCTTCTTGCCCTCTGCCAATTCCTAACTCTTGGACGCTACCTCACTTTTAAAATATATATTATTTTTGTTTTTGCACTATTTTTAGTCTATTCAACACACACACACTTATTTATTTACTCTTACTTCTTCTCTTCTATATTATGTACTGCATTGAACTGTTGCTGTTCACAAATTTCATGACAAGAGGTAGGAAACACACTGAACTCAATCCTTCCTCTTTGGTTGGAGAATCTTGCATAAGCAGAAAGTAACATCACAAGAGACCTGATAAGAAAAGTGTCATCAGAAGAACGTATGTAATGGATATATAGAGCCACTAAATAAAGCAGTGTGGGAGGATGTGTAATCCAAATGGGCTGTAGGAAGTTTTCCAAGACACTGATGACTGTACCGGTGCTGGCTTTTGCTCTCATTTGGAACTCAAACATTTTATAATTTTTGCTGCCAAGTTCTACTTGAATCTTTATTTCTCATGCTTCATTTCTGACACTTTCCCTCATTTTCTCAAATTTTCTATTGTAATTTGGGCAATAGTTTTCCCATCAATATCCATTACAAGCCCACTGATTCCCACAGCTTCATTATCTACTGTTCCTCCCACCCAGCTTCCTGCAAGGTCTCATTCTCACAGTTTCTCCAGCTCCATCCATGTTCTCCATAAGACACAGGAGCAGAATTAGGCCATTTGCCACATTGAGTCTGCCTTCCGCTACTCCATTATGGCTGATTTATTTCCCTCTCTATCCTATACTTCTGCCTTCTTCCTATAACCTTTAATGCCATTACTAATCAAGGACCTATCAACCTCCACTTTAAACATACCCAATGGCTTGGACTCCACAGCCATCTCATGATGTTTTCCCACTTAATTTCTTTCATGTTTTCCTTTTTTCATAACCTTCATATTCAACAGAGTTACAAACATCTCTGTTGTACTTTCCACACTTCCATCCTCACCCACTTTGCCTTCTATGGCACCTTCCCATACAACCATAGGATATACAATCCCAGCTCTTTTACTTAATCGCTTATCATTATATAGTGACACAAGCATTTTCACTAGGTGATGCATCACTTCCCAGGTACTTTTGCTAATTAACTCCACTGAATTCAGTGCTCACAATAAGGTTTCTTCCATGATTGATGAATTTAATGTAGATTTGGTGAGTGTTTGCAGAAAACCCCTGATCTGCCTGCAAGGGTGACAATGAGCTTCCAGTCACTGTAATTTTCCATTTGGCTTCTTCTCTGGTCTCTCTGTCATTGGCCCTTGACACTGTTTTAACAAAATTAATGTAAACTGAGGTACAATGTCTTATCATGTGATTAAATGTGTTGTAGCCTTCAGGACTCAACAATAAATTCACTAATTTTAGATGTTTTGCAGTTTCAGTCAGAACTGTTTAGTTCTGATAAAAAATCATTAAACATATGCTTTAAACATACACTGAAAACACCCATCATCAGACTCAAGGACAGCTTCTATTGCTGATATATAAGACTTGTGAATCAATTTCACATATCATAAATATAAACACGTCATGGCCATTGTATCTTATTACCTACTTGCACTGCACTTCTTCTGTCACTGTAATAGTATTCCATTACTTTTCCCTTTGTACTACCCTGCATCTATGTTTTGAAATTACCTGTATAGACGGTATGCAAAACAGTTTATCATTCTATCTCCAAATATGTGACTGATGCACCATCAATAACTCACTCTGAGACGTAAGGCGAGATATCGGCTTTTATTGACTGAAGAAGGAACCAGCAGTGAGTGACCATCATATTACATCCTGGAGAATGAGGCAGAGGATCAGACCGCGATCGCCTTTATACAGGGGCCCGTGGGAGGAGCCACAGGAGCAGTCAGAAGGGGGCGTGTCCAGACAGGCACATAGTTCACCACATTCACCCCCCCTTTGTTTGAAAGAGTCCCCATGTGGCAAAGTTTCGTACAGGTCAAGTCCAGCAGGTGGTCGAATCTGTCGCTGTGATCTACGTAGCACCGGCTGTGATTGCGCCGATGCCGGCAACATTGGTGATTGCACAGGGGACGGAGGTTGTGCTGGTTCCAGCTCATGCATGTGCGAGGCACCTGTTATAGAAATGTCATGAGGAGTCCATGTAGGGCCTGGTAAGCGCAGTGTCACCTCGGGTACAGGGTTCATAGTTACCGGAGAGTGTTCAGGGTAGTGGTCTGCTGCACCTGCGGGCGCCAGGTCGCGGATGGAGACCACGTCCTCCCGCCCATCAGGTAAGACCACGTAAGCATACTGGGGGTTCGCATGCAGAAGGTGAACCCTCTCGACCAGCGGGGAGTATTTATTGCTCCTCACATGTTTGTGGAGCAGCACTATCAATTTTATTGACTGAAGAAGGAACCAGCAGTGAGTGACCATCATATTACATCCTGGAGAATGAGGCAGAGGATCAGACCTCGACCGCCTTTATACAGGGCCTGTGGGAGGAGCCACAGGAGCAGTCAGAAGGGGGGCGTGTCCAGACAGGCACATAGTTCACCACAGTGACAATAATAAACCAATTAATGTTTAACAATTTTTCTGTCCGTACAAATTGTCTGTACAGGATGTTAGATACTTCAAGCATCCTATTTCAGATTTTGTATCCATATTGCAACACTTTTTCACTTTGTCCCCTGCAACACACACAAAATGATTGAGGAACTCAGCAGGTCAGGCAGCATCTATAGACATGAATAAACAGTTGGTGTTTTGGGCAGAGACCCTTCATCAGGACCGGAAACGAAGGGTGAAGGTGCTATAATAAAAAGGTAGGGGGAGGGGAAGGGTGATAAGTGAGAAGATGATAGGTGAAGCCTGGAGGATGGGAAAGGTAAAGAGCTGTTGATGAAGGAATCTGATAGGAGAGGAGAATGGACAATAGCGGAAAAGGAAGAAGTAAGGTGATAGACAGGTGAGAACAGTAAACTTTGACCTCTACTTCATTGTCTCCTCTTTACACTTTCCCTAGAGGTAAGCTGTGATCTTCAAGCCTTCACCACCTCCCCTTAGCAGGCATCACCATCTTTTGGTCTTTCACTCTCTTGGTCTCCATCCTATGACTGATATTCCTTTGTTTTCTCATCTCATCATCTTTGCTGTAAATTAAAACAAGATTACCTCCTATCTTCTTTCTAGTCTGATGAAAAGTTAATTCTATTTCACTTTCAACAGATGCTGCCCGACTACTTTGAGATTCATTTTCTTGCAGACATTTACAGGAAATAAATACGGATTACCGTGTTCAGTTCAAGTCATCTCTTTATAGGAAGGATATACAAGTTTTAGAGAGAGTGCAGAGGTGATTTACTGGACGTGGTCTGCATTAGACAGCATGTAACATGAGGATAGGTTGAACAAACTGCACTTGTGTCTTTGGAGTAAGGAGGATAAGAGGTGAAGATGATAAGAAGCTTAGATCGAGTGGATAGCTGAAGACTTTGACCAGAGTGGAAATGGCTTATACAAGTGGCATAATTTTAAGGTAATTGGAAGAAAATATAAGGGGGATGTCAGAGATAAATTCTTTACACAGAGAGTGGTGAATGCATAGAACACCCTGCTAGTGTGGTTATAGAGACAGTTACCTTAGGAACATTTAGATAAACAATTGGATGATAAAAAAAAATGGGAAACTATGTATGAGGAAAGAGTTAGATTGATCTTAAAGTAGGTTAAAAGATTGGCTGTTGTATGCTATGAGCATACATTATCTATGAGCTTGATAAATACCCCAAGCACCTTATGATTTACTCCTAGTTTGGAAAGAAATGGCCATGGAATAAAGGATTTTCTGATAATCATCTTCCAAAATTGTACAGATTCTGGAATAGTTGACACAGATTGAAAACAGCAAGTGTGGCATTAGAAAGGAGACAGGGGAAAACAGGGAAATGCTCACTTCTTAGTATGACACTGCATTTGGAAAAATGAAGAATATTTTATAAAAACTGATATTAAAATACTTAGGAAGTAGTAGTATGATTGAGCAAAATGAACATAGGTTTATGAAAGGGAAATCATGGTTGACTAATCTATTAGAGCTTTTGTGAATATATATAGCACTATGCCTAGGGTATGTCAAATTAGGGTGCCTAAGACTTTTGCACAGTACTGTATTTGTCAATATGGAGATTTAAGCCAGTTTGTATATCTGGTGGGAGCAGAGAATGGCGAAGATGGTGGGAGGGGTAAGGGTCAGGTGGCAGCGGAGGAGTGCTGGTGGGGGAGGGGTTTGGTAGGAGTGCAGACACACCCACCCCTGAGGTACAAGACAAGGCTATTTGATTCCAAACAATTGATTTATTGATCATTACAGGACATTGCTCTCATCCTTCCCACTCCTTCCCCTTTCTCTTCCTCTTTTCCCACCATGATTCTACTCTCTCTGCCCTCTTCTCATTCTCAGTCCACAATAGAGACTCATATTAATATTAAGTTTATCATGTTACGAATGTGAAGCAACTCTGAGGGGCCAAAGGGTACAAAGTCACCCCCTCCTTTTTGAGAATCGCAAGATTTCTATTATTTCGGGTCTGAGACCCAGGAAATGAGACAGTGACATCCAGAATACACAAGGTTTGGAATGTGTCCTGACCTCAGCGGAACGGAACCACTGATAACGGCCATTGTCTCTTGGAGAAGGAATTGTGTATTGAGTACTGTACTATTCATTGAAACCCCTCAGGGGACAACCAGAGTGGTCTGGTTGAGGGATTGCATCATCCCAACCTGATTGACATCTGAGACCCCATGAGTGAGGATAAAAGAGGGGTCTGGGGAACAAGCCCTTGAGGCGCACCAGGAGAAACGCTGGAAATACCGTGACAGCGTTTAATAGCAAAAGCCGGTGAGGGGCTCGTGTGCGTCCTCCCTTGCCTGGGTGGCGAGCTTACCACGGAAGAATGGTTTAGCTAAAGCAGAGGTCACAATTGAACGGCCAAGGCAACGAGACACCTGACGGATCGAAATCATAAAGGAAGGTTGGGAAAAAACCCGTAGCGGTTACTGTTCCCATCCTATCTCTCTCTCTCTCTCTCCAACAATTGCAACACAGTGGTCCCCAACGGCTGCAGCCTGCATGAACTGAGAGAACTTTATTTTTCCATCGGACAATACATTATCCCCTAGACTACGATAGAGCTTATTCTTATTGATTATTATTATACCCACACTTTTAGATTTAGTATTGACAACGTATATTATCAGCATATTTGCATTGATATTATGTTTGTGTATTTTTACTAATAAATACTGTTAAAAATATTATCATCAGACTTCAACGGACCTCTCTATCTGTGCTGGTAAGTGACCCAGTTATGGGGTTCGTAACACTGTGGGGGCTCGTCCGGGATTTGATACCAAATTGGAGGGCCAGTAAATCGGGCTTTTAAGTCCAAACTTGGATCTGGTTGCACGGATAACTGCGCGGGTAACCAGACGGGAAACCAGCAAAGATGGATGTAGATGAATTCATAGAAAACCCGACTCTGGAGGCACTAGAGGCTGCCACAAAGTCGGACTTGATAAATATTACTAAAGGACTAAATCTCACAGAGGTGATGTTGACAATGAAAAAGCGGGACGTGCGGAGGGCCATAACTCAGTATTATATTGTGAAGATTGTGTTTTCGGCTGAGGTATTGGAAAATATCCCTGAAAAGGCACCAGCTAGTGGGATGGCTCAGTTAGAGTTGGAAAAATTAAGGTTGGAGCATGAAATTAAGTTAAAACAGCTGGAAGCAGCTGAAAAGGAGAAGGAAAGAGCCGAAAAGGAAAAAGAAAGAGCCGAGAAGCAAAGGGAGCATGAGCTCCAGCTAAAGGAGTTACAGGTGAAGAGGGAGCATGAAATTAAGTTAAAACGGGGGTGGAGTTTCAAGATGGCGACGTAAGCATCTGCCTTTTAGGCGCTCTTTATTTTTTTAACTATAATCACCCTTTAATTAGACCTTTTCGAACTTAATCATATGAGTTGCTACCTTTGATTGACCCTTTTTTCCTAAAATAATAGTTGATCTAATCTTGTCAAACCTAAAATGGCTACAAGTAAGAAATCGGCTAAGGATCCTTTATCCATCGACGCAATTGTTGGTCTTTTGGACACTAAACTGGATGTTAAATTTGCGGCTATGGAAAGTAAATTGGACAATAAACTGGATGCTAAATTTGCGGCTCTGGAAGGCAGACTAGAAGGTAAATTGGACAGTAAACTGTTAAGTTTGGAAAGGAGGATTACTTCGAAAATATCCGATCTTGAAGGAGTTGTTAAATCGCTTGAAACTAAGTTTCAGTCGCAGGCGTTAGAGGTTCAACAGCATGGAATTAAGATCACGACTCTTGAACAATCAATTTGTGAAAAAGCACGTACAATTGAAGTGTTAGAGAAGAAGATAGAGTCGACTGCTAAAACTTTAGATCAGTACAAGTTTAAAATTACTGATCTTGAAAATCGTTCTCGCAGACAGAATTTGCGCATCATCGGAATTCCCGAAAAAGTTGAGTCCGGTGATTTAACTGAATTTTTCTCTAAATTACTGTGGGAAATTTTCGGTGGTGAAGGTTTGAAAAATGAACCTGTTATTGACCGCGCTCATAGAGTTGCGAGGCTTTCGTCTGTGTCTGATAAACCACGAGCGGTGATTGTTCGCCTTCATTATCCTCGTGAGAAAGAGCTTCTAATTCGATTAGCTCGTAAAAAAGGTATGATCTCCTACAGAAATTATTCATTTCGAATAGTTGAAGACTATTCGTATGAAGTTATGAAAGCCAGGATCGCTTTTAAACCAGTGATGGCAGAGATTCATTCGTTTGGTTTTAAACAAGCTTTAATGTATCCAGCGAAACTTAGAATGGTGCTGCCCGACAACAGTCTACACTTTTTTATCACTCCTGAAGAAGCGAAGAAATTTGTTGAAGAATATCGATCCTCTAGTGCAACTTGAACTATGAGTTACATTGAAGATTTTTTTTTTTGGAGAGAGGATGTTATTTCATTTTAAGTTTTAACCCTGGAAGTTGGGTTATAACTTCTTATTTTGAACTATGGGTCTGGGTCTTTTTTTTTTACTATTATTATTGCTTATAGATGCTGTTTTAATCTTTATAATATCCTTTTTTTATATACGTTTGTATTTTGTAATAATGAATTATTTTTTTCAAAATGTCGTTTCTTCTTCCCATAAGTCTTTACTTTTTATAAGCGTTTATTTGCTTGCCTGTATTTAGAAATGGAACAAAGGTTTTGAATTCTTTTTCTTTAGTTTTTTTTTAAATATGTTGTAGTGTCTATTAAATCTTTTTTTTTATATAAAAATATTCTATTTTGATAACTTTTTTTACTATATTTTCTCATTAGATTGCTGAATTTATATTCATATTTTGTAATATGGCTTTCTCAAAATGTCGTTTCTTCTTCCCATAAGTCTTGGCTTGTGAAACGTCATCTTTGTATCTGAATATGGAAATTCTTTTTTAAAGGTGTATCACATTTTTAAACTTTAATGTGCATTTTTTTTTTATTAATGATCTTTCTGGTTTTACTATTTTAGTTTTTTTTTGATTTGTCTGATATGGGTGTGTATGTGTATGTGTATGTATATATATATATATATATATGTAGGTATATATATATATATATATATATTTTTTTTGCAACTCTATATTTTAATTGGGGTGTTATATAGTTTTTTCTTAAAAAATTTTCTTATGGAGTTGCCATCTTGAAATGGGGGTAATATTAGTATTAGTTTATGCGCCTGCCGCTTGGCTTTCTTTCAAAGGGTGGGGGGAGGGGGGAGGGATCTTTTTTCATGCTTTTGCTTTTTATTTTTTTGCTTTTAGTTTATGGGCTGACTTTAAATTGTTAATATTGTTGAGGTGTCAGGATCTCCGGTTGCTCCTGAATCAATTTTCCTTCTTCCTAAATTGTGGGTTATGTGTTTTTTTAACCTTTTATGATACACACAATTAATATTGGTATGATGGATAAATCTATTAACTTTATCTCGTGGAATACTAATGGTTTAAATCATCCGATTAAACGTAAAAAAATATTTAAAGTATTCCATAGATTGAACGCTAATATTATTTTTGCACAGGAGACCCACATTAGGAGGGAGGATAATCAACGTTTTTTTAGGTTCTGGAAAGGTCAACAATTTCACTCAAATTGTACCGCTAAAATTAGGGGTGTGTCTATTTTTATAGACGCCTCAATTTCGTTTACACATTATGAAATTATTTCTGATCCACAGGGTAGATTTTTGTTGATAACTGGTTCACTTTTTAATCGGAAAGTTGTTTTAGTTAATATTTATGCTCCAAACTTTGATTGTCCTGAATTTTTTAAACGGTTATTTACTTCTCTTCCTAATTTGAATGAATATATGTTGATTATGGGTGGAGACTTTAATTGTTGTTTGAATCCTTCGATGGATAGATCTAAACCTATTCGAACTCTTCCGAATAGATCAGCTTTACTTATTAATTCTTTTATGGTTGATTCTGGAATTACTGAAATATGGCGGTTTTTGAACCCTAAAGGTAAAGAATTTTCATTTTTTTCACATGTATATCATAGTTATTCTAGAATTGATTACTTTCTTATTGATCATCGTTTATTAACAGATGTTATTGATTGTAAATACGATTCTATTGCTATTTCGGATCATGCGCCTCTGAAGTTATCTATCAAGATTTCGGATTCTTCTATCAATACTAGATCTTGGAGACTTAATGCTACTTTACTTCAAGATCCAGAATTTATTACCTTCATAAAACAACAAATTGACTTATTTTTTTCAACAAACTATAATGAAGAGATTGATAAAGGAATACTTTGGGACTCTTTCAAGGCTTTTATTCGTGGACAAATTATTTCATATTCCGCTGGTAAAAGAAAACAAAGATATTCAGATATAGCTTTATTGGTGGATAAAATTAAAGAAATTGATAAGATTTATTCCGTTACTCCTACCAAAGAACTTTATAAGAAGAGAGTTGAGCTTCAAATGGAACATAGTTTATTATTATCTTCTTCAATTGAGAATCAATTAATTAAGACTAGGGCTCAATTTTATATTCATAGTGATCGAACTGGTAAATCGTTAGCTAATCAATTAAAAGCTATTTCGACTAAGCGACAAATTATTAAAATTCGTAAACAAGACGGTAATTTAACTACTGATTATAAAGAAATCAATAACACTTTTCAAGATTTTTATAAATCTTTATATCAATCAGAATTTGACGGTGACCGGTTTATGATGGATAATTTTTTTAATAATTTGAATATTCCTAAACTGATAGATGAAGATTGTAGCTTGCTTGATGCTCCTATTTCTATGGATGAAATAAGAGAGGCTATCTCATCAATGAATTCAGGGAAAGCTCCTGGTCCTGATGGTTTTATTGTAGAATTTTTTAAAACTTTTTCTTTATTGCTTTCTCCTTGGCTATGTGAAATCTTTAATGATGCGTTTGTTAAGAAGAGATTACCTCAATCGTTTTATGAAGCTACTATCTCTCTAATTCTTAAAAAAGATAAAGATCCTACCTTATGTGCATCTTATCGCCCTATATCATTATTAAATGTAGACTCTAAGATTCTTACAAAAATTTTAGCCATTAGATTAGAAAAGGTATTACCACAGATTATTTCAGAAGATCAAACTGGTTTTATTAGGAATCGATATTCCTTTTTTAATATTAGAAAATTGATTAACATAATTTATACTTCATCACCTACAACCCCAGAATGTGTTATCTCATTAGATGCTGAAAAAGCCTTTGATAGAGTTGAATGGACATATTTATTTAATGCATTGAGAAACTTTAATTTTAGTCCTAATTTTATATCATGGATTAAATTAATATATTATAAACCTGTTGCTTCTGTTCTTACAAATAATTATAGATCCTCTTTTTTTCAATTATCTCGTGGTACGAGACAAGGTTGTCCTTTAAGTCCTTTATTATTTAATATTGCATTAGAACCTTTAGCTATTGCTATTCGTGAGTCTCCTAATATTTTTGGTATTACCCGTAATGAGAAGTTATACAAATTATCGCTTTATGCTGATGATTTGTTGTTATATATTTCTAATCCTAGTAGGTCTATTCCTGCTATTTTATCCTTGTTGGCTCAATTTGGTAGTTTTTCTGGTTATAAGTTAAACTTAGATAAGAGTGAGTTATTCCCTTTAAACGCGCAAACTTTATTGAGTGATAGGATGCCATTTAAAGTTGTTACTGATAACTTTATCTATTTAGGTATAAAAATTACCAAGAAATATAAAGATTTATTTGGACTGAATTTTTTACCTATGCTTCATCAAATTCAGCAACTTACTACTAGATGGTCTCCCTTATTTTTATCATTAGTTGGTCGGATTAATGCTATTAAAATGATGATTTTACCGAAATTTTTATATTTATTCCAAGCTTTACCAATTTTTATTCCTAAATCTTTTTTTGATAATATTGATTCAAAGATTTCCTCATTTGTTTGGCAAAATAAAAATCCTAGGTTAAGCAAAAGGCAATTACAAAAGTCTAAAAAAGATGGTGGTCTAGCTTTACCTAACTTTAGATTTTATTATTGGGCGAATAATATTCGTAACCTAATGTACTGGAAACTAGATTTGGATTCACCTGTGTGCCCACAGTGGGTAAATTTGGAATGTAGTGAGGTTAAGGGATATTCTATATTTTCCGTTCTTGGTTCTTTTCTTCCTATTGATTTAGCCAAATTCAATAAACAGATATCTAACCCTGTTGTTAAACATACACTACGAATTTGGTTTCAATTTCGCAAATTCTTTAATCTGAAAAACTTTGCTTTGGACAGCCCTATTTTATGTAATTTTTTTTTTAAACCTTCATTGACAGATCAAGCTTTTAGTATATGGAAAAGGAAAGGTATAAAATGTTTTCGTGATCTTTTTTTTGAAGGTACTTTGATGTCCTTTGATCAACTATCCAACAAATTTGAATTACCTAAATCTAATTTTTTTAGATACTTACAAATTAGAAATTTCTTACATAAAATTCTTCCATCTTTTCCTAATTCAACTCCATCGGATTTTTCAGATTTGATTTTTACTTTTAATCCTTGTCAGAAGGGATTAGTAGCTTTTATTTATAACATGATTATGAAGATACAGCCAGAAATATCGGATAGAATTAGACAAGAATGGGAAAAAGAACTTCGATGTAATATATCAACAGATAAATGGGAAAAAATTTTACAAATGGTTAATTCCTCCTCTATTTGTGCTAAACATGCTTTAATACAATTTAAAATTGTACATAGAGCTTATATGTCTAAAGATAAACTTGCCCGATTTTATTCGCATATCAATCCTCAATGTGACAGATGTCACTTAGAAGTGGCTTCATTGACTCACATGTTTTGGACATGTCCCACTTTACATAACTATTGGAAGGACATTTTTGATGTCATTTCCTCAGTATGGAATATCGATTTACAACCCCATTTTATTACTGCAATTTTCGGTATACCAAATGAAGATGGCAATCAACTTTCCCCTTCAATCAGACGAATGATTGCCTTTGTAACATTAATTGCCAGAAGGTCTATATTACAAAACTGGAAAGAAGTAAATCCTCCTACTACATTTCAGTGGTTCTCCCAAACTATTTCTTATTTGAGTTTGGAAAAAATCAGAAGCACTATCTTTGATTCTTCAATTAAATTTGAAGAAACCTGGGGACCATTTATTCGACACTTTCATATGAATTAATTTGGCTTATTTCAGATCCTTTTCTCTACTTATACTTGTTCAGGTATGGAGTTCTGGAGTTCTTTTCTTGACACCTTTATATATTTATAAAGTGTTATTATTGCCCATGTTAGTGTTAGTTTAGTATTTTTTTTTCATTATATATTTTTTCTCATATATAATTTCAATTTTTTTTTTCTCTTTTTTCGACGATTATTTTTGTTTTTCATATATATTTACATAGACTTGATTGATTTATGCACCTTTTGTTGATGGATGTTTTAATAGGATATTATTATCCTATTACTAATGTAATCTCAAGTTTATTGAATCTGTAATCTATTCATTATTTTGTGTTGTTTTTTTTTATATATGAAATTTAATAAAAAGATTGAAAAAGAAAGAAAGAAAAGTTAAAACAGCTGGAAGCAGCTGAAAAAGAGAAGGAAAGGGCCGAAAAAGAGAAGGAGAGAGCCAAAAAGGAGAGGGAGTATGAGGAGAAGGAGAAACAGAGGCAACATAACTTGGACATGGAGAAGTTCAGGCAAGAGTGAAGAGCTCAAGGGCCAGACCAAGAGGAGAAATTTAATGTCAGTAGGGAGTTTAGGTTAGTTCCTCCATTCGAGGAGACGGATGTTGATAGTTATTTCTTGCATTTTGAAAATGTGGCAGTGAGTCAGAAGTGGCCCAGAGATCAGTGGGTGGTGTTGTTACAAAGTGTGTTAAAAGGGAAGGCACAACGGGCAAATGCGGTGTTGTCCATGGAGGAGTCAGAGTCTGAGAATTATGAGGGAGTAAAGGAGGCCATTCTTCGGGCCTATGAATTGGTACCTGAGGCCTATAGACAAAAGTTCAGAAATTTAAAGAAAGGGTGGAATCAGACGTATGCAGAGTTTGCCTATGAGAAGGGTGTGCTCTTGGATCATTGGTGTGCAGCAGAAATGGTGGAAGAAGGTTTTCGGCATTTAAGGGAGTTAATTCTGATTGAGGAATTTAAAGGTTGTGTTTCGGATGATATCCGGATGTATTTGAACGAGAAGCCGAATAAGTCCATATCCGAATTTGCTAGGTTCGCAGATGAATATGCCCTATCCCACAAGACAAAGTTTTCCTCAAATAAGAGTTACCAGAAAGACTGTGGGAACAGTACAGAAAGCCCACCGGCTGAGGCAGAGATCCAGCCGGGAGCTAGTGGTAAAAATAAGGAGGAGGAAAGGCAAGACGGCAGGAGGGGTCCCGGCTTGACCGGTTTCAATTGTGGAAAGGTGGGACATATTGCATCTAAGTGCCTTGCTCCGAGGAAGGAGACAGGAAAAGGGAAAGCAGCAGTCCCTACAGGATGTATTGTAGTGATCAGTAAATTGACAAGAAAGCCCCAGGTAGACAGAATACGAGAGGGGCCTGAGAAATTTATTTCAGAAGGAACCGTATCTGTGAAAGAGGGAGACACAGCAGTTCCAGTGCGGATCTGGAAAGATACTGGAGTTGAGCAGTCATTGATTCTCAGTAAGGTACTAGATTTTGGTCCCGAGACTGGAGACGTAGCTTTGAGAGGCTTGGAAAAGGGACAGAAGCTGTGCCTTTGCATAGGATCATTATAAATTGTAAGCTGGTATCTGGACCAGTTGAAATAGGGGTGCCATCAGAATTTCCGAGCACTGACGTGGACATCCTTCTAGGTAATGATTTAGCTGGTGGTGAAGTTTGGTTGGCCATGGAGCTGACAAGCCATCCTGTAAGTGTTGAGGACCTGCCCCTAGGTTCCAAGATCTCTCCCGCATGCGCGGCCACTCGCAGCATGTCAGAAAAGGCAGCTGAGAAAGAGACCAGTTTAATTCAGGCCAGTATCGATTTGGCTGAGATGTTTTTACCCACCCTGTACCAAGAGGGGTTAGAGTGTGGTAAAATGGAGAATAGGGAGGTGAAAGAGAGTAAGGGAGAGGAGGTGAACCTGCCCTTAGCCAGGAGGAAATTTATAGAGGCACAGAGTAAAAATGAGAAACAGATAAGGCTGTTAGAAGGTCCAGGGTTGGACATGGATGATCTGTCTGGCTTGACAGAACTGTTTGAAGAAGTTGAAAATTTTAAAGGTGTTCCCGATAATGAAGTGAGGGCAGTCCTAGATGAAAAGGATGCCATTACCTTGAAGGAGTCTGCTGGGTTGGCAGATGAGGTTGTTTCAGCCCGCAGGGTTGAGTTTACTCTGGAAGGGAGTTGCCCAGAGAGTAAATGGGAGGATCAGGGGAACTTGGAATTTGAAAAGGGTACGGGTATTGAAAGCCTGGAAGAGGCAGATGTCCCGTTTGAGTGTGTTCAAGATATGGATGCACGTGGTACTGAACCTAATAATGGAACTCAGAAAAAGTCTGAGGTAGTTGATTCAGTTGAAAAGGAATGCAGTCGTTGTGGGTCAGATGGACTTGGTTCAGTGAAGAAAGGGTTAACCTTGGTACCAGTGGGAAGTGAGAATTCCCAGTTGTTTGTATTCGAAGGTGTGTTAAAAGTTAGTGAGGAGATAAAAGGTGGTGAGGTGAAAATTATTACTGAAGGGAAAGGAAAAAGTGTAGTTCCTAAATTGAATGAAGAAAATTTAAAGTCCGGATTGGTGTCAGAAGCAGTAACCAGGCTGAGGGGACAATGGCCTGTTAACACAGAGCCTGCGAATCAATTACAGGTTGATTTGGAATGTAAAGGTGCCCCACTCGCTATTGTTATTCAAGAGTGTGCTGTGAAGAGGCAGAATTTGAAATGCTGTTTGGACAAAGAGGGATCGCTTGCAGAGTTTAAACTGAAAACTAATAGAATGCAGGGTCCTGAAGATAAAACGAACGACTTGCTTAAAAATAAAGAATTGTGTGGAAATTCAGCAAATGGGCAAGTTCGGAAAACATTGTTGATAAAATGACTCTTATGAAAGGAGCATGCAAAAGCCTATTCCATACTGATGCACAAGCTAACCACGTGGGAGTTAACTGGAAAAGGGGCGAGGGTTGATGGGATGCCCCTTTAAATAACAGGATCCGGTTTTAAGGGATTTCGACAAAGCATGTAACTAATAAAGACAACCCCATGGAAGATTGACTGTTAAGTTTGAAAGTAACATGAAGATTAGTGTTTGCATGAACTTTGGTAATATACATGTAAGCTAAGATCACAACTCTTTAGTTTTTGTTTGCTGAAGAAAAGGAATAAAAATAGGTGGTTATTAAATTGGAGTCTGATGCTACAAGAATTTATTAAAGTACAAGGCATTAAGACATTAAAGGAAGTGACAATGTAATTGCTAACTGTATAGATGCTGAATTGAATGTATAACTGTATTACTCCGTAGTGAAACAAAACCTCTTTGGTATTGTGTTAGATTCTGAAATCCTGTAAGACTCTGTATTAATTAATTTTTACCTGTGGCAAAGATCCTAGAAGGAAGGGGGTGTTACAAATGTGAAGCAACTCTGAGGGGCCGAAGGGTACAAAGTTGCCCTCTCCTTATTGAGAATCGCAAGATTGCTATTATTTCGGGTCTGAGACCCAGGAAATGATAGATAGATAGATAGATACTTTATTCATCCCCAATGGGAAATTCAACATTTTTCCAGGGTCCCATACACTTATTATAGCAAAACTAGCAAAACATACAGAATGTGCTGTCTTTACGACAGTTATTTAGTTTATAATATTTTCGCTTAGTAATTCATTTTATAGTATTTTCTAGTTAGAATTAGAAGTGTTTAAAGTATATTCATTGCACGTAAAATATATCGGCATGCGATGACGTCACATCCGGTTTTGCCGCGTCTTGTGGGAAAGTACCGGTTTGAAATTAACGCGAGGGTGGGGGCTCACCACGAGGCACACCTGAGCAGAAGTTGTTTTGCAGGCATGAGAAATCACAGTGAGAGCAACACTGTGTTAATAGATAATCGATATATTGAACTAAGATGTTAATGCCGATCCTGTTAGAAGTAACGACGGTCGATAATGTTTATGCTTTCGTTAGTTAAAGAGTTGCGGATAGTTTGCATGGAAGTGTATTTAAAGTAGTCAATGGAGCAGGTAAACTCTCCCTGTATACTGCACCTTAGTGTAATGTAGTTATAGTCACCTTTACAAGTATTTACGATTGAAATGTGATATTAAGGAAGGAACAAATACTGTATCAATCCTGTATTGTTTTATCAACAGTTTTCACCATATGTTAATGTGAAGAGTGAACAGTAAATGGTTAATCTTACTGCGATCTGCTTTCATTGACTGGTTTATCTCGATGTTGAATTCGGCGTTATTAGTACACGCGAAGGAGAACGTTACAGTGAAAAAGCGGCATTATCAGGTGTTTCAAGTGCTGCAATGTCAGCTCGATCCAGCATCAAGTCGACACCGCCCAGCGACAAGGGCGGTAAACCGACATCAAGTAAGCCCACCCAGGCGTTATCAGGTGTTCCAAGTGCTGCAATGTCAGCTCGATCCGGGATCAAGTCGATGGCGCCCAGCGACAAGGGCAGTAGAGCGACATCAAGTAAGTCCACCCAGGCAAGAGCCAAGGCAGAAGCCGCCAGGGTGCGACTGCGTTACGCCAGACAAGAAGCAGTTTTGAAAATGAAACAGGCCACCAGAGAAGCCGAAATCCAGAAAGAAAAGGCTGCCAGAGAAGCCGAAAGGGCTGCCAGACAAAGAGAAGAGGCTGCCAGAGAAGCCGAAACCCAGAAGGAATGGGCCGCCAGAGAAGCCGAAACCCAGAAGGAATGGGACACCCGAGAAGCCGAAACCCAGTTGGAAATGGCAAAAATATCGACAGAGTTGCAAATGCTGCAGCTAGTAAGAGAAGAAGAAGCTGCCATGGCGGAAGCAGAGTACATAGAAGAAGCTGAAGGGTCGCGTGATCTGACCGAAGTAAGATCTACTTTAGAAAGGACCAGACTGGAACGCACAAGCGACTATGTACAATCTCAAATAGACAGGCAGGCTCGTCTCCCCTCTCCATACGTATTCGATAACTTCCCCAGCTACGAGGAACCTCAGAGAGTCACGATTGCATCACATCCATACGAGGAAGAAAATTTACCCTCACGACTCCGTGATGAAGTCAAGAATGAAAGAGCTGACAACCGATACTTCTCGACACCAAACTTACAAAGTTTGATGCGAAGAGATGCAGAGGTCGAATCCAGGACGGCAAATTCCATGAGAAACGTACGCTCTCAGTCATATAGGCGCCAACGTACTTCTCCAGCCCGCATGCCGCTTACAGCCGATCCCATGATGCAGTATTTAGCACGACGGGATCTCGTCACTTCGGGACTGTACCAGTTTGACGATAAACCTGAAAATTATTGTGCATGGTACTGCACATTCACCAACGCGATCGACGGAGTCCAGCTTAGTGCAGCCCAAAAGTTGGACCTTCTGGCGAAATGGCTGGGAAAAGAATCACGCGAACAGGTGAGATGCATGCGTTCAGTGTACATCAAGAAACCCGAACTAGCCTTAAGCAAAACGTGGGAGAGACTTCAGGAGGACTATGGGTCCCCCGAAGCTATTGAAGCGGCGCTATATCGACGTCTGGAAAACTTTCCTAAGGTGTCAGCCAAAGATCACATTAAGTTAAGAGAATTCGGAGATTTACTCATGGAGATCCAAGGCACCAAAGAAGATGGCTACTCAGCTGGTCTAGTATACCTAGATACTCCATTCGGGATTAGACAAGTCGTGGACAAACTTCCTTTTGGGCTGCAGGACAGGTGGCTGTCCGTTGCTTTAGATTACAAGGAAGAGCACGATGATCAACCACCTCCCTTTGAGCTCCTCACTAGGTTTGTGTGCAGGGAGGCGAAGAAGCGAAACGACCCTAGCCTCGCGGGTCCAGGAAGCAGTACGATTTACACCAAGCCAAGTAGATCCTCTTCGAATGTTTTCAACATTGATAAACCCGTCTCAGTGCTCAAGACCAAAGCCCTTACAACTAATAACGACCCTAGCAAGTATTGTCCATTGCATAACAAACCTCACCCCCTCAAAGGATGCAGAATGTTTAGGGAAAAACCCCTTGAAGAGAGGATGGCCCTTCTCAAGGAGAAAAGAATATGTTTTAGATGCTGTTCCTCAACCTCTCACCTCGCCAGAGAGTGTACGATCACCGTGAAGTGTCCGGAATGTGATAGCACGGATCACGTCGGGGCCATGCATCCTGGCCTGTCACCGCAAACCGACAATGCTCCTTCACCCCCACAACAGGACGGCGGGGAGGGAGAGGCTCACTCCAGGTCAACAGTTGTCAGCACGATCTGTACAGAAGTTTGCGGTCAAGCTCAGTCAAGCCGTTCTTGTTCCAAGATCTGCCTCACTAAGGTGTACCCTAAAGGAGCCAAAGACAAGGCCATCAAAGCCTATGTGATTCTGGACGATCAGAGCAATCGCTCACAAGTCAGTCCAGAGTTCTTTAAATTGTTCAACATTGAGAGTGAGCAGTTCCCATACTACCTCAAAACTTGCTCAGGCAACATGGAAACCCAAGGAAGGAAGGCAGAAGGCATCCAGATCGAGTCCCTGGATGGTAAAGTCGTCATCTGTCTCCCTCCGCTCTTAGAGTGCAATGAAATCATGAATAACCGCACTGAGATCCCGACACCAAGTGCGGTGCTACACCAGCCACATCTCCACCACATCGCCAAACACATCCCAGAACTGGATCCAGAAGCGGAAATACTCCTGCTATTAGGAAGAGATGTTATCCAGGTACACAAGGTTAGGCAGCAGGTCAATGGACCACTCGACGCCCCCTTCGCGCAACGTCTGGATCTGGGCTGGGTGGTGATAGGAGAGGTGTGTCTCGGTGACGTACACAAACCGACGGTTGACACACTCAAGACCAATGTACTAGAGAGTGGCCGCCATTCGATTTTTCAACCCTGCACAAGTTCCATGTATATCCAGGAAGCGCAACATGACGTTAACAAGCGTAAAGTAACTGACGAGACGCCAGGTCAGTCAGTTTTCGTTCAAACCGAGCACAGAAATAAACTTGCACAATCAGCTCAAGATGCCATTTCTTTAAAAACAAAGGACACCAAGGTCTTCAGAGATGAAGCAAATAATGGGGTTGCCCCATCGCCTTTCAGAGAACCGCGCCAGCGCTCACCAGATAACAAAGAGCAGGCAGTCAAACGGTTCACGTCCTTACGGAAAACCCAGAAAAGGAAACCTGAGATGCAGCAACGCACCCGATTGACCCACGAGGTACTGTGCACCCTAATGGCAGAGGTCACAGCCATTATAAACGCACAATCATTCCTACCTGTGTCTTCTGACCCAGAAAACCCCTTCATACTTTCGCCATCAATGCTCGTTACGCAGAAGGCAGGAGCTCCCCCTCCACCAGGAGGCTTCTCAGATGAGGATTTGTACACAAAGCAATGGAGACAAGTCCAGGCCCTGGCAAATCAGCTCTGGTCTTGCTGGAGACAAAAATATCTACCTTTGTTGCAACAGAGACAAAAGTGGACAGAACCCCGCAGGAATCTTCAAGTTGGAGACTTAGTCCTGCTCAGGGACAAGCAAATCGCCTGCAACAGCTGGCCAATGGCCAGAATCACTGCTACATTCCGTAGCGAGGATGGACACGTCAGGAAGATCGAATTGAAGACTACCGACCAAGGCGATGTGAAAATTTACCAAAGGCCAGTTACAGAAGTTATTCTACTTCTACCTAATGACTGATTAAGAGACTAAGTTTGTACTCTGTTCACTATGACCTTACGAAGGTCAAGCGGGGAGTGTGCTGTCTTTACAACAGTTATTTAGTTTATAATATTTTCGCTTAGTAATTCATTTTATAGTATTTTCTAGTTAGAATTAGAAGTGTTTAAAGTATATTCATTGCATGTAAAATATATCGGCATGCGATGACGTCACATCCAGTTTTGCCGCGTCTTGTGGGAAAGTACCGGTTTGAAATTAACGCGAGGGTGGGGGCTCACCACGAGGCACACCTGAGCAGAAGTTGTTTTGCAGGCATGAGAAATCACAGTGAGAGCAACACTGTAAGTTAATAGATAATCGATATATTGAACTAAGATGTTAATGCCGATCCTGTTAGAAGTAACGACGGTCGATAATGTTTATGCTTTCGTTAGTTAAAGAGTTGCGGATAGTTTGCATGGAAGTGTATTTAAAGTAGTCAATGGAGCAGGTAAACTCTCCCTGTATACTGCACCTTAGTGTAATGTAGTTATAGTCACCTTTACAAGTATTTACGATTGAAATGTGATATTAAGGAAGGAACAAATACTGTATCAATCTTGTATTGTTTTATCAACAGTTTTCACCATATGTTAATGTGAAGAGTGAACAGTAAATGGTTAATCTTACTGCGATCTGGTTTCATTGACTGGTTTATCTCGACGTTGAATTCGGCGTTATTAGTACACGCGAAGCAGAACGTTACACAGAATTTAACTCAGTATAAATATGATATGCATCTAAAATCACCCTCCCAAAAAGCATTAATAAATAGCTTTTAAAAAGTTCTTAAGTAGTTTACTAAAGTGCATTGAGTGAGAGACATCCAGAATACACAAGATTTGGAATGTGTCCTGACCTCAGCGGAACGGAACCACTGATAACGGCCATTGTCTCTTGGAGATGGAATTGTGTATTGAGTACTGTACTATTCATTGAAACCCCTCAGGGGACAACCAGAGTGGTCTAGTTGAGGGATTGTATCATCCCAACCTGACTGACATCTGAGACCCCGTGAGTGAGGATAAAAGAGGGGTCTGGGGAACAACCCCTTGAGACGCACCAGGAGAAACGCTGGAAATCCCGTGACAGCGTTTAATAGCGAAAGCCGGTGGGGGGCTCGTGTGCGTCCTCCCTTGCCTGGGTGGCGAGCTCACCAAGGAAGAATGGTTTAGCTAAAGGAGAGGTTACAATTGAACGGCCACGGCAACGAGACACCTGATGGATCGAAATCATAAAGGAAGGTTGGGAAAAAACCCGTAGCAGTAACTGTTCCCATCCTATCTCTCTCTCTCTCTCCAACAATTGCAACACAGCGGTCCCCAACGGCTGCAGCCTGCACGAACTGAGTGAACTTTATATTTCCATCGGACAATACATTATCCCCTAGACAACAATAGAGCTTATTTCTTATTGATTATTATTATACCCACACTTTTAGATTTAGTATTGACGACGTACATTACCCGCATATTTGCATTGATATTATTTTTGTGTATTTTTACTAATAAGTACTGTTAAAAACAGTATCATCAGACTTCAACGGACCTCTCTATCTTTGCTGGTAAGTACCCAGTTACGGGGTTCATAACAATCGTCAATCTAATGTCATTAGATTTGTTTTTTTGTTGCAGCAGCAGTACAGTGCAATACATAAAATTACTACAGTACTGTGCAAGTCTTAGGCACCCTATATGTAGATGGGGTGGGGTGGAAGTAGTGGATCTGGTGTCAGATTTTTAGAAGGCTTTTACTAAGGTCCTATGTCAAAAGTTGGTCCACAACTGAAACACAAGGAACTGTGGGTAAGATATTCATGTTGAGTGAGAACTCATTAACAAAGTTCAGAAGTTCAAAGTAAATTTATTTTAAGTAAATTATTAAAGTTCACTTATGTCATAATATGCTATACTGAGATTCATTTCGCTGCAGACATTTGCAGTAGAATAAAGAAATACAATAGAATCAATGAAATACTACACATAAAGAAAGACTGTCAACCAATGTAGAAACAAAGACATAAATGAAATCACACCTTACTATAAATACAAGCCTGTTCCAGTTTTAGAATTAGAATACTACAAATTAAATTACAACTGATCAGTTATTACAGATAGAACAATCCATAATAACTGTCCAGATATAATACAGGATAAACAAGCAAGAACAACTTACCATTCCAAACACACACAACTTACAGAGATCAGGAAGTGAAAAACACCAGAAATATGCTGAATTAAAAGAGGAAATTGAAAGACTTTGGAACCTGAATAGGGTATATATCAATTGTCCCAAAAGTAATATCTACAACTGTTGTCCTGCCAAAGGCAGTACACAATAGCATTAAACAATTAGGTCTACACAGCAATATCTATGTAAATCTTCAGAAAGCCACAAAACTAAACACCATGAGATAGTCCAAAAGTTCCTAGCAACTGATAAACAAGCATGCTTGGCTATGCCCGTTCCTCAGGTTTTACCAGCTGAGCTGAGAAAAAATAAATAAAAGATAATAATAATAAAGAATTGTGTAATCTTTGAAAGTGAGTTCATAGGGTATAGAATCAGTTCATTGTTGAGGTGAGTAAAGTTATCCATGCTCATTTAGGAGCCTGATGACTGCAGGGTAATAACTGTTCCTGAGCCTGATGGTGTGGGATCTAAGGCTACTGCACTTCCTGCCCAATGATGGTAACAAGAAGAAAGCATGGTGAGGATGATGGGGGTCCTTGATGATGGATGCTGCTTTCTTGTGGCAGTGCTCCTTACAAATCAGCTCAAACTGTGGAGAGCTTAACAACTGACATGTATACACCACTTTTTACAGGCTTTAACATACAGAAAACAAATTTTATGAATTAACAGGTCCTTCTCAGGTTTGTAGCCTGTGACTAGTCAGTTACCAATGGAACGGAGCACAAGTGGCAGGACTTTCAGCCACTTGATCTTCTGACATTTAACAAGGTTGTGGAGGACCTTCTATATCAGCACACTTGGCCTGATTTATTGCAATATCCCTTAATTCCTGTGATATCCAAATGTCTTTTGATCTCAGTATGCAATCAATGATTGAGTCTGCACAGCTCGTTGAGGTAGAAAAATCTAGTTTCACTGCATTTGAGTAGTAAATGACCTACCCTTTATTCAAGACTGTGACCTCTGATTCTAAACTCTTCAACCAGAGGAAACATCCTGCCATATCCAACCCCCCTGCGACCCATAAAAATATGTACATTCAGTGAGTTCATTTTTCATTCTTCTAAATACGAGAGAATAGCAACCTAGATTATTCAATCTCTCCTCATATGTGAGAGCTTCAATCTCCAGAAACACTTGGTGAAATTTTACTCTTAGGTAAGCAGATCAACACTGTGCACAGCACTCCATCTGTGATCTCAGTAAGACTCTACATAACTGCAGTAAACTCTTTATTCATGTCCTCATTTCTTGGGCACCCCACCGTTCACAGGCTGCCAATTTGTGAAGGGCCTATTTATTCCTACTCTTTATTTCCTAACTGTTAATCAACTCTCAATCCATGTGAGTATATTATTTCCCAGTTCCCAGTGTTCTCAACTTGTTGTCTAATATGCTGTTTGGGATCATTTCAGAAACCTACTGTAATCCAAATTCACCATATCCATTGGTTACCCCTCATCTACCTTACAAAATATATCTTATTTCTTATGTTTGGGGAGGAAATCTGCCAACCTTACTTGGTCTAGCATGTGTAGCTCCAGACCTCGCAGTAATTGATTATTCAATGTCCCAGCAAACCAGTACTAAAATTGCTAAGTCAAACAGACATTAAAATTGGAAAGAATATCCGACAATGACAATGGTACCAAATGTGTGTGGACATGAAAAGATTGCTCATAGCCCCATCAGCCTTGTGAAGTCCCAGAATACTGAACTGATATTGAAATTAAGATGTTGGCCCCAAAGACCAGTGAAGCAACAATCTGATGGAATCAAACACACACATCAGATCATACAGACAACATATCAGACTCTACATTCACAATCTCAGGTTCAGAAAGCAGTACAGATCCACAAGAGGGATTGTAATCATGCTATACAGATAGGAGGGAATAACTCTGGGAATTATTGATATTGACAGCAGACCTCATGACTTTTCATTGCTTTAGATCAAACATGGGCAGAGAAACACCCTCCAATTACCCCATGTACCCTCTCTCAAATGATGAAACAATGTTTCTTTTTGTTCAACTACTCTTGAATAAAGTACTGAAAATAACAAGACCCCAGAATCTAATCTGGGGAAGAATTTTATTATCCAACAGCATCACTACTCAAGTCCTGAAGGTCATAAAATGCCACATGACAGGTGTTGATTCAAGGTTAACTTCTGTGACAATGGGGATGTCAGGAGGTAACCAACAACAATCAATAACTTGCTACCTCAAGATAAAGCAACACATACAAAATGCTGGAGGAAATCAGCAGGTCAGGCAGCATCTATGAAGGGTAATAAACAGTTGATGTATCGAGCCGAGACCGTTTATCAGGACTGGAAAGGAAGGGAGCAGAAGGCTGAATAAGGTGATGGTGGGAAGAGGATGAGTCCAAGCAGTCAGGTGATCGGTAAGACCAGATGAGAGGAAGGTGGATGGATGGGGATGATGTAAGAAACTGGGAGATAATAGCTGGAAGAAGTAGCAGGTTGAAGAAGAAGGAATCTAATAGGAGTGGACCATGGAATAAATGGAAGGAGGTGGGGAAACAGAGGTTCACTAACTAAAATAAAGATTGGCAAAGAAATACACTCTTAGAAAACATCTCAATGGCCACATCAGTTCAGTGATGCTTTTCTTTGGCTCTGAAGGCATTCCTGGCACTTATGGTGTGTAGCATGTTCTTTTTCCCTTTCCACCTTATCTGCAAAGATATGCAAGTTATGTCTGCAATCCAGGGAGTAACGTTATTTCAGTATTTAAAATCCCCACCTATCTTGCCATCTTTTTATCAAGCTACAGGCCCTTCCATATTATTGTGGTTCAGGTATAGTCCAGGCAATCATGGGTAAAGCTATCCCCACCATTCAGTACACCTACACAGAACACCATGGCAGAAAAGCTGCATCAATCATCAAGGACTCTCACCACTCAGACCATGCTCTCTTCTCACTACTGCCATCAGGAAGAAGGCACAGGAGCCTCAGGACCCACACCACAAGGTTCAGGAACAGTTATTATCCCTCAATAATCAGGCTCTTGAACCAGCAATGATAACTTCACTTGCCCCATCACTGAACTGTTCCCACATTCTATGGAGTTACTTTCAAGGATCTTATCTCATGTTTTCACTGTTTATTGCTTATATATTTATTATTATGATTATTTTTTTTTGCTTTTGTATTTGCATGATTTATTGTCTTTTGCATACTGGCTGTTTGTCCCTCTTGTTGGGTGCAGCCTTTCAAAGATTCTATAACGTTTAGTGGATTTAGAATATGCCCACAAGAAAACAAATCTCAGGGTTTTATATGATGAAATATACAATTGTTAATAAATTGTACACTGAACTTTAAAAAGAAGTATTATTTGACCGATCATTAATAATCCAGTAACAAGGGTGAGGAACTCGGCAGGCCAAGCAACATCTATGGAAAAGAGTACTGTTGACATTTCAGGCTGAGACCCTCCTGATGGGTCCTGCTGAAGAGTCTTAGCCAGAACTGTCCAATGTTCTCTTTTCCAGGTATGCTGCCTGGCCTGCTGAGTTCCTCCAGCATTTTGTGCATGTTGCTTGGATTTCCAGCATCTGCAGATTTTCTCTTGTCTATGAACAAGGGTGAAGAGGTAATTTATGCTCGAAGTGAAACACATGCATTTGAAGTAGGGTTGTAACTGAATCAGAGTGCCAGCTGCACCATGGTTAACCATGCAATACAGGCCAATTCAGATCTACTTAAAAATGATTATTTGGCATTGTTTAGACAATATTGTAATATGTATCTTAATTCTCTTCAAATTTTCTGCAGCTTATCATAGGTTATAATAATGATTTCACTTCAAATGTACTTGAGTAATTGTAAATTAATTGTAATTAATACTGACTTTACAAGAATGTTACAAAAATAAAACTTCTTTCTCTAATATTGCTTTCCCATTTCTGCCATAGCCTAATTTCCATCCATATTACAGTAGCCTGATCAGTGCTCTCTCCCAACCAGACTCCAACATTCTACCTTGTATCATCAACTTACCTGCTTTCTTGTCCAGAAAACCTTACATTTAAAAGTGTTGCATAGCTTTACCTTTCTACATCTCTATTTGATATAATCAAAAAGGCATTATATAAATAATGCTATTATAACACCTTCAAGCCTCTGTGGACACTATGTTCCTCTCAAGACGTACAAAAAAGCTGGAAGAACTCAGCAGGTCGGGCAGCATCCATTGAAAGGAGCTGTCAATTTTTCGAGTCGAGACCCTTCGTCAGGACTAAAGAAAAAAGGGCCCTATAAAGAAGGTGGGGGGAGGGTGGAAAACCAATCAGAGGAAAGATCAAGGGGTGGGGGAGGGGAAGCAGGGAGGGGTTAGGCAGGAGAGGTGAAGAAGGAATCTAAGGGGAAAGCACTATGGGTAGTAGAAGAAGGCAGAGTCATGAGAGGTGATAGGCAGCTAGAAGAGGAGACAGAGTGAAGGTGGGATGGGGGAAGGGAGAGGGAGGGAATTACCGGAATTTGGAGAATTTGATGTTCATACCAAGGGGCTGGAGACTACCCAGATGGTAGATGAGATGTTGTTCCTCTAACTGAAGTTTGGCCTCATCATAGCAGTAGAGGAGGCCGTGTATGGACATATCCGAATGGGAATGTGAAGAAGAGTTGAAGTGAGTGGCAACCGGGAGATCCTGTCTGTTGTGGCGGACAGAGCGTAGGTGCTCGATGAAGCGGTCCCCCAATCTGCATCTGGTCTCGCCGATGTAGAGGAGGCCGCACCGGGATCACCGGATGCAATAGACGACTCCAGCAGACTCACAGGTGAAGTGTTGCCTCACCTGGAAGGACTGTCTGGGGCCCAGAATGGTGGTAAGAGAGGAGGTGTAGGGACAGGTGTAGCACTTACACTTGCAGGGATAATTGCCAGGTGGGAGATCTGTGGGGAGGGACGTGTGGACCAGGCAGTCGTGGAGGGAATGATCCCTGCAAAAAGCAGAGAGGGGTAGAGAGGGAAAGATGTCCTTAGTGGTGGGGTCCTGTTGAAGGTGGCAGAAGTTGCAGAGGATAATATATTGGATCCGGAGGCAGGTGGGGTGGTAGGTGAGGACAAGGGGACCCCTGTCCCTGTTTGGTGACAGGAGGATGGGTTAAGGGCTTAAGTGTGGGAAGTGGAGGAGATGTGGGTGAGGGCATCTTTGATGACACCAGAAGGGAAACCACGATCCTGAAAGAAAGAGGACAGTTGAGAAGTCCTGGAATGGAAAGCCTCATTCTGGGAGCAGATGCGACGGAGACAGAGGAACTGGGAATAGGGAATGGCATTTTTGCATTGGGCAGGGTGGGAAGAGGTATAGTCAAGATAGTTAAGGGAGTCAGTGGGTTTGTAGAAGTTGTCAGTGGATAGTCTGTCTCCAGAGATCAAGAAAGGGGAGAGAAGTGTCCGAGATGGACCAAGTGAGTTTAAGGGCTGGGTGAAAGTTAGAGGCAAAGTTGATGAAATTGACGAGCTCAGCATGGGTGCAGCAAGCAGCACCAACGTAGTCGTCAATGTAGCGGAGGAAAAGTTGGGGAATGGTGCCAGTATAGATTTGGAGCATAGACTGTTCCACATAACCCGGAAAGAGGCAGGCATAGCTGGGGTCCATGCGAGTGCCCATGGCTATGCCCTTGATCTGGAGAAAGTGGGAAGAACCAAAGGAGAAGTTATTGAGAGTTCGAACACTCTCCGCCAACCGGAGGAGTGTGGTGGTGCTGGGGAACTGGTTCTTGGGATTGCTGCCTGTGCCACGAGACAGAGAGGGTAGGAACAGGAAATTATGGCAGATGAATGTGTGGCTGAAGAGTTGGTGCAGGGGGCAGGGGTTCAGATTTCTGGATCATTGATATCTCTTCCAGGGAAGGTCTGACCTGTACAAAAAGGACGGGCTGCACCTGAAATGGAAAGGGACCAATATCCGGGCCGGCAGGTTTGCTAGAGCTGTTAGGGAGGGTTTAAACTAGTTTGGTGGGGGGGGGGGAGGGGGATCAGAATGTAAGTGCAGAGATTGGGGTAGAAGGACAAGGGCATAATGCTACGTGTTCTGAGTTGGTGAGGATGGACAGGCAGGGGACATAACATAAATGTAGCCAGTTCAAGTGGCTCACATGTGTGTATTTTAATGCTAGGAATATTAGGAATAAAGGGGACGAACTTAGAGCATGGATCAGTACGTGGAACTACGATGTTGTGGCCATTATTGAAACTTGCCTGGAGGAAGGGCAGGATTGGATGATGTAGATACTGGGGTTTAGGTGTTTTAGAAGGAATAGGATGGCAGGTAGAAAAGTGGGGGGGGAGTAGCATTACTAGTCAGGGATAGTGTCATGGCTATAGAAAGGGAGGATGCTGCAGAGGGAGTGTCCACTGAGTTGGTGTGGGTGGAAGTCAGAAATAGGAAGAGATCAATCACTGTGCTGGGTGTAGTCCTCCAAATAGCCCTCGGGACACCCAGGAGCAGATAAGCAGGCAGATTTTAGAATGATGCAGGAAATACAGGGTTGTAGTTCTGGCTGATTTCAACTTCCCTTCTATTGACTGGTACCTCCTGACTGTAAGGGGGACAGATGGAGCTGAATTTATCAGGTACGTTCAAGAGGGATTCCTGACCCAGCATGTGGACCGGCTAATGAGAGGAGAGGCCATTCTGGATCTAGTTCTGGGTAATGAACCTGGTCAGGTGACAGACCTCTTGGTGGGGGAGCATTTTGGTGAGAGTGACCACAACTCCCTTAGCTTCAGTATAGCTATGTAACAGGATAAAAACAGACAAAATGAGAAAGTGCTTAACTGGGGAAGGGCTAACTATGAAGGGATAAGGCAGGAACTAGCCAGAGTAAATTGGAAACAGATGTTCAAGGGTAAAAGCACAGAAGTAACATGGAGGAAGTTTAGGTCCAATTGTGCTGGGTTTAGGATAGGTCTCTCCCACTGAGACAAGGAAAAAATGGTAGGAAAAGGGAACCATGGTTGACAAAACACGTGAGGCAACTTGTCAAGAGGAAGAAGGAAGCATATGTTAGATATAAGAAGCAGAAAGCAGGAGGGACTCATGAGAAATATAGGGTAGCCAGGAAAGAGCTTAAGAAAGGACATAGGAGAGCTCAAAGGGGGAATGTAGGATTAAGGAAAACTGCAAGATGTTCTATGTGAAGAACAGAAGGATGACAAGAATTAAGGTGGGGCTGCTAAAGGCCTAAAGAAGGCAGCATGTGCCTGGAGGCGGAGGAGGTTGGGGAGGTCCTAAATGAATACTTTGTTTCAGTATTCATAAGTGAAAAGGACTTTGATCAGGGTGAGGCCAAAATAGAACAGGCCTGTGTGCTGGACAATGTGGAGATTAAGGAAGAAGCGTAGGATCTTCTTAAAAACATCAAGATTGTGAAGTTCCCTTGTTTAAAAAAAGGAAATAGGGAGAATCCTGGGAACTATAGACCAGTGAGTCTTACGTCAGCGGTCTGCAGACTATTGGAAAGGATTCTTATGGATAAGATCTACAAGCATTTGGAGAAGTACAGTCTACTCAAGGATAGTCAACATGGCTTTGTGAAGGGAAGGTTGTGCCTCACGAGACTAATTGAGTTTTTTGAAGAGGTAACAAAATAAATTGATGAGGGTAGGGCAGTGGATGTGGTCTACATGGATTTTAGCAAGTCATTTGACAAGAACCCCCACAAGAGACTCATCCAGAAAGTCATGAGGCACGGGATCAGTGGAACCTTGGCTGTTTGGATAAAAAATTGGCTTACAGAAAGAA
Source organism: Hypanus sabinus (assembly GCF_030144855.1). Taxonomy (NCBI): domain Eukaryota; kingdom Metazoa; phylum Chordata; class Chondrichthyes; order Myliobatiformes; family Dasyatidae; genus Hypanus; species Hypanus sabinus. The sequence goes on along the minus strand of NC_082724.1, from coordinate 64,021,351 downwards.
AGCAGAGGGTAGTAGTGGAAGGAAAGTATTCCGCCTGGAGGTCAGTGACTAGCGGAGTGCTGCAGGGATCTGTCCTAGGACCCCTGTTTAATGTTATTTTTATAAATGACCTAGATGAAGAGGTGGAAGGATGGGTGAGTAAGTTTGCAGATGACACTAAGATTGGAAGAATTGTGGATGAAGCTGTAGGTTGTCGAAGGTTACAAGAGGATATAGACAGGATGCAGAGTTGGGCAGAAAAGTGGCAGATGGAGTTCAATCCGGATGTGTGTTGTGATGCATTTTGGAAGGACAAACCAGAAGGCTGAGTACAGGGTTAATGGTCGGTTACTTAAGAGTGTGGATGAACACAGGGACCTTGGGGTTCAAATCCATACATCCCTCAAGGTCGCTGCACAGGTTGATAGGATAGTTAAGAAGGCCTATAGGATGCTAGGCTTCATTAATAGGGGGATTGAGTTCAAGAGTAGAGAGGTCATGTTGCAACTCTACAAATCTCTGGTGAGACTGCACTTAAGAGTATTGTGTTCAATTCTGGTCACCTCATTATAGGAAGGATGTGGAAGCTACGGAGAGGGTGCAGAGAAGATTTACCAGGATGTTGCCTGGATTGGAAAACAAGTCTTATGAGGCAAGGTTAGCAGAGCTGGGACTTTTCTCTTTGGAGTGTAGATGGATGAGAGGGGACTTGATAGAGGTCTACAAGAGTATGAGAGGCCTAGATTAGGTGGATAGCCAGTACCTGTTTCCCAGGGCACAAATAGCAAACACCAGAGGGCATATGTACAAAGTTAAGGGAGGGAAGTTTAGGGGAGACATCAGGGGTAAGTTTTTTACACAGAGGGTTATGGGTACCTGGAATGACTTGCTAGGGATGGTGGTAGAGGCTAAAACATTAGGGGTATTTAAGAGCCTCTTGAACAGCCACCTGGATGAAAGAAAAATAGAGGGTTATGGGGTAGTGTGGGTTTAGTACTTTTTTAAAGGAATATATGGGTCGGCATAACATCGAGGGCCAAAGGGCCTGTACTGTGCTGTCGTGTTCTAGTGTCTAGATTCAGACATGTTTCTTTTCAGGCAAATAATTTCTTGTGGCAACTACATGCTCACTTGCGTATCCTAAACTGGTGATGAGTTCTGGGCTGGTAAGTCTTTGGGTAGAGTGGTATTGTAGATAGAAGAGTATATATAATATAAAGATTTGCATAGCTATCATTGAATCTTTACTGAATATCTTATGACAAGTGAAGCTGAATACAAATAGTAAGCTCAATTACAAACACCATCCTAATGGCTGCTTCCCTTAGACAGCAACTGTTACAACCACGGATTCAGCAGCGCAGCAGATATGGCAATTGCGCTCCTGAATATTCACATGTGAGCCAATTATTATTTAATTGTGATAGTATTCCATCGTAGTATTTGTTGAGACTTGGACACAGCCAACGCTTGGCTGCCTGCTTGCATTCTGCCTTGCCTGAGAAACTGGACAGTCGAGTCAACGGACTCTGAAGACTAGGGGGATTCGTTTTATTCTTAGCTGTTCTTTTCAGCCCCAGTGTCGGCTTCGTTTTCCATTTGAGAGTTTAGTTAACGGCCCTGTTTGGCCTAGTGCTTACTGTTTTCCTTCCCCTTCAACACTGTTTGCATTAAAGTCTGTGAACTATCGACCTGCTTCAGTGTCTCTCACTCCACAATTGGGCCATATCTAAACCTGGTGACAGCAACACTGTGTAGTATCCTTTGGTGACAAAAATTGAATCACAAAAATCTAACTATACATGTATATAAGGCAAAATATACATATTGAACTTTGAGAGACAGAAACAGTGGGAAGGAAGAAACGAGGAAGAAAAGGAATGTGGAGGTAGGAAAAAGTGAATATTACAGTTACATTCTTTGCTAATATGACTAAAATCCATTTTCTTTGATGATGCACTTTATTGGCACAAATTATGCTCCATATGCTTTCATGTTTTCTTCTGGAACAAATAGTTGGGATAATTTCACAAGCACAGTAAATGAACTAAAATCATTTCTCATTATTAGGTGTGGGAAATAATACATAAATGAATTTTCCTATACACTTCACTATAACTAACTTACAAATTAAAAACTAATTTATTGGAATAAAATGCATCAGAATAGATCAGTACTGCATAAATCATTGCAACGCTACCATTTTATTGTAAATTCCTTTAAACATCATTAATACTTTGTGCACATAATGTTATCAACAAATGTTATATTGTTTTCCTTCCCAATGCATTCCGCTCATACCAGCACTAGTAGCAATGAACAGTTTATGCAAAAAGATTATGGTGATGAATACGGATGCCTCTACATAGATGCATGTAGCATTGCTCATGCATTTCCTCAAGAAAGCTAAATTACCTTCAGGAAAAGAATGGAACAGTCAGTCATTTTGTACAAAGCAGTCACCAAAACCACTGATGAACTTCTGCCAACAGAAAGACACTAACAATTGTGAAGAAATCATCTCATGCCACTGGCAAGACAGTAAAAGGGTTTAATCAGTCATTACTAATTCAGAGTGTGAGTCATTTGATAAATGGCATCAAAGCTGAGGTACTGAAATAAATCTAAATAGGAAGTGTTTCTGCCTCTCAGCTCCAATGACCCAGGTTCAATCCCAGTCTCAGGTACTGCCTGTTTGGAATTTGCATGATGTCCATAATCATGTAGTTTCCTCAGGTGCTTTGGTTACTGGGGGAAACCACACAAATGCACAAGTAAACATTCAAAGAAGTTTTAAAATTGGTAAAGGGTGACCGAAACAATTGTTGAATAGGGAAAAATTATGCACCTACTTAAAATAATAAAGAAATAAAATAATATTGCCACTTTACTAAATATGTAAAAAGGAAGATTAGTGAATGATTGTTACACTCTCACAGCATGGAAACAGGCCTTCCAGTCCATTAAGTCAGTGTGCTTACCATGAAGCACTTTTTGCACCAATTCTACATTCATCTCATTTCTGAGGATCTATCCTGGGCCCAATATGCTGATGCAATTAAGATGAAGGTACACCAGTGGCTATATTTAATTAGGAATTTGAGGAGATTTGATAATGTCACCAAAGACTCAGCAAATTTCTACAGATGTACACTGGAGAGCATTCTAACTGGTTCCATCACAATCTGATATAGAGAAGCCAATGTGCTGGATCAGAAAGAGCTACAGAGATTTATATCCATCGTGGAAACTAGCCACCCCAGCACAGACGGCATCTTCAAAAGGCAATCCCATAAAAGGCAGTATCTATCATTCAGGACCCTCACCACCCAGGACACGTCCTCTTTTCACTGCTACCGTCAAGGAGGAGGCACAGGATCCTGGAGACACATACTCAACATTTTAAGAACAGCTTCTTTCCTTCTGCCATCAGATTACTGAATGGTCTATGAACCAGTGAACACTATCTCATTAAAATAGTGCTCTATTTTTGCACTATTTATTTATATTTTATATGTATTTCTTATTGTAACTCATAGTAATTTTTGCTTTAATGTACTGCACTGGTGTCGCAGAACAACAAATTTCACGATGTATGTCAATGATAATAAACTTGATTCTGATGTTGTTCTCCCCACAATTCCCACCAGATCACCAGATACATTAACAATGATCTACAGTGATTAATCAACTTATACATCTTTGAAACATGGGAGAAAAATGGAACACAATCACAGGGAGAATATGTCCCGCTTTCTTCCCTTTCTCCCATGGTCCACTTTCCTCGATCAGATTCTTTCTTCTTCAGCTTTCCACATCACTTCACTTCCAGCTCCTAATTCAACACCCCCCCACCCACCTATCTTCCGTCTCACCCAGTCTCACCTATCTGCTCACTTGCTAGCTTCTATTCCTTCCACTCCCTTCACCTTCTTATTCTTGCTTCCCCCTTCCTTTCCAAAACATTGACTGATTATTCCTCTCTATTTTTGCTGTCTGACCTGTCAGGTTGCTCCAGAATTTAGTCTGCGTTGTTCTGGATTTGCAACATCTGCAGAACCTCTTGTGATTAAAAGTAAATACTTCTATTCACAAAAAGAGGGAGAAAGAAAACAGGGAGCTACAGATAAATTCACCTGACAACCTCAAGTAAAAAAAGTCTATCTGAAATCTACGCTGCTTATCTCTGCTGGCTTGCTATTTTCAGTATTTTCCATTTTTACTTCATGCTATGGTTACTACTCTCTAATTGCCTATATTTGATCTCTGAACAGTTTTCACTCTTTGAATTAAAACTGCATAGCTGCCTTTTTACTCTGTATAGAATGCCACCAATTTTAATTCAAATTCCATATGACCAAAAGATATAGGAGCAGAAGTAAGCCATTTGGCCCATCTAGTTGGCGCCGTCATTCAATCCTGGGCTGATCCAATTCTTCCAGTCATCCCCACTCCCCTGCCTTCTCCCCATACCCTTTAATGCCCTGGCTAATCAAGAACCTATCTATCTCTGCCTTAAATACACCCAATGACTTGGCCTCCACAGCTGCTTGTGACAACAAATTCCACAAAATTACCACCCTCTGACTAAAGTAATTTCTCCGCCTCTGTTCTAAATGAACCTCCTTCAATCATGCAATCATGTCCTCTTGTCCTAAACTCCCCTACTATGGGAAATAACTTTGCCATATCTAATCTGTTCAGGCCTTTTAACATTTAAAATGTTTCTATGAGATCCCCCGTCATTCTCCTGAACTCCAGGGAATACAGCCCTAGAGCTGCCAGACATTCCTCATACGGTAACTCTTTCATTCCTGGAATCATTCTCGTGAATCTTTTCTGAAGCTTCTCCAATCTCAGTATATCCTTTCAAAAATAAGGAGCCCGAAACTGCACACTATAGTCCAAATGTGGTCTCACGAGTGCCTTATAGAGCCTCAACATCACATCCCTGCTCTCATATTCCTATACCTCTGGAAATGAATGCCAACATTGCAGTCACCTACTTCACCACTGACTCAACCTGGAGGTTACCTGCACAAGGACTCCCAAGTTTCTTTGTATCTCTGCATTTTGAACTCTCTCCCTATTTAAATAATAGTCTGCCGATTTATTTCTTCCACCAAAGTGCATGACCATACACTTTCCAACATTGTATTTCATTTGCCACTTCTTTGCCCATTTCCCTAAACTATCTAAGTCTCTTTGCAGGCTCTCTGTTTCCTCAAAACTACCTGCTCCTCCACCTATTTTTGTATCATTGGCAAATTTAACCACAAATCCATTAATCCCATACTTCAAATCATTGATGTACATTATAAAAAGCAGCAGTCCTAACACCGACCCCTGTGGAATTCCACTGGTAACCGGCAGCCAGCTGGTATAGGATCCCTTTATTCCCACTCTGCGTTTTCTGCCAATCAGCCAATGCTCCACCCATGCAAGTAACTTCCCTGTAATTCCATGGCCTCTTATTTTGCTAAGCAGCTTCACGTGCGGCACCTTGTCAAAGGCCTTCTGAAAGTCCAAGTACACTACATCCACTGCATGCATCTCCTTTGCCTACCCTGCTTGTAATTTCCTCAAGAGATTGAAGTAGGCTTGTCAGGCAGGATTTTTCTTTCAGGAAACCATGCTGGCTTTGGCCTATCTTGTCATGTGCCTCCAGGTACATCGTATAACAATCAATTCCAAGAACTTCCCAACTACTGATGTCAGGCTAACAGGTTATAGTTTCCTTTCTGCTGCCTCCCACCCTTCTAAAACAGTGAAGTAACATTTGCAATTTTCCAGTCATTGGGTACACTGAAGACTCATATTGATTCTTGAAAGATCATTGTTAATGCCTCCACAATCTCTCCAACTACTTCCTTCAGAATCCAAGGGTGTATTCCATCAGGTCCAGGAGATTTGTCCACCCTCAGAACATTAAACTTCTTGATCACTGCACATACTTCACTTCCCTGACACACTTAAATGTCTGGTATACTGCAGATGTCTTCCACTGTGAAGACTGATGCAAAAAACACATCCAATTCCTCTGCCATCTCTGCATAATTTTCTATCTTCCCTCGACTCTCTTTTACCCTTTATATACTCAAAAAGCTTTGATTAGTCGCCAGCTTCCTTTCAAGGTTCACCTTTTCCTTCCTAATGACCTTCTTAGTTTCCTTCTGTAAATTTTTAAAAGCTTCCCAATCCTCTATCTTCCCACTAGCTTTGGCTTCCTTGTATGCCTTCTCTTTTGCTTTTACTTTGACTCTGACTTCACTTGTCAGCTATGGTAGTGTCCTTCTTCTAATCGAAAATTTATTCTAATCTGGAATATATCTGTCTTGCACTTCCCTCATTTTTCACAGAAACTCTAGCCATTGATGCTCTGCTGTTCTTCCTGCTGGTGTCCCTTTCCAGTTAACTTTGGCCAGTTCCCCTCCCATGCCATTGTAATTTCCTTTATTGCACTGAACTACTGATGCATTGGAATTTAGTTTCTCCTTCTCAAAGTTCAAAGTGAACTCGATCATATTGTTCCCTAAGGGTTCCTTAACCTTAAGCTCACTTATCACCTCCAGATCATTGCACAACACCCAATCCAGCACAGCTGATCCCCCAGTGGGCTCAACAACAAGCTGTTCTAAAAAGCCATCCCTTAGACATTCTACAAGTTCTCTCTCTTGAGGTCCAGTACTTACCTGGTTTTCCCAATACAACTTTCATGTTAAAATCCCCAATGATAATCATGACATTGCCCTTCTGGCACGCCTTTTCTATCTCCTACTGTAATGTGTAATCCACATCCTGGCTGCTGTTTGGAGGTCTGTATACAACTGCCATTAGGGTTCTTTTACTCTTGCCATTTCTTAACTCAACCCATAGAGACTCTACATCTTCCAATCCTATGTCATCCCTTTCTAATGATGTAATATTATTTCCACACCAGCCCTTCTGCTTACTAACCTATCTAAATCTCATTTGCATCTTCTCTAAAGCTTCTACATGCTTCCTATAACAAGACAATTAGATGAGAAAATAAGCGTAATACTAGAGGTGTAATATTTTCAACTGTACTGTGGAGTTACTATCACGTTAAACTAGGAAATGCAATCATAACTTTGGTCTCTCCATACTAACCTCCCTGAGTACACAGGACGCATTCCACATTAGATCAAGTGATGTCTTCAATCAAGTGTTGTCAACTTTTATTGTTAATTTTATTTTACCTTATTTGCTTCATCACACTTAAATGCAATTTTATCCTCTCATTTTGTAAAACAAAACATGTAAAGGACCTCAGCCATATCTTGACCTTCCACATGATGTTCTATTTTGTGAGACTTGGGGTGGAGAGGGGTTAATAAACAGTGGTAAATAAATTAAATGAACACTTTGTATCAGTCTCATAGTGAAGGACACTGCAAATGTCCCAAAGATTTCTGATGAGACTGTTTCAGACAGTCCAGAAGAACTTATATAAATCACAAGGGGCAAGACATGTCAAAAACCCATGGGACTGAAGGCAGATAGTCTCCAGGTCCCAAAAGCCTGAATCAAAGGATCTTAAGGATGCAGCTGTCAAAATAGTAGACATGTGTTGCGATTTCTCAAGACTTATTATAGAAAGGAACCAGTGGATTGAAATTCATAGATATAATTCCAGTTTTCTGAAGTTTCTTGAGGATGTAATAAGCAGAGTTGGTAGAGGGAATCTGTAGATGTGGTAATTTTGGGATTTTCAGAAAACATTTGACTAGGTGGTATATAAAAGTCTGTTGCAAAATATAATAATACATGGTATTAGAAGAAATACATTATGTAGGTACGGATTGAAGATTGATTATCATACAGGAAACAGAGGGTTAAAACAAGTGGATCTCTTTCAGGCCACAAAGATGTAATGCCTCAAAAAGCCGCATCTATTACTAAGAATTCCAACCACTCACAACATGCCCTCTTCTCATTGCTACCATCAGGAAGGAGATACAAGAGTCTGAAGGCACACACTCAATGTTTTAGGAACAACTTCTTCACCTCTGCCATCACATATCCGAAGTGACAATGAATCCATATACATTACCTCTCTGTTTTTGCTCTATTTTTGCATTACTTATTTAAATATATTTACACACACACAAATAATTATTATTGCAATTTATAGATTTTTTATGCACTATACTGCACACAATTCTGATTTAGATTCCACTATCATTCTGTCAGTTATCAGGTGGCTGATGAAGCTTATGATGGATCTAGAAATTCTGCCACAAGAAAGCTAGGTAACAGGAAGAGGAGAGTGGTCTTTTTCTGTGTTCCCAAAGAGAGCTGATTTGTTTAGTCCATTCCTGGGTCCTCCTCCTCCTCCATTTTTCAGCATTCACAGGCTCGGCAAACTGAAGAAGATGTTGAGAACATTTTTGAAGCTTTTTCTCTGCCCTCCTGAAAATTTCTTCTGGGACTGCTCAAGGGTCTGTTTTTCAAAGTCTCATTGTTGACCTGTATGAATGAAGACAATACTGTGTAGAGGTGTAGGCTTGTAAAGAATCTTTGCTTTACAGATTTAAAATACACTCCCTCATTTCTGTTAGGAATGCATCAACAGTAATCCAGAGCTCACTTTTCAGAATGTACTTGTCTTGAGCATCATCTAGTAACACAGCTCAATAATTAAGGTTGGAATAAACTAGATTTTGGATTTGGGAGATGATAAAAGATAGGAGTTTGTGACTGTGATAGGGGAGAGAAGATATGAAATTAAAATCAAGAGTGTTAACATTGCCTCAGTCATCCATTGTTGGTGGTGAGATACAATAGATCAGTGAGAAAGATTGAGAAGATATCTGAAGAAATGATACAGCCAGTCTTCAGTTCTGTAGGGTTTGGGTGTGGCCAAATTTGAGATGGAGTTTTCATTATTCCTATCGTTTGACAAAGTTAAAAGTGATATGTGTTTGATAGTATTCTCCATATTTTTTGGAGTTGTCACAAGGTCATAATCATGTCCTTTTTACTTCATGGTGAATACAGTCCATAAGTGACCCAGAGAGGAATCTTTGGCCAGGTGAGAAGGAGATTGACAAGGACAAGGAGAAGACTTTCCCTTTGACTGACAGTAGGGTGCTGCAATTGAATTGTGTTCTTTCCTGAAAACGATCTTGATTATAACATAGGGGTGGCATGCTCTCCTCTTCCCAGCTGTGGGAGTTGAAGCTGTGAATTTCTGCCAGAAGTCTGTCTGCCAAGTTTAAGTGCGTCAACCAGAATACCATCCGCTCCAAGGGGTTTGTTGTTTCCCAGCTGACATACGTATCCTCCAACCCACTTTAGGCTGGAGGAAAGACAATAAGATTGAATAGTATTGGATGGAAACATACTGTAAAAATGCATCAAAACAAGGATTTGACTGAGTCTTTGAAGAAATGTTTATATCAGCAGAAACAATAGAAAATCTGCAGATGCCATAAATCAAGGAACACACACACACAAAGTACTGAAGAAACTCAGCAGGCCTGGTAGCATCTATGGGAAAGAGTAAACAGTCAACGTTTTGGGCCAAGAGCCTTCATCAGGATTCCAACAGAGTCCTCATGTACCAGCAGAGACTGCCTGTCTCTCTATTCGTGACAAGCTTTCCTCCAGTCTTGACTCACAGCAGGATACACAAATGTGTTTAAGCCTAGATCATCTTGATAGTACAGAAAAATCCAGCTATTATGAATCCAGCAGAATTAAGAATCCAGATCTCTGTCACTATGTTCTTTCTATTCACACTCTGCTCTTATGGTTACAAGTGATTTGTTGGACTCCAGCCTTTGAATATCTGTAGATTTTTTTCTCTCTTGAGGCTGAATGGAGTTTTTGAACCAGGGACTACTTGAGTTTAATCACAAGCACTTTGAAAATAAGAGCAGGAATAAGCCATTGTACAAGATAATGGAGGAACAACTGCCATAGCACTATATTTCTGCTCTATCCTCTTATTGATTGATACCTATATATAATCACGGTTGTGAAAGCAATCAATGACTGAGTATCCACTGCCCTCCAAGTTAGAGAACTGAAAAGATTCACTGGCCTTTGAGGGTAGAATCCTTTCTCATTTCAGTTCTCTATAGCCTTCCTTTGCTTTGAGACTGTGACCGAGATTTCTCAACCATGTCCCAAACCTATCTGTTGAGCCTTGAAATCATCTCTCACTATTCAAAATTCTACAGAATAAGAGAAATAGCCTACTCAATTAATATGATAGATCTGTCAGCTGTGAGTCTGGTAAATCTTTGCTGTACCCTATTGTGTACCTCCTTTTCAGGCAAGGATACCAAAATTGCACCCAATACTCCAAATATGTTCTCGCTTATCCTCTATTAGGTCTTTATTCTTTGGAGCGTAGAAGGTTGAGGGGGGACTTGATAGAGGTATTTAAAATGATGAGGGGGATAGATAAAGTTGACGTGGATAGGCTTTTTCCATTGAGAGTAGGGGAGATTCAAACAAGAGGACATGAGTTGAGAGTTAAGGGGCAGAAGTTTAGGGGTAACACGAGGGAGAACTTCTTTACTCAGAGAGTGGTAGCTGTGTGGAATGAGCTTCCAGTAGAAGTGGTAGAGGCAGGTTCAATTTTGTCATTTAAAAAAAATTGGATAGGTATATGGACAGGAAAGGAATGGAGGGTTATAGGCTGAGTGTGGGTAGGTGGGACTAGGTGAGAGTAAGCGTTTGGCACGGACTAGAAGGGCCGAGATGGCCTGTTTCCGTGCTGTAATTGTTATATGGTTATGAAATATAAGTAGGGCAAATTTACTGCTGTACCCAAAGCTTATAGCAATAAAGGCCAGCAGATCTCTTACCTTCCTAAATGCCCGCTGTAACTACTAGTTGGCTTTAAGTGACTTGCGTATAAAAGCAGCCATGTTCTTCTAAATATCAATCTCTGCCACTTAAAAAAATAGTCAATTGTTTTAGACTATGGATAAAGTCGCATTTTCTTCATACTGTCCTCTGTTTTGAAGCTTTGCCAAATGTATACACCCATTTATGTTTGTATCATCAACAAATTTAATATGTTATATTTGATTCCTCCCTATTGATGAAGAATCTGAATGATTGAGGCCCAACCACCATGTTATCCTACTTGTCACTGCTACCAACAAAGAAAGACTTATTTGTCCCTACTCTTTAATTTCTATCTATTAGACAGTTGCTAATTTGGTAAATCAACTCCTGTATCACAGTACAGGCCCTTCAGCCCACAATGTTGTGCTGACCTTTTGACCAACTATAAGATCAATCTAACCCTTCCCCCTACATTTTTCTACCATCCATGTGCCTATCAAAGAGTTTCTTAAATGCCCTTAATGTTTCAGCCTCTGCCACTGTAGGTTTTCACAAATAAAATGAAGAGGCATTTTATGTTTCAGAAACCATAACACATCTTCCTGAACCCCCAAAACATGAACACCAGCATGGTAAAAGTACTTTATGTAATTACATCATCACATCAGACCAGCCACTTCAAGTGAACCCCAAGTCAATGTCAGTGGCTGTGAATGATGCCCATTTCCACCAATTACATTATCCTACATCATTACCCCGGCAGGGTGTTCCACGCATCCACTACTCTCTGTTTAAAAAACTTAGCCTCTGCATCCCCCTATACTCTCCTCCAACCACCTTAAAATTATGCAGCCTTGTATTAGCTATTTCCACCTTTAGAAAGATCTCTGTCTGTGTCCATTTGAACTATGCCTCTTATCATATTGTGCACCTCTATTAAGTCATCTCTCATCCTCCTTTGCTCCAAAAAGAAAAGCTCTAACTCGCTCAACCTACCCTCATAAGACATGCTCTCTAATCCTGCCTACATCCTGGTAAATCTCCTCTGCAACCCCTATAAAGCTTTCACATCTTTCCTATAACAAGGTGACCAGAGCTGAACAGCCATGAAGAATGTGTAGCTACTTCCATGCTACAGTTAGTTTCAAATTATCTCACAGTTTTTAACTTATGGCATGCAATTGCACAAATAAGAAGTGTAGAATTAATGGGTCTCAACATTTTGTGCTCTCATGTCTCATAAGGTAAATAAACTCATTATATGAGAAAGCACTAAAAAAGTTAAAATGCTATAAAAGAAGTAACTAAAATTCTTTTTGAATAGTTGGCTAATTTATTTTAAATGCGAGGAACAAAGCAAAATGAAGATGAACCACAAACAAAGCAAACGTGGTACATTTACTTATATCAGCAGCTGCTCTTACTTCAGGCATTTATTGTTTAATCTATGCCTTTTCGATCTTCCTCTATAACAATGGATAAATTATCTGATTAACAGAGAGACAAGAATCACATCAAAATAGCTCATGAAATGTGTATGGCATTTTTTAAAATAAATTCATTTGTATTCCTTTATTTTCCTGTAAATGCTTACAAGAAAATGAATCTCAAGGTGACAATTTGTACTTTGATAATAAATTTGACTTTGAATTTGAAAATGTCCTCAAAGTAGCAAATGATTTGGGATTATGTATTATTCACCAAAAGAACAGCATTTATTCATTTTTCACACCAAGAGAAAAACATTTATGAAACCAGAGAACTGATTCTATTCTTTTTCTTAGTTCAAAAAAGTTTTTTGTGTTAGTCTGTCTTTCAATAATATAAAACAAAACACCAATCAATCTGTAATCTATTTTCTTTACTTATCATGTTATTTCAAGTGAACCCAAAGAAAGGGGGAGCAAAATGAAGATGAATCACAAACAAAGGTACAATGTATGCAGTGAGATTTAAACCGACTTCAATATTTTCGCATTGTTCTAGTTCTGATTGAGATTTCACTGGTATTTCCCATCCTCCAATTCTTCTCCACATTTGAGGGTTGTTTTCAGGAAACTGTAGCATCTGATAAAGCCAATCAAGGTGGCTGAATGTGACTTCACCTCTTTGCTATAAACCATTTTAAGCCACTCCATTTTGACTTCTACATCATCTGGTTAAAATATAAAATTCATTTTCAATTCTGTGTCAATACCTTACAAAAATACATCTTAAAGAATTAATGGAGAAATATAGACTGAATCATGGAATGGCATGGTAGCATAGCGGTTACCAAAACACCATTACAGCATCAGCTGTAAGATCATATTTGATTACCACCATAGTCTGTGAAGTGTTTGTAGGTTCTCTCTGTGACTGCATTGATCTCCTTTGGGTGCTCTGGTTTCCTCTCACACTCCAAAGACACAGTTAGGGTTAGAGTGTTGTGGGAATGCTATGTTGATACTGGAAGCGTACCAACATTGTGGGCTGCTCACCACAATTTCCACTCTTTTCACTTGAATCAAGCAACACAGTTCACTCACTATATGTTTCGATGTACATGTAATAAGTAAAGCTAATCTTTTTATCTTTGCTGCACAGAAATGAAGCAGAAAACTTTATAATGAATATAAAAATATTTAAGAATTCAAATTTTTTCATTTATCGGTATTTAGTACTACTCCCAATTACAAAAATAAACAAACTGCCAAACTCTCCAGTCTTCGCATACAGAGGCATTATAACAATTATAATAGTTTATAATTTCACAAACAAGAGAAAATCTGCAGATGCTGAAAATCTGAGCCACACACACAAAATGCTGGAGGAACTCAACAGGCCTGGCAGCATCTATGGAAAAGAGTATCATCAATGTTTCAGGCCAAAACACTTCAGCAGGACTGGAGAAAAAAAGCTGAGGAGTAGATTTAAAAGGTGGGGGAAGGGAGAGAGACACACAAGATGATAGGTGAAACTTGGAAGGGTAGGGAAAAAGTAAAGAGCTGGGAAGTTGATTGGTGAAAGAGACAGAAGCCATGGAAGGAAAAAAGGGGGGGCATCACCAGAGAGAGGTGATGGGTGGTAAGGAGGTAAGGTGAGAGAGGGAAAAGACAGAGGAGGGGGCCATGGATGGACATATTGGAATGGGAATGGGTAGTGAAATTAAAATGGGTGGCCACTGGGAGATCCCGCTTGTTCTGGTGGATGAAGCGTTGATGCTCGGTAAAGTGGTCTCCAATCTACACTGGGTCTCACCGATATACAGGAGGCCACATCAGGAGCACTGAACACAGTTAATGACAGTTTAGTCCTTCCAGGTGAGACGACACTTCACCTGTGAGTCTGTTGGTGTTATATACTGCTTTCAGTGCTCCCGGTGCTGCCTAAGTGTTTTGGCCTGAAAAGTTGACTGGACTTTTGTCCATAGATGCTGCCTGACCTGCTGAGTTCCTCTAGAATTTTGTGTGTGAGAGCCTATAATTTATTCATTTGCTTTGAATTACTTTTTCATGATCTGGTTGTCAATTGCTCAGCCAGCACTTACTTCCCAACCCTGATTACCTTTTGAGAATGTAGTGGTGGTAACTGAACAGTTTTCTCGACCATTTCAGACAACATATAAGAGTCAACCAGATGGGATGGGTCTGGAGTCATAAGTAGGACTCTGTTGGCACAGGCTGATTTCCTTCCCTAAATTACTTTAATGGATCAATTGGAATTTTTGCAATTTGGTGGGTCATGTGATCATCATTAACAGGAATATATTTACAAATTCCATATTATTAACTGAATTTAAATTCCACAGCTGTCATGAGTGGAATCTGATCTCAAAACTCAGGATTATTAGTCCAGGCTTCTGGTTTAGTTATTTGGCAATTTAACTGTTCTGTCCATTGTGCCCTAAATAACGTAATCAACAAATTCACTGGGGTAAATGCATTTGCTTTAATGAACTTTTCTGCTCTGAAGAAATTTCCATGGTTGGGCATGAAAGGTATAGTAATAATGTTAATGGGCTTTATTTAATGACATTTAACTTCCCATATGTAAAGTTGTATGACAGGATACTACTGCTGGGATTTGCAATGCAAATCACTAGCTTGGCAGTTAACTGTTTTCAATTTATTAATATTATGCATGATTAAGATCATAGTTTTACCACAGTGTTTCTGGGAATAGATCCCACACTTACTTAAAATGACCAAAATCACCAGGACCATATGAGATGTATGTCAGTGAAAAGGATATAGATACAATTGGCAGCATAAAATTTAGAATTTATGGCTATTCTTTACACTGTAATTTACATTTCAAGTGAATAACTCAGTGATTCCCAACTTGTGGCAGTTACATGTCCCAAGTTAATAGAAATAGAAGTCATCAGGGGCATTCAAGATTCTTGGGGGGGGGGGGGGGAGGGGCACAGTAAACGCCACTCTAACTTAAGGCACAAAACCTGACCAATCATGTCAACTTGCTGCCATCATCAACATCCAATAGGCATTCCCAGTTTATGCTATTTTTAATTTTAATTTAGCCCCATTAATGATGGATAAATACATGCAGCATGATCCCTACGAGTCTGAAGGTGGTGAAGCCTTGAATTTTATTCTTGCTAAGAAACAGAAACTACAGAAAGTGGGTGTTACATACCTGGAGTTCGGTTTTATTTCATTCCCATTAGTGACGTCCCATGTGTTTTATTTATAATACTGTACTGTACTGTCTAATGAAGCAGTGAACCCATCAAGATTGCAGAAACATTTCCATAAAAGACACCCTGAAAAGGCTATTTATGATATTACTCAGTTCCAGAAGATGAAAGAAGCATTTGAAAAGTATTGCACACTCGAGTTATTTGCCTAGAAAGCTAAAAATGACCTTGATAGTGGTCTCATTGCTTCTTATCACATTTCCAAAATGTGGAAAAACTCATACAATTGGTGAAAGATTAATACTGCCTGTGGTATCAGAAGTGCTCACCACTGTTCTCAAAATGGATAACAGCATTTTAAAATCAATTCCTCTGAGTAATAACTCTGTAGCTCATCGTATTGACGAAATGAGTGAAAATATTGAGTATTAACTATGCACAGAGCTACAAAAAAACAGAATTTGAGATATAACAGGATGAGTCAACTGTGTGACACAATGAGGCATTGCTAATGGCATATGCATGGTTTATCAAAAATGGAAAAGTTTATGAAGAGATTCTCTTTTGTAAAAAGTTAGAACCAAATATCAATGGAAAATCAGTCTACGACGAGCTCAAAATGTATATTGAGGTATATATGAATCCTCAAAAAGTATTCCAATTAGGAACATGACTTTTATGCAACAGATGAAACATCATATATGACAGGTCACCATACTGATTTAGTGGTATTTATAAAAAAGAAATTCCAAGCCTGTTTGCAATCTATTGTGTAATTCATTGTCAACATCTCACAGCAAAAAATCTCAGCCAGTGCCTTCTTACAAGCATGAATCTTGTAATATCTACTATCAACCAAATTAAAGCTCTTTCATTAAATAGCAGAATATTTTACCAGTTACACCGATAATGATAAAGAGCTTGTATGCTTACTTGTATGCTCACTGAAGTGCATTGACTGTCAAAAGGCTGCTGCTTAAAATGTTTCTTTGATCTTTTTGACACTGTGGTTGAATTTTTGTTCAAAGTTGACAAAAGCTTGGGAAACGAGACTGAACTTTGACGTGGAAATGTGGCTTATCTAGCTGATCAGTATAACACAATGAATATTCTAAATATGAAAATGCATGGTGAAAATTTAAATTTAATCCAGGCAAAACAGGCAGTGTCCACTTTTATCGAAACATTGGAAGAAGAATGTTCTCACAGCTTCCCTGCATGGAAAGTATGACGTTCTCTCACAGTGATTTGCAAGAGTACTGCTTGTGCCTGCAGTCATTGAAGAAGGATTTTCAGAATTGATTCATGAATTTGAATGATCTGGAAATTGTGGACTGGGTAATGAACCCATTTCTTTGCAAGGTGGAAGTACAGGAAGAGAGCTTGCAAGAAAAAAATTATCGAAATACAGAATGATGAAGAAGCAAAAATGCTTTTCAAAAACTGTCGGCTTTTGTGGTATCTGGCTACACTGTCATACAATGTTTCCTGGTCTTTGGAGAAGAACCAATCTGCTCTTCATTGCATTTCCATCCTCCTATCTTGTTGAGAGAGACTCAGTGTAGTGAACCACATACTACTCATAATAACTGAAGCTGCTTGGACATAGTTACACATGGGGTCTCAAGGATTTTGCTCTCACAACTTGAACCAACCCTTGCTAAAAACCATCAAGCTCAAGGATCACATCAATATTGAAGCTGCTGTACAGCACACATATACTGTGTAAGTTAGGTTTAAAGACAAAAATAAATTTAAAGCAGAATAATTTTTCTCATGTTAGCACAAGGTAAATATTTTTATGCTATGGGTGGCGCTGGGACGTATATTGTGCCTTTAAGTGGGGTGCTGGCAAGTATGAAGGTGCTTTGGGGGGGGTGTTGGCAAGTATGAAAGTACTTCGGGGGACGTTGGGCGAAAAATGATTGGAAAAATTGGAATAACCAACATTTTTAAAAGACTGAAAGAAGCATTATTTTATTTAATGCTTATTTATCTTCTTTTACAGTACACTTTAACAAATGGCACCCATTTCTATTATCTTTTCTGCAGGGTAAATAGTACTGAAATCCAGATCGAAGCCTGGGTTGATCAGTTCAGAAGTCAAGGCCTGATGGCTGGAGCCAAGAGTCTGTTAATGCCTGTGAACCACTGGGGAAGTTGAAGGCCTGGTGTTTGCGAATCAATGAGTCCACTGGAAGCTGAAGGCTGAAGACAGAAGACAGTCTGTCTTAGAGTTAAAGGACTGTGTATGTGCATTGGAAGTAAGGAATGGGGCTCGTTTTGCTATTTTTGCTTTGTTGTATGTTATGTTCTGTTTTGTTGTGTTTCATGTTGTTCTGTCGAGAATGGTGAGCATGTTCTGTTGGCACAGGAATACGTGATGCCTGCACATCTCCTTTAAAATTGCCCCTTTCACATTAAAGGCATACTACCTGGTATTAGATATTTCAGCCTTGGAAAAAGATATTGGCTCCCTACTCTATTTATTCTTCTCATTATCTTATTAACCTTATCAGGTCTCCCCTTAGTGTCCACTGTTCCAGAGAAAACACCTAAATTTGACTATCATCTCCCTATATACATGCCCTTCAATCCAAGCAGGATCCTGATAAAGCCTCTACATCTTACCTACAAGGGTTGACAAGAAATAAATGCAATATTCCAGATGTGGCCTAATCAGACTTTTACAAAGCTGCAACATAACCTCCTGACTCTTGAGCTCAATGCCCCAACTAATAAAGGTAAGCCTGTTATATGCCGAAGTGTGATCCCTCATGCAAGAACAGATTTAGCTCCATCTGCCATTTATTTCTCCATATTCTGCTGTATTATTTGGCAATATTCTATTCTATCTACAATGCCACCAAGCTTTGTATTGTCTACAGACTTACTAACCCATGCATTTATATTTTCATCTGTCACTTTGCAAAGATTTCTGTGGAACACCACTAGTCATGGATCTCCAGCCAGAATAAGTCTCATCAACTACCACTCTCTGGCTTCTATGGTCAAGCCAATACTGAATGCACGCCACCAAGTTACTGTGGATATCATGCATTTTAATTTTCTGGATGAGCTCACCATGAAGGACCTTGTATGCATCTTACTACAATCCAAGCAGGCAACATTCATTACTCTATCTTCATTGACCGGCTTTGTCACCTCCTTAAAAAAATCAATTGTTAGTAAGACATGACCTTCCACTTCACAAAGTCAGGTTGACTATCCTTAATTAAGCCTTGCTTATCCAAGTGCTCATAAATCCTATCCTTAAGTATACTCTCCAATAGCTTCTTTACTACTGATGTGTGACTTACTGGTTTATAGCATCCAGGATTCTCACTACAGTATTTCACTTGAACAACAGAACTTCATAGCTTTTCACTTAGTCATATTTCAGTTCACTCCAGTCTTCCTGGAGTGAGCTTAAATATGAATAAATCACAATTTAAAAAAAAATCTGGATTGTTGGAATAGAAAATAAATCAAATTTTTATCACTAGAAATTTTGTTTCTTTAATTTAACACTATAGGGGATTTACCTAAAATAAAAAATGGCAAAGAGTCAGCAAATTTAAAGTTACATAATCATCTTGCCTTCAGGAACACATTTCTCTTTTTTTTAATAAAACATCCTTATATTTTAAAAGCAGTGTCAACTTTTTTTTGAAAAAGTGATTTGCTGCCAGTTTTTCCTATATTTCCAGGGAAACATTGAACGTCCATTTTGACATGAAAAACAAAAAAAAAAAGAGTCATATAATGTAAATAGTGCCATGTTGCAGAATCTGAAAGCATTGGTACTTTTGAGATGGACTGGTCTTGTATCCTTTGGAATTCAGAAGAATGCAATGCGATTTGCTTGAAACATAGAAGATCCAAAGCGTTCTTGCCAGGATGGAAATGGAGCAGATGCAAGAATGGTTGAGAAGAGATAAATATTTAATGAATATATTGTTGGTGGCTGGTAAAAAGACTCTTACTAGGAAATAGTTATCAGAGGAGAGCTCGACTTTAAATACATGGATGGAAATTACAATGGACATTTACAAAATGGAGAAGATAACAGCATCTGTTAACCATAAGCTGGAATAATTCGATTCATACTGGGAAAAATGGTTTAACTACTTAATGCCTCATAGGCCTGATTTTATTCTCACAAATCAATGAATCTGTTGTAAAAAAAAGATCACTCCCTACTTATTCATAGTTCTTTTCTTTTGCTTGTTTTTTCTTTCCACTCTTTTCTATAAGTGTATACCTCAGATAAATACTTTGTGGAAATTTGTGATATATATGATTATATGATATATATGTACAATGTCTGAAATACATCTTATGGAAATGTTTGTTAGATGATGAACTTCAATAAAAAAATAAATTACAAAAAAAAGGATGTTTTCTCTAATGGGAGCTAATTTGCAGATAACACTGAGTTTTCGGCAAAGGTTGAATAGGTTAGGATGTTATTCCCTGAAGCATAGGCGAATGAGGAGAGATTTGATAGAAGTATACAGAATTATGAAAAGTAGGGTAACTGCAGGCAGGCTTTTCCCACTGAGCTTGGGTGAGACTAGGACTAGAGGTCATTGGTTAAGGGTACAGGGTGAAATATTTAAGGGAAACATGAGGATGGTGATTGTGTGCCACCAGAACCAATGGATGTGAATTTGATTTCAACAGTTAAGAGAAGTTTGCACCTGTACATAGATGGAAGGGATATGGAGGTTGATGGAACAAGGCAGAGTTATATTTTAGCATGGACTGGATGGGCCGAACAGCCTGTTTCTGTGCTGTAGTTTTCTATGACTCTATGGGAGATCCTAGAGCAAGGATGTTACTGTTTTAAAGTGACGGGTCACCCATTTAAGATGAAGTGTACATGTGCTTCCTAGAAGGCCTGAAACTCTCTTCCTCAAATATCTTGGAAGCAGAGTTCTTGAATTTTTAAGGTACTTCAATAATCATTCAATCTATTGATAGACAAGGGGGTAAATGATTATTACAAATAGATGGAAATATGGAGTTCAGATTAAAATCAAATCAGATTCGATCTTTTTAAAGCAGAGCATGCCTGAGGGACATCCTGGCATCCTTTTCCTGAACCTTTCCCCCGACATTGCACTTCTGGATGCAATTTATATGCAGCTATTAACAACTGACTTTTCCTTTATCAGAGTAGTTAAGATTAGTTACTTGAAATAGAATGATCTGTTATTACACATACTCCTTTAAATTTAATGCATCATGGTTTTAGCTTTTTTTTCTATTTATGGATCATTAATACTATGTTTGACCTCGTACTTAACAAATGCATCATTCACTATGTTTATCTCTGACTTGCCTCCCAAGAGATCCTGAATCACAAGCCTTCCTCAGGTTTGACCATCTTTTTGTTTGTATGTTGATACTGGCTCCCTTATCATTTAAAGATTTTGTGGAATTGGGCTCTTCTGATTCAGGAGCAAAATGATCATGTTCTTCAGTGCAGGATAATTTACGCAGGAGTAATGCTAGCCACGATGTATTGTTTTTTTTTTCAGTGTCACAAAGGCTTTGGAATGCATCAATTTGGATGTCTGTGGGAAATGTCTTTACATTCTGTTGGGCATAATAAAAGTTTATCTTCATCTTAAAGAGTGATGGGATCATAGAACACTACAGGACAGAAACAGGCCCTTCAGCCCATCTAGTCTGTGCCAAACCATTTATGTCCTGTCCCATCAACCTGCAACTGGATTATTCCCTTCCCATCCATATACCTATATACATTTCTCTTAAATGTTGAAATCAAGTCTGCATCCACTAGCAGCCCATTCCACACTTTCACCACCCACTGAGTGAAGAAGTTTTTCCTCATGTTCCTATTAAACATTTCACCTTTCACCCTAAACCCATGACCTCTAGTTATAGTCCCACCCAACCTCAGTGGGAAAAGCCTGCTTGCACTTACCCTGTCTAGATCCGTCATAAATTTGTGTACTGCTATCTCCCCTCAGTCTTCTACATTCTGGGGAATAAACCTATCCCTATAACTCAGATCCTTAAGTCTGGGTAACATCTTTGTAACTTTTCTTTGCTCTGTAACTTACACCTTTCCTGTAAGTAGGAGGCCAAAACTGTATACAATACTCCAATTTAGCCCTCACAAACGTCTTATACAATTTTAACATGACATCCCAACTCCTATGAAAGCCAATGTGCCAAAAGCTTTCTTTATGACCTTACCTGTGACACCACTTTCAAGGAATTATGGTTCCGTATTCTCATATCCCTTTGTTCTACCGCACTCCTCAGTACAGACCCAGCACGGACCCCTGCTGCACTTTACTAGTCACAGGCCTCCAGTCAGAGAGGTAACTCCCCTGCTACCACTCTCTGGCTATTCCAGTGAAACCAATGTTTAATCCAATTTACTACTTCATCCTGAATACCAAGTAAATGAACATACTTGACCAATCTCCCTTGTCAAAGGCCTTGCTGAAGTCCACATAGACAACACCCACTGCCTTGCCTTCATCAGCTTTCTTGGTAACTTCCTTGAAAAACTCTTTAAGATAGGTTATACATGATGTACCATGCAGAAAGCCATGTTGATTATCCTAAATCAGTCCCTGTCTATTCAAATACTTATATTTCTGGTCCCTTAGAATACCTTCCAATAACTTTCCCACTATTGATATCAAGCACACCAGTTTATAATTTTCTGGCTTAATCTTAAGCCTTTCTTAAACCATGAAACACCATTAACGATCCTCCAGTCCTCCTGCATCTCACCTTAAGGATGTCTCGTAGTTTTTCAAAAATAAAATGGTGTGAGGCACTCTATGGTTAAAAAAAAAACATAATGTATTCTAAAATCTGAACACAAGGCGTAATAACTGATCCACATCATTATGTCACGTCAGACCAGCCTCTTAAAGTGAAAACCAAGTCAATGCCGGTGATGTGAATTTTGTATGTTTCTACCAATTACATTACCCAACACAGACCACCCCCCACCCCCAGAATTCACTAAAACCAGCATTGAAAGCCTGTGCAGAGCTTGGATGAGCCATGAGTAAAGAAATAGCAAGTGCCTCTTGCTCGTCCAGGGGTGTGTTGACATGCTTATGGTCATATTGTAATGGCAGGGGCATGGTTGCAGAATCCTCGAAATCTTGGTAGGCTGGTTTGAGGTGACTTACTGAAACACATTCAGGTTTATCCCTCTTGTCTGTGATAAATGTCTTTTCACTCCATTGCAAAATGCAGAACAGGCCATTGTAAAGAGGCCTAAAGGGATGTTGGTGTGCATCATGGTGGATGAAAACAAGTGAGGCGGAATGTAGGTCAACAAAAACCCAAGAGTGCTGTATGAATGATAGGAGGTAGGAACAGGTGAAAATTAATTGAATTTACTGAGGAGGGTGCAACACTGTTGAGAGGCCGACCAGATGGTCAGGGAAAAAAATCACGTGGCAACTGTAATGGCTGTCTGTATACCAACTGCAGGTCCTCTTTTGGAGTTGTTCTGAGTCCCTGCAGGACCCACAGGAGATGATCATGCCAACACTCATCCATCAGGGAAGCCCTCAGAGCAGCCTTTAAGGAGCTGTGAAACTACTCGCATAGGCCATTAGATTATGGGTGATTAGCTGTGGTGTGATGTAGCCTAACATCAAGGTCTGATATGAAATAGAGACCGCGGTCAGAGGAAATATCAGATGGGATGCCAAACTGAGCAACCCAGGTGCTGATGAATGCCCGAGCCATGCCTGTGGCCATCGCTGATGCTAGAGGGACTAATTGAGCATATGGTGGCATGGCCCACCATGGTAAGGAGGAGAATGAAGCTGAGGGGACTGTCAAAGTCCACACTGAAATGTTCAAACTATTGATCAAGGACCTCAAAGAGTGCCAATGATGCCTGAACATGATGGTTAATTTTTACTCGCTGACACTCTACACAGTCTGCAGTCTAATCATGCACATCCTCTCTAAGGCTGTGCCACATAAACTTTAATGCAACCAGTTTCTGTGTGGCCTTCTCTCCAGGATGCAAGAGGCCACATATGGAATCAAAAACAGTCCACTTTCAGTTTGCGGTTACTGTCGGGTGAGGGCAACTAGTTGAGACATCGCACAGGAGAGAAACCCCAGCTTTCCCAACTGCAGGGCTGTGACTGCTGTTCTGTAAGCATGGGTCAGTAGCTTAGTCAGATGTCTTGCCGGCATAGTCAGCCCCTATATGTATGGCTTCATCAGCTGGCCGTGAGAGGCAATCAGCCGCAAAATTATTTTTCCCCTTGAGATGCTGTGAACTCTGACATGTAGGCCAGGTGGCATTGCTGCCCTGCAGTCCAAGGGTCTGATAGTTTGACTATCTCGTGCATGAGTGATTTGTGATCAATAAATGCTGTGAAATGGTGACTCTCTATAAGATACTCAAAAATAGTGGACAGCCAGATACGGATCGAGAAGCTCACAGTCAAACATGCTGTAATTCTTTCTGGGGGGAACGGAGCTACCAGCTGAAGGTGAGCAGTTGCCATATGTCTCCGACCGCACAGCAACCACAGCATAGTCTGAAGCATCAGCAGTAATGGCTATAGGCACATTGGTGAGCAGCTGCATAACTAGAAATACGATGGGAAGAACTTGTTTGGTATCTGCTTGGGTCCACTGACCAGTCAAGCATATGATTAGGCACATTGCCTTTAAGTGTACTGTACAGGGGAAGCCTAAGTTCAGCAGCTTGTGGAATGAAGTAGTGATAGCAATTCACCATACCCAAAACTCCTGTAGATTTAGTAGTGTGGGGGGGGGGGGGAGGTGGGTAAACCATAATAGCAGCTACTTTCGATGACAGGGGCTTTGCAACTTCAGAGATGTGATAGCCAAGAAAGTCAATGACTGACAACCCAAACTGGCATATACCAGGGCTAATAATCAACCCATGTTGGCTTAAGCACTTATAAAATGTGCGGACATGAGATACATGTTCGGATTTCGATGCACTGGTGACAAGTATGTCATCCAGGTAAATGAAAAGAAAGACTTAAGTGTTTTAATAATGGAAAATCTGTGTTGCATTTTTCAGCTGAAACGGCGTGTACAAAAACTGAAAGAGGCCAAACAGGGTTATCACAGCCAATTTGGGAATGTCCTCCAAGCCCACAGGCACCTGACGGTAGTGCCAAACTAAGTCGACAGTGGAAAAAAAACTTTCCGGCTAAATGTATCGTAAGATCTTGGATGTGTGGTACCGAGTAACAAATGGGGGTCGGGACCTCATTAAGGCACCAGCATTGGCCACGTAGGCGGCAACCACCATCGGACCTAGGGACCATATGGAGGGATGAAGTCAGAAGCTATTTGACCAGCATATAATGCCAAGTCTTTCTATGTTGGCAAATTTCAGCCTTCGCAGTTCCCAGCTCTTCTAGATCCAGTCTACATGTGCAGGTATGGACTGGCAGGTTGATTGTGGGAATGTGGTGTTTGACCCCATGTTTTGTGACTGTAGTGGAGAATATGGGTTTGGTGAGGTTTGGGAATTCACCCAGCAGTCAAGTAAACTCACATATGGTGGTGCATGCGCTGAACAGAATAATTGTGAAGAACTTAGTGGGGGAACAGGGTGATGACCCAAAGTCCTTGACATCCACAAGCTGGCAGCTCTTAAGACTGACCAACAGTCCTTGGGCACACAGGAAATCTGTACTGAGCAGAGGTCTAGCCAGGACAAACTCCCATGTATAACATCACTCACTGAAGCAGAGTGTCACTTGTCATGCACTGTAGGTCTAGATCCTGTTGCATTGGCAGTCTTGACCTGAAATGAACAGCAGATATCCCTGGCAGCTGGAACCCCAAGGTGTTCACAGACCTCTGATGCTCCAAGCTTCAGGCACTGTCAAAGCTGCAAGGCAGATGGCACTTTCTAGCATTCGTATCAAAGCAAGTATGGTAAAAACACAGACCTGGAATTGTTTATTTCACGGCCATGGGTGTCCTTATGTTGGCAGCCTTGCTGATCGGGTTTATTGAGGTAGAGAAAGGAGGAAGAATGATGTAATGATGGCTTAGTGTAGACTATCTGCCATCATCAAGGATGGTAATTGCCCAGGAGAGACAGCATGTGGTCCATTAGCTCTGATGGCTTAGCATTCACGAGGCCGAGCAAAGAAGGCAACTGTTTGGTGCACTCAGACTCCAACAGTCCAAAAGTCCGTTAAAGGTGAGTTTTCAGTGATCAGTATTTATCGTATTCAGGCAGGTGTTCTAATAGACTCATCACTCTCACAGCCATGGAGTTGCTGAGCGATGCTGCCATTTCTTGGAATTTGGTGACGTCGGTGGAGATTTCTCACAGCTCAAATTGAGCCTTGGCTTGTACAAACCAAGCAACGGCATTTTGCTCCCAAAACTCAGGCAGTTTCAAAGTGACTGCATTGGCTGCCATGTTCAATAACACTGGAATCATCCTCAAGCATCGGGGTCACCAATGTAGATTTTTTGCAAATAAATTGGCTGGAGTCATATTATGTTTAAGAAAAATTGTAACAACTCATTTATTGTACTCCAAAAATTGAACATAAAGAGTGGTAACTAAACTTCACGTAATTACATTATCATGTCAGACCAGCCTCTTAAAGAGAACCCTAACTCAATGCTTATTGGTTGTGAATTATGTACATTCAATCCAATTACATTACCCGTTAGTTTTAAATATCTCTGCTAGGGCCCCTGTATTTTTTGCAGAAGCCTCCCACAACATCCAAGAGAATACCTTGTCTATCCCTGGGGGTTTATCCCCTCTGATTTGCCTCGAGACAACAAACATATCCTCCTCCATAATCGGTATAGGGTCCAGACCTTGTCTCCCATCTATAGACACTTGGTCCATCTACCTGAAATGTACAGATGTAAAATATCCATTTAAGATCTCTCCCATCTCTTTCAGCTCCTCAAAAAGACTATCACTCTGATCTTCCAGAAGACCAATTTTGTCCTTTGCCATTCTTTTGCTCTTAATATATCTATAGAAGTCCTTAAGATTCTCCTTCACCTCGTCTGCTAGAACAACCTTGTGTCTTCTTTTAGCTCTCCTGATTTCTGTCTTAAGTGCTGTCTTACATATCTTAAACTCCTCAAGAACCTCATTTGTTCCTGCCTGCTTATACCTGCTATACACTTCCTTCTTTTTCTTAACCAGGGCCTCAACATCGCTAGAAAACTGAGGTTCCCTAAACCTGTTATCCTTGCCTTTTATTCTGACAGGAGCACACAAACTCTGTACTCTCAAAATTTCACTTTGAAGGCCAGAAACCAACTTGTCTCAATCCACATTTGCCAGATCCTCTCATACCATCAAAGTTGACCTTTCTCTAATTTAGAATCTCAACCTGATTGGACCTATCCTTCTCCATAATTAGCTTGAAACTAATGACAGTATGATCATGAGATGCAAAGTGTTCCCCTGCACAAACATCTGTCACATGCCCCATCTCATTCTCCAATAGGAAATCTAGTATCACACTCTCTGTAGATAGAACCTATGTACTGATTAAAACACTTGACAAACTTTCCCATCCAGCCCCTTAACAGTATGGGAATCCCAGTCAATACATGGAAAGTTAAAATCACCTACTATCACAACATGTCTCCTGCAACAGACTGCTATCTATCTACAAATTTTATAAATTCTGTGACCTGTTGGGTGGCCTATAATTCCATTAAAGTGGTTATACCTTTCTTATTGCTCAGTTCTACCCATAAAGCCTCACAAGTCAAGCTTTCTAGTCTGTCCTGTTTGAGCAATGCCATGACACTTTCCCTAACTAGTAATGTTACCCCTTGTCCTTTAATCCCTCCCGCTCTATCACACCTAAAATAACCTGAAATACTGAGCTGCAACCTAGTCTCTCTAATGGCTACAATGTCATAATTCCACATGCTGCTTGCTCCAAGCCAGAATATTAACCAATGAGTCCACAGTGAATCAAGCTTAATTGCTGCACTTGCAATGGATACTTTCCAGAAGCAAGGTTACCAATGTAGGCATGCTTGCATTTCAAATGCTCTGGGGCCAACTTCAAGGACAACATTGATTCATTCAACATGTATGGGGATGGACCTTGCTCCTAACATTCAAAAGACAAAAGACTTACACTAGCTAACCCACAATGCACCATAGTTGCCTCTGACAATAAAGTCTTATGGCACAATAATGGAAAACACAGACCACTTCCCTCAGATCCCACACACACTGAAGCATGGGTTCTCATAAGGATGATACAGTATGGGACAAGGAAGTAAGGGGGAAAGGTTCTAAGGAGGTTATAAGGGTTATAAAGTGGCCCCTATGAAGGGAGACGGGTACCTATTGGAGTATGTTGCCATCACGCTCAACAATGCTACCCTATTAAAGAGAGTGACTGAACACGCGGTTAGAATGCCTACATTCCCCGTTACGAAAAGTGGATCCCCATGGAAATGTTTCAATTGCAGATATGAAGGTCATTTTGCTAAGGACTGTGCAGAACTCAGATGAGTTGGGAATGGTCAGAATGTAAGAAATATTGGTCCTGTAAAGTCCACTACATATCTGCAGCTGCGAAACTAAGACTATATGGTGTCAAGGCTAAGTTACATGGGTGTGTACCACAAGATGGGATAGTGTGGTACCTCTTGTAGAAGCTAGGGTAGGAGGCTGCCCCAAAAAATTTCTTTGGGATACATGACACTTTCTAAACACAATCACATTCAATGAACCAAATTGGGAAATAGAAGATACTATTGTTTTAATTGGATTTACTGGACATTCACAAGTAGGGGATTTGACTACACCACTGAATATTCAACTGGGACATCTAAGTGTGCTCCACTTGGTTGTGCTCATCAACTTGCCAAGCACTCAAGAACATAATTTGGGAAGTGATTTCATGAGGAAATATGAGTTTTAGTCTGAATAATTG
Source organism: Hypanus sabinus (assembly GCF_030144855.1). NCBI lineage: Eukaryota > Metazoa > Chordata > Chondrichthyes > Myliobatiformes > Dasyatidae > Hypanus > Hypanus sabinus. Next base: position 63,992,941 of record NC_082724.1, on the reverse strand, counting down.
TATGATTTGTCAGTTTAATATTTCTGGAGAGAAGGCCTTTAAAGACTTTCCAGTAGACCAATAGGCCTATTTATGGATATGTACAGGATATGTACTTTTGGGGAGATGTGGGTGAAGGAAGACGATATGATGGAACACTCACAGGCCAGACAAATTATTCTAGATTGCCAAGCAGTATAAACACGACTGTGGCAGGATGCAAGAAAAAGTGTTTATACAAGGCCCTGATCCGAAACCACAAAAACAATGTGGATTTCTAAAAGAAGCAGAAGCAAATGCAGTGAAAATTATTCAGAATTTATTAATGCAGAGTTTTGTGAGAAATTGTATCTACAAATGATTCACTCGTATGACCAGTTCAAAAAAGCTGAGGAAAGTTGGAGATTCACTATAGGTTACTGGGCATTGAATAAAGTTAACCCTCGAACTGTCTCTACTGTAGCCACGGATCCCAAGCCTATGATTAAGCAGAATACAATAGCAAAGTTGTTCACAGTACTGGATAAAAGTAATGGATTTTGATCTGTTCCATTGAAAAGAAAGCATCAATATAAATTTGCTTTTACTCAGGAAGAATAACAGTACACATGGAGAGTTTTCCTGCAAGAAAATGGTATATCGGCTGAAAGTCTTCTTAGCTCGCCAGTACTTAATTCAATATGTAGATGATCTACCGTAAGTACTACAGAAGATGGGTTTTAAGGTTAGAAAAAAGTTCAAATTCTGATTTATTATTGGATTACATACACATCACCATATACAACTCTGAGATTTTTTTTTGCAGGCACTCTTAGAAAATCTATAGAACAGTAACTGTAAACAAGATCTGTAAACTGTAAACTTCAGCGTAACCCTCAGGTTTGGCCAGCATGTGTTTGTCTAGGGGAAGACAGCTTCTGGCCCAGCCAAACTGAGAAATCTTGTTTGTGTGGATGCTGCGTGAAATGTTGCTCAGTTACAAATCCAAACCGCAAAATATCAGACAGTACACTATATGGAACTAAACGACTGAACTTCATAAATCTTAATCTGTCTATAGGGTCAGTAAAGAAAAGAAAAAGAAAAAGGGGCCATTTTAATGAAACAGTCTAATGCGCACATTGGAGCTCACGGTTTCATCCACTCGTGCCCCCCCCCTCCCCCGAGCGTCGCTGACCTTCGGACCCTCGCTCCAAGTCTACTCCATCCGGCGGTCTACCAACTCTCTCCACTTGCATCTTCTCTCTTCATCTCTCGCCGACAAAAGACCATGAAATCCCTTCTCTCAGACCCACAAGAAAGAACAACATGCCTCTGATTGGATGGCGTACATTACAAAACCTCCGTTATCTCTAGTCATAACCCAAACAGTGCTGCTACAGAGAAACCATTACATTAGCAGTGAAACATTACAGTGTGTTACACTGTCCCCCACCCCCCCATCAAATTTAGTCATGTCCTCATGACTTTGAGATGATTTGCCAACTGTTCCTGCAAAACACAAAGTCCAACCCAGGTGTAAAGGCAGTGACATAGTTCCCCAAAACAGTAGGGGCCACACTCTGTTCCCCCGGTGCCACCTAGGCCAGCATATCCAGTTGCCTCCTAATTCTCTGAGAACTCCGTTCCCCCTCAACCAACTCTTCAGGTTCCAACACTACTGGGGATACTTCTAGTCTAGCTGGTGAGGCCTCCCCAGCCTCTCACTCATGCCCACTGGCAACTTGGACCCCTTTGTTCTGTTGCCAAACCCTACTTCATCTCTTGCAAGGTCGCACTACAACCCAGGCTGTCCACCGATAGCCACCCCCCCCAATTCCACCTGACTCAGCAGGACAAGGGCTAGGAGTCTCTTCCTCAATCAATAGGGAGTTAGCAAAAGGCAGCATATACCACATCTCTGAATCAGTAACCATCTCAGGGGTGGGGGCTAGCTTAACCTCTTCTGCTCTTGGTCCTGCTGTCGCCCCACGTTTCTGCAGAATCCTCTTACTAGGTGTAGGCTCCAGGTCGGGCTCTGGGTTTACCAGCACCTTTTGTCCCGGGGCAGCAGGTGGTTCTTATGCAGAATTTTGACAGGCCTACTCCCATCCTCTGGCTTCACCTGGAAAACTGGTAGGTTTGGCACCTGACTCTCCACCACGTAGGGCATTGCCACGCAGCAGTCAGCCAACTTATACATCCCAGGTAGCCCCAGATTCCTTATTCCTTATTTGGTCTCCCGGCAGGAGTTGGCAGAACCTCACTTTTTGATCATACCTCCTCTATTTCCTTGATTCTGCTTGGCAGCCATGGCTCCAGCTGACTCATAAGCCCTTTTTCTCTTCTCATATCAGACACATACTTCAGATAAGTGTTCGGTGGTAAGTAGCCCTCATCAGTCCCAAAACAAAGGTCAATGGGCAACCTCGCCTTGCGCCCAAACATCAGATAATATGGCGAGTACCCAGTGGCTTCATTTTGGGTACAGCTGTAACTGAACCAGATGTCCAATACGCTGGCTCCACCTGCTCTTTTTGCTGATCTCAAGGGTCCTGAGCATGTCTAGCAAGGTCTAGACTTTTTTCAGATATATAAAGAAAAAAAGAGAGGCGAGAGTTGATATCAGACTGCTGGAAAAAGACACTGGAGTGGTAGTAATGGAAGACAAAGAAATGACGGACAAACTTAATAAATATTTTACGTTACTCTTCACTGTGGAAAACAAGCAATTTGCCAGAAATTTAAGCGTTTGAAGAAATTGTGGAGGCACCAGGAACAATCTTACAAGAATCGCTAGATTTTAGAATGGTTCCAGAGGACTGAAAAATTGCAACTGTCACTCCACCCTTTAAGAAAGGAAATTCTAGACCAATTAGCCTAACTTCAGTAGCTGGAGTTCATTATTAAGGATGAAGTCTCAGAGTACTTGGACGCACATGATAAAATAGACCAAAGTCAGCATGGTTTTCTTAAGGGGAAATCTTGCCTGACAAATCTGTTGAATTCCTTTGAGGAAATAACAGACACAATAGAGAAAGGAGAGTCAGTGGATGTCGTTTACTTAGATTTTCAGAAAGTGTTTGACAATGTGTTGCACATGAAGCTGCTTAACAGCTAAGAACCCATGGTATTTCAGGAAAGATATAGCATGGATAGAAGATTGCTGATTGGTAGTAAGCAAAGAGTGGGAATAAAGGGGGTTTTTCTGGTCGGTTGCCAGTGACGAGTGGTGTTCTGCAGAGGTCGGTGTTGGGACCGCTTCTTTTCACATTATATGACAATGATTTACTTGATGGAAGTGATGGCTTTGTGGCCATGATTGCAGATGATACAAAGACAGGTGGAAGGGTAGGTAGTGTGAATGGACAAATAAATGGCAGATGGAATATAGTGTAGAGAAGTATATCAAGTTCAAGTATCATTCCACTATACTCATCAATACAGCCAAAAGAAACAGCATTCTTCTGGGACCAAAGTGTAAAATACAGAACCAACAGTCACACACAGCACATGTAATGATTATAGCAAAATAAACATAGTTACAAAATATATATCATATGAAAAAGATGATATAGCCCGACTTCCTGAGTGTCATGGCCTATAGATTGATGCACATGCATATTGTCCTCGAGCCAGGTTTCTGCAAGGACAACCCACAGCAGTTCCTCATACTGTGCAGTGCAGCTGTATTTGAATGCAGTCAAGCTTATCTTCCATTGAGCAAACATTTGAGTGCAGTAATGAGAGAAGAGGCCAACCTATGCAGATTCCAGCTACACACAGCCAGCTTCAGTACAATTTTTTCCCAGTGAATGCAACAAGCAACACAGAGGCATGAGCGAGGGCCTGGTCTGCAGCACTGCCGAAGCCATGCAGCTCCCTCACTGTTGGTCACACCAATGAAACAGTGAATCAGATCTGTAATATTGTACATTGCTGACATCCAACAGGGTCTTGAGATCACAACAAAAATATTCAAGAAACACACACAAAATGCTGGTGGAACACAGCAGGCCAGGCAGCATCTCTAGGAAGAAGCACTGTCGACGTTTCAGGCTGAGACCCTTTGTCAGGACTAACTGAAAGAAGAGATACTAAGAGATTTGAAAGTAGTGGGGGGAGGGGGGAATGCAAAATGATAGGAGAAGACCAGAGGGGGTGGGATGAAGCTAAGAGCAGGAAAGGTGATTGGCCAAAGTGATACAGAGCTGGAGAGGGAAAGGATCATGGGACAGGAGGCCTCAGGAAAAAGAAAGGGGGAGGGGGGAGCAACAGAGGGAGATGGAGAACAGGCAGGGTGATGGGCAGAGAGAGAGAGAGAAAAGAAACAAACAACTAAATACATCAGGGATGGGGTAATAAGGTGAGGAGGGGCATTAACGAAAGTTAGAGAATTCAATGTTCATGCCATCAGGTTGGAGGCTACCCAGCTGGTACATAAGGTGTTGTTCCTCCAACACACAGAGAGTGGTGAATCTGTGGAGTTCTCTGCCACAGGAAACAGTTGAGGCCGGTTCATTGGCTATACTTAAAAGGAAGTTAGATATGGCCCTTGTGGCTAAAGGGATCAGGGGGTATGGAAAGAAAGCAGGTACAGGGTTCTGAGTTGGATGATCAGCCATGATCATACTGAATGGTGGTGCAGGCTCGAAGGGCCGAACGGCCTACTCCTGCACCTATTTTCTATGTTTCTACGTTTCTGAGTGTGGATTCATCTTGGCAGTAGAGGAGGCCATGGATAGACATATCAGAATGGGAATGGGACGTGGAATTAAAATGATGGCCACTGGGAGATCCTTTTCCCAAAATATTCAAGACAATGGTCTGCACCACCTGTTTGACTGTGTTCTGTGCACTTCCTCTGCCACCTTCTTCCCTGAATGGCTGAAGCAGTCTGCAGCACAGTACCCTATCCAGCAGCTCACTAGTGCTGTAGACATACAGTATTTGATGTTCCTGCTAACCATCAACAGCTTGTGATTGTGGAAGGTCAAAAACTGCACCTTTGGTTGGACCCTCTGAGTACGCCACCATCTTACTTGCTGGTTGGCAGTAAGTCATGCACTTTGGTAGAAGGATTAAGGGTGCAGGCTATTTTCTAAATGGGAAGAAAAATCAAAAATCAGACATAGAAACGGGCTTAGGAGTCCTTGTTCAGGATTCCCTTACAGATTAAGTAGTTGGTAAGGAAGGGAATGTTAGTGTTCCTTTTGAGAGGATGAGATCACCAGGCGGAGTCTACAGGAATTCGAGGATCCAGAGTTCGGCTGCGTTCTGGCGAAGGGTGTTTAAGGAGGAACACTGGAGGCGTGAGCTCCAACGATTTTTGTGCACAAATTGTTAACTTTAATAAGAGTGGCGCCTTTGTCTTTTATATTTTGTTTCACACACAACAAAATAAGAGTTATAAAGTGTAATCATTTAATCGCTTATTGTGTACTGTCTGATATTTGCATTGTGAGTTTGTACTGGGGTACATTACACAGTATCCACCCAAACTTGAATGCCCTATTTGGCAGGGCCGAAAGCTTATTCCCCTAGATGAACATGCGGCCAGGCCTAGTGTGCTATATTTGTGGGGGCTCATCTGGGACTGGATTCTGTTGGATGATGTGTGATCACATTGTTTAAATTAGTGCTGTTATGGATGCAGCTGGGCTCGAGCGTTGGTGTGTATCTATAGGTCTACCAGTAAGTAATGCGTGTGTGTTGAGTGGGATAGAGATTCATACTCCGGATGAATTGTTAATTCGACAGATGAGTATGGTTAAAGCTGTCAGGAAGGTGGAAGTTGTATCAGGAAAGTTTGATAAAGTGGCAGGCTCAGACCTGCTGTTAGTGTAGACTAGCATAGACGTGATGATGGTGGAACTGCCAGAGTTTATGGGTGACCTAGGGGAGGCGGGTCCATGGCAGGTTCAAACTGTCAGGGAGGGGGTGACTGGAGCTCAGCAAGCTGAGTTGCCAACAGCTGAGGGCGGAGATGTTAGAGAATGGGTTCTCTCGTTACTGAGGGAAGAGGGGAAAGAGTGGTTGGATTTGGAAAGTTTGATTAGTTCCCAGTGAAAGGTGAGAGTTCTGAGTTGGCATCCACCATTACCTCTCTGGCAAGTAAGGAGGCGGGGTCCCATCAGTAGCTAAGAATTTTCTCTGGAACAATGCCCACCCCCGAAGAGAAGGAGGATTATGAGACATGGGTGGAGCAAATGTTGCAGTTGTTAGATGAGTGGCAGTGCTCTGATGATGAAAAGTGAGAGATTGGTTGAAAGTTTGAGGGGGGGGGTTGGTGGCTGAGGTAGTACGAGGTGTGAAAGTTAACTAGCCCTCTGGGTTGAGTGGGAGCTCCTGGGAGCTCCTAGGGGAGTTTCAAAACATGTGTCGAAAAGGGTGATAAGCTCTCCATGTACCTTTTTTGGCTAGAGACAGCTAAATGGGCTGCAGTGCTGGGGGGGGGGTCATTCAGGCTGAACAGGTGGATCAGTTAAGGATGGACCAGGTAACTAGGGGCGCCCAGGCCCAGGACAGAATTGCTTGGAGTCTCCGGCAGTCTTATAAACCCCTCCATCGTTCATTCAGTTGATCAGAGAGGTATGGGGGGGTTGAGAACATTTTGGGGCTGCGGGAGGACTCTGTCAGCAGGGTGCCATCCTTGGTTGTAGCCCCTTGTGGTGAAGCGACTGGAGCCAGCACCACCCGGGAATTGGTAAAGGACGTGGTGGCAGAGCTGAGAACTGAGAGGGCACGGGGGTTCAGGGTGGGTGTGGACCCTACGTATGATAGGACTAGTAAGGAGGGCGCCCCCTCTCTAGTGCAGGGGGCTGCGGGTGGCCGGTGTTCCGTGAGAAGAGGGGTGGCCAGTAGCGTGTGCTACAACTGTGGGAAAAAGGGACACTTCTGGCGGGAATGTGAGCAGCTGAAAACCTCTTGGAGGGCGAACTCCCGGGTATCCAAGCAGGGAGCGATGTCAGGAAACTTAGAGGAGACCCAGTGAGGGAACGTCCTGGTGTCTCTGGGGGAACACGTTCCCAGCCATGTACCAAGGAAACCCCGAAAGCAAAAGACCCTACTCCTGAAGGATTAGTGGGACCCCATTCCAGCATGTCGCTATGGATAATCTATGCTAAAGCCATCCTCGACACCGGGTCTCAGGTTACATTACTGTACCGTTCGTTTTACAATCAGTAACTGAAGCATTTGCCCTTGACCCCATTCAGTGCGCTTGGAGATTTGGGGTATCAGTGCTGGTGATTATCTGTATGACGGTTGTTTGTCAGTGAACTGGAGTTCTCGGAAGCCGATGTGGGAGTGTCTGAAGTTATTGAGACGTTAGCGCTGGTTTGTCCGGATCCAGTTGAGACGGGTGGTGTTTCAGTTCTGGTGGGGACTAGCACCCCTCTGTTTCAGAGGCTCATGGGGGCCTGCAAGGAGAAGGCGGGAGAGAACTTTTTGTGGACCCTGTCGTTGCACCCAGTTTCGTGCTGCTTTTGAGGAAGTGCGTGGCTGCACTGGACTGGGTATTGAATTTAAACGAGGGACTGTGTAGGGCAGGCAGTCGAAGCCTAAGGTAATATGGCCCAGGGAAGTAGCAAGAGTGATGGGAATCCTCAGATTTCCCTGAGTGCCTGAGGGTAAGGCCCTTCTAGTGGACACTCCGGAAGACCTCTAGGGGGAGACATGATTCCTGGCTGGGGTGCTGGTGAGGCCCAAATTGCAGAGGCCCTCGGTTGTACAGGAGAGCAGGATGGCTGTGATTGTTAGGAACACTACAAAGAGAGAGTTCACTTTTAAGAGAGGGTTGCCTCTGGTGCATTTGCTCTTGGTGACGGTAACGTCTAGCGCCCCTGTGTGGCCTACTGGAGAGAAAAGGGAAAAGTTGACCGCTGAGGCCTTTAACTTTGGGGACTCTCCTATGCCTCCAGGTTGGAAAAGGAGGCTGGAGGAGAAGATGCTGAAGCTGGAAGGTGTCTTTTCCCTTGGAGAGTTGATGTGGGTTGTTCCAAGAGCACTCGCCACACCATTCGGTTCACTGAGGACACCCTGTTTAGAAAGAGGTTGCGGCAACTGACCCCTGCAGACATGGAAGACGTGTGGCAGCACTTGTGTAAGTTGAAGGAAGCTGGGATCACCATTGAGTCTCGAAGCCCCCATGCATCCACAATAGTAGTGGCCCGGAAGGAAAATGGTAAGGTACGTATGTGAGTGAACTATATGACTCTGAACAGGCACACCATCCCTGACTAGTGTATGGTCCCGAGGGTCAAAGACACGCTGGCCTGTCTGAGTGGAGTGAAATGGTTTAGTGTGGTGGACTTGAGGAGTGGATACTACCATATTCCAATGAGTGAGGCCGATAAAGAGAAGACAGCATTTATATGTCCCCCGGGATTTTTCCAGTTCGAAAGGATGCCTCAGGGCATTTTGGGAGCCCCTGCCACTTTCTAGAGGGTCATGGAAAAGACAGTGGGGTATATGAATTTGCTTGAAGCCTTGGTATATTTGGATGACTTGATAGTATTTGGATCCACCTTGGAAGAACACGAAGCGAGACTACTGAAGGTGCTAGGCGGACTGAAGGATGAAGGGTTAAAACTTTCCCTGGACAAGTGCCAGTTCTGCAAGACGTCTGTTAGCTATGTTGGGCACATAACCTCACGGCTGGAGTAGCTACAGACCCGACTAAGATAGATGAGGTGACCACTTGGCCGAGGCCCCAGACTATGAGCATTCTTTGCTCATTCTTAGGGTTCTGTGATTATTATTGGAGATTCATGAAGGGCTATGCCAAAGTGAGTCACTCCTTGAACAGCTTTTGCGTGGTTACCCTCCCTTGGGGAAGAAAAGGAAAGGAAAAAGACGACGGGAGGTTGGAGAATATCTAAACCGGGGGTCGGCAACCCGCGGCTCCGGAGCCACATGTGGCTCTTTTACGTCTGTGCTGCGGCTCCCTGTTGCTTTGGGAAATAATTGGTTGTGGCGACCCTTTTCCTGGCACATCCGAACCGACTCACAATAAGATAGCCTACGGGGGTTTGCGAGCACAGAGCTTTGGAGCCTCTGCGCCATGGGGGGGGGGGGGGGCAGGTTGAGGGAGGCTTAAAAGTGAGGCTGAAGATTTCGAATAAAGTTTTTTTCCTTCGACTGCAGTTACCGACTCCGTGTCGTAATTTTAGCGCTGCGTGTAGCACACCGCTACATGGTCAGTATTTAATTAATATGTATTTTATGTTAGTTTGTTAGTTTTTGAAATGTAAATCTAAATTTGAAGATTATGGTGATCTTGTACAATCTAAATAAGACGTTGTGGCGACGCATTTCCTGACACATCCGAACCGGCTCACAATTAGCCAGCGTTCAGGCTAAGGGAGATAGCCTACGGGGGTTTGTGAGTACGTGTCTTTTGCAGCATCCGCGCCCATGGGGGGCGGGTTGAGGGAGGCTTAAAAGCAAGGCTGTTTAGTTCGAATAAAGCTATCTTTGACTGCAGTTTACTGACTGCGTGTAGCAACCGCTACAACGTGTTTTTATCGCTGGCTGTCCAGAGGGGAGGTGCTGAAACGCTTTGTCGCGCGTCTGGAAGAAGTGAAAACTTTCCTGGGCAGCAAAGGGCTCAACTTTCCTGAGCTGGAACAGCCAGAGTGGCTGGAAAAGCTACACTTCATGGTAGACATGACAGCGCACCTGAACACGCTGAACACAGCTCTTCAGGGGAAAGGACGTACAGCCCTGCACATGTTGGAGGATGTTTTGCATTCGAGCGCAAGTTGACGTTGCTTGCCAGAGATTTACAGAAAGGCACATTGTCTCACTTGCCCAATTTGAGAGAGTTCAAACAATGTCACGACATGATAAATTCGGAGTATTTACATTCTGCAATCATCGCAATGCAAACATCGTTTGGGAAACGCTTCTGTGAGTTCAGAGAGGAAAAAAACACATTATCCTTCCCGGTCACTCCCCTAAGCATCGATCCATCCCTACTGAATACGACTGCATTGTCAGGTGTGAGTCAACCTGAAGAAGTATGATAAATATTTTAATTGCGTATTATTTTACGTATATTCATATGTTTTCATTGTTCAGTGAAATAGTCCTTTTATTTTTCAGGCTGACAGCTGGCTGATGTTATTTTTGGTTTGCTGCTGGCGGCAAATTTAAGTTCGGCGTTTTTCATAAATACAAGAAGGACTCAAATAGACGTTGAGTATTTTACTTAAAAGTAACCTTCAACCCAACGTCTTTTTTTCGGAGTTCAAAATGTTTTTGTTGCATGCAGAAATGTAATTTTGTTTTCTCTGCAGGAGTTCATCAATTTCATAAATGCAACACATTATAGTTTATTTATACATAGCATAAAGGCAAAACAAAACGTTGTATGCAGTGTTATTTCATTTTAAATGTCAAACGGGTTTTGCGGCTCCCAGTGTTTTCTTTTCTGTGGGAAACGGGTCCAAGTGGCTCTTTCAGTGGTAAAGGTTGCTGACCCCTGATCTAAACCCATCAGAGCCCTTTGGACAGAAGTGGAATGCAAAATGTGAGGAGGCTTTTCAATCGCTGAAAGAGTTGCTGACCCAGGCACTGGCGCTAGCTTTTGCGGACCCCCAATTGGCATATGTATTACACACTGATGCCAGCCGAGAGGGGTTAGGGGGCGTCCTGTATGAGGATCAGGGTACCAGGTTGAGGCCTGAGCAGTTCATCAGCCGTAGTTTGGCGCCCTCCAAGAGAAACTATCCCACCCAGAAGTTGGAATTTCTGGTATTGAAATGGGCGGTGGTGGATAAGCTGAATGACTGTCTCTATGGGGCCAAGTTTCAGGAGAGGACAGACAACTGGCTCATTTACATTCTGACCTCAGTGAAACTGGATGCCACAGGCCATCGGTGGTTGGCAGCCTTGTCGGTATATGATTTCAGCCTGAAGTACCGGCCAGGGAGCCGGAACATCGATGTGGACGCTTTGTCCCGACGGGTGCATGAGGAACTGGAGAGGGACGAGGAGTGGGAGAGCATTCCTGCCCCTGGGATGAAGGCCATGTGTCAGTTTTCCATCACCGTGAAGGCCGAGGAAAAGGAGAGGGCGGGTTGAGCAGTGGATCAATTGAGGGTTTCTGATGACGCCCTACCCCCAGTTTACTATAACCTGACTGCTCTGAAGACCAAGCAGCTGTTGGAACTGAATTCTGGGGAAGTGACAGCTGCTCAGTGAGATGACCTGGGCATTGGCACTATTTGGTACGTGGTTGAAAAGGGGGATATGGTGCAGGCAGAGAAGACATAACATGCTTTGGTGCCTCCATTACTGAGAGAATGGCCTCGGTTGAAGTTAAAGAACCAAATTTTACACCAGGTCACGTCACATTGGCAACTGGTCCTGCCGGAGAAGTAGCGGAAGATTGTGTTGAGGTCACTTCATGATAATTCTTGACATCTGGGGGTGGAAAAGACCTATGGATTGCTCAAAGACCGGTTTTACTGGCCCCAAATGAAGTCGGAGGTCAAAGAGTACTGCAAGTCATGCATTCACTGCATATGCCGGAAGACATGGCCTGTGCAGGCCGCTTCTCTGTCACACTTGCAGAGTGCAGGTGTCCCGGACCTGGTGTGTATGGACTTCCTGTCCATAGAACCTGATGCCAGCAACACGGTGAAAGTCCTAGTCATTACTGACCACTACACTAGATATGCTCAGGCTTACCAAGGACCAGAAGGCAACTACAGTGGCAGAAGTGTTATGGGAGTAGTATTTTGTGCATTATGGCCTTCCCAGGTGGATACACAGTGATCAGGGACAGGACTTCGAGAGCAGACTCATCTATGAATTACTGGGCATGCTGGGTGTTGAGAAATCGAGGATCATGCCCTATCACCTGCAGGGTGATCCCCAGTCTGAGAGGTTTAATCAGACCTTGCTAGACATGCTTGGAACCCTGGAGATCAGCAAGAAGAGCAGGTGGAGTCAACATATCGGGCATCTGGTTCACTGTTACAACTGTACATGAAATGAAGCTACTGGGTACTCGCCGTATTATCTGATGTCTAGGCGCGAGGCAAGGTTGCCCATTGACCTTTGCTTCGGGACTGAAGCCGGTGACTTAACACCGAAACATTATCTGAAGTATGTGTCTGATATGAGGAGAGAGCAGCAAAAGGCTTATGAGTTGGCTGGTTGCAGCTGCCAAGCAGAATCGGGGAAATAAGAGGAGGTATGTTCAGAAAGTGAAGTTTGCCTAACTCCTGCCGGGAGACCGAGTCCTCATAAGGAATTTCGGACTACCTGGAAAGTACAAGTTGGCTGACTGCTGGGTGACTACGCCCTATGTGGTGGAGAGTTAGATGCCAAACATACTGATTTTCTGGGTGAGACCAGAGGAGGGGAAGGGGCCTGTCAAGATTATCCATCAGAACCACCTATTGCCCCTGGGACAAGAGGTGCAGGTAGACCGAGAGCTCGACTTGGAGCCCACATCTAGTACAAGAACTCTGCAGAAACGCCGGGCAACTGAAAAGCCCACAGTGAAAAGCCCCTGAGAGGGATACTGATTTGGAGGATCAGTGTGAATGCTGATTCCGATGTATGGTACATGCTACCTTTCGCTAACTCCCCTGTGGTTGAGGAAGAGACTCCTGGCCCTTCTCCCACTGAGTCAGGTGAGGCAAGGGGGGGCTATTGGTGGGCAGCCTGGGGTACAGCAGGACTCTGAAGGAGAGGAGGTGGGGCCTGAACATGAGGCAGGGGGCTCTGAATTGCAGGGGATTTTGGGTGATAGATCACCCAAGATTTCACCAGGCAGACCCGCAATATCTCCAGTAGCATCTGAGTCAGAAGAGTTAGGGGAGATGGTATGGAGGTCTCAGAGAATTAGGAACCCCCCCGGATAGGTTGGCCTATTTAGCGCTTGGGGAATAGAGCATGATTTCTACTATTTTGGGAAGCTATGTCACTGCTTTCTGCACTTGGATTGGGTTGTGTGTTTTGCAGGAAGGGTCGGCAAATCATCTTAATGTCATGAGGGCATGACTAAATTTGGTGGGGGAGAATGTAGGGTTCTCAGTAATGTTAACTGCTAAGGCTAATGAAATGGCTTCTCTGTTATGCTAACTGCTGATGTCATGGTTTCTCTGTAGCTGCAATGTTTGGGTTATAACTACCATAAGATAACGCAGGTTTATGGTGCTGGGGAGTAGGTACAGAGGAGATGTCAGGGGTAAGTTTTTTACTCAGAGAGTGGTGAGTGCATGGAATGGGCTGTAGGTTTTCTATGTTTCTATATAACGGGGAACTAACCAATGGGAGACATGTTATTCTATCTTGTATGGCTGGAAACCAAGTTTTTGCAGGGTTTTTCGGTCGAGGTGAGTGAGGAGGAAGAACAGGTGCAGGGAGCGCTCAGTGATCACCAGGCGGAGTCTACAGGAATTCGAGGGTCCGGAGTTTGGCTGCGTTTCAGTAGAGGTCGTTTAAGGAGGAACACTGGAGGCGTGAGCTCCAATGATTTTTGTGCACAAACTGTTAACTTTAATAAGAGTGGCGCCTTTGTCTTTTATATTTTGTTTCACTCACAACAAAATAATAGTTATAAAGTGTAATCATTTAATCGCTTATTGTGTACTGTCTGGTATTTGCGTTGTGAGTTTGTACTGGGGTACATTACACAGCATCCACCCAAACTTGAATGCTCTATTTGGCAGGTCGAAAGCTGATTCCCCTAGACCAGGGGTCAGCAACCTTTACCACTGAAAGAGCCACTTGGACCCGTTTCCCACAGAAAAGAAAACACTGGGAGCCGCAAAACCCGTTTGACATTTAAAATGAAATAACACTGCATACAACGTTTTTTTTTGCCTTTATGCTATGTATAAACAAACTATAATGTGTTGCATTTATGAAATTGATGAACTCCTGCAGAGAAAACGAAATTACATTTCTGCATGCAACAAAAACATTTTGAACTCCGAAAAAAAGACGTTGGGTTGAAAGTTACTTTTAAGTAAAATACTCAATGTCTATTTGAGTCCTTCTTGTATTTATGAAAAACGCCGAACTTAAATTTTCCGCCAGCAGCAAACCAAAAATAACATCAGCCAGCTGTCAGCCTGAAAAATAAAAGGACTATTTCACTGAACAATGAAAAAATATGAATATACATAAAATAATAGGCAATTAAAATATTTATCATACTTGGTTAATGGGATTTCTGCTCCTGGACCTCAGCGCACAGCGTCTGCACATCAGGGCTGTATGACGTCACCTTCATCTTTACACAGGATCGCAAGCTGTCATCTGTGAGGCGTGCGCGATGTTTGTTTTTAATAAAGTTCATGTTGGAGAACACCTGCTCACTTACATATGTGGATCCAAAGATCGACAGGACTCAAAGCGCATACTTTTTAATGTTTACATAAATGTCGGGCATAGCATTCCATGTTTCGAACACAAGTTTGTCCGGTTTTAGAAGGTTTTCAATATCACTCCATTTGTGATTCTGAGCAAGAAGAACAGCCTTCTGACGGGCAACATCTTCAAGGTCTGCTGTCAAGCGTCTAAACTTGGACACCCATATGTCTTTGTCGGCTATGTCGGCCAGTTCCATCTCAAGATCAGGTTGACTCACACCTGCCAATGCAGTCGTATTCAGTAGGGAAGGATCGATGCTTAAGGGAGTGACCGGGAAGGATAATGTGTTTTTTTCCTCTCTGAACTCACAGAAGCGTTTCCCAAACGATGTTTGCATTGCGATGATTGCAGAATGTAAATACTCCGAAATTATCATGTCGTGACCTTGTTTGAACTCTCTCAAATTGGGGAAGTGAGACAAAGTGCCTTTCTGTAAATCTCTGGCAAGCAACGTCAACTTGCGCTCGAATGCCAAAACATCCTCCAACATGTGCAGGGCTGTGCGTCCTTTCCCCTGAAGAGCTGTGTTCAGCGTGTTCAGGTGCGCTGTCATGTCTACCATGAAGTGTAGCTTTTCCAGCCACTCTGGCTGTTCCAGCTCAGGAAAGGTGAGCCCTTTGCTGCCCAGGAAAGTTTTCACTTCTTCCAGACACGCGACAAAGCGTTTCAGCACCTTCCGTCTGGACAGCCAGCGATAAAAACACGTTGTAGCGGTGTCAGTAAACTGCAGTCAAAGATAGCTTTATTCGAACTAAACAGCCTTGCTTTTAAGCCTCCCTCAACCCAGCCCCCATGGACGCAGATGCTGCAAAAGACGCGTACTCACAAACCCCCGTAGGCTATCTCCCTTAGCCGGAATGCTGGCTAATTGTGAGCCGTTTCGGATGTGCCAGCCACACTTAGATTGTACAAGATCACCATAATCTTCAAATTTAGAATTACATTTCAAAAGCTAACAAACTAACATAAAATACATTTTAATTAAATACTGACCAATTATTTCCCAAAGCCACAGGGAGCCGCAGCACAGAGGTGAAAGAGCCACAAATGGCTCGGGAGCCGCAGGTTGCCGACCCCCGCCCTAGACGAATGTGCGGGCAGGCCGAGTGGGCTACATTAGCTAATGACCTAATCCTGCTCCTATGTCTTATGGTCTTAGAGTCTTACAGAAACTGCTCTTTATGTTCTTCTTTCCAGGTATGCCAAAATGATTGTTTTTGGAATACTACTTATGAGTTGCCTCATAGTTTTCAAAGTGTCTGCTGAAGGTTACATGTTCTACAATAACTGGCCAATTACATATTCATCTAGACAGATGCAAGGTATGAAGATTAGACTGGTGGCAGATTCACAATATTCACAGAAAAATCTATTTGGATTCTATTAGATGCCATAGTAATAGTAGAATGTGTGGATGAGGAAGGTGAAATGGTAGTAAGAGTAGAGATTTTGTAAAATAAATGAGACCAATGTCTGTTGATAATCGGGGCCGAATAACAGGGATATGGGGAAAAGATATGAATACTAGGATAATGGTGAAACTTTTTGGGACTTGCTTCAGTTAAAAAAAGGACTATAATTCAAGTACATCTCTACCGTGAATGTAATACAAATTGGAAACGGGATCATTGGTTGGCATGTGCCACAAGCAACTCAACCCTGGTATCATGACTTCTCACCGTGATCCTAGTATTCAGATCTTTTCCCCACATCCCTGTTACTCAGCCCCAATAATCAACAGATGTTGGTCTCATTTCTTTTACAAAATCTCTTCTCCAGTTGCTCTGGAGCCTTGTGGTCTTCCATATATATCAGGGGTGTCAAGCTCATTTTAGGTCATGAGCTGGATTGAGCAAAGTGTGACTTCATATGGGCTGGATCAGTTGTGCATGTGCAAATGCACACGCGCGTGCTCCCACAGCTTTTGTTGCCTTCGTTTTTTCAACCTGCTCTCATGCGTCTCAGTCTCTGCTACAACTACAAAGCGTTTCACTTTACGAATTTTGTTTCTTATGAAGAAGAAGATTGCCTATCAAGCATTATTTTTATGATTGGTGTTAACTTACAGTTGTAGGCTACAAGAAAGTTGTGATGAGAGAGAGAAAAAACAATGCTATTTTGGTTAAGATTGTTTTGGGAGCCACACCCTTCCCATTAATAAGCCATTTGAAATCGAACATTAGCAGACACAAATGTAGCCCGAACGAAACAAATTGTAAATGTTGGCGACACAACTACTCCCAATTTTTATTAGCCTGCTTCCAGCAATCAAACTCAGACAATGAACACAGTTAGCCTCTCATTTTTATTGAAGTGATCACATTTACAATAACAGAATAGTCAGAAAATGAATGAATCACAGTACTAGGAAATTCAATATCTCATAATGCATTTTGCTTACATGTCACAGGGCATCTAACAGTGTCACTCATTTTTCACTTCCAGACACCTGATATCTCTTGGCTTTAACCAGCCTGTCAATATCAGGGACCAGTTTCTGGGCAGTTGTGATCTTCATAATGTCATTTAGATGTCAGTGTGTGAGCTGCGAGCGCAGTTTGGATTTGTTAATGTCCATTATGGAGAACACCTGCTCACAGAGATATGTTGTCTCCAATATGCAAAGGATCTTTGAGGCAAAGTCTGTCATCTTGGGGTACATCGGTCCTAGGTATTGATAGAATGAGTCCAGACCCACAGTCTCAAATTTATATTTCAAATCCGAGTTACACTGAATTTCAATTAGTTCCATTTGGAGTTCCTCCGGCACATCTGATACTGTGTTGACGGCAAACGGCGAGCAAAATAGTGAGAATTCCTTCTCGAGCTGAGTGAAGACTTGGAAACAATTCTGAAACTCACTTTTCAGCTGAGATATTTTGTCCTTGTACCTGTCCATATTGTCATTATTCCCATGAGCAACACTCACAGACTGCAAAGAGAAGAAATGAGCCGGGTTGCTCCAGGATAGTTGCATCTCCCACAGGCCTAATTTAATTTGAAAGGCACGAATGCTGTTGTAGTATTCTGTAACAAGTTTGTTGCGGCCGTGCATGTTAACATTAAGCACATTTAAGTGCTCTGTTGTATTCACCAAAAATGCAAGATCGTGAAGCCAATCTGGGTCATCCAACTCTGCCATTGGCTTCCCTTTCTCATTCATGAATAGTCCAATTTCCACACGTAATTGAAAAAAACGTTTGAGCACAACCCCTCTGCTCAGCCAGCGGACTTCAGTGTGGTAGGGTCGGCCGTGTCCAATATTACTTTCGGACAGAAGAGTGTCAAATTGCCGATGGTTGAGTCCCTTGGCTCTAATAAAATTAACTGTTTTGAATACTACATCCATGACATTGTCCATTTTCAGACTCCTGCTACATAATGCCTCTTGGCGTATAGTACAATGAAAATACCAGAATTCCTGCTCAGGATTCTCTGTCTGAACTTTCTCTCTGAGTTTCGCAACAACACCTGCCTTTTTCCCGACCATGGACGGTGCGCCATCTGTTGCCACGCTAACAGCGTGACTTCAGTCGAATCCCCAGTCTGTCCATGGCCTCGACGAGGCTGGAGAAAACGTTGATCGCCGCTGTGGTGTTTGTCATGGGCACCATTTCCACAAACTCCTCGGTGACGGTCAAAGATGCATCAACACCACAAACAGATACTCCCAATTGAGCTACATCAGTCACGTCGGTGCTCTCATCAATTGCAATAGATAAGGCAATAAATGACTTCACTTTGTCTTTTAGTTTACTGTTCAAATCTCCTGCAAAGACCCTGATTCTCTCTGCCACAGTATTTCTTGAGAAGCTGATATTACTGTTACGAACCCCATAACTGGGTTACTTACCAGCAAAGATAGAGGCGTCCGTTGGAGTCTGATGATACTATTTTTAATGGTAATTATTAATAAAAATACACAAAAATAATATCAATGCAAATATACAGATAATATACGTCATCAATACTAAACCTAAAAATGCGGGTATAATAATAATCAGTAAGAAATAAGCTCTATTGTTGTCTAGGGGATAATGAATTGTCGGATGGAAATATAAAGTTAATTTCAGTTCATACAGGCTGCCGTCATTTGTTTGTCGCTGTGTTGTAATTGTTGGAGAAAGAGAGAGAGAGAGAAATAGAAAAATAACTTGCCGACTTTCCTTTATGATTTCGATCCGTCGGTGTCTCGTTGTTGTGGCCATTCAAGTGTGATCTCTCCTTTAGCTAAACCATTCTTCTGTGATGAGTCCACCACCCAGGCAAGGGAGGACACACACGAGCTCCCACCGGCTTTCGCTATAAAACACTGTCACTGGATTTCATAGCGTTTCTCCTGGTGTGTCTAAGAGCTGTTCCCCAGACCCGTCTTTTTTCCTCACTCACGGGGTCTCAGATGTCTATCAGGTTGGGATGATGCAATCCCTCAACCAGACCACTCTGGTTGTCCCCTGAAGGGTTTCAATGAATAGTACAGTACTCAATATACAATTCCTTCTCCAAGAGACAATAGCCGTTATCAGTGGTTCCGTTCCGCTTATATCAGGAGACATTTCACCTTGTTGAGTATTCTGCGTCTCTCTCTCTCTCATTTCCTGACATGCTGTGTATCTCTCTCATCTCCTGGGTCTCAGACCCGAAATACTAGCGATCTTGCAATTCTCAAAAAGGAGGGAGCGACTTTGCACCCTTCGGCCCCTCAGAGTTGTTCCACGTTCATAACATTACCAAAAGCCTGTCTCTTCTCAGGGCACACCAGCTCAGCCACCGTCAGCATGCATGCTTTGATGAATTCCCCCTTTGAGTATGGCTTCGACGCTGCAGCTATTTTGTTGGCAATAGTATAGTTGGCCTTGACAGCTCCTTCATGAGTCTCTTGACTTTTGGTGAACACTGATTGCTGTTTTTTCAGAGCTGCTTCAAGCTCGTTTACCTTTTGCATTCTGAGTCGTCCTGCGTATTGCCATATTTTTCTCCGTGTGACGTCTCATAGTGTCGTTCGATATTGTACTCTTTCGCCACAGCCACTTGTTGCAAGCATATCAGACACACAGGTTTGCCATTAACCTCACAGAAGAAAAAAATGATCTTTCCAATTATCGTTGAATATCTGACCTTTGATGTCAACTTTTCTTTTCTTGGAAAGCATTTTGAACCACAGCAGCAAACAGTCTCAGCCTTGCTACAGGTGTTACTGACCTGAGTACCCTGTGTTTATACTGTGTCTGACGACATAAGTGGGGCCTAAGTGGTCTTCAGTGCAGGGTGGTAGGTGCTTATGCACAGCGAGTAGTTAACTGCCACCTATTGTATGACTGCCATACTGATACATAATAAATGGTCGTGAATATACTTTTCTCCCCCAAATAATCTCACGGGCCAGTAGTTTGACACCCCGATATACATCTTACCCTATGGCCTATGGTACAGATGATAACAATTGATACCACAACCATTGTAGTGCCAACTGTTATTGGTTCTTTTCTGTGTGATGAGGTTCAGACAGATAAAAAAGGATGAAGAAACAGAAGAATGAATTATTCTAGGATATAGACATGTGCAAGTGCTGTACAACTTGACATCACTCCAAATTCCAAGTTGGTGTGGAATAAGCCTTCAGCAGCTTTTCTAACATTTATTAATCAAACAGTTTACCCATTCAGAACTTAAAACATGAAAGAGGCTAAGCAGAGGGCTTATTTAGGATATGCTGCTGGAGTTTCTACGGTAAATAAACTAGATGTTGCAGAGATAATCTCTCAGTTAAATTTTCTAAGGTAAAAGGTGAAAGAAACTGTAAATCAAGATTATGGGGAAATGAGAAGAGTTAGCACATTAGGAAAGCAACAAATGAAGTTTCGGAAATGCTCCATATTTTACAACCCTTGGGAGATATGACAAACCAAATTACTGACAGAGTTAATAATGAAACTACTCAACAAACTAAGGATGCTGTATATACGACCTATGCCTTGCGGTTGCTTTCTGTAATTGTGGAATTTCTGTAATTCTGCCATTACAGAATTATAGCATTACTGATTGGATTTCAGATGAACAGTTAAAGGAATGTGTTGATACTGACACCCTAGGATGTCACATTGGAGAATTCAGGTTGACAAATTGCCTCCTTGGAAATTGTAAGAATGGGTCTGGACCACAGTATATTGGAGCTGTTCTTCATACCATAGTGAAAATCCTTACCATAGTGACAACCAAACATACCCCAATACGAGGTTCATAATTTTGAGAAATATCAAGTAGGAATTAGGATTTCACTTACTAATCCACCTACTTATGCTATTATTGTACTGTACAAGAGTCTTATATATGTAAAAGATCTAACCTATAATCTACATATATATGTGCCTAAGTCTTTTGCACAGCACTGTAGATTAAAAGTAATACCAAAGCACCAGCATATTTAAAAATATATCAGTACAAAAGCATATAAAAGGAACATGATAAAATATACCTGATTTCAAATCATATGTTGGGGTATATAACATCAATTGATAAAATATAATGAAGTGTAGGTACATAGTACTCAATGTGAGAAAAGATCATAGTGCAAAGTTAGACAAAATCACTAGAGATTTGGAATGGGATTTAGCATGCAAATGCTTCTGTTGTTTCAGTTGTCATAAGAAAACACCTTGGAAAATACATTAGAACAAAGAGTAAAACAATAATATGTGAAATATTATGAATCCAAGGATGTACTTTAATATTCAGAGCCCAGTTCCAAACTTTACTCCAAAAGGGCAGATTCTGCAAAATATAGTCTTGGATAGGTGGATGAGCAAGAAGTACATATCTAAGTAAATCCTCAGCAATATCGTTGATACATTGATACAACATTTGGGTAACACTTGTCCAGCTTAAACTTAGCTTGAAACATTAGAAAGTGCAATATTAGAGTTAATCATACTGCATATTATAGATCCTTTCTTGTATTGTGTACTTAACATAGCAATGTAACAATGTTTTGAGTTGGCCTGGGTTTAACTTAGTTCCTTTGATATTTGTGCAGAGACAATAAGCCTTGAATTAATTAAGAGTTGTGTAGTGAATTGCCCAACCCAGATCAGTTAATAATAGGTTAGGAAGCTAAGTTTTGCATGCATATTTACATACAAACTTTGAAAAGTTCACAAATTTCTGAATTTTGGTATGTTAATTTCCAATCTTCCTTAGATCTATCATGAATGAACGCTTCTTTGAACTTTGCAAATGGCTGCAATAGAAAAAGTGATTTTTATGAAAATATTAGTTCTATTAGTTCTACAAACTGAATTTTCCTAGATGCCAGTTGTCCTAATGAGCTAAATCCCAGCCACAGATCCCTTAACTCCAATGTCCTGTTGCTCCAAAGTCCCCTTTCTCCAACTAATTATGTCACTTGCTGGACCAGCACACCTAATTGCATGCCCCTCAACCAAATGGCCAATTTCAGAAATCCAAATCATTAAATGCCCCCAGACTGATATTCTGAGTCCTGGCTCATTAACTCAAATGCTCTTCACAGTCCCTGGACTCGATAACTCCAAAGCCCAGAGTGCTAATTACAGGTTCTGACTTGAGCACTTCAGCCCTAAGCTTTTGCTAATCCACATCTTGACTCCCATTATTGGACTGCTGTCTTCCACAAACCATCTGATCCACCTGTAGCCTGAACTTTTTCCATTCCTGTGCTTACATAGGTGCAGAAATTGAAGCAAAAGTTGCCAAAAAAGAATTTTCAAATGGTGACACATAATGAAAACAGTCATTGCATGGTGTGCTACTGCTGATTAACCCATCATAGTGGACACTGATACATTTATATAACGGTATTCTTCATATAATAATTAATACATTTAATTCTAAATAAAATTTATAATAGCATATTCTGTAGCTCAGACTATTGGAGAATAAAGTTGCATCACTTGCTGTGTGGCCAGAACTATGTGGCCAGCCTTGTGTTTGCTATTTGCTATGTATCCAATCTATTGGCCAGAATGTAATCTCTGTATTGCCTCTGTACTATTGAATGCATCAGTGTCTTAAGAATGTAGCTAACTGTGAAAAACCAGCCTTATATTTACTATGTATCCAACTCATTAGCCAGAATGTAATTTCTGTATTGCCTCTGTACTATTGAATGCATCAGCGCCTTAAGAATGTAGCTAACAGTGAAAGTGAGCATGTAGAAATAACGGCGGTAGACAGGATCATGGAGTGGTGTGATGGTATGGGGACCAGTCAAGGCTGGGAAGGGGGACACGTGTTCCAGGGAGTAGACTAGAGGAAGTATGGGCTACTGAGCAGAAATATTGGTGGCGAATCGAGAAGCTAATGTGCTGGTGATAAGCGTTGCAAGCCAATAGGGTATGCTAATGTAACTGAGATAGGAGAAGAGGGTATGCTAATGTAACTGAGATAAGAAATTACTATAAAGAATACTGTGTACTAGGCTCGGCGGGCAATTAGTGACACGCTCATTAATTGTCTCAGCTTTTGTGTGCAAATAAGGGCTTAAGCTTCTCAAATAATCTTCTGCGTCTCCTGGTTATTTCAAGAAACCACGACAAGATTAAGCAAATCTGTTTGTAACTAAATATCCAAACAATAAGAAATATGAAACACACCCTTGATCCATTCAGTCTACACAATTTACATTCCTTATGCAATACCTAAATCCTTATTCCATTCAGATCTCTGATTTTCTGGAAGACTGTAGGATTTAATTCCATTTAAAACATACTTCACTTACGTATAAACCTTTAGAACGAAATCCTTTTCCTCGCGAACTTCAGAAACAGATGGCAGAACATCCATCATGCTCAGCACTGCACATCCATATGGGCGCCGGTACTGTATGTGAGGGGGGCCTTTCTTTGAATCATTGGATAACATTCGACCTTGCAAGAAGAAGTGCAAAAGGGTTAACTTGAAAAAAAATTCTCAGCTCAGAACACCTGATAATTGCCCATTGCTAAACACTGTGCTGAAATTGCAAATACTGCAAACCCCAACCAGCTGAAATACTGGAAATATGCATTTTCTTTCAAAGGAATCAAGTATTAAATAACCTAATACTTTTTTTCCCATTCATACACTGTAGTTTCTGCAGCCAAGTCACCATATTTTTAATAAGAGCATGAAACCAATGGAAAATATGTCAGTTGCTATTATTCCTAACTGTAGTGCAACATGAATTCAGGAATGTTGGGCACTAGAATGGAGAAGGAAAAGGGAAAGAATGGAAATGAGGCTGGGGGGTGGTGGTGTGAAGCATGGAAAGAAACAGACAGAGGCTAAAAGAGGGCAAACCTCTTGTAGTGAGTTTATTGTACTAGGAGGATGATTTCAAGATTGAATGATATAGATACAATATTTTACTGATATCCTTAGTGACGAGCAATAGCTATTCAACAGCATCGTCTGTGCAGAACTTTTGAGATGGAGGTTCAGCCTGTATGCCATTTGGATGCCAAATTACTCATGCAAAACAATTACTGTTTGATTCAAGTAGATGTTGCATTCAGAGGTAACATGGTGGCAATTCAGTTGTTAATGAAGAGGCAAATCTAGTGACCCCACTTTGAACTCAATGAACAATTTCTGACAGTAAAAATTCATCCTTCCAGTGAGTAATCATGAGCCTTTGTTCTTCCACTGGAATATCAATTACTGTTTTTAAAATTCTTACCTTAAAGTATAACAGTGTGATAGAAAAGAGCCTGCAATCAACTTCAGAATTGCATACCTTAAAATAATATTGAAATTTCACAGGGATTCTAGTGGTTCGTTAAATATTTAGCTTTTAAGTTCTGAACCACAGTTAATTGTAAATATGAAGAATTTACCTATTCGTATAACATGAGCAACTATGTAGAGATCTCGCTTCAGATCCTTGTTACTCAGATCCTGAAAGTTTAAAAAACAAAGTTATGTCAGATAAATGATAGTAAAGAGTACAAATGTAGTCAATACCGTAAAGTGAGCTGTCTTACTAGTCATTATATTCAATGTTATAAATATTCTCTGCCATCATTATTTTAATGTGGGAGATTGTATACACACAATAAATTAACTATTTTCATTGAAATCTGGATCTTGGGACTTTTAGAACATGGGATGCTAAGAGCCTGATCTTATAAGGCTGTGATTTATTTAACTAGAGTAGAATGCAATAGTGACCATATTGGAAATTCTTCCTGGGTCTACTCATTGAAATTTGGACAACCACTTAAGTTTTTGTTATGATATGTATTAACAACACCTTTTTCCAGCATGGCAGCAATATAGCTTTCAGCCATATTGTTCCAAAATCAATTGTTTATGCTCATTTATGTACCAACCAGCTTTTTTCAAAAACTGAAAACAAAAAAATGCATATTCTGGAAATCTGAAATCAAAACAGAAATCCACAACATTTTTTATTGTTTGCTTTTGGCTACAATTAATTAATGGTACTTTCACACTCAACCTGTATTCTTTGTCAGTCTGCTTCATTTGCAGAGACTGCTCATTATTATCTCTGAGTTTTCCTCAAATTCCACTGCGAATTGTGCACTTTGGATATACAGTGGATTCCGGTTAATTGGGAGACATTGGGACCAATATATTTTAGCCCAATTAAGTGGCTAACACAATTAAGCCGAATTTTCATGGAAATAGTTAAAAAGGTATAAAAAGGCAAACCGTGTAACAAATTATGTACTTAAATGAAACACAAGAACAAATTAGAACACTACCAATAGGACAACAGTACTATAAAACTGTGTATTAGTTCCTACCAGTTATGAATGAAGGAATTCATCTTGCTGCCATGTTCGTTTGATTGACAGTAAATGAACAAAATCAGCACAGACACCTAGTGCAGATAACGGACTGCCTTCAAACAATGATATCAACAATTGCATCCTCCAAATCTTCATTTTTATTGTAACATTCAAGATGATTGTCAATATCTTCAAATTCTTTGTAGTTCCTAACTTGTTGAAGTAGTGAACCCATTTCATTTCCTCTCCCAGTCATTTCTGGCATCTCCAAGCTTGAATGCTTGAAACCACAGTGAGCAAGACGGTTCTGAATTGTCCTACTGTTTATTTCTCACCAAATATCAGTAACAAAAATCACTTATTTGAACATAGACACATGGAAATGATGCTATTTAAAAACTGTTCACACTAAACATGGTGTAGTGTCTTAAAGGCCACACAAGCGCAAGGCAACTGATGCTAGTTAGAACCTGTTTGGTAAGTGTCCTGTCCCAATTAACTGACATAGTGTCCTGAGTAAATGAAGGGAATCTTGGCACTTTTCTCAATTAGTTTTTGTTCTTTAAGAGTTGTCATGATTAATTGATGGTCCAATTACCCAGAATCCACTGCACTTGTTATGAGCGCTCTTCTACCACTCCTGTTGCTGATCGACTGGGAACTGGACTAAAAGTAGTCATGGGATCACATGGGAAGAGATCTATTAAGCAATGTCAAGACCTTATCCGCTCTTCCTTTACAGTGGATATTGCTTATATCTGGACTTTCAATGAACAACGCTGATGCAGATTGCACTTCAATAAAACTCTCCTCAATGAGTCCTCAAATACAGGACTACATGTGCAGGACTAATCTGATTAGAGTGTATGGAGTGTCCAAAGGAGGGGTACCACCTCTGGTGAAGGGGCTTTTCATGTCCATTCTCATATCTCATTCACTTTTTGTCCCCAGCAGACACTCAAGCTTTCACCTGTGGCCCCAACTGGTTGTTTGAATGCAACAGCAGCAACTAGATGAGGGCAGCTGAAGGGTTTCATACTCTGATGAGACAGGGAAACTCCTGTCCTAATACATGGAGTTAGCTCCAGCAGACTGAGTGGATGAGACAAACAATAAGATCCAATGGACAGGAAGGTGGGTCTGTAATGTTTTGAGGAGAATGAAGGGCATGGCAAAGCATAGAAGAAACCATGGTCATTGACTTGCAACCAAGGGAGACCACAATTCTGACAACTACTCTACCACTGGACCCAGACTTACAAGGTTAGGTGAGTGGAACTGCCCCAGTGCACTGGCTTTTCCACTTTAAAACTCCCCCGCACGGTTTCCTGTCATCGTCTGTTATGACAGACAACTATCACTAATGTCACCATCTCTCACAACTTCCTAGCCTCAGAATCATTCTAGACTGCGCACTACCACTAAATTCTGTTATCTATTCGAGTTTTCTCCTCAATGCAACTTCAATTAGGTTATCAAGTAAAAGTTTCATGGAGCTTTCTAAAAGCCCAGAATAGAGGCTGTATGGTAATGTAAAGCCAAACAATGGGCAAACGTGCTGAGGAGCTGCTATGCTAAACAGAGTGAGTGGTAGCTGAGCTAATTTTGAAAAATGATGTGCAGAACGTGGCTGTATCCTGAGTAACTGCTATATTAAATCAAGTGAAGGGTAGCCGAAATCATTGAAATATTTTGAAATATGAATTGTGGATCATGTTAAATCTACTATCATGGAACATGCCTGTCTTTAAACTCTGCCAGGGTATGCTACATTGGCAAACTCTGGGGAAGGAAAGCTTGTTTGTGTAAGGGTGGAGGTATCACTTCCTAGCAAATACAACCACTTGACACTTATGGAGGGGCTTCACCACCAAACCACGTGGAAAGCGGTGTCAGGGACAGAGGAGAGAAGTAAGGCACTCCATGGTAGACTTGAGACCTGCGGGTGTTTATTTAGATAAGCGTTGCTTATGTTCTCTTGAGTACTGAATAAATTGATTAGTGCTTTGAAGTTATTTGCATCCTTTTATTTCTCACTGCTGGATCCCAAATTGAGCATAGCAGACACATTTGTATGTCAGCATTGCAGACTTCCAAAGCAGCAGGTGCTCATAGACTGACGTCATCTAAACATTTAAGCTTTGCTGCACAACCCAGTATTTTTCCTTTTATCCATAATATGAAACTCCTGGTCTATCATGAGTTGAATTACCTCATGATCGATCCAGGAGAACCCGAACATTTACATAAACACAAGAGATTCTACAGATGCTGGAAATCCAGAGTTGAGTTCCTCTAGCATTTTGTGTGAATTGCTCCAGACATTTACACGGCTCCTTCATTGTATGGCAGTAACAGTTATTTACATTCATTCAGGAGGTAAAAACTATCACTTCCTGAAATGGCTTCTTATTATTTTGAAGGCTCAGAGCACTGCAGCTGGATGCTCCTGTAGCAAAATTCCGCTGCTGCCTTTAAGTTCTCCCCATGGTCACGTGGGTTTCCTCCAGATGCTCCAGTTCCCTTCCACAGTCCAAAGATGTACTGATTGGGAGGTTAACTGGTCATTGTAAATTATCTCATGATTAGGCTAAGGTTAAATCAGAGGATTGTTGGGCAGTGCAGCTTGAAGAGCTAGAAAGGCCTACTTTGTGCATAACCTCAATAAAATAATAAATAAATAAAAATTCGCACCATCATTAGGAACATCCTGAGGGCCGAAAAGCAGAATGCTGGTCCAAAAGCATCCATGATAAATTGTTGATTCAGGTTGAGAACTTGCATCAAGACTTGTTTTTCATTCCAGATCCCAGCAACTACAGTCTCTTTATATGCTCCTCTCCAGGGGTCTCCTACTCAAAGTTATGAGTACCTACTCCGCTATTTGGTTACCAATTGAGTAGTCTTTACTTAAGGACATACTGTACAACAGAAACGGGGACAGAAGGTTAAAGTTCAGGTGGAGAAGGAAATGAGGAGGACAAAATAAGCCTAGTCCCACATCAGAAGCCTTCAGGTGTCTAATTGCTGGGTAGCACAAAAGAAAGTCCATTCTAGATTCACTATTAAAGAAGCCATTTATAATATAAATACTTCAATGAAGCCAAGATCAGTATTTTTCAGTCCAGTCATTTTCATTGTACATAGGTACACGTTTAAAAAACCTTCTATTGTCCAATATTCATGACTTTCATTTGCTATCTTCCTACACAGTGCTTCCAAGCCCTCTCCACAGATCTGCACTCAGTGGCTATTTTATTAGTACACCTGCTTGTTAATGCAAATATTTAATCAGCCAATCATGTCGCAGCAACTCAATGCATAAAAGCATGCAAATGTGGTCAAGAGGTTCAGTTGTTGTTCAGAACAAACATCAGAAAGGGGAAGAAATGTGATCTAAGTGACTTTGA
The DNA here is from genome assembly GCF_030144855.1 of Hypanus sabinus. Classification (NCBI taxonomy): domain Eukaryota; kingdom Metazoa; phylum Chordata; class Chondrichthyes; order Myliobatiformes; family Dasyatidae; genus Hypanus; species Hypanus sabinus. Next base: position 63,964,407 of record NC_082724.1, on the reverse strand, counting down.
CCGTGGATGGTTTGAGTATCTCAAAAGCTACTGATCTCCATTCTCTAGCTTACAGAGAATGGGGTGAAAAGCAAAAAAAAACATCTAGAGAGTAGCAGTTCTGTGGGCAAAAATGCCTTATGACTGAGAGAGAAGTCAGAGGAGAATAGCCAGACTGGTTCAAGCTGCCAGGAAGGTGACAGTAATTCAAAGAACCATGCACTACACCAGCGATGTGCAGAAAAGCATCTCTGAAAGCACAACACATTGAACATTGAAGTGGGGGCAACAGCAGCAGAAGACAACAAACATTCATTCAATGGACACTTTATTGGGTGCAGGAGATATGTCTCAGATAATGCAGGCTGATATTTAAAAATCCCCAGTTTCACTTTAATCCACTATGGGCTTCTTTAGAAACGCGCTTCAAATGTCGGCAATCAATTACATCATGCTGAACTGATACCATTTGCTTGTTATCTAATAAGAATCAGATTTCATATCACTGGCATACGTTGTGAAATTTGTTGTTTTGTGGTAGAACTATAATGCAATATAAGAAAAAAAACAAATATATTTATTATTTGTATAAAGTAAGTAAGTAGTGCAAAAACATTGAGATGCTGTTCAAGGATTGGTTCATCGTTCATTCAGAAATCTGATGGAAGAAGAGAAGAAGCTGTTCCTAAAATATTGAGTGTGTGTCTTTGGCCCCTGTACATCCTCCCTGACGGTAGCAATGAGAAGAGGGCATGACCTGAGTGATGGGGGACCTTCATGATGATAGTCTCCTTTTTGAGGCATCACTTTTTGAAAGGTGTTCTGAATGTTGGGGAGGCTAGTGCCTATGATGGAGCTGGCTGAATTTACAACTTTCTAAAGCTTTTTCTGATCTTGTGCAGTGGTCCCTCCACACCAAGTGATCATGCAACCAGTCAGAATGCTGTCCACAATACATTTGTAGAAATTTGCAAATGTCTTTGGTAACATACCAAATCATCTCAAATAATTAGATGAGATGATTTACAGCCACTGTGATGCCTTCTTTGTAATTTTATTTATATGTTGGGCCCAGGTTAGATTTTCAGAGATATTGATACCCAGGAACATGAAGCTGCTCACCCTTTCCACATCTGATCCCTTTATATATAATCACAGTTCTGAGTAAATAGCATTGGCAAACTGCTTCTAACATGAAGCAGTTTTCAGATTATAATGGAAGGTGCCTTGGACTCAATAGCCCTAATTAGTCCTTTGGGTCTGTAAAATCAAAAAAATCAAGTTAGTTAAGCAGCCATGAGTTAAATCTCCCAGATAGACATAAATGTGATACTAAGACATCATGGGGAAACGTAGTTCATTTTATTGATTGTCTTCTCTCTTGAGCAGTCCTTTGGGACTGGGGATGACTTGCTTACTCTCTGGTTTTGGGGTTCAAAGATGACAGATGAACTAACATGTCTGTTTTCTTCTCTGGAATGTCAGATATCAAAAATCTTTGGTGACAGATCTGTAGTAGTTGAAGCAACCATCGCAGAACAAAAAAATACTTTCAGTTTGAATCAATACATGAAGATTGTAACATATAACAATGGTTAATGGCTCTAGTGTTTTCCTTCTCTGATCTCAAACCTCTGCTGCCTTGCGGCTATAGCCAGTCATGGGAAAGGCTATGGGAGTAAACCCTGAGGGGAAATATCTAGAGCTAAGAGCTCCTAAGACGGTCCTATGTTGAATTCAATGCTGAATGGTGACTTCAATACCACTGTGCCAAATTTTATTCGTGTGTGCTGTTCCTTTGGATTCATCAACTGCAAGGAAAGGGGGAGTCATCTAACTTGCTCTCCATATTGTACTGCCCTGGCTTGCATATCAACAGATCATTACAGTTAGGACATAACATCGGGAGCAACATCTCCAACACCATCACACTGAGCATGGAGGACCCCAGGGCTGTGTGCTCAGTCCACTGCTGTTCACTCTGCTGACCCATGACTGTGCTGCAACACACAGCTCGAACCATATCATCAAGTTCACCGATGACACGACTGTGGTGGGTCCCATCAGCAAGAAAGTTGAGTCAGCTTACAGAGAGGAGGTGCAGCGGCTAATGGACTGGTGCAGAGCCAACAACCTGTCTCTGAATGTGATCAAAACAAAAGACATGGTTGTTGATTTCAGGATGGCATGGAGTGACCACTCCCTGCTGAACATCGATAGCTCCTCGGTGGAGATCATTAAGAGCAACAAATTTCTTGGTGTTCATCTGGTGGAGAATCTCACCTGGTCCCTCAACATCAGCTCCATAGCAAAGAAAGCCCTGCAGCATCTCTACTTTCTACGAAGGCTGAGGAAAGTCCATCTCCCACCTCCCCCCCCCCCCCAATCCTCATCACATTCTACAGGGGTTGTACTGAGAGCATCCTGAGCAGCTGCATCACTGCCTGGCTTGAAAATTGCACCATCTCGAATCGCAAGATCCTGCAGCAGATAGTGAGGTCAGCTGAGAAGATCATCAGGGTCTCTCTTCCCACCAACACGGACATTTACACTACACGCTGCATCCGCAAAGCAAACAGCATTTGAAGGACCCCACGCACCCCCTCATACAAACTCATCTGCCTCCTGCAGTCTGGGAAAAAGCACTGAAGCATTCAGGCTCTCACAACCAGACTATGTAACAGTTTCTTCCCCCAAGCTATCAGACTCCTCAATATCCAGAGCCTGGACTGACACCTTACTGCCCTATTGTCCTGTTTATTATTTATTGTAATGCCTACACTGTTTTGTGCACTTTATGCAGTCCTGGGTAGGTCTGTAGTCTAGTATAGTTGTTTTTTTTTCTCTGTTGTTTTTTACATAGTTCAGTCTAATTTCTGTACTGTGTCATGTAACACCATGGTCCTGAAAAACATTGTCTCATTTTTACCATGTACTGTACATAGCAGTTATGGTCGAAATGACAATAAAAGTGACTTGACTATGTTCAAGGTTCAAAAGCAGGCAGAAGGATTAACTGTTATCATGGTAATAAGAGATAACTAGAGGCCTCGGTTAAGACTGCAAAATATCTGTGGGTATCAAACTCATTTGGGATGTGGTTCTTGTCTGAACTGTCCTGAGAAATTATTCTTGTACTTCTGTATACTTGATTGGCTAATATAAACAAAGGATGGCACATGTTTTATGAAATTGTTAGAATGGGGATGGAATAGTAACAACCAACAGTCCATGGCAACAGGATGAAGATGGATGAAATGGGAGAGTCATGAACATGGGGACATATTTTCAAAATAAGAGGAGGGGTACTGGTCAATTAAAATGTAGGATTCTCCTGCTGGTTGTGGATGGAGTAACAGCTTCTTGCAGTCACTCCTATCTCACTTACTTTACTGTTTCCAATCTGTTTTGAAACCTCACTTTTAAACATGCTATTTTTTACTATGAGTACGAGGGGTGACAAAGGTACTAAAAAAAAAAGATGCTCCTGTATCCTTGGATTCTATAATGGATTTGCTTCAAAAACATAGAAAAGAATCTTCCGACGGGTTTCAACAAGGTAGATTTGAATTTAAACTAATTGACACAAAATTGGATTCTATTTAAAAAACCTTAACTGAGCATGATAAACGAATAGAAGAGAATGAGGAAACTCCGACAATTTTGGATGCAGGAATGGATGACCTGCAAAAGCTCTGTGAAAAGCAATCTAAATCTGATGAGAAATTGAGACAGAAGATTATTGAGTTAGAAAACAGAATCAGAAGTAATAACCTATGAATTCTGGGTCTTGAAGAGTTAATGGAAGGTGATCAGCTTGCTGAATTCTTTGCAAGCTTTTTGGTGCAATTATTTCCAAAAATCTTACCGTCTGCACCTATGATCGATCTAGCTCATAGATTGCCTGTCCCGAGACCACCTCTGGAAGCCAAACCCAGATCAGATATAATTTGTTTTCATGAATCTCAAACAAAGGAATGTTTAATTCGTGAATCTCATTGAAAAGGAATGATTGATTACAAGGGTGAGAAGATCAGGATTGTTGAGGATTTTTTACCCAAGGTCATGAATGAATGTGCTAAATTCAAGAGGTTATGTCGGAACTTTTTAACAAAGGTTTAAAGCTGTCTCTTTGTTATCCTGCTTGTCTTAGAATCACTCTGCAAGATGGTTCTAAAGAATGGTTTCACTCGAGTGAAGAAGCCCAAGAGTTTTTTAAACAATGGATTGACAATTTAATATCTTGCTGTATGAATAATTGCTTCTCTTACTTTTGATGAATCTTCGCAGCTAAACTTCCTTGTGATTTAAATGCTTTATTTAGAAAATAAGATTTTAATGAGTTAATACTGAGTGTGATATGTTATGAATTTTGCTAAGTTTTTTATTATTTCATACACTTTTTTGAGGTTTTTTTTATCAATATGGCTTAGTTTGGGTATTTTTCATTGTATTGTTTTGAAACTGTAATAATTAATCTATTTGTCTTCTTGTTCTGAGAGCTGTTTTTTTTTGCTGTTATTTAGTCTAGCCTGGAATACAGTTGACCTTGGAATTAATTAGGAGTCGATCAGCAGGTTGTTTTGGGAGGGTGATGTCATTAGCTGTAGCTGCCAGCCTTCTTTTGGCTGACCCTCTGACTTTGGCAAAGGGGGGGGGGTGTCTTTTTCTGGGAGCTGTTTTGGGATGTTAGCCAAATCCATTGCTTGGTTACCCTATTTCAAGGCTTATTGTTTGGTTTTAATGTTCACTTTACTGGTTATTACTTTAATTTCTCTATTAAATAGTATTAATAATGGGTTATACTATGAACTTACTAAGTCTTAACTTGAAAGGATTAAATCACTCTGTGAAGCGGAATAAGATTTTTGCCTATATTAAAAAACTTAAGGCCGCAATTTTATTTTACAAGAAACATACATATGTAATTGTGACAACTTACATCTTTTCAGCAGATGGAAAGGACTACATTTTTACTCCTCTTTCCAGGCTAAGTCTAGAGGAGTTTCCTCTCTCTACTTTCCCTCTCTATCCCTCTCTGCTTTTTGCAGGGATCACTCCCTCTATGACTGCCTGGTCCACATGTCCCTCCCCACAGATCTCCCACCTGGTACTTATCACTGCATGTGTAAGTGCTACACCTGTCCCTACACCTCCTCTCTTACCACCATTCAGGGCCCCAAACAGTCCTTCCAGGTGAGGCAACACTTTACTTGTGAGTCTGTTGGGGTAATCTATTGCATCCGGCGCTCTCGGTGTGGCCTCCTCTACATCGTCGAGACCCGGCACAGATTGGGGGACCACTTCGTCGAGCACCTCCACTCTGTCCGCCACAATAGACAGGATCTCCTGGTTGCCACCCACTTCAACTCTGCTTCACATTCCCATTCAGATATGTCCATACATGGCCTCCTCTACTGCCATGATGAGGCCAAACTCAGGTTGGAGGAGCAAAACCTCATATACCATCAGGGTAGCCTCCAGCCCCTCAGTATGAATATCGAATTCTCCAACTTCCGGTAATTCCCTCTCTCTCCCTTCCACCATCCTACTTTCACTCTGTCTCCTCTTCTAGCTGCCTATCACCTCTCTCATGATTCTGCCTTCTTCTACTACCCATAGTGCTTTCCCCTTACATTCCTTCTTCACCTCTCTGGCCTATCCCCCTCCCTGCTTCCCCTCCCCCAGCCCTTGATCTTTCCTCTGATTGGTTTTCCACCCTCCCCCCACCTTCTTTATAGGACCCCTGTCTCCTCCTTCTTCAGTCCTGATGAAGGATCTCGGCCCAAAACGTTGACTGCTCGTTTCAATGGATGCTGCCAGACCTGCTGAGTTTATCCAGCTTGTTTGTACACCTTGATTTGACCACAGCATCTGCAGTGTACTTTGTGTTTTCTAGAGGAGTTTTGATTTTTATGGATAATACAGTTCCCTTTGCCCAACATGAAGTAGTGTCTGACACTTATGGGTGTTTTGTCATAGTATCAGGAAAATTAGATAACAAATTAATGGTATTTGCCAATCTGTATGCTCTCAATACAGACGATCCAGGATTTTTTTTAGTGCTTTTTTTCGTTTCTGCCAGATCTGAGCCTTTACTCATTGGTGATGGGAGGAGATTTTAATTGTTGGTTAGATCCAGTTTTAGATAGGTCATCCTTTAAAACAGCGACACCTAATAAATCAGCTTTGTTTATTCAATCTTTTTTAATGAAATGTGGTTTTGCTGATATATGGCATTTCTTACATCCACTAGATAGGGAGTATTCATTTTTTTCTCATGTCCATCATACATATTCCAGGATTGATTACTTTTTATTGCTAGTCAAATGATTCCTTTAGTTCGATCCTGTGACTACAAAGAAATAACTGTTTCAGATCATGCTCTGGTGCTTTTATCTTTAAATCTCCCTGGTCTTCCTCAAATAAACAGATCTTGGCATTTTAATTTAACTTTGTTAGCTGATAAAGATTTCTTAAAATTTCTGGAAAGACAAATTACTCCTTTTTTTGAAGAGAATACTTTGGAAGAGACTTTTAGTCTTATTATATGGGATGACTTTAAGGCTTTTATTAGAGGTCAAATTATTTCCTATACTGCAAGTATCAAGAAAAAAGCTAATAAGGAGAGAATTGAGTTAGCTAATCAGTTAAAACAATTAGACCAAAAATATGCCTTGGCTCCAGATCCTGATTTATATAAAAAGTGTGTTGAAATTCAAACTAAATATGATCTTCTTTTAACATATCCAGTTGGAACTCAACTTTTAAAAGATAAAAATCAATTTTATCTCCACGGAGACAAAACAGGTAAATTATTGGCTAACCAATTAAAAACTTTTATAGCTAAATGGCAAATTAAAGAAATTTGTAAAGCCAATGGTGATAGGACAACTGACCATTTAGAAATAAAGAATATTTTTAAAGAATTTTATTCTAAACTTTATAGTTCTGACCCTCCCAAATATAACACTGTAATGAATAATTTTTTAGATCAATTAAACAGTCCTACACTTTCTGTTGATAACCTAAAACAGTTGGCTCAACCTATTTTGTATGAGGAAATTGCTGAGGCTGTACGTTCCTTGCACTCAAGGAAGGCTCCGGGTCTTGATGGATTTTCTGCAGAATTTTATAAGGTTTTTTCAGACTCCTTTAAGTTCGGTAGATTACCACAATCTTTTTATGAAGCTTCTATTTCGCTTATTCTTAAAAAGAACAAGAACCCAACTTAACACTCTTCGTACATACCAATTTCTTTACTTAATGTTGATACTAAAATCCTATCTAAAGTTCTGGCCTGTAGAATTGAAAATATTTTTCCATCTATCATTTCTGATGATCAGACAGGATTTATTGAAAATCGATATTCCCACTTTAATATTCGTCGTTTATTAAATGTTATTTATTCCTCTTCTAAGGAGGTATCGGAATGTGTGATTTCTTTGGATGCTGAGAAGGCTTTTGATCGGGTTGAATGGAATTATTTATTTAAAACTTTAGAAATTTTGGGCCTGATTTTATTCAATGGATTACTTTATCTATCTTCTTCTGCTAAGGTCCTTACTAATTTTCAGTATTTCAAACCTTTTAAGCTTCAACGTGGAACTAGACAAGGTTGTCCCCTGAGCCCTTCGCTCTTTGATTTGGCTTTAGAAACATTAGCCATTGCTTTTCAAGAATCTAATGATATTACTGGTATTCTAAGGAGAGGGACTGTTCATAAAGTTTCAAGTTATGCTGATGACCTATTGCTTTTTATCTCTAATGTTGAGACTTCGCTACCTCCTGTGCTTTCTCGACTTTCTTGTTTTAGCCAGTTTTCAGGATACAAACTGAATTTACATAAGAGTGAACTTTTTCCTCTGAATAATTTGTTATCAATTAATACTAACCTTCCTTTTAAAATTGTAAGAAATCAATTTACCTATTTGGGTGTAATAATTGCCAAGAATTATAAATACCTATTTAATGAAAATTTTCTTACCTGACTGAATTTTGTAAAAAGGACAAACTGGTCGCCTTTATTGTTATCCTTGATTGGCTAAATCAACTCTATTAAAATGAACATTTTACCTAAATTTATATACCTTTTTCAGGCATTACCTGTTTTAATTCCTAAATCTTTTTTTTAATTTTCTCGATTCTATTATACCTTCTTATATATGGAAAAGCAAACATTCTTGACTAAATAAAGTTCATCTTCAAAAATCTAAGAAGAATGGAGGTTTAGCTTTACCAAATTTTAGGTTTTTTATTTGGCAGTCAATATACGAAATCTTACGTTTTGGACATATTATATTAACTGTGAGGACTGCCCGATATGGGTTTCTTTAGAAGCTAACTCTGTTAATAAATTTTCTATTATTTCTCTTCTCGGATCCTCACTCCCTTTATCTTTTAGTAAACTAACTGAAAATTTGGTAGTTAAACATACTTTGAGGATCTGGGTACAATTTAGGAAATTCTTTGGTCTATTAAGGTTTTCTTTGTCTAGTCCCATTTGTTCAATTATTTTAAACCTCCGATGACCGATTCAGTTTTTAAAGAATGGGATATAGTGGGTATTAAATACTTCCAAGATTTGTTTGATGGAGGAGATCTTCTTTCGTTTGAGCAAATGTCAGCTAAATATAGTTTACCTAAAACTCACTTTTTTCGTTATTTACAAATTAGAGACTTTCTGCATTCTCAACTATATACATTTCCTATAAGCCCTGAAAAGAACTTATTGGATGTAATTCTTAATTTGAAATCTTTTTATAATGGTTCAGTATGCAATATTTATGGTATGTTGCTAGGAATGAGAAACGCTCCTATAGACAAAATTAAAAATTTTTGGGAACAAGATTTACAGACTTCAATCTCTGAGGAAACTTGGAATGAAATTTTTAAATTGGTTAACACTTCATCTTTTAGAAAAGAGGAATCCTGTGTTTGGGATTCAAGGAACAAAGGAAACTTGAGACTGACTGCCCCATGACTTGACAGGTCAAATACTGTGCATATTGTCAGTTCTTCAGCATGGTTACAGGAAGTCATCGATGTAGCATAGTAAAAGTGCAGGACGGTCACCACTTTAGGCTTGGAACATAGTCTGTTCCACATAGCCGACAAACAGGCAGGCATAGCTAAGACCCATGCTAGTGCCCACAGCTACCCCTTTTGTTTGAAAGATGTGGGAGGAGCCAAGGAGAAATTATTGAGAGCAAGGACAAGTTCTGCTAAGTGGAGGAGAGTGGTGGTGGAGGGGAACTGGTTAGGTCTGGTGTCCAGAAAAAAAATGGAACGCTTTGAGGCCTTCCTGGTGAGGGATGGAATGTATAGGGACTGGACATCCATAGTAAAAATGAGATGATAGGGGCCAGGGAATTTAAAATTCTTGAAAAGATCAATGTAGGTAGGAAGGGTCTGACCTTCAGGGGATAAAACAGAGACAGGTTATGCCAATATGAGTTCAGTGGGGCAAGAACAAACTGAAACAATGGACCTACCTGGATAAGTGGGTTTGTAGATCATGGGTAGGAGTTAGAAATGGAAGGCGTGGGATGCAGGAACTGAGGGTAGTGGTGGTGGATGGGAGATCCAGAGTCAATAAGGTTGGTGATGGTGTGGGAGACAATGGCCTGACATTCCTTGTGGGGTTCTATTTGAGGGGTAAGTAAGAGGAGGTATCTGAGAGTTGGCACCAGGCCTTGGTAGAGTTCAGTAAGCCAGACTACTACAGCACCTTCCTTGTCTGCAGATTTGATGGTGAGGTTAGGATTAGTGTGGAGGGAATGCAGAGCAGAGTGTTTGGAAGGAGTGAGGTTGGAATAGGAATGAGGAGCGTTAAAGTCTAGATGATTAATATCCCGTCAGCAGCTGGCAATGAAAAGGTCCAGAGTAGGCAGAAGACCAGGGCAGGGAGTCCAGGAGGAGGAGGAGGTTAGGAGAAATAGGCTAGGAGAGGAAGGCCACAGAAGAGCTCAGCATTATAGTAGGCATGCTACTCACTGAGGTGTGGGTGCAGGGAGACAAAGGTGAGATCCTTACTGAGGACAGAATGTTCTGCCTCAGAGAGGGGAAGGTCAGAGGGTATGGTGAAGACTCAGCATGGATGAGAGCCGGGATCAGAGGGGGGAAGAGGATCCGTAGTGTCTGAGGGGTATGGAGGTTTGGGATATTCAAGGATGGTGGAGTGAGAGGAAGATGGAGGGTCTTGGAGGGTCTCCAAGGGCCCAAGAGCCTGTGGTGGGACCTGAGAGAGACAGGATTGCGGAGTGACAGTGGGGGAAGGGAAGACTGGGGTTCCAATGGCAGCGTGTGAAGACTCAGCCTGGAGGTCAAAGCCAGAGCTGGAGTTGGAGGTTGTGCAATCTGCACTTTGGAGGTGCCTGAGGTAGTTGGAACTTGCATTGGTGGCAGTGGAGTCCGCATTTTGAGTTTGCTCTGAATTGTTGGAGCTGTTAAAGGTCAGCAGCAGGGCGAAGACATCGAGCCCTGCTGACATTGGAATCAGCAGGTTCGGTGGTTCGTAGATGGGCGATCTTCCGATCCTTGCAGGACATGAGAAAGTCAAAGAACCGGCGATTAAGAGCATGGATCCGGCAGAGGATAAAGAAACATACAGTTCAATTTTAGGTGGCGGAAAAAGAATTTGGAATTGTGGACGTGACTGGAATGGGGACACTGGGTACCTCCTCGTGGCAGAAAGGTGGCGAGTAGAACCCAGTGGGAGAAGCAATCAATTGAATGTGCGTACCTGGTGTCGTCGGAGGATCCAAATCAAGCAGCTTGAAAACAAATCTGGAAATTGTGTGGTATAAGCTGGTGGTGTAGACATGTTACCAGAAAGGATACATGGCTGAGGTAGCAGGTCTGGGTAAACACATGGTCAAAGAGTTGGAGAGCAGCAGTGGGGGGACAGTGAGAGAGAGTTTCATTGAACTCCCGTCGAAGGAAAGATTCAAACTTTCAGGGTATGCATCCCTGGAAGAGACTTCAGAACAGAGTAGTAATCACAAACCAGAGAAAATCTGCAGATGCTCTAAATCCGAGCAGTGCACACAAAATACTGGAGGAACTCAGCAGGCCAGGCAGCATTTAGGGAAAAAAGTAAAGTTGACTTTTCAGGCCGAAACCCTTTGGCAGGACTGGAGAAAGAAAGCTGAGGAGTAACTGAGGCTCCGATTGCACTGGACAGTTAAGAGTATGCACAACAGCAGTGGTACAAATCACATATATGTCATTATAGTATCCAAAGTCCTGTCAGCTTGGTAAAAACTACTGTTTGGGAAAACTGTTGTCTTACTCCTGATGGCAACACTGAAAAGCAGTGAGGTATCTCGCTGTTCACACAGAATGGCAACCTTTGCTTGCTGAAGACTGATCTGCTACAGCTACATTGTAAGTTGAGTTCTGATTAAATTTACTTGTCTCCACAAAGTCAAAACCATGCTCCATCAGCTATTATATTTCCTGGGCATTATTAACATTTATACTGAGTGAATATCATTTCTAGAGTAGAGAGCAATGCTCTTCCATATCTACATAACCTCATAAGAAGGCAATTAAAAAAACAATAAAGAGAGAAAAGATGAAGTATGAAGGTAAGCTAGCCAATAATAACAATAAAAGATCAAAAGTGGATATCGAACTACTGGAAAATGGTGCTGGAGAGGTAGCAAAAGGGAACAAAGAAATGGCGTATAAACTGAATAAGTAGTTTACATAAGTCTTCACTGTGGATGACACAGGTAGCATGCCAGATGTTCAAGAGTATCGGGGGCAGAAGTGAGTGTAGTCACTATTACTTGGGAGAGGGTGCTTAGGAAACTGAAAGGTCTGAAAGTGTGTAAGTCACCTAGACCAGGGTTCTGTAAGAGGTAGCTGAATAGATTTTGGAGGTGTTATTAGCGATCTTTTAGAAATCACTAGATTCTGGATTTTTTCCAGAGGACTGGAAAATTGCAATTGTCACTCCACTCTTTAAGATGGAGGTGGGGGGGGGGGGAGGCAAAGACAGGAAACCAGTTAGCCATTGCCAATCACTTAATGGTTAGCAAGATGTTAGAGTCCCTTATTAAAGATGAGGTTTCAGGGTACTTAGAGGCACATGATAAAACAAACCAAAGTCAGCATAGTTTCCTTAAGGGGAAATCTTGCCTGACAAGTCAATTGGAATTCTTTGAGCAACTAACCAGGAGGATAGACAAAGTAGAGTCTGTGGACGTTGTTTACTTGGTATTTCAGAAGGCCTTTGAATTGAATTGAATTGAATTGACTTTATTACTTGCATCCTTTATATACATGAGGAATAAAAATCTTCACGTTATGTCTCCGTCTAAATGTGCAATCTATAGTAATTTAATCTTTGATAAGGAAGGCAAATACAATGTTAGCATTCATTTGGAAAGGACTAGAATATGAAAACAAGGATATCATGCTTAGCTTTATAAAGCATTGTTCAGATGGCATTTGGATTATTATGCGCAGTCTTGGGCCCAGAATCTAAGAAAAGATGTGCTGGCATTCGACAGGGTCCAGAGAAAGTTCACAAATGTTATTCCAGGAATGAAAGGGTTAAGCTATGAGGAGTGTTTAATGGCTCTGGACCTTTAATTGCTGGAGTTTAAGAATAGACGGGGAATCTCATTAAAACTTATCAAATATTGAAAGGCCCAGACAGAGTGGATGTGGAGAAGATGTTTCCTATAGGCAGTGAGTCTAGGACCAGAAGGCACAGTCTCAGAATAGAAGGGGGCCCCCTTTCTAACAGATGAGGAGGAATTTCTTTAGCCAGAAGGTGGTGAAGATGTGGAATTTATTGCCATAGACCAAGTAAAAGCAGAGGTTGATAGGTTCTTGATTAGTAAGGACACCAAAGATTATGGGGAGAAAAGAATGGGGTTGAGAGGGAAAATAAATCAGCCATGAGCAAATGCCAAAGCAGACTCAACGAGGCAGATGGCCTAATTCTACTCCTGTGTCTTATGGACTAAGAGGCCATTAGCTTACTCATTTTATGCATTCATTCTTCTAGACTTGACACTGTACTGAGTATCTCAGTGTGCATTTTAACAGTCATCTTCTGAACATTTCAGTCATGGCGCTCACTGGATTTCCCTCTCTACTCTGGATTTCCCTCTCTACCAGCCGTCATAGTAGACTTCCTTTCCCTCCTGTCTGACTGCAACTCATGCACCTGGCAACTCCCTACTTCTCTAATCAATTCTGCTATTGTATGTGTTTCTCTGGATTTTGCAGTCTCTTGTGTTTATTATTTGCTACCATTATTAAATCAGTCCTCTGCAGGGATAATCACAATTATATAATACCAACTTTGTGAAAAGTGATTTGCCACTTCTCCCCTTCTCCTAACTAAGATCCCAAACTCTACTTTCTCCAGAGCACCTGCAGAGATGACTATTCCATCAATAAAATGGGCAAAACAATGTATAATGGCACTATTTCAGTTTTCAATTAATAACTGATCCATCTAATTCCCCTTACCTAATATACAAATAAAAAAATATGCTCGCTTTTAATATCACGACACCTCGTTCATCTAATTAGAGTCTTTGAATTGTGGACTACAAACAGATATATCATGTGACATTTTTAATAAAGATGCCACAGATATTTTCATTAAATTGTTACACGATATCTCCATTTTGGTCTGCACACTTGCATGCATAATGTATAGTCAGGTAACCACTTAGGATGGAGACACGGTCGGAACTCGGTTTAATTTGAATTTTCACTGCAATTGCCAAAATAATGTCTTACGTTTAAAGATGTCTGTTTTATCTCATGCACTCTGTTTCTCCGCTAGCTCAAGGGTTTCTGTAATGCTGTCCTCACTTGGTTTATCTGAACTGTCACCCTGTATTTAGTGGAAATCATTGATGTTAGACATTAGGTACCAGAGAATAGTTCCCACAGATGAACAAAGCTGATGTGAAGCTTAGCACAATGAAGCTTCATTTTCTAACTCTGTAAATATTTAGCAAGCAGTAAAGAGTGTTATTATCACTTAAGAAAACACATATTTTTAGCCTGATAAAATGCCTACAGGCAGCACTAGGGTCTGTTAGTGCAGGAAACTCTGTTTGATTCTCATTATATCAAATACAAGGACATTATGCTTGCAGTACCAGAGGCATCCTTTCAAGAATTCTATCGAATTTAGTGATTGTAAATCATGTATGAGCCCTTGTTGTGCACTTTATTTTCCATTGGACTATGTATCACTAAAATGCAATAGAATACATGGAAAGGATATGAATTTACACAGCAATCATAATGGTCTTGTACAATCTGCAGATAAATATACACTCACTACCTACCTCTTAAACCCTCTCAGTATGAGTCACATGACTGAAACCTGAACAGATTGCATACTCAAGAAACTGTGAGCATCATGTTCTCAGCATCTATCTATTTATTTTTGTGCTTGTACAATTTATCTTTTGCACATTGGTTGTTTTTCAGGCTCTGTGTAGATTTACATTGATTCTACTGTACTTGTTTGTTCTATTGTAAATGCTTGCAAGAAAATGAACATTATAGCATATGGTGACACACATGTACTTTAATAAATTTACTTTGAACTTTATTCCACAGTCTTTGATGAGCATGGCTCGTCAAAAACACATATACCCAGTTAGGTGATCCACACACAAACAGGCCTGTTAATCCTTGTCCATGAGCTGGACGCACCCCCCCTATTCCACAGTGTCTTCATCTGTTATGTACTACCTTTCTGAATAACATAAAACAAGGTAAATGAGGTCCATGTACTACAAACATTTACAAGCCCTTGTCCCAACAACCCCCCGCCCCACACTGATGCTACCTGATCATTGAGTTCTTTGGCTTGCGTGGTTTTTTTTGCTCAAGATTCTGGGCATTTACAGTCCCTGCAGCCTCTGAGAATGAGGCAGTAATGACTGTTGTGGAGGAGTAGTTGTTGGAATTGAACATTATGTGTTGAAGCAAGTGGCTGCACATGCTGGAATCTGTTTGAACTGAGGCCTTGACTTCACTTGTATTTTTTTTGTTGTATTGCTCTTGCTGCCATACTCCTGGTGGTAAGCTCCCTTGTGACATCCTGCCAGATGCTTCAGACTGTTGCCTGTGAGCAGCTTCCATGTAGGCTGTGATTGCACAGGACCCCTTTGTGGAAATCTCATTCATCAGCCTGTATGACACTCTTTCAAAGAACTTTGATAGATGCTCCATCCTTTTTCCAAGTTCTACACCACACATAAAAATAGAATACTTGGAATAACGCAACACTTCAAGCAGCATCTTTGAAGCCAAAGCTAACACTTTGGATTGAGATACTGAGAGGGAAGAAGAGAAGCTGACAGCATACAGCAGTGTGAGGAGAGAGAAAGAGGCTGGTAGGTTTTCGGTGGAACCAGACAGCCCAGGGGCTATAGGTAGAGAAACCATGTTGATGAGGATGAAGAGAGATGAACTAAGGGAGAAGGAAACTAGGAGCTTAAGTCAGTGTGGGAGGAAGGTGACTAACTTAAACTGAAAAGTTCAATGTTCATACAATTGGGTTGTGTGATATCCTAGAGGAATATTAAATATTGTTCTTCCAGTATGTACGACCTCTGCAGTAATGGAAAAGGCTGATGGGTGGCTGCAGGAGTGGGAAGAAAAGTTAAAATGACATTCAGCTAGAAACAATTGTATGTGTCTTACAAAATGCTCGCCTAGTCTATGCTTGGCCTGAGGCCATATTATAAGCAGACTAGGTTAGAAGAGTTGCAGGTGAATTTCTGCACCATGAGGAATTTCCGCTTAGGTCCACAGATGGTGGTGAGGGAGGAGGCAAAGGGGCAAGTATAGCAGCTTCTATGGTTGCAGGTGAAAGTGCAAGGAAACTGGTGGAGTGGGTGAGAAAGGATAAGCAGACCAGGGTGTCACAGAGCGCAGTCCCTACAAAAAAACAGATAAGTAAGGAGGCGAAGGTACAGCTGGTGGTGGGATCACATTAGAACTAGTGGAAATGGTCGAGGATAATGTGCTGGATGAAGAAGCTGGGTGCGTGAAAGGGTAGAGTCAAGGAACTCTGTTGGTGTTCTGTTTTTAGGGTGGGAGGGTAGAGGAGGAGGGGAAGCAGACACTGGGAAATGGAGGAATGCTCCCCTACAGTAGGTAATCTGTACATAACACCTTATTATACAGCTCATAGCAGTGATGCTTTTACAGTAGGTGTGCTTTTCATGGACTGGATCTCAAGGAATAAGTGCAAGCAACTGTTGTCATTGAAAGAAGTAATAATTATTTAGAACACAGCTGTAAAAGATATCCCATTTACAATCAAAGCCCAACAGTTTCTGAAGAAGATTTCAGAGAAAGATTGCAACCTCTGGTAACTTTTTGAAACAGCCAATGTATCATACCACACTAATTTAATGCTTCTAAACTAGTGCAAATAAACTATAATCTACTTTCTCTATTAGTTCCAATGTATTTTAAAAAAACTTTATGGCTGCCTGGTATGTCCCACCATTTGCTTGCATGTACTATTTCTAATAAACTTTTGACCTAAAATATATTTACACACAGGAACAAAACATTTGTGGCAAAATTGTATGTAAACATTTCACCAACATTGATAATTACCAAATTTATTGACAAACCTAAAAGACTTTTTGGAAAATAAATTTATCTTTCATTCTTACACTAACTAAAAAGTCTGATGTTCAGTGGAGGTTTTAAACCAAAATACAAATTTCACCTTAATATGACAGCACTTCTGTTCAAAAGTTTTAGTTCAAGGTCTTGGATTTCTCCTATCTACCTTCTTTACCAAAATGACACCAGTTGACATAATGATGAATTGAACTGCAAACTAAAATATTTCCTCATGGATGGATAACAATAATGGATTTTTTTCTGGTGGCAGTTTATAGGTTTCCTTTCTGTAATGTCTTTCTCGTCTTAGGGTGCTTACTGACAACAGTACATCAGCAATGTTGAATGTGGGAGTGGGAGAGGGATCTGATGGCGATGGGAAGTTTCTATCAAAGGAGATGGCCTGGTAGACAACAAGCAACACAGGTTACTCAGAAAGCTCTTAAACTTTGGAGAAAACAGAAATAACAGCAATTGTTTTTCGCAGATGCAGGTTGATCTTTCCCAGAAATTGTACTGAGTGATGAAGAGTTGCCTGCAAATTACTCACATAAATTAATCTCAGTCACTTCTGTCTGGTGTCAGGACTTACACAATCATCTCTGTTCTGCCTGGCTATGGTATTATTGCTTTTGGCAATTCTCATAAAACGATTCTGCTGATAACATCATGCTCTCAAATTAGCAACTGCAATTTACATTTGGAAATTATTTAATTCTTTGGACTCCATAGATAGGAATATCCAAAAGTGGTAGGTCAAAACAATATTATTGAACTACAGAAGAGATCATTGTCTAACAAGCACATGATGTAGTCATAACCTATCAATATGTCTTCCCAGGGAAGCTATAAAAAAACTAAGCCTTTAGCAGAGTTTTAAGATTTAAAATCTTGAATAAAAAGGAAGACATCACAGATTTGTCCTTTATTATTTGAACCTTCCTTATAATTATTTATGCATCATTCCAATTTATTTTATTTTATGATTTAATTTCACATGTGAACTGATAAAACCTACCTCAAACAGGACAGAGGCTTGTTGTAAAGTGCAGGTGTGTATTGAATGATGCCCTTGCCTTTCTTGGTGGTTGAGGTCAGATGATGAGAAAGTCTGTCATGAGCCAATTCTGAATCCAAATGGCCAAATCATTGTGGATCCAATTTAACTGTGGACTCAAACATCTGCTCTCTCCTTGATACCTATTGATGATAACTGCCAAGGCTCCCTTGGTGCCACATGTAGTGAAATGCTGCCAATTGTAGTCACTCTCACTGCACCTCTGGAATTCAGCTCTTTAATTCTTGGTAGAGCTGCAGTGATCAAGAAATGTGCAATTTCAACCTTTATCTAGAGCTGAGGTCCAGCCAAAAAAGTGTCAGTGGTCCATAAGATAAAGCCAACATGAAGAAATGTGATATTGCAATAAATACATAAGAAGAAAGCTTCAAAGTTCCCAAACTATATTGATCCATTACATGGTGCGAAAGATGGGAGAGAAATTTATTCTTAGGTGCAAAAACTGAACATTTGCAGGAGTATTAGCCTCAGAACATTCTCTCTCCTTTTCATTTGTTCTTACTGATAGTATGATTGATTGATTGGTTGTCCATCATATCTGATGATTACAGAAGAAACCTGTGCGGAAGAATTTTAAAATGGAAAAGCCACTGCACCGGGGCAGTTCCACTTACTTGACCTTAGAAGTCCAGGTCCAGTGATGCGAGTAGTTATCACCATTGGGATCTTCCTTGGTTGCAGTGGATGATCATAACTTTTTCTGTGTCATATGTGCCATAGGAGACGGCAGGAACGGGGTACTGATTGTGGATGATCAGTCATGATCACAGTGAATGGTGGTGCTGGCTCAAAGGGCTGAATGGCCTACACTTGCACCTATTGTCTATTGTCATATCATGTCCTTAGCTCTCCATGAAGTGTTGCACAACCACCTTCCTGTCTATAGAATCGCACTGTTGATTCATTCTCCTGTTGGTCTCCTGGAGTTGACCTTGCATGCTAGGACAGGCATATCTCTTTGGGATATGAGGCCCTCTGACTACCCTCTCCTGGTTTAACCTGCCTATCAAAGCAGTGTCTCTCTGGTGAAAGGACTCATTCCCATTCTGGAGTAGCATACTCACCTTTAGTCCTCACCAGACATTCAACTCTCATCCATGGTTCCAAGCAGCTATTTGCATGTGACAGCCACTACTGGTTTGTTTCTACTGATTATAATTAAATTAAGAATGCAGAGGCACCTCTACTGCACTAGTATTGCTTGTAATTAGTGTTAAGTTTCCAGCTTGGATGCCAATAACGTTGCGAAGTAGAGCCAGGCTTTCAATCTGAGCTGTTATACTTTATTGATTTGTGGTAAAATATGCCTTCTAGGAACGATTTATAAAAGCTACACCAAATTTCCCCACCTGGTCAATCTTTTAAATGCTAAGAGGTATTTTTATGTTGGAAACACTAAGCAGGTCAGGCAGCATCCAGAAGAACATAATGAATAGAAGCAGACACATTCTACTTAGGCCTTCACACCTTCTTGGCCATTCTAAAAGACCAAGACTGATATTTCACTACAGTGTCATACTCCTGCAGCAACTTCCCCCTTTCTTAAAACGTAACAATCTTTATCTTGAATATATACTTAGTGACAGCTCCCACAGTCCCCTTGGGAAGAAAATACTGAAGATTCACAATATACCTGGTGAAGAATCTTCTTCTCACTTAAATAATGAATGGTAGATTCTTTACTAGGACACTGCAACCCATGTTCTGGATATCTTCTTCCTCGTCTTAGGTAATCTCTCGGCATCAGGAAATTCTTCCTTCAGTTGTGTGAGACCTGGGGAATCTTCCATAAATGTTGCAGAATGTGTCTGATAGGTCATAGCGGGGTGGTAAGGATAGAGTAAGCAGTAGTTTAAGATGTGGTGTGCCCCTTATGTAAAGCTTCTGTGTGCTCTCAGTGCACAGCCTTGATGTCCTCAATGCCATCCCAAACGCTCCTTCACTTTAAACAGTCAAAAACCAAATGTTCCTAAGAGTTGGTGGAGATGTTCTGTCTCTTTATGGAGGCTTGGAACATCCTTAAATCTTATCCTGTCTCTGCCTGGTTATTGCCTCCCAAAACAGAGCTTGAAGAAGAATGTATGTTCTAGGAACCTGATGTTGGGGATGACTGCCCATCATTTTCCATTGAGGATAACAAGTCTCAGCCCTGGAGATGTTGACTCAGGAGAGGACACAAATTAGAGTCATATGAAACTTCATCCTTACACCTATTCTGCCATTTAAGCTCTTCCCAAAGGACAACTTCCACATCCTAGGAATCATTACAGTAAACATTTGTTGCATTCAGTCTCATCAGGGCACCATAAAATTTATGTAGGGTGTCTTTACTCCTGGTCTCAAATTCTCTTGCAGTTACATTATGGGACTAATTGCTTTCTGTACCTGTACATTAACTTCCAGTGATTTGTGAACATAATCACCTAGTGTGGCATCACCTATTAATCTCACATTGCTTAAAATATTACTCTACATGTCTGGTTTTCTATCCACCAAAACTATTACCTCAATTTTTTGCACATTATATTCGATCAAACTAAACAATATCTCAGCATATATCAATTTCTGTTTCTTCTGACAGCTCTAATACCAATCTGCAATATATTACTTGGTAATATTGTAATCGACTCCCCCGTCCATATCACTGAGAGAGATTGTGAGTAGCAGTGGTCTAAGAATAATTCCCACATGCCATAATTTTATTTGATGATGTAATTTGTGGCACATTAACAAAGGCTTTCTGAATGTACAAGATCATTACATCAACTTGTTCCCCATGATTCATTTTGCTGGTTACAACTTTTAAGAAACCATTCCAACATATTCCTCAAACAAAATTTCTCCTCTCTGATTCATCTTACTATTATTTTCTAAATGGCCTGTTGGCCATGGTGAATTTTAAATATGGAAGAAAATGTTGAACTTGAATGGGTCAAGGACAGTGGAAGCAGTCAGATCAATTGCCTTGGTTCCTGTCACGTGATTGTAGATGGAGACTGCAATTTTGTGGAACTGTTTTACATCCTCATTTTGTGAGATGAAGTTCTTCACTTTCTGTGTTTTAAAGTAAATGCAATGTTGCTTCAGATAAAGGAGTGATTTGAGCTGGTTACTGAAGAGAACAAAAGCTGTAAGTTACTGCTTGTCAATGGCTGGAAAGAGGGCAATAAATAGAGCCAATAAAAGGTGTTAATGTTCAGACTTATGACCTACAGCCAATGACACTGGAATGTAATATTTGAATTAGTAAGGAACGAATATATAGGTGGACACTTCAAATATCAGTGATAACTATCAGTGATAACTCTCTCAAGAGACCCACCATTGCAAGGAAGAACCCCCACACCAGGGGCTGGAAAAAGAAAGGTTCCAGCATCTGGTGATGGATTCCCCTATTCCATTGTTTATAAATTGGACATTTTGTCTGAGTGAGTATTGGTACAAAGGAAACAGCAGAATTCGTGTTGTAAGTTGCTGGCCTGGTGTCAAAACAGTTTCATTGTTGTTTATGCAGAGACAATAAAGTGTGAACTTCCATTAATTACGAGTTGCAGTGACTTGCCTAACCTAGTTCCACTGACGAACGGTCAACAGCCTGTGACCATTTGTTTCCCAAGAATTTTGGTGTTAGGCCAATCAGTCTGTTGTTTCAATCTGCAGGTGTCTGAATCAATAGAACATTGGAAGTTAGCAACTGGTGTATCCACTATATCCATCACCACCTCTTTAAAAACCTTGAGATGTAGGTCATCATAGTTTGGAGATTATTGGCTTTCAGTTCCATTAATTTATGCAATACAACTTCTTTTCACAATCACTATCTAATTTCTGTGTCTTTTTTCATCCTTTCTAGGTAACTATCTTCCATTAAATTCAGATACTTATTCCCATTTCTTTGTCCCCTGATACAAGGGCTTCTGGCTCAGTCCCATTAAAAAACCTACATTAACTTTAAGCCTTTCTTTTCCTTTATACATCTATATAGACACATTTGTGTTGGCACATGGCCAAGTGGCTAAGGCATTGGTCTAGTGATCTGAAGGTCGCTAGTTCAAGCCTCAGCTGAGGCAGTGTGTTGTGTCCTTGAGTAAGGCACTTAACCACATATTGCTCTGCGACGACACCGGTGCCAAGCTGTATTGGCCCTTGCCCTTACCTTGGACAACATTGGTGGCATGGAGAGGGGAGACTTGCAGCATGGGCAACTGTCAGTCTTCCATACAACCTCGCCCAGGCCTCAGTCAACATCAAAATCGATGGACAGCCGAAGAAGAAGTATATAGACACTTGCTTAGTATGTTTGTATGCTTCTTACCAGATTTCTTTTGTATTCCACTTTTTCTTATCAATGCCTTGATACTTTTTTGCTGAATTTTGGATTTTTTTTCTGTTCATGAGGCATATTGCTCTTATCAGAAATTAGACAACAATAGCTTTAGTCTAGCAAAACCCTTAACTTCTCTTGTTAGCCACAGGATTACAGTGCTTCAGAGCTTTTTGTACCTTAGGGAAATAGACATTATTCATAATCTCTGCATAAATTCTTTAAATGTTAGCCATTGCTTGTTTTCTTCATGATTCTTGGAACAATGTCCCAATTAACCAAAGCCAACTCATAACTTTAACCTAATGACCAAACTCAATTTTCTCACAGAAACAAAAATGCAACTTCATTGCATACAGATGGTATAGCTCATTATAAGATTAAAAAAAAGACAACTTTTGTGACTGCAGGGTGGACTGAGAAACAATGCAGCTAATTAAGTATCTTCTTTGACACCTGCATAAACACTGAACTTCTCTGCTACTCTCCGATATTGAGCCATTTGATTTTCTCCAATTACTCAAGAGGCAAATGGGTCAGAATTTTCTATCACAATCAGAAGAAAATAATAATCAATATTAAATCTGTTTATGAGAATCATGACAGTTTCACTTGATTCCCTACTTAGAGGTGCTGAAAATCTTTTTAAGGCCTAACACTAACTGATAGGCCTTATTATACAATGAGTAATTACTAATATACTGGCAAACAATACACCACTTAGCAACAACTGCTGTCATTAAAATACATTGTATCACTTACAAGAACAAACCTAATCATAAAGACAATTATTACGTGCAAGATCAGTCAGAGAATGGCATTTTCTTCATTGAGGACTGATTTGTGCAGTAATGTGCATCCCACGTGTTTAATTTTGATGATCTTTTAATTATTTTATCTTTTCTTAACATCTTTTTTAATGTAAAGAGAAGAGATGGAGCTGGTAAGGGAGAAATATTGCCCAACGTTTTAATCATGTCAATTATGTGACTAAAAGTCAATTGCGCCAGAAAATATAGTAACAACTATTTCATGATAATTTTGTGTCACCCGTGAAATTCACCAGGCATTTTGTGAGACTGAAGCTATTTCCCCACGAATGGTACATGGCCATTCTCTGCACACTCTCCTTCTGAAGCACTGCTGGAGATGGAGACAAAGCTATGTAACAGTAATCATCATTGGTCACTCCTGTAACAAATATATTTTAACAATGCAGCAAAGGATTGGCAAGCTTGTTCCTTACTTTTGAACTTTGGGAACTGTTTCACTACAATGTCGACTACTGACACTCCTCCAACTCTTCTTTCTAGTCCACTCGCCAAACTCCTGATGCCACCTATCAACTCAGACACATCCTACCTTTGGCCCCTACCCCTATGTATGCTGAAATTTCTACGTAGACTTTTCTAGAAGTGCTTTGAGAGGCTAGTCATGGCCTCCAGAGAATTTCTACCCACTGCAATTCACTTACCACCAACACAGGTCCACGGCAAATGCCCACTCCCTAGGTTTCTACTCACCTCTGGAGCACCTGGACAGTAAAGCCACCTACTTTAGATAACATCTTTTACCTCAATGTCAAGAAAAGAGCTGGTCAGTAACTTCAGGAAGGAGGGTGGGGTCTTGTTTACATCAACAGTTCTTAGGTCAAGAAGTTTGAGAGTTTCAAGTTCCTTGCAGTGACCATCACCTGTCTTAGTCCAAGCACATATACAACATGGCCAAGAAAACTCATCAATGCCTCGGCTTATTCAGAAGACTAAGATATAATTTGGCATTTTCCAAGCAACACACACACAATGCTGGAGGAAATTGGCAGGTCAGGGAGCATCTATGGAAATAATAAAAAGTCGAAATTTCAGGCTGAGACCCTACTTCAGGACTGAAGAAGGTTCTCGGCCTGTAATGTCGATGTTGACTGCTTATTAATTTCCATAGATGCTGTCTTTTTGTTGAGTTCCTCCACAATTGTGTGAGTGTGTCTGTTGCTTTGGATTTCCAGCATTTGCAGAGTTTCATGTGTTTATGATTTGGCATTTCCCCTTTTGACTCCCATCAATTTTTTATCGTTGTACTATAGAAACCATCTTATCTGGATGCATCATAGCTTGGTTTGGCACATGACTGCAAGAAACTGTAGAATTGTGGACACAGTTCAGCACATCATGGAAACCAGCCTCCCTTATATTTCTCAATAAAGCAGCCAGCGTAATCAAAGACCTTATCCACCCTGGACACACTCCCTTCTCTGCGCTCCCATCTGGCAGTAGATATGAAAGCCTGTAAGCACTTAACCACCAGGGTTAAGGATAGCTTCAATCCCACTGTTAAAAATCTACTGAATGGTTCCCTAGTATGATAAGATGGATCTTGACCTCACAATCTTCCTCTTTTTGACCCTGCACCTGAATGCCTGCCTCACTGCACTTTCTCTGTAACTTTAATGCTTTATTCTGTATTCTATTATTGTTTTGATTTGTACTACCTCAATCCACTGTTTTAATGAATCAATTTGTATAAATGGAATGCAAGACAAGTTTTTCACTGTACCTTAGTACATTTGATACTAATAAACCAATTTATCTATTTTCTTATGTTAGTACTAAACCCTGAACATGAACCAAAGCATGACGTTGCAAGCCTTCCGATGAGTTTGATGTATGGTTAAACAAAATCTCTAAGACAATCAGTTTGTACACAAGAACCAATATTAAGTTTAATTTTGAATCCAAAGTATTAAGTATTTTTTGAAAATGAAGCATTGAGCCCATCACATTACCGTAAACAGTGCACATAGCCGCTCTATCTTCTCAGGGTTTCTCGGCATTCCATTCTTGTTCAGCCTCACCATAAACCTCTCACTGCAGAAAGAAAGAAAATGCATTGGAGATTTTTTCTGAGAATACTAGAATATGGTTACCTTTTGGAAATTTGCTTGTAGGAAATATTCACCCAAGTATCATTTTTAGCAGGACCTATTACCAGGTGTGTGAGACATATTAACTGAGAGATACCAGTAATCGTGATTTTCTGCAGTAGAGCATTACAGGAACATTGGCAGTAGAAGCTGGATTAATTTACAGCCTGTCGCCCCTCCTCCACCATTCAAAACGATTAATGCAACTGGTTTGCCAGTTTGCCTACCAGCCCCGACTAGGAGTTGAGGATGCCATCATCTACCTGCTGAACCGTGTCTACGCACACCTGGACAAGTCAGCGAGCACTGTAAGGGTCATGTTTTTTGACGTCTCCAGTGTGTCCAACACCATTCGCCCTGCTCTACTGGGTGAGAACTGACAGTGATGCAGGTGGATGCTTCCCTGGTGTCATGCATTATTGATTACCTGACTGGCAGACCACAGTACGTGCGCTTGCAACACTGTGTGTCAGACAGAGTGGTCAGCAGCACTGGGGCTCCACAGGGGACTGTCCTGTCTCCCTTTCTCTTCACCATCTACACCTCAGACTTCAACTACTACACAGAGTCTTGCCATCTTCAGAAGTTTTCTGATGACTCTGCCATAGTTGGATGCATCAGCAAGAGAGATGAGGCGGAGTACAGGGCTACAGTGGTAAACTTTGTCATTGTGAGCAGAATCATCTGCAGCTTAATGTGAAAAAGACTAAGCAGCTGGTGGTGGACCTGAGGAGGGCTAAGGCACTGGTGACCCCTGTTTCTATCCAAGGGGTCAGTGTGGACATTGTGGAGGATTACAAATACCTGGGGATACGAATTGACAATAAACTGGACCGGCCAAAGAACACTGAGGCTGTTTACAAGAAGGGTCAGAGCCGTCTCTACTTCCTGAGGAGACTGAGGTCCTTTAACATCTGCCGGTCGATGCTGAGGATGTTCTACGAGTCTGTGGTGGCCAGTGCTATCATGTTTGCTGTTGTGTGCTGGGGCAGCAGACTGTGGGTAGCAGACACCAACAGAATCAACAAACTCATTCGTAAGGCCAGTGATGGTGTGGGGGTGGAACTGGACTCTCTGACGGTGGTGTCTGAAAAGAGGATGCTGTCCAAGTTGCATGCCATATTGGACAATGTCTCCCATCCACTCCATAATGTACTGGTTAGGCACAGGAGTACGTTCAGCCAGAGACTCATTCCACCGAGATGCAACACTGAGCATCATAGGAAGTCATTCCTGCCTGTGGTCATCAAACTTTACAACTCCTCCCTTGGAGTGTCAAGACACCCTGAGCCAATAGGCTGGTCCTGGACTTATTTCCGCTTGGAATAATTTACTTATTATTATTTAATTATTTATGGTTTTATATTGCTATATTTCTACACTATTCTTGGTTGGTGCCACTGTAACGAAACCCAATTTCCCGCGGGATCAATAAAGTATATGTCTGTCTGTCTTAACTCAATCACTTTCCTGCACAAACCCTATATCCTTTGATTCTCTTCTATTCATTCCTGTTCCGAATATACTCAGTGTCTACATCCCCATAAAAAGAGAATTTCACACTTCTGGTGAAGAGATTTTTGTTCACCTCTATCGTATTAGGCCAACTCATTATTTAGAAACAGTGATGACTGGTTCTAGGCAACACCACCAGGGAAAACACCAAATTTACATCTCAACCAGTTGAGCATTGGAAAAATATTTTCTATTTTAATGAGATCACTCTTCATTCTTCTAAATTCTAGCTTAGGTCCTGGCTGTCTTAATATCCTAATGTTGTCAGAGAAAGATGATATTTTGCAGCCAGCTCCCAAGGGAACACTAAAATATTCTCGTACTTAACTTCTAAAACTGAAATCTACAGCAACAATCTTTCAAAAGCAGCTTAAACACATTAACAATCTTATTATTACAAGACAGACCCCACAGACTTGACAGAACAGACCACCCAAAGAGTGAATACAGCACAGAGGCTTCTGCTGTGCCAAAAAAAGTTCCTGGGGAAGATTTCAGGTAAAACTGAAGGGTTGATGCTTTATGATGGATGGAGCATGTCAGAATCACTAGCAATAGTTTGTTTTTCTTTGGCACCAGGATGATAGTTGCCTTCTTAAAGCAGGCACATATCTCAGACTTAAGTAGGAAGAGGTTAAAACATGTAAATACCCTCACCATTGGATTGGCAAAGGATCTAAGGAGATGGCCAGGGACACCATCCCAGTTAGATGGTTTCTGCAAGTTCACTCTCGGGAAGACTGTGGATTCAGATGCACCTTATTTATTGTCTACCTGCACTTAATTCAGTATCCTGCACTGTGTAATGAATTGATCTGTGTGAACAGTAGGCAAGACAAGCTTTTCATTATGCCCTAGTACATGTGACAATAACAAACCCCTTCACTTCAGCAGCTTCCTCAAGGCTAATGAGAGACACGGGCACTCCTAGCTCTTTGGATAGGCGCTCCAGTCTGAGGGTTTCACCATCCACTACATGGATTGATTTGTATGTTCTCTGGTTTCCTCTGGTTGCCCCAGTTTCCTCCCACATTCCAAAGAAGTATCATTTGGTAGGTTAAATGATCATTGTAAATTGTTCTGTGATTAGGCTAGGATTAAATCTGGTGTGCTGGGTGGAGCGGCTCTAAGAGCCCGAGGGCCGACTCCGCACTAACAATAAAAATATATACTCATCCTGTTACTATAAATTGTCTTTTCTTTTTCAATCTTTTTATTAGTTTTTAAAAAAAAATAACATAATATTATATTAAATAGGTTATGAATACAATAGATTTGAAATTAAATTAGTAACAAGATAACAATATCTTATTAAACTATCAGCAAAAAAGGATCTTACAATAATCAATCTAATCTATATTGATTATACATGAAAAGATTAAAAATAATCATCAAAAGAAAAAAAAGTATAAAATATAAGAAAAAATGTATATTTAAGGAAATAATAATAAAAAATAAACCTAAACTAACTTGGGCAGTAATAATAGTTTATATGTATATGATAGTGTCAAAAACTCCGAAACTCCATACCAGAACAAGAATAATAAGAGTAAAGGTCTGGAAGAAGTCAAATTAATTCATATGAAAGTGTCGAATGAACGGTCCCCAAGTTTCTTCAAATTTAATTGATGAATCAAAAATAGTACTTCTAATTTTTTCTAAACTTAAACAAGAAATAGTTTGAGAGAACCACTGAAATGTGGTAGGAGGATTTACTTCTTTCCAATTTTGTAATATAGATCTCCTGGCCATTAATGTTACAAAGGCAATCATTCGTCTAATTGAAGGGGAGAATCGACTATCATCTTCATTTGGTATACCAAAAATTGCAGTGATAAAATGAGGTTGTAAATCAATATTCCAAATTGAGGAAATGGTAGCAAATATGTCCTTCCAATAGTTATGTAAAGTGGGACATGACCAAAACATGTGGGTCAATGAAGCCACATCTAAATGACATCTGTCACATTGAGGATTAACATGAGAATAAAACCGAGCAAGCTTATCTTTAGACATATGAGCTTAACAACCTTAAATTGTATTAAAGCATGTTTAGCATATATGGAAGAAGAATTAACCATTTGTAAAATTTTTTCCAATTTTTCCATTGAAATATTGTATTGAAGTTCTTTTTCCCATTCCTGTTTAATTCTACCTGATATCTCTGGTTGTATCTTCATAATCATATTATAAATAAGAGCCACTAATCTCTTCTGACAGGGATTTAAAGTAAAAATCATATCTGAAAAATCTATCAAAGTTGAATTAGGAAAGGATGGTAAAACTTTATACAATAAGTTTCTAATTTGTAAATATCTAAAAAAATTAGATTTAGGTAATTTAAATTTGTTAGAAAGTTGATCAAAAGACATCAAACTACCTTCAGAAAAAAGATCGCGAAAACATATTATACCTTTCCTTTTCCATATACTAAAAGCTTGATCTGTTAAAGAGGGTTTAAAGAAAAAATTAAGTAAGATAGGGCTATCAAGAACGAAGTTTTTTAGAGTAAAAAATTTATGAAATTGAAACCAAATTCGTAATGTATGTTTGACAATAGGGTTAGATATCTGTTTATTAAGTTTAACTAAATCAACAGGGAGAGAAGAACCAAGAACAGAAAATAGAGAATATCCTTGTGTATCATTACATTCTAAATTTACCCACTGTGGGCACTATGGTAAATCTAAATCTAATTTCCAGTATAATAAATTCCGAATATTATTCGCCCAATAGTAAAATCTAAAATTGGGTAAAGCTAAACCACCATCTTTTTTAGATTTCTGTAACTGTCTTTTACTTAATCTGGGGTTTTTATTTTGCCACACAAATGAGGAAATTTTTGAATCAATGCTATCAAAAAAAGACTTAGGAATAAAAGTTGGTAAGGCTTGAAATAAATATAAAAATTTCGGTAAAATCATCATTTTAACAGCATTGATCCGACCAACCAATGATAAGGATAAAGGAGACCATCTAGTAGTAAGTTGTTGAATTTGATGAAGCATAGGTAAAAAATTCAATCTGAATAAATCTTTATATTTCTTGGTAATTTTTATACCTAAATAAATAAAATTATCAGTAACAACTTTAAATGGTATCCTGTCATTCAGTAAAGTTTGTGCATTTAAAGGGAAGAGTTCACTCTTATCCAAATTTAATTTGTAACCAGAAAAACTACCAAATTGAACCAACAAGGATAGAATAGCGGGAATAGAATTATCAGGATCAGAAATATATAACAACAAGTCATCAGCATAGAGCGATAACTTGTATAATTTCTCATTACGGATAATACCAAAAATATTAGGGGATTCACGAATAGCAATGGCTAAAGGTTCTAATGCAATATTAAATAATAAAGGACTTAAGGGACAACCTTGTCTCGTACCACGAGATAATTGAAAAAAAGAGGATCTATAATTATTCGTAAGAACAGAAGCAACAGGTTTATAATATATTAATTTAATCCATGATATAAAATTAGAACTAAAATTAAAATTCTTCAAGGCATTAAATAAGTATGTCCATTCAACTCTATCAAAAGCTTTTTCAGCATCTAATGAAATAACACATTCTGGGGTTGTGGGTGAGGAAGTGTAAATTATATTAATCAATTTTCTAACATTAAAAAAGGAGTATCGGTTCCTAATGAAACCAGTTTGATCTCCTGAAATAATCTGTGATAGTACCTTTTCTAACCTAATAGCTAAAATTTTTGTAAGAATCTTAGAGTCTACATTTAGTAACGATATAGGGCGATAAGATGCACATAAAGTAGGATCTTTATCTTTTTTAAGAATTAAAGAAATAGTAGCTTCATAAAAAGACTGGGGCAGTCTCTTCTTAATAAATGCATCATTAAAGATTTCACATAGCCAAGGGGAAAGCAAAGAAGAAAAATTTTTAAAAAATTCTATAATATAACCATCAGGGCCAGGAGCTTTCCCTGAATTCATCGATGAAATAGCCTCTCCTACCTCAGCCATAGAAATAGGAGCATCAAATAAACTTCGATCTTCATCTGTCAGTTTGGGAATATTCAAATTGTTAAAAAAATTATCCATCATAGACAGATCACTATCAAATTCTGATTGATATAAAGATTTATAAAAATCTTGGAAAGTATTATTAATTTCTTTATGATCAGTAGTCAGATTACCGTCTTGTTTACGAATTTTAATAATTTGTCGCTTAGTCGAAATAGCTTTTAATTGATTAGCTAACAATTTACCAGTTCGATCACTATGAATATAAAATTGAGCCCTGGTCTTAATTAATTGATTCTCAATTGAAGAAGATAACAGTAAGCTATGTTCCATTTGCAGTTCAACTCTCTTCTTATAAAGTTCCTTGGTAGGAGTAACGGAATAAATCTTATCAATTTCTTTAATTTTATCCACCAATAAAGCTATATCTAAATATCTTTGTTTTCTTTTACCAGCAGAATATGAGATAATTTGTCCACGAATAAAAGCCTTAAAAGAGTCCCAAAGTATTCCTCTGACAATCTCTTCCATATAGTTTGTTGAAAAAAATAAGTCAATTTGCTGTTTTATGAAGGTAATACATTCTGGATCTTGAAGCAAAGTAGCGTTGAGTCTCCAAGATCTAGTATTAATGAAAGAGTCTGAAATCTTGATAGATAACTTCAAAGGTGCATGATCCGAAATAGCAATAGAATCATATTTACAATCAATAACATCTGCTAATAAACGATGATCAATAAGAAAATAATCAATTCTAGAATAACTATGATATACATGTGAAAAAAACGAAAATTCTTTATCTTTAGGGTTTAAAAACCGCCATATTTCAGTAATTCCCAAATCAACCATAAAAGAGTTAATAAGTAAAGCTGATCTATTCGGAAGAGTTCGAATAGGTTTAGATCTATCCATCAAAGGATTCAAACAACAATTGAAATCTCCACCCATTATCAACATATATTCATTTAGATTAGGAAGGGCAGTAAATAAACGTTTAAAAAATCAGGGCAGTCAAAATTTGGAGAATAAATATTAACTAAAGCCACTTTTCGGTTAAAAAGTGAACCAGTAATCAACAAAAATCTGCCCTGTGGATCAGATATAATTTCATGATGTATAAACGAAATTGAGGGGTCTATAAAAATAGACACACCCCTAATTTTAGCAGTACAATTCGAGTGAAATTGTTGGCCCTTCCAGAACCTAAAAAAGCGTTGATTATCCTCCCTCCTAATATGGGTCTCCTGTACAAAGATAATATTAGCATTTAGTCTATGGAATACTTTAAATTTTTTTTACGTTTAATCGGATGATTTAAACCATTAGTATTCCAAGAAATAAAATTAATAGACTTATCCATCATGCTAATATTAATTGTATATATCATGAAAGGATAAAAAAAACACATAACCCATAATTCAGGAAGAAGGAGAAATGATACAGGAGCAACCGGAGAACATGACACCTCACCAATATTAATAATTTGAAGTCGGCCCATGAACTAAAAGCAAAAAAATAAAAAGCAAAAGCGTGAAAAATAGATCCCTACCCCCTCCCCCCACCCCTCGAAAGAAAGCCAAGCGGCAGGCGCACAAACTAACACTAATATTACCCCCATTTCAAGATGGCAGCTCCATAAAAAGATTAAAAAAAACTATATAACACCCAGATTTAAATATAGGGTTGCAAAGAGAGAATATATATCAATCAGAATGAAAAAAATAATATAATAAAACAAACGATCATTAATAAAAAAAGTATAAACATTAAAATTTGAAAGTGTAAGATACCTTTAAAAAAATTCCATGTTCAAATACAAGAAAAATGACGTTTCAAAAGCAAAGACTTATGGGAAGAAGAAACGACATTTTGAAAAAGCCGTATTACAAAATATAAATGTAAGTTCAGCAATCTATTAAAAAATTTATTAAAATAAGTTATCAAAATAGGATTAAAAAAAGATTTAATAGACACTACAATATATAAAAAAAAGACCAAAAAATCCAAAACATTCGTCCCATTTCCAAGTGTAGGCAAACAAATAAATGCTTACAAAAAGCAAAGTCTTATGGGAAGAAGAAACAACATCTTAAAAAAAGTAAATCCTTATTACAAAATATAAACGTGTATATCCAAAACAGAAAAAAGAATAAAAAAAAGATATAAAAAATTAAAAGAGCATCTATAAACGATGATGATAGTAAAAAAAAGAAACCAGACCCGTAGATCAGGGTAAGAAGTTATAACCCAGCTTCATAGGTTAAAACTTAAAATGAAATGGAATCTTCTCTCCAAAAAATCTTCAGCATAACACATAGTTCAACTTGCACTAGAAGATCAATATTCTTCAACGAATTTCTTCGCTTCTTCCGGAGTGTTAAAAAATTGCTGACTGTTGTCGCTCAACGTAATTCTAAGATTCGCTGGATATCTTAAAGCTTGTTTAAGTCCAATCGAATGAATCTCTGCCATCACTGGTTTAAAAGCGATTCTCGCTCTCATTACTTCGAATGAATAATCTTCAACAATTCGAAATGTGTTGCTATTGTGAGAAATCATACCTTTTTTACGAGCTAATCGAATTAAAAGCTCTTTCTCCCGAGGATAATGAAGGCGAACAATCACAGCTCGTGGTTTGCCACTCGCAGCCGAAAATCTCGCAACTCTGTGAGCACGGTTGATAACAGGTTTAGTATGCAAACCTTCACCACCGAAAATTTCCCACAATAATTTAGAGAAAAATTCAGTTAAATCACCGGACTCAACTTTCTCGGGGAACCCGATGATTCGCAAATTCTGTCTGCGAGATCGGTTTTCGAGATCAGTAATTTTAAACTTATACTGATCTATTGTTTTAGCAGTCGAATGTACCTTCTTCTCCAGCGCTTCAATTGTACGTACTTTTTCACAAATTAATTTTTCAAGAGTCGTGATCTTATCTTCATGCCGCTGAATATCTGATGCCTGTGATTGAAGCTTATTATCAAGCGATCTAACAACTCCTTCGAGTTCAGATATTTTCGTGGTAAGCTTATTTTCCAAACTTGCCAGTTTACTTTCCAATTTACTTTCTAGCCTGCTTTCCAAACTTGCAAGTTTAGCATCCAGAAGATGAGAAATTGCGTCGATAGATAAAGGATCCTTAGACGATTTCTTGCTTGTAGCCATTTTAAGTTTGACAAGATTAAATCAAATATTGTTTTAGGAAAAAAAAGTTAATCAAAAGTATCAACTCATATGATTAAGTTCGAAAAGATTTGATTAAAGGGTGATTATAGTTGAAAAAATGAAGAGCGCCTAAAAGGCAGATGTTTACGTCGCCATCTTGAAACTCCACCCCCCTGTTACTATAAATTGTCAGCTACAATTTTTATCAGTAATCCTAGAGATCATACAGTCATAGAACATAGAAATCTACAGCACATTCCAGGCCCTTTGGCCCACAAATTGCCTAGAATTACCCTATCACATAGCCCTCTATTTTTCTAAAACCCAAATACCCACCTAAGAGTCTCTTAAAAGACCATATAGTATCCACCTCCACCACCACTGCCGGCAGCCCATTCCACACACCCACCACTCTACGCGAAAAACTTACATCTGTACCTACTTCCAAACACCTTAAAACTATGACCCCTTGTGTTAACCATTTCAGTCCTGGGAAAAAATCTCTGGTATTTCACACAATCAATGCCTCTCTTTGTCTTATACACCTCTATCAGGTCATCTCTCATTCTCTGTCGCTCCAAGGAGAAGAGGCCAAGTTCCCTCAACCTATCCTTATAAGGCATGCTTCTCCAATCCAGGCAACATCCTTGCAAACCTCCTCTGCACTCTTTCTCTAGTATCCATATCCTTCCTGCAGTGAGGCATGGTACTCTAAGTGGGATCTGACCAAGGTCTTATATAGCTGTAACATTACCTCATGGCTCTTGAACTCAATTCCATGGTTGATGAATGCCAACACTTATGGCTTCTTAACAACACTGTCAACCTGCGCAGCAGCTTAGTGTCCTATGGATATGGACCCCAAAATCTCTCTGATACTCTACACTGCCAAGTGTGTTACCATCAACACTATCTTCTGTCTTCAAATTTGACCTACCAAAATGAAGCACTTCACACTTACCTAGGTTAAACTCCATCTCCCATTTCTCAGCCCATTTCTGCATCCTATCCATGTCTCACTGTAACCTCTGACAACCCCTACAGACAATCCACAATACCCCCAACATTTGTGTCATCAAGAAGCTTACTAACCTACCCTTCTATATTTTCGTCCAGGTCAATTATAAAGAGAGTCAAAGAGAAGTAAAAAATGTAAACAAGTCCTTCAGACCATGGCCCAAATCCACTATCAAGCAGCTATTTACACTAATCTTGCCCTAATCCATTCTACTCTTTCAGTTATTCTAACAACTATCTATTCTAACAGATATAGTTCTACTAATAATCTACACATTTGGGTCAATTTACAATAGCCAATTAACCTATAAACCAACATAATTAGTCAAGCAAATATAATCCACATTTGTATCTGTAGCACAAAACCTCTACCTCTAAATTCATATTAATTGAGTTAAAGGAGAATTGGTATGTCACCAAAGACACTCGCAAATCTCTACAGATGTACCGTGGTGAGCATTCTAACTTGTTGCATCACCATCTGGTATTTAGGGGCCACTGCATAGGATTGGAAAAAGCTACAGAAAGTTGTAAACTCAGCCAGCTCCATAAAGGGCACTAGCAACCCAACTAGCATCCAGGACACCCTCAGAAGGTGATACCTCAAAAATCCATCATTAAGGACCCCCCCCAAACCCCCCATAATCCAGAACATGCCCTCCTCTCATTGCTACCATCAAGGAGGTGGTACAGAAGCCCTAAGGCACACACTCAAAATTTCAAATACAGCTTCTTCCCCCCCCCCCATCAGATTACAGAATAGACAATGAACCAATGAACACTAACTCAGTATTTTCCCTCTCTTTTTTACACTACTTATTTAATTTAGGTTTCTGTTTTCATATATATTTATAATTTATAGTTCTATTAAGTATTGCAATCTACTGCTGGCACAAAAAATACCAAATTTCATGACATATGGCAGTGATATTACACCTGATGCTGATTCTGACATTGGCTACATTCATCTAGTAGTATTTCAGTGTTGTAGCTGTAAGAACATAACAACTGAAACCAGAGTTTGCCACTGATACCTGTTCTACTATTCAATATGATCATTGTTGATCTTTCATTGGAGAGAGTCCAGGGGACATTCACAATGATGACTCTGGGAATGAAGGGGTTAACATATGAGGAGCATTTGGCAGCTTTGGGCCTGTACTCACTGGAATTTGGAATGCAGGGGGATCTCATTGAAACCTACTGAAATTTGAAAGGACTAGATAAGGTGGATGTGGAGAGGATGTTTCTTATGGTAGGGTGTCTAGAACTAGAGGGCACAGCCTCAAAATTGAGGGACGACCCTTTAGAACTGAGGTAAGGAAGAATAATTTTAGCCAGCGAGTAGTAAATCTGTGGAATGCTCTGCCACAGACTGCTGTGGAGGTTAAGTCCATGGGTATATTTAAGGCAGAAGCTGATCATTTCCTGATTGATCAGGGCATCAAAGGATATGGTGAGAAGGTAGGTGTACGGGGTTGAGTGGCAGATATCCCACCCTGCAAAAACTCATTTCAGGGAGGTAGCACCATCAATTTGTGGGAGACTCCTGGAACTCCCTGGAGAGGTGTGATGTCTGCAATAAAGTGGCTCCTTAGCAGCTAGCCAGCTAGTTTAAATAATGTTAGTTATGCTAATGAACGAACGACACTTGTTAAACTCACATCAACAGTCATTTAGCCCACCATGGGCAATAGAAAACTCACTGTTGCAAACAGTGCAGCGAGCAATACTGTCATTATTTGACCCCTATTAGGCAGGGGTAAACTTCAGTGCCATCTGGAGTGAAGTATGTTTTATATTTTCTTTTTTTGGAACACTCTGCCATGGCGCACTCTCTCACGATCTCTCGTGTGCTCTCTCGCTCGCTCTCGAAAAAATCAATTTCCGAGATATTGTATATAATTTGCAGGCGTCAGGGAGCCACTATCAATATGCTGGAGACTCCCGGAATTTCCTGGAGAGGTGGGATGTCTGGAGTGGGTTCCAGGATCAGCCATGATGGAATGGCAGAGTAGACTTGATGGGCTGAAAAGCCTAATTCTTCTCCTATCTCTTATGGTCTATCCCTTATTCTGCAACTGTAACAGATCATTCTGGCAACCAGCCAGGTGAAACATCAACACTACGTCTCTCAAGCCCTGTATGAATTTTGTATGTTTTAATAATTTTGCCAGCTTTCTCAAAGCCAAAGGCTTTAAAATACAAATAAGAAATGCTATTGACATACTCAGCAAAAAAAGTAACAAATATAATACAGCAGAACGATGACACAACTAGTAGAGCTCTAGGGACCATGTTCAATCCTGATCTCTCGCTGTCTGTATGGAGTTTTCAATCTCCCCTGTGACTATATGGATTTCCCCAACTTTAGTGTAAATGGGAGTTTGATTGGCAGTGTGGATTTGTTAAACCGCTCTACATTTTTCTAGTGATGTAGTAAGTTCTGTTCCATGTTACAGTTCACCAGATGTTTGTTACAGTTCTTTTGTATATTTTGTTTTGAATGACGAAAGGACCAATGGAATTGCACACATACAGCAGGAGTCAACAGACTGGGAAATCAAATGTATTATTGAATTTTAATTAGAAAAAAAATAACTACAGAGAAAAACAGTGAACAGCAACTTCCACTAACTTCGTGATTTTCCCTCCAGACTGCATGTGTGTCTCCCATTGTACTGTGGTGCTTTATCTTTTATGTTAATTGTGTTGCAATAAAGACAATTCCAACTGTCTTAATTGCTTGTTGTGTCTGCACATTAACTTTCAGTGGTTCATGTATATGTCTGAACTTGTGTTTCTAACTCTTGACCATACAAAAACACTCCGCTTTTCTATTTTTTCTAACAAAATATGTGCTGACTGCTATGTTCTTGCCCAATTCATTTCAACTGTATATATTCCCCTACCTGCACTGCACTTTCTCTGTAACTGCAATTTTTGCATTCTATTTTCTTTTCACTACTGCAATAATTATGCATGGATGGCATGTAAACTAAACTGTATATAGGTGTATGTGACAAAAATAAACCAGTATTAATGCCCTAAAGCTTCTCTGCATCCTCCTTACAAAAACGTACTTAAGATCATAAGATACAGGAGCAGAATTAGGCCATTTGGCCCATTAAGTCTTCTCTGCCATTTTGTTATGGCTGTTCCATTATTCCTCTTAGTCCCAATCTCCTGCCTTCTCCCTTATACGTTCATGCCCTAACCAATCAAGAATCTATCAACTGCTGCCTTAAATATACAGTCGGCCCTCCTTATCCGCAAGGGATTGGTTCTGGGACCCCTCATGGATGCTCAAGTCCCTTATTCAACCTGTCTCAATGCGGTGGACCTTAGGACCCAGTGGAACCACAGACCTTATTTAACCTGTCTCAGCGCGGTGGACATTAGGACCCAACGGTAGAGATCTGGATCTGCAGTGTTTCTGTTCACGAAAATAATCACGATAACGATTGAAAATAAAGTGGGAATAATAAAGCGATCAGAAAGCGGTGAAACGCCATTGGTCACTGGAAAAGCGTTAGGAACAATTTTAAAGGATAAAGTGAGAAAGGTCCTGCCCCAATGAAAGCTACAATTATTACTAAGCAACGCAGTGGTTTAATTATTGGGTTTTGGGGTTTTGGGTTTTTGATCCTCCACATCAATCCGGCACAGGGGAGAGTGCACTTGGGAGCGATCTGTCACTGAATCGAACCCAGGAACTTCTGTTCCCGAGCCCTTCGCTGAAACATACATTCTTAAGTGTTTTACGTGCATAGAAAGGTAAAATATATACTATATATGAAGACAAAGGTTTGACTAACTGACGCTAAATAATACCAGATGTACCTGTTCTGGCTTACTTAGTAAGAGAACTTCCAATTTTTTTCAATCCCGATCCACGATAACCCAGACATCCTCCCATATACTTTAAAACATCTCTAGATTACTTATAATACCTAATACAATATAAATGCTATGTAAAATAGTTGTTGTACTGCATTGTTTAGGGAATAATAAGAAAAAAAGTCTGTACATGCTCGAGCAACAAGTGCTAGAAGAGCACTTCCGGGTTTTCGTGATTCATGGTTGGTTGAATTCGCGCATGCGGAATTCGTGGATAAGGAGGGCCAACTGTATATAAAGACATGGCCTCCATAGCTGCCTGAGGCAAAGAATTCCACAGAATCACCACTCTCTGGCTAAAGAAATTCTTCCTCATCTCTTTTCTAAAATGATGGCCCTCTATTCTGAGGCTGTGACCTCTGGTCTTAGATTCTCCCACTATAGAAAACATCCTCTCCACATCTAATCTATCAAGGCCTTTCATTATTTGATAGGATTCAATTAAGTTACCCTCTTTCTTCTGAATGCTAGTGAATATATGCCCATAGCCATCAAACATTCTTCATATGACAAGCTATTCAATCCTGGAATCATTTTCATGAATCTCCTTTGAATCCTTTCCATTTTCAGCGCATCCTTTCCTTGCTAAAAAACTGCTCACAATACTCCAAGTGAGGCCCCAACAGTGCTTTATAAAGGTTCAACATTACATCCACTGCCAACCAGCTTTGTATCTTCAGCAAACTTAAGGAACATTTTAAATTGTATTGAATGTTGACTTTACTACCAGAGGATGTAACATTGGACTCGGTTTACACCAACATCAGTGGGGATTACAAGACTGCCCCTGCCCCCCACCTTGGATACTCTGATCACGCATCTGTTATGCTCTTCCCTGCATACAGACCACTGCTAAAATACACCAAACAAGTTTGCAAGGACCTTTAGCCAGAAGGCGTCACCTCAGCGTTACAGGACTGTTTCAAATCTATGAACTGGAACATGTTCAGGAAGGCAGCTACCTACAGTTATCGTTTCAACATTTATGAATATGCAGAAAAAGTGACCAGTTACATGGTGAAGTACATCAAGGATGTCAATATCATTACGCTCATCATCATGTCAGACAGCAGAAGTCCAGGGACTGCTGAAAGAATGAGACGTTGCCTTCAGTTCAGAAGATAAGGTAGCTCTCAAGTCTCTGTTCCCACAAGCATCAACATTGCCACCATCATCCCAGTACCCAAGAAGCCAACTATATCCTGACTCAATGGCACTGAGCTCAGTAATAATGAAGTGCTTTGAGCGGCTGATCATGAACTGTATTAAATCCAGCCTTCCCACCACATTGGACCCCTACCAGTTTGCATTTCACCAAATAGATCCACCAACAAAGTCAAAGCCTCCTCTCAAATATCTTGTCAATCCTCCCCTTACTCCAAGAGCAACTACCTAACTTCCCTAATCTAGTCTTGAAGGTGCAATTTGTTATCTGTGGAACCATTCTATAAGTATTTTCTGTATTCCCTTGAACTTTCACATCATTTCTAAAGTGTGGTGAACAGAATTAATTATGTTTCCTCACTAGTACTGTTCCCCAAAGGTGCATAATTAAGCCCCTGATTTTGGACTCTATTGCTGAAGCTTTATTAACCTCTTTCTCAATGCCACACCACTTTCAAAGATCATAGACAGATGTAAACCCTCCTTTGGTTTCTTCACAGCGTCTAGAGTTGTGCTATTTGGCATATATTATCTCTCTGAATTCTTTTTGTGAACATGTATTCCTTTACATTTCTAAGTGCTAAATTTTATCTCCCATTTATTTACCCATTCTACCAGTTTAGCAATATCTTGTAAAAGTTCAGACATTAGAGGCTGTGACCAGATGCAATTGTGAAACAATTTGGAATAAAACTTACTAGATTCACACTCTGCACTTTGACCTTCTTTGTCAAATTCATTATTTTATAGTAAGCTCTGTCTGGGGAAAGAGCAAATCGAACCTCAAATCTTAGAAGAAATTCTTTCTTCTTAAATTTATAATGTGAAGTCCTCAAAATTGGTTCACCATTCCTCTTCATATCTCCTCGACTAGTGAAAATTTTCAAGCTGTTTCATTATTGCAATTTGAAATCTGAAATGTAGTGAAGCATTATAAAGTAAGACTGGTCTCACTATTATTTGACATTTGGACTGCTGTTGATCTAATTCAAATTCAATAACTTTATACGATTAATAAACTAGTTTCATGAATTCCAAATAAAATAGCTCCAATGTTTAAATAATTTGGCCAATCAAGTGAAACTGGTTTTCTGAACACTAGCTGGGAATCTCACTGCTCACAAAATGTAGATTTCTTTTCTGAATGCATCATACTTGTACCAAAAGTAGATTATAATACTGCTATCACGGTGGTTGGTGCAAATAGACTTAAGAAGTGCAACCAGAGAAGCAGCGTCACATTTTAAAGTAGCTCAAATAACCCTAATTCTTTGTGACTTGGCTAGATAAATTTTCAAAGGTCATGTTATTCCCAGGAACATGGCATATTATGAAATCATAGATCACTGATCACATTTTATATTAATTTAAGCGACATGAGCTTTGCCGTTCAGTCACCCCCAACTTTGAGAAAATGGCACTCAGTCAACCTTTAAATCACTGCAGTCCATCTAATGAGGCACTGGCTGTTAACTTACTTGTTAATGACGGAGGAACATTTTAGGGCAGTGTACGACTTGTAGGAAATTTTGTAGAAGATGTTCCTACATATTTACATATCTCTTCCTAGGCAGTAGAAGTCACAGGTTTAGGTGGTGTGTCTGAAGAAGTTTTTGTCAGTTAATGCAAAGCAATCTGTACGTAAAGCATACTTTAGCCATGGAGTTATTCATAATTATTGTAATTAGGAGCAGCAGTCATCCATTTGAGCTTTCATGCCTGCTCTGCCATTCAATAGGATCAATGCTATTACAGAGCCATTCATTGATTAATTCAAATTCCCACTGCCATCTGTATGGAGTTTGTGCATTATCCCTGTGACTGCATAGGTTTCCTCCAGGCACTCCAATTTCTTCCCACAGTCCAAGGACCCACACAGGGGGTTAGTAAATCATGGGCAAGCTATGTTGGTGTCAGAACACTTGCGACATTTATGGGCAGCCTAGACTATCCTTGCTGATTTGATGCAGAGTACACTTTTCACTGTACAAACAAATGTTTCGATATACATGTGACAAATAAAACTAATCTCTCTTTAAAATTCAGTTCTGTTACTGCTTTCTCTTTGTCTATCACTTGATTTTTCCAACCATTCATACTATAGCTCACCCCTAAATGAATATATTTAATGACATGGTATCAACTACCTTCTGTGGCAGAAAATTCCACAGAATTTTCATTTCTTGGTTAAGAAATTTCTGCTTTCCTATTTCCTCTAAATGGGCTACCTTCTATCCTAAGACTGTAGACCAGGACTTAAACATATTTCTGTATTTAATCATTATAAGATATCTAATAAAGATATTGGCAAGGTGTTGCTACCTGGAACATTAGAATTTTAAGGTTCAATGAGGTCCCCACTCATTCTTTTAAACTCTAGAAAAATTAACCCAATTGCAACAATCTCTTCACACATCAGTCTGTTGGACCTTCACTGCACTCCCCCCAGTAGCAACATGCTTCCTTAGGTAAAACTAAAACTGCATACAATATGTTCTGAAGAAGGGTCTTCGCCCAAAACATCAACAGCTCATTTCCATGGATGCTGCTTGACCTGCTGAGACACTGACTTCAGCACAAAATACTCTCACTTCATCTATCACCCTCTGCCTTCGGTGGACAAGCCAATTCTGAATCCACACAGCCAAGTTTTCCTAGATCCCATGTCTCCTGACTTTCTAAATGAGCCTACCAAGGGGAACCTTGTCAGAAAGGTTGGGGGTGTTGTGCATAGTGTGGAGTGCTGTCAGAGATTACAGTGGGACAGCGATAGGAGGCAAAACTGGGCTGAGAAGTGGCAGATGGAGTTCAACCCAGATAAGTGTGAGGTGGTTCATTTTGGTAGGTCAAATGAGATGGCAGAATATAGTATTAATGATAAGACTCTTGGCAACGTGGAGGATCAGAGGGATCTTGGGGTCCGAGTCCATAGGGCACTTGAAGCTGCTGCGCAGGTGACTCTGGAAAAGAAAACTCTGCATTGGCCTTCATCAACCGTGGGATTGAGTTTAAGAGCCGAGAGGTAATGTTGCAGTAATATAGGACCCTGATCAGATCCCCACTTGAGAGTACTGTGCTCAGTTCTGGTCACCTCACTACAGGAAGGATGTGGAAACTATAGAAAGAGTGCAGAGGAGATTTACAAGGATGTTACCTGGATTGTGCAGCATGCCTTATGAGAATACTTAGAAAAATAGAGGGCTATGGGTAACCTTAGGTCATTTCTAAGTAAGTACATTCGGCGCAACTTTGTGGGCCAAAGGGCTTGTATTGTGCTGTAGGTTTTCTATGTTTATATGTATATTTTAAATGTATTATTAAAATCCAATTACAGCACATCACTGTTCCACCTTCATCAATGTGTTTTGTCACTTACTCAAACAATTCAATCAGGCTTTATTAGGTTTTTGAGGCATGATTGCCCCTCACAAAGCCATACCAACTATCCCAAATCAGACTATTCTTCTCCAAATGCTCACACATTCTGTTTCTTAGAATCCACTCAAACAGTTTGCCCATCTCTGATGTAAGATTTACTGGTCTATGATTCCCAGGATTATCCATACTACCTTTCTCGAATAAAGAAATAACATTTACCACCCTCCAAACTTCTGATACAACTCCCATGGCCAATGAGGGCACAAAGATCATTTCCAAAGGTGCAGCAATCTCTTCCCTTGCTTATCCCATTTGGCCCTGGGTAGTTACCTATCCTAAATGATTTTCAGAACTTCCACATAGCCTCTTTTTAAATATTGACATGCATATAAGCCTCTTCTATGTTCACCTCATGTTTGTCAAGGTCTCTCTCACTGGTGAATAGTGAAGCAAAGTATTCATTAATGACCTCCCCTACCTCCGCTGACTCCAGGCATATGTTTCCTGTTATATCCCTGATCTGTCCTACTCTCACTCTAGTTATCCTTCTGTTCTTCACATATGTGTTGACTACTTGAATGCTA
Organism: Hypanus sabinus; assembly: GCF_030144855.1. Taxonomy (NCBI): domain Eukaryota; kingdom Metazoa; phylum Chordata; class Chondrichthyes; order Myliobatiformes; family Dasyatidae; genus Hypanus; species Hypanus sabinus. The sequence continues at coordinate 63,920,753 of NC_082724.1, read as the reverse complement.
CTTACATAATGTAGTGAGAAACACAGTCTTGTACTGTGAGTGGTACTTTAAGAGCGCCTGAGTGAGGCAGGACTACTATGAGGGAGAGGGAGGGAGAGGGAGAGGGAGAGAGAGAGAGAGAGAGAGAGAGAGAGAGAGAGAGAGAGAGAGAGAGAGAGAGAGGAGAGGGGAGGGGGAGGGGAAGTGAGAGAGAGGGAGGGAGGAGGGGAGGGAGGGAGGGGAGAGAGAGAGAGAGACACACACACACAGTTGGAACTTCAGCGTGTCACTGCTATGGTTTGGAACTCTTCAATGCCCAAAAGATTGGCACAATGGACGTGTGACTGTCACTTCGTATAATCCATATGTGTTGATTTGTTGGAGTATCCTGTGGTATCATTTTTGTTGGCACTGACCTAGAATCGGGGTGTTATGTGGTGACCACCTGAAGACAATATTCCTGTCAGAGTTACCTGGTGATATTTCTAAGTGGATTTCGGAACGACTCGACAGATAAGATCTTCGGCGATAGTTATTCTGTTTACCCAGTGTGGAACCTATGGAACTTCTTCGTAACTGCCTTCTCTCTACATTCTCATGTGAATTAACTAATCTCTCCCCTCACTCGCTTATTCCGTGGATTGCTGAACTTTTGTACTTTACCATCTTAAGACTTTAAGCACTGATTCCCAAGCTTGATTGTTTGGGAGCCACACCCACACACATATATATGCATAACACTGTTAGCTTTTGTTTATTTTGTTTAAGTTACTATATTATAAGTAGATACTAATAAAAATAGTCGTTTTATCATTAAAACACGACTCAGTGTGTGATCTATTGCTGCTGGTACGTAACAATAATATCATCTTAATTCATCCTCCCCCAATTATATACTTTTCATACTGTCTGTTCCTATTGTTACGTATGCCGTAACTGGATAACTTACCAGCAAAGATAGAGAGGTCTGTTGAAGTCTGTTGTCACTATTTTCAAAGGTTTTTATTTATAAAGGGACACAAAAGTAGGGTTAATACATACATTCAGATAGTGCACATCATCAACATTCAATCTAAAGCGCAGGTATAGTAATAATCATCATTAAAAAGTGAGCTCTGCTGGTGTCTAGGGGTTAATAGATTGTCCGTTGGAAATATAAAAGTCACTCTGAAAGTCTGCAGGCCTCAGCCCTTTGAAAATCGCTGGGTTTTGCGTGGGGCGACCGAGATAGAGAGATTGGGGGGAGAAGAGAAAGAACTTGCCGAGTCTTGATGAACCTTCCGTGAAATCGGGGGAGCATTGGTTTCCTCTCCCCGATGTTAGTTAAAAGTGGTTTTCTGTGATTCCAGCCACAAATTCCAATCCCGGAATCTGACGCACATGGCTTCCTTCAGAATGGCTTCCCGCTGCTGCGGGATCACTCTCGTGTCTTCTGGGTGCGTCTGAGGGGCTGACCCCTGAGACTCTTCTTTATACTTCCTCACAGGGTCGCAGGTGTCAATCAGGTTGGGATGATGCAATCTCTCTCTCAACCAGCCCACCTTGCCCGAGGGCTTTTCACGTGGTCTCCATGAGACAATAGTTGCTGGCATCTTATTCTGTATCCCTGGTGGGACGTGCAATTTTTCACGTTTCTCTCTCTCTCACTTGCTGGGTCTACTGACCACCCCCCCCCCCTCAATGGATGCTCTTGTGATTCTCACAAAGGAGGGGGCTGGGATCATAACTCTATTCCTGTATGTGATGGTGCTTATTCCTCAAACTGTAAACAATGCCCAAACAGTGAGCCTTATAGCTTTTTGTTAGATAAGTATCTTCATTCCTCGGCTTCGCAGTTACACATCTTCAGTAGGCACACAGTCTGAACAACATGGTGCACTGATGGAGCTCTTTACTGCTGACACTGAGCATCCACATCCACGGGACACTTGACAAATATCTGTATAAAAAAGGTTTACAGACATTGGCTCTCCAGGAAATTATAATGAACTTGAACCATTGAGGTTTGAACACACTTGTTTTTAGATATATACATTATAAGCATTGAGATCAGCATTGCTCTGCAGGTTGACATTCATAATTAGATTGCAGTCAAGGCTGAATTTTCACTTGATGTCCTTGACATCTGGTAGTCTACCCCTTGTCTGCTTGAGCAGATTTATTATAGTATTTTACACTAATGTGGAAAATGATCTCCTATGGTTACTACATGTTCATAGAACGGAATCATTTCCATCCATATTGATGAAGCTGATGATCTCAGCTTCCTTGATTGTCACAAATGTAGACTATTACCTCTTATAGCTTCAGAAATCCATCAGAACAGTAGATCTAAGCAGTTTCTCCATTTAGTCTGTGAAGTCATGGTAAAGTTGGAACAGTAGACACAGGAGCAGCTGACATTTTGAGACTATGCTGCCATTCATCAAGATCACGGTTGATGTCTACCTGAGCACCACTTTCTTGCACCATCCATAAATCCATAGATTCTCCTGATATTTGGAGATCGATCACTAAATGTTTAAAATAAACATAAGAAATGGCTTACTAAGTGACAGTTAGCATTCTGTTGAGCAGGGCAGGTCATGTCTTACTATTTTGAAAGAAGTGACACAGGTGATCGATGAAGGTCGAGCAGTGGATGTTGTCTATGTATACTTTAGTAATGTATTCAACATGTTCCTTCATGGTAGGCTCATCCAGACGATTAAGATGCATCAGATCCATGGTAACTTGGAGATATGGATTCAGTATTGGTCAGTTGGTAATGGTGGTCAGTAAGTTTTCTATTACAGAAAGTATGGTAGGTGCTTGGACTGTTTTGCTAGGGGTGGAGGTATTGGCAAATATGAGAAAGGTATTTAAGAAGCCTTTGTGCAAGAATGGAAAGAGATGTGCATGCGGAAGGGATTGGTGTAGCTAAGTGTCATTAGCTTTTAAGTAGCTTGGCACAACATCATGTGCCGGACAGCCCGTTCCTGTGCTGTACCGTTCTATGTTCATGCTCTAGATATGGTCTCAAGACCCTCTACAAATGCAATTAGACTTTTATTACTCCTGTATTCAAATTTTCTTTTAGTAAATGCCAAGATCTGTTTGCCTTGATACTGCTTACTGTGCCTGCATGTTGCCCTTTAGCAAATTGTGTCCACAGACACATAGGGCTCTTTTGAATGTGAACGCTAGGAAATACTTAATCATTTAACAAATGGTCTGTTCTTCTATCCTGTGCACCAAAGTGATGAAGCTCAAGTAATTCCACAGATGAAGTGAGAGTAATTGCCCTTAACATCAAGGCAGCATTTGACTGAGTATGAGGTAAAGGATTCCTGGCTAAATTTGGCACTGACTTGCAACCTTTGTTGAGTTACAGCTCAGATTTAGTTATTCTTTAATTGTTTTCTCAGGAGTCAGGTTAGGGCAGGGGTGGGCAAACTTTTTGACTTGAGGGCCACAAAGGGTTCTAAAATTTGACAGGGGGGCCGGACCAGGAGCAGATGGACGGAGTGTTTTGGTAATACACCTCATAAGAGAAAATAAAATATCATGGGATATGTAGAAAATATGTGCTTTAATTTCAATTGAAAATGAACAAATGCATTACAACAAAATATCTGTCTTTGAAGTCCCATGGTATTTAGCTATTTATTGAAATGACTTTTAAAACACTGAAAATTAAATGAATAAAATACAGCTTTTTTTAATAGTAACAGTTATTATTTTAAAGCACTGAAAATTCTGTTATCCTTCAAGATATTATCATCATCACTCTCCTCCTGACTGTCTTTATTTCAAAAACGGTAGGAGATGCAGTTCTACTTGTCCTGCTCCTTCTTATTCAATTGTCCCCTGTGCCAAAACTCAACAACGACCCGCACAATGACAGAGCAGTGAGTGTGCGCCGGTATGCGGAGCTCTGTGCTCGCAAATCCTCGCAGGCTATCTCTCTTAGCCGGAACGCTGGCTAATTGTGAGCCGGTTCGGATGTGCCAGGAAATGGGTCGCCACAAGGTCACAAAGTAAAGCGCAAATGTGGAGTAATACGCTGCACCTCAACAAAGGTCAATGTATATAGAGTGCGTCATCTATTGGGAAAATGCCAGAATTGCGGGGAAAAAACGTTAACAAGGTTTATTAATATAATTTCATCAAGTTCTGCGGGCCGGATTAAAAAGCTTAAAAAGTAGTTTGCCCATGCCTGGGTTAGGGTTTAGGGTTTAGTGTAGGCACATGGTGGAATTTGAGGTCAGACTGAAGTCTAAGTCTCCACTCCATGTTCAAAGACCTGTGACAGGGACATGGGGCGTCTGTGGTCAGCAGAAAGTGGTTGAGGGCCTGCAGGTCAGCTAGTTGTTGTTGGGTCTAATACAACAGAGTTCCATGCAAGTGAGAAAAATGAATTCCAATGAACCTCTGGGTCTGCAAATCAGTGAGAGTGGAGTTTGAGGCCTAATGTTCAGTGATCAGCATGACCTGGGATTGAAGCCAAGGATTGAACCCCAGGGGTCAAATCAGATGTCTGGAAGTCGAGGCCCATTGGCCAGAGCCAAGTTTGTAAATCTGTGTGTGACTGCTAGGGACATTGAAGCCTAATATCTGCAAGTCAAAGTCCACTGGAGTCTTATGGCCAAAGATGAAGGCTTATCCTGGGGTTAAAGGTCTGAGTAAACGAGTGGGTGGGAGTCAGGAATGGTGTTTGTTTTGCTGTTGTTTTATTGTTTGTTGCATTCTGTGTTGTTCATCTGAGCATTGTGAGCATACTATGTTGGTGCTGGAATGTGTGAAGCCACTTATGAGCTACTCCAAGCACACCTGTATTTCACTGTATCTTTCATATATATAACATCCAACAATTACTGCACAGAAACAGGCCATTTCGGCCCTTCTAGTCCGTGCCAACCTAGTCCCACTGGCCCGCACTTAGCTCATAACCCTCCATTCCTTTCCTGTCCATATACCTATCCAATTTTACTTTAAACGACAATACCGAACCTGCCTCTACCACTTCTACTGGAAGCTCATTCCACAATGAGCTTTCAATTTACATGTGAATAATAAACTGGAGTCAATGGGAATCAGAGGAAAACCCTTTGCTGATTAGAATCATACCCAGCACAAATGAATATGGTTGTGATAGCTGGAGGTTACCTCAGAAACAGGGTATCTCTGCAGGAGTTTCTCAGGATAGTGCCCTCGACCCAACCATATTCAGGTGCTTCATCAATGACCTTCCCTTCAATGATTACATAATACTAGGCACCATTTATGACTCCTCAACTAATGAGTAATATTCAGGCCTGGGCTGAAATGTGACAAATATTATTCACACCACTTAACTACCACACACAATGATGATGTCCAACAAGAGAAATCCTAGCTATCACCCCCTGACATTCATTGGCATTAACATCACTGAATCCGCCACTGTCAACACTTTGTGGCAGGTGGTGGTTTACCATCAACCAGAAACTGAACCGGGGTGGCTACAAGAGCAGGTCAGAGGGTAGGAATCCCTTGGCAAATCATTCACTCCTTCTCTCTTCAAAGCATATCAACCATTGTTGTGGTAGTGTAGTGGTTAGCGTGACACTATTACAACTCGAGGCCTCGGAGCTCAGAATTCAATTCCAATGTCCTCTGTAAAGAGTCTGTATGTCCTCCTTGTGCAATGCCTAGGTTTTCTTTGGATTTTCTGCACAGTCCAAAGTTGGACTGGTTAGTTGGTCATAGTCTACTGTCCCTTGATTGGATCAGGGGTGGCTTGAAGAGCCGGAAGGGCCTATACTGTGCGGTATCTCAATAAATAAATAAATATGAAACATTCGAGTCCGAGCATATCGGAATACTCTTCACTTGCCTGGATGAGTGCCACTTGAATGATAGTCAAGAAGCTTAGCACAAGCCTACAGAACACGGCTGCCCACTGATAGGCACCCCATCCTGAGTGATTCCCTCACTTCATTATAGAAGCAGCAGTTTGTACCATATACAGGATCACCATAGTAACTAACCAAGATGCCTTCACAGCACTTTTTTAACCCATGACGTCTACCAGCAAGAAGGACGAGGATAGCAAAAGCGTGGTATCAATGCCCTCAAGGGCTCCAGTGGTTCAAGAAGGAAGCTCACCACCACCTTTCAAGGAATATTCTCACCTGTTCATTCAACTTGTTCATACTTCCTTGAGCCTTATTGTATCCATCTAGTTCAGAGATTCCCAACTTTTTTTTGCCATAGACCAATACCATTAAGCAAGGGGTTTATGGACCCCAGGTTGGGAACCCCTGATCTAGTTAAGATATTTTCAGCAAACTTGGAACTTGGCCCACTTAGCCAAGTTTTTGAAATAGATTGTGACTAGCTGGGGCCAGATACAGAGCCCTACAATCCTCTTAACTAAACTCCTGTATGAAATCTTAACAAAAGCCTAAAAACTACACCAGATCCACTGGATCCTGCTCACCCATTCTACCCATCACAGCCTCAGAAAACTCCATCAGTTTAATCAAACATATTTTCCTTTCGTAAATCCCAGTTCGTCCTTTAATTTTTTTTTTCAAAGTATTCTGTTGCTATTAAATCCTTCATTATAGCTTCCAGCATATTCCAGACTAGTGATGTGGCAATCATGTTGGTAGTTCCTGATTTTCCACCTTCCTCCATTCTTAAATAATAGCATTGCACTTAGTATCCCTAATTTACATAAAAAGCAGAAAAGGCTGGAAACATTTAACAGATGAAGCAACAGCTAAAGTAATAGTTAATGTTTCAAGTTATCTATTACATATATTTAGTTACAGCTGATCAAGGAATCCAGTGGCACCATGAAAAAGTCTTGTACATAGGTATGGCCAATTTAACAGGTAAAGACTGAGCATGTTCTGCATGGCAAACTGACTGGTGATCTTGTTCAAAAAAAGTTGAATAGATCTACCAGTAACCTAGATGAGAGCTTGGGCTAGCAGTTGCATTGCAATCCTGGTGTAAAGGAAATCCTGCTGTGCCTACTTATGAGATCTACTCTTTTGTATAGTTGCAGGTGAGGTAGCAGCAGATTGCTGCCCATCTTAGAGACAAGAGACTGCAGACAGACAGACAGACATACTTTATTGATCCCGACGGAAATTGGGTTTCATTACAGCCGCACCAACCAAGAATAGTGAAGAAATAAAACCATAAATAATTAAATAATAATAAGTTAATCATGCCAAGTGGAAATAAGTCCAGGATCAGCCTATTGACTCAGGGTGTCTGACACTCCGAGGGAGGAGTTGTAAAGTTTGACGGCCACAGGCAGGAATGACTTCCTATGACGCTTAGTGTTACATCTCGGTGGAATGAGTCTCTGGCTGAATGTACTCCTGTGCCTAACCAGTACATTACGGAGTGGATGGGAGTCATTGTCCAAGTTGGCATGCAACTTGGACAGCATCCACTGTCAGATAGTCCAGTTCCACCCCCACAACATCACTGGCCTTACGAATTAGTTTGTTGATTCTGTTGGTGTCCACTACCCTCAGCCTGCTGCCCCAGCACACAACAGCAACATGATAGCACTGGCCACCACAGACTTGTAGACCATCCTCAGCATCGTCTGGCAGATGTTAAAGGACCTCAGTCTCCTCAGGAAATAGAGACGGCTCTGACCCTTCTTGTAGACAGCCTCAGTGTTCTTTGACCAGTCCAGTTTATCGTCAATTAGTATCCCCAGGTATTTGTAATCCTCCACATGTCCACACTGATCTCTTGGATGGAAACAGGGAAACAGGTGCAGATGGTTAACTGGGAGCAACAAACAATCTGCTGGAGGAACATAGTGGGCCAAGAAGAATCCATAGGAGGAAAGACATTGTTAATGCTTTGTGTTGAAACCTTGAATCGGGACCCTGCTGATCTTAGATGTCTAGGATGCTCTTCTTCCCAGTGTCATAGTATTGTTGTACCATTTTCAAGTCTCATTAGACTTGTTAAAGGCATAAACAAGCTGAGGCAACCACCAAAATCTATTAGGAAAATTTATAGAATGAGGTTGGGGCACAAGCATATAAATTTATCTTCACATCAAGGAAACTTGCACGTATTTCTCCAAAAGCTAGACAATCCTTGTGTGCTCCTTGAGAGCAGCTAAATACACTAATGAAATATCAGAACACCGTAACAAGGTTAGCAAAAAAATTTTCAAAGTTTACAAAGAACACACAAAACTCAAGTTTCCACAAGGGAGAAGCTGGAAGCTGAAGAATTTATTGCGAGCTTTCCCTGCCAGTTCCTCAGACACACTGAGGTTTCAGTGCTGAATTTTAGACAGTTGGGAAAAACTGAGTACATTGGGTTCATTTTCAAAGGTGTCATCAAACTTACTGATGAGTGATTACAACTCTTTATTTATCAACAAGATGTCACCTGCATGACTTTACAATTACTACTGACATGCAAAAGGTTAAACTCAAGTATTGGTGATTCCGCTGATTTAACTTTCCCAACCAAACACTGCATCCCCCTTCCTGTAAAATCTCATGTTAACCACTGTATCTTTCCAATGAAGGAAGATCCCACAGGGTGAGAATATTGCAAAATCATGGAATGATTCATGACATGACAGACTTTATCATCACAAACCAGCGAGTTATTTTGTTATGTCTCCCTCTAACTGTGAAAGGGGGACATCTCTTTCCCTTTATTAGGAGGAGAGAGAGAGCCTGTGGTATGTCGAATTGTCAGGTGAACGGTTATTTTGTTGTACTATAGACTATGGTCTGTCTTGGAGGCTTTGCTATTATGTGCTTGGTGGGTGGAGGGTGCCCGGGAAGTGGGTGGGGGAGGGTCATTGCTTTGCTGCTGCTTGTGTGTAACAGGGAGTGGGGGGACTTTAGGATTCGAGTGTTTTCCCTGTCATTCATTATTTCAGATACTCTTCTGTTTTTGTGGATGTCTGCTTAGAACAAGAATTTCAGGATGTATATTGCACACATTTCTCTGAAACTAAATGGAACTGTTGAACTATTGAACGATTCAAGAAGCTCTTACCTGCTATTGGCAAAACCAAAGTGTTTTCTGAGGAAGCTGAAGAGAGCTGGTCTGTGCACATCAAAGCTCATGTCCTTCTATAGATGGGCACTTGAGAGCATTCTAACATGCTGCAATACTACACGGTATGGAAACTGTGCTGCAGTGGACAGGAAGGCTCTGCAGCAGGTAGTTAAATCAGCCCAATGCATCACCAACCAGAAGGTTCCAGAAAAAGGCCAGCAGCATCACAAATGATCCCACCCACCCTTCTTTTGGACAGTTTGCCTGCTCCCATCAGGGAAGATGCCACACTGCATCCACTAGACTAAAAAACAGTTACATCCCCAAGCCATCAGGCTGAGCAATACCTCCACCCATTAACCATCCACTGTCACCGTCATATTGTGTTTTCATATGTCCTGCTGCTACTTAGAAGAGTTCTTCTTGACAAGAGTCACTTTGTCACCTTGCCATTTCCTGTCAGAATCACCTGGACAGCTACTCCTGCACCTAGTGTCACTTCATATACATACAATTAATCTCAGTATATAAGCTAGTCTTATGTATATACACTTGTAACACCCTAGGAAAGGTTTCACTGCTAATGTGATGGTTTTTCTGTAGCAGTTGTGTTTGGGTTATGGCTGGAGATAATGGGGGCTTTGGAATGTGCGCTGTTCAATGAAGGGAGTGTTTTTTTCTTATGTGCCTGAGAAATAAGTGATCTGGGTCTTTTGTTCGGAGAGAGATGAAGAGAGAAGACACTGGAAAGGAGAGGTCACAGATGGCTAAATGGAGTGGACCTAGAGTGGAGCTGGGAGTTGACGAAGCCCAGGGAAATCGATGGAGGACCAATAGAAGGGAAACCGTGAGCTCCAACTTGTGCACATTGGACTGTTCCATTAAAATGGGCCCTTTTCTTTTTGTGTCTTTACTAACCCTTTAATCAAATTAAGAATTATAAAGCTAAATCATTTAATTGCATGTGTTGTTCTGTTTGTTAGTCCGTGATACTGATTTGTAACAGGGGAACAGATCACACAGCATCCACACAAACAAGTGGTTTTGCACCTCAGATTTCACATGCTTGGCAGGGCCAGTGACTGTCTTCCCTAGACTGACACCGCTGGCCAGACCTGAGGGTTACAATTGTGGGGGGATTGTTCTGGGATTGACTTCATTGGACGCTGTGTGATTGCCATGAGCATTGAAGCAGTGTGCTGTGTATTTATGTCTGTGCTAGCTTGGATGCTGCTGGGGTGGAGTGGCGGTGTTCATCCACGGGATTACTGGTAATGAATGCATACGCGCTGAGTGGGGTAGACATTCATACTCCAGATGAATTGTTAATTCGACTTTTAAGTGCTATTACAGCTGTTGGCAAAGTTAAGATTGTGGGGTGGAGGTTTGATAAAATGGTGGGCACAGTCCTTGTTTTAGTTCAGACTAGCACTGATATAATGGCAGTGGAACTGCCTGGTACTACTGGGGCCCCAGGTGGGGGGGGGGGGGCATGGACTGTCCATACTTTCCTTGAGGAGGAGAGTGTAACAGTGAATTGCAAGTTGAGTCTCCTGTAGCTGGAGGTGGAGACTTCAAAGTCACGGTTCACTCGTTTCTGAGGAGTCAGGGGAAGGAGTAGTTGGATTTGGAATGTCTAATTAGTCCCCATCCCCAGTGAAGAGTGAGAGTTCTGAGCAAGTATCAGCCATTACCTCTCTAGCGAATAAGTGGCCCAGTGCACAGGCAGAGAGTCCTATTTATCGGAAGCTAAGAATATTCTGTGGAATAAAGCCTCTCCCCAAGGGGGAAGAGGGGGACTTGGGTGGAGCAGACTTCTCAGTTGTTAGCTGAGTGGCAGTGCCCTGATGACATAAAGAGACAGAAATTGGTTGAGAGCTTGAGGGGCCGAGCTGCTAATGTTGTGAGAGCCATAAGGTCGCAGTATCTCCTTGCCACTGCTGCGGCTTACATGCAAGCACCAGAAAATGCATTTGGCATGACAGGAGGTCTCAATGGAATTCATGATGGGGTTTCGTAACATGTGTCAGGAGAAGGGGGACAAGCCACATCTTTCAGCTAGAGATGCAGCTAAATTGCTTGTGGCTCAGAGGGGCCATTCTGGTGGCTGAGAATGTACCAAATAGCAAAGGGCACCCAGTCCCAGGACCTGAATGCTTCAGGAGTCCCAATGTCTCGTATGACACGCCCCCCCTCCCTTGTTTGTTGAGCTGATCGGAAAATGTCAGGAGGAGGAGAATGCATCGGAGGTACGGGAAGGCTCCATCAGCAGGGTACAGTCCTCGGTAGTAGCCCCTTGTGTTGAATGACCATGGATAGTCCAACCCAGGGAGTGGTAAAGGAGATTGTGGTAGGGTTGAGAATGGAGATATCCCAGTTGTTATCAGTGGGTGTGGGCCTCCTCACGTATGATGGAGGGATGGAACCCTAAGGGGACGGACCACTAAGGGGATGGACTATGCAGAGGGCTGCGGGTGGCCGGGGTTCCGTGAGAAAAGGAGCAGCTGGTATTGTCTGTTATAACTTTGGTGAAGAGGGGAATTTCGGCCGGGAATGTAAGCGACAGGAAATCCCTGAGAGAGAGAGTGCCTGAGTACCTAAGTCAAGAGAGGTGTCAGGAAATTTAGAGGAGACCTAGTGAGGGAACGGGCCTGGTGTCTGTGGAGGAGAGGGGGGGAGAACACTTACCCAGCAATATACCAAGCAACCCTTGAAAGTGAAAGAACCTGTTCCTGAAGGCTCAGTGGGGCCAAGCTCCAGTGTATTGGTACGGATAAAGGGTATTTATGTTAAAGCCATACTTGATACAGGGTCACTGATCACTTTGCTATACTGTTCATTTTACAACCACAATCTGACGCATTTGCCATTGACGCCAGTCAGTGCACTAGGGATCTGGGGTCTTAGTGCGGATGATTATCCGTATGATGATTATTTGTCAGTGAAGCTGGAGTTTTCAGAGGCCGATGTGGGAGTGGTTCAGGTTCTTGATACATTACTGCTTGTTTGTCCAGACCCTGTTGAGAAGGATGGCATTTCAATTCTGGTGGGGACCAACACTCCTCTTGTGAAGAGGCTCATGGGGCCCTGCAAGGAGAAGGCTGCTGAGAACTTTCTGAGAACATTGTCCATTCACCCAGTATTTTGAGCTGCTTTTGAGGAAGTGTGTGGCTGCATTGGGCTGGATACTGAGTTTAGATGAGGGACTTTGTGGTTCACCCAGTCAAAGCCAATCGTGTTATGGCCTGGGAAGCAGTGAGTGATGGGGACCCCCAAATTTCCTGGAATGCTTGAGGGTGAGGCCCTTTTAGTGGATGTTCCAGAAGACCACGAGGCGGAGTTGGGATTACCTACTGGGGTACTGGTGAGGCCCAAACTGCAGAAGCCCTAGGTTGTACAGGTGAACAGGATGGCAGTAATTGTCGGGAATACTGTGAATAGGGAGGTCACCTTCAAGCGGGGGATGTAACGTTAATGTCTAGATCCCAGTGAGACGAGCCAGGGAGAAACCCTCTGCAATGGAGGGTAAGTGGACTGGTGAGACATTCAACTTTGCGGACTCCCCAGTAACTGCGGGTTGGAAGAGGAGGTTGATCGAGAAGATGTTGAAACTGCAAGTGTCTTTTCCACTGACTAGTTTGATGTGGGTTGTTCCAAGAGCACTTGTCACACCATCTGGGTGACTGAGGACACCCCATTCACAGAGAGGTCATGGCGACTGTCCCCGGCAGAGATGGAAGCTGTTCAGCTTGTGTAGGTTGAAGGAAGCTGGGATCATCACTGAGTCCAGAAGCTCCTATGAATCCCCAGTAGTAGTGGCCAGGAAGCGGAATGGGAAAGTACGGATGTGTGTGGGCTATAGGTCTTGAACAGGCATACCGTCCCTGACCAGAATATGGTCCCAAGGATCAAAGGTGCGCTGGCCTGTCTGAGTGGTGTGAAGTGGAACAGTTTGCTGGACTTGAGGAATGGATATTACCAGATCTTCATGAGTGAGGCTGACAAAGGGAAGACAGTATTTATATGTCCACTGGGATTCTTCCAGTATGAAGGGATGCCCCAGGGCATATAGGGAGCCCCTGCAACCTTCCAGCATGTCATGGAGAAAACAGTAGGCGATCTGAACTTGCTTGAGGTACTGTATTGGTGTATCTGGATGACCTCATAGTGTTTGGGTCCACCTTGGAGGAACATGAAGCGAGGCTACTGAAGGTGCTGGGCCACCTGAAAACTGAAGGGTTAAAGCTTTCCCTGGACAAGTACCAGTTCTGCAAGACATCTGTCAGCTATTTTGGGCACATAGTCTCACGGGATGGAGTAGCTATGGATCCTTCTGAAATAGAGGCGGTGACCACATGGCCAAGACCCCAGACTGTGAGGATTTCGCGCTCATTCCTTGGGTTCTGTGGTTACTATCAGAGATTCATGAAGGGCTATGCGAAAATGAGTCACCCTTTAAATCAGCTTGTGTGTGGTTACCCTCCCTTGGGGAAGAAAGGGAGGACGACAAAAAGAGAGGAGGATAAAGAGTATCTTAGCCCTTCGGAGCCACTTTGACCAAGGTGGGATGTGTAAAGATGTAAAGAGGATGTAAAGAGGACTTTCACTTGCTGATGGAGCTGCTGATCCAGGCACCTGCTCTGGCTTTTGCAGACCCTGATTGCTGTATGTACTATATACAGATGCCAGCAAAGAGGGCTTAGGGGGTGTCCTGTATCAGGATCAGGGCATCAGGTTGAGACCTATTGTGCTTGTCAACCAGAGTCTGTCACCCTGTGAGAAAAACTATCCCACTTACAAGTTGGAGTTTCTGGCGTTGAAATGGGCTGTGGGAAGTTGAGTGACCACCTCTATGGTGCTAAGTTTGAGAACAGACAACAATCTCCTAACCTATATCCTGACCTCAGCAAAATTGGATGCCACAGGCCATCAGTGGTTGGTGGCGTTGTCTGTCTATGATTTCAGCCTGAAGTACTGGCCGGGAAGTAGGAACATTGATGCTGATGCTTTGTCCCGACATGCACATGAAGGGCTGGACAGGGATGAATAGTGTGAGAACATTCCTGCCTGGAGTGAAATCCATGTGCCAGTTTGCTATCCCGATGAAGGCAGACAGAAGAGCAGGATTGAGTGGTAGATCATTTGAGAGCTTCTGATGGCACCATTCCACAAGTTTCCTGTAACGGGATTGCCCTGAAGACAAACCAGTAACCGGAATTAAGTCCTGGGAAAGTGGCAGCTACTCAAAGAGATAACCTGGGCATCGGTACCATTTGGTCAGCAGTCGAAAAGGGAGACATGGCCCAAGCTGAGAAGATGAAACATGCTGTGGTGCCTCCAATACTGACAGACTGGAGTTGAGGAACCAGATCCTATACCGGGTCATGTCACCTCTAGATCAACCTCAGCATTCCCAGCTGGTTCTGCCTGAGAAGTATTGGAGGATTGTGTTGAAGTCATTTCATGATGATTCTGGACACTTATGGGTTGAAAAGGGGTATGGATTGCTCAGATCGGTTTCACTGGCCCCGAATGAAGCTGGAGATCGAAGAATACTGCAAGTCGTGCATTTGATGCATATGTAGGAAGATGCTGCCTATGTGGGTAGCTCCTTTGTCCCACTTGCAGAGTGCGGGGCCCCTTTACCTGGTGTGCATGGATTTCCTGTCAATAGAGACAGATGCTGGTGACATGGCGAATGTCTTAGTCATCACGAATTACTAAATCAGACACGGGCAAGCTTTCACTACCAAGGATCAGAGGGTGTCCATGGTGGCCAAAGTGTTATGGGAAAAGTATTTCATTTATTATGGCCTCCCCAGACAGATACACAGTGATCAGGGACGGGATTTTGAGAACAGACTCATCCATGAGTTACTAAGCATGCTCGGAGTTCAAAGTCGAGGACTACTCTTATCACCTGTAGGTGATCCTCAGCCTGAGAGGTTTAACTGGACCTTGCTAGACATGCTCGGAACCTTGGAGATCAGCAGGAAAAGCAGGTGGAGTCAACATATTGGACATCTGGTCCACTGCTACAACTGTACCTGAACTTAAGCTACCAGGTTCTTGCCATTTATCTGGTGTTTGGACACGAGGCGAGGTTGCTAATTAACCTTTGTTTTGGGACTATCGAGGAAGACCTACCACAGAAGACTTATCTGAAGTATGTGTCTGATATGAGAAGGGAGCTCAAAAAGGCCTATGAATTAGCTGAGGTTATGGCTGCCAAGCAGAATCAAGGAAATTAGAGGAGGTATGATCAAAAGGTTAGGTTCTCCCAACACATGCTGGGAGACCGAGTCCTCATAAGGAATTTGGGGCTACCTGGGAAGCATAAGTTGGCTGACCGCTGGGTGGATACGCCGTACGTAGTGGAGAGTCAGATGCCAAATGTACCAGTTTTCTGGGTGAAACCAGAAGATGAGAATGGGCCTGTCCAAGTTCTCCATCAGAACCATCTGCTGCCTCTGGGACAAGAGGAGTGGGTTGACCCAGAGCCTGACCTGGAGCCTACACCTAGTAAGAGGACTCTACAGTGTCGCGAGGCAACTGAAGGACCAACAGTAGGAGAGATTAGACCGGCCCCTGCTGCTGAGTGGGATACTGATTTGCAGGATGAGGACATGGGGGTGTGGTATATACTGCCTTTTGCTAAATCCCCACTGATTAAGGAAGATATTCCCAACCCTTCTCACGCTGAGTCCAGTGAAATCGGGGGGGGGGGGGGAAGTGTGCTATCTGTGGACAGTCTGAGTTTCAGCGGGACCCTGCAAGGGATGAAGTGGGGCTCAGCCAAGTGGCAGAGTGATCCGAGTTGCAGGAGGGCGCAAGTGATAAACCAGGGGAGGCCCTGCCAGGTAGACCAGAAGTATCCCCAGTAGTGTCGGAATGTTATATTGGTACGGACGTCTCAAAGAATCAGGAGACCACTGGATAGGCTGGCCTATGTAGCACTGGGGGAACAGAGTGTGGCCCCTACTGCTTTGGGGAGTTCTGTCACTGCCTTTACACCTGGGTTGGACTTTGTGCTTTGTTGGAAGGGTTGGCAAATTATCTCGGTGTAAGGAGGACATGACTAAATTTGGTGGGGGGAGAGTGTAACACCCTGGGAAAGGTTTCACTGCTAATGTGATGGTTTCCTGTAGCAGCAGTGTTTGGGTTCTGGCTAGAGATAACGGAGGCTTTGGAATGAATGCCGTCCAATGAACGGAGTGTTTTTTTCTTGTTGTGTGCCTGAGAAATAAGTGATCTGGGTCTTTTGTTCGACGAGAGATGTAGAGAGAAGACACCAGAAAGCAGAGGTCACAGACAGCTATACGGAGTGGACTTGGAGTGGGGCTGAGAGTCGACGAAGCCCAGGGAAATCGATGGAGGACCAATGGAAGGAAAACTGTGAGCTCCAACTTGTGCACATTGGACTGTTTCATTAAAATGGGCCCTTTTCTTTTTGTTTCTTTACTTAATCAAATTAAGAATTATAAAGCTAAATCATTTAATTGCATGTGTTGTTCTGTTTGTTAGTCCATGATACTGATTTGTAATGGGGGAACAGATCACACAGCATCCACACAATCAAGTGGTTTTGCACCTCAGCTTTCACACGTTTGGTGGGGGCAGAGACTATCTTCCCTAGACTGACGCTGCCGGCTGAACCTGAGGGTTATACACTGAACACACAAAAAATGTTGGGGGAACTCAGCATGCCAGGCAGCATCTATGGAAAAGAGTATAGCCCACATTTCGGGCTGAAACCCTTCATCAGTGGGATCTTCCAGCGGCCACTTATTTTAATTCCAGTTCCCATTCCCATTCCGACATGTTCATCCATGGCCTCTTCTACTGTCGTGATGAGGCCACACTCGGGTTGGAGGAGCAACACCTTATATTTCATCTGGGTAGTCTCCAACCAGATAGCATGAACATCGTTTTCTCAAACTTCCACTAATGCCATCCCCCCCGCCCACTTTTGCCTCTCTCACCTTATACCCTTACTTGCCCATCACCTCCCTCTGGTATGCCTCCCCCTTTTCTTTCTTCCATTGTCTTCTGTACTCTCCTGTAAGATTCCCTCTTCTCCAGCCCTGTATCTCTTTCACCAATCAACTTCCCAGTTCTTTACTTCACCCCTCTCCCTTCCTGGTTTCTTCTAATTCTGACTCCTCATCTTTTTCACTCCAGTCCTGATGAAGAGTCGGCCTGAAACATCACCACAGATGCTGTCTGCCCTGCTGAGTTCCTCTAGCATTTTGTGTGTGTTGGTTGGATTTCCAGCATCTGTAGATTTGCTTCTGCTTTGTGATTGGACTATGTACACTCACTTACTTGTATGTTGTGTTTTATAGGGGTTATATCTAATTTTAGAGTTCTTATGCTGCATTGGATCCAGATTAACAGCCACTTTGTTATCCTTTACATTCATGTACTGAAGAATGACAATAAGTATCTTGAAAATGCACGCTCTGAAGGTAGTAATTCTTAGCCTCCAGAGACAGGACTGTTTATTATTTTTCAGAGCTGATTCTGAATGTTGCACAATGATTCAATTATAATTACATTATGTAGAGAAGTTGAATACCATACAAGCTTCAGTTACCATGCAAAAAGGCTCTCTTGATGTAACCTCCTTGACTGAGGAACAGTGCTGCAGCTCAGTTGTACATTAATCACAGTATCTGCTCTAGCAAACAAACAAAGCAACCAAGTTGAAAAGCTGCAGCTTTTACATTGTATGTAAACACTTATTGTGTTCAGTTATCATATTTTAATACAATGGGAAATCTAAACAGCTCCAGCTAAAATCTCAGTAATTGATGTGGTAGTATCACAACATAACTGATGTAGGAGCAATAAGGAGATTCCTCTGATCTCCATTAGCACTTTGTAATGAATTCAATCAAGTTCTGCAGCTAATCCGATATCCCTGTTAACAACACCAAGTGGAATGAATGATCAGCTAAACATTTATAACAGCTCTGCGTTTGTATCCTTTACACAAAAGATTACAGCTAAGATTCAACAGATATATTGGAGGCAAATGTATGGTTGAAGACTGAGCTAGACTGACTGCTACTCATCTGTAGAAGGTGCAGTTACAGGACGCAATCTGTCAAGCAGTATCGGCAGGGCAACTTGAAAATCAAAGCAATCAGATATTAAATATCATTTAGATTTTTAGTTTTTGTCCCATCTTAGAATACTAAAATCAGTTGCAATATAAAAATATTATCACTGATACTTTCTAATGCTCTTTTATAGCATTAGAACATGTTATAATAAAAACTAAAAAAGTTTTCAGGATTGCATTTCCATATATATGACTTAATGGACTAAATGAACTTCACCTATGATGTAGCAATTCATTCCACACTGACCACGATATTCAATCATGTCGCACTGTTCTGTGTATTTGAAGTTTGCAAGTTGACAATTTTCAAGAACACAGACTTTTGTCCAAATCATGCCATTTGTAAAATTCTAGATTCAAGTTTGTTATATGTACATTGAAACATGCTGTGAACTATGTTATTTACATTAACAATTAAACATTTTACCTCTGTGTACATTAGCACTTGGATATTTGGAGCTGAGGGTGCACATAGAATAAAGTATTGCACCAACTGCAGTTGAAAGTAAGATTATGTTTCCCTGCTTTAGAGATCACGTTTTTATTGTACAGCTAAGGTGAATAACATATTATTTAAAGGACTACTCAGCCACCTTCAGCTGCGGACAGCCTGGACTCTTTGGTCTCTCAAGCCACCAGGATAGATGATCAACTTCGAGAGTGTCTGAGAGAAAAGACCGGTCGCCCCACTCCTCAGGTCATCCCACAGCCCACCTTACCATCTTCAACCAGCCCTAACCTCTTTCTCTCTTCCGTTCCTCACAGAGCTCCCGCTTCTACTGTTCCTTGCCTCCGTACCAGCCGTATGACTGCGCTATCAACCTCTCCCCGGGGCTTTGTTACCCACCAGTCGTCTATATAACCTTTCCCGATCTGAGAGAGAGGCCATGGAGAAATACATCAGTGAGACCCTGGCAGCGGGCATTATTTGACCCTCATCCTCCCCGGTGGGAGCCGGTTTCTTCTTTGTAGAGAGAAAGGATGGATTGCTTTGCCTCGTATTGATTACTGAGGCCTCATCAACATAACCGTTAAAAATAAGTACCCACTGTCCCTCATTAACTCATCATTTGAACCACTTCACAGAGCCACCATCTTCTCAAAGTTGGACCTTCGTAGTGTCTACCATCTAGTCAGGATAAGGGAGGGAGGTGAGTGGAAGATGGCGTTTAATAAACCATTAGTTTGGCCTCACCAATGCCCCCACTGTTTTTCAAGCCCTAATCAATGATGTGCTGAGGGACTTTATTAACCGCTTTGCGTACGTTTACCTAGAGGACATCTTGATATTCTCCAGCAGCCTCTAGAAGCACGTTCAGCACGTCTGTCAAATCCTACAGAGACTATGGGAGAATAAGTTACTTGTGAAGGCGAAGAAATGTGAGTTCCACGTCCCTTCGGTCAGCTTCCTGGGTTACATTATCGAGTGCGGACAAGTGAGAGCAGACCCCGAGAACATCCGGGCGGTGGAAGAATGTCCCAGACCCATGACCCACAAGCAACTTCAGACGTTTTTGGGTTTTGCAAACTTTTATCGCCCATTTATCAGGGATTACAGTCAGGTGGCGGCGCCCCTTACCTCGCCTACAACACCTTTTTGTTGGGACTGAGGCTGAGTCGACATTCACGACCGCTCCCACCCTGGTCCACCCGGACCCCTCCCGCCAGTTCATTATAGAGGTTGACGCCTCTGACTCCAGGGTGGGAGCAGTTTTGTCCCAACGATCAAGTCCAGATGAGAAGCTTCATCCCTGTGCCGCCTTTTCTCACTAGCTGTCTCCCGCTGAATGGAATTACGACGTGGGGAACCGGGAGCTACTGGCGGTCAAGCTAGCATTGGAGGAATGGAGGCACTGGCTGGAGGGGGTGGAACAACCGTTTATTGTTTGGACTGATCATAAGAACCTTGGATATATCCAGACCGCCAAACTTTTGAATTCCCGCCAAGCCTGTTGGGCATTATTCTTTGGCCAGTCCAGGTTCTCTCTCACCTACCGGTCAGGGTCCAAGAACGGGAAGCCTGACACACTCTCCTGCCAATACAATTCCAAGGAGGACACTTCCAGCCCAGAGACCATTCTCCCACCATCCTGTGTGCTGGCAGCCCTCACTTGGGAGATTGAGTCCATAGTAAAAGAGGCCCAACCGGATGACCCTGACCCCAGTAATGGACCCGCCGATTGCCTTTTTGTTCCTGATTTCGTCAGGTCTTAGGTTCTCCGCTGGGGGCACACGTCTCGGTTCGCCTGCCACCCCGGGAGTGATCGGACACTGCCTCTCCTGGAAAGACACTTCTGGTGGCCTTGCATGGAGGCGGATACCCGTTCCTATGTCTCTGCATGTTCCGTCTGTGCCTGTGGAAAAGCCTCCCACTGGCCACCTGCTGGATTACTTCGTCCCCTACCTGTCCCTGGTTGTCCTTGGTCACACATCACCCTAGATTTCGCCACCTGTCTACCCGCTTCACACGGAAACACCATCGTACTCACCATGGTAGACCGGTTCTCCAAGATGGTGCACTTTGTAGCCCTTCCTAAACTCCCTTCGGCACAAGACAGTGCAGACCTTCTCGTTCACCATGTTGTCCGCCTCCATGGACTTCCTGTGGATATTATCTCCGATCTGGATCCCTAATTCGTCTCGCAGGTATGGAAGGCCTTCTGCCAAGCCCTGCGTGCCTCCTTTACCCTGTCATCCGGCTTCCATCCACAGACGAATGGGCAAACGGAACGGGTCAACCAGGATTTGGAGGCAGAGCTACGTTGCATAACAAACAACAACCCGTCTACCCAGAGTGACCATCTCGCGTGGGAAGAGTACACCCACAACTGTCTGGTTAGTACTGCCACTGGATGATCTCTCTTTGAATGCTCCCTTGGGTACCAACACTTACTGTTTCTCGAACAAGAAGAGGAGATTGTGGTACCATCTGTTCAGGCCCATATCGATCGGTGCCACACGGTTTGGGAGGACATGCACATGACCCTGCTTCCATCAGCCAATCGCAACCGGAGGATTGCCGATCATCATCTCACTCCAGCACCTGAGTATCGACCTGGGCAGAAGGTGTGGCTCTTGTCCAAGGGCATTCCTCTCAAAAACAAACCTATGAAACTCGCCCCTCACTTCCTGGGACCTTTCGAAGTCGGAAGTATCATCAACCCCACAACAATCTGACTCAAGCTACCTAAGGCTATGCACATCCACCTACTGTTCATGTTTCCCAATTAGAACCAGTTTCCGTCAGTCCCTTGTGTCCTCTGACCAAAACCCCTCCACCCACCCGAATCATCGACAACCATCCAGCATACACCATGTGGTGACTACTGGATGTGTGCTGTCGGGGCAGAAGCCTCCAATAGCTGGTAGTCTGGGAAAGATACAGCCCAGGGCAGCGTTCCTGGGTTCCCCGCTCCTTCATCCTGGACCCTTCCCTCATCCAGGACATCCATCGGGACCATCTGGACAAGCCCAGTGGGGAAGGTATCATCATGGTCCTGTCTGGCAATCTTGATATTATCTCTTTCATTGGGCCTTAATCCCCTCGTCTGACTCCCAATTGCTTCCAGCTCCATTAATTACAGCACACCTGCTTTCCATCAGTGAATGCAGGGTAAAACCCTAGAGCAGGGGTCAGCAACCTTTACCACTGAAAGAGCCACTTGGACCCGTTTCCCACAGAAAAGAAAACACTGGGAGCCGCAAAACCAGTTTGACATTTAAAATGAAATAACACTGCATACAACGTTTTTTTTGCCTTTATGCTATGTATAAACAAACTATAATGTGTTGCATTTATGAAATTGATGAACTCCTGAAGAGAAAACGAAATTACATTTCTGCATGCAACAAAAACATTTTGAACTCTGAAAAAAAGACGTTGGGTTGAAAGTTACTTTTAAGTAAAATACTCAATGTCTATTTGAGTCCTTCTTGTATTTAAGAAAAACGCCGAACTTAAATTTTCCGCCAGCAGCAAACCAAAAATAACATCAGCCAGCTGTCAGCCTGAAAAATAAAAGGACTATTTCATTGAACAATGAAAAAATATGAATATACATAAAATAATAGGCAATTAAAATATTTATCATACTTGGTTAATGGGATTTCTGCTCCTGGACCTCAGCACACAGCGTCTGCACATCAGGGCTGTATGACGTCACCTTCATCTTTACACAGGATCGCAAGCTGTCATCTGTGAGGCGTGCGCGATGTTTGTTTTTAATAAAGTTCATGTTGGAGAACACCTGCTCACATACATATGTGGATCCAAAGATCGACAGGACTCCAAGCGCATACTTTTTCATGTTTACATAAATGTCGGGCATAGCATTCCATGTTTCGAACACAAGTTTGTCCGGTTTTGGAAGGTTTTCAATATCACTCCATTTGTGATTCTGAGCAAGAACGGCCTTCTGACAGGCAACATCTTCAAGGTCTGCTGTCAAGTGTCTAAACTTGGACACCCATATGTCTTTGTCGGCTATGTCGGCCAGTTCCATCTCAAGATCAGGTTGACTCACACCTGCCAATGCAGTCGTATTCAGTAGGGAAGGATCGATGCTTAAGGGAGTGACCGGGAAGGATAATGTGTTTTTTTCCTCTCTGAACTCACAGAAGCGTTTCCCAAACGATGTTTGCATTGCGATGATTGCAGAATGTAAATACTCCGAAATTATCATGTCGTGACCTTGTTTGAACTCTCTCAAATTGGGGAAGTGAGACAAAGTGCCTTTCTGTAAATCTCTGGCAAGCAACGTCAACTTGCGCTCGAATGCCAAAACATCCTCCAACATGTGCAGGGCTGTGCGTCCTTTCCCCTGAAGAGCTGTGTTCAGCGTGTTCAGGTGCGCTGTCATGTCTACCATGAAGTGTAGCTTTTCCAGCCACTCTGGCTGTTCCAGCTCAGGAAAGGTGAGCCCTTTGCTGCCCAGGAAAGTTTTCACTTCTTCCAGACACGCGACAAAGCGTTTCAGCACCTTCCGTCTGGACAGCCAGCGATAAAAACACGTTGTAGCGGTGTCAGTAAACTGCAGTCAAAGATAGCTTTATTCGAACTAAACAGCCTTGCTTTTAAGCCTCCCTCAACCCAGCCCCCATGGACGCAGATGCTGCAAAAGACGCGTACTCACAAACCCCCGTAGGCTATCTCCCTTAGCCGGAATGCTGGCTAATTGTGAGCCGTTTCGGATGTGCCAGCCACACTTAGATTGTACAAGATCACCATAATCTTCAAATTTAGAATTACATTTCAAAAGCTAACAAACTAACATAAAATACATTTTAATTAAATACTGACCAATTATTTCCCAAAGCCACAGGGAGCCGCAGCACAGAGGTGAAAGAGCCACAAATGGCTCGGGAGCCGCAGGTTGCCGACCCCCGCCCTAGAGTCACAGCAATGGGCTGCCAATTCATTGGTTGACTCTAGAGTGAGTAAACTTCATTTCCTGATCCTTTAGGACTGGCAGTTCTAAGTTCTGTATCGTTTCCTGGATATTCTACGTAAACCTTGTCTCCGTGTAAAGACTCTCCTGGATACCTGTTCCACATTGCAACAGTGCTAACGCCTCATGACTCTGTCTCCATGCTTGCGTCCTGCACTTGGGTTTGTCCCCAGCCTCGTTCTTGCAACTTACATATTGCTTATTTGAATAAGATTACTCCTACTGCTTCTAAACTCCAAGGAATACAGACTCAAACTGTCTACCCTCTCTTGGTCAGACAATCAACTCGTACTGAAAATCATACTGTTGGATCTTTTCAGGCAAGCCGACCAAAACTTCACAATAAGCACATTATATGGCTTCAGCAGCATTCTGTACAACTGTCACAAAACCTCTATATTTTTGAACTCCAATTCCTTCAGAAAAATAAATAAAGTGCCATTTACCTTCTTAACAACTTGTTAGACTTGTCTACTGGCTTTTGTGATTCATGCATGAAAACACCTAGATCCTTCTGAATGTCACTAATTTACTTAAATCTCATGCATGTATATTCCTACTTCCAACCACATTTGTAACAACATATCTAAAATTGAACATATTTAAGTTAATGAAGGCAAATCTGCCTGTCAAGGTCAATGCTGTTACTCTCTTGAGCTCCCTAGTCTTTCTAGGTGACAGCAGCTGATCTTTTCATACATTCCAACTCATTGTGAACCACAATATTTGGAAGGGAAATTCTATTCTAAGAAAATCTATCTGTATTTGCATGGCTTATGAGATTCCTAAAAAATTCAGGGAGCTTTTCACATTACCCGAGAACAATGATGAACTGGGAGTGAAAATATTATGAACAGTGATGAATGAACTGGGAGTGAAAATATTATGTTGAATTCATAGTATTAGAGAAACATGATTGAAAACTGGTTAAAAATAGTTTGTAATTAAGAGTTTGAATTAAGATTATTGTAAGCGCTCAGTTTGCACCATATATGATCTGTCAAGACACAAGATGACAGGTCTCAATCAGCTTGTAGCTTCCTCTGTTCTCTGAATCCAAACCAGAATGTTAGTCCTATGTTCTTACTGTGATCCTACATCCCTGTGCTGTTCCAGGGTTAAGCAAGGAGTTAAATCCTGTTTCCATGACTTATCTTTCTTTTGCCTAATGAAATAGTACATTAATACTCCAGTCCAGGTCTGACCGATTTCCATGTCTTCATCTTCCTGCATATGGACTATCAGATCATAAGACTATAGTATACTTGAAGATCAATGGGTACTGTAGGCCTTTTGCATCAGTGATCTATTTGTTGTTTGGAGCCACTGGCCAGGGTGTTGAAGGAGCCAGCTGACAAGTGGGAGAAGCAGAAGCCAACAGTCGGTTGGGAGAAGAAGAAGCCAGCAGGCAGGCTGGAGAAGGATGGCGTGGGAGCAGGTTCAGTCCTGGGTGCAGTTTGTGCTGCTGCCTGCTAGTTGAAGACATTGGAATTGGTGTGCAAAAGCAGCATGCAGTGTAAACTTGAGTGACTATCTTAACTGTTTCTCTTGCAACCGCAAGGCCCTGTTGGACATTGAGATGCCACAGGCCTTCTTCCCTTGTTTGGTGGTGAGACAGGTGATGAGTCAGCAGCATTGCCTCGCTTGTAGCAAGGACAAGGCCTCAAACGGGCTTGCCTGCTGCTGCAGTCCAGGTGAGATGATGCTGGAGGCGGTGTAGTGTGGAGTCTGTGCCCAGTTGGGAGCTGGCCTCTCTTATCAATGCTGCCCTCCAGTGTTCCACTGGTGTAAGGAGAGGCTGGATTGCCAGGAGCTGTACTGTACTATTAATTTGCATGTCACTCAGGGACTTGGATTATACATGTGACTTTTGTAATTGTGTGTGTGTGTTTTATTCTCTTGCTATTTTGAATGTATGTTATGCATTTGGGCCCCAGAAGAACATTGTCTCATTTGACTGTATTCATGTACGGTCTGAATGATAATTAAACTTTATTTTATTTGATCAAATGTAACAGCATGACCTTCATTTTCCATTTTGTTAATTATAGAATTCTAGTTATTGGTGCTGAGCCTATCAGATAAAGGCAAGCATGGAATGATCAGCCCTGATAGTTTTCCCACTTGAAACTCATGACCATGTCTCACCACTGCCTTAGAGTAGCATATTACCATAGCAACAAGCTCTTCTGTTCACTGTTGGGGCCTGAGATGCTATGGCAGATGTTTTCAGACTGGACCTATTGTTTGTTATTGCACTTCAATCAGATGGATAATCTTATTTTTCCAGTTTATTAGGCCTCAGAAACCTTGAGTCCTAGCAAAGCTAAATGAGAATAACAAGAATGAGAGAATGTTATTTTGCAGCAACATTCGTCAGAAGATCTGATTTTAGTCTGTAATTACATCTATTTTGCAACCTAATTCTCACCATCAGTACAGTTCCTGATTCATAATTCTGTGACCAATCAATCCTTGGAGATATAGTAATTCAATTAAGTTGTTATCAATCACATATTTCCTTTGTTGTTGTTCAGTCATTTAGTCAAGTCCGACTCGTTGTGACCTCATGGACCATAGAGTCCAAAGGGTTTTCATTGCAAGATACAGGCACCTCTTTCACCTGAGATGGTTTAAGAAGTTTGATATGGGCCCCCAAATCCAAAGAATTTAGTACAGGAATACAATTGAGAGCATCCTGACTGGCTGCATCACTGCCTGGTATAGGAACTGCTCTTCCCTCAATAGCAAGACTCTGCAGAGAGTGGTGCGGACAGCCCAGTGTATCTGTCAGACATTTACAAAGATAGGTGTGTAAAAAGGGCCTGAAGGACCTGAGTCACCCCAACCACAAACTGCTACCATTGGGGAAATAGCACCGCAGCATAAAAATCAGGACCATCAGGCTCCAGGACAGCTTCTTCCACCAGGTCATCAGACTGATTAATTCATGCTG
The DNA here is from genome assembly GCF_030144855.1 of Hypanus sabinus. Lineage (NCBI taxonomy): Eukaryota > Metazoa > Chordata > Chondrichthyes > Myliobatiformes > Dasyatidae > Hypanus > Hypanus sabinus. The sequence goes on along the minus strand of NC_082724.1, from coordinate 63,894,214 downwards.
ATACAATGGTATTTCTATGTTATACTGACTGTCCTGTTGTACATATTATTATAAATTACTATAAATTGCACATTTAGATAGATACATAAAGATTTTTACTCCTCATGTATATGAAGGATGTAAGTAATAAAGTCATTTCAATTCTGTGTTGTAATTAGTGTAAGCATAAGATAGAACTGACACACTATTTTACCTAGTGTCCTGTATGGATATGACAAATTGCAAGATTTATATAATTTCAACTGGAAATGATGAAGACTAAAATGAGTGAGTAGAGCTATATGCCCTGCTTTGCATACTTTTCTGTGTTAAGTTTATGGGAATCACTAATGCTGAAATGGATGAAGTGATTTCCAAATCAACTTCTGCACTGATTCTAGTTTTAGCATATGCACATTTAATTTCATGATTTAAAAATGTACTTACACCTTTAGTTACACGCTTTGAACATCAGCATTCCCTGCAAAGTCCACCAAATGTGTGTGAACTTCCTGGAGATTAAGCTATATCGTCAGCTGTATAGTTGTTGTACCCAATCTATAGAAAAGATGCTTTCTTTATCAGTACACTGTCATTTCTTGATACTTTTGAAATTTCAGAGATTCTAGTATATTAAGAGTAGCTTTATTTGTCACGTGTACATTGAAACATACAGTGAAATATGTTGTTTTACATTAAATCAAATCAGCTGGGCAGATTGAAGGTTGTGCTGGGCAGTCCATTAGTTTTGCCGTGCTTCTGGCGCCAATGTAGCATGTCCACAAATCACTAACCCCAACTATACATCTTGAATTGTGAGAGGAAACCCGGATATCTAGGAAAAACCCAAACAGTCACGGGGAGAACAGATAAACTCCTTACATTCAGCGGCAGGAACTGAACACCAATTAAGATTGGCTGCCGTGCAGCTGTGTGCTAATTGCAACAGCAGTCAGATATTCAAATTAATTATTATTGCCTTTCTAAAATATGAGAATGATCTGGAAATAATTAGGAACAAAGCACCAGCGGGATTCCAGGATGAAATTTACTAGAGAAATAATCAATGAGCTAATAGCTGAACACTCATCAACCCCTCAGCTCCAGCCAACACACTCACTGCAGTTTCTCCAGGTAGCAGAAATCTACCTTTCAATTGGCTTTGCCATCTCACTTATGAAATCTGCTTGGGTGTGTTTTGCTGGGATTCATGTACTCATCTGATGCACCAGTAATGGTGCCCAAGTGACCACTGCCTTTTGAGTAAACTGTCCCTTTTAGAAACACGAGAAAATCTGCAGATGCTGGTAATCCAAGCAACCCACATAAAATGCTGGAGGGACTCAGCAGACCAGGTAGCACCTATGGAAGAGAGTGCAGTCAACATTTTGGGCTGAGACCCTATGGCAGTCCTGCTGAAGGGTCTCGGCTGGAATCATTGGTTGTGCTCATTTCCATAGATGTTCCTATCAGGCACATCTTGAGAATCTATTCCCCCATAAGAGATTTCTTTGATCACTACAGAACCACTTCTTGCATATGACTCATTGTCCCCAAACCTACACCGGTGGAGAGTGCATGGATATGTCTCTGCTCTCATATCAGAATCGTTTTAATCACTAATAGTGTCTGCTGCCACAATGAACAATCCAAATGGTATTTTCCCTCCTTTGCCCTTATGTGGATTGGATAGGAGGTAGTAGTATTTGTTCCAGCTGTCTGGCTTGTGACTATTCAGAGCTCTTTGATGTGCTCTATATGGGAGGATTAGGGGCAGAGAAAGGCTGCACAATAGTACACTTCTCCAGTCACAACATTACTTGCTTAAATACTGTAATGAGGCTATAATTTTGAAGGCAGGATACATAAAGGCCAATTTAGAGGCTCAAAACTTCCAAACATTCTCAAATTTCAAAGTAAAATTTACTGTCAGAGTACATAGATGTCACCACATACAGCCCTGAGATTCTTTTTCTGCAGGTATGTTTTGCAAATCTACAGAACAGTAACCGTCAACTATAAACATCAAGAACTGTAAACAAGCTGTGCAAATGCAGATATAAATAAGTAGCAATAAATAATGAAAATGAAATAATAAGACAAAAGAGACATTAAATGAGTGTAATTATCTCTTCTTGTTCACAAGCCTGATGGTTAATGGGTAGTAACGGTTTCTGAACCTGGTGATGCAAGTCCTGAGGCACCTATACCTTCTACCTGATGGCAGCAGTGAGAAAAGAGCATGGTCTGGGTGGTGAGGATCTTTGATGATGGATGCTGCTTTTCTACAGCAACCTTTCAAGTAGTTGTGCTCAACAGTTGGGAAGGTTTTACCCATGATGTACTGAGGCAAATCCAGTACCTTTAGTAGGATTTTCTGCTAAAAGACATTGGTGTTCCCATACTAGGCTGTAATGCAGCCAGTCAGCACACTTTCCACCACACATCTATGGACGTTTGCCAAGGTTTTTGATGATATGTTGAAAGTCCACAGGCTCCTGAGGAAGCAGAGGCTTTCTTTGCAATAATATTTATATGATGGGTCCATGACAGGTCTTCTGAGATAGTGACATTCAAGAATTTACTGATCATCTCCTCCTCTGATCCTCCGATGATTACTGGCACATGGACCTCAGGTTTCCCTCTTTTGAAGTATATAATTAGTTCCTTTGTGTTATTGATATTGAGTGAGAGGTTGTTGCTATTACACCACTCAGCCAAGTTTTCAATCTCCCTCCTGCATGCTGGTTCATCACCACCCTTGATAAAGCACCCAACAGTGGTGTCATCAGCAAAACTGTATATTGTATTGGAGCTGTACTTAGTCACACAGTCATAGGTGTAAAGAGCAAGGGACTAAGTACACATCCCTGCATTGCTTCTGTGCTGATGGAGATTGTGGAGGAGAGGTTTTTGCCAATCCGAAATGACTGGGGTTTACAAGTGAGGATTGCACAAGTGGATATTGAGGTCCAGGACTAGGAGTTTACTAAATAGTTTTGAGGAGATGATAGCATTAAATTCCAAGCTATAATTGATAAAAAAAAACTCTTAATATATGCACCTTTGCTGTCCAGATGTTCCAGGGTTGTGTGAAGAGCCAACAAAATAGTACCTGCTATAGACCTGTGGCTTCAGTAAGCGAATTCCAAGTCACCATTCAGACAGGAGCTAAGTGCCACTGTACAATAGTCACTTAAACAGGTTACCATGCTCTTCTTGGGCTTCCATATGACTGAAGCCTGCTTGAAGCAGGTGGGTGCCACACACTGCCAGAGCAAGAGGTTGAAGATACCAATGAATACACCAGCTAGTTGGTTGGTCCAGGTCTTCTGTACTCAGCCAGGTACTCCATCCGGACTGGATGCCTTCCTTGGATTCGCTCTCTTGAAGGCAGCTGCATATCATCCTTAAATACCAAGACCAAAGGGTTATCAGGAGATATGAGGGTGCATTGTGATTCCTCCCTGTTCCAGTGGTCAAAGTGAGCATAAAAGGCCTGAGCTTATCTGGAAGCGAAGGCCTGCTGTCCCTTATGTCGCAAGTTTTAGCTTTGTAGGAGTTTATGGCATTCAAACCCTGCCCCAGCTGTCGAGTATCCCTCGTTGATTCCAGTCTCATCCAGAATCTCCGCTTAGCTCAAGTGATGGCTTTCCAGAGATCATACCTGCGCCTCTTGTAGCAACCTTGATCTCCATACTTGAATGCCTCTAATCTGGCACTCAGAAAGTTCCAGATTTCCTTGTTCATCCAGGGCTTCTGACTGAGAAAAACCCCGAATGATTTCATGGGGACACACTTATCCACAGCTGTCTAACAACACTGGTGTAGTCATTCAGATTCTCAGATAAGTTCTTGAATACAGCCCAATCTACTGACTCAAGGCAATCCTGTACCTGTTCCTCAGCCTCCCGTGACCAATTCTGAATTGTCTTGATCTATGGAGCCTTGCTCTTCAGGTTCTGTCTGTAGCAAGAAGTAGGAGTACAGCCAAATCATCTGACTTGCAAAATACGGTCTCGGAAAGGAACAACAGGCATTCCTTATCGTAGTGTAGCAGTGGTTTAGTGTGTTGGAACCACCGGTGCAACAGGTTACACGCTGGTGATAATTGGGCAGGGTTTCCTTCAGAAAGGTCTGGTTAAAGTTGATGGCTATAGTTTGAAATGCATCGTGATGGGTTGTTTCTGGTTTATAGACAGCATCATGCAGTTTTGTGAGTGCTAGCTTATAATCGCCACTGGTAGCATGTAAACTGACGTCAGAATCATGGACAAGAACTCCTGAGGCAAGTAGAATGGTCTAAGTTTAATCTTTAGTTATTCTGAGTCAGGGGAAAAAGAAGTTGATATAATCCCAAAGTCTGTGCACCAACGAGAATTGACTAAAAAGCACACTCCGCCACCTCTTTCCTTTCTAGAATTCAAAGTTTGATCCATTCTGAATATCCTAAAGCCTTCTGGCCGGATAGCTGCGCTTGGCATATTTGTTGTTAACCAAAGCTCAATGAAATTGAGATTATTGTTTCTAGATTAATTTCCAGACTATTGTTGGACTTGACTCCAAAAGAATAGAGCTCCATAGTCTATCTTGTTCACAACTGTTATATTGAAGTGTCATGACAAATATACCGCTGGAAAGATTGCATAATTTATAGCAAGTCCTAGTTGTGACAGCATTACCATATTTACACTATTAAACACATACCTTTGAGGCAAAAACCATTACTACTATAGCACCGTGGGGAACTACACCCCTCATCTTAGGTCTCACAAAGTATAAATACAAGATACAAGGAAAACATTTGTCAAATCATTAAGTACAATAAGAATGTTCTGTATTTGCATGAACTCAGTATTGCAAAACATCTTAAAATATTTTACAGGAATAATATCAAAGTATGGCACTATTTTGAAATAGGTTGCTGTAAGACAAGTCAAAAGTAGATTCTTTATAGAAGTACCGTGAGAAATCTGAGAGTTTAAAAAATACATTAGGCATTGTAGAACCTTTGATCCAAAAAGTGGCTATAATGATGGAGATAGGATGAATAAGCTGCCAAACTTGGAGAATCCAAAGTTCAGAGAGTATTTTTCCCTGTTTAAAAATATAATACAGATAAATAAATCAACTGCTTCTACCACAGCTTTATTGGCAGAATGTTCAAATACTCTTAAATTTAAAATAGTAATTTTTATTTTGTAACCTCAAAATATGTACTGCTATCTGAAATACAGACTTTAGATGAACATCAAGTTACCGGTACTTTGAACCACCTTGACCAAGATGCAGGGAACACCTAGAGTCTGCTAACAACTTTATTCACAAAATACAATTTTGTACAGGACAAATTAATAATGACGTACACCAAATTGTATCCTGTCAGAGCTCACATGCAAGAGTTGCAAATTACTGACTTCTATCTATCAGTTTATCTATTAAATATTTAGTGCTTAATTCCAAAGTTTAAAGATTTAAAGGAATATTTAAAATTGCATTCCTGAAGTGAATTTGACAGCAATGCATGGATGACAGATGTTCAAATATAGGTCATGCTTCCTTTTTCTGAGAGAAATGTACAAAAATATCATTTTGCTAAGAAGCATCCATTAATTCATTTCAGATTATTTTCCTCAAACACTGGTAACTAGTGTGTTGGTGTTGATTTAAATGAACAGAAGAATATTGTTTATTATTCAGTTTGAGAACAGAAACCGTGAATGACTAAGGCATTAAATAAAATATTAGCAACATGTACATCTGATGTTTTCATAATTACCATCCTAATTTTCCTTTTAGTAGTTGCAAATGAGTACTTTCTAATAAGAAATGGTGAACTTGGACTCATATTTTCCTTATTCTTGGATGATTGTGGTTTGTAACTACACTGCGGCTGTGCTCAGAGCAGGTGACTACGGAAGCCTCCAGTCTGAATGCTTCGCTTCAAGTTGGTTGTTCATTATCAGGAGAGTAATTGAAGATGAAAGAATTTGTGCTTGTTAGAATTTCAGACACTTTGTTTTAAACATGACATTTTTTTCAAGACATATTTAGAATAATCCTTTTCAACTTTATGCATGTTACAAATGATTAATTGAATTTAATTTTCACCTCAGCTAAACACAATTTTCATTTTCAGTGAAAATAAAAGCTTGCCTAGTTTGACCCACAATAAATATGCGCAGCAGGTCAATAGCTACCACAGTTACATTGGATGAGCAGATGACAGTACAATGGTGTGAGGAAGTGAACCCTGTAGAATTTCCTCTATTTCTGCATAAATATTACCTTAAATATGAGGAGATCTTCACATTAGTTTTAAACTAGATAAAGACAACCCAATTAAATAAATAACACAAAAAGCATTATATTTGTCCATTTATTTATTGAGAAAAATTATCCAATATTACATGTATTTGTTGGAAAAAGTATGTGAACCTCTGGGATAATGCCTCTACAAAAGCTTTTTGGAGTCAGGTGTTCCAATCGATGAGAAGAGATTGGAGGTGTGCATTGTAGAGAGGTCCTGCCCTATAAAAAAGACACCACAAAGTCAGGTTATTGAAAAAGCCAGCTCTTCTCAAGAAAGGTTTAATTATGTGCACCATGCCTCAATCAAAACAATTTTGAGAGGATCTCAGAGAAGAATTGTAGAGATGCATCAAGCTGGAAAAGCATGTCTAAAGACCCGAGTGTTCATCAGTCCACAGTAAGAGAAATTGTCGACAAATGAAGGAAGCTCAGTACTGTTGCTATTCTCCAGAGCAGTGGACATCCTGCTAAGATCATACCAAGAGCACTACATGTGCAATGCTGAAGGAGGTGAAAAAGAACCCAAGGGTAACAGCAAAAGACCTGCAGAACTTGCTAAAGTCTCTGTTCATGTGTCCACAGAACAGAAACACTGAACAAGAATGGTGTTCGTGGATGGACACCACAAAGGAAATCGCTGCTTTCCAAAAAAAAACATTGTTGCATGTCTCTAGATTGCAAAGGACCACTTGGATGTCCTACAATGCTTCTGAGGCAATGTTCTGTGGACAGATGAGACAAAAGTTGAACTTTTTGACAGAAATTCACATTGCTATGTTTAGAGGAAAAAGGGCACTGCACACCATCACCAAAACTTTATCCTAACTGTGAAGCATGGTAGAAGGAGCATCATGGTTTTGGGCTGCTTTGCTGCCTCATGGCCTGGGCAGCTTATAATCATTGAGGGAACAATGAATTCAAAATTGTATTAAGACATTTTACAGGAGAATGTCAGGGTAGCAGTCTGTCACTTGAAGTGCAATAGAAGTTGATACTGCAACAAGACGATTATCCAAAAGACAAGAGTAAATCAACGACAGAGTAGTTTAAAAAGAAAAAAATTGTATACTGGAATGGCCGAGTCGAAGTCCTGACCTTTATCCAATAAAATGTTGTGAAAGGACCTGAAGAAAGCAGTTCATGCAAGGTAGCCCACCAATATCCCAGAGTTGAAACAGTTTTGTAAGGAGGAATGGCCTAAAATTCCTCCAAGCTGATGTGTAGGGTTGATCAACAGATACTAGAAATGTTTGGTTGAAGTTATTGCTGTACGGGGGGGGGGGGGGGGGGGCGCGTCACACTAGTTACTGAAAGCAAAGGTTCACATATGTTTTCCAACAAATACATGTAACATTGGTTCATTTTTCTCGATAAATAAATATATAAACAAGTATAATGTTTCCTGTGCTATTTATGTAATTGGGTTCTCTATATCTAGTTTAAGGACATACATTAAGATCTGATCATTTCAGGTCATATTTATGCTAAAACAGAGAAAATTCTACAGGATTCACAAACATTCTAGCACAACTGTATGTTCGGACAGGAAGTGGTGCTGCAGTATTGAGCAGGTGACATAAAACACTGACACTGCTGGTGCTGCACTCTTCCAAGGTCGCAGCTGTACTGCTACAGCAGGGCTCGGGGCCCTGTCATTGGTGAGTCTGGAGTTCAAAGCCTAGTGTTCAATGATCAGCGGTTCCTGGGTTGACGCCAAGGATTGAGGCCTAAAGGTCGATTGGTAGTCCAGAAACAGAGGGCAAATAGCTGGAGTCCCAAGTCTGCGGATCTCCGTTAAGTAAGGCAAACCCACAGCCTTCTAACCTAGACTGGATGGCTCCAAACTAAATAAAAGGTGACCCATTACAGAATGCTGGGACAACAGAAGGGCAGTTGTTGTGAAATGGAAACTGGCAAGGTGGGGTTGTTTTGAAGAACCAAGTTTTATTCTCATTTACCTTTGGACATATTGTAGACCAAGGGTAAATGAAATATCAGTCGAATTGTCATTTTGTAGTTGCTTTCCCAAAGACTATTGCCAGTGGTTGTACAGATTGGAAACATGTGGAAATATCCAATGAAAGGGGTCTTCAGAAAAGGTTAAGGTTCCAAATAAAACTCCCAGTAATTTAGAGAGAAATAAACAGGAGTTAATGAAAAAGAAAATCCTTTTACCTTTCCCTAAAACACAAGAAATGCAAATTTGGTAAGGTGAGGCCATTTTTCCTGACTACAATGCATTGCTAAGGAATGGGCCACGCTATCCTGACAGATGTACATGGACTACTACCGCACTATTAAGTATGTCTAATTGAGTCATCCATCATTCAATATTCAGCCTAGGGTAAATTTATGTTTTTTTCTGAATTGATTCAGTTGTTCAATTTGGTAATGTGGTATCACCTTTCTCAAAGATAAGCCAATGAACGTGGGGTCAAAGTACCAGCATGAAACAAAATACTGTAGATCTTTGAAAAAAAATCAGGAATGTATTTGTTTTACCATCAGTGTAGGGCTTTCTAGAATTGCCAATATTTGGTTTTGCAAAAGGAATAATCTCAATACGCTAGAGGACTGTGCCATACATTTCCAGTAAATACAGATGACATCCACATTATGGCTTGTTTTGGGTAATGAAAATTAGTCCTTACCAAATTCACAAATCACTACCCAATATTTGAAATATGGAATGAACTCATTCTCATGGAATTTATGCAAATAAATAAATATATTTTTTCATCTTTCTTCTATATCATTTATATACAGCATAAAAAGAAGCAGTCCCAACACCGACCACTGTGGAACACCACTAGTCACCAGCAGCCAATCAGAAAAGGATCCTTTTATTCCCATTTGCTGTCTCCTACCAATCAGCCAATGCTCTAACCATGTTAGTAACTTACCTGCAATACAATGGGCTCTTAGCTTGGTAAGCAGCCTCATGTGTGGCACCTTGTCAAAGGCCTTCTGATAGTCCAAATATACAACATCCATTGCATCCCCTTTATCTATCCTACTCGTAACCCCCTCAAAAATTCCAACAGGTTCATCAGGCAGGATCTTCCCTGAAGGAAAACATGCTGATTCTGTACTATCCTGTCCTGTATCACCAAGTACTCCATCACCTCATCCTTAACAATTGACTCTTAACATCTTCCCAACCACTGAGGTCAGGCTAACTGGTCTATAATTTCCTTTCTGCTGCCTTCCCTCTTTCTTAAAGAATGGAGTGACATTTGCAATTTTCTAGTCCTCTGGCACCATGCCAGGGTCCAATGATTTTTGAAATATCATTTCTAATGCCATTACAATCTCTAACGCTACCTCTTTCAGAACTCTAGGATGCAGTTCACCTGGTCCCTGTTGGGGGGGGGGGGGGTCTGTACGTAATATATATGTACTGTAGGCTTAATATATAAGCTTTTGCCATCAGGCTTTGACTTTGGATTGACAATTGGGCTTCAGTCATTGGTATTGACCCTTGGGCTAGCTGTTGATGGGACCCCAATTCCAGGCTCAAACTCCGGGTGTGCTACCTCACTGATCTTCATGACACCTGCTTGCATGGGCACCTGATCCTGAGACCCTCCAACCTGGCACAGCCTGACATCCATGGATGAGGTTCATCACCCATCCACCTTGCTGGCCTTAGCGCACGGAGCGGAGCCCATGACTCTGGATATCCTTCATCCCACGTCCACATCGCTAGCCTGCAAGCGCGAAGAGCAAAAGCCAGGACTCTGGATGTTCTATGTCACCTGTCCACATTGTTGGACTTTGAAAGCAGAAGGGAGGCCTGTCCTCTAGCTCCCCCCTGTCCCTAAACCCTAACCTGACTTCTAACTCCCCTTTCTGTCCCCAAAAACATCCATACGAACTTAAAAAGATAACTAAGTCTGAGCTGTGATCATGACAGAAACCGTAGCTTAGCACAAATTTGATTGAAAGAGCATTATGAGCACAGAATTTAATGCAATAAATTAAAAGTGTAATTCAACTGCAGTCTTACCTGAAAAGTGTGTCTAGGTATATGAGATGGCAAGAAGAAAAGGGCAGGTGTTACATCTCCATGGTTGAAAGGAAAATTCATGTGGCAAAGGGAGTGGTTGGTGGCAATGAGGTGAGGGAGGAGATCTCTGGACAGGACAAAAAAAGAACCATTCCATGTACTACATAGAACATAGAACAGTACAGCACAGGAACTAATCCTTCAGGCCATGATGTTGTACTGATCTAATGAATGACATGTAAGCTCTTCTACTTGCACATGGTGCATATTCCTCCATTTTCATGAGCCTATCAAAAAATCTCTTAAAAGCTTCCATCGAATTTGACACCACCATCACCAATGGCAGCACAGTTTAGGTAGCCATCATACTTACGGTAAAAAAAAACGCCCTCTCACTTTAAATGCATTCCCTTTAGTACTAGACACTTCAGTCCTGGGAAACCAGCTGTCTACTCTGTTCATGCCTCTAATAATTTTATGAACTTCCATCATGTCTCCCTTCAGTCTTCAACAATCGAGAGAAAATAACCCCAGTTTGTCCAGTTTCTCCTTATAGAATATACTCTCCTATCCAGTCAGCTTCCTGATAAGCCTGCATCCTCTCCAAAACCTCCACATTCTACTTATAAAGGGATGACCTGAACTGAATGCAATTCTTCAGGTGAGCACAGCCAGAAATTTATAAAGCTGCAACATGGCCTCCTGACTCTTGAACTCAATGCCTAAACTACTAATGCAAGATTCTTATACTCACTTCTTACCACATTGACTTTTGTGGGCACTTTCAGGGGGCTGAGGACTTGGACCCCAAGATTCAAGATGAGTGTCCTACCCTTCATTAACTAGAATGTAGAGAAGGAGGAGTTATTACTTACGCAAATGCGAGTTCTTACAGCTATACCTTTAAATAGAAGAAAATATCTTAAAATATATATAAAAAAACCATGTAAAACCTGCCCTTTTACCTTTTCCCTTCCCATCATCAAGGACTTAAACAGTGCTTTCAAGTGAAGAAGTAATTCACTTGCACTTTTCTACCATAGTGGACTGCCTTTGCCACTCATCACATGGTTTGCTCTAGAAATAAGTAATTAAATGCAGATTGGGTGACAGCATTGCAGAGTACCATTCACTCACAACACATTTATGAGCTTCCAATCTCCAGTCAGTTTCAATTATTGCCCTACACCCATTTTAACCTCTCTATGTTTATCTTCCTGCATTGTTCCAACATTGCGCAATGGAAGCTTGAGGTACACCATCTAATCTTTACAGCAGTTGAGTCTTACTACGGATTTTAACAATTTCAAGTAATCACCTTTCTTTCCCTGGGATGCAGACCATCAGGTCCCGGGGACTTATCAGCCTTCAGACTCAACAGTCTATCCAACACCATTTCTTGCCTAATATAAATTTCCTTCAGTTCATCCTTTACCCTAGTTCCTTACGTGCTTAGTTTAACACTAAAAAAACTGGCTGGAGTCGATAATTCATCACTCCCTACAGAGTGAGCCAGTCTGCTGACAAAAATCTGGAGAAGTTAATGGTAATTTCCACTTATTAATTAATTGTGTCTTTATAATGTAGCAAATCGCAAATAAAAAAGGCGAAGCCAAATTAAACAATAATTGGAGCTAATAGCCAAAAGTTTGGTCTGTATTTACTTCAAAGTGTCAAGAAATTTAAATAGTTAAATGCCAAATGGTTACTCCTGAAGTCATTTCATAGCACTTATTAACTCAGTGGGAGATCTGTCATGTCCACAATAACAATTTGATTTGCTTTTTACAAAGAATATGTTTATAACATTTTCTCAACTGCAAGCTTCGTTTTCCACAATGAAGATATAGCATTCCTAGTATCTGCTTATTTGTGGTCCAGTCTTGAAAACATTAGTGTTCATTTACTGAAACTGTCTATATGTTTTATTTACATTTGAATCTTTTCTTAATTATGTACATCTGAACCAGGAATACAATGGTATTAAACACCAGAATATCTAGTCACACCTACACTTTGGATATTGAGCTTTCTTTCCTGCACTCTGCAAGCTACTGTTGAGGGTGATGAAGATCAAGATTAGATTAGTACCAGTCATCTGATCTGTATGCTTCCTGCCAGAGAAGCAGCTATTTCCCACTGTCCCACTTCACACCGTTGCCAAGAGTTCTAAAACACTAATGATCATCAACCATGTATGCAGAATAATAATCATCCAAAGGCTACTCTCTCAATCCTGCCTTTGTTTGCTTGTTCCAGCTGCCAGAGGCTTGATTAGGTCAGAATGCCTGTTTATGTTACAAATGTTGTCATTGGCATTTCAAATAAAACTCATGAAAATGAAAAGCATGAACAAATATTTACTTCATGCATCAGAGCAGTTACAATCTAATCCAAATTTGTCTATTACATACCGTTTTGCAGGCTTATAACACAGCAATGAATCTTCAAAGCAGTTTATCTTATTTATTACAATATTTTTTAAAAAATGATGAACACTCAAAGGACTGCTTTCAATTGGCGGACTGCACCATATTCAGAGATGCATATTTGGATCTGAATAAATATGCTATGGTTGTCACTGACTTTGTGAAGGTCTATGTGGATGAGTGTGTCCTTTGAGAACATACTGGACATACCAACCAGAAGCCATGGATGAAGCAGGACATCCAGTCTGTTGTGAAAGCGACAAGGAAATTTCCATGTGAAGTTAGTGACATAACCCTCTGGCAGGGACCACATGTCACCACTTCTCATAAGGCAAGACCTAACAGCATAAGTGACTGTAATGCTGCATTCTCCACTGAGCCCAATGCCTTCTTTTATGCATGCTTTGATTGGGAGAATAAAACTATATCTGTGCAAATACCCACAGCGTTAGCAATTCTGTGATCTGTGTCTTAGAAGCCAACATCAAAACATCCTTCAAGGTGTCAGGCCCCATTTGATAGGCACTGAACCTGCTTCAAAGGGCATTAATCATTCAACAGCCTAAAAAGGGTAGGGTGAGCTAACTCAACAACTATTACCTGGTAACATTTACAACTACTGTGATGAAATGCTTTGAGAGGCTGGTCATGGCTAAAATTAACTCCAGCCTGAAGGAGGACCTGGACCTTCAGCAATTTTCCTATCACAACAGGCCTACAGTGGATGCAATCTCACTGGCTCTCTAATCGGCTCTGGAGCACCTGGACTACACAATACATAAAAATTGGCATTCAACACCATCATCCCCTCAGTACTAATTAACAAACTCTTTTTTGGCAAGCTGCAATCAGCATGAGAAGTCGTTCTCTGGTGACACAGCGTGAGGTTTATAAAGAGCTTGGGTACTTCTCAGCTCTCTTTTGGCGGCCTGCAATCAGTGCAGGGCCAATAAAAAAGGAGGTGTAAGTGGTGCAACCATTGTGGGAGAAGACCTGTGTTAGAGTGGTCTGGCTTTGGCTCAACAGGCTTAGTTGGGAATAGATTTGGGCAACCACAGGTGGAGTTCAAAGTAAGTTTCTAGTGAACTTTAATTTTCTGTTAGTACAGAGCTAGTGTGCTGAGAATAGATCCGGAAGCATTGGCATGTTATTTGTGTGAGATGTGGGGAGTCTGGGAGACCTTCAGTCTCTCTGATAACTACATCTGTATTAAGTGCATTGAGCTGCAATTCCCTAGAGACCTTATTAAGGAACTGGAGCTGCAACTCGACGACCTTCGGCTCATATGGGAAAATAAGGAAGTGACAGATAGGAACTACTGGGAGGTAGTCACCCCTAGGTTGCAGGATGCAGGTACTTGGATGACCGTCAGGAGTGGGCAAGGGAATAGACAGCAGTGCAGAGTACTGCTATGGCCGTTGCCCTCTTTAAAAGTATACCACTTCAGATACTGTTGGGAGAGGGTATAATCTACCAGGGGAAGCCAAAGCAACTGGTTCTCTGGGATTGATTCTGGCTCTGTGGCTGATAAGGGAAGTGGGGAAATAAGGATTTCCATAATTAGAAGAACAGAAAGCAGTATCTGTGGAGGTGAAAGAGACACCAAGATGGCATGTTGTCTCCCAGGTGCCAGGGTCAAGAAGCCTCAGATCAGGTCTACGGCATTCTAAAGGGGGAAAGTGTGCAACCAGAAGTTTTGGTATATTTTAGTACCAATGACATAGGTAAGAAAAGGGAGGAGGTCCTGAAGAGAGAATATAGGGAGTTAGGTAGATAGCTGAAAAACAGGACTACAGGGTAGTGATCTCTGGATTGCTGACTGTGCGAGTAAGAATAGGATGATTTGGCAGATGAATGCGTTTAAGATGGTAGTGAATATTAGTAATTCAGGTTGAGGCATTTAATTTTGTGGTGTTCATCGCACCTGGAAATTAGCTTGCAGACGTTTCATCACCAGTTGAGGTGAATTCCTCAGTGCGCAGTGGTTGGTGTTTCTCTCTGGGACTGCTCCTGTTTATACAGCCCCCTTGTTCATTTTCCTCACTTCTGATTGGCTACCCCTTCAGTTGTCCTTTGAATTCTATTGACATGTATTTCTTTGACTCTTAGGGGTTCGAAGATGGTGTCTATTTTGATATGTCTGTTTATAGAGTTATCAAAACAGAACTACGCTTCTAAAAGTTTTCCTGCCTGCTTTGTGTTTGCCTGCACCAGAACCTCCATGATGTACCAGTTAAAATGGTGTCCTTCATGTACCGAGATCAGTGACAGTCGACAGCCAAGGACTGTCTCCTTACTGCCAGTTTGAGTTGAGAGTTTATGTCCCGTCTGGCTGACATAGTTCTTGTTGCAGTGATCCTGTACATTGCTTTTGTTGGTTGTCTTTATTGGTATCTTGGTTCTTGAGACAACATCCCTTAAAGTTGCCATTGGTTTGTGAGCGATTATGATGCCATGAGAGTTGAGCAGTTGAGCTGTCATTTCTGAGATATTCTTAATATAGGACAAGGTCGTGCGTTGCAATGCATGTTGAGTAAGGTCTGTGCAACCTTCCCTCCTTAGTAAGCACCTCCTGATGAAATTCCATGGGTAACCACAGAAGTAAATGTGTGGCTGAAGATTAGATGCAGGGGCAGGGTTCAAATTTCGGGATCATTGAGTTCTCTTCTGAGGAAGGTATGACCTGTACAAAATGGAGAAGCTACACCTGAACCCGAGGGGAATCTATCTTCTGGTGTGCAGGTTTGCTAATGCTGTTGGGGAGGGTTTAAACTAATTTGGCAGGTGATGGGAACTGGAGAGATAGAGCTGAGGATGCAGCATTTGGTATGCAGTACATAATGAGTCTGCTAGCAAGGACAGGCTGATAGGGCAAAATTGCAGTCTGCGAGATGAATTAACATTTAACAGTGGGCCAAAATCATAAAGGGTGATGAATACTGACATGAAGGTCTTTTATTTGATGCACACAGTATATGGAATAAGATAGATGATCTTGTAGTGCAGTTAGAGATTGCCAGATATGATGTTGTGGGCATCTCTGAGTCATGGCTGAAAGAAGATTATAGTTAGGAGCTTGACATGAAAAGATACATATTGTATCAAAAAGACAGACAGGTAGGCAGAGGAGGTGGGGTGGTTTTGGTGTTTAAAAAATGAAATCAAGTGCTTTGAAAGAGGTGACATAGGATCAGAAGAAATAGAATCCTTGTGAGTAGAGTTATGAAACTGCAAGGATAAAAGATCCTGATGGGAGTTATATACAGGCCTCCGAACATTGGCCAGGATGTGGACTGCAAATTACAACAAGAGATAGAAAAGGCATGTAAGAAAGGCAATGTTGTGATAATCATGGAGAACTTCATGACAACACATAAAAAATGCTGGAGGGACTCAACAGTCAGGGCACCATCTACGGAAAGGAATAAACAGTCTAAGTTTTGGGCCAAGATCCTTTATCAAAACTTCAATATGCAAACAGATTGGGAAAATCATGTTGGTGTTGGATCCCAAAAGAGGGAATTTGTGGAATCCCTGCGAGATAGCTTTTTAGAGCAACTTGTGAATGAGACCACTTGGGGAATGGCAGTTCAGGATTGGGTATTATGTAATGACCCACTTATGATTAGGGGGTTTTAAGCTAAATGAGGTATGATAGAATACACCCTGCATTTTGAGAAGGAAAGGCTATAATCAGATGTATTACAGTGGGGTAAAGGGAGTTACAAAGGTATGAGATAGAAACTGGCAAAAGTTGAGTGGAAGAGAAGACTAGTCAGTTGAGAGCTGTGATATGTTGGTGCAACCCTTCATATGATGCTCAATAGAAAAACATTGAGGAGCTGGTACTTCCCATCCCCATACAAGCAATTTTGGCTGATAACAACCTGCAAAGGTACATAAATACTATTGATAACCCATGGGTGAAATTGATTCTTAAAATATGGAAAACCACTATAAAAGAGTATAATCTAGAGGGAGATACTGTAATTCTTAAATGGTGTGCATATGACTCTGATTTTACACCAAATAAATTGGATGCTAGATTTAAGGACTGGACAGCTAAAGGAATAACAGTTCTTTGCAACATAATGAAAGAAGGAACACTGTTCAGTTTTGAAATGATTAAAGAGAAACACTTATTAGAAAAACAAGATTTTTATCGGTATTTACAGATGCGACAATATGTTAATAAGACGCTTAAAAATGTAACCAAAGCAAATACATTCTTGATAGAGCTCTTTAGAAAAGCATATAATTCAGATAATGATAGCAGAATTATTTCAAGCATGTATAAGGGGTTGTCAAATCTTAAAACACATTCGACTTAATACATTAAAACAAAATGGGAGAAAGAAGGAGGGATAATTATATCTGAGGAAGAATGGACAACAATATGGAGAGATCAATGGAAGTATACCAATTCACAGAAATAGAGGGAGTTTGGATGGAAAAACTTGATAAGATATTTTATTACACCCTCTCAGAAATCCCATTATGATAGTAATCTCCCTGTTTGCTGGAGAAATTGTGGAAATCAAAATGCAAATCATTATCATATTTTTTGGGACTGCCCTGTTATCAAAAACTATTGGAGAGGGATACACAATGCCCTACAAGACACCTTTAAATGTGAAATACCCTTGGAGAGTAAGACCGTATATTTTGGAAATATACCTCAAAAATGATTGAAAAGAGATAAATATTTAATGAATATACTGTTGGTGGCTGGTAAAAAGACTCTTACTAGGAAATGGTTATCACAGGAGAGCCCAACTTTAAATACATGGATGGAAATTACAAGGGACATTTACAAAATGGAGAAGATAACAGCTTATGATTAATCATAAGCTGGAACAATTTGATTCATACTGGGAAAAATGGTTTAACTACATAATGTCTCATATGCCTGATTTTATTCTCACAAATCAATGAATCTGTTGTAAAAAAAAGATCACTCCCTACTTGTACATAGTTCTTTCCATTTGCTTGTTTTTTCTTTCCACTCTTTTCTATAAGTGTATACCTCAGATAAATACTTTGTGGAGATTTGTGATATATATGATTATATGATATATATGTACAATGTCTGAAATACATCTTGTGGAAATGTTTGTTTGATGAACTTCAATAAAAAATAAATTACAAAAAAAAGAAAACAGGAAATATTCCTGCTTCCACTCAAAAACAAAAAAAAAGGAAGAGAAGACTAGCAGGGATGACAGTCACCGGGTTCCAGAATGGTTCGTGAGGACTGAAAAATTGCATATGTCACTCCAATCTTTAAGAAGGGAGAAAGGCAGAATAAAGTAAATTATAGACCAGTTAGTCTGACTTCAGTGGTTGGAAAGACGTTGGAGTCTGTCAAAATGAGGTTTTGGGGTACTTGGAAGCACATGGTAAAATAGGCCAAAGTCAGTTTAGTTTTCTAAAGGGGAAATCTTGTCTGACAAATCTTTAAGGGAATAACATGCCAGATAAACAAAAGAGTGGATGTTGTTTATTTGGATTTTCAGAAGGCTTTTGTCAAGGTGCTGCAAATGAGGTTGCTTAACAAGCTATTGTATTATAGGAGAGGTACCAGCATGAACAGAAAATTGGCTAACTGGGCAAAGAATAGGAATAAAGGGGGCCTTTTCCTGTTAGCTTGGTGACTAGCGGTGTGTTGCAGGGATCTGTGTTGGGACCGTTTCTTTTCATGTTATATGTCAATGATTTGGATGAAGGAATTGATGGCATTGTGGCCAAGTTTGAGGATGATACAGAGATAGGTAGAGGGGCAGGCAGTGGTGAAGAAGAAGGGTATCTGCAGAAGGACCTAGACAGATTGGGAGAATAGGCAAAGAAGTGGCAGATGGAATAAAGTGTAGGGAAGTGCATGGTCACTTCGGAAGAAAAAATAAAGGCATGGACTGTTTTCTAATTGGGAGAAAATTCAAAATTCAGAGATGCAAAGGGACTTGGGATTCCCTGCAGGTTATCTTGCAGGTCGAATCAGTGATAAGGAAGGTAAATGCATTGTTAATGTTCACTTTGAGAGAACTGGAACACACAGGCAAAGATGTAATACTGAGGCTTTATAAGGCTTTGGTCAGACTGCACTCAGAATATTGGAAGCAGATTTGGGGCCCATATCTAAGAAAATCTGTGCTGGCATTGGAGAGGATCTACAGAAATGAAAGGGTTAACATATGAGGAGCATTTGATGGCTCTGGGCCTATACGGCCTGGAATTTAGACGAATGAAGGGGGATCTCAGTGCAACCTATCGAATATTGAAAGGCCTAGATAGAATGGATGTGGACATGATGTTTCTGATGCTGGGGGAAGTCTAGTGCTCGATAGCTCAGATTCAGAATTGAGGAACCTCCATTTAGAACAGAGATGAGAAAAAAATTCTTTAACCGAGGGTGATGCATCTGTGGGATTCATTGCCACAAATGTTATTGGGTATATTTAAGAAAGGTTCCTGATTAATCTGGGTGCCAAAGGTTATGGGGAGATAGCAGGAGAATGAAGTTGAGAGGGAGAATAAATCAGCCATGATGGAATGGTGGAGCAGACTTGATGGGCTGAATGGTGTAGTTCTGCTCCTATGTCTTAAGATCTTAAAATGTGGTCCTCTATACTTCCCTCTGCAAATGGATCCTTGAATTTATCATCGCGAGCACACAGTCAGAGTTGGTTGGTAGTAACAGCTCCACTTCAATGACTACGGCTCAAACGGCACTTATAAGTTTGCCATTAGTTGGCAAAATAGCAGATGGTGATGACGAGGTGTACAAAAGTGAGATAGATCAGCTGGTTGGCCAGTGTCGCAAAGCCAAGGAATTGATTGTGGACTTCAGCAAAGGGAAGTCAAGAGAGCATAAACCAATTCTCATTGAGAGTACAGCATGGAAAGGGTGAGAGTTTCTCAGCATCAACATCTCAAAGGATGTATCCTGTGCCCAACATATTGGTGCAATGAAAAAGAAAACAACTCCAGCAGCTATATTTAATTAGGAGTCTGAAGAGCTTTAGTAAGTCATCAAACTATCAAAGACTCTTGCAAATTTCTACAGATGTATGGTGGAGACATTCTGACTGGTTGGATCACTGCCTGGTATGGAGTTTTCAATGTGCAGAATCAAAAAAGGCTTCAGAGGATTATAGATGCAGTCAACTCCATCACGGACACAACCTCCCCACTACTGAAGACATCTTTAAAAGGCAGTGCCTCCAGAAGGCGGCATCCATCATTAAGGACCCTCACCATCTGTACCATGTCCTCTTCTCATTGTTACTATCAGGGAGGAGGTACAGGAGACTGAGGACCCACTTCAATATCTTAGAAACAGCTTCTTCTCATTCACCACTAGATTTCTACGTGATCCATGAACACTAAATGACTCCATCTTCTGCTTCATTTATTTTTTTGTAACTTATAGTACATTTTATGCTTTGCACTGTATTTCTATCACAAAACAAATTTCACATCATTTGTCAGTAATAATTAACTCAATTCTGATTTTATCACAAGCAACAAATATTACTACTAAATTTCTGCTGTCAAGTTTCAGTTCCCAACTGTTTAAGGTATGAGATACACAATACTAATAATGCTCCAGTGGACTACCAAGGAACCAGTTCTCCACATTTTCTATCGGATTGGGATAAAATAGCAGACTACTAAGGTCAGAAATAAGATATCTCTTAACAGTCACTATATTTGGTAGCAATTACATCTCCTTATATAATTAAATCTACATTGGTATGTGGTAGGACTTGGACAATGTAAAATACAGCTTCAAAGTCATCATAGTACATGGAGGCAGGGTCTGCAGCACAACTTGCCCATTCTGACAAGCTAGTCCCATCTGCCTGTGTTTGGCTCATATACCTCTAAACACTTCCTATTTACTGTACGTTCTCATTTTAAACAATGCTATTTCTTTTCTTCATGAAATAAAAGTCTACCAGGCAGAAATACTCCTTGCCCTCCTTTAGATTTCTGAAATCTAGTCTCTCTGCAAGACACTTGAAAAATAAAATGTAAATCCTCCAAATAAAATACACAAAATGCTGGCAGAACTCAGCAGACCAGACAGCATTTTGTGTTTTTTTAAATTTATTTCCAGCATCTGCAGATTCACTCGTGTTACCTTGTTAATCCTCCAAATTCACTGGAAGGTTAATCAGACCAATAGCAGCTCTCTTTCAAGCTAATATCTCCACCATTCAGATCCTAGTAACTCCCAGTTGGCTAACATAGACAGGGCACACCATTCATGTGCTTGGCACCACACTTTCAAAACAATCATTCAAACCAAGCTCTGTCATGGGAGGTTGGCTGGCTGATAAAGAAAAAAAGCTTCATTGAAATACAACATCCCAATAATCCCTGGGAACTTCTGGCTCACAAGTACTCAAAGTAGAGGTGGATCATCTGAGATGGTATTCAGACCTTTATAAACATATATTGGAAGCAGGTAGCAATCCCCTATAAGAGGTGAAAGGAGCCTACCACCTCACAAGTGACCTGCTCCATCTGTGGAAAAGTCTCTAGTTCTCATTGAAACTTTATATGCGAAAAAAACTAGAGGGGAAACAAGTTATCCTCTATCTTTCGGACTCCCAAGAGAAGATGAACATTCATGAAACACAGGTGCCAAGCAAACTTCATCTTAGAAAAGGAAAAATCTAGCCATCTATCCTTGATATTCAATAGAATTAAATGAAAGTAATTCCAGAGACTATTCTTTTTGTATATTTTTTCTTCCCTTCTACTCAATTATATTAGGAGGTAGGATCACTACTGCTCCAATGCCAAATTCACATGTATAATGGATTTCCATAAAAAACACAGCTCATCATTCTCCTTTGTATTATGAATTTCCAACCTTGCCTGAAAGAAAGCTTTCATACACTTAAATAACTATCTCCTGCTAGGACTAACTGTACTGTTCAAGTTGTTTTTATTACCACTTAATGTCTAAACTCACATGACTATCAAACACATAATAGAGAACAAGGTGACACCTGCACAGTCAAAGGAAGCTGCTGTACAGTAAGTAAGTAGGGAACTATGAGTGTAGCCAGGGGAACCTTAACAATGATCAGAAGGTCACATACAGATTTCTCCCAACTCATAACAACTGTAATTGGATTCCTGGGCTCACTAAAATATTTAAAAATCCTGTACAACTGAAATGGCAACACAGCTGTTTAACTACAGAATTAATAACCAGAGACAAGGAACTAAAACTGGAGTTTTGATAAAAGCTTGACTCATGAATATAATTCATCTGTTTCAGAAATGTTCTTTGGGGAAGGAAAAGTGCATCTAAAACCCATATATATGTGACTGTGGACTCAAAGCTTGCCTATTAACTAACCTCTGAAAGAACTAGCAAATCACTCGAAAAGAAAACTAAAAGGATTATGTAGAATTGCCATAGGCTCCATATTCAAATAGTTGCAAGCACAGACAATATGGAGCCATAGAACATGACGGCAAAGGCATAGGGCCCTTCGGCTTATCTAGTCCGCACCAAACTATTATTCTGCCCAGTCCCATCAATTTGCATCAGGACTATAGCCCTCCACACCATGAGCTCATCCAAACTTCTCTTAAATGTTGAAATCAAACCCACACAAGCTCCATTTCTGCTGGCAGCTCACTACGCATTCTCACCACCCTCTAAGTGAAGTCACCTCTTCAAAGCTCATTGTAAATTTATCATCAGTGTACTTATATTTCACCATTACCCTGAGATCAATATTTTTGCGGGCATTTGCAGTATTAGATTTTCCTGTGGCTGGCAAATCTATACCTTTCCATTTAAAAGTAGTGCACAGAACGTCCTCTGGGAGTGGGACATCAATGCCAATTACTAGGAAGGACTTTGTTGTGCTACCCCTTTCTGAACTGGCCAGATCCTGAAGGTGCAGGCTGCCAAATAGCCTTGGGGAATTGATGAGAGAAATAATATTTTAAAAAAACAACTTTATCTCATTCTCACAAATGTACGTGTTCCAGATGCAACTTTCATTGTTGAGCCAATTCCTAGCTTCACAAAACAGATTCCTTCCATTGTGTTTTCAACACAAATAGCTCTAAGTAAGCTGGACCTGGACAAGATCAGACTTCTCAAAGCTGGGGTGTTGTCAAGTCTCAACAACAGTGAATTTCACTATGATCTGTAATCTCATAGTCTGACACATTCTCCTTTCTGCTGGCTACTCTTAAACTATCAATGTGCCCAAATGATGTACGTGACTAGGAATGGTTGGGGAAGCAGCCGGATTGCAGGATAGGAGAAATCCTCTCCCAGGCTAATGTCCCCAGCATCAGTTATACTTATGCAGTGACATGACGCTTCTGAAACAGACATTCTGTTCTGAGCTCTTTCACAGGAAGAGATTACCAGCCAGAAAAAGGAAACGATTAATGGATATGTTTAAAGCCCACTTGAAAATTTGCACTGACCCTTGAGAAACCTGGCTTAAGACCACTCAAAGTGGAGAAGAGGCATTTAGAATTATATTGAAAATCACAAGGCAAGCACTGGGATCACAGAACGCTGTAAGGAGTGGACTGCCTCACAGACTACCTGTCTGACTGCTCCACCAGGCACTTACTGCTGCTTCTGTGGAAACTGCTACAGTTCTAACATGGCTAGCCAGAACACAATAAATAAGAGTGGAAGCAATCATCCTTTCTCAAAAGGAAATGCCAAAGGAGAGGTGATGTGCATTACTTCTTCCATTACTGTTGACAAAGGGTCAGATCACTAAGTAAAATCTTACATTATAACACCATAGCAGCTGTAGAATAAAATCATCAGATATTCATGATGTCTTCACAACTTGCTAATTTACAGAACTAAAATTCCTGATTGCAAATCTCTCTTTCATAAGCCCTACATAAATTACCAACCTGAGGTCATGAAAAAATCTGGTCTTTTGTGAATAAATGACCAGTTGGCCCTCCTTATCCGCAGATTCCGCATGCGCGGGTTCAACCAACCGCAGATCAGAAAAACTCATAAGTTCTCTCTCTAGCACTTGTTGTTTGAGCATTACAGACTTTTTTTTCTTATTATTCCCTAAACAATACAATATAACAACTATTTACATAGCATTTACATTGTATTAGGTATTATAAGTAATCTAGAGATGATTTAAAGTACAGGCAGTCTTTAAGTTGGATTTGTACACGTCGGAACAGATACATCTGGTATTATTTAGCATCAGTTAGTCAAACATTTGTCTTAGTATATATTTTACCTTTCTATGCATATAAAGCACTTTAGAAACATATGTATTTCAATAACTAAACCACTACATTGTGCGTTGCTTAGTAATAATTGTAGCTTTCATTGGGGAAGGGCCTTTCACATGCTTCATTATTCTCACTTTATCCTTTAAAATTATTCTAATCGTTGACTGACTGTAGCCTAACACTTTTCCAATGGCCGATGGAAAATCTTTCTGATCGCTTTATTATTTCCACTTTATTTTCAATCGTGATTGTTTTCCGTCAATGGAACAGAAGCACTGTGGATTCAGCAGCAGGTGTGGGCGGCGGGTCCTGAGCTCCACTGGGTCCTAAAGTCCACCGCACTGAGACATGCTAAATAAGGGACTTGAGCATCCATGTTTTTTGGTATCAGTCAGTTCCAAATTCCAGTAAAATAGGCTTTTGTTTAAAAGTAGGAGATGAACTCTTCACAATTCAGCATGAATTACTGTGCCTATTTTATTTGAATCCTACACTTACTCAGTAACTAGAAATCACTTTGAGTGTTATCATTCCAATCAAAGTGTAGATTGAGAACTTTAAACGGGGTTTCTCACTGTAAACACGAGGAAATCTACAGATGCTGGAAATTCAAGCAACACACACAAAATGCTGGTGGAATGCAGCAGGCGAGGCAGCATCTGTAGGAAGAAGCAAAGTCGACGTTTTGGGCTGAGACCCTTCATCAGGACTAACTGAAATAAAAGATAGTAAGAGATTTGAAAGTAGGAGGGGGAGGGGAAATCCAAAATGATAGGAGAAGACTGGAGGGGGTGGGGTGAAGCCAAGGGCTTGAAAGGTGATGGGCAAAAGGGATACAGAACTGGAGAAGGGAAAGGATCATGGGACGGGAGGCCTAGGGAGAAAGAACAGGGGAGGGGAGCACCAGAGGGAGATGGAGAACAGGCAAAGTGTGATGAGCAGAGAGAGAGAGAAAAAAGGGGGGGGAAATAAATAAATGAGGGATGGGGTAAGAAGGGGAGGAGGGGCATTAACAGTAGTTAGAGAAGTCAATGTTCATGCCATCAGGTTGGAGGCTACCCAAATGGTATACAAGATGCTGTTCCTCCAACCTGAGTGTGGTTTCATCTTGACAGTAGAGGAGGCCATGGATAGACATATCAGAATGGGAATGGGATGTGGAATTAAAATGTGTGGCCACTGGGAGATCCTGCTTTCTCTGGCGGACAGAGTGTAGGTGTTCAGTGGAACAGTCTCCCAGTCTGCGTCGGGTCTCACCAATATATAAAAGGCCACACCCGGAGCACCAGACGCAGTACATCACACCAGCTGACTCACAGGTGAAGTGTCGCCTCACTTGGAAGGACTGTCTGGGGCCCTGAATGGTGGTGAGAGAGGAAGTGTAAGGTGTAGCACTTGTTCTGCTCACAAGGATAAGTGCCAGGAGGGAGATGGGGGGTACGAATGGACAAGGGAGTAATGTAGGGAGCGAACCCTGTGGAAAGCGGGGGGGGGGGGGAGAGAAAGATGTGTTTAGTAGTGGGATCCAGTTGGAGGTGGCGGAAGTTATGGAGAATTATACGTTGGACCCAGAGGCTGGTGGGGTGGTAGGTGAGGACAAGGGGAATCCTTTCCCGAGTGGGGTGAGGACAGATGTGCAGGAAATGGGAGAGATGTGTTTGAAAGCAGAGTTAATAGTGGAGGAAGGGAAGCCCCTTTGTTTAAAAAAGGAAGACATCTCCTTCATCCTGCAATGAAAAGCCTCATCGTGAGAGCAGATGCGGCGGAGACAGAGGAATTGCAAGAAGGGGATGGTATTTTTGCAAGAGACAGGGTGGGAAGAGGAATAGTTCAGGTAGCTGTGGTTCACACTCAGGTTGGAGGAACAACACCTTATATACCATTTGGGTAGCCTCCAACCTGAAGGCATGAACACTGACTTCTCTAACTTCCGTTAATGCCCCTCCTCCCCTTCTTACCCCATCCCTGATTTATTTATTCCCCCCCTTTTTTCCTCTCTCTCTGCCCATCACTCTTTGCCTGTTCTCCATCTCCCTCTGGTGCTCCCCTCCCCCGTTCTTTCTCCCTAGGCCTCCCGTCCCATGATCCTTTCCCTTCTCCAGCTCTGTATCCCTTTTGCCAATCACTTCCCAGCTCTTGGCTTCACCCCACCCTCTCTGGTCTTCTCCTATCATTTCGGATTTCCCCCTCCCCCTCCTACTTTCAAACCTCTTACTATCTTTTCTTTCAGTTAGTACTGACGAAGGGTCTCAGCCTGAAATGTCGACTTTGCTTCTTCTTATACATGCTGCCTGGCCTGCTGCGTTCCACCAGCATTTTGTGTGTGTTGCTTTCTTACTGTAAATTAGCTAGGATTTTGACCTCTGCATTGCGTAAACATAGAAACATAAAAATCTACAGCACAATACACTCCCTTCGGCCCACAATGAGTGAATGTGGATTTCTGGCAAATTGCAATATTTCCCTTTTCCAGGAAGACTTTCTAATATTGTCCTCTTTATGCACTCAGAACAGATTTAGATAGTATGTGTTGCTAGATACCTTGAGGTAAAAAATTGTTTTACATAAATCAAAACCAGCAAATTCCACAGAGATGAAGTGTTTTATTGAAATGCCCATATTTGTCATATTTCCTTGGGTCCTACCTGATCTGTTTGCTCTCTCGGGTGTCATAAAGAGAGAAGAAGATGTCAGTATCTTCTCCAATGGTATGGTAAGTAAAACTCTTCATGTTCAGGAAGAGATGGTGGGGAACAGGGATCCGGCATGTGTCGCTGTGACGATGCTTGATGGTGTCCGTCTGCTGTGGAATACAGGAAAATGAAACAGGTTTCTCAGCAATGCCATGGAAAGAGATTAACTATTTCTAACTGCTACATGAGGAATTTAGATGTGTACTCAAAGAAAACAAAATGTAGGTCTACAAAGGAAGAGCAGAGGAGTGGTATTAATAGAATAGACTGCACTTTCACAGAGCTGGCTTCATGGGCTAAACACAAGCATTATTTTGTCATTTTCAAAGATCTCCCAGTGCCAGATTTATTTTCTTTATCTCAAATGTAACAAATTATTTTTCACATGGCTCATCTGCTGGCACTTCAAATAATGAGTTACACTATAATTTACTATATGCTGCCTAGGATCTTATGGTGCTTGGCTTTTAACAATCAACAGCAAATCAGTGCAATACTCATACATCAATAAATGTCTTGAAAAATCAGTAATCATCCACTAACTCAAGTTTTCTTCCCCATATTTATTAATTAATAAGTCAATATTTATAACATATACCCGTGGCTATCACGTTGTAGGCATCATTCCAGTTTTACTTTCTCTGCAGCTAGACTGTATTTAAATGAGTTTTCTTAAAGTATTATTGGAAGGAATTAGTATTTATTTTATTGAATTGAGTACCAGTCAAGCAGCTGATTAGTCCATAGCAATTTGTATTGAACTTCCTGTTGTTGAGGCTAATTATTCAAGCAAGTGGAAGATATTCCAACATACTCCTGACTTGATGTGCCTTGTACCTTTTGCCTCCACTGATGCTGTTTGACTTACTGAATTCTTCCAGTGTTCTGTCCTTTTGTTTTAAATTACAGAATCCATGGTCTTGATACTCATGACTTGTCCATGTAGACAAGTCCATGGTTGATAGACTTTAATGTGTCAGTATATTCAGTCTCTGACATGTTGTTGCCGTCACAGTATCTATGTTAATTTTCTGGTCAATGGTCACCAGCAGTTGATGTGGGCTCAGTAAATGTCATGCAAGTATTTGTCAAAAATAGGTGCTTATATATTCTCTTTTGTTGGAGCTAGTCATTGACTGACATTATTGTGAATGTTACCTTCAGTATAAGCTCATGCCAATGAACACTGTAATTTTCAGAGTTCTGACTTGGTGAAGATGAGATCATATGATGAAGCAGCTGATGATGATTGTCCCAGCAAAACTCTTGTGTTTATGATTGGCTGCACCACTATGAAGTCTCTGAGGTATTCCTACCCGGAGGTAGTTTAAATTTTCTCTTCAATGGGAGTTCAGCGAGATCATCTCTCACTGGTCCCCCTCTGTGGTCTCTGCTGCTCTCTGACTCTTCAACCATGTGCTCACCTAGTCTCGGTACTACGGCAATGTGTCCTTCCTTCCCCTCCCCTTCCTTTTCAATCCTGAGGAAGGGCCTCCATCAGCCTTGAACATTTACTGTATATTCCTTTCCACAGCTGCTGCCTGACCTGCTGAGTTCCTCCAGCATTGTGTGTGTGTGTTGCAAAAATTTAAGGAAGCGTGCAAACCCCACTGATTATCATAACTTAGCGAATAAAATATGGTCACAAACTTGGCTGATCTATCTATAGTTGGGATATTTCTGTACTCAAGGAGTCAGCTCTCATAACACTAATCTTGGGTTTTCTGTTCTCATGAGCTTTTAGACCATCTATGTGAGACAAAACAGTCAATTGACATCTTTTACAAACCTACTGATTCCCATGGTTATTTGGACTGTACTTCCCACCCGATCTCCTATAAAAATGCTATTTCCTTTTCTCACTTTCTTCACCTCTGCCACATTTGTTTTCCAAATGCCCTCCTTATTTAAATAATAGTTTCCTTCCCTCTACTATTGACGCTTCACCACATACTGTATCCTCCATTTCCCGTACATCCTTGTTCACCCTACCTTCCCATCAACGTAATATTGATAGAGTCCCTCTTATCCTCATCAGCCTCCACTCCAACATATTATTCCCTGCAACTTCTGCCATCTCCAAAGGGATCCTACCACTAAACATATCTTTACCTCCCCCCTCTCTGTTTCAACAGATATCACTCCCTCCACAATTCCCTCTAGGCACAAATTCCTGCAAGCAGCCTAAGTGCTAAACCTGCCCATTCTTCACCTCCATTCAGGATCACAAAAAGCCATAACAGATGAGGCAACACTTCACTTGCATATCTGCTGGGGGCATCCACTGTATCCAGCGCTCCCGATGCAGCCTCCTCTACACTGGTAAGACCTGTCGTAAATTGGGGGACCGCTTTGTTGAGCAGCTCTATATCATCTGCCACTAGCCAGATTTCCTGGTGGCCAAACACTTTAATTCCAATTCCCATATAGAATGGGTCACGAGCTGATGTGTGACTCCATTTTGCTGATTAAAGCTTCCATTGTTCACCAATTAAAGCAACGGGGGAGATTGAAACACCAAGGCAAATGAAGAAGTTTGGAGATCATTTGGGTGCTTCAGGACTCTGTTGGAGAGGATTTCAGGAAACAGAGGCAGCGTGCACAGACCTCGTGGTGGGCAGGCTGTGGGACGGGGCACAAGCCGATGATTGACACCATTTTGCCAATTAAAGCTTCCATTGTGCACCGATTAAATCAACAACAGACATTAAACAAGGTGCATGTGGAGAGTGAACACTGGTTCCCTGTATTTTGATCACTCTGCTCCCGGAGAGGGGACAGCCTGCTTCTGTACCCGGTGGAGAGTGTTGCCTAGGTTTTCTGTGTTTTGGATGTGGACTTGGATTATAGACTTTTTTCCCAGTCTTATAGTTTTTTATATTGTGATTTTTGCGCAATCTTTCTCGTTTTTTTGGGTGGGGAGAGAGTTTTGGGGTGTTGGTGTGCCTATTCAGTTTTGTTCATTTTTTTATACAGGAGGAGGGATTTGGGGGTTGATGCGCCTATTCTTTTTCATCATGTTTTTGTTCAGGGAGGAGGGATTTGGGGGTTGATGATCATGCTACCTTCCTTTCCTAGTTTCATGGCTACCTGGAGAAGAAGAATTTTAGCGTTGTATACTTTGATAATAAATGAACCTTTGAACCATTCTCTTTCTGACATGTCTTGAGCCATGATGAGGAAACCCTCAGGGTGGAGGAGAATCTACTTTTATTTCGTCTGGATACCCTACAACCTGATGGCGTGAATATCAATTTCTCCTTCTGGTAAACAAATTTCAATTCCCCCTATTCCTCCCTCTGACTTTTTACCTCTTCTCACCTGCCTTTAACTTTCCCCTGGGTCCTCCCCTCCTTCCCTTTCTCCTATGGTCCATTCTCCTCTCCTATCAGATTCTTTCTTCTCACCTTCATAGCCAGCTGGACCTTTCCCACCCACCTGAGTTCAACATCTGGGTAGTCTCTTTCCCCTACCCCCTCTATTTATTCTGGCATCTTCCCTTCCTTCTCAATCCTGATCACACCTGACCTGCTGAGTTCCTCCAGCGTTTTGTATGTGTTCCTTTGGATTTCCAACATCTGCAGACTTTCTCATATTTGCGACCATCTGTGTGAATTAGTTTGTCTCAGCAAAAGTGTTTGAACTCTCAGAGGTGTCTAATGAATTCCAATGCGCTTCCACAAGAAATACGTACTTCATATTTGTCAGACACAGCAAACTGAAGTTACTGATGTCACTGCAGTTTTTGAAACTGTTACTATTGTCCTCAAGAGCATAAAATTGTGATGTACTTTGAGTTTGGGAGACTGTCAAGAAGGTCTCCCAGAGAATGCCTGATTGTCATGCTGATTAAAGACTTTCTTATAAAGATTAGCTTTATTTGTAACGTGTACAAATGAGATCTACTCTTTTGTATAGTTGCAGATGAGGTAGCAGCAGATTGCTGCCCATCTTAGAGAGACAAGAGACTGCAGACAGACAGACAGACATACTTTATTGATCCCGAGGGAAATTGGGTTTCATTACAGCTGCACCAACCAAGAATAGTGAAGAAATATAGCAATATAAAACCATAAATAATTAAATAATAATAAGTTAATCATGCCAAGTGGAAGTAAGTCCAGGACCAGCCTATTGGCTCAGGGTGTCTGACACTCCAAGGGAAGAGTTGTAAAGTTTGATGGCCACAGGCAGGAATGACTTCCTATGCCGCTCAGTGTTACATCTCGGTGGAATGAGTCTCTGGCTGAACCAGTACATTATGGAGTGGATGGGAGTCATTGTCCAAGATGGCATGCAACTTGGACAGCATCCTCTTTTCAGACACCACCGTCATAGAGTCCAGTTCACAACATCACTGGCCTTATGAATGAGTTTGTTGTTTCTGTTGGTGTCTGCTACCTTCAGCCTGCTGCTCCAGCACACAACAGCAAACATGATAGCACCGGCCACCACAGCCTCGTAGAGCATCCTCAGCATCGTCCAGCAGATGTTAAAGGACCTCAGTCTCCTCAGGAAATAGAGACGGCTCTGACCCTTCTTGTAGACAGCTTCAGGGTTTCTTGCAGCCTCCTTCTGTTGCTGGCTGCTTAATTATTCACTGCCATTTATAACCAGATATGGCAGGACTATGGAGCTTTAATTTGATCCATTGGTTATGAGACTGATTTTTTGCTGCTTTTGAGGTTAAGCACTCACAATGTTCTTTATTGCAGATTCACAATGTTGACACTTTATTTTGAGGTATGACATTTGCCGCTCTAGGAATGCCTTCATGATTTCCCCATTGAACCAGGCCTTGACATCAATGGTAGTTTACACAAGCTGGGCTATGAGGCTACAGCTTGTGACAGTATATGTTTTTGCTGCTCCAGATAGTCCACATTTTCTCAAGAATACCCAGGTATGAGCTATAGGATGTGAATTAATCACTGTAGAAGGTGTCCACAGAGTGAAGATGGGTCTTTATCTCCACAAGAACTGAACAGTGGTGCCTGCTACTGATGGTATTATGGATAGGTTAATGAGAAAGAAACCAAATAGGTTTGTACTTTCTCTGGTTTACTCACCACCTGTGATATTCCTAATCTAGTTCACCACTCAGCCAGCTTGATCACTGATAGATCTATTAATCCA
Organism: Hypanus sabinus; assembly: GCF_030144855.1. Lineage (NCBI taxonomy): Eukaryota > Metazoa > Chordata > Chondrichthyes > Myliobatiformes > Dasyatidae > Hypanus > Hypanus sabinus. The sequence continues at coordinate 63,862,391 of NC_082724.1, read as the reverse complement.
TTATTTGTAGTTACTCCTAAGTAGCTCCTCTATTCCTGACCCCTCCGAATCCCAAAAGTGCAGAGTACTTTTTGTGACTTTCTTATTTTCAGTATATCTTCTGAGTATTATTTCACCTGGAGGAACACTGATTCAACAGCAGGATGGCAGATGATATCAGGAGGAATTTTCTTGTGCACTTTGAATCTGTTGACATCAAGTTTTATAGGATATACACACAATGTTGACAACTCCCAGCGTCATTCCCTTCTGTTGTATTTGCCCTGTCAGTGAAACAGGATGTCCCCAGAGATTCTGATGGAGGGGTGTCGCACAATATCTAGAAGATACTATTTGAAAAGGGTGGTTATTTCATGCTCTTGCTTAAACAGTTCTCCCAATTTAGCCACCAAGTCCCAGATGATTACAAGGACAATGTAAGTTCAATTGGCTAAGGAGTAATTTTGCTATGTCAGAATCTGGTATTTACATAAATGCTGGTGGCTGGTCCATATATGGTTAATAACTGATTAATTTGCCATTTCATAGGATCAAAGTCAAAGCCAAAGTAAGTTTATTATCAAAGTATTTTTAGGTCAACCCTGTACTACCTTGAGATTCATTTTCTTGAAGGCAATGAACATTATACAGAAATCAATGTGCAAAAGAAGACAAAAAGTGCACTTTTAAAAAATCCTTATAAATAAGTTTGCAGGCTGTGGAATCAGTTCAGAGTTGAGGTGAATGAAGTTATTCACATTGGTTCAGGAGTTTGACTGATCACCCAGTAGTGTAATAACTGTTCCTGAACCTGGTAATGTGGGACCTAAGGCTTCTGTGCCTCCTACCTGATGGTAAAAACAAGAAGACAACATGGCCTGGATGGTGATGATGGATGCTACTTTCCTACGGCAGCACTCTTTGTAAATGCACTTAATGGTGGGAAAGCCTTTGCACGCGATGGACTGGGCTGTATCCACCACTTTCTATAAAATTCCCATTCTGGGAATTGGTTCTTCCATACCTGCACCCAATTAGGATACTCTCCACTGTGCATCTATAGAAGTTTGTTGAAAGTTTTGGGTGTCATGACAGCTATTACGGTAAACCTGCAGTCACAGGAAGGACATTAGGGTAGCGGATGGTTTTAACAGCATTCCAATAGTTCTGTGGACATCAGTACCAATGACAAGTCTTTTTAAAAATCTAGATTATGAACATAGTTTAATTTATATAGTTGCCATGGTGAAATTTAAACTTATTCTCAACTAGTAATTTCTTGATTACTTGTCTGGTAATATGAAGTGACAGGTTGGGATAAAGAAAGCTAGCATTTAAATTTCCAGCATTTGCAGAATCTTTTGTGTACATCATTTAAACCACAACAAGCTACATGAACACTGAACTAAACCACAAGTTAATTGTTATATAATAACACTACAGTTCAATTGTATGGCAATTATAAACATGGTCACAAAGTGCCAAGGAATCTCAACGAAGTTGTACAACAATACAACTCAGGAGGAGAAGATTACAATCTGAAATGGACGGAAAGCTTAGATCAAGAGAGTGGATGGATTTTAAATAATATCTGCAACAGGGCAAATTCATGTATCTGTAAGATCCACTTACTGATTAATCAAATTAATTCCATACAAAATTAACTTATTACATAGAAAACATATTTCAGTGGAACGCAGCAGGCCAGGCAGCATCTATAGAAAGAAGCACTGTCGACGTTTCGGGATGAGACCCTTCGTCAGGACTAACTGAAAGAAAAGATAGTAAGAGATTTGAAAGTAGGAGGGGGAGGGGGAAATCCAAAATGATAGGAGAAGACAGAAGGGTGAAGCTAAGAGCAGGGCTACAGTGGGAAACTTTGTCACGTGGTGTGAGCAGAATCATCTGCAGCTTAATATAAAAAAGATTAAGGAGCTGGTGGTGGACCTGAGGAGGGCTAAGGCACCGGTGACCCCTGTTTCCATCCAGGGGGTCAGTGTGGACATCGTGGAGGATTACAAATACCTGGGGATACAATTGACAATAAACTGGACTGGTCAAAGAACACTGAGGCTGTCTACAAGAAGGGTCAGAGCCGTCTCTATTTCCTGAGGAGACTAAGGTCCTTTAACATCTGCTGGACGATGCTGAGGATGCTCTACGAGGCTGTGGTGGCCAGTGCTATAATGTTTGCTGTTGTGTGCTGGGGCAGCAGGCTGAGGGTAGCAGACACCGACAGAATCAACAAACTCAATCGTAAGGCCAGTGATGTTGTGGAGGTGGAACGGGACTCTCTGACGGTGGTGTCTGAAAAGAGGATGCTGTCCAAGTTGCATGCTATCTTAGACAATGACTCCCATCCACTCCATAATGTACTGGTTAGGGACAGGAGTACATTCAGCCAGAGACTCATTCCACCGAGATGTAACACTGAGCGTCATAGGAAGTCATTCCTGCCTGTGGCCATCAAACTTCACAACTCCTCCCTCGGAGTGTCAGACACTCTGAGCCAATAGGCTGGTCCTGGACTTATTTCCATTTGGCATGATTAACATTATTATTTAATTATTTATGGTTTTATATTGCTATGTTTCTTCACTATTCTTGGTTGGTGCGGCTGTAACGAAATCCAATTTCCCTCGGGATCAATAAAGTATGTTTGTCTGTCTGAAAGGCGATTGGTAAAAGGGATACAGAGCTGGAGAAAGGAAAGGATCATGGGACGGGAGGCATAGGGAGAAAGAAAGGGGGAGGGGAGCACCAGAGAGAGATGAAGAACAGGCAAAGAGTGATGGGCAGAGAGAGAAAAAAAACAAGGGGATGGAAAATAAATAAATCAGGGATGGAGTAAGAAGGGGAGGAGGGGTATTAACGGAAGTTAGAGAAGTCAATGTTCATGCCATCAGGTTGGAGGCTACCCAGACGGAATATAAGGTGTTGTTCCTCCAACCTGAGTGCGGTTTCATCTTGACAGTAGAGGAGGCCATGGATAGACATATCAGAATGGGAATGGGACATGGAGGTTTCCGGTGATGTCATCATCGAGAATGGCAGCTTAAGTCACTCGCTCCTCCGGAAAAATGCATATTAAGCCCCGTTAACCCATCAAATATAGTATTTTTCAAAAATATTTGCACTGAAAAGAGGGGCAAGAATGGGGATAAAAGAACGGAAATTAAAAAAAGCGACACTGCGGAGCCTGTGGCAGAGAGGAGTGCAGCGAGCAGCTCTCCTACCTGACCACATGCTAGCGAGGCGGATGCTCAGTCTCGTTCAGGTGAAGCGGCGAATATGATTGAAATTCTGAAAGTGATAAGGGGGTTCTAGAAAGATATAAAGCAGCAGCAGCATAATATTAAGTCAGAGCTCGCTAATGTCAATCAAAAAATAGCAGTGGCAGAGACTCGAATTCAGAAGATGGAAGATCACGTTCAAAATGTGGAACGGATACTGAGTAAGACAATAAAAATATTAAATCAAGAAGGTAAACTGCTTGATGTGGAGGGAAGATCATGGCGGAAAAATATCAGAATACACAACTTTCCCGAAGGAGCGGAGGGCTTGTCTATGACGGAGTTTGTTGCAAAGTTGCTGCGGGACATGCTGAAGCTTCCCTCGACTATGGAGCTGGAAATTGAGAGAGCACATCGTGCATTCGTCCCGAAGCCTACCTGAGGTAGAGCAGATAAGCCACGCTCAATAGTAATTAAATTCCTTCGGTACAGTACCAAGGCGGAGATTCTACAAAGGGCCTGGGGTAAGAAGAGGGTGTTTTTAGACGATAAATTAATGTATTTCGACCAAGATTACCACCTCCCCGTGGTCATGCAGAAACATAAAGAATACTCTGAAGTAAAGCGAACACTAAAGCAAGAAAGGATTAGATTTTAAACTCCACACCCTGCTAAACTTCGGGTGTCTTATGAAGACGGGACGCAGTTGTACCAGACAGTGGAAAAGGTGACTACAGACATGAAGGCTAGAGGGTTGCCCGTCAGCGTGATCAAACCGAGGGAAAGCCTGGGAATTATCCCGCTCCGCTTGGGAAATATTGCGAGAATCGAGAAGGTAGGAGACGGGAGACTGAGAGAAGTATATCAGGAAGAAACCAGGAGTTTTCCAAAGACAGCCCTCACCCCCTCCAGAAGAGCCATAAGGTTTGGCTAACTTTAAAAATGTTGAGAAGCTAAATGGAAGCAAAAGTAGATGGTGATATATCTATCTCGAAAAATTCTTATTATAATGCAGATTTTATATTACTTGGTTGTTATTCTTTATTCGCTCATTTGCTCCTTTTCCCCCACCAAAAAGAGAATATATATATACGTGCATAGGTGTGTATGTGTGTGTATATATATATATATATATATATATATATGTATGTACACAGGGAAATCTTTTCTGTGTAATGGATTTGTTCACTGATTTTTATGAATACTGCAATGGGGGCCCTCAACTCACAAGTAGGAGGGGTTATCCCCCACAGCTAGACATTTCCTCTAGCTCAACGCAGGGTCATCTACTAGAGACCTCAGCCTTGGAAACACAAGTTTGTTGCCATTTTTGTTATTATTTGCATTTCTTGGTTCTTATTTGTTCAGGGAGTAGATTGATTAAGTTTTATCCTGCTAATTTCAATGATACATTGACAGATAAATACAGATGGCTAAGGATAAAGTAAAATTCATTACTTTTAATGTCAATGGGCTGTTAAATCCAATCAAACGTAATAGAATTTTATCCAAAATGAGAAAGGAACAAGCCCATGTAGTATACTTACAGGAAACTCATTTAAGTGTTAATGAGCATAGAAAACTAAAGGGAATGGGCTTCACTAATTTGTTTTCTCCTCATATAAATCAGGACATAGGAGACAAGTTGCTATTCTTATATCAAGTAAGCTAAATTTTGAAAAATTATTCAAAATGGGAGATAAGGAGGGCAGACATATTCTGGTAAGGGAAAATACAGATGGAAATTCAGTTACTCTATTGAATATATATGCACCCCCGGGAAGTGATATTGGTTTCTTTCAGAAATTACTGATATTATGGTAGCGGAAGCAGAAGGTCTCCTGATATGTGGGGGAGATTTAAATTTACAATTACAACCAAACTTAGACTCTTCCAATAGAAAAACCTATGAAACAAAATCCTTACATAAGAAAGTTAATACAGTTTTTGAGGATGTATTAACATTGATATATGGAGGGACCTTTTCTCCGACAGAAGGGATTACATTCATTATTCTGCTCCCCATTCTGTATATACAAGAATAGACTATTTCATAATGTTTGGAAAAGACAAAGACAAAATAAACACCTGTGGAATTGGGACAATAGATGTAAGTGACCATGCACCTATATATTTATCTGTTGATTTTGACCTACAACCAAAGAATACTATTTGGAAACTAAATTCAAGTCTACTCAATGATTTGTACTTTAAGGAACAAATTAAAAAGAAATTGGTCTCTACTAAGAATTCAATGATAATGGAGAGGTTTCACCTCCCATTTTATGGGATACTCAGAAGGCTGTCTTAAGAGGGAAAATTATAGTGATATCATATAAGAAAAAAAATGGAATAAAACATTAGAGGAATTACAAAACAGGCTGAAGGAACTAGAGAAAAAACACAAATTGAATTTGGCACAGGATACATTAGGGGAAATTAAAAGCATTAGGAATTAAATTAATAGTTTGGCTATGCAAGAAATCAGGAAAAAATTTAATGTTTCTGAAACAGAAACATTATGAATGTGGATCAAAATCTAGGAAAATACTGGCCTGGAAACTGAAGAAAAAGATAGCAGAAAATACAATTCACAGAATTAGGGACCCAAGAACAAAAATGATAAAAAATAAGCTAAGTGAAATTCAAGAAGCTTTTGAAGTGTTTTACAAAACTCTATATTCCAAAGTTCCAGGGGGAAGCATAACCCAAATTGACACCTTCTTGAATTCTCTAGAGTTACCCACTTTAAGTGAAGAACAAAATAGAACAATGACTGCTGACATAACTGAAGTTGAATTAAAAGCTTCAATTAGTAGGCTTAAATTAAGCAAGTCACCAGGAGCAGATGGGTATACGGCAGAGTGGTACAAAGAATTTAAAGATGAGTTAATTCCTGTTTTACTCCCCACACCAAACTGGGCTCTAAAAAAAAGGCACAAATGCCACCCAGTTGGAAGGAAGCGATAATCTAGGCTATACTGAAAGAAGGCAAGGATAAAATGGAATGCGGGTTATTTAGACCAACATCCATTCTTAATGTAGATTATAGATTGTTTACCTCCGAAATGGCCAAACGATTAGAGGAGTTTCTACCCATACTGATACGTAACGATCAGACAGGTTTTATACAACAACGCCAAACACAAGACAATATACGAAGGACATTTCACATTATGGATCATATACAAAAAAATAAAATCGAAGCAATAGTGATAGGCGTGGACGCTGAAAAGGCATTTGAATCAGTTAATTGGAATTTTCTTTACAGAGTTTTACAGAGAGGTTCCCAAGACACAATTATTAAAACTATACAGACAGTATATGACAACACTACCGCAAGGATTAAAATCAATGGATATTTATCAAATAGTCTTCCCCTAGAAAGTGGCACAAGACAGGGTTGTGCATGGTCACCGCTACTCTTCACATTATATCTGGAACCATTAGCTCAATACATCAGACAAAATGAAGATATCAGGGGAATTACTATTAAAGGGACAGAGCATAAATTGGCCTGTTACGCTGATGACATTTTGATCTATCTAGGGCAACCAACATACTCTTTACCTAAATTGATGCAATCCTTTGAACAATATGGTCCATTATCAGGATACAAGATCAACATAAATAAAACCCAATTACTTTCACATAGCTATAGCCCACCAAGAGAAATTGAAAGTAGATATCCCTGGGCATGGCAAACAGAGTCTTTCAAATATTTGGGCATTATTATGCCAAAAGATTTGGCAAAATTATCAGAATGTAATTATCAACCTTTATATAAAAAATTAAAGAAGATATGGCAAGATGGAACCTGATTCCTTTTTTCAGTCTCAGTTCAAGGATTGAGTCTATTAAAATGAATATGCTGCCAAGACTGTTATATCTCTTTCAGACCCTACCAATAGAGATTAATCAAAATCAATTCAATGAATGGTACAAGATGTTATCAAGGTATATTTGACAGGGTGAAAGGCCTAGAGTTTGTCTCAAAACTTTGCCATTAGCAAAGGAAAAGGGGGGGATGGGGCCTACCTTCTCTTAGAAATTATTATTTTGCAGCACAGTTGAGAGCTGTGATATGTTGGTGCAACCCATCATATGACGCTCAATGGAAAAACATTGAGGAGCGGGTACTTCCCATCCCATACAAGCAATTTTGGCGGATAACAACTTGCGAAGTTACATAAATACTATTGATAACCCATGGATGAAATTGACTCTTAAAATATAGAAAACTACTATAAAAGAATATAATCTAGAGGGAGATATTGCAATTCTTTAATGGTGTGCATATGACTCGGATTTTACGCCGAATAAACTGGATGTTAGATTTAAGGACTGGACAGCTAAAGGAATAACAGTTCCTTGCAACTTAATGAAAGAAGGAACACCATTCAGTTTTGAAATGCTTAAAGAGATACACTTATTAGAAAAACAAGATTTTTATCAGTATTTACTGATGTGACAATATGTTAATAGGACGCTTAAAAATGTAACCAAGGCAAGTACATGCTTGATAGAGCTGTTTAGAAAAGCGTATAATTAAGATAATGGTAGTAGAAGCATTTCAAGCATGTATAAGGAGCTGTCAAATCTTAAAACACATTCAACTTCATACATTAAAATAAACTGGGAGAAGGAAGGAGGGATAATTATATCTGAGGAAGAATGAACAATAATATGGAGATATCAATGGAAGTGTACCAGTTCACAGAAATGGAGGGAGTTTGGATGGAAAAACTTGATAATGTAGCGGTGTGCTACACGCAGCGCTAAAATTACGACACGGAGTCGGTAACTGCAGTCGAAGGAAAAAACTTTATTCGAAAACCTCAGCCTCGCTTTTAAGCCTCCCTCAACCTGCCCCCCGTGGCGCAGAGGCTCCAAAGCTCTGTGCTCGCAAACCCCCGTAGGCTATCTAATTGTGAGCTGGTTTGGACGTGTCAGGAAATGGGTCGCCACAATATTTTATTACACCCTCTCAGAAATCCCATTATGATAGTAACCTCACTGTTTGCTGGAAAAATTGTGGAAATCAAAATGCAAATCATTATCATATATTTTTGGACATGCCCTGTTATCAAAAACTATTGGAGGGAGATACACAATGCCCTACAAGACATCTTTAAATGTGAAATACCCTTAGAGACCATATATTTTGGATATATACTTCAAGAATGGTTGAAAAGTGATAAATATTTAATGAATATACTGTTGGTGGCTGGTAAAAAGACTCTTACTAGGAAATGGTTATCACAGGAGAGTCCAACTTTAAATATATGGATGGAAATTACAATGGACATTTACAAAATGGAGAAGATAACAGCATCTGTTAATCATAAGCTGTAACAATTTGATTCATATTGGGAAAAATGGTTTAACTACATAATGCCTCATAGGCCTGATCTTATTCTCACAAATCAATATGTTATAAAAAAAAAGATCACTCCCTACTTGTACATTGTTTTTTCCTTTTGCTTGTTTTTTCTTTTTGCTCTTTTCTATAAGTGTATACCTCAGATAAATACTTTGTGGAGATTTGTGATATATATGATTGTATGATATATATGTACAATGTCTGAAACACATCTTATGGAAATGTTTATTTGATGATGAACTTCAATAAAAAAAAATTACAGAAAAAAAGGAATTGGGCGTGGAATTAAAATGTGTGGCCACTGGGAGATCCTGTTTTCTCTGGCAGACAGAATGCCATATTTACTTCTTTTTAACTGGTTTTGAATTTTGATGATCTATAGACTGTAATTATCTTTCTTTCAAATCTTTTCTGCTAAATTTTCATTATTTGGTAAGAAAGGATCAAAAAATTAGATTGTCAACTTTTTTTCATGTATGTGATTGAATATTCATCGCAGTGTGCTGAAAACTGATTAGAAGTGATTTCTTACGTGAACACTAAATGAAGAACTATAGGTATAAAGGAAGACATAAATTCTTCCTATCTTTATGCCTTTCAAACTATTTTCTACTCCCTTCATTGCTGAAGAGAGAAATAAAGCTAGAACAAAATGAGTTGGCTGCAAGCATCTCTGTCCAGATGAGAGTGCATCTGGAACAGAGTAAACAGTGTAAACACGTCTGGTGTCCTGAACTGAGTATGGATATGTTTGTGAAAGTGCAGCAGTGGTTCACCAGGTCAACTATCAGAATAGCATGTGTCATATGAAGAAAAATTAAGTATACTGTGTCATAGAAGTTACTTCTCACTTACAAGGTCTCTGGATGGTGGACGAAGCAAACAGGCCAAACAGCCTATTCCTGCTTCCACATCTGATGTTCTCTACTGACCTTTTTCCCAGTCAGGCAATAAAATCATGAATAGGGAACACAACAGGTATCTGGATCAGCAACTACATACAGTTGTGACAAAAGAATATTTGATATTTTGTATATCATTAATCTCATTAGCCCAGGATTCCTTAAGATGACTGCAAAGTTCGGGATATTGCTTCTGCAGAGAAATTTAATACTGATCAACAAACTGCATTGGGGATTTGTTCTACTGTTTAGACCATACAGGATAACACTGAGGGCATATTTATCCAACAAATCATTGGGAAGGGTCAAAGAAAAACTTTTTCAATGTTAAGTGATAATCGTTAAAAATGTAATTATCTTTAAATATGTCCCAAAGTATTCATCAGAATACCTCTGTCACCTTAAGCCGGACTAAATTCTGAGCAATCATTATAACTATTTCCCTCCCCTTCTACTCTTCTTCTATTCCTCACTCTAGCCTCTTACCTCTTCATAGCTGTCTATCACCTCCCCCTGGTACCCCTCCTCCTTCTCTTTCTCATATCGTCCACTCTCCTCTCCTATCAGATTCTTTCATCTCAGTTTACCTTTCCCACCTATCTGGTGTCACTTTCTCACTATCCTTCTTCCCCTCCTCCCACCTTTTTATTCTGGAGTCTTCCCCCTTCCTTTTCAGTTCTGAAGAAGGGTCTCAGCTTGAAGCTTTGACTGTTTATTCATTTCCATAGATGCCGCCTGAGCTACTGAGTTCCTCCAGCATTGTGTGTGTGTTGCTTTGGATTTCCAGCATCTGCAGAATTTCTTGTGATACTCACAACATTGCTGGAAGGTATTTCAAATTTATTTTTGGTTGATATTTCTTATACTTTCTTAAAAAATATTCATGTTTATTTTCCTTTCAAACTATTGTGTAACAACATGAAGGAATACCAAAATAAAATCTTCACACCTGCTGTTAGGATCAAAAGTCTACAGTTTCAGATTAGCACTTCTCTATAATTTCAGTTTCTATAAAGTTACAGATTAGCACTTCCTGCCATAATTTTAGAAATATGCTGACTACTCCACTTGTTCAACATTTCCTCTTTCCCTCTTTCCAACCTCTTACAACCATTGCATTACATTGTTAACTGAGCTAAATTAGGGAAAGTCCTTGAAATGGATTCAAATCTAAATTCAAGCAATAATCAACAATAATTTGTCCGCATCAACTTTAGGTAAGGCATTCTAGCCATAAAATATATTTAGAGTTTACATTACATACCTGTGTGGTACTCTGTTGTATATTATGCCTGCTGGACAGGTGCTAATAAATTAAAGGGAACAAAATTAGTAAGATGTATAACAAAAGCAACAATTTGTGTTTCTAACCATATTTGAATATGATTCTTAAAATTATAACATATTCCTATAGAAAATTGAATTTTATCCAAAATGCCAAATTATACCCAAATATTTGATCATAATAGTATGAGTATTACAAAATTTCACATTTGAATTGCACAATAATCTTAAAGAAAGAAAAAGTATAAAGTAAAAGGTTCTTTATGTTCCTAGTTCATACCTTTTCTTCATTTATCATACTAGCAAATGTAAAAAAACATGCATAACAAGAAGCCTTGTCATTCTCCCACATAAAATAAATTTGCATTCATCTTAATATTGATATTATTCCCTGTAGACGAACAGAGGTAGACTTTATTTTCCTTTCATCTTTAGATCTTTCCCAAACACTAACAAACCTCTGCTTTGGAGAAGATTACAACAAGAACAATTCCAAATGTGCAATATATTCAATGTCTCAAAATAACATTAAAATATTTCTTTGGTGAGATGGTCCATCCCAGGACCAAGTGCCTGCCGTGAACACATGACTTGCTCATTTTTCTTAATAGATGTATATAATGTCAGGAAATCAATAGAGCTTTGAAGTGTGAAGTGTGCAGGGATCCAATTGGAAACCAAAGTTTGATCTAATTGAATAGCACAGCACACTAGAATGACAATCTAGTCCATTGTTTCAATTGTTTTAATTCTTGATATTTTAAGTAGCGTAAATAGCAATTTCAGGTCTTTAACACTTGCAAGAATAGAATGACAGACCAAACACCAACTAGTAGTAGAGGGAAAGAGTAGTGTGTTACAATGTCATTGGGAGCATATCTAATTAAGTCCTACCTTGAAGGGTATATTATAATTAGGGGTTCAACTTAAAATATTCCTCTACCTCAAGATAAATTTTAAGACTGCACTTTGAACTAAAGCTCCAAAAGATGGTAGCATTGGGAGAAGTAGAAAAAAACCCAAAAAAGAACATTCAAATACAACTTTTAATGTCAAAATGGTTTAATTTCTGGAAAAGCCATTTTTGCTCAGTGTTGGGGCTCAGACACAATGAGGAATGTGCATTCTATTCAGTTTGACTTTATTAATATGACAGAACATGAGCAGGATCAACTTTATCCCTCAAAGGTAGCATAGGGGTATGCGCGATGCTAATACAACAATGTAAATGGCATTCCCCATTAAGAGAATCTACCCTAACTTCCTGGATCCAACAGATAACCCCTTATGGGAACATCATCCTCAACCTGAGAGACTGCATGACTACTACTAGAGAATGGTAGGAGGGGCAACAAGAATGATAGATCAGATTATTAGATTTACTGCCTGGGGGAAGAAACTTTTAAAATGGCATGAAGGTTTTGCTAATAGCCCTATAGTACTTTCCTTCTATATTTTCCAGAAAATATTGTTATAGTCTTGAAAATACAGTTATTTGCCATTTTCACTCTGGCCTGCTCCAAGTGGCTTGGTAAAACTTTAAAGCTATACACAATTCATGGGCAGTAGCAAGAGCTCCCAGGATCTTGACAAATACCTTTATTTTCAAACAATAAGATTAAAAGCTTTTTACAGGTTGATTATCTCATTTGTTGTTCATAGGATATTGCTATTTGCAAAATAGGCACTTCATTGTTCAAAGGAAACAACAGCCATTTTCAAATATAAAGAACAGTCCAATGATGTTCTTGTACGACAAGGTACATTCAAAACTTTTCATATGCTTCCCTGATTCTCTTAAAAATGGAGTAACATTTTCCATTAGTTCAAAAATATAACTTGCTAAGAGTGTAAATTAGACAGCAAAATTTAATGATGATTGCTTATTCCAATGAAAGTTAAGTCATTAGTGCAAGACCTACTGCAGTTTACTGTTGATACCTTCGTGAAAGGCTTTGTAATTTGACCTGACGGTTAGATGTGTTTTCATTAACCTTTTGAACTCTGACTGCTACTGGTGCCAGTGCTCACAAAGAACAGGATGGAAAATAATCTCTCATGAACAAGCACAAAAAGTTGAGAGGCCCATGTGCACAGCAAGTCACTTCAGAATTCCAAATGCATGTATTTCAATTGCATGAAAACAAATATTAGAAATGGAACTCAATTGTACACACAATAACACTGCATTTTCGCCATATGAAATTGAATACTTATCACATTCTCCAGTATTTCTTAAGTAAAACTCTGGATCTTTGACATCAGCTTTATATTGTCCATATAATACAGATCAAAAGCCAACAAATGACAGCACATATGTGTTTGCATCTCTGGTCCCTTAAGACTCTTGAAGTGTTAGGATTTGACATGAGATTACCTCATTAATGAAAGAGACTGATAATACACAACTTCTTTCTTCTCAAGGTATTGCCAAAGCCCAAATGAATTTCTCTACAATGCATTTGTTTTTGATGAAACAGATACGTTTATAATAATAATTACTTATAATTATATAACTACTTATAATAATAAAGCACACAGGTCACTTCTTCCCTTGCTATGCAACACTATCTGAAAGAGATCCATGACTGTTTCAAAACTGGCTTGATTATATGTTAGGATATTCCAGGATCAGTGCTTAGCCCTCTATTGTTTGTGATGAGAATGCAGGTGGGCAGATTAGTAAATTTGCAAAGAACACAAAAATTAGGATTGTTGACAGTGAGGAAAGTCTTTAAAGGATTCAGTGGACCAATTGGAAATATGTGTAGATATACGGCAGATGAAGCTAAATCCAGACCAGTATGATGTCATAGGTAGGCCTCAGCTAAGTACACTTTGCTTAAGTGTTTTCCTCCAGAAAAGTTTGTAAATATATCCTCTATCAAACAAGAGAATATCTGCAGATGCTGGAAATCCAAGCAACACACACATACACAAAATGCTGGAGAAACTCAGCAGGTCAGGCAGGCAGCATATATGGAAAAGAGTATAGTTGATGTTTCTAGCCGAGACCCTTCATCAGGACTGAAGAAAAAAAATGAGGATTCAGAGTTAGAGGGTGGTGTGAAAGGAGGAAGAAGCACAAGGTGCTAGGTCAAATTGGGAAGAGTGGGGAGAGCTGGGAATTTGATTGATGAAAGAGATTCAGGGCTAGAGAAGGAGGAATCTGAAAAAAGAGGACAGAACGCCATGGAGGAAAGAAAAGGGGGAGGAGCACCAGAAGGAAGTGATGGGCAGGTATAGAAATAAGGTGAGAGAGGCAAAAAGGAATGAAGAATGGTAAAGTGGGGAGAGAGGCATTACCAGAAGTTTGAGAAGTTGATGTTTATGTCATCAGGTTGGAGGCTACCCAGACAGAATATAAGGTGTTGCTCCTCTAACCTGAATGTGGCCTCATCACGACAGTAGAGGAGGCCATGGACTGACATGTTAGAATAGGAATGAAAAGTGGAATGAAGTTATGTCTTAGTTTGGAGAAAATTAGAAGTCGAACCTTTGAATCTAAGTTTGATTTTGAGAAAAGATGGGGTTCATTTGCTCGTTATTACCATTTGAGTTAATTGATAGATTTTCTCCACAATCTAATTGTAAATTTTGGTATAATTTTTTTTTGCTGGCGGTTTGGTGTTTATCTTTAGAAGCTTCTTGTACGACGCATGGCTCCGGGGTTGAACACCCAATGGGTCTTTTTCTTTCCTCACTGTTTTCTTGCTTTAGCAGGGTTTTTTTTCTTTTCTTCTCTTTTTTTGTGTCACCAAATTCTTCAATCTTTAATATTGTTTTTTTTTCTCTTTTGAGACATTGTAAGTGTTACTTTGATGTACTCTTGTATTTTAGATAATAATAATAATAAAAAGATTTGAAAAGAAAAGTGGATTGAAAATGGGTAGCCACTGGGCGATCCCACTTTTTCTTGCAGATGGAGTGTAAGTGCTCAAGAAAGCAGTATCTCAATCTATATCGGGTCTCACCAATATACAGGAGGCCACACCAGGAGCACCGGATACAATAGATGACCCCAACAGACTCACATGTGAAGAGTTGCCTCACCTGGAAGGACTGTTTGGGACCCTGAATGTTAATGAGGAAGGGGGTGTAGCTTTTGTTTCACTTGCAAGGATAAGTGCTGGAGGAGGTTAATGGGGAGGGACGAATGGACAAGGGAGTAGCATAGGGAGTGATCCCTGCAGAAAGTGGGAGTGGGGGGGAGGGAGGGAAAGATGTGCTTGGTGGTGAGATCCTGTTGGAAATGGTGGAAGTTACGGAGAATTATGTGCTGGATGCAGAGGCTGGTGAGGTGGTAGATGAGGACAAGAGGAACCCTACCCCGGTGGGTGGCAGGAGGATAGGGTGAAGGCAGATGTGTGTAAAATGGAAGAGATGCAGGGTTGAAAGCAGCATTGATGGTGGAGGAAGGGAAGCCCCTTTCTTTTAAAAAGGACAGCTCCTTCGTTCTGGAATGTAAAGCCTCAACCTGAAAGCAGATGCGGCAGAGGTGGAAAATTGAGCGAAGGGGATGGCATTTTTACTAGTAACAGGGTGGGAACAGGTATAGTCCAGGTAGCTGTGAGAGTGAATGGATTTATAATAGACAATAGTAGATAAGATGTCTCCAGAGATAGAGACAGAGAGGTCCAAGGGGAGGGAGGTGTTGGAAATGGACCAGGTAAATTTGATGGCAGGGTGGAAGTTGGAGGCAAAGCTGATGCAGTTGACAAGCTCCACATGGGTGCATGAAGCAGCACCAATGCAGTTGTTGAAGTAGTGCAGGAAAAGTTGGGGAGTAACAACAGTTTAGGCTTGGAACATTGACTGTTCCACATAGCTGACAAAAAGGCAGGCATAGCTAGGACCCATGTAAATACCCACAGCCATACCATTTGCTTAAAGGAAGTGGGAGGAGCCAAAGGAGAAATTATTGAAAGTGAGAACAAGTTCTGCCAAACTGAGGAGAGTGGAGGGGAATTAGTTTGGTCTGGTGTTCAGAAAGAAACTGAGAGCTTTAAGGCCTTCCTGGTGGGGAATGGAGGTGTACAGGGATTGGACATCTTTGGTGACAATAAGATGCTTCGGACCAAAGAACTTGAAATCATTTAAAAGATCAAGAGCGTGTGAAATGTCATAGATGTAGGTAGGAAGGGACTAAACGGGGGGGGGGAGGAGGGATAAAACTGAGTCAAAGAATGTAGATATGAGTTCAGTGGAGCAGGAACAAGCAGAAGCAATGGGTCTATATGGACAGGCAGGTTTGTGGATCTTGGGTAGGAGTTAGAAATGGGAGGAGCGGAGTGAAGGAACTATGAGCATGGTAGCAGTGGATGGGGGAACCCCAGATTTAATAAGGTCTGTAATCATGAGGGAGACAATGGCCTGGTACTGATTAGTGGGATCCTGTTCAAGAGGTAAATAAAAGGAGATATCTGACAGTTGTCAGCAAGGTAGAGGTCAGTGCATGAGACTACTACAGCATTCCCCTCATCTTCCGGTTTGATGGTGAGATTAGGATTAGTGTGGAAAGAGAGAAGAGCAAAGTATTCAGAAGGAATAAGTTGGAAATGGAGAGAGGAGTAGTGAAGTTGAGATGGTTGATGTCCTGTCACCAATTGGCATTGAAAAGATCCAGAGCAGGAACAAGACTAGAGTGGGGAGTCCAAGAAGAAGGGGGGAGTTGAAGACGGGAGAAGGGGTCATTGGTGCAGGGTGGAGAGTCCTTGTCAAAGAAGTAGGAATGGAGAAGGATGCGGCAGAAGAAGAGCTCAGTGTCATGGCAGGTGCGGAACTTGCTAAGGTGTGGGTGCAGGGGAACAAAGGTGAGGCCCTTACTGAGGACAGAATGTTCTGCCTCAGAGAGGGGAAGGTCAGAGGAGATGGTGAAAATCTGGCAAGGAAGAGAGCTGAGATCGTGGAGGAAGGGAGTAGGTAGTGTCAGAGGAGAGGGAAGGTTTGGGGTGTTCAGGGAAGGTACGGTGAGGAGGAGAAGGAGTCTCTGAGGACCCAAGAGCTGGTGGCAGGACCTGAAAGATACGGGATGGCAGAGTGGTGGTGAGATGGAGAGATAGGGTTTCTAACAACAGCATATGAAAACCCGGTCTGGAGGTGCTGTTGGTCAAGGCTGGAGTTGGAGTTGGAGGTTGTGCAATTGACACTTTGAAGGTGTCCAAAGTTGTTGGAACCCATATTGATGGTGGTGGAGTGCAGGTTTTGAATCTGTATCCTAGGCAAAGGTTTTGAACTACTTTCGGTATTGGGTTGATGGTGACCTCAAAAGCACCACAGATCCTGAGAGACCCATTCTTCTTTGCTACAGGAACCTGTGATGTTGCCCTTTGTCTCCACTCAACCTTGGAGAAAATTCTTTCAGCCTCCATGCGATCTAGCTCACTGGCTACTTTGTCATGGACGGTATAAGGAACTGGGTAGATTTTGCAAAACATGGGTGCAGCATCTTAGTTTACTACACCATTTTACCCTTGATACGCTTGAGTTTTCCAAAGCCATTCTTGAACACTGTTGTGGCTTCATCCAATATCTTTCTTAATTCACTTTCAGTTGACTCTATTACAGGGGATGTGGTATGCAAACGGTGGATGGATCTCCAATCAAGTTATAGTTGTCTCAGCCAATCACAACCCCACAATGTTGGTCCTCTTGTTTTTACCACATACAAGCCCAATATGGCTTGTTGGTTGTTGTGTTTCACTGTTACAAATGTCATTCCCATAGCAGTTAACTTTTCTTCAGTTTAAGTTCTTGGTTGGGTATCTACAGGCTTAATTTCAGTATCTTTGAAATGCCTTCAAACTAATTTTGGGGAATGAGTGAAACATCCAAGCTAGTTTCCAATTTCATTTTAATTAATTATCTGTTCATTTCTAGTGCGAGTCATGTTGCTTGCCTCCTGTTAGTTTCCACATTGTAAATCTCAAGACTACCAGTGCTGTGTCATTGCATCATTATCCGATTTTTGATCAACAGCATGCAGATTAGTGCTTTTTTTGAAACTGCAACTTGATTTTTCTCTTCACTGTGCAGTCCATTCATTTTTGTCTGTCTGACATGCTCTTTGTATGTGTTCTACTTTGTTGCATTTACTGCAAGTTTCACCTTTAAACCTTTTGGGATGAGACATTTGGGAGGAGCTAAAGATGGCACCAGAGGTTTTTGCAAACCTGGGTAACTTCTTCCAGTTCATCTGTGAAACAATTTTTCTCTTTTTTTCTTTTTCAAGGTGAACGGGGTTCTGTTGGAGCCTGTGATCTACAGCTGCAGCTCAAACTACGATTCTTCATGGAAGGTGAGTTCTCACGGCCTGGTGTTTTGCTATCTTCAGTTGTAGACTGAAAGACTGCTTTCGGAGTGCAGCCTTGTGGAGCAATCTCTCTCTCTTTCTCTCCCTCGCTGGTCTGAGATGTCGAAGTGCTGGGATGGGTAGTAGTTTTTGATGAACTCTAGATAATGGTGTTTAGGGGCTTTGCTATTGCTTGCATGGTGGGTGGTGGGAGGTTGATGATTTTGTTGGAGCAAGTGGGAGGAGGGAGGGGGTGGGTTAGTGCTTTTGCTGCTGCTTGTGCTTGGGGTAGGGGGAGGGGACTTTGTGGTTCTAAGGTTTTTTTTCTCTGTTTCATGGATGTCTGCGAAGAGTAAGGAATTCAGGTTATATAATGTATACATTCTCAGTTATTAAATTAAAGCATTGAACCTGCATTGGTCTGATGTGTGCGAGCCCCCACCACAATTGTAACACAATTTGTTTGGCCAGTCTGCTTTCTGTTTAGACACTGTGATTTTATTCATGATCACACTTTCATTCCTGATTGCAATTCAATTGCATGTCTGTCCATGGTTTCCATTGCTCTTTTAAATCTAAGTTGTGCTTCATTTAGGAGCCATTTTTGAATGCTTTCTTGTAAGATTTCACAAACTAAACAATCTCTCAGTGCATCATTAAGCCCATTATAAACAGATGATGCTCAATTTCTTCAATTCAGCCGCATTTGCAAAAATGGACTCCCCTTCCTTTTCATTCCGTTTATGAAACCTAAAATGTTCTGCAATGAACAATGGTTTTGGTTCTAAATGTTCCTGCATTACATTCACAGTACCAGCAAAGCTCATTTTAGTTGATTTGGTTAGAGCAGTCAATCTTCTAAGCAAACAGTATGCCTTTAAGTGCAAAACTGGCTCTTGCTTCTCACTGGCTATTTCACTTGCTTCAAAATACTGCTCAAATCTTTTATCTTTTGTGCAAATGAACATGCCATTTCTTTCCGATGTAGCCAGCCATTCCTGTTTTTTAAAAAATGTACTTATTATTATCACCAGGTACTCACCATTTATGAACCTGTGAATTTGTCCATTTTCACCCATATTAAAAAAAATTAATGCTTCTGTCCCTTCCCGAAGAAATATGCGCTGTGCTGCTTTTTTTTTTACTCAATCGTTTCTTGCTGCCCTTTTTTTTAAACTCAAATGCCCCATAGTGTTTCAACAGGTAGATGTTCATCTCAGGTTTGTTTAAAACTTCCTCATTGTTTCTCAATAATAATTGTCATGTTCTGGAACTCCGAAACATAAAACTAATTAAAATAAAAACACGGAGCAGGGAATAATGTGTCTTAGTTTCATTTTTAGTTTAGCAAGAAGCACAGGTATGACATGGTGGCATGATGACATATGCTATTCATGTATAACCATATAACCATATAACAATTACAGCACAGAATCTGGCCATCTTGGCCCTTCTAGTCCATGCTGAACACTTACACACCTAGTCCCACTGACCTACACTCAGCCCATTACCCTCCATTCCTTTCCTGTCCATATACCTATCCAATTTTACTTTAAATGACAAAACTGAACCTGCCTCTACCACTTCTACTGGAAGCTCATGCCACACAGCTACCACTCTCTGACTAAAGAAATTCCCCCTTGTGTTACCCTTAAACTTTTGCCCCCTAACTCTCAACTCATGTCCTCTTGTTTGAATCTCCCCTACTCTCAATGGAAAAAGCCTATCCATGTCAACTCTATCTATCCCCCACATAATTTTAAATACCTCTATCAAGTCCCCCCTCAACCTTCTATGCTCAAAAGAATAAAGCCCTAACTTGTTCAACCTTTCTCTGTAACTTAGGTGCTGAAACCCAGGTAACATTCTGGTAAATCTTCTCTGTATTCTCTCTATTTTGTTGACATCTTTCCTATAATTCGGTGACCAGAACTATACACAATACTCCAAATTTGGCCTTACCAATGCCTTGTACAATTTTAACATTACATCCCAACTCCTATACTCAATGCTCTGATTTATAAAGGCCAACACACCAAAAGCTTTCTTCACCACCCTATCCACATGAGATTCCACCTTCAGGGAACTATACCCCATTATTCCTAGATCATTCTGTTCTACTGCATTCTTCAATGCCCTACCATTTACCATGCATGTCCTATTTGGATTATTCCTACTAAAATGTAGCACCTCACACTTATTAGCATTAAACTCTGTGTTGCCTTTATGGCAGTTATTTAGTTTATAATATTTTCACTTAGTAATTCATTTGTTAGTATTTTCTAGTTAGAATTAGAATTGTTTAAAGTATATTCATTGCCTGTAAAATATATCGGCATGCGATGACGACACATCCGGTTTCGCCGCGTCTTGTGGAAAATACCGGTTTGGGATCGACACAAGGGCGGGGGCTCACACGAAGCAGACCCGTGCAAGAAGTTGTTTGTAAGCATTAGAAATCACAGTGAGAGCAACGCTGTAAGTTAATAGATAATCGATATGTTGAATTAAAATGTTAACACCGATCCTGTTAAAAGTAACGATGGTCGATAACGCTTATGTTTTCGTTAGTTAAACAGTTGCGGATAGTTTGCATTGAAGTGTATTTAAAGCAGTCAATGGCATAAGTAAATTCTGGCTGTATGCTGCACTTTAATGTAATGTAGTTATAGTTTACTTTTACAAGTACTTACAATGTAAATGTGATATCAAGAAGGGAACAAATACTGTATCAATCTTGTATTCTTTTATCAACAGTTTTCACCATATGTTAATGCGAAGAGTGAACAGTAAATGGTTAATCTTACTGCGACCTTGTTCTCATTGACTACAGTTTATCTCGGTGTTTAATTCGGCATTTCCATTACACCCGAGTGAGAACGCTACAAACTCCTTCTGCCATCTTTCAGCCCACTCTTCTGACTGGCCTAAATCTCTCTGCAAACTTTGAAAGCCTACTTCATTATCCACAATGCTACCTACCTTAGTATCATCTGCATACTTACTAATCCAATTTACCACCCCGTCATCCAGATTATTAGTGTATATGACCAACAACATCGGACCTAGTACAGATCCCTGAGGCACACCACTAGTCACCGGCCTCCAACCTGACAAACAGTCATCCACCACTACTTTCTGACATCTCCCATCCAGCCACTGTTGAATCCATTTTACTACTTCAATATTAATACCTAACGAGTGAACCTTCCTAACTAAACTTCTGTGCAGAACCTTGTCAAAGGCCTTACTGAAGTCCATATAGACAACATCCACTATTTTACCCTCGTCAACTTTCCTCGTAACCTCTTCAACAAATTCAATAAGGTTTGTCAAACATGATCTTCCACGCACAAATCCAGGTTGACTGTTCCTAATCAGACCCTGTCTATCCAGATAATTATATATACCATCTCTAAGAATACTTTCCATTAATTTACCCACCAGTGACGTCAAACTGACAGGCCTATAATTGCGAGGTTTACTCTTAGAACCCTTTTTAAACAATGGAACCACATGAGCAATACACCAATCCTCTGGCACCATCCCCGTTTCTAATGACACTTGAAATATTTCTGTCAGAGCCCCTGCTATTTTTACATTAACCTCCCTCAGGGTCCTAGGGAATATCCTGTCAGGACCCGGAGATTTACCCACTTTTATATTCCTTAAAAACGCCAGTACTTCCTCTTCTTTAATCGTCATAGTTTTCATAATTTCCCTACTTGTTTCCCTTACCTTACACAATTCAATATCCTTCTCCTTAATGAATACCGAAGAAAAGAAATTGTTCAAAATCTCCCCCATCTCTTTCGGCTCCACACATAGCTGTCCACTCTGATTCTCTAAGGGGCCAATTTTATCCCTCACTATCCTTTTGCTATTAATATAACTGTAGAAACCCTGTGGATTTATTTTCACCTTACTTGCCAAAGCAACCTTGTATCTTCTTTTAGCTTTTCTAATTTCTTTCTTAAGATTCTTCTTACATTCCTTATATTCCTCGAGCACCTCATTTATTCCATGCTGCCTATATTTATTGCAAATATCTCTCTTTTTCCTAATCAAGTTTCCAATATCCCTTGAAAACCATGGCTCTCTCAAACTTTTAACCTTTCCTTTCCACCTAACAGGAAAATAAAGATTCTGTACCCTCAAAATTTCACCTTTAAATGACCTCCATTTCTCTATTAAATCCTTCCAATAAAACAAATTGTCCCAATCCACTCCTTCTAAATGCTTTCGCATCTCCTCAAAGTTAGCCTTTCTCCAAACAAAAATCTCAACCCTGGGTCCTGTCCTATCCTTCTCCATAATTATATTGAAACTTTTACATAACTTTTTATGTACTTTTTGTACATAAACTTTTTAAGTACTTTTACATAAAATACACAATGCATTATATAAACAAAACAGAATGCTTAATCAAACAATATATTTACAATATTACTGAAATATTAAATACACAATAGTATTATAAAAAAGTTAGGATTAAATTTTCTGTCTTTCCATTCTTGTGAATACTTGCCTTTTTTGCAAGTTTGCATTGACAACACTTAGAAAGAAAAATATTTCTCCCCATAAACTAAATTATTTGATGAAAAATCTTGACCAACATCCATATCATCTTGTGCTCAACAAATGTTTATGTTTGATGGTATTTCCTCTGATGAAGCCTTAAAAAGACTATGCAAAGAAAGCTACAGTATCATTCAGTATCAGTGAAAAGGCTAGAATTTGTCCTTTAACATCTAAGTACAAATATTTAACATCATCACACCAGTCCTTTGTTTTTCTAGTCTTTCTATACACATTCCCACATTTTCTCTCATTATACTCCAGCCATCATTTTGCCTTCTCTCTTACACTACACAAATCATTTTGCAGAATCACAATTTACCTTTTCATTTATTTTTGTATCTTAATGAGCATTTCAAAGAACACATTGCAAACTTTGATCAGAACTCTTTATCAAGTCATTAATACAAAAGATACTGTATATTATTGAGGCCCCATCACTGAGTTAACATATTACACTGATCGCTATGGTGCAGGAACAGGCTTTCAGGTCCTATGCCTGCTTCAGTCACTTGGTCCATATCCCTGCCTGTTTATATCTCGAATCATACTTTCAGCAATGTAATGTAGCAGCTAGCATAAACGCTACTACTGTGCCAGTGACCCAGGTTCAATTATGCTACTGTTATAAGGAGTTCATACGTTTTCCTGGTGACCATGTGGGATTCTACTGGGTGCTCCTGTTTCCTCCCAAATTCCAATGGGTTAGTAGGTTAATCAGTCACATGGGTGCCATTGGGCAGCACAGACTTGTTGGATCAGTGACGCCTATTACCGTGCTGTATCTCAAAATAAAAAAATAAAAGATATCTGCTTTTACCACCTCTCCTGATAGCAGGATCTACCACACTTTCTGTAAAAAAAACTTGCCTCGTAAATGTCCTTTAAACTTTCCCCGTCACATAAGTATAACACCTGTATAGTACCGTCTTATCACATGTGACTAGTAACCACACTCTTTGAGAAAATCAAATTACACTAGGTGCTAGTAGGCCATCAGAAGATTCTAGGTGTCAGAAGGAGGCAGTGAATAGAAACCACACACTTCTGGAGATAAGTTTTGTTTATAAGAAAAAAACAAACGTACAAAAATATTTAAATGAGCAAGAACAATTCAAAATTCCAGCATTCTGTTTAGGTTGCAAATCACATATACCAAACTAAAACGAATTACTTTCAATTAGAATCAGTGAGATTCATTTATTACTCTAATCTCTCTAACTAATTCGATCGTGTGTTATTCCCTATTTAAAAGTTTATAGTAGTGGTCACCAACCCGTTGATCACAATTGACTAGTCGATCTTTGAGACTTTCCCAGTAGATCCTGAAAAAAAATGAAAAATAAATACACAAATACTGTTGCGAGATTGTTTCCGGGTTGTGGGGTTTTAGTTCCATTCTTTCTGCCCAGTGCACATGCGTGTAGCTCCCCCGCACTACACAGTGTAATTCAGTGGTCCCCAACCACCGGGCCGGGAGGAAACGCTATGAGTCAGCTGCACCTTTCCTCATTCCCTGACACGCCCACTGTTGAACTTGAACCCACGCGAGGTCATTAGTCGCCTAACCAATGTGACACCCTCGCGCAGGGATCACTGGCTGGCCTCGCACGGCCGATGGGAAGTGCTGTCGCTACTGGCCTGGAGCGCTGCCTCTTAACCTGTTTAACACACCGAATGTTCGTGGGGAACCCGGTGCTAAAATATTCACAGACGACCTAATTCGGGCTCAGCGTTTTGTAGGTATCAGAGAAGCTATCTCGCTGCGATCTACTGAAGCAAACTTTTGTCGGCCAATAGATCCTACAAAGGGGGGTGGGTGTGCGCCCTAATTCAATCCTTGCTCGGTCACTCGCTCACTCCAGACCTCTGGCCCTGACCTTGTCCTCTCACCTGACCCACGACCAACCACACCTGGCCAAGGCGTCTGGCAGTGGGCAGGCGGGAGGCTGGAGTTTGGACCGGGAGGATGTCCGAGGCAATGAAGCCCTCAAAACTGCTTCAGTACCTTGAGTCCAAGCACCCTGAGCTTAAAGACAAAACACATTGAGTTTTGTGAGCGGAAAAAACATGAGCAGTGTGTGACAGAATCTAAGCGCTGTTACGTACCCCGTAACTGGGTCACTTACCAGCAAAGATAGAGAGGTCCGTTGAAGTCTGATGGTACTATTTTTAACAGTATTTATTGGTAAAGATACACAAAATAATATCAATGCAAACATACAGATAATATACGTCGTCAATACTAACTCTAACAGTACGGGTATGATAATAATCAATAAGAAATAAGCTCTATCGTTGTCGAGGGGATAATGTATTGTCCGATGGAAATATAAAAGTCATTAGCTCATTCAGGCTACAGCCTTTGGTTGGAGTCAAGAGAGACAGATGTTTAAACTTGCCAACTTTTCCTTTTTATGATGTCGATCCTTCAAGAGTTCCGTTTTTTGTAGTCGGTCCTTTTAGCTAAGCCATTCCGTGGACGCCCGCCAATTCCTAGGCCAAGGAAAAGGACGCACGCAAGCCCCACCGGCTGTCGCTATTAAACGCTGTCACGGGATTTCTAGCATTTCTCCGAGTGCTTCTCAAGGGGCTGTTCCCCAGACCCTCTTTTATCCTGACTCACAGGGTCTCAGATGTCAATCAGGGTGCAGGGATGCCTCCCCTCAACCAGCCCACTTTTGGTCATTCCCTGAGGGCTTCAAATAAATAGCACAGTACTCAATACACAATTCTGTCTCCGAGAGACAATGGCCGTTTCCCGTCGCTTTGTATCGCTGAGGGGCCAGGACATTCCAAACGTCTCTCTCTCTCAGTTCCTGGGTCTCCTGACCTGACTTAATAGCGATCTTGTGATTCTCTAAAAGGAGGGGGCTACTTTGGGACCCTTCGGCCCCTCAGTGTTGGGCTCAGGCGTAACAGTGCCGAGAGCCATGGAAACCAAATTATGGAATAGACCAGACATAAGGAACCTGCTTTGAGTATCGCTGTATTCCGGTTGTGTTCAACACACACCCCACCCCCCCACCGTCGGCTGGTCCGCAGGAATATTCTCAACATAAACCGGTCCGCGGTGCATAAAAGGTTGGGTACCCCTGGTGTTCATACATTATTTCTACTTCCGGGTTGCGGGGTTTTACTTCCAGTCTTTTCTGCCCTAGTGCGCATGTGTGTAATTGATCTGGGGTCGATCTTGCCTTGAACTAAGGCCGAGGTAGGGGATCTTGGGCTTAAAAAGGTTGGTGACCACTAGCTTACAGCCTAAACTTCCCTTTTTACTTATCCCTAGTTAGTTAGAAAACCAAATATAATTCTTACTCTAAAGTATTATAGTTAACTTCAGTTTCAGGCAGTATATCTACAAGTATAAATGCAAATTCAAAAATTATATATACACAGTTTAACACCTTTCACAACAATTCTCGAACAGCACAACTTTTAAACAAAGTAAATCTCATTCAGTAACTTATCAAAGTCTTTGCAAAAATAATCAGTTCTTTCAGAAAATCAAATTTGGATTCTTCAAGTGAAAGTAACTTAAGCATCCAACAGTATTAAATCCTCTGCGTAATTACACATTTCATTCCTGCACTGGTTCTTCATCTTGGCTGGCTCGCCATCTTGTTTTCTGGTTTCATCGGATGAAGTAGTTGATCATACATAGCAAGTCAATATATAAACTTGTACAGAACACTTGACTAAATCCCTTGGTATGATTTTACAGAACTAATTCCCGACTGCACAGTAGGGATTTTGGACACTTGTCTTTGCTGATACTGTCTCGGTTATAGCTGCTGTGGGTTATATCTGTAGTTTCAATAAATCTTTTATTGCAATTGTCTCTCCTCCAGGGATTTCAAGTTGGTAGGGTAAAGATACTCATTCCACTCTTACCAGTTCATGTCTTCAGCTTCTAATTGTTGCTGCATTTTCTCTCCTTATCCATCCTATGTCAGACCCGGCTCCTCTCTCATAGTGCGTTTTTTTTCAAATTCTCTTTTATTAAAATCATTAATGTTGTTTTCATCCCTCTGCAGGTGGACCTTTCTAACATTACACCTTTGAGTTTTATTAACCCAGGTTACAGCCTCTCCCTTTGAATTGATACGTTGGAAGTAAAAGTACAACCAGGTGATCGGACTTTCCAGAGAGTAGGCATGGGATGGCATTGTAAGCATTCTTGATGGTGGTATAACAGTGGTCAAATATGTTGGCTCCTCTGGTTCCACAGGTGATATGTTGGTGGCACTCATTCAGAGACTTCTTCAAAATGGCCTGGTTGAAGTGCCCCACATTGATAGGGAAGGCATCCTTCCCTTCCCTTCTTCCCCTCCCCTCACCTTCTTATTCTGGTTTCTTACCCCTTCTTTTCCAGTCCTACTGAAGAATCACAGCCTAAAATGTCAACCATTTATTCATCTCATAGATGCTGCCGGACTTTTCGTTCCTCCAGAATTTTGTGTTTGTTATCCTAATAAGCTTTTGGTTGAATGGCTATTCTCTTGCCGGAACAATCCGAAGCTGTGTTAACATTTATGTTGATGTCTTAATTAGTAATTTTAATTGTGATTTCAATCGCATTCTTTTTCTTGATATTGGTATAAGTGGAGTACATGCTACGTATGAGGTAGTACAAGGAAAAACAATAACATATAGCTACAGATGAAATGCAGTGCAGATAGATAATAAGGAGCAAAGTCATAATGAGGTATATTGTGAGGTGAAGAGTCCATCTTACTGTAGTAAGGAAACATTCAATCATTTTTTAACCTCTGAATAGAAGCTGCTCTTGAGCCTGATGTTACAGGCTTTCAGGCATTTGTATTTTTTGCTCGATGGGAGAGGGGAGAACAGAGAGTGTCGAAGGTGGGTGGGGCCTTTGAATGTGGATTTACCGAGGCAATGAGAATTATAAACAAAATCCATGGAAGGGAGGTTGGTTTCCGTGAAGTGCTGAGTGAACTGCCCACCACTGGGCAGTTTCTTGTGGTTAAGGGTATAGCAGTTGCGATACCAATCGGTGATGCATCCAAATAGGATACTTTCTATTGTGCATCAATAGAAATTGGTGAGGGTCAAAGAGGACATACCAAAGTTGGGGTATAGAGGCACTGGTGAGCTTTCTTGGCCGTGGCACAATGTAATTGAACCAGGACAGGCTCTTGGTGCTATTCACTCCACCCTCTTAATCTCAGCACTGGTGATGTAGACAAAAGCATGCCATTCTTCTCCATCCTGAAATGAATGACCTGCTTTTTTGTTTTGCTGACACTAGAGGAAGGTTGTTGTTATGACACCATTTTACTAAGCTCTCTGTCTCCTTTCTGTATTCCGACTTATTATTTGAGATACAGCAAACTATAGTAGTATCATCTGCAAACTGGTAGCTGGAGTTAGAACAGAATCTGGCCAGATTGTCATGAATGTTTAGGGACTAGCATACAGGGCTGAGTATGCAGCTTTGTGGGTCACCAGGATTGAGGATAATTGTGGCGGAGGTATTGCAGGCTTTAATTACTGATAGCAGTTTGTTGGTCAGAAGGTCAAGGATTCAGTTGCAAAGAGAGGTGTTGAGTCCCAGGTCTGGGAGGTTGGACATGAGTTTGCTTTGAATTTAGCATTCAAATGTCCAGGTACAAGAACACTTAATATCCTACAGTCATCAGGCCCCTGAACTGTTGTGGATAACTTCAATCACCATTACTTTGAACTGATTCTATGACTTTCTAAATCATGTTCTCAATATTAACTTTTTATTTGCAGCTTGCTTTCTTTTGCACATTGGTTATTTGTCAGTCTTTGTCTGTTTAGGTGCCACACACGTTGTTTATGTATAATTTTTCATAAATGCTATAGTATTTCTTTCTTTCTGTAAATGCCTGCAAGAAAAACCTCAAGGCAGTACAGTATCTGGTTACCATATATGTACTTTGATAGTAAATTCACTTTGATCTTTGAATTGTGGTCTATGCATTGTTTACTTGCTTTGATGTTGTGTAAACTTCTCTTTAGTTGTACTACCAGTAAACATATCTTTCTGCAGGGATCGCTCCCTCTGCAATTCTCTTATCCATTCGTCTCTCCCCACTAATTTCCCTCCCCCCTCCCGGCACTAATTCCTGGAAGTGGCCAAAGTGTTACACCTGCCAATGCACCTCCTCCCTCATCTCTATTCAGGGCCCAGGCAGTCCTTCCAGGTGAGGCAACACTTCACCTGCAAATCTACTAGGGTCATTATTGTGTCTGGTGCTCTTGATACTGCCTCCTTCCGATGAGACCAGATGTAAATCAGGGGACCACTTCGTTGAGCACCTCCGCACTATCCATCACAAGCGGGACTTTCCAGTGGCCAAACATTTTAATTCTAATTCCCATTCCCGTTCTGATGTGTTGGTCCATGGCCTCCCCTTGTGACAAGATGAGGCCACTCTCGGGGTATGGACGAAATGAGAGGTGAGGACCTTGATAAAATCACTGTCACTAAAGAAACAGTGATGAGCAAACTACAGGGCCTGAAGGTAGATATGTCCCCTGGTCCTGATGGGCTGCATCCCAGGGTGCTGAAGGAATTGGCAGAGGTTATAGTAGACAAATTGGTAATCATTTATCAAAACTTTCTAGACTCTGGGCAGGTCCCAGCAGATTGGAAAACAGCAAATATCATGCCACTTTTTAAAAAAGGATGTAGGCAAAAGACAAGCAACTATAGGCCAGTTAGTTTAACATCTGTAGCCAGGAAAATGCTTGAAGCTGTCATTAAGGAAGAAATAGCAAAACATTTAGAAAGGTGTGGTTCCATTAGACGGACATAGCATGGATTCAGAAAAGGCAGGTCCTGTTTGACAAACTTACTGGAGTCCTTTGAGGACGTAATGAGTGCTGTGGATAGGGGGGAACAGGTGGATGTTGTATACTTAGATTTCCAGAAGGCATTCGATAAGGTGCCGCACAAGAGAGTTATAAATAAGATACAAATGCATGTAGTCCGAGGAAGTGGATGCACGGATAGTGGATTGGTTAACTGATAGAAGGCAGAGAGTTGGTATAAATGGGTGTTTCTCCAGTTGGCAGTCTGTGGTGAGTGGGGTGCTGCAGGGGTCAGTGCTGGGCCTGCAGCTGTTTACCATTTACATTGATGATTTGGAAGAGGGGACTGAGTGTAGCTTAGCAAAATTTGTTGATAACACTAAACTGAGTGGAAAAGTAAATTGTACAGAGGATGTGTAGAGACTGCAGAGGGATATAGATAGGTTAAGTGAGTGGTAGGTAGGTTAAGGTCTGGCAGATGGAATACAATGTTGGTAAGTGTGAGATCATGCACTTTGGAAGGAATAATAGAAGAGCAGATTATTATTTAAATGGTGAAAGATTAGGAGGGACTTAGATGAGGGACTTAGGAGTACTTCTGCATGAATCACAAGAAGTTGGCTTGCAGGTACAACAGGTTATTAAGAAGGCAAACAGAATGTTAGCCTTCATTGCTACAGGGATTGAATTCAAGAGCAGGGAGGTCATGCTGAAACTCTACAGAGTACTGGTGAGGCCGCACCTGGAGTACTGTGTGCAGTTCTGGTCTCCATACTTGGAGGTTCACCAGGTTGATTGCAGAGATGAGGGGGTTAACCTATGAGGAGAGATTGAGTCGCCTGGGACTATACTCCCTGGAGTTCAGAAGAATGAGAGGGGATCTTATAGAGACATACAAAAATTTTAAAGGGTTAGATAAGATAGAAGCAGGAAACTTGTTTCCATTGGTAGGTGAGACTAGAACTAGGGAATACTACCTCAAGATTCAGGGGAGAAGATTTAGGACAGAGATGAGGTGAAACTGTTTTTCCCAGAGAGTGCTGAAACTGTGGAATTCTCTGCCCAGGGAAGCAGTTGAGGCTTCTTCATTAAATATATTGAAGAAACAGTTAGATAGGTTTTTACATAGTAAGGGAATTAAGGATTATGGGGAAAAGGCAGGTAGATGGAGCCAAGTTTTTGGACAAATCAGTCATGATCTTATTGAATGACAGGGCAGGCTCGATGGGTTGGATGGCCTATTCCTGCTCCTATTTCTTATGTTCTTATGGTAGAGGATCAACACCTTATATTCCATCTAGGTAGCCTCCATCCTGATGGCATGAAAATCAATTTCTCCTTCCGGTAAACAAATCCAACCCACCCCCCCCCCCCCCACTTCCTCTATTCCCCACTCTGACCTTTTACCTCCTCTTACCTGCCTATTACTTCCCCCTGGGTCCCCTCATCATTCCCTTTCTCCTATGCTCCACTCTTCTCTCCTATCAGATTTCTTTGTCGATTATGCCTCTGCTCCTTGACCTTTCCAACCCACTTGGCTTTACCTATCACCTTCCAGCTATCTTCCTTCTGCTGCCCCCACCTTTTTATTCTCGTGTCTTTCCCCTTCCTTCTCAGTCCTGAAGAATTATCTCAGCCCGAAACGTCGACTATTCATTTCCATAGATGCTTCCTGACTTGCTGAGTTTCTCCAGTATTTTGTGTGTGTTGCTTTAGTAGTGCTATTGTTTTCCTTCTGGTCAGAAGCTTCTCAAAATGTCATTGCATAGGTTGCTATGCTTTGTTTATCTTCCAACAATTATAACAATTGCAACAATGTACAATTTTGAATGCACATTGTGATTTTCATGACTGTGGGTCTTAATTCAAAAATTTGCCACAGCTGCAATTCTGTAACAGAACTTTTAGAGCATCAACATAGTCCAAGATTAAAACCTTCCACAGAGAGAAAAAAATATTCTGGAAGCATTCAGCAGTTCAAGCAACACCCATGGGGAGAAAAACAGAGTTCACCAGGAACTTCATCGGAACAGGAAAAGGACTGCAAAGTGCAAGGATGACTATATTGGGTCTATTTTGTACTCGTACTGATTTTGAAAATTTCATCACCTTTGTTACAAATTCCCACCCTGCTCATACGGCCCAAAACTTATTCATTCCTTTCTTTGCTTGATATCTCATTTTCCCACTCAGATGATAAGATTAGTGACCAAAATCCATAAGCCTTCCAATCCCTGCAAAACAGACTCCATTACATTTACCCAGTTTTCTTCTTTCTGTTGTATGATGATAGGACTTTCTACATATGTGCTCTTAAAATGTTTTCCTCTGTAACCATGACTCTCAATTATGTCTATTGCCTGAGCTCATGCTGACTTCCTCTGCTCCAGGATAGGTCTCCCCTGATCCTGACCTTCCACCCTTTGCTTTCTGCATGATAAAGGGATTATGCCTCTGCTCCTTCATCTGCACCATCCTCTCTTCTTCTTCCCTGTAGGAGGTACAACACCTGCCTCTCCACCACTTCCTTCCTCACCATTCAAAGAACAAAGCAGTCCTTCACATAAACTTCTTCCAATTTAAATATTGCATTTGTCTCAGGATGCGGTCCTTATGATGGAGAGATCAAATATATATTGGGTGACCATTTTGCCAAGCACCTCTGTCTGGTCTGTTGAGACACTCCTGTAGAGAATTAAAACCTGACACTTTAATTCTCTGCCCCATTCCTACTCTGAGCTGTCTTCAGCTACCAACATTATACCAATGATGTTCAACCAGAGTTTGAAAAGAGCATCTCACTTTCTATCATGCTGCAGCTCTTGAGACCCAAGCAGTTTCAGGTAAGCAGCTATTCTTTTCTCCATTCACAAATATGGCCACTCTTTCCTATTTCAATGTGTTTCTTTTCACCTCTTCTTCTTCAATGCACCATTTTTGAAATAATTGTTTGCATGACATGTTTGGTCTTCACTCCAGCCATTATTTTCAATTATAACATACTATATTTCTTACCATTTCTGTTCCATCCTTGACCTGAAACAGTGCTTCTATCACCATGGTCACTGTTTGATCTGCTGAATGCTTCCAGGATTTTGTGTTGTTTGCTTTGATTGTCCATTACCTCTATATTTTTCCTAAAACTTTCCACAAGCTTTGGTAGAGTTGGATTCAAAATAACTTTGTAATCTTCCTCTGGCTTTTCTGATGCTGAATAACTATCTCAAGCATTTTCCAATATGAATTTATTCCAAGCATTTTTTTCCTTACCCTGTACTTATTACTGCCTGAGAAAACATCTTCATGTTTTCAATGTCCAAATGAAAAGCTCCCTCACAATGTTATTGCTAGGTTTCTTATGAAACTTGTCTGTAACTCATCTGCCATTACATGTTGTCTACTCCTTCACTAACTACAAGAACTGGCTTTTTATCTGCAGTTTCATCTGAGATCCTTGCCATCACAGAAACAGGTTTTCAGCCAATTTCATTCACTCCATATATCAAGAAATGGCTGGGACAATGAATGCAGGAAAAAGTATGGGACCAGACAGAATCCATCAACAGGACTTAAGATCTATGATCAAGAACTAGCAATGCCTTCAACCATGTTGCTTCAGATCAGTTAAAACATCAGTGAAAAATTATCCAGCTTCCAAAAAAAACCAAATCGAATCCAATTGATTGCTACAAAATCAATATTCTTCAATCAGCGAAGTGGTGCAAGATGCCATCAGCCGGCACTTGATGCATCAAAGTGGTACTGTGTGTGGAACTGGTACCAAATATGTTGACTTCCAACAAATCATCAAACATTATCACTGAAAAGAACATGATTAAAAAGAGTAGTAGAAAAGGCTTCACCTTAAATAATAAACATTTTTGTTATACCTGCCTGTTAGCTGAGATTGGATGCCTCCAAAGTTTGCACCAGTTGTGTCACCATTATGCTCTGCCAGTAAATGAATCAGACTTTAATGAACTTCAGCTCAGCCAGAGGACAGCAACAGAAAAGTAAGAGTTGGAAGTGGGAAGGATTTGCTGTGGGCATATGATGAATAGTGTGTTGGAAATGTTGGAAGCAGGGGAGAACATAGTGCTCATCAGTGTTTCTGGGTAACAGGCTGACCATTTACTCTTGTGCTGCAAAAGAGCCCACGCGATTTTATAGTAATCACTTGCAAGATGCCAGATGTCAGTGATATCAGAAAACAATGCTTTGTCAGTGATGTTTGCTGGCATAAGCAAGGCACCAAAAACAATTCTGGCTGTGGCAATTAAGATCCTATTGGAGATCACTGAATTCATCGATCTTTGATGACTTGTTGCAGGATTTGTGTTATTAACAGCCAGTTCTGTTGGGAAACATGACAATGGCTGAGATGTACACCAGTCAAATGTCCATTTTGGCAAGAAATGTCTGTGCAAATTTCTAAAGTTCACTAACTGTCCTGGAAATATTTGCAAGTGAAACCTAACATGCACAATACTGTACAAACTTCAAGAATTTTTGTCCAACTAATTTCAAATTTATTGGTAATGACTATTTGCTATTTTGGTCTTGGTATGACAACTAGGTTCAGTATTGGAGGCTAGTTCAGTACTAGATGAATCCTTAAAAACTTGCTGCTTAATAGTTAATGATACCTTTGGCTAACTTGTTATTTTTGCTAATGCAAATAATGACTCTAGCTCAAACTCGTCAATTCTAACTTCTTCTGCCTCATCAGACATTGCTAACTCTATTGCAATTTGAACTACAATATCATCTTGAACCTTCCATTGGTGATATTCCAGGACAAGGCCATATTTCTATACTGATTAATACATTACATCATGTTAAGTGATGTACTATGATTACTGAGAGTTACTTAAGCAGTCGTGTTTCTGTGGCTGTGGTAGTGCCTGAAGCATCAGGAAATGAAAGCAGATTAATGGATACACAAAGCAGCTATTGATTCAATGACACAACACAATAGATCAATTACACTGGATGAAGAATATGATTATTAGGTGTCTACTCCTTGCAAAATTTACACATTTTCCTGTAATTGTTTAATTTTAATGTGATCTCCACTACAAAAAATTTTAAAAATCAGACAGGTCCATGTTTTAAAGCATTTATTGAAAATACTAAATAGTATTAAACAATTTTATGCATGTTTCTGGCTGTGAACACTGAATATGCAGGATATATTTGCTTTCATCACTACAGGTACAAATACAGTTCAATTGTTGTAAGTGACATTTTTTGTCTTGTACTTATTGATTGAGCCCAAATGTGCATTTTCCCAGTGCATTTGTTTTCTTTATTCCAACAGAGTGCTTGTTCAAAAACTACCACGCAATAAGCAAACTCACTGATACAGACAATTTCTCAATACACTGTTTTGGAAACATTATTTATAAAAAGCATAGGTGGGAGAGGGTCCATGTGTTACCAGGTGCACCCAGCTGCACCAACTTCTGGGGATTAGATGCTCTAACTCTCCAGAGTATGGATAAGAGTTCAGAACCGTCATGCTAATTGGGTGCCAAGAATTGAGTATTTAAAGAGCACCCTAACAGTGCTCAATCTAAGCCCAACCAGAGATGTCGTCTATGTTTTGTTTGATGCTCAGTTCTCGATCCAGATTTATTCTGTGTCCTGACCTAACCTCAGATACTCCAGCATTTGGGTCCAAACCGTCCTCGTCAAGGATTCTCGTAACAGTATGATTGAGCTAGTATGAACCCAGTGGGGTATCAGAGTTTTTTTTTTGTCTGCTGTGACCAGCCACAGCAAGAAGATTTATGGACAGAGCCTGGAGATACATGTTGCTCTTTTTGTCAGCTTTCACAAGAAAGAACCTAGAGTCACCTGCGAGAGCCAGTTGGTCACCCTGCACAACCAGTACATCCTTAAAGATTGTTCAACAGTGACCCCGGCTCTTGCTATGACTTCCTTATTCAATGCTCATTAGTGTTCAAACTCCAGCTGTCCAGATTCCTTCGGAGTGCAGAACCATGGCCTTCATTATCTTTCTGACTGGAAGAGCCCTGGCCCGGGCTACTGATGAACCAACGCTGGAGATATGCTTGAATTCAGAGGAATTCCAGGTTGCCTTGTGGAAGGTGCTCCATCATCCTGCCGGAACTAGCTGAGTTTTGAACAGAATGATCAAGATTCTACAGGGCAGGTAGTCAGCAGCTGAATATGCAATCGAGTCCGGAACCTTGGCCACTCTACTGCCACAGACTCTGAGAATTACTGAAGGAGTGCCAGCAGAGGGTTTAGAGGCTCTGATCAACCAACCCATTTGTTTCGATAATGGTCTGGTAGAGGAACTATATCAAGAGGTTGAAGAGGCCTCGCCCAAGCCCAGCCTCTATGTATTGCAGCTTCACCCTTCATCAATCTTGGACTACGAACTGCTGTCTCCTGATTTGGATTCAGTCAACCCCACGACCTCTCCATCAACAAGAGATCCCGGCGTAGGGAGTCAAGGCTGCTGCTTTTATTGCAGGGAGACAGATTACCTGTGATCCAACTGCATGAGGTTGTAGCTATCGGGAGAGGAGCAAATACCATCCAGTATCAGGAAACTGTGACTACTCCCAATCCCACAGATCCAGTTTCACGCTGAAGGCGAAGATCATCTGGGGTAAGAACTGGAAGAAATTTGTAGAGAGATTGCAGACTGTTGCAAGAAAAATAAGGTTGTTATAGTAGGTGATATTGACTAGGACTCCCATTCTATAAAAGGACTAAATGGGATAGAATTTGTCAAATGTGTTCAGTAATGTTTCCTTCATCAATACTTAGAAGTCCCAATGAGGTACTATTAGGGAATGAGACAGGACAGATGGCAGAAATTTGTGTAGGGGAGCACTTTGCAGCTAGTGACCACAATGCCATTAGTTTCATAGTAAATATGCAAGAAGATAGGTTGATATTCTAAATTGGAGAAAAGCCAGTTTTGATGGTATCAGAAATGATCGGTCAAGTATGGCTGTTTACTGGCAAAGATGTACTTGATAAGTGGGAGGCCTTCAAAAGTGAAATTTTGAGAGTACAAAGTGCCTGTCAAAATAAAAGGTAAAGAGAACAAGTGTATGGAGCCTTGATTTTCAAGATATAGAGGCCCTGGTTAAGAGCAAAAGGGAGGTAGATAGCAAGTATATGCAAGGAGGAACAAATGTGGTGCTTATGGAGTATACGAAATGCAAGAAATCACTTAAATAAATCTGGAAGGCTAAAAGAAGTTATGAAATTGCTCTAGCAGACAAGGCAAAGGACAACCTTAAGGAATTCTACAGATGTATAAGAGCAAAACAATCACAAGGGACAAGGATCCTTTATTACAAGATCTCTTAACAGTCCTGTCTCATCATACATGAAAAGTCTAACATAGCCCATTCTTCGACACGTTGTGTAGATACTGCTCAGAGAAATAATTTGAAAAAGTTATTTTTCCATGGTAGTCTTGCCAGTTTGATTAGTTCAATCAATATACAGTCTAAAGTTTCCTGTGATAACTACAATTCCCTTCTTGCATGCCTTTAATATTTCACCAGTCACATTTTGTCCTATTGTGAGGCAACTGTTTGGCGGCTTCTAGACCAAGCTGCCTCCTGTCTTATTTCCTCTAGCATTCCTTATTTTTACAAAATTTAATTCTTCATCAAAATACATTGCATTTATCTTACAACCTAGCACCACACTAATATCACAGTAATACCCCACCTCCTTACCATAAGGTATAGCAACAGAATTAAGCCATTCATCTCATTGTGATTGAGTTTCCTCCACCATTCATTCATGGCTGATTTTCTTTTAAGTTCTATTCTCCCTTTGCTAATCATGAGCCTATCAATTACTGGCCTAGATACATGCAGTGACAAATTCCACAAAGAAATTCCTCCTTTTCACATTTTTAAAGAGCATCCCTTTCTTGTAATGCTGTGCCCTCATCCTTGACTCTCCTACTAATGAAATTAATCTCTGCACATAAACTTTATCCAAGCCTTTCAGTACCTGGTAAGTTTCAATGAGATCTCCTCTCATTCTGCTGAACTCCATTGTGTACAGGCCCAGAGATATTAAACACTACTCATAGGTTAAATCTTTCAGACCTGGGATCATTCTTGTGAACATTCTCTCTATGGCCTCCCCTCCATGGATTCTGTCTATATTTCTCACTGCCTTAGAAAAGCAGCTAACATAATCAAAAACCCCACCCACCCCTACTCCCCTCTTCCATTGGATACAAGATACAAAAGCCTGAAAGCTGTACCATCAGACCCAAGGATAACTTTGACCCTACTGTTATAAGATTGTAACAACATTGATAAGATTTATCAATAGTTCTTTAGCACAATAAATTGCACTATCTCCTTGATTATGATCTTCCACCTTATTGGTTACCTGAAGTGAACATTCTCTGCAGCCGTTACACTTTATTCTGCATTGTTACTGTTTTACCTTGTTCGACATTAACGCACAGTGTAATCATCAATCTATATGAAGAGTATATAAGAAAAGCTTTTCACTGTGTCTCAGTATATGTAACAATAATAAACCAATTCCAACTCTACAACTTCTAATCTTATAATTGCTCCTATTACCTAATTCATGTTGTTTTCCATTTTTATCAAGTAATCTGAAATATTGAGTTCCCGGTTCTGTCATCCTGTAAGCATGCCTCTAGAACAGGGATTCCTAACCAGGGGTTCACAGACCCCTTAGGGGGCTCGTGAACTTGGATATGGAAAATTTTATATCTTTATTTTCACTACCTGAAATATAGAATTTTCTTCAATTATGAATGTAGGCAACAAACCACAGTAGTATTAGCAGTACCTGTGACTTTGTCACCAATAGAAATCATGGATAATTTTAAATCACATTACTGTTGTTACAAATATCACCAAAATATCATTTTCGGCACACTCATCATTACTTCTAAATTATGGTAGTTAATAGACCTGTTGCTAGATTGAGCAAAATCACAATCTTCCTATCTGTAGACACTCGTGCAATGCAGCTGGCCAATTATCGGATAGCCCTGCGACTGGATGTCCACATGACATGTATGTTGCTTTGTCAAAGACCACCAACAGTTTAATATTCTTATTCAGTCTAAGCAACCATTGATATGTCTTTAAAAAGTAAATTTAATTTTAACTTGACTATACTTTACATGTATAGTCTTGCTATTTAATGTGTTAAGAGAGGTATATATATTACTATATCACAAATAAGGCCTTTTTATATTTTGATAATTATATTTCAATATAATTGGTTTCTTTTGTAATCCTATGTATTTTGTTTTATATATTTAAATACATTCTTCTGAGAAGAGGTCCATAGGCCTCACCAGACTGCCCAAGGAGTCCATGGCATTGAAAAGGTTAAGAACACCTGCTCTAGAACAACTATAAAGACATACAGTACGTTTATATTTCTATTTGCACTATCAAATCACTTACCTTATTACAAATAGTTAGCATAAATATTGCTCACTAGGACATCTAGATGTATCATGGGATGTTGTAAACTATGGTTAAAATATCTTAGTAATGAACCCTCCTATGACTCCACCCTCATAGTTTCCATCACTGTCTGTGAGCCACCTCAATGTCATCCAGCAAAAGAAGAAGTGTTAGCTGTAGACAGGTACTCATTCAACACTTTGCGTTCATAAAATAAACATCTTAAGGGAGGAATGGCAATGAAAAATTAATTAGAGTGCTGGTCTTTTGTCACTAAAAAAAAAACTATTTCTCAGGTCAGTTGAAAATGTTGCAAATGAATACTGGGCATTGTATATTTTAGAAAAACTTCAGACAAGATCCCCACAATCAGGTTAGTCAAAAGAGTAAAAGCCTATAGGATGCAAAGCAGAGTAGAAAATTGGGTCCAAAGATGGCTTAGTGATACATTAATGACTGAGCTGTAACCTATGGGGTTACACCAGAATTAGCAGGCCTAAATGTAGGAGCATTATATTTAGACCTTTTGGTAGAGGCCAAGTTGCTGAGTTTATTTAAGGAGATAGACTTATAGGTAAGATACATTGAGGTCCATCGATCCAACGTCTCTTTCACATTGTCCACTAGTGGGTCATAGTTTGTTGGGACAATCGTTTTAATTTCAGGGGTAGTGTTGATAAATCCTTCCTTTGCATTTATAAATGGAGTTTTTATGACTGGCTTCAATCTTTCTTCTTTGTTCAAAAATAGTATTGATGACTTTGAGTTGTTAATGTTATAACCAGAGAACTGCCCAAACAATTCAATCTGTTGCATTAAGTTTGGAATACTAATGGATAAATTCGTTAAAAAAAGAATGATGTCGTCAGCATAAAAGGATATTCTATGTTCCCATTCTCCTAGCTGGATGCCCGACAGGCCTGTCTGTATTCTTATTGCCATAGTCAGGGGTTCTACGGCCAGTATAAACCACATCAGTGACAAAGGGCATCCCTGGCAAGTAGATTGCTCCAAGATGACTGGTTCAGAAACTATACTATTTGTTAAGACACTGGCTATTGGGTTTGTATATAAAATCTGAATACCCATCCTGAAATGGTATTATTGGTCTGCTCAGTTACGTTCTACAATGTTTTATTTCTCAACGGAGACCCTTCCAGCCTGGGTGAATATTGAACAGGCATCACTACCAAACCTCCCATTAAAGCTCTATCTATACTCTGCAGAACCAAGAAATCAGAAAAGAACAATCCAGAACCCTTTCCTCAAAAATACCATTGACATCTGGTATAAAGCACATCAGCATGTTAAAGATACTCTTCCCATCTCTTGCTTCTCCCCAATATGGGGCAATACATACTTCAGGGCAGGAAGAGCAGATGGTGGTTTCAGAATCTGGGCAGACAAAGGTATGCAGACAATAGAGGATCTTTATATGAATGGTAATCTTATTACATTTGATCAATTGTGTCAGACATACCATATTCCTTAAAAAACACTTTTTTAAAATGTTTGCAATGGAGACATTTCATACTATCAAAATATAAGCATTTAACATCTGAACCACCACTATCACATCTTGAAAATCTTACACTTCTAAACCTAAAGGGGAGGAGTCAGATTTCTTTATTCTATACAGCTTTGATGTCATATGATAAGGAGTCCACCACAGACAGGCTGGAGGCATGGAGGCTAGATGTTCAAGAGGACATACAAGAAACTGAGTGGAAAAAGCATGCTTAAAAGCTCAAAAACAATCAATTAATACCAGAATGAAGCTATCACAATATAAATGGTTAATGAGAACTTACATTATCCCGGTCAAACTGAACCGTTGGACCCCTGACATCCCAGACACTTGTGTTAAATGTTTAGAAGAAAAGGGTGCTGTGTTTCACTGTGTATGGGACTGTACAAAATTTTAAAAAATACTGGAAAATAGTCATTCAGACTATATCTGAGATTGTTGGAGTAAAGATGCCTCAACAAGCAAAAATGTGTGTACCAGGTATATATCCAAAGAACTCTACTGTTAGTCCAAAACAGTCAACTTTGATTGACTTTGGACTCCTACAGGCCAGAAGGATGATAGTTTTATCTTGGAGAAAAATGGATATACCTTCGATACATGTATGGGTGAAGGAGATGGCATCTTGGATTATATTGGAGAGACTGACTTACATAACCAGGGGAAGGGCAGGAGAATTTGAAAATGTGTGGAAACCTTTATTGGAGTTTCTTGGATGTCAAGGTGCACAGTCATTTTGAAATAGCTGTATGTTGTTGAGTGCTTCTACGGTTTATTTTCTGATATGTTTTTATTTTATTTTTTTATTAAGTATGGGAAATGTTATATCTCTTTTCCTTTGATGATTGTGAGGATATGTTTCACTAGTTTAATGATTATTATTGTTTAGTTGTATATGTGAAATATATGTAAAATTCAATAAAAATATTGTTTAAAAAAAGATGCATCGAAGTAATATTAGGAGAAAATGGGAATATGACACTGAGATAGAGAATCATCAATAATTGTTTGAATGGTGGAGCAGGTTTGAAGAGCTGAATAACCCATTTTTGCTTTAATGTCAATGTTTCTGTGCTTCTTGGCGGCATACAAATTGGCCGAGGAAGGTACATTATCACAAGGAGATAGAAGATCTGGTCAGTTAGGTAGAAAAATTGACAATTCTGATCACGGCATTACAGGCATGGCATGATTGCACTCAAGAGGGTATAAAAATTTACAAGGCTTGCCTGGATTGCTAAATTGCTGCTATGAGGAAGGACTGAATAAGGTAGTGACAACCTCTTTAGAAAAAAGGAGGCAGAAGTAAGATTTAATTAGAACATAGAACAGTACAATACAGTACATGGCCCTCAGTCCACAATGTTGTGCTGACCTTTTAACCTATCCCAAAATCAATCTGATGCTTCCCTCCCACATGGGTCTTCATTTTTCTTTCATCCATGTTCCTATCTAGGAGTCTCTTAAATGTCCCTCATGCATCTGCCTCTACCACCATACATAGCAGCATGGTCCATGTACCAAACACTTTCTGTGTAAAAATCCTACCTATGACATACCACCTATATCTTTCTCTAAGCACCTTAAAAATATGCCCTCTTGTATTAGCCATTTCAGCCATTGGAAAAAGGTGCAGACTGTCTTATCTACATATGCCCCTTATCATCTTATACGCCTCTATCATGTTACCTCTCATCCTCATTTGCTCTAAAGAGAAAAGCCCTAGCTCACTTTCACATAAGACATACTCTCTAATCCAGGCAGCATCCTGATAAATCTCCTCTGTACCCTCTCTAAAGCTTCAACATCCTGGCTATAATGAGTCGACCAGAACTCACAGCAATAGTCCAAGGATGGGGGATGGGGTTAGAGGTCTGGGGCAGTAAAGGAAGAGTCAAGAGCAGGAGCTGGTGATCAGAATCCAGATTGGAGTGCTCCATTGTCAAAAGCTAGCAATCCCTGTGGGTTGGGTTGACAGGCTCTGAGGACTAAGACCAGCAATTCCCATGGTAAAGACCATACTGGTGGGCCCTGAGCATGAAAGCTGGTGACCCCCTCCACCCGGTCGGTGAGTCCTGGGGTTGGAAGTCTGTGGAAGCAGGAGGCACCAGGCCCTGTGAACCCCGCCAAGATTCCTGGGTCAGCATGTCCAGAATTCAGAGGCCCAATGTTTGAGAGTCTGAGAGTCAGGGGCCAAAGTCTTTGGGGGCAGACTGTCCTTGGAGTGGAGGTGTGTGTGTGTGTGACTCAGAGAAAGGGCTTGTTATGTGCCAAACCTTAGGTTGTGTTGGTTGTCAACAAAAATGACACATTTGACTGTATGTTTTGAAGTACATGTGATAAATAAATAAATTTGTATCTTAAAAGCAGAAAGAAACCTTGTATTGTTTCAATGAAAATGACCAATTCTGCAAGAAGCACATGGCAATATCCTTTATAACGTTGGTTCCATTTGGCTGAACTATGGTGGAAGTTACTTTCATGAAATAAATGTCAGATGAGAGTTAGAATAGGAATAGGAAGAGGAGAGAAGGAACTTGATCGTTCCATTGGGATATTTTTAATGGTTAACAAAAATGTTTGAGGAATCTCTAGTGCTCTGTTAATGGCAATATACTTGTTTTTTAGATAAAGCAGATCTACTGAAACAAGCTTTCCACAATGCTCAAGATAATAATTTTGCATAATCCTTATAGTTCCTCATTAATACACCTGCTATCAGAGATATAAATCAAGCTTTAGTTCTATTTCCCTACTTGTTTGCAGTCCTGATTCAATTCTGAGCTATTTTGGCAAAAATTTAAAAATAATAAAAAGGAACTATCCCTCCTTAAATTTCTTTCTAAGCTCCCAGTACCCAACTTTGGAGAAAGATTTAATGATTTCTCATAGATTTCTGCTATTATGGAACATGTTCTAGTGTTCAAAGTAAATTCTGGAAGTCCACAGATTGCCTCTACACTGATAATAACAATTGCAATTCTTAAGAATTAGTCAGTTGGAATTTCTGGGTTTTTCAATCCAAGTTCCATGCTACACATGAGGCAAACAGGACTACTAAGTACTTACCAGTTTATAGAGATCTGCTACACTTATCTGATCGGGATCAACCATTTCAAAGTCCTTCCTGGGTACCAGGTCCATGCCCATTTGCCTGATAAAGTCAGAGAAAGTTACATTAGTGCACAACAGCAAACAA
The DNA here is from genome assembly GCF_030144855.1 of Hypanus sabinus. Taxonomy (NCBI): domain Eukaryota; kingdom Metazoa; phylum Chordata; class Chondrichthyes; order Myliobatiformes; family Dasyatidae; genus Hypanus; species Hypanus sabinus. Next base: position 63,818,734 of record NC_082724.1, on the reverse strand, counting down.
TAGCCACTTAGCTCAAATACTGTGGGCCTTTGAGATTCAAACACACATTCCTGCTTAGGTTATATTGAGATCAATATAATTTATTATATGCACCGAGAAAGGTAATGGTAAATGGCATAAACCTGTGATGCATGTATACCCAGAGATGTTGAACCAATATGTATTCATAAAACAAGAATTCTAAAATGTTGACATCATGGGATCCTAGCAATCCTTGAATTCATTGAGTCTATTAACAAACTATAAATACATGAACATAGATTTTACAAGTCAGATGCATTTACTTCCTTCTTCCTTTGGGACTTAAGTTTTCTGGAAGAGAATGCTCATTCATCTTAATCCTCTTTTGTCAATGTTTTCTAAATAATGATGAATTTTGTTGGAAAGAATTGAAATTACTCCACAAAATTATTGAAATACTTTGATTATTCCTTAAATAACTGACATCTCATCATGATTAGGAGGACGATGGCACCTAACGGCGACTCCTTTGCTTCAGAAACAGCTCTAATTCTACCTTTAATATTTCTATTTTTCCCTTTCAGGGTTCTTTTGAAGACCCTGACCTGGAGCGACACCCTGACTTTGGTTCTTTGTGGGAATGGGACCCGCTCTCAGGGTCTCAAAACCGGCTACTATTCAATATACCAAGAACATGAACTAGAAGACTAGCACTCCTTCAGGGCACTGGGACTTCGTGGCACTGGAGATGGGCGAAGTTACTATCTCTGCAGGAAATTGGTGTGTCATGGGAGACGGAAGATCGAAAGCAGCAAGCTAGTTGCTGGCTGTGTGCCCAGAGACCTGGGTTCTTTGGGCAGAGCTTGAAAATCAGTTGTTTGTTATGTCTCCCCTCTTGCTGTGAAACAGGGACACCTCTTTTTCCCTTATTAGCAAGAGACAGAGAGCCAGAGATATGTCGAATACCAGGTGAATGAGTAGCCTTTGGGATACTGCAAGTCTTCATTGATGCTTTGCTGCATGCTTGAGTGCTTGGTGGGTGGGGGGGGGGGCACCGATGCTATTTTTTGCTGGTGGGGGAGGGGGGATCATTTCTTTGCTGCTGCTTACACGTGGGGGGGGGCCCTTAGGGGTTCTGATATTTAACTGTCATTCATTCTTTAGGGCATTCCTCTGTTTTCATGGATGGCTGCAAAGAAAAAGAATTTCAGGATGTATATTGTATACATTTCTCTGACATTAAATGTACCTTTGAAATCTTGATTGCACCATGCTCTTTTTAAAGTGTTCATTTTTCGAACACCAACATTTGAAACTGCCTTTCTTCTATGCTTAGCAGATGCATGAGGACAAGAATTGCTAAGTGTCAAGTTGATTTTATATAGTAGCTAGTTGCAACTACTCACAGCTTTAAAGTCTTTCAAATTCAGTAATAATTTCTCACTGATAAATCTGCTGTATTTACTGAGGCCAACTGCTAGTGACCTAGAAAAAAAAAACCTGATGCTAGAAACTTCATTATTCATGAATATACTAAAACTGTGCTATGATGGGACAAGAAGCAGTTTTCTTATTCTGCTAGTTTAATACACATCTAGGGCATTAGCAAGTGAGATAAATCTGCAAGTGGTAAGACAAAATAATTACAGAATTATTAAATATCTTAGAAACTAGTCACACTGTTATTTATTTAATTTGTGATACGCCAAGGTAACTGGCCCTTCTGGCCCTACAAGCCAGCACTGCCCAATTACACCCATGTGACTAGTTAACTAATTAACCCATACATCTTTGGAATGTGAGAAGAAAACGGAGCACTCAGAAAATAAACTGAGAAGACATGGAAAGAACGTACAAATTTCTTACAGACAGTAGTGGAATTGAACCCAGGTTACTAGCATTACACTAACCGCTACATTACCATGACACCCAAATGTCATGCCTGTACTTCAGCTGGAATTCACTGTGTCCCTTGGGCACCACACAGGGATAGGAATGCCACTTCATGAATGCTGACAAAACCTAATCTTGTTTGAAGACGGTGTCTTAGAAACTTCAGAGGACAGCAATTTTGACAATCAGGCCCGATGGCCACATCTGCACCAGGTGCGTCGAGCTGTAACTCCTTAGGGACTGTGTTAGGGAACTGGTGATGCAGCTTGATGACCTTCGTCTGGTCAGGGAGAGTGATGAGGTGACAGATAGGAGCTATAGGCAGGTAGTCACACCGGGGCCTGGAGAGATAGATAAGTGGGTAACAGTCAAGAGAGGGAAGAGCAGGAGTCAGAGGCTAGAGAGCCCTGTGGCTGTAACCCTTAACAATAAGTACTCCTGGAGTACTTTTGGGGGTATGGCCTACCTGGGGGAAGCAACAGTGGCACAGAGTCTGACCCTGTGGCTCAGAAGGGTAGGGAAAGGAAGTGGATGGCAGCAGTGATAGGGAACTCTATATAGTTAGGGGGTCAGACAGGCGATTCTGTGGATGCAGGAAAGAAGCACGGATGGTAGTTTGCTTGTGCCACATGACAGTGAGAATAGGAATAGAGTGAGGTGGAGGATAAATGCGTGGCTGAGGGATTGGAGCAGGAGACTGGGTTTCAGATTTCTGGAGCATTGGGACCTCTTTTGGGGCAGGAATGACCTGTACAAAAAGTACGGGTTGCACTTGAATCCCAGGGGGACCAATATCTTGGCAGGGAGATTTGCTAAGGCTATTGGGGAGGGTTTAAACTAGGATTGTTGGAGTGTGAGAACCAAACTTAAGAGACAGAGGAAGAGGCGGTTGGCTCACAAATAGAGAAGGCTTGGAAACAGTGTGAGAGGGAGGATTGGCAGGTGATAGAGAAGGGACTGATGGTTTGAGATGTGTCTATTTTAATGCAAGGAGTATTATGAAGAAAGTGGATCAGTGTAGAGCGTGGATCAGTACTTGGAGCTGTGATGTTATGGCCATTACAGAGACTTGGATGGCTCAGGGGCAGGAATGGTTTTCTCAAGTGCCAGGCTTTAGATGTTTCAGAAAGGACAGGGAGGGAGGCAAGAGGTGGGGATGTGGCACTGTTGAACAGAGAAAGTATCATGGCTGCAGAGAAGGAGGAAGACATGAAGGGATTGTCTCCGGAGACTCTGTGGGTGGAAGTTAAGAACAGGAAGGTGTACATAACTCTAATGGGTGTTTTTTAAAGACCACCCAATAGTAACAGGGACATAGAGGAGCAGATAGGGAGACAGGTTCTGGAAAGGAGTAATAACAGGGTTGTCGTTGTGGGAGATTTTAGTTTCCCAAATATCAATTGACATGTTCCTAGAGTGAGGGATTTAGCTGGGGTGCAGTTTGTTAGGCGTGCTTAAGAAGGTTTCTTGACTGAATATGTAGATAAGCCTACAAGAAGACAGGCTGTACATGATCTGGTATTGGGAAATGAACCTGGTCAGGTGTCGGGTCTGTCAGTGGGAGAGCATTTTGGAGATAGTGATCATAATTCTATCTCCTTTACCACAGCATTGGAGAGCGATAGGAACAGACAAGTTAGGAAAGCATTTAATTTGAGTAAGGGGAAATATGAGGCTATCAGGCAGGAACTAGGAAGCATAAATTGGGAACAGATGTTCACAGAGAAAAGTACAGAAGAAATGTGGCAAATGTCCATGGGATATTTACGTGAAGTTCTGCATAGGTACATTCCAATCAGACAGGGAAAAGGTGGTAGGGGACAGGAACCATGGTGTACAAAGGCTGTTGGATATCTAGACAAGAAGAAAAGGTTACGAAAGGTTCAAAAAAGTAGGTAACAATAGAGATCTAGAAGATTATAAGGCTAGCAGGAAGGAGCTTAATAAAGAAATAAGGAAAGGATAAAGTGGTCATGAGAAGATCTTGGCGACAGGATTAAGGAAAACCCCAAAGCATTCTACAAGTATGTAAAGAGCAAGAGGATAAGACGTGAAAGAATAGGACTGTACCATATAGCCTACTGTATAATATGGGACTATTTTATGTTGTAGTAACACATTATTGAGCATGTGCTATTGGGTGCATATTGATCTGTATATATGTGTTCAGTTCGGTTTTAGTTAGTAAAGAACCCTGTTAACGTAGCTCCAGTCTCCAGTGTTTTTATTAGTGATATTGTTGTGTAAACGGCCACATACACAACAAACTGGTGACAAGGTTAATAAACCTACATCGTATCGGAACACCGTGTTTTAATTGATAACGGCACTTGGAGAGAGTGCAAGGAACGAGCCAAGGAGCAAGAAAAAGGAGGCTCAGTGAGGCTGCGAATCTGAAAGGAATGGGAGTTCGGCCAGAGTCAGGAACATCAGGAGACTAAGAGACACAGTCAGAGCCACAGCATGTCCAGGCAAGACCACAGACGGTGCTGACCCCAAGGACTGAGGATCTGCCTGCCTCAAAAGAGAGATTAAAAAAAGAGTGACACACTCATCTAGCCAGAGCATGCTCGCGACTCTAGAAAGAAAAAGGTCACATGAGTAAAAAAGAAAACAAGGGACGGGGGGGGGGGCCTAAATTGACATAACAAAGTTGGCACTAATTGGAACCATTACAGCATTTGATAGTGGCATTGGAGACTGGGCAACTTACATCAAAAGAATAGTTATATTGTGATGCTAACAGTGTTAATGAAGGAAAGAAAGTCAGCATTTTACTGAGGTTACGTCCACATTACACAGGATAAATCTGTAACTGAAGCTTTTTCTCTTCGTTTTTACCCTTCGTCCACACTAAAACGGCATTTTCGTCCCCTGAAACTGGAGCTTTTCAGAAAAGCTCTCCAAAGTGTGTATTTTTGAAAACGCCGCATTGGCCAGAGCAGTGTGGACGGGGTAACCGGAGACTTCTGAAAACACTGTCAGATGTCAGCGCGCTATTTCATTGTTTTCTTGAACGCAACCTAACAATTTCAGAACGGACGGCAATGAAACTGATGCCAGAAAAGTTAGAAATGTACTCACCAAATACTTTGACCCATAACTTACTGAATAAATAAGTATACTCATTTTGCCGTTTTCTGTCCTTGCTCGTATGAAGGTGGTTTACCTATTTATGCAAGTACTTCTCTGACAATAGATGTGTAACAGCCTAATATAACATTGTAGGCTACGTCCGCACTAGATCGGATAATTTTCAAAACACCAGTTTCGCGTAAAAACGATAGGTGTCCACACCAGGTGTTTTTAAAAATACCTCTGTCCACATTAAAACGGATATTTGGGCGAAACTCCTCCTATTGGGCATGCATGGGACGCACAGAAAACAAGCGAAGAGGAAACAGTATACTTGGTTCCTGTTTGTCCAGTTACAGACTAGAAAAACTTAAAAGGAAATTGCCAAACGAAAGACTTGGTGCGCGTTTGTCCAGAAACATTTCCTACAGCCGTAGTCTCTTCACCAATGAAAGGGACGACAGCTACAAATAAGTGCAATAAGGCTTGTTACTGGGCAAAAGTGGAATTTGCTGTTACCTTATTTGTTTGCCTTTACTTTTGCCATGCCTTTCAGTATTATTTTGCTGTATTTAACATGTGCAATAAAACGAGTCACTGGGCAATAGTGACAATTGCATCTATTGAATGTTTGCACAAGCAATACATTAATAAAGCACAAAACACGAGGAAATCTGCAGATGCTGGAAATTCAAACAACAACACACAAAATGCTGGTAGAACACAGCAGGCTAGGCAGCATCTAACTGTCCTTTCGGTTAGTCCTGACGAAGGGTCTCGGCCCGAAATGTCGACATTGCTTCTCCCTATAGATGCTGCCTAGCCTGCTGTGTTCTACCAGCATTTTGTGTGTTGTTACATTAATAATGCACCTTGTTAAATGTATAAAACATGCCTTCATCAGTGTTATCTTGTATTTCCATACAACGTTACATTAGGCTGTTACACATCTATTGTCAGATATTGTTGTGGTGTTGGAGATTGCATTCAAGAAAACAATGAAATGCCACACTGCCGCCACCATTTGTTCCGGCATGTCGTGACAGCAGTTTTAAAAATAGCCAGTTACCCCGTATATACTGCGCTGGATATTAGGCATTTTCAGATTCATTAACTCTGTAGAGCGTTTCTGAAAATCTCTGTTTTTGGGGGAGGAAAATGCAGTTTCAGTGTGGACAAACAAAGAGAAAAAGCTTTGGTTACGGATTTATCGGGTCTAGTGTGGACATAGCCTTAGTGTAATGGCTGCAAAAACATACGGCCAGCTATGGAGCTTGTTAACCCCTGAAAAGTCAGCTGACAAAACGTTCAAGCAAATAGTGACACTCTCCAACAGCGTTTAAACCCCAAACAGCTGGTCATTGCAGAAAGATTTAAATTTTACAATCGAAATCAGAGCAAAAATGAAAGCATTTCTGAATATTGTGCTGAATGAATTGCACAAATTATCAGAACATTGTCAATTTGGAGCGGATCTATCAGACGCATTGAGGGATAGGTTAGTGTGTGACATGTACTGTGAAACCACACAGAAGAAGCTCCTATGTGAAAAAGACCTTACATTCGAGAAAGCACTAAACATCTCATTAGAAATAGCCACACGAGGTGCTTCAGAGATACAACAAAAGATCTCTGGAATAGGCTACAAATAAAATGTCACTGAGCAGAAATGAAGGAAAGAAATGTTACTGTTGCAGGGACAGGTCACATGACCCTGATGGTTGTTGGTTTAAAGCGGGGGTCGGCAACCCGCGGCTCCGGAGCCACATGTGGCTCTTTTACGTCTCTGCTGCGGCTCCTGTTGCTTTGGGAAATAATTGGTTGTGGCGACCCTTTTCCTGGCACATCCGAACCGACTCACAATTAGATAGCCTACGGGGGTTTGCGAGCACAGAGCTTTGGAGCCTCTGCGCCATGGGGGGCAGGTTGAGGGAGGCTTAAAAGTGAGGCTGAAGATTTCGAATAAAGTTTTATCCTTCGACTGCAGTTACCGACTCCGTGTCGTAATTTTAGCGCTGCGTTTAGCACACCGCTACATGGTCAGTATTTAATTAAAATGTATTTTATGTTAGTTTGTTAGTTTTTGAAATGTAATTCTAAATTTGAAGATTATGGTGATCTTGTACAATCTAAATAAGACGTTGTGGCGACCCATTTCCTGACACATCCGAACCGGCTCACAATTAGCCAGCGTTCAGGCTAAGGGAGATAGCCTACGGGGGTTTGTGAGTACGTGTCTTTTGCAGCATCCGCGCCCATGGGGGGCGGGTTGAGGGAGGCTTAAAAGCAAGGCTGTTTAGTTCGAATAAAGCTATCTTTGACTGCAGTTTACTGACTGCGTGTAGCACACCGCTACAACGTGTTTTTATCGCTGGCTGTCCAGAGGGGAGGTGCTGAAACGGTTTGTCGTGTGTCTGGAAGAAGTGAAAACTTTCCTGGGCAGCAAAGGGCTCAACTTTCCTGAGCTGGAACAGCCAGAGTGGCTGGAAAAGCTACACTTCATGGTAGACATGACAGCGCACCTGAACACGCTGAACACAGCTCTTCAGGGGTAAGGACGTACAGCCCTGCACATGTTGGAGGATGTTTTGGCATTTGAGCGCAAGTTGACAGTGCTTGCCAGAGATTTACAGAAAGGCACATTGTCTCACTTCCCCAATTTGAGAGAGTTCAAACAAGGTCACGACATGATAAATTCGGAGTATTTACATTCTGCAATCATCGCAATGCAAACATCGTTTGGGAAACGCTTCTGTGAGTTCAGAGAGGAAAAAAACACATTATCCTTCCCGGTCACTCCCCTAAGCATCGATCCATCCCTACTGAATACGACTGCATTGTCAGGTGTGAGTCAACCTGACCAAGTATGATAAATATTTTAATTGCCTATTATTTTACATATATTCATATGTTTTCATTGTTCAGTGAAATAGTCCTTTTATTTTTCAGGTTGACAGCTGGCTGACGTTATTTTTGGTTTGCTGCTGGCGGCAAATTTAAGTTTGGCGTTTTTCATAAATACAAGAAGGACTCAAATAGACGTTGAGTATTTTACTTAAAAGTAACCTTCAACCCAACGTCTTTTTTTCGGAGTTCAAAATGTTTTTGTTGCATGCAGAAATGTAATTTCGTTTTCTCTGCAGGAGTTCATCAATTTCATAAATGCAACACATTATAGTTTGTTTATACATAGCATAAAGGCAAAACAAAACGTTATATGCAGTGTTATTTCATTTTAAATGTCAAACGGGTTTTGTGGCTCCCAGTGTTTTCTTTTCTGTGGGAAACTGGTCCAAGTGGCTCTTTCAGTGGTAAAGGTTGCTGACCCCTGGTTTAAAGGGTCACACTGGCAGAGTATGCAAAGCTAGTAAACAGCAGGAAAAAAGGCAAAACACAAACAAGAAACCCCAGAAAGGAAAATACAACAATGTGCACAAAATGAAAGAAAGCAGTTCTAATGAAAATGACTCAGACTCAGTGAATTATCTTGTCTGCAACTTCACAGCATGGAAGAGACAGATGATAGAAGAGTAATATGGATCACTCTACAAGTGGGAGGCATGAGACGGAAAATGGAGTTGGGTACAGGCTCAGCTTTAACAGTGATCTCTGTACACAACTGGAAACGACTATTTTCTTACATACCTCTGGAACAAACTAAACGACTGCAAAAGACTTGCACAGAACAGAGAAGTGCATCCCAAAGGTAAAATTAAAGTGACAGGCCAAAACGGAGCAGCAACCACCTCACGCAGCCTGTCAACTCCATGAGCGAGGCTGAGATGGAGCTGCAACCACCTCACGCAGCCTGTCAACACCATGAGCGAGGCTGATGCGGAGCAGCAATCCAAACAGCAGCAGCAGCAACAGCCAGACAAACCCAAATCCCCCGCGGAGAAGAAAGTCATCATAGTGAACATTTTTGGAACAGTAAAGTGGTTCAACGTACAAAATGGATATGGATTCATCAGCAGGAATGATACAAAGGAAGATGTGTTTGTACATCAGACTGCTATAGATAAGAATAACCCATGGAAATAGCACCGCAGTGTTGGAGACGGTGAAACTGTGGAGTTCAACGCAGTGGAAGGTGAAGAGGGTGCAGAAGCAGCAAACGTAACTGGTCCAGGAGGAGTTCCAGTCCAAGGAAGCCAATATGCCACGGACTGAAATCATTATCGTCACTGCAACCCACCTTGCCACCGGGCTCCACCATGTAAGTACCAACAGAACATCGAAGGTGGAGAGAAAGGAGATGGAACAGAGAGAGCAACAGATGGAGAAAACCAAGATGATCAAAATCAGCGACATTGCTCTCCTTACAGAAGACAGCGTTACCCACCTTACTTTGTTCATCATTGCTATGGTCGCTGCCCACAATATAGCAACCAGCCTCAGGGAGAAATTACTGAGGGTGGTGAAATAAAGGAAAACCAGGTTGCTGGGGAAGAAGGTAAACCTAACAGAGGACAAAATCAATTCCATTCAAACAGAACAGCTTTCGCATAAGGTAAATCCTGAATCAATCTTTTCCTCCATTGAGAATCATACACTGAATCCTTTGCAGGAAAGTTTCTTTTGCACGTACGTATTTTGAATCCTCAGCCTATGTGTCTTGTTTTTCACAAGTTGGGAAACAGCATCAAAACAGAGGCAAATTCTGGCAACAAACTGTGAGGTTTCTATTGTTGTATTTTCACACTTGTGCTGAATGTGCATCTGAAGGAATTCTCCCTCTTGAGCCAGACAGATAGCACTGCAAGTAATCTTTAATATCAGCAAAACTGTACTTTAACAGCAACATAAGAACAATGGAACGAACAACAGGATTTCGATCAACTGCTGCACCAAATGGTGAAAGATTATTGGCAGTAAGTTACTGATCTTTCTGTGAGTCATTGGAATGTTCTGACTTTTGAATAACTAGTAGAGACAGCAGATCACCAACCACTTCTTTTGTTGGTGGCAAGTCATCTTTGAAGCAGACCATGGAAATTCCCTATGCTCAGGGGTCAACTTTTCATAACTTTTATATGGAAATTTGTATTAAAACAAACAAGTTTATTGACAGACGTTACCCAGAGGGGCAGAGAAGACCCCCCCCAAAAGACTTGAGTTATAATTATTATTACTACGTTACTTTGCTATAATTTCATATTATTAAGTTACTAATTAAACAGTGGGAGGGCATTTGTATGTTAAGGGTACACATACAGTACTTGTTTAGCATAAAAAGAAGTTGATACTCTTTAAATAAAAGGGGAATGTAACATAGAGTGTACTGTATAATATGGGACTATTTATGTTGTAGTAATACATTATTGAGCATGCGTTATTAGGCACATATTGATCTGTATATATGTGTTCAGTTCGGTTTTAGTTAGTAAAGAATCCTGTTAACATAGCTCCAGTCTCCAGCGATTTTGTAAATTATACTGTGGTGTAAACGGCCACATACACAACAAAGACCAATCAAATGTGACAGTGGAAAAGTGTGTATGGAACTGGAGGAGATAGCAGAGGTACTTAATAAGTACTTTGCTTCAGTATTAACTATAGAAAAGGATCTTGGTGATTGTAGAGATGACTTGACAGTGGACTGAAAAGCTTGAGCATGTAGATATTAAGAAAGAGGATGTGCTGGAGCTTTTGAAAAACATCAAGTTGGATAAGTCACCGGGACCGGACAAGGCTACTGTGGGAGGCGAGGGAGGACATTGCTGAGCCTCTGGCGATTATCAATGGGGATAGGAGAGATTCCAGAGGATTAGAGGGTTGCAGATATTGTTCCATTGTTCAGGTAAGGGAGTAGAGATAGCCTTGGAAATTATAGACCAATGAGTCTTACCTCAGTGGTTAGTAAGTTGATGGAGAAGATTCTGACAGGCAGGATTTATGAACATTTGGAGAGGCACAATGTTATTAAGAATAATCAGCATGGCTTTGTCAAGGGCAGTTTGTGTCTTACGAGCCTGAATGAACTTTTTTGAGGATGTGACTAAACACATTGATGAAGGAAGAGCAGTAGATGTAATGCATATGGATTTCAGCAAGAAATTTGAAAGGTACCCCATGCAAGGCTTATTGAGAAAGTAAAGAGGCATGGGATCCAAGGGGACCTTGCTTTGTGGATTCAGAACTGGCTTGCACACAGAAGGCGAAGAGTGGTTGTAGACGGGTCATTTTCTACATGGAGGTCGGTTACCAGTGGTGTGCCTCAGGGATCTGTTCTGGAATCCCTACTTTACGTGATTTTTATAAATGACCTGGACGAAGAAGTGGAGGGATAGGTTTATAAATTTGCTGATGACAAAAAGATTGGAGGTGTTGTGGATAGTGTGGAAGGCTGTCAGAGGTTACAGCGGGACATTGATAGAATGCAAACAAAACTGGGCTGAGAAGTGGCAGATGGAGTTCAACCCAGATAAGTGTGAGGAGGTTCATTTTAATAGGTCAAATATCCTGACAGAATGTAGAATTAATGGTAAGACTCTTGGCAGTGTAGAGGATCAGAGGGATCTTGGGTTCCGAGTCCATAGGACACTCAAAGCTGCTGCACACCTTGACCTTGTGGTTAAGAAGACATACAGGCATTGGCCTTCATCAATCATGGGATTGAGTTTATGAGTCCAGAGGTAATGTTGCAGCTATATAGGACCCTGGTCAGACCCCACTTGGATTACTGTGCTCAGTTCTGGTCACCTCACTACAGGAAGGATGTGGAAACCATAGAAGGTGTCCAGAGGAGATTTACAATGTTGTTGTCTGGACAGGGGAGCATACCTTTTGAGAATAGGTTGAGTGAACTCAGCTTTTTTTCCTTGCAGTGATGGAGGATGAGAGGTGACCTGATAGAGGTGTATAAGATGATGAGAAGCATTGATTGTGTGGGTGGTCAGAGGCTTTTTCCCAGGGCTGAAATGGCTAGTACGAGAGGGTACAGTTTTAAGTAGGTACAGAGGAGATGTCCGAGGTAAGTTTTTTTTATGCAGAGAGCGGTGAGTGTATGGAATGGGCTGCCGGCAACAGTGGTAGAGACGGATACGATAGGGTCTTTTATGAGACTGCTGGACAGGTACATGGAGCTCAGAAAAATAGAGGGCTATGGGTAACACTAGGTAATTTCTAAGTTTAAGGACATGTTCAGCACAGCTTTGTGGGCTGAAGGACCTGTATTATGATGTAGATTTTCTATGTTTTATTTTTCTAAAGCATACTATGTATACCAGTAATATTTTACATATTCTATGTATACTAATAAAACTTTATATACTAATAATAAGTCATTAGTATATATCATAAATAGTTGAAACCCAGCATCCCAATAGATTCACTTTACCAATCCGAAATAATCCGGAAATATCCGGACTCCAAAAGGGTTTTCTGTCAGTGAATCTTTGTCAATCCTTGCTAATTATTACCTATTGTTCTTTGAGTTTAGCTTGTGTAATATTCTTATGAGAGGCATTGTACAGAGTACAATGCAATTTCCTCTATCCACTCTGACAGTTATTACACCTTACAAAAATCTGATTGAAAATGTTTAACTGTGTTAAGTTTTTCCAAACATCGTTTTCCTAGCCAGAAAGTATTACCTAAGGAGTCATAATCTCAGGGAAAAGATGTTACTTAGATTAGACGGGCAGAGTTTATTCAGAGTTCTGAATTACTGAAACTGTCTATTCCAAAATATGGCTGATGCCCACTTGATAAGCATGTTCAAGATTGGTATTAAAACTTTTTTTGGGAATATGGAAAAGAAGAGTGTTCAGCAAAGAGACAAAAATGCTGGAGAAACAGTCCACCCTGATCATGTTTTTCATGTGCTTTTATGTCCCTGGTTAAGCTTTCTTAACTGCCTATGACAACATCATCAAAGATTTCTGAATAAGAATAATCAGCTCCCTCTTTTCTTGCAGTCCCGTCAATATTGCACATTTCAGATATTATCTCTCCATGTTATTTCTCTCAACGGGCAGTGTGTTTGATAAAGTAATTTTTTTTTCTTGATCCATCTTATGTAGCAACTGCACCTATACAATGCTTATAAAAAGTATTCATCCCCTTGGAAGTTCTCTTGTTTTATTGTTTTACAACATTGAATCACAGTGGATTTAATTTGGCTTTTTTCACCACTGATTATTTGTGTTGAAATCAAAACAGATCTCTACAAAGTGATCTAAATTAATTACAAATATAAAACACAAAATAACTGATTACATAATTAATCAACTCCTTTAACACGACACACCAAATCATTACTGGTGCAGCCAATTGGTTTTACAAGTCACATGATTAGTTAAATGGAGATCACCTGTGTGCAGTCAAGTTGTTTCAATTGTAGAAAAAATACACCTGTAGCTGGAATGTGAACTGCTGGTGAGTCAGCATCCTGGCAAAAACTAGATCACAAAGACAAAAGAACACTCCAAGCAACTCTGCAAAAATGCTATTGAAAATCACAAGTCAGGAGATGGATACAAAAAAATTTCCAAGTAACTGAATATCCCTTGAAGTACAGTTAAGTCAATCATCAAGACATGGAAAGAATACAGCACATCTGTAATTCTGCCTCGAACAGGCCATCCTCAAAAACTGACTGACCGTGCAAGAAGGGGACTAGGGAGGGAGGTCATCAAAAGACTGTGCATACAACAACTGTTGCCTGGGTGTTTCACCAGGTGCAGCTTTTGGGGAGAGTGGCAAAGAGAAAGCCACTGTTGAAAAAACCTCACATGAATTCTTGGCTAGAGTTCACCAGAAAGAATTGGGAGACTCCAAAGTCAGCTGGAAGAAGGTCTATGGTTTTATGAAACCAAAATTGAGCTTTTAGGCCATAAGACTAAAAGCTATGTTTGGCATAAGCCAAACCCCCCAACATCCACAAAAACACACCATCCTTCCTGTGAAGCTGCTGGTGGCTGCATCATACTGTGGGGATGCTTCACTATAAGCAGGCTCTAGAAGGCTTGTGAATATAGAGGGCAAAATGAATGCAGCAAAATATAAGGAATTCCTTGAGGAAAACCTGATGCAGACTGCAAGATTTGTTTTCCAGCAAGACAATGACCCCCAAGCATAAAGCAAAACCTACAGAGTGGCTTAAAAACAACAAAGTTAATGTCCTGGAGTGGTCATCAGAGTCCAGACCTCAATCTAAGGGCTGTGCACTCACAGTTCCCATGCTATGTGACAAAGTTTAAGTAGTTTTGTAAAGAAGAATGGGGAACAATTGTAGTGTTAAATGTGCAAAGCTGATATAGAGTCCTATCCACACAGATTCACAGCTGTAATTGCTGCCAAAGGTGTAACTAACTACTGACTTGTAGGGTGTGAGTAATTATGCAATCAATTATTTTGAGTTTAATAACTAATTAATTTAGACCTACCTATAGAAATTTTTTTTCACTTTGATACAAAAGTCTTTTCTGTTGATCAGTGTCACAAAAGCTAAATTAAATCCATTGTGATTCAATGTTGTAAAATAATAAAACATGAAAACTTCCAGGGTAGGGGGTGAATACTTTTTATAGGGGCAGTAGTTAGCATAAACATTTATGATTGCTTAAAATTCTTAACATTACAGTGTCTAGCATTATAGAAGGAAGGCAGATGAGGTCATTTGGCCCAACAAATTCATATAATTTTGAACAAATTAAGACACACCAGACTCCAAAGACAAAAGTCATCTAATCCTTTCCTTTCATATGTTTACCGAGCTTCCTTCTGACTGCTCCAATTGAATTGAATTGTACTTTTCAGACCCTAACCAACATGCTGCCTCAAAAAATTATTTACATTGTGCCACTTTTGGTTCTTTATCTAATTGCCTTTATTATAAGCACCCCTGTTTTGTAATTGTTATTAGTTTTTCAAACAGTACAGCACACTATTAGGCCGTTCAGCCCACGATGTTGTGCCAAACTAATTAAACTAGTAATTAAATGCTTAACTAAATGAATCCCTTCTGCCTACACATTTTCCACATTCCCCTATTCTCTGCAAATTCATATGCTCATTTAAGAGCCACAATTGTATGCCTCTATTGTACTTGTCTCCACCATCAACCCTGGCAGCGCATTCCAGGAACCCACCCCTCGCTCTGTAAACAAAAACTTGTCCCACACAGCTCATTTGAACTTGTCCTCTCTTATCAGCACATTTCTTACACATTCAAAATTTTAACAGCTACCACAAGCTAAATTGCACATTAATTACTTTTACCGGGCTCATACTTGAAAAGGTAATTTTGAGTTTTTAAAAAATGATTTGCTGAACATTGCTGCAAAATTCACTAGAAATCAGCTCGATGACTTTGAGCTTACTTGTGTATTTTTAACCAAAATAAACTTTATTCATAATAATTTTTCAAATTATTTTGGTTAAAAAAGCTTTCTTCACAGTACTTCTTAGTGTGCCAGGCCTCTCCAAACACTAGCGATTTCCAATTAAGAGAAATACTGTTTCCCTATTTTTTTTATCAAATTGGATAACCACATTTTCCGCATTATATTCCATCTGCTATGTCCTTGTCCATTCACTTGTCTATATTTCTCTGAAGTGTTTCTGTACCCTTTTTAACAGATCACTCTGCCACCTCATCAACAAACATATATAATGCCTTGAAATAGTATCTCTCTCAACCCTTTATTCACAAAAATGAGTATTATAATCAGAGATTTTGATCAATTTAACTGAGAATTTTTATTCGTAAATTACATGCTCCTTTTATTCCCACAATAGAGCCGAAAAACAGATAAAATTATACGACATGAGAAATTAAAACTTCAAAAACTGAAATAGACAATAGGTGCAGAAGTAGACCATTTGGTCCCTCGAGCCTGCACCACCATTTTGAGATCATGGCTGATCAACTACTATCAATACCCGGTTCCTGCCTTGTCCCCATATCCCTTGATTCCCCTATCCATAAGATACCTATCTACCTCCTTCTTGAAAGCATCCAGAGAATTGGCCTCCACTACCTTCTGAGGCAGTGCATTCCAGACCCCCACAACTCTCTGGGAGAAGAAGTTCTTCCTTAGCTCTATCCTAAATGACCTACCCCTTATTCTCAAACCATGCCCTCTGGTACTGGACTCTCCCAGCATCTGGAACATATTTCCTGCCTCTATCTTGTTCAATCCCTTAATAATCTTATATGTTTCAATCAGATCCCCTCTCAATCTCCTTAATTTCAGCGTGTACAAGCCCAGTCTCTCTAACCTCTCTGCGTAAGATAGTCCAGACATCCTAGGAATTAACCTCGTGAATCTACGCTGCACTTCCTCTACAGCCAGGATGTCCTTCCTTAACCCTGGAGACCAAAACTGTACACAATACTCCAGGTGTGGTCTCACCAGGGCTCTGTACAAATGCAAGAGGATTTCCTTGCTCTTGTACTCAATTCCCTTTGTAATAAAGGCCAACATTCCATTAGCCTTCTTCACTGCCTGCTGCACTTGCTCATTCTCCTTCAGTGACTGATGAACAAGGACTCCTAGATCTCTTTGTATTTCTCCCTTACCTAACTCTACACCGTTCAGATAATAATCTGCCTTCCTGTTCTTACTCCCAAAGTGGATAACCTCACACTTATTCACATTAAACGCCATCTGCCAAGTATCTGCCCACTCACCCAGCCTATCCAAGTCACCCTGAATTCTCCTAACATCCTCATCACATGTCACACTGCCACCCAGCTTAGCATCATCAGCAAATTTGCTGATGTTATTTTCAATGCCTTCATCCAAATCGTTGACATAAATTGTAAACAGCAGTTGAAATATCAGTAGTTCAAAAGTATTCATCCTCCTTTGCTCAGTACTTGGTTGAATCAACTCTCACAGCTATTACAGCCAGAAGTCTTTTTGGATATACCTCTATTAGCTTTGCACAATGTGATGGAGCAAGACTTACACAATCCTCCATGCAAATTTGCTCGAATTGTGCCAGGTTAATTGGGGAATAGTGATGGACAGCAATCTTAAGGTCTTGCTAGAGACTTTTTTTCTTCATTTGACACCACTTCATGGTTGCTCTGGCAGAATGCTTTGGGTTGTCCTGCTGAAAGACAAACTGTTCCCTCCCCCCACCACCCAGTTTAAACTTTCTGGCAGAGGCTAGCAAGATTTTATCCAGGATCTCTCTGTACTTAGTTGCACAAAAATGAGAAAATCTGCAGATGCTGGAAATCCAAACAACATACACAAAATGCTGAAGGAACTCAGCAGACCAGGTAACTTCTATGGAAAAGATTGAACAGTAGATGTTTCGGGCTGAGACCCTTCATCAGGACTGGAAAAAGGATGAGAAGTTAGAGTGAGAAGGTGGGGGGAGGGGAAGAAGAGTACAAAATGGTAGGTGATAGGCGAAACTGGGATTGGTGGGAGGGACGAAGTAAGAAACTGGGAAGTTTGTTGGTGAAAGAGATGAAGGCTGAAGAAGGGGATATCTGATAGCAGAGGGTAGAAGGCAATGGAAGAAAAGGAAGGGGGAGAAGCACCCAAGGGAGGTGATGGGCAGGTATGGAGATGAGGTGAGAGAGGGAAACAGGAATGGTGAAGGAGGGGAGGGCAATTACTGGAAGTTAGAGAAATGAATGTTCATGCCATCAGGTTGGAAGCTACCCAGACGGAATATAAGGTGTTGCTCCTCCAACCCCAGTGTGGCCTCATCTTGGAATGGCATGTCAGAATGGGAATGGGAAGTAGAGATAAAATGGGTGGCCACTGGGTGATTCTGCTTTTTCTGGTGGATGGAGTGTAGGTGCTTGGCAGAGCAGTCTTCCAATCTACATTGGGTCTCACCGATATACAGGAGGCCACATAATGAGCACCAGATACAGTAGATGACTCCAACAGACTCACAGGTGAAGTGTCGCCTCATCTGGAAGGGCCATTTGGAGACCTGAAAGGTAGTGAGGGAGGTGGTGTAGGAGCAGGTATAACACTTGTTCTAAATTTAGCAGCATTCAGCTTTCCACCAATTCTGAGCAGACTTACAGTCCCTGCTGCTGAAGAGCATCCCCATAGCATGATGCTACCTCCACCACATTGTACAGTAAGGATGGTGCTATCTGGCTAATGCGCAGTATTAGATTTATGCCACATATACCATTGAGGCCAAAAAGTTCCAAGAAGTCTCATCTGACCAAAAGATCTTCCACATCTCTACAGTATCTTCTAAGTGAAACTACACAATTTATTTGCAGGCAAAGATATGCTTTTTTTTTGTCAGGGCTTCTTCCTTGCCACTCTTCCATAAAACCCATTTTGTCTGAGACCTTAGAGATTGTGGAGCCATGAACTTCATCTCCAGTTGTAGCCACTGCCTTCAGAATGACTGTTGGTGTCAGAGGAGCCTCTCTTACAAGTGTTATTCTTTAGAGGGGTGGCCTGACTTGGGCAGTGTGGTGATGGTTTCATATTTTTTCCACTCTTTCATGATAGATTACACTGAGCTCCGAGGTATATTCAGTGCCTTTGAGATCGTCATGTATCTTTCCCCAGATTTGTGGTTCCTATTATAATTTCCTTGACTTATTCTGAATCTCTTTTGTCTTTAGTTTGGATTGGTATGTTGAAAATCTACCATACTGGTGGACCTTGCAGAGAGAGGGGTATTTATTCATATGAATTCATTGAAAACAGGTGATCCTCCAATTTTGTACATCAACAAACTGGGTGAGTTTTTAAGATAATACTGTACTTTGCACCTGAGGAAAGTAGGCGTAATTACAAAGGGAATGAATACTTTTTCAGCCTCACAATTTTGGTTTTTAATTTTTTAGTAAATTGTTAACAGGTTTTGGAATTTTTTTTTTCAATCTTTATGAAGGGTCTTGGCCCAAAACGTCAACTGCTTATTCCTTTCCTTAGATGCTGCCTGGCCTGCTGAGTCCTTCCAGCATTTTGAGTGTGTTGCTTTGGAATTTTTCTTTTGATTTGATATGATGCACAATGTTTTGTAGATTAGCTGAAAAAATCCTACTTCACTATATTTTAAATTTAGAAATTGAGACAGTAAAATGTGAAAATAGTTGTGGAGGCTGAATACTTTTTCAAGGCACTGTATGTTTACACTCAATACCTATTTCCAAATCATTAACATGGATAATGAAAAGATAACGCTCAACACTGGATTCTGTGGCAACCAATAGAATAACATCAGGTTGAAAAGAGCCCATTTGTGCCTTGTCTCCATTTTGTTCATCAACCAATCTTCAATCCATGATTATTCTATATTTAATAACCTCTTGTCCGGCACTTCATTCAAAGTTCAAAGTAAATTTACTATCAAAGTACATATATGTTACCATAGACAACCCTAAGATTCATTTTCTTGTGGGCATACTCAATAAATTCATAACAGTTACTACAATACAATCACTGAAAGACTGCACCAACTTAGGCATTCAACTAGTGTGCAAAAACACAAACTGTGCAAATACAAAAAGTAAGTAATAATAGTAATTAACAGAATTTAGAATTAGAATTTATTTTTTATTTCTTTATTTTTTATTTTTCATAACATGAGGGAGTAACTTTCTTTATGTTGCGCCTCTAATGTACAAGCAATAAGGAAGGGAAATATGGGAGGATATTGCCCAGACACTAAGATTGTACACTTAAGTGTTTTTTATACATGGATGTACACTCAGATATGCAACCAGATCAAAGTGTATTGATAAATGTGATCGGCTGCTGAAAGAAGCTGTCCCAGAGCCCGTTGGCCCTGGCCTTAATGGTGTGCTACCATTTGTCAGAAGGAAGCAGCTGAAACAGTTTGTGTTGGGGTGGCTGGAGTCCCTGATGATCCTCTGGACCCATTTTATGCACCTGCTGCTATAAATGTCCTCATTAGAGAAAAGTTCATATACAGATTCGCATTGTCCTGCAATTGAGAGCAGTAGAGTTTCAGTACCAGGCAGTGACACAGCCAGTCAGGATGCTCTCAATGGTGCACCTGTAGAAAGTCCTGGGGATTTGGGACTCATGCAATGGGGGGGGGGGGGGGATTGTACCTGCTGCCACTTACATATGGGAGGGGGGAGGACTTTGGGGTTCTCACGTTTTACCGTTGTTCATTCTTTGGGGCACTTCTCTGTTTTCGTGGATGTTTGCAAAGAAAAAGCATTTCAGGATATATATTGTCTACATTTCTCTGACATTAAATTGGTCCTTTGATCCTTTGAGATCGTTTTCTTGGCACCACTGTGTCAGGGCGTTGACTTCTTCTCTATAGGCTGTCTCATCATTGTTGGAAATAAGGCCTATCAATGTCATATCATCTGCAAATTTGATCAGCAGATTGGAGCTATGCATGACAACACAGTCGGAGAGGTCTCAAGATGGCACTTATGGGGTAAACCGCTATTGGCTTTGCTCCAAACCTTTTACGTCTTTTTAACCTACAAACACCCCTTAAATGATCTTTTTATACTTATTCTAAAGGGGTTTAAACATACAGAATTTTTCTTTTTAACTATTCGATCTATTTTCAATTCGCTGAAATGTCTAAATCAAAAGAATCGAAACAGACGAAAGAACCGATAACTTTAGAAACTATTGTGAAGCTTATAGAAGATAAATTTGCAGTACTGGAGAGAAAAATAACCGAACAGCTTTTTGCGTTTGATGAGCGTTTAAAATCATTTGAAGGAAAACTTCAAACACTTACACTGGAATTACAAAAACAACAAGCAAGTATTTTGGTACTTGAAGAAGTCGCTCGCAAGAAAGATCATATTATCGAAACTTTGCAACAAGAGCAAGCTTCGACTTCTCAACAGATGGATCGTTATAAATTTAAAATTACTGATCTTGAAAATCGCTCTCAAAGACAAAATCTTCGGCTAATTGGGATTCCGGAAAAATTTGAGAACGGTGATCTTACCGCTTCCTTTTCTAAACTTTTAATGGATGTCTTCGGTTCAAAAGTTCTGGACTCTCCTCCAATAATCGATCGTGCACACCGTGTCTCTCGCTATCATTCTGATTCAAATAAACCACGACATGTAATTCTCCAGATCCATTACCCTCATACCAAAGAGCGTCTGATTCGGGCGGCTCAGAAAAAGGGTATGATTAACTTTTAAGAATTTAAATTTTGTATTTTGGAAGATTATAGCCCTGAAGTTTTAAGGGCAAGAATGGTTTTTAGACCGGTTATGTCGAAAATTCACCAGGAAGGCTACAAGCAAGCGCTGTTATTTCCAGCACACCTGAGAGTTACTTTTGAAGACGGAACTTCTCGGCTGTTCAAATCTCCAGCGGACGCTCAAAGCTTTTTGGAACAATGACACTCTATCGGGTTGACTAATGTAATAATTAGTCTATAAATTTCGATCTTTTAGAGAATGATGTTTTTTTTAGGTATGGCTTACATGTATTTTTTATATACGGTAAAAGTTCATTTTTTTGGTTTATTCTGACTTTATTATTTTTTTAATATATTATTAATCTATTAACCTTGAAAATAACTGATTAGGGTTCCTTTTTTTAAAAGTTTGTACATGCTTTTTTATATTTTTAACATTTAAATATTAAGATTTTAAAAAATAATAATAATAAAATGGTGTTTCTTCTTCCCAACAGACTCTAGTGCTTGGAACGTCATATCCATTTTGATGAGTTTGAACGTTTTAAACTCTTATTTAAAATACTAATTTAGTAATATTTATTTATGGGTTTTATCAATTTAATTTTTTTAACCCTTTTGTTTTATATATATATATATATATGTATATACACTAATTTTATATTTTAACTTTTGTTATATTAACCCTTTCTTATAATATGGGTTGTTTGTATTTTTTTCAATTTTTTTTTTGTCTGAGTTGCCGTCCTGAGACACGGGGGTAATTTTAGTGTTAGATTGCCTGCTTGCCTCTTTTTGGCTTTTTTCCTGGGGTTTCGAGGGTGGAGGGAGGGGGATTTTTCTTTTTCTTTTTTCTCTTTTTGCTTGCTTTTTGCATAGTTTTATTTCATGGGCCTATATGAAACTACAAAAATGGTTGCAGTGCCGTGACTTCCGGTTTCTCCTTGAACTCACTTCCTTCTTCCAGTTCATGAGTTCACTTTTTTTTTAAACTTATGTGTTAACTGTAATACATATTGTCAATATGGATAGGATTATTAATTTTGTTTCTTGGAATACTAATGGTTTAAATCATCCGATCAAATGGAAAAAAATATTCAAAGTATTCCATAGAATGAATGCCAATGTTATTTTTGTGCAGGAGACTCATGTAAGGAAGATGGATAGTCAACGTTTTTTTAGGTTTTGGAGGGGCCAACAGTATCACTCAAATTCGCAAGCCAAAGTAAGAGGTGTTTCTATTTTTATAGATTCATCAACTTCTTTTATACATCATGAAACAATTTCAGATCCACAAGGTAGATTTTTGCTTATTACTGGTCTACGTTTTAATCAAAAAGTTGTTTTAGTTCATGTTTATGCTCCAAATACTGATTGTCCTGAATTTTTTAAATGCTTATTTACATCCTTTCCTAATCTGAATCAATATAGACTGATAATGGGTGCAGATTTTAACTGTTGTTTAAACCCTGTGATGGATAGATCCAAGCCCACCCAAACTCTTCTGAATAAATCGGCTTCTCTTATTAACTTTTTTATGATTGATTCAGCTGTTTGTGAAATTTGGTGTTTTCTACACCCTAATGACAAAGAGTTTTCATACTTTTCCCATGTCTATCATAATTACTCAAGAAGTGATTACTTTTTTATTGATCACCATTTACTCACAGATGTTACTGATTGTAAATATGACTGTATTACCATAACTGATCATGCACCTCTGAAGTTATCTATTAAAATAACAGATTCATATATCAATGCTAAATTTTGGAGGTTTAATCCTATTTTATTGCAGGATTTAGACTTTGTTAACTTTATTAAACAACTAATTGATTTGTTTTTCTCAACAAATTCTACAGCAGAGATCTCTAGTGGAATATTGTGGGATACTTTTAAAGCATATATTCGTGGACAGATTATTTCATACTCTGCTGGAGTTAGGAAATGAACTAATTCTAAAGTATTAACATTAGTTGATAAAATCAAAGTAATTGATAAGATTTATTCAATGACCCCTAGCAAAGAACTTTATAAAGAAAGAGTGGAACTTCAAATGGAACATAGTTTATTATTATCCTCTTCGACTGAAAGTCAGTTAATTAAATCAAAAACCCAATTCTATATGTATGGAGATAAGTCTGGTAAATTACTGGCTAACCAATTGAAAATTGTTTCGGATAAACGACAGATTACTAGAATTCGTAAACAAGATGGTACTCTGACGATCGACCACAAAGAGATAAACAGAGCCTTTCAAGATTTTTATAACTCTTTATATCAATCAGAATTCACTGAGGACTCTTCTATAATAAATGAATTTTTAAGGAAATTGGATATTCCAAAAGTAACTGTTGAGGATAACGTAATTATAGATACACCTATTATGGAGTCTGAAATAGAAAAGGCTATTTTTTCAATGAATTCTGGTAAAGCTTCTGGTCCAGATGGTTTTCCCGTAGAATTTTTAAAATCTTTTTCTTCTATACTTTCTCCTTGGCTTTGTAAAATTTTTAAAGGTGCATTAAGTGTAGGTAAATTACCACAATCTTTTTATGAAGCTTCTATTTCTTTAATTCTTAAAAAAGATAAAGACCCTACTAAATGTGCATCCTATCGGCCTATATCCTTGTTAAATACAGATTTTAAGATTTTCAGTAAAATTTTGGCTATTAGATTAGAAAATATATTACCTCGAATTATTTCTGAAGATCAGACTGGATTTATTAAAAATCGCTATTCATCTTTTAACATTAGAAAATTAATTAATATTATTTATACTTCTTCATCTAAAATACCAGAATGTGTTATTTCTTTAGATGCTGAAAAAGCATTTGATAGAGTTGAGTGGCCATATTTATATACTACAGTGCAACAATTTAATTTTAGTTCAAAATTTATATCACAGATTAAATTAATATACCATAAACCTTTAGCTTCGGTTTTTACCAATAATCAAAGATCTCCTTTCTTTCAGCTATTTCGTGGTACAAGGCAAGGTTGCCCTTTAAGTCCTTTACTATTTGACATCGCTTTAGAACCGTTGGCTATAGCTATTCGTGAATCATCTAATATTCTGGGTATTACCCGTGGGGAGAGGACGTATAAAGTATCATTATATGCTGATGATTTGTTATTGTATGTATCCGACCCTGAAAGATCTATCCCTGCTATTTCGTCTTTGCTTGCTCAATTTAGTAATTTTTCTGGTTATAAATTGAATTTTAACAAGAGTGAACTATTTCCATTAAATATGCAAGTTCCAATTTATAAACATTTATCATATAAAATTGTTACAGATTATTTTATTTACCTAGGTATTAAAATTACTAAAAGACATAAAGATTTATTTCAGGTTAACTTTTTATTTTTAATTGATCAAATTAAGCAACTTGCTATTAGGTGGTCTCCACTATCTTTGTCATTGGTTGGTAGAGTTAATGCTATTAAGATGATGATACTACCTAAATTCTTATATTTATTTCAAGCATTACCAATTTTTATTCCTAAAGCTTTTTTTGATACTATTGACTCTAAAATATCTTCTTACTTGTGGCAGAATAAAGATCCTAGATTGGGTAAAACATATTTACAGAAGCCTAAGAAGGAGGGCAGCTTGACTTTACCAAACCTGAGATTTTACTATTGGGCAGTTAATATATGGTATTTAATATTCTGGACACAAGAATTGACTATAGCTACTTGCCCACAACGGGTAAATTTGGAATGTAAATCTGTGCAAGATTTTTCACTGATTTCAATCTTAGGATCTTCACTTCCTTTCTCTTTATTCAAATTGAATAAACAGATAACTAATACTATAGTCAGGTATACATTACAAACTTGGTTTCAATTTCATAAATTTTTTGGTTTGAATAAATTTATTTTATCATGTCCTATAATATCTAATTATTTTTTTTTGGCCTTCATCTATGGATCAAGCTTTTCTTTTATGGAAAAAGAAAAGGTATAACATGTTTTCGCGATCTGTTTCTGGATGATAACATTATGTCCTTTGAACAGCTATCTAATAAATATAATTTACCTAAAACCCATTTTTTTAGATATTTGCAAGTTAGAAATTTTTTGTATAATGAGTAAGTCTTTTTCGAAAGAATGTCCATTGGACATTACAGAAAGAATTTTAGCCCTTAATCCTTATAAAAAGGGTTTAGTAGCCATCATTTATAAGATGATCATGAATTTACAGTCAGATCAGAAAAAATTAAGAAGGAATGGCAAGAAGAGTTGCATTGTCCTATATCTACTGAGCAATGGGAAAAAATTTTATTATTGGTAAATTCATCCTCTATTTGTGCTAAACATGCCCTAATACAATTTAAGGTTGTACATAGAGCTCATATGTCTAAGGACAAACTGGCTCAATTTTATTCTCATCTTAATTCAATCTGTGATAGATGTCATTCTGATTTTGCTTCATTGACTCATATGTTCTGGTCTTGTCCTTGTTTACAAAATTACTGGAAAGATATTTTCAGTATTATTTCAAGAGTTTTAAATATCAATTTCCAACCACATCCTTTTACTGCAATTTTCGGTTTACCAATGACGGATAATAACCATTTATCCGCTTCATCTCAACGAATGATTGCATTTGTTACATTAATGGCTAGAAGATCTATTTTATTGAATTGGAGAGAAATTAATCCTCCAACTGTATTTCAGTGGTTTTCTCAAATTATCTCTTGTTTGAGTTTAGAAAAAAATAGGTGTGGTTTTTGATCCTTCAGTTAAATTTGAAGAAACTTGGAGACCATTTATTCAACATTTTCATATGAGTTGAATTGTCTTTTCCTAAACCTTACTTATATTATCCTTAATTATTTGGATGGAGGTTCGGAGTTATTGGCACTACTGTATATGTACGTAATATTATTCAATGGCCCATGTTGGTTAGTGTTTTTTTTTGTTTTTTTTTTCTCTTTTTTTGGGGTCTTTCTTTTTTTTTCTTTTTGCTTCTTTGTTCATTAATGTTCTGAGTTTGGGAGGTTATATATTTTTATTATTATATATCTGAATGTCTATTTAAACTATTAATTATGTACTCTCAAACACCTTGTATTCATGTTTCATTTATGTTTGTTTAAAATTAATAAAAAGATTTAAAAAGAAAAGACAACACAGTCATGGGTGTATAGGGTATAGAGGACGGGGTTCAGGACACACCCCTGGAGGGCTCCTGTGTTGAAGGTCAGAGGGGCAGAGGTGAGGGTGTCCATCCTCATCACGAGCCAGTGATCCTACAGGAAGTCAGGGATCCAGCTGCACAAGGTGTGGTGCAGGCCAAGCAATGAATAAGCAATAAATATCAAGGACATGTGATGAAAGCCTATTCATTATTCGTCAAAAGCCTACTGACATTCTATATGCACAACTTGTTCGTATTTATTTCCAAGATGGCAGTGCGACGCAGCTTGCAGCAGCCACTCTGGAGCTGATTATCTGTTATTTGTGAAATGGGGGGCCGTGTGCAATCATAATCAATTGAAAACGGATGTGGGAGCACGGAGGAAGATCGGGAAATCTCCAGGAAGACCTTCTTCATTGCTGCTGCTGCTGCTGTGAGGTCCAGGACTCTGCAGAGAAGAACAGGCCCCCAGTCCTCGGGGTCGCATTGCCGATGGCTAGTGGCAGGGCCGTCTTAATACACTCGGCAGAGGATGGTGCTCGGAGAAGCTGTGCCGAAGGGGATGGTCGTTGGCTCGGAGGTTTGACAGACTTGGAGTCCGCTGCGGTCAGGTCGCTTTTGGTGTGTGCTGTGTCTGCAAGGCTGGGTTCGACGAAGCTTTCATTGTGTGCTGCGTCTGGGAGGCTGAGTCGGGCAGTGCCATGGAAGTCCATAGCGGGGGTACTCCCTTCTGCTGCCAGCGTGGGATCGCGATTCTGTCGGGACCCCGGGGACTTGCGGAAACTGTGTGGTGATTTCTTTTGAACTTATAGTCTTTTAACATCTTTGGACTATTTTTACTGTGCCCATGATCTGTTTTTTTAAATCAATTATGCTATTGTTTGCACTGTTGTAACTATATGTTTTTGTGCAGGTCTTGTAGCTTTAGCTTTTGGTTTTGTTTTGTCTGGTGGATTTTGGAGCTCCTTTCCAGGGAACGCGCTAAGATGGTAGCGCGATATTAATATGCAGCAGCCTCTCCGGACTCTGGATTGGGGATTGCCAAACGTTATGTGGATTTTCTGGTGTAGTCTGTTTGTCATGTGCTTTTGTGATATCATTCTGGAGGAATGTTGTCTCATTTTTTAACTGCATTGCATTTGTGGTTTCTAAATGACAATAAACTGAATCTGAATCTGAATATTTACCTATTCTGAAAGTTACAAGAAATTTCAACAGATTTGTCAGACATAATTTCCTTTTCATAAGTCCTTGATGATTCTGCCCCAATCTATTATTAGCTTCCAACTGTTTGGATTCATTTCATCTGTGCACTTACCCATGAATGCCAAGCTAACAGGTTTATTGTTTGGTTTTTCTTACATTCTTATGCTAAAAAGTGTAGTTATTTTTGCCCCTGTTGAACTTGTGGAAAGTATTCTCAAATCTCTGGAATTTTAGAAGATAAATACTAGTGTATCCACTGTTTCCAAATCGGCTTTCAAAACCTTAGAATCCACCTACATTTTGGAGTTATTGCCTTTCAGTCACATTAATTTCTCCAAATGTTTGTAAACTAATGCTCATTTTATAAATGCACTAATGTGTCTTGACTAGTCGTTCTTCACTATTTCTGACAGGTTTTCTGTGGAGACAGACATAATCTTTGTAATTTTGTGCCATCTCCTTATTCTTCAGTCATCTAGGGAAAGCTGACATGTCCCTGTTCATCCTCACCAATTTTTATATATGTTCCACTGAAAGCACTCTATTCAGATGCATCACAGCTTTGTATGGTAACTGTTCTGCAGAGAGTTGTAGATACAGTTAAGTACATCTAATGAACCAGTTTCCCCTCAATGAACTCTATCTACACTTTCCATTGCCTTGGAAAGGCAGACAGCAAAATCAAAGACTGTCCTACCCCAGATATTCTCTTCTCACTCCTTCCATCAGGCAAAAGAAACAAAAGGTTGAAAACATACCAAAGGATTGAGGGCAGCACCTCTCTCATCATAGTGTAGTTCACCTGAACTGCATTTTTTCTGTAACTGTAACACTATTATTGATTCTTATCTGTTATTGATTTTCCATTGTACTGTCTCAATGGACAGAAGTTTTGAAATGATCTGTATGAATGGCTTGCAAAACTAAGTTATCACTGTTTATCAGTATATGTGACAATAATAAACTAATTTCTCCTCTTAACTTATAAAGGAGTCCATATTAACTTCTGTTATTTATTTTTACATATCGATAAAATTATTATAATACATTCTTCTATTACTTGCTAATCTATTCTTATACACTTATCCTTATATTGGGGCTCATGCCAAACTTCTTCAGCTGTCTGAGGTGAAAGAGGTGCTATTGTGTTTTTTTTACCATACAGCCAGTATGTACAGTCCAGGTGAGATCCTCAGTGATGAGTATGCTAAAGAACTTGAAATTACTCACCCTCTCAACTACAGTCCTGTTGATGTCAACAGGGGCTAGTTTGTCTCTCTTCTTCCTGTAATCCATGACCAACTCCTTCAATTTTTCAACATCGAGGTCCCAGACCCAGACGTTCGTCTCACTGTTCTTATTTTTGCTGTTCCTATTTACCTGTCTCTGATGACAACTCACATATTTTCACTTTTGTGATTCTGCTTTTTAATATGTACCATAGCTGCTCATACTCCTTCAGTAGAACCTCTTTCTTGTCCTATCTATGTCACTGGCTCCTCCATTGATTACGACAACTGGATCTTTCCCTCTCTATCACCTTCCACACTTGCTGTAGAGAACAGTACCAACCTCTTCCTAACTATACTAAAACCATTAAGGCTTCTGGAATACCTTTTGAATCCTACTCGTGGTCACAGACTTCTGAGTGAACAGTCCTTGGAGTATTAGGAGAAACAACCACATCTCTAAAGCTAAATGCCCAGGCAATTTATGTCTGGAGTGTACCATGTATGAACAATAGACTCACACTCATCAATCCTGAGCCAAAATTCCTCCAAGTGTATACAGTGCACATGTGATTACCATGAACTCCAATGATTTCCATCAACTCATAAACAACAAATGCAACATATCTCCTGCCCAGCTATTCCTGTCACAAAATATTTATCTAATTTAATCAACTGATTTAGTTCTGCCTCAAACATATCCCTTACTTGCCAAAATCAACATTCCGCAGTCAGAGGACAGTGCTAACAAAACACTGTGCTTTTAACTCTGGTTAGCTGCCTTCTACTTGGGAGAATACTTGATTATATCACTGCAATTTCAAACTACAGTAAAACTTCAATTATCTGTCACATTTGAGACTTCAACAATGCAGCACTAGAAGATCTTCTGTACCTCTGTTTGTTATTTCTATTAATAGCCCAACAGTAATGAAGATGTTATGTAATATTACAATAGATTTCCCAGTGAATCATGAAGCTTAAAAGGAAATGTGACAACTCAGGCCTTGGTGAGTAAGAAGGAAAGCACTGCACACATTGTTTTAATGAGTCAGATGAGAATCATTCGGAATTTCCAAATGGTAGGAGAATGGATTGTAAGAATAAGAATAAGAGAAATTTGTATAAAACTAAATTAAACTTACGTTTCAAATAAAATAAAATGATCTGTTTGCTGATCAAACTTCAGATTCAGTGTAGTGCTACATTTGGAGGATGCTATACCAAAAACATGCCTTACGACTTTGGCTAGTATCTATCCATACAGGTTTCTGTACCACAGATTCTCGCATCTGACACTTCTGTCAATGTGCTTGCTTACAAAGGTTGGTTGTAAAAGGAAAAGAATCAGCTTTATTGTTAGAATGATCTCATGGATTTAAATGGTGTCTGGTTGTGATCAAAATTTGTGATTGCTTATGGAAATTACCCCCAGCAAGTTATAATTGAGAATAAAATGAGACAAGAAAATAAATAAACATACAATTTCACTTGTGTACTCAGTCACTTTGTACTTACCCAAAGGAAACATCAACTTAAGAAACAGTTTGCACTTTTCTCACATTACCCTCAGCAGTTTTCAATATATGACATTAACTGTCCTAAAGATGGTTGCATGCACCCACCCATCTTCATTCCTATCCCCATGATTTCACAAGAGCATGCAAAAAGAGCAAAGCTAGGCAAAAGATGCCTCTGGGCCTTGTTTTACACACTGTTGCACCATTAAAATGAACATAATTTGACTTTGCATTGCAGCACTGCCAGCAACTGCTGCTGACTAGGGAAGATTAAATGTCTTCTTTACAGACCATTTCCCTGTCAGTTCCTGTCCTGTGTTAAATTTCCCTTCTTTGACATTTACTTTCCATGTGCTTTCTTTTATTGCCTCCAGTATTTCATCTTTTACCTCTGCACCATCAGTTTCATTCTCTTGCTCCATCTTTTCCCTGCACATATTACTGTGATTTATTTTCAATAAGGTAAAAAATGCAAGCCATAAATCCAAATTAAAGGGGATTGATGACAGAAAGAGAGTGATATGCAAGAATAAAAGATTAAAAAGCTATTGAAAAGAAATACTTCTGTAGAAAATTACAAGACAGCTAGGAGATAAACAAGGCTAATGAAAAATATGAAGGCACATTTTCTTAGGTTGCATTGATATTACAATGTTACACTCATAGCCCACTGTAAATTGAGTACTCTGTAGTGTAAATTGTTAATACTGAATTGCTAACCATCCTTTTTTGGTTTACTGCAACATGTTTTTAAATCCATATCAGATGGAAATCAGGAATAGATTTCTGATTAGCAATTCAATCGGGCAATGTAAATTCATATTTTGAATTTGGCATTCTGGTTTTTGTACATGCTCAAAAGATCTGTTGAGGACTACAGCACTGTGCAAAAGTCCTAGGCAAGCATATACATACACATACACAAACATTTTATATATATATATATATATATATAGCTAGAATGCCTAAGACTACTGTACAGTTGCCACAAAAAAAAATGACATATGTGAGTGACGATGACCCTGATTCTGATATGGGTCTCTATTGTGGATTGAGAGTGGGAAGGAGGCAGGGAGAGGGGAATCATGGTTGGAGAACGAGGAAGAGAGCAAGGAGGGAATGGGATGTACCAGAGTGACATTCTGTAATGATCAATAAATCAATTGTATGGAATCAAATGACCTCGCCTAGTATCTCCGGGCAGGGTGTGTCTGCATCCATGACACCTTCGCCCCAGCACTCCTTCTCTGCCACCTGTCCCACACCCCTAGCAGCACTCCATCCTTGCCATTACCAACATCCTTTGCTCCCCTCAGATTTACAAACTCACTCTCTGCTCCACATGGACAAATACAATACTGTGCAAAAGTCTTAGGCACCCTAGCCATATGTATATGTACCTAAGACTTTTGTACAATACTGTACATTCCATTGGATATCTTTGGGGAGAAATTTTTCTAATCATAAGTAAGTGCACGAAACCTGAGCTTATTCACGCTAAGGCCTAGCCACAGTGATGAGCATGGATGCATGAGATCCACAGTGATTTGGCCGTTTGGATTCAGAATTGACTTGCCCATAAAAGCCAGAAGGTGGTGGCCAATGAGTCTTACTCTGGTTGGAGGTCCATGACTAGTGATGTTCTGCAGGAATCTGTATTGAGACCTCTGCTGTCTGTGATATAAATACATTACTTAGATGAAAACATGGATGGGTGGGCTAGTGAGTTTACAGATAACACATTACCTGTGCATTGCGTATAGTACAGAAGGTACCTAGGATAGAGTGGAATATAGATCAGTTGCAAATATGGGTGAAGAAATAGCAGATGGAGCTTAATGCAGGCAAGTGTGTGGTGTTGCACTTTGGGAGATTAACTGTAAAGGGAAAGTACACAACCACCAGCAAGACTCTTAACAACTTGTTGACATTTTCTGTGCCACAGTCCTGAGGAGCCACCAGATTGGATAGAGGGAGAGAGAGTTTAAATGAAATGAGCAAGGGCAGTCAACACATTTTGTGCACCACAGTCCCGAGGAGTCACCGGATTGCACAGAGCGAGAGACAGTTTAAAAGAAGCAAACAGGGGCAGTCTTCACTCAGAAATTGGTAAGAGTGTGAAATGAGCTGCCAGCACAAGTGGTAGCTGAAGAGTTGATTTCAACATTTAAGAGAAACTGGGATCGGTACATGGATCGATGGGGCAATTCAGGTTAATGGTTCAGCACAGATTAGATGGGCTGAAGGTCCCATTTCTGTGCTATAGTACTCTATAAATCTAACTTTGATGCATAGAGGGATCCTAGGGTCGAAATTTATAGCCCTTTGAAAGTGTTCACAGAAGCCAAAAGGATAACTTATTTGGCATGTAGCATGTTTGCCTCAATTGGCCAAAGCATTAAGTTCAAGGGTCAGGAAGTTATGTTGCGGCTGTATAAAATTTTGGTTAGGTTGCAGGTGGAGTATTGCATTCAACTCCTTCCTATATGGGGTAACCAGAGTTTATGGTAATAGCAGGATGTCTGGCAGTCGACTACCAAAACAGCTGCTGTATGGAGAGCTGAGCCACGGCAAGCGCTCAGTTGGAGGGCAGAAGAAACGTTTCAAAGACTGCCTCAAAGTGTCCCTCAAAGACCTCAACATCAATCCCAGTAGCTGGGAATCACTTGCTCTGGACCGCCCAACCTGGTGGAGCAGGACCACTAAAGGAGTGTATGCAGCAGAAATCAGACGCACCGCAGAGGATCAGAGGAAATGCGCAAGGCTCGAGCTACCTCCACTTCCACTGCAGCACCTACCCTCATGTGTCTCACATATGGGCAAGCTTTCAGGGCCTGGATTGGCCTCACCAGTCACCTCTGGACCCAAAGTCACAAACCCTCCACCTGACAGAAGTCATGGTCGTCTTCGACTCTGAAGGACGAACAACAACAACAATAGCAAATCAGGGTTCAATTTCTGTCACTGTCCGTAAGTGACTGTGTTGGTTTTCTCTAGGTGCTCTGGTTTTCTCCCACATTCTGTTAATGAAAGAAATTGTGAGTCACAGAGTTCTGAGGATGATGTGCAAAACTTGTGGGCTGCTCCTAGCACAATCCTCAGACTGTGTTAGTCATTGTCACAAAACAACTATAAAGGAGGGTGATGACACAGACCACTTGGTATACGGAGACCTTTGTGGAGGAACGAAGGCTCCTGTTCTGAAAGACTCATGCTCCCCAAATATCTGAAAGATGGCACTACTGACAGCTTTTCATCACCAATAGTGAAGGCAGGTACAGTGGGTGGGACACTGGTACTCCACTGGCAAACCACTTCCATCTTGGGTATTGATAGTCAGCCCCATCCTGCTGTATGCTCTCACCGCCACAGTAAGGACAGTCTGAAGATCCTCCGGAGTATGGGCCACAAGAGCACAGTCATCTGCATTCTGCTGCTCCAGGACCTGTTCTCTATGGAGTTTGGTGGTTGCGTGGATCCTCCTGATATCAAAGAAGTTGCCATCTAATCTGACCTCCACTGCCACACCGCTGCTGTCTTCAATCTCGTTGTGGAGAAGCTTGGTAACACACAGGAGGAAGATGTTAAAAAGCACTGGCGCTAGCACACACATCTGCCTCACCCCTGTGCGTACAAGGAAGGGCTCGGACTCTTGTACTCCCACAGTCACCCGAGCAGTCATCGCATTGTGGAACTGGCAGAGGATGTTAACAAATTTATTGGGACAGTCAAACCGGACCCTTGCACAGTGTTGAATGCTCTGGAGAGGTCAACAAAGGCCATAAACAGGTTCTGATGTTGCTCCCGGCACTTTTCCTGAACCTGCTGGGCTGTGAAGATCATGTCAATCGTGCTCCTGTTCTTTCTAAATCCACACTGCGATTCAGGCAGCATTGCCTCAGTGATGTTGCTGATGAGTTTCTCAAGCATCACCATAGCCAGGACTTTTCCAGCAACAGAAAGGACTGATATGTCCCTACTATTGCCACAGATGGCTTTGTCACCCATGTTCTTATAAATGACAACAACGTTTGCATTTTTTCATTGCTGTGGGATGTTCTCATCAGTTCAGGCCTCAGTAATGTACTGGTAGAGGATGCACATACACATGTACCCTCCGTTCTTCAGTAGCTCAGCAGGGATATTGTCAGTGCCAGGGGACTTGTTGTTCTTAAATTCATTAAGATTCATTCATCAACTTCATTAAGATTAAAATGACACACATTCAATCTAATATTTTGTATTACCAATACAAAATTCCAGACTCTGACTCATTTTGTTCTAAAATTTTAAATCTTTAGAATTGATTATTGATCTTAGTCTGCCCTATCAATTACAATTTATAACCTTTAAAAATCAATTTAAGGATCTATAATTATATCCCTTGTAAATGCATTGACTTCTTTCCTCTTTACAATCTTGGTACTGTCCTGATATCAGACCAAGCAAATAAAATGTTGGTTTGCAGCTCCAGCCTCATATCTGAAGCGAATTTTAATAACTACCCTAAACCTGAGCAGTTCTTTTAGGTAGGATATTTATTTTCTTGAATCTTACTTTGATCTGATTGCCATGACAATAAAATGACAGTCACACTAAATGCAAATTTATTCTAAGCTCTGGGAATGACTTGACTCATAGTGGCATGCAAAAGTTTGGGCACCCCTGGTCAAAATTTCTGTTACTGTGAATAGCTAAGCAAGTAAAAGATGACCTGATTTACAAAAGTCATGTTAAAGATGACACATTTCTTTAATATTTTAAGCAAGATTACTTTTTTATTTCCATCTTTTACAGTTTCAAAATAACGAAAAAGGAAAAGGGCCTGAAGCAAAAGTTTGGCACGCTGCATGGTCAGTACTTAGTAACACACCCTTTGGCAAGTATCACAGCTTGTAAATGCTTTCTGTAGCCAGCTAAGAGTCTTTCATTTCTTGACTGGGAGATTTTCACCCATTCTTCCTTGCAAAAGGCTTCTAGTTTTGTGAGATTCTTGGGCTGTCTTGCATGCACTGCTCTTTTGAGGTCTATCCACAGATTTTTGATGATGTTTAGATCGGGGGACTCTGAGGGCCATGTGGATTTAGAGGTGTGTTTAGGATCATTATCCTGTTGTAGAAGCTATCCTCTTTTCATCTTCAGCTTCTTTACAGATGGTGTGATGTTTGCTTCCAGAATTTGCTGGTAATTAATTGAATTCATTCTTCCCTCTACCAGTGAAATGTTCCCCGTGCCACTGGCTGCAACACAAGCCCAAAGCATGATCGATCCACCCCCATGCTTAACAGTTGGAGAGGAGTTCTTTTCATGAAATTCTGTACCCTTTTTTCTCCAAACATACCTTTGTTCATTGCGGCCAAAAAGTTCTATTTTAACTTCATCGGTCCACGGGATGTGTTTCTAAAATGCATCAGGCTTGTTTAGATGTTCCTTTGCAAGCTTCTGATGCTGAATTTTGTGGTAAGGAAGCAAGAAAGGTTTTCTTCTGATGACTCTTCCATGAAGGTCATATTTGTGCAGGTGTCACTGCACAGTAGAACAGTGCACCACCACTCCAGAGTCTGCTAAATCTTCCTGAAGGTCTTTTGCAATCAAATGGAAGTTTTGATTTGCCTTTCTCGCAATCCTATGAGCAGTTCTCTCAGAAAGTTTTCTTGGTCTTCCACTGTTCCTGTTAACTGCCATTTTTTAAATTACATTACCAACTGAGGAAACGGCTACCTGAAAATGCTTTGCTATCTTCTTATAGCCTTCTCCTGCTTTGTGGGCATCATTTATTTTAATTTTCAGAGTGCTAGGCAGCTGCTTAGAGGAGCCCATGGCTGCTGATTGTTGGCACAAGATTTGAGGAGTCAGGGTATTTATAAAGCTTTGAGATTTGCATCACCTGGACTTTCCTAACGATGACTGTGGACAAACCATAGCCCTAACAAGCTAACCAAGTTTTGAGACCTTGGTCAAAGTTATCTGAGAGCTCAAATCTCTTTGGGTGCCCAAACTTTGCATAGTGCTCCTTTCCTTTTATTCACTTTAAAATTGTACAAAACAAAAATAATACACTAATCTTGCTTAAAATGTTGAAAAGAATGTTTCATCTTTAACTTTATGACTTTTGGAGATCAGTTCATCTTCTACTCACTTAACTATTCACAGTAACAGAAATTTTGATCGGGGGTGCTCAAAATTTTGCATGCCACCATATATATTTATACAGTTTATATTATTTATATTTATCTTATTATATTTATATTATTTACATTTATATTATTATTTTCTACAGAGATAAAAATATATGGAAATCTGGACCTCAATATTAAACTGTTAAGACATTTGTATTTGAATCAGATATGCAATCCAAATATTAGTTGGCATTATGACCCTTAATTTGACTGTTAACTGTTTTTATTCTGGATTCTGTTATATATACACAATATAAATGTTGAATGAACAGTTAAATTTTAAAAACAGATGTAAGCATGACATTTAAGATGTCCAAATTGTTAGGCTAGAGTTACAATGTGATATAATTATGTTCCGTATGACTGATATTTCATAACCATAAGACATAGGAGCAGGATTAAGCCATTTGGCCTATCAAGTCTGCTCTGCCATTTAATCCTGGCTAATCCAGTTTCTTTGCACTCCTCAGCCCCACTCCTTGATATTCAGGAATGTTCAGACTTGAAAATGTTTGCTTCACACTGATCGATGGAAGATAAATTTTCAAAAGCAGCCTATGATGAATGAAGTGTGACTAATGTAATTGCTCTACTAGGGACAATTGTTAATTAAAGAAGTCAGTAGAAGCAAGTAAATTTACAATGCTGTTGTTCAGCCTTCTGTAACACAAGGCTCTAAGCATGTTGCTGACACATATTGATGAAGCTGACAAAATCAGCCAGTGTACATAAAATTTAGATGATAAAAAGTAAGCATCAACAAAAGCATTAACTAAAGAATGCACTAAATCAAAAGATGTTAGAAAAATGACAATGTAAGCATGAGGAAATCTGCAGATGCTGAAAATTCAAGCAACACACAAAAAACGCTAGTGGAACGCAGTAAGCCAGGCAGCATCTATAGGAAGAAGTACAATGACCACATCTTGGCGAAGGGACTCGGCCCAAAACATCGACTGTACTTCTTCCTAAAGATGCTGCATTCCACCAGCATTTTGTGTATGTTGCTAGAAAGATGACAATGTCTGGCTCTTTTGCAACCATAGAAACTTCCAGTGCAGAGAGCCATCTGACTGATCCTGGACATATTTTCTAAAAGAAAAGCCATCCTACCTCCCGGCTTTTATTCCTGCAGGTGCAATTTTGTAAGTCTTGGTACATCAAGTGCAACTCAAAGAATCAGAATCAAAATAAGTTATTATTACTGGCATACATCATGAAATTTGTTTTGTGACAACAGTACATTGCAATATAATAATAAAAACTATAAATTAAGAAAAGAAAATAAAGTTAAACAAATAGTGCAAAATGACAGGACAATAAATACTGAGGTAGTGTTCATGGATTCATAGTTCATTCAGATATCTGATGGCAGAGGGGAAGAAGCTGTTCCTGAAATATTGAGTGTATGTCTTCAGGCATACCTCCTCCTTGATGGTAACAATAAGAAGGTGGTGGGGGTCCTTAATGATGGATGCTGCCTTTTAGAAGCATCACCATTTGAATGCAGAGGAGGCTAGTGCCCATCATGGTGCTGACCGTCTACAATTGTCTGCAGGTTTTTCGAATCCTATACAGTGACCCCTCCATACCAGTGATGGAACTAGTTAGAATGGTCTGCAAGGTACATCTGTAGAAATTTGTGAGTGCCTTTGGTGACATACCACTTCTCTTCAAACTCCAAATGAAATATAGCCACGGTGTGCCTTCTTTGTAATTGCATCAATATGTTGGGTCCAGGAGAGATCTTAGAGAATTTGACATCCAGGAACTTGAAACTGTTCACCCTTTCCATTTCTGATCCCTTGATGAGGACTGGTGTGGGTTCCATCAACTTCCCCTTCCAGAAGTCCACGATCTATTTCTTTGTCATACTGATTTTGAGTGCAAAGTTGTTGCTGCAACACCATTCAACCAGCTGATCTGTCTCATTTCTGTATGCCTGCTGATCACCATTTAAAATTCTGCCAAAAATAGCTGTGTTGTCAACAAATTTATAAATGGTATTTGAGTTGTGTCTAGCCACACAATTGTACGTTTTGAGAGAGTAGTGGGCTAAGCATGCATCCTTGAGGTGCGCCAATGTTGACTGTCAGCGAGGACATGTTATTTCCAATCCACACAGATTGTGGTCTCCCAGTGAGGAAGTCAAGGATCCTGTTGCAGAGGGAGATACTGAGGCCCAAGATTTGGAGCTTGTTGTTAGAACTGAGGGTAGGACTGCATTGAATGCTGAGTTACAGTCAATAAACAGTAGCCTGATGTAGGTATAGCCATTGTCCAGGTGATCCGAGGCCAAGTAGAGAACCAGTGAGATTGTATCCACTGTGGACCTCTTGCGCAATAAGCAATTTGCAATGAGCCAAGGTCCTTGCTTAGACAGGAGTTGATTCTAGCCATGATCAATCTCTCAGGGCACTTTATCACATTAGATGTGAGTGCCACAGGGCGATAGTTATTGAGGCAGCCCACCATGCTCTTCTTCGGCATTGGTTTGATTGTCACCCTGTTGAAGCAGATATTCTGATGTTGTCTTCCAAGACAGAGATCACATGGTCACCAGATGCTGCATTGACGTACAGATGTAGCTTTATTCTCCCTTTCAAAGCATACATAAAAGCTCAACTGGGAGTAAAACATCACATCCATTCATGATGTTAGGTTTCACTCTGCAGGAACTACAAAAGATAGAAGAGCTGAACTGCATCTAATTTGACATCAAACCTCAACTGGAATTGGGTTTTTTTTTGCACAGAAAATAGCATTCCATTGGATGCACCTGGACTTCTTCTGTATCTCTACATCACCGACCTTGAATGGCCAGATCTAACCCTCAGCAGTCTACAAATCTGGTTCATCTGCTGCTGCTGGTTTGATCATGTCATGTGTGTTCTCAAAGGCACACTTTCATTTACACAGGTCTTAATGAAGTTGGTGAAAACTGTGGCATACTCATTCAGACTCAAAGATGAATCCTTAAATATTGTCCAGTCCATCATCTCAAAGCAGTCCTGTAAGCGCTCCTTTGACCATACTTTCTTGGTCCTCAGCACTGATGCTTCAGTTTTCAGTCTCTAGCTATACGGTGGGAGTAGAAGTATAGCCAGATGATCAGACTTTCCAAAATCTGGGTGTGGGGTGGCAAGGTAAGCATTTTAGGCGGTGGTATAACTGTGGTCAAATGTGTTGGTTCCTTTAGCTTCTCAGGTGATATGTTGGTGAGAGTTGTTCAGAGACTTCAAGTTGGCCTGGTTAAAATCTCCCACAATGATATGGAAGGCATTAGTGTGCACAATTCTGTGCCTGATGATTACATTGCTCAGTCCCTCCAGTGTCTGCTTGGCATCGTCTGAGATGGAATGTGGGCAGATGGCATAAACTCCCTTGGCAGATAAAATGGATGACGTTTCACTGTTGAATGTTCCAGTTTGGGTGAGAAGGACTGAGAAAGAAACCCACCACTTGTGAATCATGATGAGTTAATAGACTTCATCAACTTTGCCTCCAACTTCCAATCTGCCCTCAAACTTACCTGGTCCATTTCCAACACCTCCCTCCACTTTCTCAATCTCTCTATCTCTAGAGACAGTTTATCAACTGATATCTTTTATAAACCCACCAATTCTCACAGCTACCTGGACAATACCTCTTCCCACACTGTCACTTGTAACAATGCCATCCCCCTTCTCTCAGTTCCTCTGTCCTCACCTCATCTATTCTCAGGACTAATGAAATGTTTTCCTTCTTCAAAGAAAGGGGCTTTCTTTCCTCCACTGTGAACGCAGCTCACACCCACATTTCTTCTATTTCCTGCATGTTTGCCCTCACCCCATATTTCTGCCATCCCGCCAGGGATAGGAATCCGTTTGTCTGCGTCTACCACCCCACTAGCCTCCGCATCCAGCACATATTTCTCTGCAACTTCTGCCATCTCTCCATTTATCCCTCCCCACTCAACTCCCTACTGGTAACTTATCCTTGCAAGCTGAACAAGTGCCATACCTGCCCCTACACCTCCTCCCTCACTACAATTCAGGACCCTAAACAGACCTACCAGCTGAGCTGTCACTTCATCTGTGAGTCTGTTAGAGCCATCTACTGTATCCGATGCTCGTGGAGTGGCCTCCTGTATATCGGTGAGACCCAACATAGATTGGGAGACCACTTCGCTAAGCACCTATACTCTATCCACTAGAAAAAGCGGGATCTCCCAGTGACTACCCATTTCAATTCTATTTTCCATTCCCATTCCTACATGTCAGTCCTACTGCTGAGATGAGACCACACTCAGGTTGGAGGAGCAACAGCTTATATTCTGTCCAGGTCTGGGTAGTCTCCAACCTGACGGCATGAACATCAATTTCACAAACTTCCGGTAGTTCCCCTACTCCCCCCCCCCCCCCCACCGTTCTCGCTTCCCTCTCTCACCTTATCTGCCCCTCAGCTCCCTCTGGTGCCCCTTACCCTTCCCTTTCTTCCATTGTCTTCTACCCTATTGGATTCCCCCTTCTCTAGCCCTTTATCTCTTTCACCAGTCAACTTCCCAGCTCTTTACTTCACCCCCTCTTCCAGCTTCACCTATCACCTACCACCTTGTACTTCTTCCTTCCTTCCCCCCACCTTCTTACTCTGACTTCTCATCTTTTTTTCCAGTCCTGATGAAAGGTCTCAGCCCAAAACATCAACGGTTTACTCTTTTCCATAGATGCTGCCTGGCCTGCTGAGTTCCTCCAGTATTTTCTATGTGTTGCTTGGATTTCTAGCATCTACAGTTTTCTTGGATGTGTGTCTTCCTATTTACATGACTTAGTTTTAATCACTATATGCAGGGCGAGTTGATTGGAGACTTATTTGGAAAATCAGTTCCACTTACATACTTGCAAGGTTAATAGAACAATTCATATTCAATTAAATTCAAATACAGAAAGAGTAAATTTTCTATGAATTATCAGGCCACTCTAAACATGGATGTTCAGGAGACAGTAGAATCAGTACTAGCAGTTTACTTTTTAGTTTTCATTTTTAGTAGCGGACTTCTGTGACAGAGGCTCATCAGCAAAAGAGTCATGAATCAAAACATATGTCTGACTAAACTCTTAAATTTCAGACACTTAAATATAAAGGTGGCAGTGAGTGATTTTTGGTCAATTCTCTTTGGTGTTTGGATCTGGAGGTTATGTCAGCTCCTTATCCCCTGACTTAGAACAGCTAATGATCAAATGTGGACCTTACTATTTATCCTGGGAGTTCTCAGCTATGATCCTGACCACAGTTCATATACCACCAGTGGTTGACAGTAAGCAAGAATGTCGTCTGCAGGTAAGAAACAGCCCATCCTGAAGCATTTCAAATTATAGTCAGTGATTTCAACTACACTTGTTTGAAGAAAACCCTATTATCATCAGCTGTAACCTGTTGAATCAGAGGTCCCAACACACTAGACCACTGCTACACTATGATAAGGAATGCCTATTGTTCCTTTCCTAAACCACATTTTGGCAAATTGGATCATTTGGCTGTATCTCTGCTACCTGCATACAGACAGAGCCTAAAAAGCAAGGCGCCAGTGATTAAGACAACTAAGAGATGGTTGCGAGAGGCAGAGGAATAGTTGCAGGATTGGCTTAAGTCAATGGACTGGACAATGTTCAAGCACTCATCTGAGGGTCAGAATGACTACACCAGGGTTGTAACTGACTTCATCAAAACAGCTGTAGGTGAGTGTGTCCCCACGAAATCATTTAGGGTTTACACAAATCAAAAGCCCTTGATTCACCATGAAATCCAGAATTTGCTGAGGGCCAGATCAGAGACATTCAAGTCTGGAGATCAAGTATGCTATGAGAGGTGCAGGTATGATCTCTGGAAAGCTCTCTCATGGGCAAAGTGGAGATTCCAAAGTAGACTGGAATCTACCAGGGATTCTCAACAGCTGTGGCAGGGTTAGCCTACTGCACCATGTGAGACAGCAGAACTTCGCTTCCAGGTGAGCTCAACGCCTTTTACCTCACTTTGACTACCAGGACAGGAAGAACCATCACACACCTCCATGTCTCCTGTTGATCCTTTGATCTCAGTATAGGAAGATGACATATGGACTGCCTTCAAGAGGGTGTATCAAGGAAAGTATCCAGTCTGGATGGAGTATTTGGCCAAGTACTGAGGACCTATGCTGACCAACTCGCTGGTGTGTTCATGAATTATCTTCTACCTCTCACTTCGGTAGTGTGTGGTACCCACCTGCTTCAAGCAGGCTTCAATCTTATCTGTGCCCATGAAGAACATTGGAAATTTGCCTCAATGACTATCACTTGAAGCACTTACATCCACAGTGATGAAGTGTTTTAAGAGGCTGCTGTTGAAACACATCAGCTCCTGTCTGAGTGACAACTTGGATTGGCTCCAATTTGCCTGCCGGAGCAACAGGTTCATTGGTTAATTTCATTGGTTCTTCATGCAACCCTGGAACATCTGGACTGCAAAGATGCATACATCAGGATGCTCTTTATCAATTATAGCTCAGCATTTAATACAATCATCTCTTCAAAATAAATCAGAAACTTCAAGACCTGGGCCTCAATACCCCTTTGTGCAATTGGATCTTGGATTTCCTCATTTGCAGACCCCAGTCAGTTCGGATTGGCAAAAACATCTTCGTTACAATCTCCATTAGGCATCCTAGCCTGTATGTGCCTAGGACTTTTACACAATACTGTATTAACAATTGCTGAAAAACTTAAATCTTAATAGAAGAGGCTGAACCATCTGTGTTGAACAGAGGTTGGGAACTGCTATATTAATTCTTCTTAATATAAACTACTTTTGGTATCCTCACTTTAATTGTTTTTAAGGATAAACATGCTTCTAGTTCATGGTGAATTTGATGAATGACAAAATCACAAGGAATATCTAGCATACTGTTGCCCTCAATGCAGCAGTGTAGCAGGTAGATAACGACGATCTGGCATACAGCTGTGCAGAGTTAATCTATTGGTCCTATCCTAAAGGTATAATCACAGTTGTTAATTACATTGCTTTAAGTGCAAAATACAGCAGTTTGTTATCATACAAGGCATGTACTGTAAAACTCTGATAATCTGGCATTCTCAGGATATTTGGTGCTGCCCGGATCAGCAGATTTTCAACACCATTAATGTTATTTCAATCAATACTCCAACAGACTTTTAACTTACTTTCTTTATAGATATTACCGTGATCCAAGCTGTAGCATATCCAGCACTTCAGTATTATTTGAGTAATATTGTAAATCTATTGTTTGATTAAACATTCTTTGTTTACATAATTCATTATGAGCTACAAGTAAGAAGTATGTACATAATAGCGTACATCATTACGCCAGTACCTCATATGTGAGTAAGTGTCTTACTGAAAAAAATTAAAGGAAAGCTAAGTAGGTAAATGTCCTGGCTCCTGTGTTTGTTTACATTAGTTTCTGGAGTTACGAAACATAACAGTGGTGATAAGGAAGTTTTAAAACAAACCTGAGACAACTATCTACTCGTTTTTTTTTGGAAGAGCAGAGAGGCTTTTGAAATGCAGACAATGGATAAAATTAACAAGCAACGTGGATGGTCACAGGTTCATAAACAGTGAGTACTGGGTGATAATAATAATAAAAGCAGAAATAGCTGGCTACATCCAAAAGACAGACTTGTTCAATTGTACAACATCGAACTGGATGAATTATACTAAACAAATTGAGCAGTATTCTGGAGCAAATAAAATAGCCAATAAAAAATTTGTGCTAATTTTGCTGAGAGCAATAGATGGAAATGCATATAGTTTGCTTAGATGTTTAACTGCTCCAACCAAAATAGCCAAAATAAGCTTGGCTGATATCGTGAAAGTAATTCCCTAACATTTAAAAACCAAAAACCATTGTTGACTGCAGAATGCTTTAAGCTTCATAAGCAGAATCAAAAGACAAGGGAGTCCATTTCAGTTTATGTGGCTGAATTGAAGAAGTTGCCTGAGCATTATCAGTTCAGTGATAGATTTAATGAGATCGTTTGTGAAGTCTTACAAGAAAGCATTTAAAAATGGCTCCTAACTGAAGCACAACTCACATTTAAAAGGGCAGCTGAAATCACTGTACCAATGGAAGAAGCATGCAGGGACACAATTGAGTTGCAGTCAGTAATGAAAATGAATGTGAACAAAGTTACAATGTCTAAACAGAAACCTCCCTGGCCAAACGCAAGGGCTCAAATACAGACCAATGCAGGTTTAAAGGCGAAAC
This sequence comes from Hypanus sabinus, assembly GCF_030144855.1. Taxonomy (NCBI): domain Eukaryota; kingdom Metazoa; phylum Chordata; class Chondrichthyes; order Myliobatiformes; family Dasyatidae; genus Hypanus; species Hypanus sabinus. The sequence goes on along the minus strand of NC_082724.1, from coordinate 63,774,164 downwards.
TTGCAAAAAATGCAACGAAGTAGGGCACATACAAAGATCATGTCGGGTAGACAAAAATGGGACTGCACAGGGAAGAAAAAGATATCAAGTTAAGTTGCAGCTTCAAAAATTCACTAATCTGTATGCAGTTGATGAAAAATCTGAAATTCTTGAGAGTGACACAGGACTAGGTGGCCTTGAGCTATATAATGTGAAAACTAACAGGAGAGAAACAATATATGGCTTATACCGGAAGTGAATGGCAAATTAATTAAAATGGAGCTGGACACTGGCTCTGCTGTTTCAGTCATTCCAGAAAATGAGTCTGAACAGCATTTCGAAGATACTGAACTGAAACCCATAGATATCAAACTAAGAACTTATACTGGAGAAAAGTTAATTCCTGTGGGAATGACATTCATGAGGACATGAGTGGCTAAGATAACTACAACTTGATTGGAATCCATCCATCATTTGCATGTCACGTCCCCTGCAAGAGGCAACTGAAAGCAAATTAAGAAAGGTACTGCATGATACCAAAGCAGAGTTCAAGGATGATTTTGAAAAACTTGAAACGTATCAAGGATAAAATAATGTGAAATGAAGTTGCCACACCCGAGTTTTACAAAGCCAATTTGGTTCCTTTTACTATCTGTGATAAAGTAGCCAGTGAGCTAGATTGCACAGAGACTGAAGGAATATTTTTAAAAGCTGAGTGGAGCCCATGGGTAATGTCAGTGGTCCCAGTGTCCAAGAAGGATGGGTCTATCAGGATCTCTGGTGATTTTAAAGACACCACCAACCCAGTACTAAAAGCAGATCAATACCCTCTGCTGAAGATGAAGGATATCTTAGCAAAACTTTCTGCAGGGAACATCTTCAGCAAAGTGGACTTCATTAAGGCAATACCTATAGATGAAAATGGAAGAAGAATCAGAAGTATTTCTCATCATAAACATTTACAAAGTGCTTTGTCATCATACTGTAATAGTCTTATTTTGGGGTAGCATCTGAGCCTACATTCTGGCAAAAAGCTATGGATGAAATGCTGCAAGGCTGTCATCATTGACATCATTGTTACCAGTGAGGATGACAAGGAACATCTCCAAAATCTCAAGATAGCGTTAAAAACAATAGAAGATTATGGAGTTAGCAGAATGCAATGAGTGCGAATTCTTTAAACCAAGCATCACTTACTGTGTGTGGTCACTCAATTGATGGACAAGGATTACACAAGCGTGTTTACTAAATTCAAGATGTGGTGGATACCCTAAGCCCAAAGAATGTGTTGCAGTCCTTTTTAGGAATTGATAATTACCATAACCAGTTCATACCAAACCTGACCATTGTGCTCCTCCCCTTGGCCACACTACCACATATCAGGAAGAAATAGCAATGGACAAAGCAGTGTGAGGTGTGTATATGGTGTGGGTGTATGTGTAAATAAAATGACTAGAGAGCTATAAGTTACATACTTGAATTGAAATGCATTCTATTTTGAGTTAGAGTTTATACCTAAGCTGGGAGGAGTATAGTGTATTTAATATTTCAATAATATTTGAGTAATATTGTAAATATATTATTTGATTTGTTTGCTTACATATGTTATTATGGATTATATGTAAGAATTACATGAATGGCACATATCATTACACCACCATGACATGTGAGTCTTACTGAAAAACAAGAAAGAAAAACTAAGTAGGCAAATGTCCCAGCTCCTGTGTTTTTCTTTCAATCGGTTTCTGGAGTTACAAAACAGACACTAGCAAGTTCAGAGAATGTAGAAACTGGGACAATGGAGGGAACCTAGTGAACCATGAGGACTTGTAATAGTTAGGTAGTGCATAAGCAGTTTATCTCCTTTTCTTTTATAGGTCTGGCTTGAATATTAAAGAAGCAATATTGCTGAGTACACAACAGTCAAATCTCTTTCGTATTTTCCTCTGAAATTAGACTATATAATTCTAAAGATATAACAATACTGAAGTAAAGGTGCATAAAACAAGAGTTTAATAAGCCTGAATACTTCAGGACTTGTATCTAGAATAACCTAAAATGTACAAACTACATTTTTATGAAATGGCTTTAAGGCAGAATTAAAAAAAAATTAAGTAGCATTTCAGAGTTAATAAACCATCTGGTATATTAACTCTTTGTATTAAAGGTTATAGAGCAAAAAATGGGGTCTATGGGGTGTCTATGGAGGGGTAGCAGCTCTGGTGAAGGGGCTTGTCTTGTCCAATTTGGGACACCACCTTTGGTCCCCATGGACATGCCTGTCTTAGTATATTGTCAGCTTCAGTGGACTGGATGGATGAAATCGACAGTAAGATTCTATGAACAGAAAGGTGGTTAGGCAATACTTCATGGAGAGCGAAAGGTTTGACAAGACACAGTAGTAGTTATGGTCATCCACTGTGACCTAGGAAGACCCAAATGTCATGACTACTTGTACATCTGGACTCTGGACCCGGACTTGCAAGGTCAAGAGAGTGGAACAGCCCCAAATGCAATGGCTTTTACACTTTCAAAACTCTCCTGCACAGGTTTCCGGTCATCATCAGATATGAAGGACAACCAACAAGGCAAAACATGTTTTTTCCATAAATCTATAAAAGTCGTTGTGAAAATAACAATGTAAGCCAAGCCAACAAACTGATATGAATGCTCTGGTTTGCTTTGAATTTCTTCTCTGATCATAATGTGAGGTTTAGAATATGTTCAGTACAAAGCCATCAGCTTAGAGCTGTGCATCTGTTACTCACTGCAGGCATTCAGTAGCTTCAGGATTATACTTCTTTACAATCTACAACTTTCTGCTGTGGGAATATCTATTATGAAGCTGGGGACCAATATTGATTCAATGAACACTGAAGCACTGTTCAGGATTATTCTGGAGTTATGAAATCATGGATAGCAGACATTAATTAAAATGAGAACACAAGAGACTGCAGAGCCTGTCTTCAGCAATTAAAACGTGTTTACAATTTAACTTTAACTGATGCTTTGGGGTTATTGAGATGAATCATTGCATGTGGGACATTCAGAATTCTGCACCATCGAAATTATGCAAGGGAGATAGTGGATAAATACTCATATTCATTGGAGCTAATTGAAAACTAAAGAATGAGATCAGGAAGGCATTAGGTGGTTGTCTCCTATATTAACACATTGTGAAAAGCATATCATAGAACCGTACAGCTCAGTAACAGACCATTTCACCGAAGATATTGCACCAAACAGCTCTATTTCCATCTTTAATATCTTTATTTTTCCCTTTCAGTGTTCTTTTGAAGACCCTGACCCGGAGTTACATGCAGACTTCTGTTCTTTATTGTGCTACGTACCCGTGGGTATCTTGTACTTCTCACGTGACAGTGGTGTTGAAGCTATACTGGACTTAAGGTAGTGGTCTTGTGATGGTGGAGTGACGTCATTTTCCCGCCAGTAGAGGTCATGTGACAGTGTTTTTTTTTGTTTTTTTTCCACAGGGTATAAAAGGAGGTCCCCTCCCTGTGAGGAGGGACAGTTCGTGGCTGGATTTGCCATTTTGACTCCATGCCACTGTGTGGTCCAATATTATGATGCAGTTTGGTTGGAAGGTGGAGTTTTATTTAATGCCTAAAGTTTAAAAGGTCATTGCCAGCAGTTTCTTTATAATACTGCCAGTTAAAAATCAGTGGAGAGTGAAGATTGGAGTTCGGGAGCTAAAAGATCGAGGAAAGTCGATTTCGACGGTGAAACAGGTTCGACCTTGTTTGATCCTCATTCGGAAGGAATTTGTTGGCTGTGCCCATGGTAACCTCTGCAAATAATAGCAGAAAGGGTTGGGTACAGTTTTGTCAAGGAAAGGTCAGTGCCTTTAAGCTATTTCATTTTCATCTTCGTAAATTCCCTGGGAAAAGTATAGTTCGACTGGGAACCGCAGCAACACGACGTGAAAGAAAATTTAAATTGTCTAAAAAGTCTCTCCTTTAATGGACTGTAAGCATTTTGAACTTTTGCAGTACTACTTTGAAGAACTGTTTTTGCAACATCGCTTTAAGAACTGTTTTCGCTTTATTCCTTTAAGAACTGTTTAAGCCTTATCGCTTTAAGAACTGTTTAAGCTGCCGCACAGCAGCTGATTTACGGTTGCGTTAGTCGTTTGTTTACTTTTTGGGGGTTTGTTTTTCAGTGTTTAATAAATGTTTTATTTGTTATAAAAAACCCTGCCTCACATATATTTATTGTTGCTGAATCCGTAACAATTGGAATGGGACCCATTCTCGTGGTTTCAGAACCAGCAGTTATTTCGCATGCCAAGGGTTTGGCCTGAGAGTCTCGCTTGTATCTGGAAGCCTAGGATCTCGGGGCTCTGGAGACAGGAGGATCGAGGGTCAATGTCACATCAGGAGACTCGTGTGTTGTCAGGGAGGGTAGAAAATCTTTTGCTGAGGGGCTGAAGATCCAAGATCTTTGGGATCTTCAGGCATGGAGCTCATAAACAGTGACAAAACGGACTTTTTAAGATAGTAAACCAGCAGGTTATTGTTATATCTCCCGCTCGCTGTGAAAATAGGGGACACCACCTTCTCCCTTATTAGGGAGAGAGAGAACCTGTGGTTTGTTGAATGCCAGATGAAATGTGATAATCTTTGGGGTAACTGCAAGTACTGCAAGTCTGTGTTTTTGCTATTGCCTAGCTCACGCTTGAGCTTGGTTGTGGGTGTGCTTTTTTTTGCTGGGGGGAAGGGGGTATCATCGCTTGTTGCCGCTTACGCATATGTGGGGAAGCTGGGGGGGTACTTTGAGGTTCTCACATTTAACTGTCATGCATTCTTTGGGGCACTTCTTTGTTTTTGTGGACGTTTGCAAAGAAAAATCATTTCAGGATGTATATTGTCTACATTTCTCTGACATTAAATTGGATCTTTCAACCTTTGAATTGTTTATTGTTATATTTGTGTTTAAAAGGTATAAAACATTGTGCATTATGAATAAAGTTCTTTTATATCTTCCAGTTACAACTTCTGTGTGGTTCAGTTTGTTAGTTTCACAGCATCAATCATACTTTAAAACCTGGTGCCCAACCTGAAACTATTGCAGATAAACAGCAGAAACAGCATACTGCGAGAAGAACTACATCAACTTACACTCAATACATCACATTAAAATTCCACAGTTTTGTCACTTCTAGGTCTAAATGATAGTGGACAATTAAACAGTGAAGATGTTATGATGCAGTTCCAGGGAATAGAATGCAGATTCTAAAGAAATGGCAAAACATTTACAGACTCCTTCAGCTGGAGAGCCCAGTGGATTATTATTTCAGCATCTCCTGGAGGTTACTGTAATTTCAGAAGCCAGTTTTTCAATTTTAATTCACTCCACAGCTTTTCAACAAATGGCACTGCATAGAAAAAAGATTACAGGACCAGATAATATCATTGATGGAGTGTTGAAAATGGCATCTTAGTATTCTAGCCAAGCTGTTTCAATTTTGTTAAAACACTGCAACTAATTGTCAGTGTGGAAAGGTGCCCAAATATGCCATTTCCAAAATGCAGGACAAATTCATTCCGGTTACAACCCTGTCAGTCTGCTCTCAAAATGATTGTCAGTCCCATCAAACAGCACTTACTCAATTAGTCAATTTGATTTCACTTAGGACACATAGCTCTTGATCTCATATTAACTTTATTCCAAAAATATGCTGTATTGAGGATGGGGGGAGGGGGGGTGAAGGTAACTGTCCTTGATATAAAAGCTGGACTGATAACATAAAGTATCTTTGGTAAAGTCAATGGGAATGAAGAATCATTTCAGTCGGTGGATAACAATTCAGGAACTCTTTAGTCTATTGATTGTCAGCTGCTTCATTAACGCCTTTCCTACCAGCATAAGGTCAAAAGTGGGATATTCACTGATGACTACACAATGTCTGTTCACTTTATAAAATTCAAATAAGGCAATTGAATATAAGGCAACAAGCATATAATACCAGTGCTGCAGTCCTGTTATTGATGTAAAACTTACAACTTGCATTATCATGTAGGAAGTTTAAAATTTATAGACACAACTGAGTCAAAGAACATCTGAAAAGGGTATCTTCTATCGAAGAATATACTGTAATGGCATGAACAGTTGAGCTGATACATTAAAGAATAGGAAGACAATGATGAGGACTACATAAGTAAAATCACTAAGTATTTATGATCATTTGCTTGTTAGGCTTCTTAAATTATTGTGTGCACAGGAGAGAGGTCTCATCACTTCATTGAATATTTCAAAATAAATTCTTCAAAGGAATTCTTTGTGCTAATTGCTTGACTGGCACATGAAATTTCACCTTTAAATAACCCTTGCTGGGTTCTGGTGACATCATATTCGAGAATGGCAGCTTAAGTCAATAGCTCCTCCGGAAAAACACATATTTTACCCCGTTAACCCATCAAATATAGGATTTTTCGGAAGTATTTGAACTGATAAGAGGGGCAAGAATGGGGAAAAAGAATGGAAATAAAAAAAGCAACACTGCGGAGCCTGTGGACAAGAGGGGTACAGCGAGCAGCTCTCCTACCCGACCGCATGCTACCAAGGCTGATGATGGGCCTCGTTCATGCAAAGCCGCAAATAAGATCAAAATTTTGAAAAAGATACAGGAGTTCCAAAAAGATATAAAACAGCAGCTACATGATATTAATTCACAGCTTGCCAACTTCAATCAAAAAATAACGGTGGCGGAGACTCGAGTTGAGCAGGTGGAAGATTGCTTGCAAAACGTGGAACAGATGCTAAGTAAGATGATAAAAATATTAAATCAACAAGAAAGTAAACTGCTTAACCTGGAGGGAAGATCACGGCGAAAAAATATCAGATATACAACGTTCCCAAAGGAGCGGAGGGTTATCTGTGACGGAGTATATTCGAAAGTTGCTGCGGGACGCGCTGGAGATTCCTTCAACTATGGAGCTGGAAACTGAGAGGCCGCATCGTGCAATCGTTCAGTGGCATACCCGAGACAGAGAAGATAAGCCATGCTCAATAGTAATTAAATTCCTTTGATACACTACCAAGGCAGAGATTCTGCGAAGGGCCTGGGGTAAGAAGAGGGTGGTTTTAGATGGTAAATTAATATATTTCAATCAAGATTACCCCCCCCCCCCGGAGGTCTTTCAGAAACGTAAAGAATACTCTGAAGTAAAGCAAATATTAAAGCAAGAAAGGATTAGTTTTCAAACTCTGTACCTGCTAAACTTCGAGTGTTTTATCAAGATGGGATCCAACTGTATCAGACAGTGGAAGAGGCGACTACAGACATGAAGGCCAAAGGGCTGCCTGTCAGCATGATCAAACCGCGGGAAAGCCAGGCAGAGGAATTATCCGCTCTGCTTGGGAAATAGTACGAGAATCGAGAAAACAGGAAATGGGAGGAGGCCGAGAGAAGTATATCAGGAAGAGACCGAAAGTTTCCCAAAGATAGCCCTCACCCCATACAGAAGAACCATAAGGGTTGACTAACTTTAAAAATATTGAGAAGCTAAACAGAAGCAAAAATAGACAGTGATATACCTATCTTGAGAAATACTTATTATAATGTGAATTTTATATTAATGTTATTCTCCTTTATTCGATCACTTACTCGTTTTTCCCCACCAAAATGAGAAAGTGTGTGTGTGTGTGTGTGTGTGTGTGTGTGTGTGTGTGTGTGTGTGTGTGTGTGTGTGTGTGTGTGTGTGTGTGTGTGTCTGTCTGTCTGTGTGTATGTATGTATGTGTATATATGTATATATAAAAAAGGAGTACACAGGGAAATCTTTTCTGTATAATGGATCTGTTCACTGACTTTTATGGATACTGCAATGGGGGCCCTCAACTCACAAGTAGGAGGGGTTATCCCCCACAGCTAGACATTTCCTCTAGCTCAACACAGAGTCATCTACTAGAGACCTCAGCCTTGGAATCACACCTCGTTGCCTTTTTTGTTATTATTTGCGTTTCTTGGCTCTTATTTGTTCAGGGAGTAGATCCATTAAGTTTTATTCTGCTAATTTCAATGATACATTGATAGATAAATACAGATGGCTAAGGACAAGGTAAAATTCATTTCTTTTAATGTCAATGGACTATTAAATCCAATCAAATGTAATAGAATTCTATCCAAAATGAAAAAAGTACAAGCCCATGTAGTATATTTACATGGTGATAATTTAAGTGATAATGAACATAAAAATCTAAAGAGAATGGGCTTCACTAATTTGTTTTTCTCCTCATATAAATCAGGACATAGGAGAGGAGTTGATATTCTTATCACAAGTAAGCTAAATTTTGAAAAAGTATTCAAAATGGGAGATAAAGAGGGGATATATTCTGGTAAGGGGGAATATAGACAGAAATTCAGTTACTCTATTGAATATATATGCACCCCCGGGAAGTGATATTGGTTTCTTTCAGAAAATTACTGATATTATGGTAATGGAAGCAGAAGGTCTCCTGATATGCGGGGGAGACTTAAATTTACAATTACAACCAAAGTTAGACTCTTCCAATAGAAAAACCTATGAAACAAAATCCTTACATAAGAAAGTTATACACTTTTTGAGGATGTTAGTTTAATTGATATATGGAGGGACCTTTTCCCTGACAGAAGGAATTACACTCAATATTCTGCTCCCTATTCTGTATATACAAGAATAGACTATTTCATAACATTTGGAAAAGACAAAGACAAAATAAACACCTGTGGAATTGGGACAATAGATGTAAGTGACCATGCACCTATATATTTATCTGTTGATTTTGACCTACAACAAAAGAATACTATTTGGAAACTAAATTCAAGTCTACTCAATGATCCAAACTTTAAGCAACAAATTAAAAAAGAAATTGGTCTCTACTTAGAATTTAATGATAATGGAGAGGTTTCACCTCCCATTTTATGGGATACTCTGAAGGCTGCCTTAAGAGGGAAAATTATAGCAATATCTTCTTATAAGAAAAAAAATAAGGAATAAAACATTAGAGGAATTACAAAATAGCCTGAAGGAACTAAGGAAAAACACAAAATTGAATTTGGCACAGGATACATCAGGGGAAATTTAAAAAAAAATTAGGAATGAAATTAATAGTTTAGCCATGCAAGAAATCAGGAAAAATTTAATATTTCTGAAACAGAAACATTATGAAAGTGGATCAAAATCTATGAAAATACTGGTGTGGAAACTTAAAAAAAAAGATAGCAGAAAATACAATTCATAGAATTAGGGACCCAAGAACAAAAATAATAAAAAATAAGCTAAGTGAAATTCAAGAAGCTTTTGAAGTGTTTTACAAAACTCTATATTCTAAAGTTCCAGGGGGAAGCATAACCCAAATCGACACCTTCTTGAATACTCGAGAGTTACCCACTTTAAGCGAAAAACAAAATAGAGCAATGACTGCTGACATAACTGAAGTTGAATTAAAAGCTTAAATTAAGCAAGTCACCAGGATCAGATGGGTATACGGCAGAGTGGTACAAAGAATTTAAAGCTGAGTTAATTCCTGTTTTACTCCCCACACCCAACTGGGCTCTAAAAAAAGGCACAAATGCCACGCAGTTGGAAGGAAGCGATAATCTCAGCTATACCAAAAGAAGGCAAGAATAAAATGGAATGCGGGTCATTTAGACCAATATCCGTTCTTAATGGAGGTTATAGATTATTTACCTCCATCATGGCCAAACAATTAGAGGAGTTTGTACCCATAGTGATACGTATCGATCAGACAGGTTTTATATGACAATGCCAAACACAAGATAATACACGGAGGACACTTCACATTATGAATCATATACAAAAAAATAAAATCGAAGCAATAGTGATAAGCGTGGACATTGAAAAGGCATTTGATTCTGTTAACTGGAATTTTCTTTAGAGAGTTTTACATAGATTTGGTTTCCAAGACACAATTATTAAAACTATACAGACACTATATGACAACCCTACTGCTAGGATTAAAATCAATGGATATTTATCAAATAGTTTTACCCTAGAAAGGGGCAGGAGACAGGGTTGTGCATGGTCACTGCTACTCCGCATTATATCTGGAACTATTAGCTCAATACATCAGACAAAATGAAGATATCAGGGGAATTACAATTAAAGGGACAGAGCATAAATTGGATTGTTACACTGATGACAAGATACTCTTTACCTAAATTGATGCAATCCTTTGAAATATATGGTCAATTATCAGGATACAAGATCAACATAGATAAAACCCAATTACTTTCATATAACTATAGCCCACCAAGAGAAATTGATATCCCTGGGCATTGCAAACAGAGTCTTTCAAATATTTGGGCATCATTATGCCAAAAGATTTGGCAAAATTATCAGAATGCAATTATCAGCCTTTAAATAAAAAAATTAAGGAAGATATGGCAAGATGGAACCTGATTCCTTTTTTCAGTCTCAGTTTAACGATTGAGGCTATTAAAATGAATATACTGCCCAGACTGTTATGTCTCTTTCAGACCCTACCAATAGAGATTAATCAAAATCAATTCAATGAATGGAAGAAGATGCTATCAAGGTATATTTGGCAAGGTAAAAGGCCTAGAGTTCGTCTCAAAACTTTGCAATTTGCAATTAGGAAAAGGGGGGGATGGGACCTACCTTCTCTTAGAGATTATTATTTTGCAGCACAGTTGAGAGCTGTGATATGTTGGTGCAACCCATCATATGACACTCAATGGAAAAACATTGAGGAGCAAGTACTTTCCATCCCCATACAAGCAATTTTGGCTGATAACAACTTGCAAAGTTACATAAATACTATTGATAACCCATGGGTGAAATTGACTCTTAAAATATGGAAAACTACTATAAAAGATTATAATCTAGAGGGAGATATTACAATTCTTTAATGGTGTGCATATGACTCAGATTTTACGCCAAATAAACTGGATGCTAGATTTAAGGACTGGACAGCTAAAGGAAAAACAGTTCTTTGCAATGTAATGAAAGAAGGAACACTGTTCAAGTTTTGAAATGCTTAAAGAGAAACACTTATTAGAAATACAAGATTTTTATCAGTATTTACGGATGTGACAATATGTTAATAGGATGCTTAAAAATGTAACCAAGGCAAGTGCATGCTTGATAGAGCTATTTAGAAAAGCATATAATTCAGATAATGGTAGTAGAATCATTTCAAGCATGTATAAGGGGTTGTCAAATCTTAAAACACATTCAACTTCATACATTAAAACAAAATGGAAGAAGGAAGAAGGGATAATTATATCTGAGGAAGAATGAACAATAATATGGAGGTATCAATGGAAATGTACCCGTTCAGAGAAATGGAGGGAGTTCAGATGGAAAAACTTTATAAGATTTTTTATTACACCCTCTCAGAAATCCCATTATGATAGTAACATCCCTGTTTGCTTGAGAAATTGTAGAAATCAAAATGCAAATCATTATCATATTTTTTGGGACTTCCCTGTTATCAAAGACTTTTGGAGGGGGATACACAATGCCCTACAAGACATCTTTAAATGTGAAATACCCTTAGAGAATAAGACCATATATTTTGGGTATATACCTCAAGAATGGTTGAAAAGAGATAAATATTTAATGAATATAATGCTGGTGGCTGGTAAAAAGACTCTTACTAGGAAATGGTTATCACAGGAGAGCCCAACGTTAAATACACGGAAATTACAATGGACATTTACAAAATGGATAACAGCATCTGTTAATCATAAACTGGAACAATTTGATTCATACTGGGAAAAATGGTTCAACTACATAATGCCTCATAGGCCTGATTTTATTCTCACAAATCAATGAATATGTTGTAAAAAAAAAAGATCACTCCCTACTTGTACATAGTTTTTTCCTTTTGCTTGTTTTTTCTTTCCACTCTTTTCTATAGGTGTATACCTCAGATAAATACTATGTGGAGATTTGTGACATATACGATTATATGATATATATGTACAATGTCTGCAATACATCTTATGGAAATGTTTGTTTGATGATGAACTTCAATTAAAAAAAATAAATTACAAAACCAAAATAATCCTTGCTGCCCCCCAACTTCATGGAGGCGACCATGCAGCTAACACGATATATGAAAGCAAATGAGGAATGATCAGAGAAAAGGTAAAATGAGATGAAAATCTTTCTCCAATTCAAATATCCAGAGATCACGAACAAAAATGCCCATCAAACTATGCAAGATTCACTGTATAGCTATAAATAAATTAAATGTATTAGCAATTGTAGATAAAAAATTTCACCAAATAGATTGTAGCTAATTATAGCCTTTTTAGTCAGTAGTAGATTCATTACTGCCACAAACAGCCAACTCCCTGTCAATGCTTACAAAGGAATTCTTCATGCTAATTGCTTGATAGGCACATAAAATTTCCAGTTAAAATATGCAATCTAAAAATAATCTTGTTTAAATTCACAGTCTAAATTTGGTCAGGGAAAAATTGGTACAGACAAAGAAATTCCAAATTAGACATCAATGATCTGCACCCTAATATTAAAACTATTCTCATTGCTTAGATAAATTACATTTCAGAAGCTGGTCTGTAATTTACAACTATTTAAAGATTTAACAATGGTCTTATTGGGACAAAAGAGATTCAGTTCCACTTTAAATCATTGACCTTCGGCTTTTGGATCATTTAACTCACTCATACCCTGCATTGTTTTGACCACTGAAGGGACAGTTTCACAAGGTGATTCTGGACAGTTATATGAACAGTCAGCATTGTATGAAATACTTTTAATCTAATTCTCTGAATGAACTTACTCATTGCCCCAATCCAAGCGGACTGTGATGTGTCGCTTGACATCACGGATTTGGTCTTGGGTGAGATGACCAGACAGAAGCTGCCTCCGCAAGTCAATCAGTTCATTCATTACATGCCGCAGTTTGTAAAATAAATCCACTTTGTGTTTCTAAAGAAGAAAAAAATTGTAGGTTATTTAAACAATAATTTTATGATTTCTTGATTAGTTATTTTAATTATCAATTTAACCTTATAGCTGTATGTTTATTCCCTCAATCAGAAACTTGCTATTTTCTGACCACACACACTCCAGTAATCAACAGTGAGGAAGAATTCAAGTATTTTCCACTTTACAGAGCCAGGAACTTGTTTAGTTCTTTAAAATTAAATGATTAATATCATCAAATACTACATGTCAAAGTTAATGCAGTGTAATAGCACATAATAAATATTTATTTTTGCTGCATCAGCATCATTCAAAATATCTGAAGAATGTTCCCTTATTCATTGGTCTGTGGTTTAGAATTTCCTATTAATGATTATACTTATAGCATGTTTGAAGAAGTGTACTGATTATGTTAATAACTTTTGACTTTATATGGTCACATTTTTATTGGGGTCTTAGAACCAGAGCCATGTAATTAGAAAGGCCCATTTCTATTTGTCAGTTCAAGCTGGATCTGAATCCTAATATGCCAAATCTACAGCAATATACAGTTCCAATGCATGCACACACATTGACAAATGGGCACGATGCTAATAAGATATAGGTCAGAATGTTATTATAAAGTATCATCAAGTTTGTGCTAAGTTTGGAAGTACATTTTTCTAACAAGAGCAAAAAATACTAAAAAAAATTAAGGTGGAATATAAAACTCATACAAATATATACCAAACTTTGATTAGGTTATAGTTTTAGGCGTAGTTTTAGGAAATCAATTTTTAATCATCTTTCACAGGGATATTTTCTGTATTTTAATTAGAAAATGAGTTACCATATCCATTAGATGTTATCTAATGGATATTTCTAACAATTTTAATCCATGCTATTTTTTCCAAACAAAGGCCTAAAATTTGGTTTGCTTCATCTTAGAAGTCTTACAAAGCCTTTGTGTATATCCCATGTCCAATCACACCCTTCTAAGGCACTATACGGCTATGCTTTACACTGCATAAGGAGCATTACATAACTATCTGTATTGGTTCTATTGTCATTTTTATGTGTCAATCAGCTGTCAACTGCAATCACAGCAAGGTTCAGTCCTCAACTCCTTCCTACAACAGCCAAACAGCATTAACACACTGATTGCCACAAAGGAGAAATAAGCAACAAGGAAGAGATGGGAAAATCTGGACATTTTGATCCATGAATTAAACGCCAGGAGGTATTTGACTAGGTATCTCACAGCAGGCTAATACAGGAGATTAAAATACATGGGATCCAGGTAACTTGGTAGTTTGGATTCTGAGTTAGCAGCCCATAGAAAACAGAGGGTAGTAGTAGAAGAGTGTTCTTCTGGGTTGAGGGCCATGACAAGCAATGATCCAGTGCTGGGACGTCAATGGTTTATAACATATATAAGTGACACAGATGAAAAATGTAACCACAAGGAATTCTGCAGTTACTGGAAATCTTTAACTAAATTCAAAATACTGGAGGACCTCCGCAAGTCCATAAGACATAAGAGCAGAAGTAGGCCATTCAGCCCATCAAGTCTGCTCTGCCATTCAGTCATGGGCTGATCCAATTTTTCCAGTCAACCCCATTCCCCTGCCTTCTCCCCGTACCCTTTGATGCCCTGGCCAATCAAGAACCTATGTATCTCTGCCCAATGACTTGGCCTCCACAACCTCTCATGGTAACAAATTTCACAGACTTACCACCCTCTGACTAAAGTAATTTCTCCACATCTTTGTTCTAAATGAACGTCCTTCAATCCTGAGGTCCTAGACACCGCTACAATGGGAAATAACTGCCATATCTAATCTGTTCAGGCCTTTTAACATTTGGAATGTTTCTTAACATTTGAAAGCTTTCACCATTTTGTATTAATGAAAATGTACATGGTGTGGTTAGAAAATTTGCATTTATCACAAAGATTGGCAGAATTGTGGACAGTATAGAGGGCTATCAAAACTACAGCAGAATAAAGATCAGTTACAGTAATGGGGGGAGATATGGCAGATGGAGTGTAATGCAAACAATTATGCCCTCAGTAAATATATAAATACTGCTCTTATATTAATACCTAGTCATTCTTACCTACTTGCCTCTAAAACTCCTACAACATAACCCAGAAGTCCACCCTCTGATCATTGCAACAATCTCACTCCTTCTACAGACCTACTCCCCTTCCATCCCATATACTTCCCAAGCCCCCAAATCAACTATTATTTAGTTATGCTTAAGCAAAGATTACCAGGGAGAAAGCCACATGGGGACTTCCTATGAATAATGCCTCATCAAGGTAGATGACAGAGTCCACTTCTTCACAAGCAAAGGGTTCACAAGTAGTCTAAACCAAACATATTGTTAAACTGTATGAAATATACCATGTACGGTCACCACAAAGGTTTTATTTTCATAAGTCCAATATCTTTGCCATAATTAGCATGTATGTTACTCCACTGCTGTAAGGAAAGTTCCAAAAAAATAAGAGATCACATCAAGAGGTCATGATTTTTCAAGAATCACTTGATTCTGGTATGGTACCAGAGGACTGGAAGATTGCACATGTCACTCCACTCTTTAGGTAGCGAGGAAGGTAAAAGAAAGGAAATTATAGGCCAGTTAGCCTAACCTCAGTGGTTGGGGAAATGTTGGAGTTTATTATTAAGGATGAGGTTTCGAGGCATGGTTTCTGTGACTGGAAATCTTGCCTGACAAATCTGTTAGAGTCCTTTGAGGAAGTAACAAGCAGGCGGACAAAGGAGAGGCAGCGGATGTCATTTACTTGGATTTTCAGAAGGCAATTGATGAAGTGCCACACATGAGACTACTTAACAAGATAAAATGCTACAGTGTTACAGGAAAGATTCTGGTGTAATACCCTGAGAAAGGTTTCACTGCTAACGTAATGGTCTTTCTGTAGAAGCAGTGTTTGGGTCATGGTTAGAGATAACAGGTGTTTTGGAATGTAAGCCATCCAATGAAGGGAGTGTGTTTACGTGTTGTGTGCCTGACAACAGTATGAGCTGAGTCTTTTGTACGGCGGAAGATGAAGGGAGAAGAAGCCGGAGAGAAGAGGTCGTAGGACTCGACCCCAAGCAGGGCCATGATTCGACGAAGCCTGGGGAGATTGAAGGAAGATCAGCAAAGGGGAAACCATGAGCTCCAACTTTTGCACATTAGACTATTTCATCACAATGGGCCCTTCTCTTGTTTTTGCTTTTTCTTCACTAACTTTTTAGTCAAATTAAGAATTATAAAGCTAAATCAGTTAATTATGCAGTGTACCATCTGTTATTTTGTGCTACTTATTTGTAACAGGGTAACGAATCACGCAGCGTCCACGCAAACAGGGGGTTTCAGGGTTTTGCACCTCAATCTCACACTTCTGGCGGGGCCGGAGATTGTCTTCCCTAGACTTACAGCCGACAGAACCAGAGTGTTTCGATTGTGGGGATACCGTCTGGGATCGATTTGTTGGATGCTGTGTGATTGCCCTGAGCATTGATCCAGTGGGTTGTGTGTTTAAGCCTGTGCTAAACTATTGTCTGGTAAAGTGGTTATGGATGCTGCTGGGGTTGAGCGGTGGTGCGAATTCATGGGGTTACTGGTAACGTAGGCATGCGTGTTGAGTGGCGTAGACATTCATATCCCTGATAAATTGTTAATTCAAACTTTAAGTACTGTTAAAGCTGTAGGAAAAGTTACAATTATGGGGCAGAAGTTTGATAAAGTGGCGGGCAAAGACTTTGTTTTTCTTCAGACCAGTGCTGACGTAATGGCAGTGGAACTGCCTGGTACTATTGGGGACCTGGGAGAGGGGGAACCGTGGACTGTCTGTATTTTTCGGGTGGAGGATAGCATAGGGGAGTGAGCTGAATTGCAAGCTGAGTCTCCCGTAGCTGGGGGCGTAGAGTTCAAAGACACGGTGGTCTGATTTGGAATGAAAGTCTGAGTTGGTAGTGGCCCTTAACTCCCTGGCAAATAAATGGAAAAATGCCCAGGTTCAAAGTCCCAGCTATTGTAGGCTCAACCTGTTCTCAGGAACAAAGCCCACTCCTAAAGGAGGAGTATGACACTTCGGCGGAGCAGACCTCTCAGTTGTTAGATGAGTGGCATTACTTTGATGATGTAAAACAATAGCACTTGGTTGAAAGTTTACGAGGGCGGCCTGCTGATGTAGTGAGAGCCATAAAGGCACAGAACCCCCTTGCCACTTCTGCGGCCTACACGCAAGCACTAGAAAAGGTGTGTGATGTGACGGGAAGCCCAATAGAGCTCATGATAGAGCTTCAGAACATGTGTCAGGAAGAGGGTGAGAAGCTTTCTGCCTGCATTTTTTGGCTGGAAAGGCAGCAAAATTGCTTGTGGCATAGAGGGGCCATTCAGACGGTTGAGGTAGATCAGTTAAAGATGGATCAAATAGCGAAAGGCACCCAGTCCCAGACCTGATTGCTTGGGGTCTTCAACTGTCTCATAAGATGCACTCCCCTCCCTAGTTCATTGAGCTGATCAGAGAAGTACGAGAGTACGAGAGGAGAAGCATGCATCGGAGGCGCGGGAGGCCTCTGTCAGCAGGGTACGGTCCCTGGTAGTGGTCTCCTGCACTGAAGTGACCACATATAGGCCGCTGCAGAGAGTGGTAAAAGAGATTGTAACAGAGTTGACAACTGAGATGTCCCGGTTTGTTATCAGCAGGTGTGCTTCCCCTCCCTCCCCCATCCCCTGTATGATGGAGCTGATAGGGAGGTGAACCCTCTATACAGAGGGCTGACAGCAGTGTGGTCCCACAAAAAGGGGAGCAGCCGGTATTGTCTGTTATTACTGTGGTGAAGAGGGACACTTCAGGCAGGTGTATGAATGATTGGAAACCCCTCAGAGAGAGAGCCCCTGGGTACCTAAACAGAGAGAGACATTGGGAAAACTTAAAAGAGACCCAGGGTGGTGAAGGTCTGGCATCTCAGGGGGAACTCATTCCCAGCAACAAATCAAGGAACACCTTCAAGCAAAAAACCCTATTCCTAAAGGCTTAGTGGGGCCAAGCTCCAGTGTATCACCACAGATAGAGGGTATTTATGCTAGAGCCATACTTGACACATGGTCACAGGTCACTTTGCTGTACCATTCATTTTACAACCAGTATTTGATGCATTTACTATTGACACCACTCAGTGCACGAGAGATCTGGGGTCTTCGTGAGGGTGATTATTCATATGATGGCTATTTCAAAGGTACAATTTAATGTCAGATAAATGTATACAATATACATCCTGAAATGATTTTTCTTCACAACCATCCACGAAAACAGGAGTGCCCCAAAGAATGAACAATTACATATTAGAACCCCAAATTCCCCCCCAGCTCCCCTCCCTCCCACGTGTAAGTGGCTGCAAGTAACAATCCCCTCTCCCCCCACCAGAAAAAAAAGCATTGGCACCACCACCAAGTACTCTAGCATGACCAAAGCAATAGCAAAAACACAGACTTGCGGTTATCCCAAAGAATTTGCACTTCAGCTGGTATTTGTCATACCGCAGGTTTGCTCTCTCCCTAATAAGGGAGAAAGAGGTGTTTCCATTTTCCCAGCAAGCAGGAGACATAACAAAGAACTCGCTAGATAATGATGTTAAAAGTCCATTATGTTGCTTTATTTGAGCTTTGGGCCTGAAGATCGCAAAGATCTGAGGTCTCCAGGCACACAGCAGATATTCCGATTGCCCCAACGATACACGGATCTCCTGTCGTGTCACCAACCCTCGATCCACTCGCCTCCAGAGCCCCAAGATCCTAGGCTTCTGAATTCAAGCCAGACTCTTAGGCTGAGCCTTTGGCAAGTCAAACAACGGCCAGTGATGGAACCCCCTGAGCGGGTCCCATTCCCGCAAAGAATCAAGCATGTAACTTCAGGACAGGGTCTTCAAAAGAACCCTGAAAGGGAACAATAGAGATATTAAAGATGGAAATAGAGCTGTTTCTGAAGGTGTAAGCGAAGGAGTCACTGTTAGGCGCCATTTTTCAGGGAAGCTGGAGTTTTCAGAGGTTGATACATTAGCGCTGGTTTGTCAGGACCCCATTGAGAGAGGCGGAGTTTCAATTCTTTGTGGACAAATACTCCTATTGTGATGAGGCTAAAGAGAGCTTGCAAGGAGAGAGCTGGAGAGAGCTTTCTGAAGACATTGTCCATTCACCTGGTGTCTTGAGCTGCTTTCAAGGAAGTGCATGGCTGCACTGGGCCGAATAATGACCTTAGACAAGGGAATGTGTGGTTCACCCAGTCAAACCCAATCGTGTTACGGCCTGGGAAAGTAGCCAGACTGATGGGAAACCTCAAATTTCCTGGAATGCCTGAGGATGAAGCCCTCCTGGTAGATGCTCTGGAAGACCACGAAGAGGAGTCAGGCATGCCTGCTGAGGTACTGGTATGGCTTGAACTGCAGAAGCCTTCGGTTGTGCAGGCAAACAACATGGCAGTGATTGTCAGAAAAACCATGTAAGGGAGGTACTTTCAAGTGGGGGATGCCCTGGTGCGTCTCTTCACGGTAATGTCTCATGTTCCTGTGAGACAAGCTGGGGAAAAACTATCCGCAAAAGGGGGAAAGTTGACCACTGAGTCATTCAACTTTGGGGACTCCCTGGTACCTGCAGATTGGAAAAGGAGGTAGATAGAGAAGACATTGAAGCTGGATGGTGTCTTTTCTACTGATGAGTTTGATGTGGGTTGCTCCAAGAGCACTCACCACACTACCTTGGTGACCAAGGACACCCTGTTCAAAGAAATGTCACGGCGACTGGCCCCTGTAGAGATGGAAGACGTTCAGCAGTACTTGTGTAGGTTGAAGAAAGCTGGGATCATCACTGAGTCCAGAAGCCCCTATACGTCCCCAATGGTAGTGGCAGGAAGAAGAATGAGAAGATACAGATATGTGTGGACTATAGGACTCTGAACAGATGTACCGTCCCCAACCAGTATATGGTCCCAAGGATCGAAGACACACTGGCCTGTCTGAGTGGGTGCGAAGTGGTTTAGTGTGCTGGACTTGAGGAGTACATATTACCAGATCCCCATGAGTGAGGCTGACAAAGACAACACAGCATTTATATGTCCCCTGGGATTCTTCCAAATCAAAAGGATGCCTCAGGGCATATTGGGAACCCCTGTAACCTTCCAGCATGTTATGGAGAAAATGGTGGGGGATATGAACTTACTTGAGGTATTGGTGTATCTGGATGACCTCATAGTGTTTTGGTCCACCTTGGAGGAACATGAAGTGAGGCTACTGAAGGTGCTGGGCCACCTGAAAGCTGAAGGGTTAAAACTTTCCCTGGATAAATGTCAGTTCTGCAAGGCATCTGTCAGCTATGTTGGACACACAGTCTCATGGGATGGAGTAGCTAATGATCTGTCTGAGATAGAGGCGGTGACCACATGGCTAAGTCCACAGACTGTGAGCACTTTGTGCTTGTTCCTTGGGTTCTGTGGGTACTATCGGAGATTCGTGAAGGGCTATGTGAAAGTGAGTTACTCTTTAAATCAGCTTATATGGTTACCCTCCGTTGGGGAAGAAAGGGAGGAGGACAAAAGGAGAGGAGGATAAAGAGTATCTTAGCCCTTCCGAGCCTTTTGGAGCAAGCTGGGATGTGAAATGTGAGGAGGCCTTTCAGTTGCTGAAGGAGCTGCTGACACAGACACCTGCGCTGGCTTTTGCAGACCCCCCGATTACTAGATGTACTATATACAATGCCAGCTGAAAGGGCTTAGGGGGTGTCCTACTGCATTTGTCAGCCAGAGTCTATCGCCCTCTGAGAAAAACCATCCCACGTGCAAGTTGGAGTTCCTGGCATTGAAATGGGCTGTGCTGGATAAGTTGAGTGAATACCTCTATGGTACCAAGTTTCAGGTGAGGACAGACAACAATCCCCTAACTTATATCCTGACCTCAGCAAAATTGGATGCCACAGGCCATTGGTGGTTGGCAGCATTGTCTGCTTATGGTTTCAGTCTGAAGTACTGGCTGGAAAGTAAGAACATTGATGATGATGCTTTGATCCCGACGTGCGCCTGAAGGGCTGGACAGGGAGGAAGAGTGGGAGAGCGTTCCTGCCCCAGGAATGAAATCCTTCTGCCAGTTTTCCATCACAATGAATGCAGAGGGAAGGCAAGGGCAGGATTGAGCAGATCATTTGTGAGCTTCTGATGACGCCATTCCACAAGTTTACTGCAACCTGACTGTTCTGAAGAGAAATCAGTTACCGAATGAGTCCTGGGGGAAGTGGCAGCTGCTCAGCAAGATGGCTTAGGTACTATTTGGTCAGTGGTCGAAAATGGAGATATGGCCCAAGCTGAAAAGATGAAACACGCTGAGGTGCCTCCATTTCTGAGATAATGGCCCAGATTGGACTTGAGGAACTAGATCCTATACCGGGTCACGTCACCTTCAGGCCAGCCTCAACGTTCCCTGCTGTTTCTGCCTGAGAAGTATTGGAGGGTTGTGTTGAAGTCACTTCATGATGATTCTGGACATTTAGGGGGTTAAAAAGACCTATGGATTGCTCAGAGATCAGTCCTACTGGCCCCGAATGAAGCTGGAGGTCGACAAGTACTACAGGTCATGCATTCGATGCATACGAAGGAAGACTTCGCCTATGAGAGCTGCTCCATTGTTCCACTTGCAGAATTCGGGACCCCTTGACCTGCTGCACATGGATTTCCTGTCAATAGACCCAGATGCCAGCAACATGGCTAATATCTTAGTCATCAGGATCACTGTACCAGATATGTGCAACCTTTCCATACCAAAGATCAGAGGGCATCCACAGTGACCAGTGTTATGGGAGAAGAATTTCAGTTATTATGGCCTCCCCAGGTGGATACCTAATCCCGTCCCTGAACATTTTGAGAGTAGGCTCATACATGAGTTACTGAGCATGCTTGGAGTCAAGAAGTTGAGGACTATGCCTTATCACCTGCAGGGTGATCCCCGGTCCCAGAGGTTTAATCGGACCTTGCTAGACATGCTCTGAACCTTGAAAATCAGCAAGAACAAGTGGAGTCAACATATTGGACATCTGGTCCACTGCTTCAACTGTACACAACATGAAGCTACCAGGTACTCATCATACAATCTGATGTTTGGGTGCGAGGTGAGGCTGCCCATTGACCTTTGTCCTGGGACTGGTGAGGAAGACCTACCACCGAAAACTTGGCTGACATATGTGTTTGATATAAGAAGGGATCTGAATTAGCTGAGGTCATGGCTGCCAAGCAGAATCAAGAAAATGAAAGGAGATATGATCAAAAGGTTAGGTTCTCCCAACTCATGCCGGGAGACTGAGTCCTCATAAGGAATTTCAGGCTACCTGGGAAGCATAAGTTGGCTGACTGCCGGGCAGCTATGCCCTATGTAGTGGAGAGTCAGATATCAAACCAGTTTTCCAGGTGAAACCAGAGGATGGGAATGGGCCTGTCAAGATTCTCCATCAGAATCACTTATTCCCTCTGGGACAAGAGGTGCTGGCTGACCCAGAGCCCAGCCTACACCTAGTAAGAGGACTCTGCGGCAATGCAGAGCGACTGAAGGACCAACAGCAGGAGAGATTACACTGTGCCCGACCCTGAATGGGATACGGACTCGGAGAATGAGGAAATGGGTGTCTGGTATATGCTGTCCTTTGTTATCTCTCCACTGATTGAGGAAGAGTTCCCAACCCTCCTGACGGTGAGTCAGGTGAAATCGCAGGACTATCTGTGGACAGACTGGGTTTCATTGGGACCATGAAAGGGATGAAGCGGGGCTTAACCAATTGGCAGAAGGGTCCGAGTTGGAGGGCATGGGTCATAGACCGGGGAAGACTTCACCAGAAGTATCCCAAGGAGTGTCAGAACACAGAGTAAGGAGGTCTCAAAGAATCAGGAGACCACCAAATAGTTTGGCTTATATAGCACTGGGGGAACAGAGTGTGGCACCTATCGCCTTCATGAATTATGTCACTGCCATTTACACCTGGGTTGGACTTTGTGCTTTGTATGAGGGGGTGGCAAATTATCTTAATGTCATGAGGACATGACTAATTTTAGTGAAGGCAGAGTGTAACAACCTGAGAAAGGTTTCAATGCTAACGTAATAGTCTTTCTGTAGAAGCAGCATTTGGATTATGGTTAGAGATAATGGGTGCTATGGAATGTGAGCTGTCCAATGAAGGGAGTGTATTTTTGTGTGTGTGCCTGACACTGGTGTGAGCTGGGTCTTTCGTTCAGCGGGAGATGAAGGGAGAAGAGGTCGTAGGACTCGACCCATAGCGGGGCCATGATCCAACAAAGCCCAGGGAGATGGAAGGAGGATCAGTGACAGGAAAACAGTGAGCTTCAACTTGTGAAAATTGGACTGTTTCATTAAAATGGGCCTTTTTCTTCTTTTTTTATTTTTTCTTTACTAACTCTTTAGTCAAATTAAGAATTATAAAGCTGAATTGTTTAACTGTATGCAGTGTACTATCTGTTATTTTGCAGTACTTACTTGTAACAGGGTAACAAATCACACAGCATCCACATAAATGGGGGGTTTTGGGGTTTTGGGTCTTTTCCAATTGGCTGCCAGTGACTAGTGATGTTCCTCAAGGGTCAGTACTGGGACCACTGCTTTTCACGTTGTTTGTTAATGATATAGTTAATGGAATTGGTGGCTTTGTGGCAAAGTTTGCAGATGATACGAAGATAGGTGGAGGAGCAGATAGTGCTGAGGAAACAATGCAATTGCAGCAGGACTTGGACAAATTGGAAGAATCAGCAAAAAAGTGGAAGATGGAATACAGTGTTGAGAAATGTATGGAGACGTATCTTGGTAAAAGAAACAATAGTGTGGAGTATAAATGGGGAGAAGTTTCAAACGTCAGAAGTGCAGTGGGATTTAGGAACCCTTGTGCAAGACATCCAGAAGGTTGATTTATAGGCTGGGTCTGTGGTCAAGAAGGCAAATACAACGATGGCATTTATTTTAAAGGGAATAGAATATAAAAGCAAAGTGGTCATGCTGAGGCTTTATAAGACACTAGTCAGGCTGCACCTAGAGTATTGTCAACAGTTTTGGGCCCCATACCTCAGAAAAGATGTGTTGTCATTGAAGAGAATCCAGAGGAGTTTCATGAGGATGATTCCAGGAATGAACGAGTTAACATATCTGAACAGCATTTGACAGTTTTGGGTCTGTACTCACAGGAATTTATAAGAATGCTGGGGAATCTCATTGAATCCTACCGAATGCTGAAAGGACTAGACAGGGTGGATGTAGAGAGGATGTTTCCTGTGGTGGGGGTATTCAGAACTAAAGGGCACAGCCTCAAAACTGAGGGGCAACACTTTAGAACAGAGCTAAGGTGGAATTATTTTAGCCTGTGGAAACCTGTGGAATGCTCTGCCACAGACAGCGGCGGAGGCCAAGTCAATGTGTATACTTAAGGTGGAAGTCAATCATTTCCTGATCAGTCGGGGCATCAAAGAATATCATATGAACTAGAACTAAATCTTTCCCATGTTCTTAACCATTCATAAGACCATAAGAACAGAATTAGGCCATTTGTCCCATTGAGTCTGCTCCACCATTTTTCCTCTCAGCCCTAAATCTTCTCCTTTCTCCCCATATCCCTTCACACCCCTTCACACCCTGACCAATCAAGAACCTAGTAACCTGTGCCTTAATTATACTTAAAAACTTGGCCTCCATAACTGTCTGCGGCAAAGAGTTCCAGACTCATCGCTCCCTGACTAATCTTGATTTTGTGTTCTGATTGACACGTATTGCAGCAATTTTTAAAATATAAATGTTTCTTTCACTTCTGAAGATCAGATATTCAGAAACATTAATGGGGCATACTCCACTGTCTTAAGATTATTCCAATGTAGACCTATTCAGTCTTCTACCATGTGTGTAGGGTTAAGGACCAAAAGGCCATAAGAACAGAGGAACAGAATTAGGCCATTTGGCCTATTGACTCTGCTCTGCCATTCTATCATAACTGATTTATTATCCCTCTCTGCACCATTCTTCTGCCTTCTCCCCGTAAATAAGACAACAGTAAATATCTTAGCAATATGCAAACTATTAAAATGACCAGGAACTATGAAAAATAAAACAATAAAAAGACTAACAGAATTAATTGAAAAAAACATTAATGAAACACAAGTGAAGAAATTAAACCCATTTAATCTAGATAAAAGTAAATCAAACATAAAGGTCTATTAACTATTCTCTGGCAGCCATTTCTTCTGATTAACTTATGTTCAATTGCCTTATTGAAGCCAAGTTTAACCTGGCATGGTTTCAGATTTTCCTACCCAAGATCAAGGAAATTTGTGGCAATTTGAGCACCGCTTGGACCTTTTAGAGATTCCACTGGCCCACTACTGATATAGTTAGGATTGCAACTGGCACAGTGGGAAATGCCACTGCTACTCCAAGCCTACATGAGCACGAGAGTTCTGTGGAAAACATGACTAATATGAAAAAACATGCAGTATTAGCCAACACTGGCACCTCACAGATAGTGGAGGGGGTTTAGTTGACTGGTAAGCAATAAGTTACTCAAGCAATAATAGGAAAAAGTTACCTCAAAATTCATTGGTATTTGAGGAGGAAAATACTTGATTTTCAAAAACATCTTAAAACTAAAAGGTTGTTGGCTAGCAAATTTTGGCAATGCCCAAACCCAGGCAATGGGCAGCTCTAATGGCACTTACAGTTTTGTTTTGTGTGCTGTACTATTGCAATATATTGGAACATCAATTATTGTGGGGCAGGTGCCTGGTCCAGAGGCATGAGATTAGGGCCATATTTGGGAATTGATTAAGACATTAGAATGGAAGAAGGTTGTCAGATTGGGATCCTGTCTGAATTGGGTAGGTTTCTTAAATAGGGACTAGCTAAGCAAGAAATGTTAATAAAACATGAGAAGAAAGTTAATGTTTCCCTTGACTACCACCAGAATGCTCTGACATCCACCATTATGGAGTGCATTAAGAGGCTGGTCATTAGTACAAGCCTCCCTAACAACTTCACAATATACAGGTTTCCCCCGGAATCCGAAGGTAGAGCGTTCCTATGAAACCATTTGTAATCTGAAATGTCATAAAGCGAAGAAACAATTACCATTAATTTATATCGGAAAAATTTTTGAGCATTCCCAGACCTTAAAAAACCTACCAAATCAAAGCAAATAATACATAAAACCTAAAATAACACTAACATATAGTAAAAGCAGGAATGATATGATAAATTTACAGCCTATAAAGTAGAGATATTGTAGGTACTGTGTAGTTTCACTTACCAAACTCGGGAAGGCAGCGAGCCAAAATCAAATCAAAGGGAAAAAAATTGGCACATACACGCATGCGCACGTACACGCATGCGCAAACAACTGCCCGCACAAGACTTCACGGTCATTGTAGTCTTTCACGGGGTAAATACACGTATAAAGCGGGCGTCTTTTTTCATAAAAGCAAAAATCCTCTTTGGTTAGTGAAAACAGGTACTAATGTAAGTCTTTCCTAACAGCGAGTTGTCGTAAAGCAAACGTTCGAAAAGCGGGGGCCACCTGTACCTTCCATCTCCCTGGTCTTACACTCCATTCATCTCTGGAGCATCTGAATAACAAAGACACCTATGTCAGACTTTGATTTTTTGTCTATGGCTTCACCTTCTATATCATAAGTTCTAGATATACTCATCACAAAATTCCTAGGCCTAGGGCTCAGCACTTTCTATTACAAATAGACCCTTGACTTCCTGACCAACAGACCACAATCAGCAAGGATAGGCAGCAATGTCTGACACTATTATTCTTAACACTAATGCCCTGCAAGGTTGTGTCCTCAACCTTTTCTCCCTATACACACAACTGTGTGGCCAGACCAATGCAGAGGGCCAGATCTCAAACAACAGGATGGAGTATAGAAAGGAAACTAAGATCCAAGTGCCATGGTGTCAAGACAACAATGTTTACCACAATGTCAGCAAAGCTGAAGAAAGTGATCATCAACTTGAGGAAGCAGGGTAAAGTACACAGACCTGTTTCTGTCAATGGTCTTAAGATAGAAATGGGTGAGAGCTTCAAGATTCTAGGTATAAATATAACTAACAGTTTCTCCTGGTCCAGCTGACATTGTAGCCAGTGTCTCTGCTTTCTCAAAAGGCTTCCAGCTGCCTCAGCAACTAACATAGTAAACGACCCCTCCCCATCATTAATCTTCTCTCTACCCCTTTTCATCAGATAGGTACAAAAGCTTGAAAACACTCACTCGACTCAAACACAACTTCAATCCCTCCATCATAAAGAGTCCTGAATGGACCTCTTGAATGATGGGATGATCTCTTAATCTCCCAGTCAACCTTGTTGTGGTCCTTACACTATCCCACCTGCATTTTCTCTGTAACAATAACACTTTATTCTACAGCCTGCTATTGATTTCCCTTTGCACTACCTCAATGTACTTATGCTTTGAAACACTCTCTATAGATAGTGCACAAAACAGTGTTTTTCACTGTATCTCGTACATATGATAATAACAAACCAATTATTTATTAAAGTGTTCGTCAACAAGAGTGGTCAGAACAATGTGACTTGGTGGTTCAAGGAGAATTATATCATTTGTTTCAGTAGTGATACAGAAACAGCACCATCTCAAATGTGATTCATAAATGTAAGTGCTTAGTTGAATTTCTGGGGGGGATACGATTTGACACATGAAATGGTCAAACTCACCCTTTGATCCTGAAATTGCTATTTTTTTCACATTGAAACAGAAATAAAAGCAGACAATGCTAGAAATAGACAATAGACAGTAGGTGCAGGAGTAGGCCATTCGGCCCTTCTAGCCAGCACCACCATTCACTGTGATCATGGCTGATCATACACAATCAGTACCTCATTCCTGCCCTCTCCCCATATCCCTTGACCCCGCTATCTATCTAACTCTCTCTTGAATGCATCCAGAGACTTGGCCTCCATTGCCTTCTGGGGCAGAGCATTCCACATATCCACCACTCTCTGGGTGAAAAAGTTTTTCTGCCTCTCTGTTCTAAATGGCCTACCCCCTATTCTTAAACTGTGGCCTCTAGTGTCAACATATCAGGTCAATGACCCTTCATTGCCCTGAAATGTAGGTGAGGAAACACTAACTCAGACTTGTTCTTTTTTCTCTCTCTATCAATTTGTACTAGTGTCATGTTATTTTGTTGTGCGAGTTGTGCATAATTTATGTTGATATAATGTTAACTTACATTTGTCACACTTATAAGGTACTGTGCTGCTACTACAGCCAACTTACAGTAGTTATGTATGTCTGTGACAATAAATTTGAACTTGAAGGGTAGGAAGAACAATAAGAGAATCTGTGAAAGAATTGACACCTAAAGAGACTGAATGACAGGTCGTGATGATCACTTATTAATGGCATTGGATTTATCTGGAGGAAATGAGAATGAAAGTGCATAGACAAAGAAAACAAAGCACAAAACCCCACTGGAATTGTAAGATAAATATGGCAGAGGCAAGCTCATCTTTGATTCTTCACTTCCCTTTTGGCAGAAGATACAACAGCCTGAAAACATGTACCACCAGGCTCTCAAGGACATCTTTTACCCTGCTGTTACAGAGCTACTCAATGGTCCCTTTTATGATAAAGATGGACTCTCGATCTCACAAACTACTTTTTCTTGGCTTTGCACCTTACTGTCTCCCTGCACTGCATTTTCTCTGTAATTGTAGCACTTTATTTTGCATTGTTATTGTTCTATCTTTATACCATCTCACTGTACTGATATGATGAAAGGATCTGTATGGACACTATGCAAAATAAATTTTTTCATGTACATGTGACAATAAAACAATTTATCCTTTCTCAACTGTACTATTTTAATTTCAAGTAATAGGTTAAAGACTTCTATCACTACAAGCTCACAAACACCTGTGCCTATACTGACTACACCTCCTCTTGCACTGCTTCCAGGAAGACTCCATTGCATTCTCACAATTTATTTTGTCTCACAGTATGTTTTGTACAGTAATACTTCCAAGATGTCTTATTTTAATCAAATGTGGTAGTTCCTCCAATATAGTTGATAAGAGTTCTCAACCTCTTTTTGCTATTTCCTTTACTTCTGTTCTCGCTTATAACCCTTAAATCTGAAACAAAATTTGCACATTCCCCATCCACCAATCTCCAGATTACGTAATTTCCATCACCTTTAATGCAATTCCATTATACCTTCTCTTCCCAGTCCTTTCAGCATTCTGAATAGACCTTTCATTCTGCAACATGCTTACTCTGTTCTACCAATAATCACTCCTCCTTCTCAACGCGCCTTGTCATGAAACCCCAGGATGCGCAACAACCATGTTTAAAACTCTTCTTATTTTCTCTCCAGAGTCCCAAATACTCCCTCCAGATGCAGCAGCAATTTATCTGCATCTCTTCTAGCTAAGTGTACTGCATCCAAACTCAGACCTTCAAATTCTTAGAGAAAGAATTTACATGCATCTCTTAACACTTCATCTGTTTTGTGGGTGTTTGCTAGTCTTTGCTATAGAACTCTATTTTTCATTATTTTTGAAGATGTTCAGGCAGATTTCACAAGCTGTATTCTCAGGAGACCCCAGCATCAATTGAACTTAACTGGTGTTGATTGAAGCAAGTAGGGAGAGTGGATGATTATTGCTTAGATTCACTTTAGAAATCAAAGTTCAAAATAAATTTATTATTACAGTATGCATATGTTACCACATACAACCCTGAGATTCATTTTCTTGTGGGCATACTCAATAAATCCAGTAACTATAATAGAATCTATGAAAGACCGCATCGAAGCGACAACCAGTGTACAAAAGGTTACAAACTGTACAAATACAAAAAGAAAGAAAATAAATAATAATAATAATAATAATAATAATAATAATAATAAATAAGCAATAATTAGCTAGAACATTAGATGAAGAGTCCTTGAAAGTGAGTCCATAGGTTATGGGTACAATTCATTGATGGGGCAAGTGAAGTTGAGTGAAGTTATCCCCTCTGGTTCAAGAGCCTTATGGTTGAGGGGTAATAACTGTTCCTGAACCTGGTGGTCTGAGTCCAGAGGGTCCTGTACCTTCTTCCTGATGGCAGAAGTGAGAAGAAAGCATGCCCTGGGTGGTGGGGTTCTTAATGATGACGCTGCTTTCCTGACGTGTTTATCTGCTCAATGTTGGAGAGGACTTTACTCATGATCGACTAGGCTGTATCCACTACTTCTTGTAACATTTTCAATTCAAAGCATTGGAGTTTCTATGCCAGACTGTGATGCAGACTGTCTCCACCAAACACCTATAGAAGTTAGTCAAAGTTTTAGATAGCATGTTGAATGTTTGCAAATCTTTAAGGAAGGAGAGGTGTTGCCATGCTTTCTTCATAATTGCACATATGCTGGGCCCAGGACAGGTCCTCTGAAATGATAACATCAAGGAATTTAAAGCTGCTGACCCTCACCACCTCTGATCCCCCAGTGAGGACTGGCTCATGGACCTCTGGTTTCCTCCTCCTGATGTCAATAAAAGTAAAATTCAGCAATAATCAGTAAATGACAACATGCCCATGATTTTCAGACACCAATCTCAAGGTCATGGCGAAGAAAATATCCTTCATGTCTTGAGACATAATGGCATTCAATATCGCCTATGAAATAGCAATGGAAGACAAAGAGGGTCAATGACAAAAGTTAGGCAGCATGAGTTGGCAAAGAAACAAGAATGATCAATGTCAATGAATCTATCACACTTCATAGGCAATTGCTTGGGATTGGATAATCTACTCACACTTTGTAAATTCTAAAGGCTCTAAAGAGGCCTTTATTCAATTCACAGACTCTTCCAATAAAAGGGGCAAGAAGTGATTGAAGGAGCAAGTGTGTAGCTTGTGAGGTGCACTGTTTCTTCCACAGTTTATGCAGTATAGTTACATGTTTCTGATGCATGACCTCAAGGCCCTCATTAACATTCCAAATTATCTTTCTTCACTAGGAACAATCAAAAGCATGATTACTGATTAAAGGTTCTCAGGAATCAATACAGAGGTGTTTTGCTCATTCTAGAATCCATCTAGTAAGTTTTTACCATGACATCAGTGACTGCCCCATCATCTAAAGAAAACCAATTCAGCCCTTTGCTGTTTCAATTAATAACATCCCAGCCCCTGTTTTACCTCCACCCATCCTTCCTCAGTGCTCCATCTGCATATCAACCCCCTCCTCATCTGGATCTACCTACTTCTTGACAGCTTTGATTTACCACTACCTCTCACCTCTTTATACCAACTAACTTCTGTTTACACTCAGTCCTGATGCAGGGTCTCCATCTCAAATATCAACAACAGTTGGCCTTCCTTATCTGCGGGTTCCGCATGCGCGGATTCAACCAACTGCAGATTGGGAAAACCCTTAAATTCTCTCCCCGGCACTCATTGTTTGACCATGTACAGACTATTTTTTCTTGTCATTATTCCCTAAACAATACAGTATGACAACTATTTACATTTTATTAGGTATTATAAGTAATCTAGAGATGAATTAAAAGTACAGGCAGTCCCCAGATTATGAACGAGTTCCGTTCCTGAGTCCGTCTTAAAGTCGGATTTGAAGTCAGAACAGGTACATCCGGTATTATGTAGCCTCAGTTAGTAAAACGTTTGTCTTAGTATACAGTACATATTTTACCTTTCTATGCATATAAAACACTTAAGAAACATAGGTATTTCAATAATTAAACCACTGCGTTGTTTAGTAATAATTGCAACTTTCATTGGCACAGGGCCTTTCAAATGCTCCACTAAAATTTTTTCCAATGACCGATGGCGTTCACTTCTTTCCGATTGCTTTATTACTTCCACTTTATTTTCAATCGTGATCATGATTGTTTTCATTAACAGAAACACTGTGGATTCAGAGCTGCGCCGGGTCCTAAAGTCCACCGAACTGAGACGGTTAAATAAGGGACTTGAGCATCAGCACTTTTTTGGTATCCGCGGGGGGTCCCGGAACCAATCCCCTGCAGATAAGGAGCGCCAACTGTATTCTCTTACCTCCACAGATGCTGACCAACCTGCTGAATTCATCTAGCAGTTTGTCTTACTACTCTATATCCCAGCATCTATACTCTCTTGTATATCTATTAGACAATCTGCAAAAGAACAAAAATATGACTGAAGAGACCAGTGAGCATCAAACAAAGCATTAGATTCAGGCAGAAATGAAACACTCATAGCTCAATTAATTCTGTGGAAATTCTTTTCACTAAATATGGGAATGTGTCTAAATTGAATGGTGTTTTGTAGACTTGTAATGCACCGCATGATGTAGCCATAATCAAATAATCATTCCCTTTCAGTAAATGTCATTCAGTTTTCCATTACTATCCCAAGCACTGTCCTGACCCAACCACTAATGATTTGTGCAGTTCGTAGACCAGTCCAAAAACAAGGAAGAAATTATCTGCTAATTATCACAAACTGCTAATCTCAGCTGATGGATCAGCTGTTTATTTTGCTCACTATTGTTATAAGTAACAAAAACAATAAAATTATAAGGATGTAAGAGAAAACAATGTCATATTACAGTTTAATATTTGGCAGCAATAATACTAGCTAGGATGTGAACATTAAGATTGTTAGATCATGCTTGTGAAGTGTGGTGACGAAAACAAGAGAAAAATCTTGATATGTTTTCAAAGAATGTTGGAAACCTGAAATATAAATAGAAAATACTAAAAATAATTAGCAGGTCAGACAGCATCTGTTGAGAAATATAGTTAATATTTCAGGCCAATGATTTTTAACCAGAACTTTGGAAAAAGTAGAAATGGAAAGAAGTTTTAAGTTACTGAGGACAGAAAGAGCAATAAAGGTCTGTGGTAGCGGAAACGTTAGAAATGAAGGACATGAAAGGCTGTGGTGTCTATTAAATGACAGTCATAAAGATATGACTTGACTGTTAATAAATAGCAGGAAATGAATTATATCTGAAATACCATGAAGAGGGGAAAAAGTCATAGAAATGTGAGATGGAAGACTGGAGTGGATATCTGAAATTGTTGAATACAACATTGAGCCCTGAAGGCTGTAACATGTCAAGTTGGAAGGAGGTAAACAGAATAGGATATGCAGATACTGGAAATCCAGAGTAACACACATAAAATGCTAGAGGAATTCAACAATTCAGGCAGCATGTGATGCTGTAGGACCTACTGAATTCCTCTAGAATTTTGTGTAAGCCTTGTTCAAATAGAATTGATGAAAGACCGCACTCAACAGAATGGACAAACAACCAGTGCAGAAGACAACAAACTGTTCAAATACAAAAACTAAAAAAAAACGAATATCAAGGACATGAGATGAAGAATTCTTGAAAGTGAGTCCATAGGTGTGAGAACAGCTCAGGGATGGTGCGACTGAAGTTATCACTCTGATTCAAGAGCCTGAAGGTTGAAGGGTAATAACTATCCCTACAACCCAGTGATACGGGTCCTAAAGCTCTTGTACCTTCTTCCAGATCGCAGCAGCGAGAAGTCAGCATGGTATCTGTTGATGGATGCTGCTTTCCTGTGACAGCACACTCGGTGTAGATGTGCTCAGTGGTGGGGAGAGCTTTACCTATGATGGTCTGGGCCATATCCACTACTTCTTGTAGGATTTTCAATTCAAGAGCATTGGTGTTCCCATACCAGGTCATGATGCAACCAGTCAATATACTCCCCACCATATATCTATAGAAATTTGTCAAAGTTTTAAATGTCTTGCTGAACCTTTGCAAACTTCTAAGGACATAGAGGAAGGCCATGTATTCATCATAATTACCTGCTCGACTGAGGACAGATCCTCTGAAATTATAGCAGAGAGGAAGTTCAAGTTTCTGACCCTCTCCACTTTTGATCAACCATTAAGGACCTCCAGTTTCCACCTCCTGAAGTCAATAATCAGCTCCTTGGTCTTGCTGAGTTTGAGTGAGAGTGTGTTGCTGTGGCATCACTTTGTTAGATTATCAATTTCCCTCCTATATGTTGATTTGTCACCC
Source organism: Hypanus sabinus (assembly GCF_030144855.1). Taxonomy (NCBI): domain Eukaryota; kingdom Metazoa; phylum Chordata; class Chondrichthyes; order Myliobatiformes; family Dasyatidae; genus Hypanus; species Hypanus sabinus. The sequence goes on along the minus strand of NC_082724.1, from coordinate 63,740,153 downwards.
ATCTTTGATTCAGCCAGCCACAGTGGTCTAGTGAGCAAACTTAAATATAGAATTGGTGCTGTGCAGAGCCTCACAGTCATAAGTATAAAGTGAACAAAGCGGGGGCTAAGCACACAGCCCTGTGATACACCTGTGCTGATGGAGACTGTGGAGATGATTATGCCTATCCAAACTGATTGGTGTCTACAAGTGAGGAAATCCAAGATCCAGTTACACAAGAAGGTATTGAGACCAAGGTCTTGAAGCTTATTGAGTAGTTTTGAGAAGATGATAATATTGAACGTTGTAGTTAATGAAGAGCATCCTGGTATCTTTCGTACTCTGCCAGATACCTCATCTGGGCCAGATGATTTCCATGGGTTCACCCTCTGGAAGGATGCTCTCATGTCGGCTTCAGAGACTGAAATCACAAGGTCATCAGGGTCACTGAGAGCTAGAGAGTTCATAGTGTCAGTAGGATGGAGAATTTAGGTGACAAGGCAACTGGGAGCTCAGGCTCAGTCCACTGGAATGAATGGAAGTGTTCTGAAACTGCTTTGCCAACTGTATTTGGTTTCTGCAGTACTGAAGACACCATATGTTGAGAGACCATGCACTGAACACTTGAATGCAGCATGCTATATTTGAAAAGGCACAAGTAAAGTGCAGCCATATCTGGAGTAAATTTGGGATCTTCTGAAATAAAAAAGGGAGCAGATAAAAGGACATTTTCTGCAGATGCATACAATAAGGAGGTGATGAGGTGTGAAAGGGAGTGGGTGTTAGTCAAAATAGAAGGGTCCATCAGAGTGCCACAGAACAGACTTTTTAAAACGGTCCAAGAGAAGGAAACAGTGGGAAAATCACACTAAATGTATGTCAGAAATTGCATGTATAGGCTGATATGTTGGAAAGTAGGAGCAAAAGAAATCATTTCCTTGTTCTGTAAGACCTGAGATCAGGTGCAGGGAAAAGAATAGACACATTTGAGTATCCTGTCAACCACAATAGAGCATAATCTATGAAGAAAGAGGAAGGCAAGACAGAAGCAATAGTGGGGAAGGTGACAATCATAAGAAAAGATGTAATGAGCAGTTCTCATGGGTGGCAGTATAAATAAGTAGTGTGAGAAATAATAGATAATAAATAATAAATAATAGCTGTGGGAATCCATACATTGCATTGAATGCTAGTTGGTTAACTATACCCTAAAAGGAGATAGACAAGTCAAGAAAGAGAAAGTGGTACAGCTAGCAGAGCCACTAACCATTCTTGGGTGCTGTCAGGGTGGAGCTTGCACATTCTTCCTTTGATGACATGGGTTTCCTACAACTGTTCCATTTTCCTCCCAATCCAAAAAACAAGTAGATTGGTAGTTTAGTTAGCCATGATAAATTGTCTTTAGTGTGAAGGTAGTGGAAGAATCTGGGAGGATTTTATGAAAATCTGAAGAGAATAAAAGGATTAACATAGAATTAGTGCAAATGGGTAGTTGGTGCTCCGTGAAGACTCAGTTGGCTAAGAGCCTGTTTCTCTGCTATCAATTTTATTTATTTATTTAGCGATACAGCACAGAGTAGGCTTTTTGGGCCACAGCACCTCAGCAACTCCACAACCCCAATTAACCCTAACCTGTCCGGTATGACTTTGCACTGTAAGAAGAAACTGGAGAACTCAGGGAAAACCCATGCATTCCAAGGGGAGGACATACACAGATTCCTTACGAAACAGCACTGGAAATGAATACCAAAATTCCAAGACATAATAGCATCATGCTAACCGCTACAGTAGTGAGGCAACCATTGACTCTAAATTCTATAACTCTAAATAGTAGTAGGCTGAATACTGATAAAGCTTTCAAGTTGCATTTGAAACATCAGGTGCAGGAAAACCAGCCTCTCCAAGTTTTCCTCCAAATCAGCCTTGGAAATACATCACAAATTCTTCATCTCTATTGGGTTAAAAACTTGAAAATTCAGTTGAAGTGCCATCACAAACACTTGCAACAGTTTAATAATTTATCATGGCCATTTCTAGTTGAATTAGGTTTAGACAATTCATGTTGGAGGTATATGTTTCTTTGAAAAAGACTAGTAAAATCTTTCTATTTTATATTATAATTGTCTTATTCCAGTAATTCTAGACATGTTAGTATTAGATAACAAGCTTTATAAATGTAAAAAGGGAACTGGGGAATCAGAAGATAGGTCTCACAAAACAACTTCATTGTCAAAGTTAAAGTCAGGGCTAGCATTAAAAAAGACTCATGGAATAAAATTACAAGAATTCAGAGCTTCTTTAACATTGTCAGCAACAAAATAAGCCAACAGAAATAGAAGTCACAACTTAAAAGAACTGACAACAAAACTAAAAAGGATCAAACAAAATAGGTGATTAGAATATTTCTTTGCACAGTAATGGATAATTGTGTGTGAGAAAGATTCTCAGCTAAAACAAAACTTGCAATAAATAACACACATGATAAATATTCAGGAACTAGATTTCAAGAATAATCTTGGAGTGTGCACCAAGTGTTGCACGGAGCATGTCAACATCTCCTAAGCTGCTGATAGGGCTCCAAGGAAAAAGGTCACAGTTTAAGGTCCCCTTGTCTAAAGGCATTGAGACATTGTCCCACGTGCAAACTACTTGCACTTTTCAATGCTACAATGAGTGGAAAGAAAAAAAAATCCATTTTCACAGAACATAACTATTCCACGAATAATGGAAGCATAGAAACATGGAAAATCTACAGCACAATACAGGCTCTTTGCCCCACAATGTTGTGCTGAACATGTACTTACTTTAGAAGTTACCTAGGGTTACCCATTGCCCTTTATTTATCTAAGCTCCATGTACCTATCCCAGAGTCTCTTAAAAGACCTCATCGTATCTGCCTCCACAGTTGCTGGCAGTCCATTCCACACACTCACCACTCACTGAATAAAAAAAACTTACCCCTGACATCCCCGCTGTACCGACTTCCAAACGCCTTAGAACTGTGTCCTCTCATGTTAGCCATTTCAACCCTGCGAAAAAGCCTTTGACTATCCACATGATCAATGCCTCTCATCATTTTATACACCTCTACTTCACTTAACCTATTCTCATAAGGCATGCTCCCCAATCAAGGCATCATCATTGTAAATCTCCTCTGCACCCTTTCTACAGTTTCCACATCCTTCCTGTAGAGAGGTGACCAGAACTGAGCATAGTACTCCAAGACCCTGGTGGGGTCTGACCAGGATCCTAAATAGCTGTAACATTACCTCTCAACTCTTGAACTCAATCCCGCTGTTGATGAAGGCCAATACACCGTATGCCTTCTTAACCACAGAGTCAACCTGCATAGCAGCTTTGTGTGTTCTATGAACTCAGACTCCAAGATCCCTCTGATCCTCCAGACTGTCGAGAGTCTTACCATTAATACTATATTCTGCCATCATACTTGACCTACCAAAATGACCCACCTCACACATACCTGGGTTGAACTCCATCTGATACTTCTCAGCCCAGTTTTGCATCCTATTGATGTCCCACTGTAACCTCTGACCTTCCCCAACCTTTGTGTGATCAGCAAATTTACTAACCCATTCTTCCACTTCCTCATCCAGGTCATTTATAAAAATCACGAAGGGGCCCTAGAACAGATCCCTGAGGCACACCTCTGGTCGCCAACCTCCATGCAGAATATGACCCATCTACAACCACTCTTTGTCTTCTGTGAGCAAGCCAGTTCTGGATCCACAAAACAAGGACCCCTTGGATCCCATGCCTCCTTACTTTCTCAATAAGCCTTGCATGGGATACCTTATCAAATGCTTTGCTGAAATTCATATACACTACATCTACTGTTCTGCCTTCATCAATGTGTTTAGTCACATCCTCAAAAAATTCAATCAGGTTCATAAGGCACATCCTGCCTTTGATAAAGCCATGCTGATAATTTCTAATCATATTATGCCTCTCCAAATTTCATAAATCCTGCCTCTCAGGATCTTCTCCAACAACTTACCAACCACTGAGGTAAGGCTCACTGGTCTATAATATCCTGGGCTATCTCTACTCCCTTTCTTGAATAAAGGAACAACATCTGCAACCCTCCAATCCTCCGGAACCTCTCCCGTCCCCATTGATGATTCAAAGAGCATTGCCAAAGGGTCAGCAATCTCCTGTCTCGTCTCCCACAGTAGTCTGGGGTACATCTCATTCAGTTCCCAATGTTATAAATATAATATTGTAAATGATGAAAAAGGATTGCCTTTTATTACATAATAATAAACTTTATGGATAAAGTGCTGATATATATTGCTTAATCTATTTGGATTTTGGTATATCCAGCAATTTGCCTTGCAGAGTTTGCCTGGGGATCTCACTACCCCGATAAAATCAGCTGCTTAAAGCTATTCTATCTGCTAGCTTTTGCAGTGTCCCAGCTACTGGCAACCCAAGCAGCACTGACATATCACTGCACATGATGTGTTGATTGGCAACATGAATTTCTCTACCATGCAGGTCACAAGAAAATTTGTGGCTTTCCCAGTCCTCCCAATTCCCAAAGCCTCCACAGCCCTCTCTGCAAAACATTATGCAAGGTCCCAGGCATGACATTGTAGGAAGATCTGCTTCTCTGGTTGGAGCAGAAACAGACATCAAGAGAGAAGTCCGCAATGCGAAGATGAACACCTGAGTACGAAGTATTAAGGATATTTAACTGTAGCCAGTAAAGTACCTCTGGATGGTAAGACTGTTATAATAATAAAAACAGAATTGAGAATCTCAAAATAAAAAAGAGAACAGTGGGGCTATTCATAAATGCAAGAGATTCTGCAGATGCTGGAAATCCAGAGCAATGTACATAAAATGCTGGAGGAATTCAAAAGGTCAGGCAGCATCTATGGAAAGGAATAAACAGTCAACATTTTGGGCCAGGACAAGTCCACTTCATCAGTAGGGTTACTTGGCAGGTCAGCCAACTATGGAGAAAGAAACACAGTTAATGTTATAAATCTATGACCATCAACAGAACTGGAAAAATGAGGAAAATTGATCAGCTCCCTTTCATCAGCAGTGAAATCATCGTGTCTGCAATATGAAGATCTTCCTCTCCACTCCTGCTCTCAAGAGCATAAAACTTTGGTTTTCTCATTTTTCCTGCTCTAATAAAAAGGGTCATTGCTCTGAAATATTGATTGTTTCTCTCTCTCCATGAAATCTGTCTGACATGGTGAGGATCCCCAGAATTTTAAATTATAGATGTCCAGCATCCACAGTTTTTTGCTTTACTTAGAAAAGTACAGTCGACATTTGGGCTGAGACCCTTTGGCAGGACTGGTGAAGGGTCTTAGCCTGAAATGTTGACTGTACATTTTTCCCATGGATGCTGCCTGGCCTGCTGAGTTCCTCCAGCATTTTTTGTGTAATTATATCACCAAACAGTTCTTTCACGTTTTACTTGAGTTGGCCTAGATATTCTTGACTGCCCCACTAGCCAAGAAAAAGCATTTGGCCTCTTGTCTCAAAATCAAATGGAAAACATTATACAGTACAGGACAGTTGGTAATCCTTCAGCAAATTTCCTGAAATAACAAATTTACTCAACTCCTATGACAAAATCAGCATCTAATGCAGAATAATTTTATACATTACTCACTTCGGTGAGAAAACATAAATACTCTAACTTTCTGCCATCTAGAAATTATGGAATTATTTCAGGTTTCAAGGCAGGTATACTGAAAACTCTCGAACTACATTTATGCACAAATACCTTAGGTTTTTGCAAGGGTTCAGAAAAGCTGACATGGTGTTACTAACATCAATTATCTCATCAACTGCACAGACAGATATTCAGTGTTTACCTTCTGGTGCTTTTGAAAATTGTTCAAAGTGACAAGCCTACTGTGATCAATTTGACACCCATTCAGTTAATAATTTCAAGAAACAGGTATTTGTGCTGTACTGAAATAAAAGAATACGTCAAAGATATGATACATTAAAAGGTGAAGTACTTTGTTTTTGTACTTTAGATCTTTAATTATTTTGCAAGTAAAGTTGTCTGTTTCTGTAATTACGCTTGAATGTGATACTTCATACACTAGGATCGACTTCAGCTCTGCATTTAATATGATTATCCCTCAGAAACTGGTGAGTAAACAGTTCTTGCTGAGTCTCAGTTTCTCTCTCTGTAACTGGATCTTGGACTTCTTGACAGAAAGATAACAGTCAGTCCGTGTTGGCAGCAACATCTCCAGCTCCAGCATTTTGTGCACTGGCACTCCTCCCAGGACAACGTGCTCAGCCCGCAGCTGGCATATGATTGTACTGCTAGATCCAGCTCAAACCAAATCATCAAGTTCACTGAAACACAAGAATACTTGGCCACAAACAACCATAACAAGATGATGTACAAAGAAGAGGTACAGTGGCTTGCAGAATGGTACAAGTACAATAACTTGAGTCTCAACGTGGACAAGACTAAAGTAATGATTGTGGACTTTCAGAAGGAGGAAGCTAATGACACCTCACTATACATACATGATTTTCCTATCATAAGAACAACATAAATGGAACGTTAGGAATAGTGAACAAAAGTAGTTTCTTTTTTACTGAACTCTTTCCTGATATCAGCATTCCCTATGAAAAAGAAAATACTTCATTTAAAAAATAATCAGAAACCGAATCATTGTAGACAAAACTGGACATCTGAACAATAGAAAGATAAATAATATAATATTCTGTTGATAATGAAGGCAAAAATCAGCAATTATGGTTGGAAGGTGTGCCCATTTGTTACTACCCACTATTAATCTCTGGGAATTACAAATCTTTTCAGCACAATAATCAAATTTATTTTAAATCCTGCAAAAGCAAATGCATAGATGCAAATAAAAGTTAGTGAAAACAAAATGGGAATACTGAAAGCACTCATATTAAGACCAGTTCTTTGCTATTCATGTCATTTTTCTTGAAAATCAATGATTGACTTTCCTGTTCATTCCATCAAGGTAACCAGACTTCAAAAATTCTACTATTTATTGGTAATTTCTTTGCATTATTTACCTGACATAAATTGCATGAACTGATTTTGGCACATATCAGTTTATCAGTATCATATTTTAGTTGGTTATCCTCCTTCTCAAATCTACTACGGTTAAGGAGCACGAAAATAGTTTTCAACTTAGCTTGTCATGCAAGGTAGCAGTAGTTAAATATAAATAGAATATCAAAGGCATTGATTTTTCACTTTTATACTGATGAAACAAATTCAGCTGCACCTTGTGCAGCTTTAAATCTTCATCCTGTTAAATGTTCTGCCAATTTGGGTAATAACACCATTTTTAAAAATCATGGGCTAGTTCCAAGTCAAAAAAAAATTGATGTGTGTACCATAAAAAACAAGGAACTGAATCTTGAAGAATACCACAGCATACAACTCTAGCCACTAAAATGCCTAGTGACCACTACCTTTTGTTTTCAGCCATATAGCCAATTTTAGTTCCAAAGCCATGATTGGATCCTATGGGTTTTCACTTTTCAGATCAGTCTCTCGTATTAGACATGTCTAACAACTAGCTGAGATCTATGAAAACTATATAAAATGCGAAACTAGTGACAATTTAACAATAATTGAAATTGTGATCACAATTTCTCAAATAGCTTGTCCAATACAGCTATTTGGATGGCTTACATTTACTCAATTTATCATTTGACTGCAGCTGCATAATTTGCTGAGTTCCTTAAGAAAATTACTTATTGCTCCAGATTCCAGCATCTGCAGTCTCTTGTGTCTCCATTGTTCTCCTACAGTGCTTTTGATAGGGAGTTCTGGAATGATGACTTGGTGATGCAGAAGGAATTATTAATATTTTCATTTCTAGATGTTATTCAAAGAAAATTTGTGAGTGATGGTTTTTCTAAGTGCCTGCTGTTCTTGCCCTACTAGGGGAAGATCACAAACAAAAGAAAATCTGTAGATGCTAGAAATCCAAGCAACATAAACAAAATGCTGGAGGAACTCAGCAGGCTAGGCATCATCTAAGGAGAAGCATACAGACTTCCTGCCGAAGGGTTTCGGCCTGAAACATTGACTGTTCTCTTTTCCATAGATGCTTTTTGGCCTGCTGTGTTCCTCCAGCATTTTGTAGGTGTTTAGATCATTGTTTTGGGAGATCCTATTGAAGCAGTCTTGGTGATACTCTGCACTGTATTTGGTACATAGTGCACCGGAAAGGGAGACAAAACTCATGGTATTAAATGAATCAAGTGGGTTGCACAAGTGTTCCAGAATTCAGAGTTCAATTTCAGTGCTGTTCTGTAAGGAGTCTCTTTACGGTTCCATGTGGAATGCGTGCATTTTCTCTGGGTGCTCCAGTTTCCTCCCATAGTTCAAAGACATACTGGGTAGGTTAATTAATCATTGTAATTTATCCTGTGATTAAGAGAGTTAATTGGGGTTTTGCGTTTGCTAGGTCAGTGTGGCCTGAATGGCCAGAATGGCCTACTCTGTGCTGTATCCCATAGTAAGTAAATAAATAAATGTTTTTTTCAACTGTGTGATTGTTACTGGAGCTGCAATCATCCAGGAAGCTGAAGAGCAGTTTATGAAACTTCTGCAATGCAGATGATAGAAAAGTATTGGGGAAACAGAAATATAGTCATTCAACACAGTATATCTAGTTCTAACCAGCCATTGTACTTCCATGGCTGATAGGTTTCTGGTCAATGATGACCCACAGGATATGAACAATGGAGCACAGAGTTATTACAATTTATTGGATGTCAAGGTTGTTGATTTGGATCTTGTTGGAGATAGCCATTGCTCATTGTCGTATGCAAAAAGGGGCTTACAACCGTGACAGACTGCAGTCTAGAGCTTGACATATGAAAGTATGCCACATTCATTACCTCAAGATTTGACAAAGGAAATAGGCAATCAGTGAGTATTTTTACTTCTCACCACATCACAGTCGGTAACTGATGGCTGGGCCTCAGACGTTGCCCTGAAGAATTCTTACAATCAGAGTCAGGCTTGAGTTGGTTGACTTTCAAACACTGTAACTATCTTAACTTGTGCTAGGAGTAACTTTAACTCAAAGAGAGTTGTTTCATTTTACCATGGCCTCTTGATGGAAAAACTGATCAAGTCCACCTCACCTCTGGAATTATTTTTATTTTGTATATATTTTGAACACGTGTATAATGAAATCCAGAACAAAAACAACTAATCATTGATGAGGAAATTACTGATGAATAAATTGCATTTAAATGCACTATTGACAGCAACTGCCTCATTATTGTTTGAGATAAGGCCAATGAATGTAGTATCATCTGCAAATTTAATTAGCAGATTGGAGCTGTGGGTCGCAACAGTCATGGGTATACAGAGAGTAAAGGAGGGGCTTAGGACACAACCCTGAGGGGCTCCTGTGTTGAGGGTCAGACAGGCAGAGGTGAGGATGCCCACTTTTACCACCTGCTAGTGATCTGACAGAAAGTCTAGGATCCAGCTGCGCAAGGTAGTGTGAAGGCCAAGGTCTGAGCTTCTTGTCAAGCCTGGATGGAATTTTGGTGTTGAATGCTGAACTGCAGTCCAAGGACAGCATTCTCACATAAGCATAAATGAATAGAAAAGAAGAAAAAATATACAACAGGAATGTTTCTAGAACTACTTGTCATTTAATTATATTGAATATCAAGGATAGGCTGGCTGGTGGCACAGTGACATCAGCGCTGGACTCCGGAGCGAAGGTTCCCGAGTTTGAATCCAGTCGGGCCGCTCCTGGACACGCTTCCCATCTGTGCTGGGTTGAGTGTCCAGCTAGCAACTCCGCCTCGTAAAAAAAAAACTGCGCTGTGAGAAGGATGTGGGGGACCACTCACAGTATCTTTCCTCCAAGACAACCACTTTGAAAAAGTGGTCGCCAAGGCTCTGGCAGAGTATGGCACACACAAAAAAAAAATCAAGGATAGATGGTTAGGTTCTTCCTTTTCTGAGATGAAGTTTGCCTGGCACCTGTATGTGATGAATGCTCTTCTTCTCTTAGGAGTCCTTAAGATTGAGGATAACTTGATTCCCCTCCAATTTTATCACATATAAAGTTTAAATGAGAACTAGTGATTATTCCACAGGTCATTCTTGAGCTGGTAGTCTCCTTCCACCTTTTACAAGGGATTTTTAACTGCTCCCAATGTACGGTTATAAAGGTCTGAATACTACCTTAGATGATCCACCTCTACTTGTTAGCCAGAAGCTCCCAGAGATTGCTGGGGTGTTGTACCTCAATTAAGCTTTTTTTCTTTGCAACCTGAAGGGAATTATGGTGTTGAATGCTGAACTGTAGTCCAAGAACAGCATTCTCACATAAGTATCCTTCTTCTCCAGGTGTGTGAGGACAGTGTGTCGAGCTGTTACTTCATCTGTCGGTCGGTTGTATTAGTAGGTGAATTGTAAGGGGTCCAGTGTGGGTGGTAGCATGCTGCAGATGTAGTCCTTGACCAGCCTCTTAATCCACTTGCTTTTTATTGAGGTGAGTGCAACAGGCTGCCAGTCATTCAGACTTTTTACATTGGTCTTTTTTAGGTACAGGATACTGGGAGAAGGGGAGATTAAAAACGTCTACAAACACACCTGCCAGTTGCACTGTGCACATCTTGAGTACATGCCCTGGGATGCTGTCCGGTCCTGCAGCCTTGATGCTGTCCACTCATTGGAATCACCTGCTTACTTCAGCCTCAGAAATGCAGATCACTTTGGCAGCTCTCACTCAAGGGCCCAGTGTTGGTGACATCAATCCAAGCATAAAAAAGATTTAGCTCATTTGGGAAAGAGGCAGCAATGTTAGCAGTACCACTGCATTTAGCTTTGAAGTCTCAAATGGGGTGCAGACCTTGCCATAAGCTGCTAAATACGTAAGACCATAACATATAATAGCAGAATTAGGCTATCTGGCCCACTGAGTCTGCTCCGTCATTAAATCATGGTTGATGCTTTTTTTTATATATCTCCTCAACTCCAGCTCCCAGCCTTCTGCCCATAACCTTTGATGCCATGTCCAAACAAGAACCTACAAATCTCCACCTTAAAGACAGCCAACAACCTGGCCACCACAGCTGTATGTGGCAACAAATTCCACAAATTCACCACCGTTTGGCTAAAGAAATTTCTCTGCATCTCTGTTTTAAAAGGGCACGCCTCAATCCTGAGGCTGTGCCCTCTTGCCCTGGACTCTCCCACATGGGAAACATCCTTTCCACATCTACCCTCATCATAGAAGCATAGAAAGAAACATAGAAAACCTACAGCACAATACAGGCCCTTCAGCCCTCAAAGTTGTGCCGAACATGTCCCTGCCTTAGAAATTACTAGGCTTACTCATAGCCCTCTATTTTTCTAAGTCTCATGTACCCATCCAAAAGTCTCTTAAAAATATCGTATCTGCCTCCACTACCGTTGCTGGCAGCCCATTCCACAAACTCACCACTCTCTGAGTAAAAAACGTACCCCTGACATCTCCTCTGTCCCGCTGTAACCTCTGACCTTCCCCAACCTTTGTGTGATCAGCAAATTTACTAACCCATTCCTCCACTTCCTCATCCAGGTCATTTATAAAAATCACAAAGGGGCCCTAGAACAGATCCCTGAGGCACACCTCTGGTCACCAACCTCCATGCAGAATATGACCCATCTACAACCACTCTTTGCCTTCTGTGAGCAAGCCAGTTCTGGATCCACAAAACAAGGGCCCCTTGGATCCCATGCCTCCTTACTTTCTCAATAAGCCTTGCATGGGATACCTTATCAAATGCTTTGCTGAAATTCATATACACTGCTCTGCCTTCATCAATGTGTTTAGCCACATACTCAAAAAATTCAATCAGGCTCGTAAGGCATGTCCTGACTTTGATAAAGCCATGCTGACTACTCCTAATTATATTCTGCCTCTCCAAATGTTCATAAATCCTGCCTCTCAGGATCTTTTCCATCAACTTACCAACCACTGAAGTAAGACTCACCGGTCTATAATTTCCTGGGCTATCTCTGCTCTCTTTCTTGAAAGAAGGAACAACATTCGCAACCCTCCAATACTGCAGAACCTCTCCCGTCCCCATTGATGATGCAAAGATCATCACCAGAGTCTCAGCAATCTCCTCCCTTGCCTCCCACAGTAGCCTGGGGTACACTTCATTCAGTCCCGGCGACTCATCCAGCTTGATGCTTTCCAAAAGCTCTAGCACATACACTTCCTTAACATCTACATGCTCAAGCTTTTCAGTCCACTGCAAGTCATCACTACAATCACCAAGATCCTTTTCCATAGTGAATACTGAAGTGAAGTATTCATTAAGTACCTCTGCTATTTCCTCCGGTTCCATACACACTTTCTAAATGTCACACTTGATAGGTCCTATTCTTTCACGTTTTACCCTCTTGCTCTTCACATACTTGGAGAATGCCTTGGGGTTTTCCTTAATCCAGCCTGCCAAGGCCTTCTCATGGCCCCTTCTGGCTCTCCTAATTTCCTTCTTAAACTCCTTCCTGTTAGCCTTATAATCTTCTAGATTTCTAACATTACCTAGCTCTCTGAACCTTTTGTAAGCTTTTCTTTTCTTCTTGACTAGATTTATTACAGCCTTTGTACACCGTGATTCCTGTACCCTACCATAACTTTTCTGTCTCGTTGGAATGTACTTATATAGAACTCCACACAAATATCCCCTGAACATTTGCCACATTTCTTCCATACTTTTCCCTGAGAACATCTGTTCCCAATTTCAGCTTCCAATTTCCTGCCTGATAGCCTCACATTTCCCCTTACTCCAATTAAACACTTTTCTAACTTGTCTGTTCCTATCGCTCTCCTATGCTATTGTAAAGGAGATAGAATTATGATCACTATCTCCAAAATGCTCTCCCACAAGAGATCTGACACCTGACCAGATCAACACCAAATCAAGTACAGACTCTCCTCTTGTAGCCTTATCTACATATTGTATCAAGAAGCCTTCCTGAACAAAGCTAACAAACTCCACTCAATATTTGGGAAATTAAAATCTCCCATTATGACAACTCTGTTATTATTACACCTTTCTAGGATCTGTTTCCCTATCCGCTCCTTGATATCCCTGTTCCTATTGGGCAGACTATAAAAAAGACCCAGTAAAGTTATTGACCCCCTTCCTGTTCCTAACCTCCACCCACAGAGACTCTGTAGACAATCCCTCCATGACATCCAACTTTTCTGCAGCCGTTACACCATCTCTGATCAACAGTGCCACACCCCCAACTCTTCTGCCTTTGTCTCTGTCCTTTCTGAAACATCTAAAACCCAGCACCTGAAGTAACCACTCCTGTCCCTGAGCCATCCAGTTCTCTATAATAGCCACCACATCAGAGCTCCAAGTGCTGATCCACGCTCTAAGCTAATCCGCTTTGTTCACAATACTCCTTGCGTTAAAATAGACATATCTCCCCTGAGGGGTTTCAATGAATAGTACAGTACTTAATACACAATTCTGTCTCCAAGAGACAATGGCCGTTATCAGTGGTTCCGTTTTGCTTATGTCAGGAGACATTCCACCTGGTTGTGTATTCTGTGTGTGTGTCTCTCTCTCTCATTTCCTGGGTCTCAGACCTAAAATAATAGCGATCTTGCGATTCTCAGAAAGGACTCTGTACCCTTCGGCCCCTCAGAGTTGCTCCACATTCATAACAATATACAGCATAAAAAGAAGCAGTCCCAACAATGATGTCTGCGGAACACCTCTGGTCACTGGCAGCCAACCAGAAAAGGATGCTTTCATTCCCACTCACTGCCTCCAACCAATCATCCAATGCTCTAACCATGTTAGTAACTTACCATGGGCTCTTAATTTGGTAAGCAGCCTCATGTGTGGCACCTTGTTAAAAGCCTTCTGAAAGTCCAAATATACAACATCCACTGCATCCCTTTCTCTATCCTACATGTAATCTCCTCAAAGAATTCAAACAGGTTCGTCAGGTAGGATTTTCCCTGAAGGAAACCACGCTGACTTTGTCCTATCTTGTCCTGTGTCACCAAGTACTCCACAACCTCATCCTTAACAAATGACTCTAACATCTTCCCAACCACTGAGGTCAGGCTAACTAGCCTATAATTTTCTTTCTGCTGCCTGCTTCCTTTCTGAAAGAGTAGAGTGACATTTGCAATTTTCAAGTCCTCTAGCACCATGCCAGAGTGCAATGATTTTTGAAAGATCATTTCTAATGCCTCCACAATCTCTAATGCTACTTCCTTCAGAACCCTGGGGTGAATTCATCTGGTCAGGGTGACTTAAGTACCTTTAGGTCTTTTAGCTTTTTGAGCACCTTCTCTCTTACAATACTAACTCACCTACTCTCTTCCTTCACACACTACAACATCAGATATACTGCTACTATCTTCCACAGTGAAGTCTGATGTAAAATACTCATTTAGTTCATCAGCCATCTCTTTGGCCCCCATTATTATTTCTCCTGCCCCATTTTTAGTGGTACTATGTCCACTCTCATTTCTCTTTTATTTTTAACATGAAAAAACTTTTACTATCCACTTTGATATTATTTACTAGCTTGGTTTCATATTTCATCTTTTCCTTTCTAATGATTTTTTGTTGCTCTCTGTAGATTTTTAAAAACATCCCAATCCTCTATCTTCCCACTCATTTTCACTTTGTTGTATGTCCTTTCTTTTGTTTTTATAAATACAGAGAGGTGCTGAATAAAAAAAAACTGCTAGCCTCTGCCAGAAATTGAGTTTAAAATCAGGAGGAAGTTAGTCTTTCAGCAAGACTCCAATTCAAAGCCCAATGCCAGAGCAACCATGGAGTGGCAGAGTCCTAACTTTAATCCAAACAAACATCTGACAAGACCTCAAAATTGCTGTCCACTGCTGCTCCCAACTAACTAGGCACAGCTTGAACAATTTTTCAAGGAGGAATGGACAAATTGTGCTCTATCACATAGTAGAAAGCTAACAGAGACATTCAAAAAGACAATCCGGTGTAATAGCAGTGAGACATGGTTCAACTTGGTGCTGAGCAAAGGGAGGAATTGATACTTTTGAATTGCTGATTTTTCAGTTTTTGAATTTTTACAATTTTCCTGTTTTTGTGCTCAACTGTGGGGAAAAAGAGCATGTGATTCACAAATAAAAATTCTCAGTTAAGTTGATCAAAGTCACTGGTTGTAATACTTATTTATGCAAACAAAAGGTTGGGATCTGAATGCTTTTATAAAGCACTTTACACCCAGATCACAACATTCGCTGCTCAGATCTTCTTTTCCTCACATCATGGTATTTTAAATACACAAGTTCAAGATACTGAGTTCTCTGGCACCAGATACTGTTCCTCAGTATTTCAATCAATACTCCTTGTGCTCTTGAATATCTGTATCAACACTAAACTTAATCTCTGTGGTCAATAAACTACCTAATTCTTCAATTCTCTTAAAGTAACTGATATCAAAAATCACCAGCATTTTAGCATATCTATTTTGCATTATATAGTGGCATTCTTCTTAAATGGTAGTGCCCAGAAATTGACACAATACTCCCAATGAAGCCAAAGGTTTTTTTTCTCTCATATAGAAAGACTTAACATAACTCAAGTTGAGCAACACAATCAAAATGCTGGAGGAACTCAGCAAGTAAGTCAGCTTCCATGGAGGGGAATAAACAGTTGAATTTTCAGCTGAGACCTTTCAGGAACTCCACCTTGGTCTACATGCCTCTTATTCTTTATATTGTCTGCCTCGATTGATCATCTACTTGCCACCAACTTGACCTTCCTCTCCTCCGGGGAAACCAGCACACCATCTTTCTCCCTTGCTCATTCCACCAATTGCCCCAGGCACCAATTTCAAAACTCCCTTCTCTTCCTTATACTAGCTATCTTCTCTTCAGTCCTGAAATCAGTTTCACCTGTGCTTCTGAGATCTGCATGTGCCAGACTTCTATAAATGAGCATAATTAAAAGTAATCTATATTACCAACAACTTTTGGACAAGAACTGCTTCAGATGAACTATCTGATGAAGCATCTTAAGAGCTGCAGACATTAAGTGGTTATGTTGTAGCTCATAAACACAAGAAAGTCTGCAAATGCTGGAAATCAAAGCAAAACATACAAAATGCTGGAGGAACTCAGCAGAGCAGATAGCATCTATGGAAATGAATAAACAGTTGACTTTTCAGGCTGAGACCCTTCTTCAGGACTAGGAAGGGGGAAGATGCTAGAATGAAAAGGTGGGGGAAAGGGGAAGAAGTATAGCTAAAACAGTAAAAGAACCAACCAGTTCTTCTCCCTCCCGCACCACCACCACTCTCCTCCATCTGGTAGAACTGTTCTCACCTTCAACCCACTTTCTCCAGACCCGAGGGATAGCCATCAGCACCCACACGTGCCCCAGCTATGCGTGCCTCTTTTGTTGGCTACATAAAACAGTCTTCCTTGCCTTCCTTGGCAATGCTCCCCAACTCTTCCTCTTCACGACTGCATTGGTACTGCTTCACGCACCTATGCTGAGCTCGTCAATTTCATCAACTTTGCCTCTAGCTTCCACTCTGCCCTTAAATTCACTTGATCCATTGCTGACATCCCCCTCCTCCTTACTGATCTATCAACTGATATCTTTTATAAACCTAGTTATCTTGACTATATCTCTTCCCACCATCTCCTGTAAAAAAGCTGTTTTCTTTTCACAATTCCTTTTTCTCTGTCACATCTGTTAACAGGATGCAGCTCTCCTTTCCAGAACATCAGTGATGTCCCTCCTTCTTCAAAAGGCGGTGTTTCCCTTTCTCCACCATTGATGCTGCCTTCACCAGCATCTCCTCCATTTCCTGAACATCCACCTTCACTCCATCTTTACAGTGCCTTAATGGCAATAGAATTCCTCGTGTCCTTACCTACCACCCAATGAGCCTCCGCATCCAACACATTCTCCACAGCTTCTGCCATCTCCAAAGGAATCCTATGACCAAATATATCTTCCTCATTCCAATAAAAAAAACCTTCCTTTCCCTTCTTCTATTCCCCATTCAGGCCTCTTAGCTCTTTTCACCTGCCTATCACCTCCCCCACGGGTCCTCCTTCCCTTTCTTCTATGATCTACCCTCCTCTCCTATCACTGGGTCATTGGCAATGTCATAGGGTGTATTTAAGGCAGAGCTTGATAGGTTCTTGATTTGACACAGCATCAAAGGTTACAGGGAGAAGTCCAGGGAATGGGGCTGAGGGGGGTAAAAAAAAGGTCAGCCACAACTGAATGGCAGAACAGATTCAATGATCCAAATGGCCTAATTCTACTCTAACCCAAAAATTGTTGCTGTCTTCCAGAATCAATATCAAATTCTCCAACTTCCTATGTCTATATCAGAAGGAACTATTTTTGAAGCAAGTCTTCAAACTGTAATATTAGTCCACTATATAAAACTTTATTTTCCCATCACAATCAGCACACCCTGATGTGTTTTTAAACATTTCACACTACTTTGTCACCTTTTTTGGCCATCACTTCTTTGAACTGATTCTATGACCAACAGACACAATTTCATATTCATATTATTACTTTTTTATTTCCACAGTTTGCCTTCTTCTGCACATTGTTTGCTAGTCAGTCTTTGTCTCTATATGCATTTTTTCATAAATTCTATTGATTTTCTTTTTTCTCTGTAAATGCCTGCAAGAAAATGAATCTTAAGGTAGTATATTGCTAGCATACTCATAATTTAATGATAAATATAGTTCAAACATTAACAATTTATTTCTACAGCAACTCTGCCTTCAAGCATTCATAGGTATTCCATTTTCTCTATCCATCCCTTCCCCCATCCTCTTTGCAACTTCAAACTTTTCGCTCTTTCACATTTCTAGTGAAGTCTGAAATATGAACTTTGTTTGTTTTTCCATGGATACTATCTTTCTGAATGTTTCCACTGTTTTCTAATTTTGTTTCAGATCTTAAGGTTTTTTTTTCTATTTTCGTTTACTGGGAATTTCCCATGTTATGGGAAATCCAGATCAAGTCTGACTCACTTGTGCTTTCTCATTTGCCATCTAGAAAGGTTGATTACAGGAGCAAAGCTTCATAGGTTCAAAGGTTCATTTTATTGTCAAAGTTTGCACTTGCAATACAACTCTGATATTTACCTTCTCCAGATAGCAATGAAAAACAAAAAGAACATACATCAACTCCGCCCCCACCCCCACACACGAAAAAGAAAAAGAAAAAGCAATGGTCAGATATGTGAATAATAGTAAGTTTGTGGCTGCAACTCTCCAAATAAATTTAGGAGGCTAAAATCTAGTCTGAGATACCAGTTTGGAATTCGGATATGAGGCATTCAGGCAGGTAGGGGACCATTGCCAAGCTAGAAACTGGATCATCCACTTAAGATGGTACTGTATACTGTATGAATTACTAAATCAGAAAGTGCTGGAAGAATACAAGTCAAACAATTTTCAGTGGGAAAGCACAACAACAGCGGTTTCATCAGTAGAATCCTTGTCTCAAAACGGCAACTCTCTTTCTATTCTCACCGATGCTGTTTGACTTGAGTACTTGCAGAACTTTGTTTTATTTCAAATTTCTAGTATCAGTAATTTGTTGCCTCCAACCTATATTATGTATTGTGACACGAGAGAGACTGCAAATGTTGGAAATCTGGATTAACACACACAAAATACTGGAAGTACTCATAATGAAAGGTCCTGATGAAGGATTGCACACTTCCCGTCATAGATGCTGCCTGACCTGCTGAGTTTCTTCACTATTTTGTATGTGTTGTTATGCACTGTGACACTGGCTCAGTTTTAATATGATCATGGCTGATCTCTGCTGGTCTAAACTCTGCTGCTCCTGTTCCTCACAACTCTTACTTCCTTGATCTTTCAATGGACATCTTAAACAAATCCAATGATCTGACCAACACTAGGGCAGAAAATTCTTGAGATTCACTACCCTCTGCAAGAAATTCCAATACACCTCAGTTTTACCACTCCCTTATCACATGAGCACCACATGAATACTCTTATTTAACAGCAATGGCCCCTTGTTTGTGAACTAGTGAAAACATCTCAACAATTACCCTGTTAAGCTCCCTTAGAATTTTTAAATATATATTCATTGAAGGAATGTGGGTTTCAAAGGTTGAGCCAGCATTTATTTCCCCATCTCAATTGCCCTTGAGAAAGTGGTGGTGAATTAGTTTCTTGAACTTCTACAAACATGGGTGTACCTAAAATATTATCAGGAATAGTTCCAAGATTTTTGACTCAGCAATGGTGAAGATAGCAGTATAAACTTAACAGCCAATTTATTACATAGAGGAGTGGTTCCAGGTGTAGTCTTCTGCTGCTATAGCCCATCCACTTCAGCTTTCAATGCGTTATGTGTCAGGGATGCTCTTCTGCACACCATATTTGATATTAGAGATTCAACTTGGAAATACCTTGTGTGTACACAAAGGTAGCACTTTTGAGGATACATATCCAATATAATCTACTTTGCAGCACTCAGCACAATCTCTGACCACCAAATGTTTATTCCAGTTTGGTCCTGGCCACAATATTTCTTGAGAATTTCTTGGTGTATTGAATGTTTGTCTTTGACGTTTACAGGCATTAAATCGCACTTAGGAATTGTTAAAACATATATATTTTAAAATTATACATTTTCTTTGTGACCACTCACTTTATCCAGATCCCTCATAATATTATCTAAAATCAATTAAAAACAGACATAAGAGTCATACAGCAGGTAAGTAAGCTCTTCGAACCAACTTGTCCATGCTGACTCCATCCAAATCCATGATTTGTCCATCCAAATCAGTATAACTTATATGGCCCATATCCCTCCACACTTTTCCTATCTAAGTACCCATACAAATATCTTCTAAACATTCCACCTTGACAACTACTGACAGCTTGTTCCACATGCTCACCACCCTGTGTGAAAAAGTTGTCTCCTGGATCCCAGTTAAATCTTTATCTCATCTCAAATCTACATTGTCTAGTTTCAAATTCCCCAATGCTGAGAAAAAGATTGTGACCACTATATCCCTCATTATTTTGTCTCCATAAAATCACCTCTCACCCTTTACTCTCCAGGAAAAAAAGTTACAACATATTGAACTGCTCCTTATACCTCAAGCCCTACAATACTGTTTAACATCCTTGTGCATCTTCACTACTTTCTTTTCTGATTAATGGCATCCTTCTTAGCTGGGCAAGCAGAAATGTATACGATTCAAAATTATTTATCATATTTCTTCAGTACATTAGCATAAAGGATAACAAGTTACTCTGGATCCGATGTAGCATAAAAAGACAAAGTAACCACAAAATCAATAAATATAAAAGCATTCCTATTAAAACATAATATTTCAAGTGTGGTCTCACCCATGACTTGTACAGTTGGAACTTGACATCCCAACTCATTTATATAACGCACTGACAAATGAATGCAAGCGTACCAAACTCCCCTTCATTGCCCTGTCTATCTGAATCACAACTTTTATGGATCTACGTATCTGTAACCCCTGGGTCTTTGAGTTCCACAACATTCTCCAGATCTCTACAATTTACTATGCAATTTCTGCTCTGGCTTAATGTATCAAAATGCTATACCTCATGCATGCCTGAGTTAAATTCCATTTGCCATTCTTTGATCCAATTGGCCAGTTCACCTAAATCTTGTAATCTTAACCTTCTTCACAAGCTTTCTGACCTTTAGGATCTAAAGCAGCTGGAGCCAGAAAAGTTATGATAGGGATAAATACCTTGTGGGGGCCAAGTGTTCAAAGGAACATTGCTTTTTCATCCTTTGATGTTGGCTCTTCCTATCATTATGAATCAATAGGACAAGGTTTATACTGAGTTGAAAGTGTATATTATGTCGTATTTCCAGACCAGAAATAGACTGGTGAACCCAATGTCAAGCATAACTTTTTGTTTTAAATGCCCCTTCCCCTTCTATCCTCCACACCATATGCTTGAATTCTTTCCTCCCTTACAGTCTCTAAAAACTACTGCTTAGACTATAGCAGATTCTTATATCACTGTATTTTCAGCCTCAGTGGTTGACATCACAATGTTTCCAGTGGATTTTGCACAGTAAAATGGTTCGTTTCTTGCTCAATTGCAGTAGAAATTGCGTTTTATTACTGCTGGTAAGAAATTCTAGAATAGACTGAACTTCAAAGTGCACCATGTTGGCAAGTCTGTATCAAAAATAATTCTCAAATATTTGATTTTCATAGCAGTTTATGACAAGTAATTTCACTTTCCATCCAGTGAGTGCTTAGTGCACTAGGAATTGTGCAGAATACACTTATTAATTCCAAACATGAGAAAATCTGCAGATGCCAGAGATCCATAGCAACACACACAAGATGCTTGGGGAACTCAGCAGGCCAGGCAGTATGTACAGTTGGAATTTCAGCTGAGACCCTTCATCAGTACCAGAAAGGAAGGGGAGAAGTCAGAATAAAAAGGTGAGAGGAGGATGAAATACAAGGTGGCAGGTGATAGGTGAAAATGGGAATGGGGGAGGGGATAAAATAAAGAACTAGGAAGTTGATTAGTGAAAGAGAAAGGGCTGGAAGAGGGGGAAATCTGATGAGAAGACAGAAGACAATGGAAGAAAGGGAAGAGGGAGGAGCACTAGAAGGAAGTGATGGGTGGGTAAGGAGTTAAGATGAGCGGGAAACAGGAATGGGGAATGTTGAAGGGGTGGGAGGGGTGCACAATTGTATGAAGTTCGAAAAATTGGTGTTCACGCCATCAGGTTGGAGGATACCCAGACGGAATACAAGATCTTGCTCCTCCAACCTGAGTGTGGCCTCATCATGGCAGTAGAGGAGGCCATGGACTGACATGTCAGACACATTAACTTATTCTTTGGAATTGGAGCAACCTTGGCAATACTAGAATGTATTGCCCATTTCTGATTGCTTCTCAGAAAGTAGTTTTGAACTGCCTGAATTGCTCTTGGTCAGTTTACGTTGCTATTGGACACGGGATATCAGGATTTCAACCCAGTGACAATATAGTTTCAAAATAAAGCTAGAGTATATCAGTGATGGAGGGAATGAATGGTTAAAGTGCTGCTTGGAGCACAAAGCTCTTTTTGGGATGGTACTGAGCTTCTTGAGTAGTGCAGGAACTGCAATCAACCAAGCAAGTAGATGTCCCATTTCACTCAATGATGAAAAAGATTTTGGGTGTGGAGTACATTGTAGTGACTGATTCACCTAATCACTAATCTGTTCTTATAGTTACAGTATATGGTACATTTAGTTCATTTTTTGGTCAAAATCTAAGATGTTGGTGGCAGATTTACTAATGCTATTAAATCTCAAAGGTACATGATTTAACCATATTATGTTGAAAGTATTCATTGTTTGTGGTGTGAATGGTACTTACTTAGTACTCACAACTCATGTCTTATATCTAAGATGACTTGATTTTTATTTGTAAAAGAGTTATGAGTGGAATTGAACATTGTGCAATCATTAGAGAACATCCCAACTTGTGACATGATTTCATGTATTCCATGTGTTGAAAAATGTGAAGTTGAGAAATTATATGCAGAATTAAAAGGGCTAAAACCTAAATGACTTATTTGCAGCTTGGGCAATAATGTTGCAAAGATAACTAAAGAACAAAGGAGTGTTTGCTGCATGGGAAAGCTGCCAAGGATGCCTAGCAACAATCAGAGTATGTATGTGATAACGAATGTTTAACAAACAGCCCCAGAGAATACCTGGGGCTCACTTGATTGCAGATTTTCCCTGGCTCTGTGAGCAGAGCTCTGTAGTTCAACTGAATGATGTAAGCTTGCTAATGAACAGTATGTACTTTTAAGTAAACTGTGTTTGACAATTATTCCGTGGGTCTGAACCTAAAGTTCTTTGGTAGAGAGACAGATGACATCTTTGCACTGCAAGCAGGGTCCCAATATATGGTAGACTCCTCTCCAAAGCTGAAGAAGTGAACAGATGGTTCTTTGGGATGAATCAGAGACTAACGGGCACATAAGGTAAGCTTTAACCTTGGTTCCTCTCTGCTCTCTGATGACTCTATTTGTTCCCTCATTTTGGCAGGAAAATCTACTAGTGGGACCCAAAGGGAATAAAGAGCAGATGGATGGTTTGAGTCCCATGGAAAGAGGAGACAGGTGGCTTGAGTGCCCCGGAATAACTGAGAAGTTCAAGTCTTCTCATAAGTCTAGACGGGTGGTTGGAGTCCCCCGTGGGTGCGCACTTAGACAAATGTCGTTCAAATTGTGTAAGCATTTAGAGAAAGACAATTGGCTTGCAGGAGGCACATTTGATTTAAATTTAATACAGAAGGCAAAACAGGGAATATGGAAAAGGAAGGCAGGGAAAGAGTTTGGTCGCCTGATTGGCCGATGGCGACAAAAGGCAGAAATAAAAGAAGAAACACATAAATTAAATTCTTAGACTGATAATGCTAAGCGAAGAGAGATAAATGTATGTGACAAAAAAGACGATCCTAAGAGTTGGGAAGATTTGAGGGTGATTTGTGAAGAATGGGATAAGAGACAGAAACAGACAAAGGAGATGGGGAAACAAATTGTATCAGTGACAAAACATACTCACCATGAAAGAATGAATAGAGGGAAAAAGGGAAACTGAAAATAAAAATAATTCTGGGTTACTCCGCCTCTATTGAGACATACCGACCGATTCCTGAAACGATACTGATGATGATTAGGAATGGGCAAAGCGACCTAATAATCCTGCCATACTACCCACAACTGCGTTGGCGCCTGTTTACCACGGTCAGATTCCCCACCCCCATATGATTCTTGCCCTGGTGCCTCAGTTGCCAACTCGACAGTCATTGCATCGCCTCCGACCAATGTAGTTCCTCCAGAACAGTTGGGAAGCCCAATACCCGTTTCTGCCTGCATGCGCAGTCAGACTGGACCTGTCCCAGACCTATACAGACCTGGTGTCAATTGTCCATAAGGACCATTCCTAACCCACAAGCTGGAGTGGCAGGACAAGCACCCACTATGCAAATCCATAAGCCCTGGACCCCTTCCAAACTCTGAATGCTGAATGCTGCCCCTGACAAAAAGGTCAACCCTTTAAGGAATTTGTAATTAGCTAAGGACTATCTTGACTATTTATTCCACTAACTCCCGAGATTTTTTCCCTCTGCCCTTACTCCTACAGTTCACCACTAAGCTCGGACTTTGCAACTACGACCAGTTAATCTCAATCGGGTAAACTGAACTGCTGATGATTGAAAATATATTGGATGCCTTGTCCCATGTTCTGGCCCTCTCCATAGATGTAACTAAAGTCTTAAGAGTATAAACCCAGGAAAGGTGAGACCCCATAATGATTTCCTAGACGATCGGGAGGTCTGCTGTACGCAGCAGGAAACCAGTCTCCAACTGTTCTGTGCTCTTCTCCTCCAAGCTCTGCCCAGCAAGGTGGCCGACAAGGTTAAAGTCAACAATATAAACCGGTCAGAATCTACTCAAGCTTCAGAAAACCATTTCAAACTAATTAGTAGTTCACAAAGACAAAGTATTTCTAGGAAAGCTGTAAATCAGATAAAGACTTTCATTATTTATCATTGTAGCTGTATTAACATCTATGGTCATGTCAGAAAGAAGCATCATAGTTCAATCTTTCAAAGCAAGCCACAGAGGTCATCTAAAGGGAAAAAGTTCAGTTAAATTTTAGTACATAACATTTCAGTGGGTGGCTAGAGCAATCTTCTATATTTTAATATTTGTTTTCTTTCTTTGTGAGGAAAGGTTGATTTTTGATTTTGTCCAATTCTGAACAAATATAAGGATACCACATTATACTTTAAACAATCTAGTGTGTTAGTTTGCTAGAAAAAGATTTATTTGTTTTTAAAAGGTTTTGTTATCAAGTGTGGATCTTAATAGATCAGAAGGTACCAGATTCAGCCCTTGATCTGTGCTAATTAACCCCCATTGTTAATACACTATGCCGACTGAGATGCCTAAATTCCTAGGCCTTGTCAATTTCTGCTGCACTTAGATTCCCGATGTTGCCCTGCTCACCAAATCCCTAACCCCTTATTCCTCACCCAAACGTGAGACTCCCTTTGAACTCTCAGAGCAGGCCCAACAGGATTTTGCTTCCCTCAAGCAAGCCCTGATATCGCACCCCTCTTTGGGCCAGCCACTATATGATCGCAGTTTTGCACTCTATGCGACAATCAAGGATGGGTATGCCACCACTGACCTCTCCCAGAGCCATGGGGATCAACAATGACCTGTCGCCTACTTCTCCACGAAACTCGATCACTTATCTCCTGGTACTCAAATGCTCCCTGCAGTATACAATATGGTTCTGGCCACAAGTAACATTACCTTGCACCAGCCAGTGAACACATTCATCTCCCATGACATAGTTGCTTGGATGAACATCCGCCAAACTCAAGGCCTTATGCAGGCCTGCCACACTAAATATGAGGTCCTTCTCCTACAAAACCCCCTTCTCCAATTTTTCCCGTTCTACTGTGAACCCAGCGACCTTTTTAAGAATGCCCACCTGAGTGTCTAGATTCACTGCCCCGTGAACTGTGTAGGCTATGCAGTTGTTTTCGACAAAGAAACAGTGGAGTCCGCTTCCTTTCTTTCTCCTCACTCAGCACAGCAAGCTGAACTCTTTACACTCACTAGAGCATATATCCCAGCCACTGGACAGTCAGCCAATATTCTTACAGACTCTACATATGCTTTTGGAGTCGCTCATGACTTCAGCCAACTTTGAAAAGCTAGGGGTTATGCCCATCACTAATAAAATTTACATTAGCAACCTTTTGTCCACCATCTATCTTCCTTCACAATTGGCCATTATTAAAACTGAAGAACAAAGGAGTGTTTGTTGCATGGGAAAGCTGCCATGGATACCTAGCCACAATCAGAGTATATATGTGATAACGAATGTTTATCAAGCAGCCCCAGACAGTACTCGGGGCTCACCTGTTTGCAGATTTTCCCAGGGTCTATGAGCAGGGCTCTGTAGTTCAACTGAGGGACAAAAGCTTGCTAATAAACAGTATGTACTTTAAAGTAAACTGTGTTTGACAATTATTCCATGGGTCTGAACCTAAAGTCCTCTTGTAGAGAGACAGATCGACAAAGTCAGAGTACGGGAAACCTGGGCAGATTACAAGCGAGTAAATTCCACTTGGCAGCACTGCCAATGACACATTCCATCTCTTTGCTGATGATTGAGGATAGACTGATAGGGATAATTAGCTGGATGGAATTATATTGCTATTTTGTGACAATACAACCTGTGCAATTTTCAACATTGTAGGGTAGATACCAGTGTTGCAACAGTAGTGCAACAGCTTAGCTAAAGGCGTAGGTAATTCTGGAGCACAGATCTTCAATAGGAATTTATCTAGTCTTAATGCCCCAGTTGTATAGGACCATATGACATAGGAGCAGGAAAAAAAATGTCATTCAGCCTATCGATTCTCCTTTGCCATTCCATCATGGTTGATCCCAGATCCTCCCCAACATTAAACAACTGTCTTCTCCGCTATATCCTTTGACACTCTGACCAATCAAGAATCAACTTTCACCTTAAATATACCCACAGACTTTGTCTCCACCGTAATCTGGGCAGGGTGTTCCACAGATTTACTACTCTCTGGCTAAAAAGAATTTCTCCTTAGCTCCGTTTTAAAGGGTTGCCCCTCAGTACTGAGGATGTGCCCTTTAGCTCAGGATACCCCACCACAGGAAACATCCTCTGCGCATCCACTCTATCTAGTCCTTTTATCATTCGGTAGGTTTCAATGAGATCCCCAGGCATTCTTCTAAATTTCGGTGACTACAGGTCCAAAACTACCAAACGCTCTTCATATGTTAACCCCTTCATTCACGGAATCATCTTCATGAACCTCCTCTGAACTCTCTCCAATTACAACACATCCTTTCTTAGATATGGGGCCCAAAACTGTTGACAATACTCCCAAGTGTGATCCGACTAGTGCCTTATAAAGGTTCAGCATTATCTCCCTATTTCTATATTCTATACCCCTTGAAATAAATGTCCACATTTCATTTGCCTTTGTTACAACAGACTCAACCTGTAAATTAACCCTTTGGGAGTTTGCACATGGATTCTTAATTCTCTCTGCACCACTAATGTTTCAATCTTCTCCCCATTTAGATAATAGTTTGCACTATTGTTCCTTTTAACAAAATGCATCATACATTTCCCAACATTGTATTCCTCTGCCACTCATTTGCCCATTCTTCCAATTTGTCCAAGTTCTGCTGCTATCATATTGCTTCCATAGCACTACCTACTGTTCCACCTTTGTACCTTGCCATCAATTTCACCATCTAAATCATTGATAAACTATTTGAAGAGTAGCGGTCCCAATATTGATCCCTGGGGAACACAACTAGTCACTGGCAGCCAACCAGAAAAGGTCCCTTTTATTCCCACTCTCTGTCTCCAGCCTGTCAGCATTCTGCTATCTTTCCTATAACGCCATAGGATTTTATCTTGTTAAGCAGCCTCATGTATGGTATTTTATCAAATGCCATCTGAAAATCCAAGTAAATGATGTCCCCTGCCTCTCCTTTGTCTACCTTGTTTGTTAGTTCCTTGAAGAACTCTTAACAGATTTGTCAGGCAAGATTTCCCTTTAAAGAAACCAATCTGACTTTGACCTATATTGTCACTATTCTCCATGTACCTTGAAACCTCATCTTTAATAATAGACTCCAACACTTTCCCAACCACCAAGGTTAGGATAACTAGCCTATAATTTCCTTTCTTTTGCCTCCTCCCTTCTTATAAAATGGAATGACAGTTGTAATCTTCCATTCCTCTGGGACCATGCCAGAATAAAATGATTCTAGAAAGACCATGACCAAAGCATCCGTTATCTCTTCAGCAGCCTCTCTCATATCTCTGGAATGTAGTCCACTCAGTCCAGGTGACTAATCCACCTTAAGACCTTTCAGTATGCCTGGCACTTTTCCCTGGTTAATAGCAATAGCATTCACTCCTGCTCCCTGACACTCAGACCTCTGGCACACTGCTAGTGTCTTCCAAGGTGAAGACAGGTATAAAGTACTCATTAAGTTCATCTGTCATTTCATTGTCCCCCATTACTACCTCACTAGCATAATTTTCCAGTGGTCCAATATCAACTCTCACCCCCCTTTACTCTTTATATAATTAAAAAAAAACTTTAGTATCCTTAATTATTGGCTAGTCTGCCCTCATATTTCATCTTTTCCCTTCTTATAGCTTTTTTAGTTGCCTTCTGTTGGGTTTTAAAAGCTTCCCAATCATCTAACTTCCCACTCACTTTTGCAACCTTATATGCCCTTCCCTTATATGCAGTCCTTAAATTCCTTTGTCAGCCACGGTTGCCTACCCCTGCCATTTGAAAATACCTTCCTCTGTGGCATATATCTATCCTGTGCCTTGTGAACTATTCCCAGAAACATCAGCTCTGTCGTCATACCCGCCAATCCACCTGGGCAAGCTCCTCTCTCACACCTCTGTAATTCTCATTATTCCTTTGCAATAGTGATACTTGAGATTAATGCTTCTTCCTCTCAAATTGCAGTATGAATTCAATCATATTCTGGTTACTGCTTCCTCAGGGTTCCTTTATGTTAAGCTCCCTAATAAGTTCTGGGTTATTACACAACATCCAATCCAAGATAGCCTTTCACCAAGCAGGCTCAAGCACAAGCTGCTCTAAAAAAGCCCTCTTGTAGGCATTCAACAAATTCTCTCTCTTGCGATCCAACACCAACCTGATTTTCCCAATCTCCTTGCATAATGAAGCCCCCCATTACAATTGTGTCATTACCCTTATTAATGCCTTTTCCAGCTTCCTTTGCAGTCTCAACCCCATATCTTGGCTACTATTTGGAGACCAATATATGATTACCATAATGTTTCTTTTACCCTTGCAATTTCTTAACTCCACCCAGAAAGATTCAACATTCTCTGACCCTATGTCATCTCTTTCTAAAGATGTAATTCCATCTCTTACCAACAAACCACACCACTGCCTATCCTTCCTATCCTTTCAATACAAAGTATAACCTTTGATGTTAAACTCCCAGCTATGGCCTTTTTTCAGCCACAACTCAGTGATACCTACAAAGTCATACCGACCAATGTCTAATTGTGCCAAGAGTTCATCTACCTTATTCTAAATGCTAAACAAACTCTTTGCTCTGTTTGCATTTGTATCCAGTCATTGGCTTGTCCTTCCTTACATTCATGTCGCACCCATCATCTACTTGCAAACCTGCTGGCTCATCCTCAGCTTGCTCACATTGGTTGCCACCCCTTGCGATATTAGTTTAAACAGCTCTAGTAAATCTGCCCACAAGAATATTGGTCCCCTTGGATTCAAGTGCAACCTATCCCTTCTGTACAGGTTTCACCTGCCTCAGAAGCGGTCCCAATTATCCAGAGATCTGAATCGCTGCCCCCTGCTCCAATTCTTCAACCACGCATTTATCTGCCCCTTCATTATATTCCTATCCTCACTTTCATGTGGCACAGGCAGCAAATCCCAAGATTACTACCTTTGTGGTCCCACTTCTCAGTTTCCTCCTAACTCCCTGTATTCTTTTTTCAGGACTTGCTCCCTTTTGCTTCCTATGTCATTGGTACCAACATGTACTATGACTTCTGACTCCTAACCCTCCCTTTTCAGGATATTGTGGGCAAGTCCTGGCTTCTCACCCTTCCTTTTCAGACTCTGGCACCTGGGAGGCAAACCACCATCTGTGCTTCCTTTTTGCATCCACAGAATTACCCATCTGTCCCCCTAACTATAGAGTTCCCTATTATTGCTGTCATCCTCTTCAGTTCCCTACTCTTCTGAGCCACAGGGCTAGATTCAGTGCCAGAGGCACGGCCGCTGTTATTTCCCCAAGGTAACTTCCTCCCCCTAGCAACTTCTTGTTGAGGGGTATAGCCACAGGGTGACAGTCACCCATTTATCTGTCTCCTTGGGGTGACTACCTCCCTGTAGCTCCTGTCTATCATTGCTTCACTTTCCCTAACAAGCCAAAAGTCAGTGAGCTGCAGCTCCAGTTCCCTAACACGGTCTCCAAGGAGCTGCATCTCAATGCACCTGACGCAGATGTAGCCATCGGGGATGCTGGGAGTCTCCTGGAAATCCCACATCTGACACCCAGAACAGAACACTGGCTCTTTAAACATACTCCCTGCTGTCTCAAGAGTTAAATAAGAAATAAGGAACAAACTCATCTACTTACCTTGACTCCACCTGCTGTCACTGAAGCCCTGTTTAGCCAAAACATTACTACACTGACTCAGACTACTCTGACGACATCTCCCATGATGATCGCTCCCACTAGGCAGTACACCTCTTTTATAGAGACTGTGTCTTCGAAAGCTTTGTTGCACCTGCATGAGACTACTCCTGTTCCACCTGCACAGTACTCCAATCAATGGCTCCCATCGAAAAACTTACTGCTTTTCGAGCTCTTTGTCGGACTTGCACAGCAGTGCTCCTGTTGTGCCTGTGCAGTACTCCAATCAACAACTCTCAGTCTCCAGCATTCTCATTCAGAAAGTGTCAGAAATACTGTATGCGGGTCTTTTTCAGACTAGACATACAGGTAGAGAGCCCCAAAGATCAGTCCAAGCGATGGCCAACACTAATACTACACTAGTTTATTTTTCTTTCTCCCCACTTTTTTATCAATACCTCCACTCCCCAGATACTACCACTCACCTATACATAAGAAGCACCTCATACTGGTCAATTAACCTACCAATCTGCATGTTGTTTGGATGTGGGACAGAATTGGGATCCCTTGTGGAAACTTGAGCAGTCTCTTTCCTGCTGTCTCCATCAATTTGCAGAAGAAATATGCACCTGAAAGGTTATTTGGGGACCACTTAAAGATAAATTATTTTATCTACTTTGTTTTCAAGGTGGAATTATGGGTATTGGGGTTTCAAAATATTGCTGGCTTTCCATGAGTGTAGTAACCACAGAAAGCACTACCTCACCTGGGAACACATCTTCATCAACAGGAAATGTTTCAATTCCTTTCATGAACAGCATATTTTGAATTTTCCATGACTGGTGCCATTTTCCCAAGAAATACACAGGACTTCCTCAGCCTCAGGGAGTCCAATTTGCCAGAGAGCTTCAAAATGCTGAACAGGATAAATCTTGCTACAAAGACTAACTTCTACTTCTCTGACAGCTTACATCAGTCCACTGTTCAATACTACAACTGAGAGAAGATAAAACTTCTACATAATTCCAATATTGTCCAGGAATATGCCATATTTCATGACAACAGTCATTAGTCATTAACTAATGACTAAAGTCAAAACATTATTGGTTTCAACTTGATCATGGATAAAGATAGATCTGGTCCTCGGGTTGAAGTTCTAAACCGGAAAAAGGCCAAATTTGAAGAAATGAGAAAGGATCTAAAAAGCATAGATTGGGACAGGTTGTTCTCTGGCAAGGATGTGATTGGTAAGTGGGAGGCCTTCAAAGGAGAAATTTTGAGTGCAGAGTTTGTATATTCCTCTCAGGGTTAAAGGTAAAATGAATAAGAATAAGGAACCTTGGTTCTCGAGGGATATTGGAACTCTGATAAAGAAGAGAGAGATGTATAACATGTATAGGCAACAGGGAGGAAATAAGATGCTTGATGAGTATAAAGAGTAAGAAAATACTTAAGAAAGAAATCAGGAGGGCTAAAAGACATGAGGTTGCTTTGGCAGTCAGGGTGAAGGATAATCCTAAGAGCTTCTACAGGTATATTAAGAGCAAAAGGATAGTAAGGGATAAAATTGGTCCTCTTGAAGAGATCAGAATGGTCGGCTATGTATGGAACCAAAAGAAATTGGAGAGATATTAAATGTTTTTTTTGCATCTGTATTTACTAAGGAAACTGGAATGGAGTCTATGGAAACAAGGCAAACAAGTAGGGAGGTCATGGAACTTATACAGATTAAAGAGGAGGAGGTGCTTGCTGCCTTGAGGCAAATCAGAGTAGATAAATCCCCAGGACCTGACAGGGTATTCCCTTGGACCTTGAAGGAGACTAGTGTTGAAATTGCAGGGGCCCTGGCAGAAATATTTAAAACGTCAATATCCACGGGTCAGGTGCCAGAGGATTGGAGGATAGCTCATGTAGTTCCATTGTTTAAAAAAGGCTCAAAAAGTAAGCAGGGAAATTATAGGCTGGTAAGTTTGACGTCGGTAATAGGTAAATTATTGGAAGGAATACTAAGAGATAGGATCTACAAGTACTTGGATAGACAGAGACTTATTAGAAACAGTCAGCATGGCTTTGTGCGTGGCAGGTCATGTTTAACCAATCAATTAGAGTTTTTCGAGGAAGTTACCAGGAAAATGGATGCAGTGGATTCTGTATACATGGACTTCAGTAAGGTCTTTGACAAGGTCCCGCATGGGAGGTTAGTTAGGAAGATTCAGTCGCTAGGTATACATGGTGATGTAGTAAATTTGATTAGACATTGGCTCAATGGGAGAAGTCAGAGAGTGGTTGTGGAGGATTGTTACTCTGAGTGGAGGCCTGTGACTAGTGGTATGCCACAGGGATCAGTGTTGGGTCCATTGTTATTTGTCATCTATATCAATGATCTGGATGATAATGTGGCAAATTGGATCAGCAAATTTGCTGATGATACAAAGATTGGAGGTGTAGTGGACAGTGAGGAAGGTTTTCAAAGCTTGCAGAGGGATTTGGACCAGTTGGAGGAATGGGCAGAAAAATGGCAGATAGTTTAATGCGGACAAGTGTGAGGTATTGCACTTCGGAATGTCAAACCAAGGTAGAACATACAAGGTATATGGTAGGACACTGAGGAGTGCAGTAGAACAGAGGGATCTGGGAGCACAGATACATAATTTCCTAAAAGTGGCGTCACAAGTAGATAGGGTTGTAAAGAGAGCTTTTGGTACATTGGCCTTTATAAATCAAAGTATTGAGTATAAGAGTTGGAATGTAATGGTGAGGTTGTATAAGACATTGGTGAAACTGAATTTGGAGTATTGTGTGCAGTTCTGGTCACCGAATTACAGGAAGGATATTAATAAGGTTGAAAGAGTGCAGAGAAGGTTTACAAAGATGTTGCCAGAACTTGAGAAACTGAGTTACAGAGAAAGATTAATTAAGTTAGGACTTTATTCCCTGGAGCTTAGGAGAATGAGGTGTGATTTGATAGAGGTGTATAAAATTATAAAGGGTAGATAGAGTGAATGCAAGCAGGCTTTTTCCACTAAGGCTAGGGGAGAAAAAAACCAGAGGTCATGGGTTAAGGGTGAAGGGGGAAAAGTTTAAAGGGAACATTAGGGTGGACTTCTTCACGCAGAGAGTGGTGGGAGTGCAGAATGAGCTGCCAGATGAAGTGGTGAAGTGGCTCACTTTTGACATTTAAGGAAAACGTGAACAGGCATATGGATGACAGTGGTTTGGAGGGATATGGCCCAAGTGCAGGTCAGTGGGACTAGGCAGAAAAACGGTTCGGCACAGCCAAGACCTGTTTCTGTGCTGTAATATTCTATGGTTCTATATTCTGATTTGAAATTTTATTGCCTGTATCAGTCCACTAATATCTTGTATTACATGCCTAGCAGAGTTGGAGGTGATCACCACCTGGTGCTGAATGCTACAAAATTTAAAAGGTAGCATCCTCCGCAAAGCGGTAAAAAAATAAGGAGACCCAAAGTTTAGTAGCCATGAAGTGAAAACAACCAGTGAAAAAAAGAGAAAGCTGCTACCAAGATGTGGTTATCCTGGCTCAACAGCCACAACCATATTTCTCAGCTGAACGCAGGAGAAAGGTATCATCTGCATGGGATATAGCAAGCTTCCAAAAGTGAAATTTTCATTAAAACACTGTAAAAATAAGATTGCTCAATGCAAGGTAAGTGGCCTTCTTCCTACCATAGACTTTAATACCAATATTATTGTACAATAGTATGCCCATTACTTGCTAGGAGCGTCCAGATGGTGCATAAGAAACCCTCAATGCACGTATTGCCACATGCACCTATGTTTATTATTATAATACAGAAATGAATGAGTCCCCGCACAAATGGTTAAATACCTGTTACACCTTCTCTGGATTTTTAACGAATGACACATTCTTTAAAAGATCTCAGACTGCTACAGTTTCTGAGGGTATCCAGTTTGCAAACAGTGGTGCACAATCACCTAATGTATCTCAAGAGGATATGAAGCTTATGCTGCTTAAGTTAGTAAGAATTTATCATTTATCTATGTTTGCTACCTCCCGCATAGGCAGGTCTGTTAGGTTTCTATAACATGAGACTCCCCACTCTACATCCCTTTGAACATGAGAATTGTCATCCCCCTCCACTAAAAGCATCCATGGCAGTAAAAGTGGGTGTTGCTTAAGGGCTTTTCCTTAGTTGCTGGGCAGTAAAGTTTAAAACAACGCAGAAATTTGAGACCCATTAGGAAATGCTTACATTGGTGTAAACCACTTCAATTTTGTTTTAAAGGTTACTTAACAATTTTGTCTCTTTTTTATCAACACAGTGGACCTGACTAGCCATTAATGCCAAATGCAACTTGCTTTTGCAAGTTAAAAGGAGGATTGCAATGGCTTAATAGTTATCTTTCTTTGTGTTTCAACAAATACAGAATATGGAATATAATAGGCCAAAAGGAGAAAGCAGATACAACTTTCAAAGTAAGTATTTAAAAATGTATGAAGCAATACTAATTCAAAATTTTTAAAAGCTTATTGAATTTCAAAGAAAGATCAACATGTTTTAGGAGGTATAATATTCTATCCATGAACAATCTGTTTTATAGATACCTTTCTCTCAGTGGCATTATTCCCAGTTACTCAAGCCCTTGTCTATTTGGTTGCTCTCCCTTCACTGTCGAATTTTTGAAAAATACACATAAGTAGTCTTGTAAATGAGGGTATTTTACATTTTTATCATAAATTTGATCATAACAATGTGCTCCATGTTGAGTTCAGGAAAATCTTTCGCATGCTCTTCTAAGTAAAAACAAATGAAAAATTGTTTTATTATTCATTTTATTGCCTTCAATCAGATGGAAAAGTTGGAAAGTTACAAAAGAATCAGGACTGTGATTCTGAAGAGACCTTCAAGTGTTAGATTCAAAAATAGATATAGAACCTCAAGGACATATCTTAGTGAGAGTTGAGCCACAGGCAGCTTGGCTTCAGATTAAAGGGCTAAATTCTGAAACAAAGAATGATGTGGGAGACAGGGGCTTCGATTCATGAAACACTGCTACCAGTATTGGGAAATCTGGCTTGACTAGTGTCTAGTAAATCTTAAGATTTGGGTATAATACAGTGTTTTATGTTAGAAAGAGTAGCAAAGATAGCAAAGCATTCAAGGGAGGCCGGGTAGAAATATTCATGTGAGGGATGGTTTTAAAAAGCAAAATAAATTGCTTTCTTTATTTCTTCTTCTGCGATGGGTGCATCCAATGATAAACGCTCAATAAATGGTAATTTCAGAATATTAAATTTCCTTAAATTCATGCATTATGGGAGAATCATCAGGGAATTCTAATTAGTATAAAGAGGTATAGAATTCTTGAAAAGATTTATTAATTTTGTCATGGTCAACCGTCAAACTACCATCCTGTTTACAAGCTTTAATAATCTGATGTTTAGTCGAAGCAATTTTCAATTGGTTGGCCAATAATTGACCCGGTTTATCACAACATATATAAAATTGACTCTTAGTTTTAAGTAATTGATTTTCAGTCGGGGATATTAATAACAAACGGTGTTGCATCTGAAATTCAACACTCTTTTTATAAAGCTCCAGATTAGGAGCAACAGAATATTTTTTATCAATTTCTTTAATGTTATAATTATTATTTGTTTTTCCAATCCAGCACAATATGATATAATTTGACCTCGGATGTATACTTTAAAAGTATCCCATAATATCCCACTGGAAATTTCTTCTATTAAGTTAATTGAAAAGAAAAAGGCAATCTGTTCTTTAATAAAGTTAACAAAGTTTAAGTCCTGAAGTAGAGTAGAATTGAACCACCACTGCCTAGCGCTAGAAGTTACATCAGTTAATTTGATTGATAGTTTCAAAGGCGCATGATCGGAAACGGTGATTGCATCGTATTCACAGGCAAAAACAGACAGAACTAATCGAGAGTCAATAAAAAAGTAATCAATTCTAGAATAATAATGATATACATGAGAACAGAATGAAAATTCTTTATCGTTAAGATGTAAAAACCTCCAAATACCTAAAATTCTGGAGTAAACTAAAAAAGAATAAGAATAGCAGATTTGTTGGAGGTACCTGATTAGATGTAGACCTGTCCATCGAAAGATTCAGACAACAGTTAAAATCTCCACCCATTATCAACATATATTTATTTAAATCAGGAAGAGATGCAAATAAATGTTTAAAGAATTCGGGATAGTCGGCATTTGGTGCATAGATATTAACCATAACAACTTTTTGGTTATAAAGTAAACCAGTCATTAATAGAAACCTACCATTCGGGTCTGAAATTGTTTCAAAGTGAACAAATGAAATCAAGGAGTTGATAAAAGTAGATACCTCTTAGCCTGTGAATTAGAATGAAATAGCTGAGGGACAGCTATTTCCAAAACCTAAAGAAATGCTGATTATCCTCCTTCCTCACATGAGTTTCTTGGGCAAAGATAATCTGAGCATTCAATCTATGCAAAACTTTAAAAATCTTCTTCTGTATAATTGGATGATTCAAACCATTTGTATTCCATGAGACAAAGTTAGTAATATTATCTATTTTATTTGAATAAACCATATGGTATGAAAAGGGTTAACCATCCTGCATAGGAAACTTATGAAGCAGGAAGAGGGAAAAAGGTTTAAAGAGGAACTGGAAGTTACGACAATTCAAATGCATTTGTAGATTCAGTTCAGCCCAGATGAAAAAAACTAAAGATAGCCCCAAATCCTCAACCACAAAGACCTGAAAACTGGTCAATAGGCAGACAGAAAGCTAACTAGAACCTCCCTTACCCCCTCTCTCTTGATGGCAATTTTCCAAAATTGAAAAAGATGCGAAATACCACCCAATCAAAACACTGAAAAAGGAATGTCATATTTGCAAAACATTTTGAGAAGCAAAATCTTAAAAAAGTAAAACAGAATACAATCTTTTTAATATTTCAGGGGAAAAAACATTCAGTTACCAGATCAGAAAAAAATTTCAAACTCTAAGTCAGATCTATGAACTGGTTAATAACTTATAAACTAAGTGAATACAGATACAAAAAAAATTGAGAAAAATGCAAACTTCCACCTTAGTCAAAACATTAAGAAGGGAATGCTATAAACAACATCAAACCAGTGTTAAAAAAAGATCAGCCATTTGCAAAACATTTTAACAGGCAAGCTTCCAAAAAATGAAATGGAATACAACCTTATTAATATTTCAGAAAAAAAAGTCAATCACCAAATCAATTTCTTAATTATTTTCAAAAAATGAAAAATTGGAAGTAATAAAGTAACAAAGGAAAAACGAAACTTAAACATACTCTGAAACCGAATACGAGTGTTATCAAACCAATGGCAAAAATCTTCAAAATTCAAAAGTCTAAATCTATGAACTGATTAACTTATAATCCAAATGAATACAGACATGAAGAGACATTCAATTTATTAGACAGATGGGATCGAAAGTTGGTTGTCAAGGAATTATTGAGCTTCTTCCACAGATTTAAACCATTTACATGATTTGTCAGGCAGAACAACCCTTGAACAGGCTGGAAGTAGCAGAGCTGGTTGAAACTTTCTTTGATAAAGCTCAGACATCACCTGTTTAAAAAGTTCAGGCATATATAAGTGTTATAAACACTTCAATATGATAGTGAAAGGGTGGTAAAGAAACAGAAAAATGAACGGAGCAAAAGCCAAAATATGACTTACTCCATCGGATGCCCCAAGAAGAAATGAAGAAAGCAATTTCTTTGATAAATTCTGGTAAAGCACCTGGTTTGGATAGATATACAGTAGAATTTTTCAAATTTTTCAAATCTACTTTCCCCTTGGTTATTAACTTATCTTTAAGGATACATTA
The DNA here is from genome assembly GCF_030144855.1 of Hypanus sabinus. Lineage (NCBI taxonomy): Eukaryota > Metazoa > Chordata > Chondrichthyes > Myliobatiformes > Dasyatidae > Hypanus > Hypanus sabinus. Next base: position 63,701,999 of record NC_082724.1, on the reverse strand, counting down.
TTTGTAGGTAAATTAAAACAATCCTTTTATGAAGCATCTATTTCTTTAATTCCTAAAAAAGATAAAGACCCCATTGAATGTACATCATATAGACCTATATCCTTGTTGAATGTGGACTCCAAAATCTTTTACAAAATATTGGCAATTAGATTGGAAAATATATTGCCACAAATTGTCTCTGATGACCAGACAGGATTTATTAAAAATCGTTATTTATATTTTAATGTTAGGAGGTTAAAGAATATTGTATATATGCCTTCATCTAAAACCCCTGAATGTGTTATTTCACTTGATGCCAAGAAGGCATTTGATAGAGTTGAATGGGAATATTTATTTAATACACTTGCGAAATTTAATTTTAGCCCAAAGTTTATATCTTGCATTAATTTGATATATTATACACCTTTGGCTTCTGTACTTACCAATAATCAGAGATCCCCCTTTTCTCAGGCTTTTTCAAGGTACTAGACAGGGCTGTCCTTTAAGTCCTTTACTATTTGATATTGCCTTGGAGCCCTTGGCAATCGCTCTTCATGATTCACCCAATATATTTGGCATTATTCGTGGGAATGATATAAATAAGGTATCATATAATAACAGGTTATCTATCTCTAACCCAGAGAAATCTATCCCTGCAATAATATTACTACTTGCTCAGTTTAGTACTTTTTCTGGTTATAAATTGAATCTTAATAAGAGTGAACTTTTTCCATTAAATATGCAAGCTCCAATTTATAGACAATCACCATTCAGACTGGTTACTGATTACTTTATTTATTTGGGCATTAAAATTACTAAGAAGCATAAGAATCTATTTAAAGTTAACTTTTTACCCTTAATTGATCATGTTAAACAACTGCTTACTAAATAATCCCCATTGTCATTATCGTCAATTGGCAGAATTAATACTATTAAGATGACTATTTTACTTAAATTTCTGTATCTATTTCAGGCGGTACCAATTTTCATTTCTAAATCCTTTTTTGATATTATTGATTCTAAAGTTTCTTCATATATATGGGAGAATAAAAATCCTAGATTAAGTAGGAAATATTTACAAAAATAGACAACAATATGGAAGTATCAATGGAAGTAATCCAGTTCACAGAATTGGAGGGAGTTTGGTTGGAAAAACTTGATATTTTAATACACCCTCTCAGAAATCCCATTATGATAGTAACCTCCCTGTTTGCTGGAGAAATTGTGGAAATCAAAATGCAAATCATTATCATGTCTTTTGGGACTTCCCGGTTATCAAAAACTATTGGAGGGGGATAAACAATGCTCTACAAGACATCTTTAAATATGAAATACCCTTAGAGAATAAGACCATATATTTTGGAACCTCAAGAATGGTTGAAAAGAGATAAATATTTAATGAATATACTGTTGGTGGCTGGTAAAAAGACTCTTACTAGGAAATGATTATCACAGGAGAGCCCAACTTTAAATACATGGATGGAAATTACAATGGACATTTACAAAATGGAGAAGATAACAGCATCTGTTAAACATAAGCTGGAACAAATTGATTCATACTGGGAAAAATGGTTTAACTTCATAATGCCTCATAGGCCTGATTTTATTCTCACAAATCTATGAATCTGTTGTAACAAAAAAACAATCATTTCCTACTTGTACACAGTTCTTTCCTTTTGCTTGATTTTTCTTTCCACTCTTTTCTATAAGTGTATACCTCAGATAAATACTTTGTGGAGATTTGTGATATATATGTACCATGTCTGAAATACATCTTATGGAAATGTTTGTTTGATAATGAACTTCAATAAAAAAATAAAATACAAAAAAAAAAGAAATATTTACAGAAAACAAAAAAGGAGGGCGGTTTGGCAATGCCAAATTTTAGATTCTATTATTGGGCAATTAATATTCGATATTTAACGTTTTGGACACAAGATCTAGATGAAATTCATTGTCCACGATGGGTGAACCTCGAGTGCAAGTCTGTACAGGGGTTCTCATTGGCTTCTATCTTAGGGGCCTCGCTTCTTGCACTTACTAAACTGAATAAACAAATGACTAATCCAATAACTAAGCATACAATACAAATATGGTTTCAATATCGTAAAATTTTTGGATTGAATAAATTTATCCTATCAAGTCCTATTATATCTAATTTTTTCTTCCAACCTTCCGGAATTGATCAAGCTTTTCTTTTATGGAGAACGAAGGGAGTAACACGTTTTCGCAACTTATTCATGGATAACTGTCTCATGTCTTTTAATTAGTTGTCTAATAAATATAGTTTGCCTAGGTCACATTTTTTTCAGATATTTACAGATTAGAAACTTGTTGAATATTATGTTACCTACTTTTCCGGTATCACATCAAACTGAAATTACAGAAATTTTTTTTAGGTTTAAAGCCCAATCAGAAGAGTTTAGTAGCAATTATTTATGATCTGATTACGAACATATGTCTAGGTACATTTGATAAAATTAAGAATGAATGGGAAAGAGAACTTCCAAGTATCTTTACCTATAGAGAAATGGGAGAAGATTCTCCAACTAGTTAACACTTCTTCAATATGTATTGGTTCATAGGACCAATATGTCCAAGGATAAGTTAACTGGCTTTTATTGTCATATAAATCCTGGTCTGTGACAGATGAAAGTCTGAGGTAGTTTCCTTGACTCATGTGTTCTGGTCTTGTCCTCTTTTGGAAAAATATTGGAAAGATATTTTTGATATTATTTCAGCAGTTTTGCGTATTGATTTACAACCTCATCCTATTACTGCAATTTTTGTATTACCAGTGATGAGCTCTAGTCAATTATCCCCTTCAGCTTGCCGTTTGATTACATTAATAGCCAGAAGATCCATTTTATTTAAATGGAAAGATTCCAATCCCCCTACTACATTTCAATGGTTTTCCCAAACTATAACATGCTTAAACTTGGAAAAAATTAGGAGTGGTACTAGTGACCCTTCAGTTAAATTTGAAGAAACTTTGAAGAACAGTTATTCTACATTTTCATATGATGTAATCTGACCTTTTCCGAATCCTTCTCAATAACTTTTTGTTTGTGTATAGAGGAGCGGAGTTAATGACAAATAACGATTTTAACCAATGAAATAAGGCATCCCAGCTTTTGTTTTGTTTTGATTCTGGGTTTTTTTGTTAGTTTAGGGGGATTTTTTTTCTTGTAAAAATCTTTTTCTTTGAATCTTTCTCATGCTTAGTTACTAAGAGATTGGGAGGCTTATATTACACATGTTTATGTATACATTAACCGTTATTAATGTAATCCTGATCTCTTTGTATCACTATGATTGTTATGTTTATCTATTTGAAACTTAATAAAAAAGATCGATTTAAAAAAAGCAAAATGTGGTGATGTGTATTTCATGATAAACTCTCGGTGGTGCTCCAATGTGGCAGTTCTGTCAAACTCATGCTCTTCTGACGTAGAACACCTAATGGCCATATGCTATCCATTCTATTTCTCCATAATCCTGACCGCAATTTGTATACCACGAGCAGCCAAATATAATCAAGCACTTGAGATACTGCATAATGCCATCTCCAAACAAGAAACAGAGTCCACACTGACACATTTTAAATCATAATCAAGGACTTCAACCAGGCTTAATGGCTTGTCTGAAAAAAACTCTGCCTAATTACCATCAGCATATAATTTGTAACTCCAGAGGTCCCACTACACTAGACCTCTGTTAAATCAAGATAAGAAATACCTATCATTCCATTACCAGATTGCAGTTCGGGAAATCGGATCACTTGGCTGTCTTTCTCCTATCTGCATGCATACTGACAGAGGCTGAAGAGCAAAGCTTTGGAGATTAAGACAACAAAGAAGTAGGCAGGGGAGTGGCAAAGGGATTTTGAGTTGGTAACCAGGCCACATTCAAGCACTCATCTGTGGAGCTGAATGAAAACACTAGGGTTGCCATGGGCTTTATTAAATCAGTTGTAGATGAGTGTATCCCCACAAAATCATTCAAAGTTTTCCCCAATCAGAAGCCCTGCGTAAGCCATGAGATCCACAATCCGCTGAGAGCCAGATCAGAGGCATTCAAGTCCAGTGACCAAGAAAGTTACAAGAGGTTCAGGTATGATCTCAGGAAAGCCATCTCACAGGTTGAGTGGCAATTCTGAACTAATAAGAGAGCAACACACAAAATGCTGGAGGAACTCAGCAGACCAGGCTGCATCTATGGAAAAAAGTACAGTTGACATTTCATGCCGAAACCCTTTGGCAGGTCTGGACTAAACTTGAATCAGCAAAAGGATGCTCAACAGTTTTGGCAGAGTTTGAATACTATCACCTCTCATAAAGTTAAATCAAGCCACGTAGGCGGCATCAGGGCTTTGCTTCCAGATTAGCTGAATGACTTCTATCCTTGCTTTGACTGTCAAAACATGGAGGAACTATCATATGACAAGTCAAGTCAAGTCACTTTTTATTGTCATTCCAACCATAACTGCTGGTACAGTACACAGTAAAAACGAGACGACGTTTTTCAGGACCATGGTGCGACATGAAACAATACAAACACTACACTGAACTACGTAAAAATAACACAGAAAAAACTACACTAGACTACAGACCTACCCAGGACTGCAACACCCAATGCTCATATGTTTCAGTGTCTGAGGCCAAGATGTGAGCAGCCTTCAGGAGGGTAAACCCACAAAAAGCATCTGGCTCAGACAAAGTACACGGCCAAGCTGATCAACTAGCTGGAGTGTTCACTGAGATACCTAACCTCTCACTTTGGCAGTTTGAGTACCCACCTGATTCAAGCAGGCTTCAATTATATCAGTATCAAGAAAAATGTTGTGACCGGCCTCAAAAGTTCAAAGTTAAAATTTATTATCAAGAGTACATACACGTCACTACATACAACCCTGATTTTTTTTTCCTGCAGGCATATCGACTATAATCCAGTAGCATTTCCACCTACAGTAATGAAAGTGTGGGCTTCAAGCCAGATGGCAATGCGACTGGTCACAGCAGCTTCTATAGGGTCAACGAAAGGTGCTACTATTCTACCTAAATGTACTTCTAATGATCACAAGATCTTGGTCTACACCATCAGCAAGTTGCTTGCTGGAAGAGATAATCATGGAGTTGCTACCCAAGTTGATAAAGGCTTACAGTCAAATAGCAACTGGTCACAAAATAGCTGTCATGGTCACATTTCTTGTAATCGAAAGAACCCTTTGGATATTGTTAATCTGGTATGCCGCAAGTTAAATTCACTTATTTATTGGATGAGAGCAGGGGCTGATGGTGACGGAGGTACCTGGCCTCAGTCATAGCGAAGACTATGCCTGAAGCCACAGAGTCGCCTATTTGCAACTGCAGGGAGTGTGAGGACGAAGCTGTTGTGCTTCATCGGGGGCAATATGGTGCGGCATGAAGAATGTAGTCAGCACTACTCTACCAGGGTTTCGCTCGGCGCAAGACAAACTCTATAGTAGCCAACAGCAGATTTATTTGGCTGCTTTCAATGGACTCACACCTCAAGCTACGGAGTCACTTGCTTTTCAGCCAGCAGGTGAGAAGCGCACAAGCTGGGGGCAGCATAGTGAAGTTGCGATTAAAAGAAGATTTCAAATGGATTGTGGGATCTGAACTATATACATACAAAACCCCACTGGTTTCCTTGGCTGCGTAAGTCTAGGGAATACATACTCCGGTCCCGCCAAACCCATGAGATTTAGACGGCTCTCCCACACCAAACCCAGTTTGTGTGGATGCTACCCTGTTACAACTTAGTGCCAAGAAACAACAGGCAGCACACTGTGTATGACTAAAGGAATTACAATTATGAATGTTAACTAAAGGATTACCAAAGAAAGAAAACACAAAAAAGGCCCATTATAATTAAACAATCGATTATGTACCTGTTGGAGCTCAATTCATCAATCCTCAGTGGATCTCAGCGCCTGGCTCCATCAAATCACAATCTCCCCACTGGGTCGTATCCTATGACCGGTTCTTTCCAGCATCTCCTTTCTTCAACTCCCAGCAAACAAAAGACTCAGCTCACATTCCAAAGCACCCATTCGTTATCTCTAAACAGAACTGCTTCTACCAGAAATACCATTATGTTAGTAGTGAAACTTTTCCCAGGGTGTGGCTGTATTTTTACTAATATTCTATTTGTGTGCTTGTATATGAGAGGATTGGGCCCCAAAGCCACGGTATCACCTAGCAGGTGTTGGGTCTAGGGGCTGGTGGACAGATAATCTTGGTGGCCTGGGAGTTCTGGACTATATACATGCATATTCTGTGTCACTGTACTTTTCTGATATTCTATATGGTTCTGCTGAATTGTATGTGCGAGGATTGGACCTCAAGTTGCTGGGTTGTGGCGGGGGGGGGGGGTTGTGGGGCGGAGTGGCATTCCATGATTATAATCTTGTGTGTGACTACAGCTAATGTTTTTAGCACCTTGACCCCTTGGTAATGCTGTCTCATTTGGCTGTATTCATGTATGGTTGAATAACAATTAAACTTGAATTGAGTTGAATTGAAGTGTTTTGCAAAGTTGGTGATGAAACATATCAACTCTGCCTGAGGCTACATACACACTAGACTAGATAAATCGGTAACCAAAGCTTTTTCTCTTTGTTTTGACTCTCCGTCCACACAGAAACGCTGTTTTCCTGCCCTGCAAACGGAGCTTTTCTAAATACTCTCCAGAGTGTGTAAATCTGAAAACACCGGTTGGGCGGTGTAGTGTGTACGGGGTAACCAGAACTTTTTAAAAATGCTGTCATGACGTGCCTATGGCTGTAGGAAATGTTTCCACGGTGACCCCGCTGTGGGAGTGGGAAAGATGCTGGTGGGGCCACCCGAGGGTCTGTGCGTCTGTATGTGTAGCTATTGTAGTGGCTGTGAGGCTGGTATTGTGGTGTTGAAAAGTACTGGGGGGGGAGCCATCACATTCCTCATCATTACAAATCCCTCTGCAACAGAGTTAGTCGGTTTTTCACTGTTCGTCGTCAGCCGGGTCATACTGTCCGTGAACTCCCTGTCAGTTGCCTCTATTCGCTCCAGTATTTGTTTTAAGTCCTCCTGCGCAAGAGCCAACAGCTGTCCATCATTTGGCAATTTCTTTTTAAGTTTTTCTAGTCTGTATCTGGACAAACATGCACCAAGTCTTTCACGGCGAGATTCAACACCAAACACGTTGCAGCCATCACCTATTGCTTGGTCCAAACTGTTGGAGTTGGGCGTACTCGTCGAAGCGGGTGAAAAGGCTGTACATTGGTCGCTGTGATGCGTGTCGACCCTAAACTCCACATCACAGGATTCAATGCCACCGCGGAAACGGAAATAGTATACAGTTTCCTCTTCCCTTCTTTTCTGTAGCTGTGTCCTGTGCATGCCCAGTCGGAGGAGATTTTAACGTGCACAGAGGTATTTTCAAAAACACCTGGTGTTTGCAAAGATTCAACATGACATCTAAAACTTTGACAAACTTCTATAAATGAGTAGGGAAGAGTATATCGACTAGTTACATCACAAGCTGATGTGGAAACACCAAAGCCCTTGAATGGAAAATCCTACAAAAAGTAGTGGTTTTGTATGGCACAGTCCATCACAGTGGCTCTGCCCATTAATGAGTAAATCTACATGAAAAGCTGTCGCAAGAAAGCAGCATCAATTATCAGAGAGCCTGGTCTCTTCCCACTGCTGCTATCAGGAAAGGTGGTACAAGAGCCTGAGGATACACACCACCAGGTTTGGAAACAGATACTAACCCTCAACCATTAAGTTCTCAAACCAAAGGGGAACTCGCTTTCATTTGCCCCCATCATCAGAATGTTCCCACAACCAAAGAACTCACTTTCAAGGCCACTTCATCTCATATTCTCAATATATGTTAATTTATCAGAATCAAAATTCAGGTTTAATATCACCAGCATATGTCATGAAATTTATTAATTTAGCATGAGCAGTTCAATGCAACACATGATAATATAGGGGGAAATAAAAAAGTAAATAAATTACAGTAAGTGTATAGATGTGTATTAAGTAGTTAAATTAAAAATAGTGAACAGAAAAATAGAAACAAATAATAAAAGTGAGGTGGTGCTCATGGGTTCAATGTCCATTTAGGAATCAGATGGCAGAGGGTAAGAGGCTGTTCCTGAATCACTGTGTGCCTTCAGGCTTCTGTACCTCCTTCCTTCCAATAAGAAGAAGGCACCTTCTGGGCGATGAGGACCCTTAATGATGGCCACCACCTTTCTGAGACAATGCTCTTTGAAGAGCTAACTAATTTTATAACTTTCTATAGCTTCTTTTAATCCTGTGCAGTAGACACAACCATCCCCATGTCAGACAAAGATGCAGCCTGACAGAATGCTGTCCATGGTACATGTGTAGAAGCTTGAGTGTCTTAGGTGACAAGCCAAATCTCTTTAAAATCCTAATGAAATACAGTTGCTGTCTTGCCTTATTTTTTAGCCACATTTCTTATGTTTATAATAGTCTACATAGCCGTTATTCATTCTACCGAAGTGTTTGAACACACACTTCTCTACAACGTATTCCATCTGCCACTTTTTTTGTATTCTCCTAACATGCACAATTTCTTCTCTCCTCAACACTATCTATTTCTCCATCTACAGTTTCTTTGTATTATCTGCAAACCTGGCCACAAATCTACCAGTTCCACCATCCAGATTATTAACATATAACATTAAAAATAGCAGGCTCAACACTAACACCTGTGGAACACTATTAGTCACCAACAGCCAATCAGAAAAGGGCACCATTATTCCCACCCTTTTGTTTTCTACAAGCCAATCTTCTATCCATTCCAATACCTTCTTTTGTAACACCATGGGCTTCTGTCTTGTTTAGTAACTTCAGGTACTTTCAAAAGCCTTCAGAAAATCCTGGTAAGCAAGATCTACTGACCCCCCTTGGGTCACTGCTTCTTATTTCTTCAAAGAATTAAAACAGATCTGTCAGGAAAGTTCTGCTCCAGGGAAACCATGCTGACTTCAGCCTGTTTTATCACGTGCCTCCAAGTACCCCAAAACTTTATCCTTAATAATGGACTCTAAAATTCAATGAACCCCTGAAGTCAGGCTAATTGGCTTACAATTTATGTCTTTTGCCTCTATTCCTTCTTGAAGAGTGGAGTGACATTTGCAATTTTCCAGTCCCCTGGTACCAGTCCTGACCATGGTGATTCTTGGAAGACCACTACTAATGCCTCCACAATCTCTCAACTACCACTTGCAAGCATTCTACAAACTCCTTCTATTGGGATCAAGTGCCATCCTGATTTTTCTAGTTTATCTACATATTTAAGTCCACCATGCCAGCATAACATGCTTTTCTTACTTCCTTTTGTAATTTGTACCCCACATCCTGACTACTTTTCAGAGGCCGGAATATAACTCCTGTTGGTGTCTTTTTACACTAAATGCTGGAGGAACTCAACAGGTCAGGCACCATCTATGGAAAGGAAAAAATAGTCGACTTTTAAGGCCAAGAACCTTCATCAGGACTGGAAAGGAAAGTGAAGGAAGTCAGAATCAGAAGTTGAGTGAGGGGGAGATTTGACAGCTGACAGATAAAGCCAGGTGAGAGGAAAGGTGGGAGGACAGGGAAGGGGGTATGAAGTGAGAAGCTGGGAGGTTATAGGTGGAAAAGGTAAGGGCCGAAGAATGAGGAATCTGATAGGAGAGGAGCCAGGCTCCAAGCTGTGCGCTTGTGCGCGCGCACACTCATTTTTCAACCAGCACACAAAAGGTTAGTTACCTAAAATAATGTAGTAATTAATAATTATACTTACTGAAAATAATCTTTTAGCTAAATATTTCTGTTAACTAGTTAGTTCGTTTGTCAAGCTAAGCCAACAACATGAAGAAAACGTCACAGTAGACACAAGTTCACTGTTGACTTTTATAAATACTCTGTGTTCATTTAGCTTAAAGGTTTCCTGAAGATGAGGTACAAGAATGGTCAGCTTTTGATTTCTCCGCAATTGCAAATTGTGACTTCACATTTGGCAATGAACAAGTTAATGTCTTATGTCTAAAATATCATGATTTTTTAGCTGAAAATACTGTAATAGTTAGACAGTTTAATGATTTCAAATTTTCCGTGCAAGAAAAAAATTAAATCCAACCTGATTTCCAACTTTGCTCAAATGGTGGCATTTGGACTTCAAAATGAACAGTTTTGCGACCTTGCACAGTTGAGGGCCATTGGGGGAACCTTTCTTGCGTCTAATGCAGACTGTGAGTGAGGTTTTAGCCTAATGAATCAAATCAAAATCAAGCTGAGAAACTGTTTAGGTGAATGTCATTTGGATATATTAATGAGAATCAAAAGCTATCAATTGGATGAAAGTTCTAATGGTCTAGATAGAGCTTATAAAGAATGGGTAAATGCCAAAGACAGGAAAGAGAAAAAATAACTGAGTGACTTAAATATGTATGTTATTTTGTTGTTAGTCTGTGCAGTTTTATGTCAAATATTTTGTAAACCTACATAAACTGTGCCATGTGTACATTCTGTGCAGACATACTTTTGTCACAGGAAAAAAAATTGCACAACGTAAGATTTTTGTGCACACTGACTACTAAAAACACTGTACAAAGATTTTTTTCCAAAACTGTTGCTTCCTCAGAATTCTTTTTTATGATAGACTGCTTGAAGATGAACACAAATATAAATTCAGACTACTAGTATCATGTAGGAATTTGGAGAAACAAATTAACTTTTATTGAATATAATGTGTTTAATTGCATAATGGTGCTGATACTTTGCAATAGTTCAACTAAGTTAAAAATATTTTGTTAATGATTTTCATTTGTACTCGGCATCTGAAGCTTCTCGCTTAAGTGTCCAACAATAATTCGCCAGCATTGATGGATTACAGTTGCCCAGGTATCTTTTCTCCATGACCGCAATGTCCTGGTGTAACGTTTGACCATGCTTGTCACTAACAGCACCAAGATTTGCAGGGAAGAAGTCTAAATGGGAATGTAGAAAATGAATCTTTAGTGACATGTTGCATTTCATAGTTTTATATGCTTGAAGAATGCTTTCAACCAGCTGCATGTAGTTTGGTGCTCTGTAGATGCCGAGAAAAATTTCAACAACTTCTTTGAATGCCTTCCATGTGATTTTCTCCGGTCCCACTAGAAATTCTTCAAGTTGCCTGTCATTGATGGCCTGTTTGATTTGTGCACCAACAAAAATGCTTTCTTTAATCTTGGCATCAGTTATTCTGGGAAGCACCTGTCTCAAATATCAAAATCCTTCAGAGAAATTTTTGTGCCTGGTGATAGCAAATTCAATCCTTACAGTCCTGAACCCAATAATTATTACTAAAACCTGTCCTGCCATGCAGCAGCCACGCCGCCTAAGCATGCCTGGACAAGATAGGAAACTTCCCAGCTTACATTGTAGGCAACATTGTAATTGACTTGAATTATGAATTGAAATAATAAATATGTTTATTTTTTAAAAATGGTGCATGATAGGGAAATTTCATGGTTATTTTCATGACCAAAATTCATCAGATACACCTAAAGGTTTTCAGGAAGCAAAAATCTTTGTCCAGTGGAATTAGAGGGAATATTGGAGAGGAGAGTAGACTATGGGAGAAAGGGAAGGGGGGGGGGACACCAAAGGGAGGTGATGGGAAGGGGTAAGAGGGGAGCCAAAATGAGGAATAGAAGAAGGGAGGGGATGAAAGTACTATAAATTAGAGAAATCAATGTTCATGCTGCAGGTTGGAGGCCACCCAGAAGGAATATGATGTGTTGCCCTCCAACCTGAGACTGGCCTAATTGTGGTGGTAAAGGAGGTCATGGACCAATATGTTACAATGGAAATAGGAAGTAAAATTAAAAGGAGTGGCCACCAGGGAATTTCGCATATTGTGGTGGATGGAGCAAAGATGCTCAACGAAGTGCCCCATAATCTACGTCAGGTTTTGTATGTAGAAGAGGCTGCACCAGGTGCAGTGGATTCAGCAGATGACCCTGACAGACTTGTAGGAGAAGTGTCACCTCATGTGGAATGACACATATTGGAATCAATATGCAGGAGGGAGATTGAAAGTCCGGCTAAATGGTGTCATAACACCTCTCATTCAATACCAGCAAGACCAAAGAGCTGATCTTGATGATAAAAGGAGGAAACTGGAAGTCCATGAGCCAGTCCTCATCAGGGGATCAGAGGTGGAGAGGGTCAGCAACTTTAAATTCCTCAGCATTATCATTTCAGACTATCGTTTCTGGGTCTTACACACAAGTGCACTTTCAAAGAAAGCACAACATGCATCTAATTTCTTATCAGTTTGCGAAGATTCAGCATGTCATCTGAAACTTTGACAAACTTCTATAGATGGACAGAGGAGAGTACATTCATTGTTGCATCATGGCCTGGTATGGAAACACCAACGACGTGAATGGAAAGGGATACAAAAAAGTAGTTGATACAACCCAGTGCACTACTGATAAAACCCTTCCACTACTCGGCACATCTCTCAGAATCGCTGTCACGGGAAAGCAGCATACATCAATAAAGGACTCCAACCATCCAAGGCCATGGTCTTTGAACTTTATTTGGGTTCCTTAAATGGAGGCGAGGGCAAGTGTAGCATTTGTCCTTCTGCAGGATTGCTGCCAGGAGGGAGTTCAGTCAGAAAGGATGAGTCAGCAAGGATTCAGGGAGAGAACGATCCCTGCAGAAAAGGGATCCATTACCCTTGCAGTTTTTCAACTCTACCCACAAGGATTTTACAACTGATATTATGTCATCTCTTGCAAAGGATTTGATTTCATTTTTTGCCAACAGAGTCGCCCAAGTTTTCAATATGTGTATTCTTCAATTTTTTTGTTCCCAGCTATGATCTTCTTTCGGCCACAACTCTGTGATATTTTAACTGCGCTATAAGCTCATCTACCTTTTTTCATATACTGCATGAATTCAAATGTAACAATTTGAGTTCCGTATTCACCACCTCTCTTAAATTTGTCTCCATGTTGCCTGAAGTTAAATTCTTATTCCTTTCTAAACTTTGTCTTTTTTATTATTCTGGTAACTTTACCCTTCTTCGCTTTTACTTTACCCACACCTTTCCTATCTGTTGAAGTCATTCTCCTGCTATTAGCTTACAGTCTTATCCACAGCCCTAGTTATACAATTTTCCAGAACCCTGGTTCCAACATGGCTCAAGTAGAGCCCCTCTCATCAGAACAACTTCCTCTTTCCTATTACTGATGCCAATCTCTCACAAATTTAAATCCACTACTCCCTCATCTATCTATGAGTCATGCATTAACTCGCTGATCTTATTAACCCTGTGTCAATTTTTATTCAGCTTGGGTGACAATCCAGAGATTATCATCTTTTTAATTCTACTATTTAATATAGTCCTTAGCTGCTCTGATTCCCACAGCAGAACCTCTTTCCTTGTTCCACCTACATCATTTGTACCCATATGGACCACACTCACCCAAATTCCTCTGCAGTTGAAATAAGGTGACTCAAACTCAGGCATTAGACAGGCAACCCAGACTTCAGACTTTAAATTCTTGTGACAGAGAATTGTGTGTATTCTTCTGGCAATAATCTCCCCAATTACAACTACATTTCTCTTCTCTCCCCTCTCGAATGGCTTCCTGAACGGGATTACATGATCAGATTACACATCCTTCCTACATCTCCATTCTATCTGCACAGGAAGCAACAATTTCACACCCGTTGGGTTAGCTCAATGGCTGAAGCTTCTCCAGCACTGCCCTTGGATCCCCCTACATACCTCACTCAGAGTCCTATCCTCTTTTCCCTGACCATGTACCGAATTTGAGGCAGCTTGAACCTACTGGGTGTGACTGCCTTCTGACATAATGTCCAGGTAAATCTCCCCCCCCCCCCTGATGTATTACAGTACATAACAAGACAAACAAATTAATGTTATATATAGTTTCACCTGTGTTATAGAAATATTAATGCATGGAGCCAAGTTTATGAATTAAATATTTGAAGGTACTTGACGTTAGAAAAGGATAGAAGCAGACCCAGATAATAAAGAGAGGCCAAATGGTAGCAGTGAGAAAAGCAAGAAGTAGAATAAGTATAGGTGTAAAAAATAATGAGGAATGTAAATCACCATTGGGAGTAATTTCTTTTAAACAGTAGCACAGATATTGTAGAAAATCAGAAGACCTGGTAGCAAGGATAATACAATAACCACAGAAGACTTCAATCTTCATAAAGACTGGAAAAAAATCAAATGATCAAAAATGACTTGAAAGGCAAATACAGAGATTTCATTCAGAACAGTTTCCCAGTACAATAGATCATGGAATCAACTGGGGAGTAGGCTATTTAGGACCCTAATATGTTTAATGAGACATGGTTAATTAATAGACTTTTAACAATGAAACCCACCAGGGAAAGATGATCACTATGAGAAAACTTTGCTTCAGTTAACTTGAGCTTTGAATTTAATTAAACCAATAATATAGGTATATAAAGCACATTGACTAAATTGTATGGGGTAGACATATGAATCCTTGTTGAACTCCCTTCATTGCAAGTATAGTTGAGAATGTGAAAAGGGTAAGGGGTAAATGTAGAGGGGGTGGGCAAGGGGTAAGTGTAGCAAAAGATGTAGACAGGACAAGAGAGAGGTATGTCATTGGGGAAGTAAGGAGAGGTAGCTAAAATAAGGTGCCAGGCCAGACGTGGAGACCACAAGGAAAAGAGAACCTGCGACCACAAGACAATGTGCTTGGCAAAGTATTCTGAGTCATACCTATTTCAAGTGTTTTGAAGTGCTTCCAAGTATTACACTTTAACCTTTGCTAATTCTGAGTATTTTGCATGCTTAGCTATGCAATAGCCAATCAATTGATGAATTCGAATCGGTAACCATATTTGCGAATGTAGTACCCTGCTTTTGGGTATAAGTATGACCTTTGTAAAGCAACAAATTGGGAGTTGGCTACCTTAAGCCCAAAGTGTGTGGGGCTGCGAACTCCTCTCTGAATAAAAACCGCTTCAGGGGTAATTTTGTGTCTGGTGTTTTTCCTCAACTGAGAAGGTAACAGTTACAGGTTGACAATTTGGCGAGCCAGCCAGGAGCCTAACGGCTGGCAGTTCGGGGATCCGATGTAAGCGGTCGGCGGGCAGGTACGAGCGGGTTGAGACGGAAGGGCCCTCCAAGAGATTTTTCTCGGTCTCTCTCTCCCTCTCTGACTCCCCATTCCGACCCCTTCGGCTCCGGCTGACCATCCTACAGCCTCCACAGACCAAGGGAGAACTTCAGTTGGGAGACACGGATAACAGGTGAGAACTACATAAAAATTTGGGGTTCCAGTCCCCGGTAAAATAGTTTGGGGTTCGAGTCCCCTGGTAAAATAGTTTGGGGTTCAAGACCCCTGGTAAAATAGTTTGGGGTTCGAGTCCCCTGGTAAAATAGTTTGGGGTTCGAGTCCCCTGGTAAAATAGTTTGGGGTTCGAGTCCCCTGGTTAAAATAGTTTGGGGTTTGAGTCCCCTGGTAAAATAGTTTGGGGTTTGAGTCCCCTGGTTAAAATAGTTTGGGGTTCGAGTCCCCTGGTTAAAATAGTTTGGGGTTCGAGTCCCCTGGTAAAAAGAAGAAAAAAATAAAATTAAAAAAAGAGGTTTGGGGTTCGAATCCCCTGGTATCGGAAGTGGGGTTAGAGTCCCTGCATGGGGTGGGGTTGGAAGCTCCGGAGCAATACAGATTTAATTTGATTAAGGTCTGGTCCCAACATCTAACTGAAACTGCATCCTGCCTTAGACTGGTTGTTAAGAGCAGAAATCTGCCAGGCGACGGTCAGGACACTGAAGTGGATGCGAGAGTAAGTTACCAAAATGGGCCAGACTCTAGATAAATCAGGACCAAATACGCCATTATGGAAAATGTGTAAAGAATTCCCTGAAAGCGAGACAGATTTATGGAGACTGAGCGCGCGTATGAATAAGAAGTTGGGGAATGAACTTTGGCCATTGGGGGAACTTGGGATCTTGAAAAGTGTAAACGAGCAGAGAGACAGGTGTGGCGACAGAATGTCTCAGTGAAATGGAAAGATCTAATTACGCGTGGTATACTTTGACCAGCAGACTTAATGAGCGCTCCCGCCAGACCACCTGGGAGGTGAATGAAAGAAATAGAAAGATACCCATCAATAATAGTGAAGGAAAACCCAGGGGCTGGCTGGTATTGAAGGCCTTATGTGAAATCTACGATGAACAGCGCAGGATTGATGATCATAATGTACAATTAGGTGATAAAAGGCCGGCACCGGATATGACTGGGCTGCAGACTCTATTTGACCTTAATGAGGACTCTGAGGAGGAGGAGGAGCAGCAGGTCCCTTCGTTAGTGAGGGCTGCGAATCCCGCCCCGCCTGTACCTTCGGAGCCTCCCGCCCCCCCTGTGCCCTTGACCCATGATCATCCCCACCCCCATGCACTCCTGACTTCTCTTTTCGGGATTGTCAGCTCCGGTGCAGGAGTTCCAGATGACCGAAGAACTCCCCACTTGCTATAACCACTATGAATCCCTTATCAGATGTGCAGTAACCCCCAATTTGGGCATCAACCTGCCAGGAAGGGACATTGTCATTTCCATCTCACCGTCACCTGCACCAGTGATGGTCTCACCCTGACTGAACCTCCTACCCATTGGGCGTTCTGGCTTCACGTTGCCCTGCAATGGTGGGCATTGGACCTTGCCCACCTCCCCTCCTGCTCGCCAGTTGCCCTCGAGCCCCCGTACACTCCCCATGTGACCCTTGCGTACGACCCTTCAGGACGCTCAGAGGTCTTGTCAGCCTTATTCGCCCCACACTTGGGAACTGAATTCCCAATTTCAGTCTTTGCCATTGTGACTGCGGAGGCAGGCGTAGCCTTAGCCGCCCATGTCCCCGACTTCCTGTGGCAGCAGTCCCCTGGAACAAACCCTCATATAACCCTCTGCGTAAATGAGGGTCATGCAGCTAAGGAATTGGGCCCTGCCGTCTTCAGGGTGCTGCAGCAGGCAGACTCTTCCCTGACAGGAAACCCGCAGGAAGTGGAAAGTGGTAGCATTCTTTTCTTCAACAAGCATTGTGACACCTCAGGAACCCTGCACCACCATCAACCTCCGACTGACCCCTACTGTGAACCCCCCCCCCCCCCAGATATGGGCAACCTCCAAGACCGACGTAGGCCTTACCCCGGTAGCCCCCATCCAGATACAGGTAAAGCCCAACTCACAATTGCCCCGGATCCCGCAGTACCCTCTCAAAGCGGAAGCCGTTCAGGGTGTCCACCTGCTTATTACCTCCTTCTTAGAACAGGGCGTCTTGGTCCCCTGCCTTTCACCCTGTAATACCCCAATCTTAGCAGTACCAAAGCCCGGACGCCCCGAGTGGCACCTTGTGCAAGATTTAAGGGCAATTAATGACATAATCCCTCCCCTACATGCCACCGTCCCCAACCCCGCAACCATTCTGGGCCAGATACCCGTCACTGCACGATGGTCCACCATTATAGATTTACAACACGCCTTCTTCTCCATCCCCTTACCTGAGGAGTCACATTACTTATTCGCCTTCACTTTCCAGGATCGCCAATACACCTGGACCCGACTTCCCCAGGGCTTTAGGGACTCCCCCACTATTTTCTCACAGACCCTTTGAGGCCAACTGAAGGACCTTACCTTCCCTAAAAACTCAGCGCTCATCCAGTACGTTGATGACTTGCTTTTGGCTAGCGGCACTCAGTACGCTTGTGAGGAGGACACAAACTATCTCCCACTTGTCCAATGACTCTCCTGTTAGTAAAGGCAATGCCAGAGCAGACCTGGCAGTCTAGCGAGCCTCCTCCTCTAAAACAATAACTGTGGATTCCACCCCATGCCTTCTGCCTGTCAGGCAGCCGGTTGATAGCCCAGGCATATCCGGCATCGCGCGATTACAGGGGGATGCTCCTGCAGCAGAAATTGATGTTGGAAAAAAACATGGTTGCATTATTAATAACACAACAGGCCTCTGGCAGACCCCAGCAGGTCAGATTTGTATCCCTGATACCCTCCTGCCTGTCCTGGTCGACTGCCTCCACTCTGACACCCACCTCGGCCAGGAGGGAAAGTGTATGTTGTTGTTAAAAACATGGTGGTCCCCCAGTTTGAATGAGGCAGTGGAGAGACAGGCAAAGGGTTGCTTAACTTGTCAAAAAGTAAACCTAGGTAAATCTATTAGATGTGATAAAGGGTGCACCCCAACCCCAGTAGGACGGTGTGACACATTACAGATGTACTTTGTCGAGTTACCTAAAGTAAATTGTTATAAGTACTGTTTGGTTATAATCGACATCCTTAGTAAATGGATTGAAGCCTTCCCCACAACGAACAACAAGGCTTCCACGGTAGTGCAGATGCTACTGAATTAAGTTATTCCTCGTTTTGGTATTGTTACGTATTCAGGCAACAATAAATATATGAGATCGGCAAGGGTTTCTTATAACAAACAACACGTTTATTAAACACCGAAAACAAACCCCCCAAAAGTAAACAAACACTACCGTAACCGGAAACAGCTGCTGAGCGGCTGTTCAAACAGTTCGTAAAGTGATATTCCAAAACAGTTCTTTAAAGTGGTATTGCCAAAAGTTCGATATGCTCAGTCCATTTAAAAGGAGAGACTTTATAGGACGATTTAGGTTCTCTTTCACGTCGCTTGCTTCGATCCCCGACATCGAACTTCCCACGAAGAATTCACAAAACAGAACGGCTTAAAGGCACTGACCTTTCCTTCTCCACTACCTTCAATCCTTTCTGGTTACCCAGGGATTAACACGAAGATAGTCAACGAAATCCTTCCGAATAAGGATCAAACAAAGGTTGCTCCCGTTTCACCGTAGAAAGCGATTCTCCTCGATCTTTAACTTCCAACTTTGAATCTTCACTCTCCTCTAATTCTCAAACTAACAGAATCATAAAGAACCTGCTGGCAATAACCTTTTAAACTTTAGGCATTAAATAAAAACTTCATCCTTCAACTAAACTGCGTCATCACTTCAAACACGCAGTGGCATGAAGTCAACTTGGCAAATCCAGCCACGAACTGCCCCTCCTCACAGGGTGGGGTCTACCTTTTATAACCTGTAAAAAAAACCCGTCACATGATCTCTACTGGTGGGAAAATGACGTCATTCCACCATCACAAGACCATCACCTCAAGTCCAGTACAGCTTCAACCCCAGTCACATGACAAGGGCTCCACTGTCATGTGCCACGAGTACGTAACAGTATTCCACAAAGACTATCATCTGATAACGGCCTGCACTTCATTGGGAAAGTAAACAAAGAACTCTGCGAAATACTAAAGATTGAACAACAATTCCACTCTGCCTATCACCCCCCCCCCACCGAGCCGCAGGAATCATGGAATGTGCAAAAGGCACCCTTAAGTACAAACTAACTAAACTGACCCTTGAAACAGGACTAAATTGGCTTAAAGTCCTTCCCCTGGCACTGTATCACATGCACATTACAACTCAAACTGGTACCGGGCTAACTGCTGCTGAAATAGTTTACGGGCGTCCAAATAGAACCCCATGGGGCAGTGCCAGAAACCCCCCGGGGGCCAATACAAGTAGATCTACAAATGATGGGCGAGGAACTGCAGTGTTACCTCAAGCATTTAACTTTGTCTCTTAAGTCCCTACACACTCAGGTGAAGGAAGCCTCAAGACCTGTTCCTGACAGAGAAGGCGAGTGGCAGGGAGCAGAACCAGGAGATTGGGTGTTAATAAGGAACTGGGATCGACCCAAGCTGGGATCCCAGTGGAAAGGACCCTACCAGGTTCTCTTGCAGACCCCCCTGCTGTCAAGGTGAAGGGACAAGAACGTTGGATTCATCTGAGTGATTGCAAGCGCTGGACCTCGGACTCGCTAGAAACCACAGATAAATGAACGAACTGATAAACGGACTTGATTGAACTGTTGTGTGTTTAAATTCCTTTTTCCTTGTGGTGTCACATCATTGAAATTGTGCTCTGGCAATGGAAGGTAGGATGCTCTTGGTTATCTATATTCTTTTAGGGATAGTGGGGTATAGGACAGAGGTTGAGGGACAACTGGACGAGGAACCAAAACCCTTAAAAGGATTGAAGGGGGACATTTCAAGGCAGAAAAGGGATTGGGGCTTCCCCAAAGGCCCCACCCCTGAAAGACCCTCCTCGGAGTTTATAAGTGGCAACTATTTCCAAAACGTGCACAAACAACTGTATGGCACTACAACCATTGTTTGCTATCTCCACCCCACCAGTGTCTCCTCGCTCTTTACCATTTTCCTGCACTGGGACCATGTTGATCAGCCCTTCCAATGTGCCCCTGCCAGCAAAACATTGCCTGAGGAAAAGAGGGGGGAACTCACCTATGACTCTTCCACGGCCCTGGTCGTGGACTGTTTATTCCCCCCCCCCCCCCATCCAACAGGTGGATGAGAAAAGATCTCTAGTAGGAGGGGAATCCCAAGCCCCCTAAAGATGACCGAATATATGAGAACTGCTTCTTCGGAACAGGGTGGGGAATGTTCAGACGTCTATGTCTCGAATGACGTCACCTGCCTCTCCGAGCCCTGTAGGAAAAGGGAGTGTCAGCCCACCAACGACCCCTTAGGGATCTCTTGCTCTTACCATGAGACAAAGTGCCAGTCCCTGGCTAAGGGGGATGCAACTTCTTTGTGGGGAGGGGAACCGCACCCACCTCCGAGTCAACAATCAGGTACGTCCTAAGTATCACAGGGGCGCCAAATGAGTGTACACCCCTGCCGGTATAGCAAAATGGAGTGATACCATACACCTAAAGGGTGAGGGTTGCACTGAGACCATGTATACCCTCCCGGGGTATTTTTTCTTCTACAACAGCATTGCCACCAACTTCCTGAAGTACCCTTACCCTTCCTCGGTGGCCTATGGCACCCTCCTCCCTACAGCAGCCCCTTGCCCTGGAACTTGGGGTCCCTCATGCCACCCGCCTGGGAGGTACAAGAGAGAGGTCTCCCAGGAATTTTGTGCAGATTACCGAGTCCTGACCACCCTAACTGCAGGTCAGGTGGCCGGATACAGGGCAGCTGGCTTTTTCTCTTTGGGGGCATCAGGAGCCGCTACGGCGGCCCACAATCGGAATTATCTGGCCTGTGGTCTCATGAGCCTCAGGAACGCCACCAGGGGAGCATTAAGACTCATCACTGACAGCCTTAACCAACTGCGGCTCTTCTCCATGCAAAACCGCTATGCACTTGATTATCTTCTTCCCAGGGAGGGAGGGCTCTGTGCTATCGTAAAGGACAAATGCATAATGGGGCTAGACGATGCTACCGCCAACATAACACGGTACATGATCAAAATAGATGAACAGTTAGGATCCATCAAGGAAGGAACAGGTTGGGCAGGGTGGGGGGACTGGGGACTAAGTGCGTGGAAGGACTGGTTAATCAATGGGGCTATTTATGCGCTGATGGCTATTATTGGGATTTTTGTCTCTATTGCCATTGTCAAATGTGTCCTGAACCGCATGATGGCCTCACTAGGGGACCTGTTGCCAGCTAAGCCACTGATGATAATGCCGGCAACCGGCGAGGCCACCGAACTCCTCGAACCTGCACCAGAGGATATTCACGATATTGACAAGTGATCATTTCATGATCACAGGAGGGAATGAGAATGTGAAAAGGGTAAGGGGTACGTGTACAGGGGGTGGGCGAGGGTTAAGTGTAGCAAAATATGTAGACAGGACAAGAGAGAGGTATGTCATTGGGGAAGTAAGGAGAGGTAGTTAAAATAAAGTGCCAGGCCAGACGTGGAGACCACAAGGAAAAGGGAACCTGCGACCACAAGACAATGTGCTTGGCAAAGTATTTTGAGTCATACCTATTTCAAGTGTTTTGAAGTGCTTCCAAGTATTACGCTTTAACCTTTGCTAATTCTGAGTATTTTGCGTGCTTAGCTATGCAATAGCCAATCAATTGATGAATTCGAATCGGTAACCATATTTGCGAATGTAGTACCCTGCTTTAGGGTATAAGAATGACCTTTGTAAACCGACAAATTGGGAGTTGGCTACCTTACGCCCAAAGTGTGTGGGGCTGCGAACTCCTCTCTGAATAAAAACCGTTTCAGGGGTAATTGTGTGTCTCTGGCGTTTTTCCTCAACTGAACAGGTAACAGTTACAGGTCGACATAGTCAGTGTCTTGAAAAAGTTTTCAGCTCCCTCAACTATTTTCACATTTTACTGCCTCATTTTCTAAATTTAAAATATAATGAAGTAAGACTTTTGAGCTAATCTACAAAGTAGATTAAAGATTAAAGCCAAGAAAGTATTCATTCCTTTTGTAATTACTATGCTAACTTTCCTCAGGTACAATATACAGTATTACCTTACTGACTCACCCAATTTGTTGATGTACAGAATTGGAGGATCACCTGTGTAACCCCTCTCCAGGTTCATATGCAAACTTAGTTACCTCTGCCAACAGCCACATGACTCAGCAGTGAGAAGGCACCTTCATAAACAATATATGTCCAGGGTTGGTATGATTTGGGGTTCAACCAGACAGGAACATCATGGTAACAATACACACAAAATGCTGGTGGAACACAGTAGGCCACTGCTGTGAACATCATGATGTTTGAACTAAACATGATGTTTGAATTAAAGAAACCTCGACTTGAGCAAATGTTGCATAAATACAGCCCATACACAATTTATCAGTTGGCAAGAAATAACAGATTGTACACTGCATAAAATTAAAAAGAAAGCATACTTACTAATTTCAGTTTTAATCAAACAGTCATTAGGAAAAAGGAAAAAATAGAAGGGCCCATTATGGTTAAACCAGTCCAATGTGCACACAGACATTGGAGGTCATCTCTTCCAAAACTGGGTATTTGAGTTGTATCCCTTATTCATGCACTGGACCCATGACCTGCATGGAAGCACCTGCCACATTTTCGAACTCCCCTCGAAGACCACCTTGAGCAAACTGGCTCTGTCTATCAGGAGTATTGCCCTTCCTCCTTGCAGCTATTCATCTGCACAAAGTACTTCTTGCAACTTGGACTCTTCTTCCAATGGCATTGTGCCCCTTTTTTCCTTCTACCTTGTACCACAGCTCCCGCCAACAGACCCTAAAATCATTTTCCCAAGATTTCAAGTAATTAGGTGACATGACTAATAAGATTTCTGCCTTTCAGAACATCTCTATATCAACTGCTGATCCCTTTAAACTCGCTACCAGTCTCTGTTTTTCCATATTATTTGAGCACTGCCATTCATCCAGTACCTCAGCCCAAGCCTCATATACTTCTTCCCCATCGGGTGCGAATTTGACTCCACAGAACACTCTTGCCTTATCAAACTTTGGCACTCCACAGGTACACTTTGGCATTTATCAACCGGTGATATAATAGCCGAAACCAGCCCAGAATTTGAATCAACCGCTGAAGGATCCATTAGACCATTCACATCAGACAACTCTTTTCCCTCACTTCACAGAGATGAGAACAGCTCGTCTTTGAAGTCTTCATCCTCAGCTGCCTACCCCCTTTTCTAAAAATACGGACTGCCCATGGCCCCACCTCTCCACGGTCTCCTAACAAATCAGACAATGTGACTTCAGTCACATCACTGCTAATGTAGACTAACGTGACATCCTAACCAGCTGACTGGAAAAAACACCATTCAATCAGCGTAACTTTCTGCAACACTCTTATAGAAGACAGCACTTGAATTAGCCAATCATCAGGGCTTCGGATATCTACCCTGCTCAGAACACAATCATTTATTTGTGGATAATCTCTTTGAATTGCACCAAACGATAATCCCTGCAGTATTCATAATAATAAAAACCTAATCACTTCCCCCAACACTAATTTAAACACAGACTTCAATACACAAACCGTTTAATCAATCCTAAATCAGCATTCAAAAGTCATCTGAAATCTCCAGACAACACCCGCACAAAATGTAACCACCTCACCGGCTCATATGCACACTTGGTTTATTACCTACCTCTGCTAACAGCCACATGACTCAGCAGTGAGAAGGCCACCTTTCATACACAATATACTTCTAGGGCTGGTATGATTTGGGGTGCAACCAAATAGGAATGCCGTGATATTCAATTAAAGAAATGTTGATTTGATCGAATGCTGTGTAAATGCAACTGATTATTGGTTGGCAAGAGATAACAGGTCGTACACCGCATAAAATTATGAATAAGGTATATTTACTAATTTCAGCTTTATAAAGCAGTTACTAGGAAAAGAAAAGGGCCCATCACAGTTAAACCAGCACATTGTGCACATAACCATTAGAGCTTGCCTCTTCTAAAACTGCGTATTCAGAGGTGTATCTTTTACTCACGCACTGGACCCACAGGCTCTTAAAAGCACGCTCCACATTTTCGAAACTCCCCTTAAAGATGATTTCTTCTTCTACCTTTCCCTCCCCCTCTCTCTTCCTCCTTGCAGCCATTTATCTGCACAAAGCACTTCTTGCAAAGGGGGCTCTCCTCTCTTAAAATTAAATATCTACAGCATAGGAGTAGAAATCTTAACCAGTGCATTAAACCTGTTTTCAATGATTAAATAACAATAAATACTCCCTCTCCAAGGTTCAACAATATGGTAGATTTTCAACACACCAAACCAAAATGCGGACAAAAGAGCTTTCAGGACAAGTCAGGACAATGATAACAGAGAAGCACAAATCTGCAGAAGGGTACAAGTTATCTCAAAGGCACTGAACATATCTTGGAGTCCAATGTGAAAATGCAGGAAAATTATGAAACCACGGCCACACTGCCTAGGTCAGGCTTCCCCTTCTAAACTTGGTCCCCAGAGAGGAATGGCACCTGTAAGAGAGGCTATTGTGACACCAACAGTCACTCTAAGTGATCTGTAGAAGTCAGTGGCTGCAACTGGAAAAGTATTTCATGGCTCCACAATCTGTAAGGCCCGGGGAAGAGTAGCAAGGAAGAAGCCAGAGTTAAAATAAAAATCATACTTCCCCCATGAAGTCTAAGAAGATACTGTACATGTGTTTTATGGTTACAAGAATAATTCTAGGAATGAAAGGATTACTGTATGAGGAATGTTTGGCAGCTCTTGGGTTGTACTCCCTGGAGTTCAGGAAAATGAGGAGGGATCTCCTAGAAACATTCCGAATGTTAAAAGGCCTGAACAGATTAGATATGGCAAAGTTATTTCCCATGGTAGGGGAGTCTAGGACAAGAGGGCACGACTTCAGGGATGAAGGATGTCCATTTAGAACAGAAATGCAGAGAAATTACTTTAGTCAGAGGGTGGTAAATCTGTGGAATTTGTTGCCATGAGCGGCTGTGGAGGCCAAGTCATTGGGTGCATTTAAGGCAGAGATAGATAGGTTCTTGATTAGCCAGGGCATCAAAGGGTATGGGGAAAAGGCAGGGGAGTGGGGATGATGGGAAGAATTGGAGCAGCCCATGATTTAATGGCAGAGCAGACTTGATAGGCTGAACAGCCTACTTCTGCTCCTATATCTTATGGTTGGATGAGACTAAAGTGGAGATTTCTGGACACAACACTAAGCAATACATGTGGCGTAAATCTAATATTGGGCATCAAGCCAGGTAACAGCATACCTACTGTAAAGCAAAATGGAGTTAGCAGCATGCTACTGGGGATGCTTTTCAGCAGCAGGGATTGGAAATCTGGTCAAGATTGACAGGAAGATGAATGCTGCTGTATACAGCAAAATCATGCATTTAAAAACTTGCTAGCCTCTGCTTGGATGGTTAAATTGGGGAGGAATTTGGTCTTTCAGCAGGACAATGACCCAAAGCACACAGCCAGAGAAACTATGGAGTGGCCTAGTCAGTGTCCTGACCTTAACCTGATCAAACAGCTCTGACAAGACTTCAAAATTGTGTCTACCACCACTCTCCAACTAAGCTGGCACAGCTTGAGCAATTTTGCAAGGAAATGGCAAATCTTGCTCCATTACATTGTGCAAAGCTAATAGAGCCTTATCCAAAAAAGGCTTCTTGACAAAATAGCTGCAAAAGGTGGTTCAACAAACTACTGAACTGCTGCCATTTCAGTTTTTGAGATTTTAGCTTTTCATGCTTTACAATTTTCCGTTTTTTGGGGCTGTACTGTGAAAAAAAGCAGCATGTGATTCACACAAAAAAAATCCCAGTTAAATTGATCAAAATCCTTGGTTATAATACTCATTTATGCGAACAAAGGGTTGAGGCTGAATACTTCCACAAGTCATCAAAATTCAAAATGTATTTTGCATAAGGAGATCAAACTCCAGGTGCTGCTTCATCAAGGTCTTGTATAATTGCAATTATTTTTATTGTTCTGCTCAGATCCTCACATTACAAAGACAAATCTACTACGGGCTTGCTAATCTCTTGCTACATCTACATTTTGGATTTTAATAACATATAGAATTCTAAAGTCCATTTGAAATTCAACATAATTCAATAGCTCATCATTTAAAAAATGATTTGCTTTTATATTTTGTCAAGTGAATAGGTACCTTTACAATTTTCCACATTATATTTCATTTGCCATGTTCTTGACCATTAACTCAGCTTGGCGCCTCCTTTTTCAATTCTACTAGTCACATCCTTAAAGAACTCCCAAACAATAATGAAATGTGATTTTTGCTTCAGAAGTCCATACTGACCCTGCTAATTCCTTTCATTCTTTCCAATCTTTAATTATTACATCACCATAGATTCCAACATTCTAGTGAATAAGAAAGTAATTAGCATCACTAATTACTTTCATTATTCAGTGGAATGCTGAAATTGAGTGATTAAACAGATCAAAATATGTCCTGGACCTGACTGATGACTTGAATTCAAAAAAGATGACCAATACTGTATGCACAAGTGAGTCTCCTCAGATTCCTCATTAATCTCAACAATTTGAAAAGGCAACAAATATTCTAGAAAGGAACATAGGAAATTTATAACGTGGAAGGAGGACATTCAGTTAATTATAGATGTACTGGTCAGAAAAGATAACATAATCCTACTTGATCAATTTCACAAGTCATGGCTCCATGTACACTCCAAACACTTTTTGTAAACAAGTTGACAGCAAAAGTTCCAGACCTCTGACTGAAAACAAATCTTCATCTTTTTTTCCTATTCCTACTACCATTATTTTAAAATTAATAGCTCCTTAATTTTTTTATCTTAGCTTTGGAAAACAATTTCTTTTGGGAGCGAGAGAGAGAAAAATATTGAACCAAAAGACAAGATAACATGACAAAAGATGTCAAAATCTAGCAACCATCATAATGAATGTGTTGTAAGGTCATTAAGAGAATCACAATATGATTAGGCAGAGTCAACATAGTTGTATGAACTGAAATTGTGTTTCGGAATTTGAGGCTTTTTGAGGATAAAGTGGTAAGGTAAATAAGAGGAAACAAACTTAAGAGTGTATTCTGTCTGGCTGCATCATTGTGTGATAGGGAAGCTGCAAGGCATCATATCACGAGACCCTACAGAGGATAGTAAAAATTGCTGAGAAGATTTGTGCTATTTACCGAGAGCACTACAAATAGAGGGCCTGAAGCACTGTTGAGGATCCCTACCACCCATCCCACAATCTCTTTGATTCATAACCATCAGGATGGAGGTACAGAAGCATCAGGAAGGACTGCCAGACTGGTTAATAGCTTCTTCCCTCAGGCTGTGAGACAAATGAATCACAAACACAAGAAAATCTGCAGATGCTGGAAATTCAAGCAACACACACAAAATGCTAGAGGAACTCAGCAGCCAGGCAGCATCTATAGAAAAGCGTAAATAGTTGACGTTTTGGGCTAAGGCTCTTCATTGGGACTGGGAAAGAAGATGAGGCCAGAGTAAGAAGGTGGAGGGGGGAGGAGAGGAAGAAGTGGTAGGTGATAGGTGAAAGCAGGAGAGGGGAGAAGAATGAAGTAAAAAGCTGGGAAATTGGTGAAAGAAATAAGGGCTGGAGAAGGGGGAATCTGATGGGAGATGGTAGAAGACTATGGAAGAAAAGGAAGGGCAAGGAGCACAAGAGGAAGGTGAAGGGCAGGTAATGAGATAAGGTGAGAGGGAAAAAAACAGGAATGGGGTATGGTGCAGAGACTCGGGTAATTACTAGAAGTTCGAGTAATCAATGTTCATGCCATCAGGTTCGAGGCTACCCAGATGGAATACAAGGTGGTGCTCCTCCAACCTGAGTGTGACTTCCTTGCGAAAGTAGAGGCAGTAATGGACTGACATGTCAGAATAGGAAGTAGATTTGAAATAAGTGGCCACTGGGAGATCCTGCTTTTTCTGGCGGACAGAGAGTAGGTCATCAGCAAAGCGGTTTCCCAATTTACATCATGCCTTACTGATATGCAAGAGGCCACACGGGAGCATGGGATACAGCAGATGACCCCCAACAGACTCACAGGTGAAGCTTCACCTCAATTAGAAAGACTGTTTGGGACCCTGAATGTTAACAAGGAAGGAGAATACCCTGCCACCACTGAGGTCTCATCACTAGGACAGCAAGCTGTTTATTGTTCACTATATTGTTTACCTGTGCTGTGCACTATATGCATCTTTAATTATATTTTATTAACATTTATTGTATTCAGCTCTATTTCCATCTTTAGTACATCCATTTTTACCTTGCAGGATTCTTTGAAGACCCTGACCTGGAGTTAAACACTGACTACAGTTTTTTGCAGGAATGGGACCCACTCTCAAGGTTGTTCAGCATGCCAAGGGCTTGGCCTAAGAGTTCGGCTCGCCTTTGGAGGCCTAGGATCTCAGGGCTCTGGAGACGGGCCAATTGAAGGTTGGTGTCAATGAAGGAGACCCGTGTGTCGTCAGGGGAGTTGGAAGACCTACAGTTATGTGCCCAGAGACTCGAGATCTTTGGGCACAGAGCTCAAGAAAAAATGACGTAACAGACTTTTAAAATTGTGAACCAGCGAGTTGTATGTTATGTCTCGCCACTTGCTGTGAAAACGGAGACACCTCTTTCTCCCTTATTACAGAGAGAGAGAGAGCCTGTGAATGCCGGGTGAACAATGTAGTCTTTGAGGTACCTGCAAGTCTGTGTCTTTACTGTTGTTTTGCTCATGTTTGAGTGCTCAGTGGCAGGTGCCAATGCTTTTTTTGCTGGTGGGGGGAGAGGAGATTGTTGCTTGCTGCCGCTTATGCGCAGGAGAAAGGGGAGCTCAGGGGATTTTGGGGTTCTAACATTTGGGGTACTTCTCTGTCTTCGTGGATATTTGCAAAGAAAAAGGATTTCAGGATGTATATTGTATACATTTCTCTGACATTAAATGTACCTTTGAAACCTTTGAATATTGTGATGTATATGCTGTGTGTGTGATATATGTTTTCTGGGTGCACCATGATCCAGAGGAATGTTGTTTTGATTGGTTGCATAAATGTATAGTCAGATGACAAGCATCTTGAACTTTAAGTACTATTATCAGATTTTCAAAATACCTAAGAACGTAAGATACAAGTTAGAATGCCTTTGAAATTTAAGAGACTACCAGACAGGTATATGGAGGAATTTAAGGTGGGAGATTATATGGGAGGCAGGGTTTGAGGGTCAGCACAACATTATGTTCTATGTTCAAGTCAATGCAACCATTCAATAACGTGGCTGTTCCAGTACCTTGCCTAATTTCTGGCTAATTTTATATTCTTTTTAACATTCAAAAATCTACTACCTCAGCTTTCATTCTTACTAAATGTCTACTGTTTTCTGCAATAAAGACCTCTAGATTCATTATATTCATCAAATAAATACTCCTAGTCTCTAGCATGGTTGCTGACCCCTTTTCTTAAGGTTTATGTCTTCTGATTGTAGAGTCATGAACTAATATTTACTTTGTCAATCTTTCACAAAAACTGTCAATATCAACTCTCATTATTGTAAATGCCAAAAAGTATAAGCAACCTCTCTTCAGTCAAGAATCGAGCTCATGAATACCTGCTGCACTGAATCCAAGACAAACACTACCCTTGTGCATGGATACATAACAAAACAACTAGCACTCTAAATGAGGTTACACCAGAGAGCTGTCAAACTCAGTAAAGTTCTCTTAATTTGGCATCCCAATTTCCTTGCAATAAAAGCCTAAGCACAATTTTGGTCAGCGCCTTAGCGCTGCACATTTATTGTTGTGCCACAGCTTTAGTGACCAAGGTTTAGTTCTGACCTTCAGTACTGTGTTTGGAGTTGAGATACTGTCTCTATGCTCTTGTTACCTCCCAAATTCCGGACTGTAGGGTTAACTGACCATTGTAAACTATCTCCAGTGTGGATTATTGATGGAAGATTTGGAGGTATAGTGAGCATGTGTGAGAGAATATGATGGAATTGTTCTATGAGCTAGAAAAGTCTTGAGACTGAATGGTCTCTGCCTTTGTCATAAGAAATTGTGGAAAATATGAAATGAGGAAGTATAAATGAAAAACATGCCTAACTACATATTTATCTTATGCTATTCTTGAACCAGCTCACCAAGATCTCTTTACACAACAATATTCATTCATTTCTCAGTGTTAAGAACAAGTACTCTTTTTTTCTATTCTTGTGACCAAAGTGCACAAACTCACATTTTCCACAGCATTTTCAGCCTTCTACTTTTATGCTTACTCTCTATTGGGAACCCTGCTTTGGTAACATATTTACTTTAATTTGGATTTTAAGCATTGTTGGGCTTGTTAAAGTGGATGTAGGATGTAATGTTAATGTCAATCTAGAAATCATAAGAAAAGTCCTTGCTTTAAGATAGCAGTTTTGTACTTTTCTCCTCCTAAGACCAATTAAAATTTGATTTGATTTTGGCTGCACTGTTGCTTTTCAACCAGGCATTTACAATATGACCCACAGGTAGTCATATCCTCAGGTTTGCATGAGAAGGAAGTTAAAGGAGTGGGTGGGTCAGAGGGTGTGGTTAATAAATTGTAGGGTAGCACAAAAATAGGGGGAGGAGGAATTATTAGGGAAATCAGGGGAAAGAGAAAGGGTTAGTGGCCCCACCCCCTGAGGATATATTGGAATAGCTGAATAGCCAAAATGAATCAGGGAGGTGGTGAGTGCTGCCAAGAGGTCCCACAATTTCCCATAATTATGCCAGGAGCGGTACTAATATTCCATGCTGCATAAACTAATACTTATAGTGTAATAACATTCCCAGAGGATGATTTTAATATGAAACAACGCTATCAAAGTTGACAATGTTCTTAACATTTTGATCAAATCTTAGTAATTAAAACAAGATGCATACATTGATAATGTTATTGTGTATAGAGAAAAAACATAAGGTAAATGAGTTAGGGTGAAAGGCAGCAGGAATTGAATTGTCTAGCTTGCTAATCAACAAGCCTATGGACAGAGATCTGTGTAATCACTTAAAAATAAGGCATAAGTGGGACCAATTTCTTTGATAAAAGATCTATATTATTGCCACCATCTTGTTGTTATAGGTTTTAGTAAAAACAGATACACAAATTCCCCATCCTGATGATATTGCTTCCACCTTGGAGGTGGAAAGTGGTAAGGAAGAAAAGGGGAGGGAGAGAAAAAGATATGTAAAAAGGGAGTAAATGGATGAAAGTGTGAGGGAAGTGTACAGTAGTAGGCAGAGATGCTGAAAAGATGTGACCCCCTTCAATTCAATATCAAGTAAATTAACACACAAAAGCCAAGATTCATTATGGATGACAGTGGCAGGATATGTGTTCTGCATGTAACACACTGAGAAAGGTTTCACTACTAATGTAATGGTCTTTCTGTAGGAGCAGCATTTAGGTTATGTGGCTGGAGATAACGGGTGCTTTGAAATGTGAGCCGCACAATGAAGGGAGTGTGTTTTCGTGTTATGTGCCTGACACCAATGTGAGCTGTGTCTTTTGTTCGGCAGGAGATGAAGGGAGAAGACACCGGAGAGGAAAGGTCATAGTGGTCGACCCAGAGTGGGGCCATGATCCGAAGAAGCCCGACGAGATCGAAGGAGGATAGGTGAAGGGGATACCGTGAGCTTCAATTTGTGCCTATTAGACTGTTTCATTAAAATGGGACCTTTGCCTTTTTTTTTTGCTTTTTCTTTATTAACCCTTTAGTCAAATTAAGAATCATAAAGCTGAGAATTATAAAGTTAATTGTATGCAGGTGTACTGTTTGTTTTATCATGGTACTTATTTGTAACAGGGTAACGAATCACACAGCATCCACACAAACAAGGGGGTTTCGGGATTTTGCACCTCAATCTCACACAATTGACAGGGTTGGGGATTGCCTTCCCTAGACTGACGCAGTCAGTGGAACCAGAGTGTTTCAATTGTGGGGGTCTGTCCTGGATCGATTTTGTTGGATGCTGTGATCTTGCCCTGAGCACTGATCCAGCAGGCTGTGTTTAAGTCCAATAAAGTGATAACGATATGCAATTATGCATGCTGCCAGGGTTGATTGCTGGTGCAAATCCACAGAGTTACTGGTAACGAATGCGTGCATGTTGAATGGGGTAGACATTAACAATTCATCCAGGATACAAATATGAATTTTAAGTACTGTTAAATCTGTAGGAAAAGTTACAATTGTGGGGCGGAGGTAAAATGGCAGACACAGACTTTGCCAGCTGATGTAACGACAGTTGAACTGCCTGGTACTATTGGGGCCCCGGGTGATGGGGGGCCATGGGTTGTCCATACTTTGCAAGAGGAGGAGAGTGTAAGGGGAGCAGGCCAAATCGCAAGTCTAGTCTCCTGTATCTGGGGGCAGAGACTTTAAAGACAGGGTGCTCTCGTTTCTGCGGAGCGAGGGGAAAGAGTGATCTGATTTGGAATGTCTAATGAGTCCCCCAGCAAGGAATGAGAATTCTGAGTTGGTAGCAGCTCTTACCTCCCTGGCAAATAAATGGAAAAATGCCTAGGGTTAAAGTCCCAGCTATTGTAGGCTCTGCCTGTTCTCAGGAACAAAGCCTAAAGGAGGAGTATGAGACTCGGGCGGAGCAGACCTCTCAGTTGTTAGATGAGTGGCATTGCTCTGATAACATAAAATGACAGCGATTAGTTGAAAGTTAAAAAGATACTTAAAAGAGACCCAGTGATGGGACTGCATGGTGTGAGTCTGTAAGGAGAGAGGTGGAGAGCTTTCTGAAGACATTATCCTTTCGCCAGGTGTTTTGAGCTGCTTTAGAGGAAGTACGAGGCTGCACTGGGCCAGATAATGAGCTCAGTTGAGGGACTGTGTGGTTCACCCAGTCAAAGCAAATTGTGTTACGACCTGGGGAAATAGTGAGAGTGATGGGAAACCCCAAATTTCCCGGAATGCCTGAGGCCGAGGCCCTCTAGGTGGATGCTCCAGAAGACCACAAAGAGGAATTAGATGTGCCTGCTGGGGTACCGAGAGGCCCAAACTGCAGAAGCCCTCAATTGTACAAGTGAACAGGATGGCAGTGATTGTCAGTAACATTAAAAAGAGGGAAGTCACCTTCAAGTGAAGGATTTTCCTGGCACATTTCTTCCTGATGATGGTAATGTCTAGTGTCCCTGTGAGACAAGCCAGAAAAGGGGGAAAATTGACTGCTGAGTCATACAACTTTGGGGCCTCCCCGGTACCTACTGATTGGAAGAGGAGGTTGACAGAGAAGATGTTGAAACTGGAAGGTGTCTTCTTTACTGACCAGTTTGATGTGCATTGTTCCAAGAGCACTCGCCACTCTATTGGGGAGACCA
Organism: Hypanus sabinus; assembly: GCF_030144855.1. Classification (NCBI taxonomy): domain Eukaryota; kingdom Metazoa; phylum Chordata; class Chondrichthyes; order Myliobatiformes; family Dasyatidae; genus Hypanus; species Hypanus sabinus. Next base: position 63,668,210 of record NC_082724.1, on the reverse strand, counting down.
AGGACAAGAAGAAGAATGGGAAGTTATGGATGTGTGTGGACTATAGGTCTCTGAACAGGTGGATAATCCCCAACTAGCATACAGTCCCAAGGATCAATAACATGCTGGCCTGTCTGAGTGGTGCGAAGTGGTTCAGTGCGCTGGGTTTGAGGAGTGGATATTACCAGATCCCCATAAGTGAGGATGACAAACAGAAGATGACATTTATATGTCCACTGGGATACTTCCAGTACGAAAGGATGCCCCAGGGCATATCGGGAGCCCCTGTGACCTTCCAGCGTGTCATGGAAAAAACGGGGGAGGAAATGAACTTGTTTGAGGTATTGGTGTATCTGGATAACCTCAGTGTTTGGGTCCACCTTAGAGGAACATGAAGCGAGACTACCGAAGGTGCTCGGAAACAGCTCTATTTCCATCTTCAATATCTCTATTTTTCCCTTTCATGGTTCTTTTGAAGACCCTGACCTGAAGTTACACACTGACTTTGTGAGAATGGGAGCAGCTCTCGGGGTGTCACAACTGGCTGTTATCCGACATGCCAAGGGCACAGCCTACCAGTTCAGTTCACCTTTGGAGGCCTAGGATCTCAGGGCTTTGGATACGGGCAAATTGAAAGTCGGTGTTTCGGACCAATGTGTCGTGAGAGCTGGAAGATCTTTCACTGTGTGCCCAGAGACCTGAAATCTTCAGGCACAGAGCTCAGAAAAAATGCTGCAACAGACTTTTAAAACCATAAACCAGCAGTTGTTAATGTCTCCCCACTCACTCTGAAACTGAGACATGTCTTTCACCCTTATTAGAGAGGGAGAACAGTGGTACGTCAAACACCGGGTGAACGCTTAGCCTTTGGGGTGCTGCAAGTCTGTGTTTTTGCTGTAGCCTTGCTCACGCTTGAGTGCTGGGTGGCAGGTAACAATGTTTTTCTCCCCCAGTGCCTCTTATGCATGGGAGGGAGGGAAGCTTGGGTGGGGGGACTTTGGGGTTCAAACATTTAACTGTTGCTCATTCTTTGGGGCACACTTCTGTTTTCGTGGATGGTCGAGACAAAAAAGCATTTCAGGATGTACACTGTATACATTTCTCTGACATTAAATGTACCTTTGAAACCTGAAAGCTGAAGGGTTAAAACTTTCCCTGGACAAGTGCAGTTCTGAAAGAGATCTGTCAGTTACATTGGGCACATGGTTTCACATCATGGAGTAGCTACAAATCCACTGAAGATGGAGGTAGTGACCACATGGTCAAGGCCCCATATTGTGAGCATTTTGCACTTGTTCCTTAGATCCTGTGGGTATTACTGGAGGTTCGTGAAAGACTACAAGAAAGTGAGTCACCCTTTAAATCAGCTTCTGTGTGGTTACCCTCCCCTAGGGAGGAAAGGGAGGAGGACAAAGGGAGAGGAGAGTAAAATGTATCTTAGCCTTTCGGAGCCTTTTGGAGCCAGGTGGGACGCAAAATGTGAAGAGGCCTTTCAATCGCTGAAGGAGCTGCTGAGACAGGTGCCTGTGCTGGCTTTTACAGACCCCCGTACGTACTGCATACGAATGCCAACAAAGAGGGCTTACGGGGCGTCTTGTATCAGGATTAGGGCACTGGGTTGAGACCTGTTGCATTTGTCAGCTAGAGTCTGTTGCCCTTTGAGTAAAACCATCCCATACACAAATAGGAGTTCCTGGCATTGAAATCGGCTGTGGTGAATAAGCTGAGTGACAACCTCTATGGTGAGGTGAGGACGCACATCAATCCCCTAACTTATATCCTGATCTCACTGAAATTGGATGCCACAGGCATTGGTGGTGGGCAGCATTGCCTGCCTATGATTTCAGCCTGAAGTGCCGGCTGGGAAGTAGGAACACTGATGTTGATGCTTTGTCCCAACGTGCGCCTGAAGGGCTGGACAGGGACAAAGAATGGAAGAACATTCCTGCCCCAGGAGTGAAAGTCGTGTGCCAGTTTTCCATCACAATGAATGCAGAGGGAAGGCAAGGGCAGGATCAAGTGGTAGATCAATTGGGGGCTTCTGATAATGCCGTTCCACATGCTTACTGTAACCTGACTGCTCTGAAGACAAACCAGTTACCAAAATTGAGTCCTGTGGAAGTGGTAGCTGCTCAGCAAGATGACCTGGGCATTGGTACCATTTGGTCAGTGGTCGAAAAGGGAGACATGCCCAAGCAGAGAAGACAAAACACACTGCGCTGCCTCTATTACTGACAGAACTGCCTAGGGGCGATTCATGTAGAAGCAGAACTCTCAATGGATATGATTAAATATTCTTGATTTATCAAGAATATTTCAGCCTGATACAGCTGAAAAGCACAACTGCTTCCAAGGTCAGTTCAGTCAACAAAGACGTCTCAATGTATTTAAACAAACTATCGCTGCTTAAAACTGATGGAAACAATACGTCCTCATAGGATTCCACGCAGTAAGCATGGCTGCAGATCACGGATACATGTACGTGTAAGGAAATGGGGATTTAAACTTCCAATACCAACTATCTTGCTGGTAAACATTCAGTTTCTGGTAACAAAATCGATGCTCTCAGCTAAGGTGCTGAATCATAGGGACATTAGGGCAGTGTGTCCTATGTTTAACAGTATCCTGGTTGACCCCTTCTGTACCAGATGCAGTGATTCAGATAGACGGGCTTACTATATACACCATCAGGATAGATCTATAGAGTCTCTCAAAAGCAGGGGTGGAGGAGTATGCCTCATGATTAACTCTTCTTGGTGTACAAGTATATCAGCGCTGTCCCAATTCTGCTCACCAGACCGGGAATATCTAGCAGTTAAGTGCCGTCCTTTTTACCTACCGTGGGAGATCTCTGGGATCACTTTGGTAGCAATTAACATTCAACATCAGGCCAATGTCAATCAGGCTTTAGATGATCTGAGCAATGGGATCAAGATGCTTCCCATGAGGCGGCACGGCACGGCAGCAGCGGCCTTTCAGACCTGGTGTTACTTTAATTTAATTTTCTATTTTAAGTTTGATACACAATTTTCGATTAGGGCACATGGATAACAGAGCAGCTATCTACCATCATCAGATAATACTACCATACAGAGATCGCCCAAAAACAAACCTCCACAAAGATCTGCTGGCTGAATTACGCGACATTGGCTTGCTGAGGAGAACGGGCCTACAATCCTCAGACTTGCCTGATGCTGGGAGCCGGAGATGGAGACGTCGAAAGCAATGTGCGAGGAAGCAGAAGTAAGGCAAACGGGCAGGGGTCCATGCCAGGCGAAAAGCAAACCCTAGCTGCCGGCTCTCCCGTCCATTCTGCTCTCCAATGTCCGCTCCCCGGACAATAGAATGGACTACATCCGACTCCAACATAATACTTGGCGGGAGTACAGAGTTTGCTCCACGTATGTCTTCACAAAGACATGGCTCACTGATGGGATTTCGGACGCTGCCATCCAGCTAGACGGGCTAGCTTTGTTTCGCTCGGATAGAGATGCAGCTGTCTCCAGTAAGACCCGCGGTGGCGGTGTATGTGTTTACATCGACACAGAATGGTGTAAGAACTCTGTGCTGGTTTCTGGACACTGCTCATCGTTAGTGGAGTCTGTGGCAGTTTGATGCAGACCATTTTATTTGCCATGGGAATTCACCTCTGTCCTTGTATTTGGTGTCTACATTCCCCCCAGCGCTAATGCTAAGGAGGCGCAATGTGTACTGTACGGGGCTATTAGTGAACTGCAGAACGCACACCCTGATGGTCTGTTTATTGTCGCCGGTGATTTTAACCACGCAAACCTTAGGTCAGTGCTCCCCAAATTCCATCAGTATGTGGACTTTGCAACGAGGGGGGAGAACGCATTGGACGTGGTTTACACAAACATTCCCGACGCGTACCAGGCAGAGCCCTGCCCCCCACCTCGGATACTCAGACCACATCTCTGTTATGCTAATCCCAGCATACAGATCGCTCGTCAGGCGCTCCAGACCAGTTCAGAAGCAGGTGAAAACCTGGCCAGCAGGAGCCATCTCTGCTCTTCAAGACTGCTTTGAGCACACTGACTGGCACATGTTCAGGGAGGCTGCAACCGATGGCGACTCTACCAACTTAGAGGAGTACACAGCATCAGTGACCAGCTACATCAGCAAGATAACATTACTCTGTCCAAGACCATCACTATACGTGCGAACCAGAAGCCATGGATGACCGCAGAGGTGCATGCGCTGCTGAGGTTCCACGACTCCGCCTTCAGAGCAGGCGACAAGGCAGCTTTAACAACAGCGAGGGCCAAACTGTCCCGAGCCATCAGAGGGGCAAAGCGTGCACACGCCCAGCTAATCCACAGTTACTTTCAGGACAGGGGTGACACACGGTGCATGTGGAAGGGCATCCAGGACATCACCAATTACAAGACAACATCACCTGACTGTGCAGGTGATGCCTCCCTCCCAAATGTGCTGAGTAACTTCTACGCCCGGTTTGAGGCGGAAAATGATGTGGCGGCGAGGAAGTCCACCTCTCCTACGAATGACCAGGTGCTGTATCTCTCCATGGGTGACGTGAGAAGAACCCTGTGCAGGGTCAACCCACGGAAGGCTGCTGGACCAGACAACATCCCTGGTAGAGTGCTTAGAGGATGTGCAGACCAGCTAGCAGATGTTCTCACTGACATCTTCAACATCTCCCTGAGCAGCGCCACCATTCCAACATGCTTCAAGGCCACCACCATCATCTCCGTGCCGAAGAAGTCTTCAGTGTCCTGTCGAAATGACAACCGTCCCATTGCACTGACATCCATCATCATGAAGTGTTTCGAGAGGCTCGTCATGAGGCATATCAAGACCCTGCTGGCCCCCTCACTGGACCCCCTGCAGTTTGCGTACCGTCCCAACCGCTCAACAGACGATGCCATTGCCACCACCCTCCACCTGGCCCTAACCCACCTGGACAAAAAAAAGACACATACGTTCGGAAGCTGTTCATAGACTTTAGTTCAGCATTCAACACAATCATCCTTCAGAAACTGATTGGAAAGCTGAGCCTACTGGGCCTGAACACCTCCCTCTGCAACTGGATCCTAGACTTCCTGACTGGGAGATCTCAGTCAGTCCGGATCAGGAGCAGCATCTCCAACACCATCACACTGAGCACGGGGGCTCCCCAGGGCCGTGTGCTCAGTCCACTGCTGTTCACTCTGCTGACCCACGACTATGCTGCAACACACAGCTCGAACCATATCATCAAGTTCGCCGATGACATGACCGTGGTGGGTCTCATCAGCAAGAATGATGAGTCAGCTTACAGAGAAGAGGTGCAGTGGCTAACGGACTGGTGCAGAGCCAACAACATGTCTCTTAATGTGAACAAAACAAAAGAGATGATTGTTGACTTCAGGAGGACATGGAGTGACCACTCCCCGCTGAACATCGACGACTCCTCGGTAGAGATCGTAAAGAGCACCAAATTTCTTGGTGTTCACCTGATGGAGGATCTCACCTGGTTCCTCAACACCAGCTCCATAGCAAAGAAATCCCAGCAGCGTCTCTACTTTTTGTGAAGGCTGAGGAAAGTCCATCTCCCACACCCCATCCTCATCACATTCTACAGGGGTTGTATTGAGAGCATCCTGAGCAACTGCATCATTGCCTGGTTCGGAAATTGCACCATCTCGGATCGCAAGACCCTGCAGCAGATAGTGAGATCAGCTGAGAAGATCATCGGGGTCTCTCTTCCTGCCATCATGGACATTTACACTACACACTGCATCCGCAAGGTATTATGAAGTATTATGAACAGTATTATGAAGGACCACACGCACCCCTCATACAAACTCTTCTCCCTCCTGCCGTCTGGGAAAAGGCTCCAAAGCATCCCGGCTCTTACGACCAGACTATATAACAGTTTCTTCCTCCAAGCTGTCAGACTCCTCATTACCCGAAGCCTGGACTGACACCTTGCCCTACTGTCCTGTTTATTATTTATTGTAATGCCTGCACTGTTTTTGTGCACTTTATGCAGTCCAGTGTAGCTTCCTCTGTGGTTTTTTTTATTACGTAGTGTCATGTAAACCATGGTCCTGAAAAACGTTGTCTCATTTTTACTATGCACTGTACCAGCAGTTATGGTCGAAATGACAATAAAAGTTGACTTGACTTGACTTGAAAATGCATGAAACAGTGTACCCCAAAACCTTCACCATCATTCTGGGGGATTTTAACCAGGCCAGCCTGAAAAAAAATCACTAAGCAATTACCATCAGCAGATTATTTGCAATACTAGAGGAAACTCACACTGCACCATTGTTACACCACCGTGCTATTCCACACACGCATTTTGGGAAGTCTGATCACCTGGCTGTACTTTCACTCGCTGAGCATAGGCAGAGACTGAAGACCAAGAAGGTATGGACAAGGGAAGCACAGGAGCGCCTCCAGTACTGGACTGTATTCAGGGATTTATCTTCGAACCTGCATGAGTATGCTGCAGTTGTTAAAAGACTCCATTAAAACCTGTGTAGATGAGTGTGTGCCTACAAAGACTTGCTGTACATTCCCAAACAAATGCTGTGGATGAACCAGGAAGTACGTCGTCTGCTGAAGGCTAGATCAGTTGCATATATCAGAAAACCAGGTGTGATTTGCGGTGTGCTATTTCAAGGGTGAAGAGACAATTTCAAACAAAGTTGGAGGCGACATCGGATGTACGACAACTCTGGCAGGGTTTGCAAGACAAAGCGAAACCCAATAGTATGAATGGCAACAATGCTTCACTACCAGATGAACTAACACCTTCTATGCCTGCTTTGAAAGGGAGAATATAACTACAGCTATGAAGATCCCTGCTGCGCCATGATGACCCTGTCTCAGACTCTGATGTTAGACTGCCTTTAAAGAGAGTGACCCCTCGCACGGTGAAATGTCCCGACGGTGAAATGTCCTGATGGAGTATCTGGTAAGGCTCTGAAAACCTGTGCCAACCAACTGGCGGGAGTACTCAAGGACATTTTCAACCTCTCACTGCTGTGGGTGGAAGTTCCCACTTGCTTCAAAATGGCAACAAATACCACTACCTAAGAAGAATAATGTGAGCTGCCTTAATGAATATTGCCCGGTTGCACTCACATCTATAGTGATGAAATGTTCATCACCCAATGCAATTTTCCTAGTACTACAATAGGTCAACAGCAGATGAAATCTCAATGGCTCTTCAACATGGGTTTGGACAACCTGGACAACACAAACACCTATGTCAGGATGCTGTTCATCCACTATAGCTCAGCAATCAATACCATCATTCCCACAATCCTAATTGAGAAGCTGTAAAACCTGAGCCTCTGTACTTCCCTCAGCAATTGGATCCTTTACTTCCTAAATGAAAGACCACAATCTGTGCGAATTGGTCATAACATCTCCTCCTCGCTGACAATCAAAACTGGTGCACCTCAGGGGCGTGTGCATAGCCCACTGCTCTACTCTCTATATACCCATGACTGCATGACTAGGCATAGCTCAAATACCATCTATAAATTTGTTGATGATAGAACCATTGTTGGTAGAATCTCAGATGGTGATGAAAGGACATACAGGAGCACAATATGCTAACTGGTGGAATGGTGTTGTAGCAATAACTTTGCACTCAACGTCAGTGAGACGAAAGAGCTGATTGTAGACTTAAGGAAGAGTAAGATGAAGGAACACATTCCAATCCTCAGAGAGATCAGAGGTATTCAAGATAGAAAAGGATCATTGCTGCTTCAGTACTCACTACGGAAAAGGATCTTGGTGATTGTAGGGATGACTTAGAGTGGATTGAAAAACTTGAGCATATAGACATTAAGAAAGAGGAGTGGCTGGAGATTTGGAAAGCATCAAGTTGGATAAGTCTCCGGGACTGCATGAGATGCATCCAGGCTACTGTGGGAGGCGAGGGGGGAGATTACTGAAGCTCTGGAAATGATCTTTGCATCATTGATGAGGACGAAAGAGATTCTGGAGGATTGGTGGGCTGCAGAAGTTGTTCCCTTATTCAGGAAAGGGAGTAGAGATAGCCCAGGAAATTACAGGCCTGTGAGTCTTACTTCAGTGGTTGGTAAGCTGATGGAAAAGATCCTGAGGGGCAGGATTTATGAACATTTGGAGAGGCATAATATGAATAGGAATAGTCAGCTTGGCTTTGTCAAAGGTAGGTCACGCCTTACGAGGCTAATTGAATTTTTTGAAGGCTTATTGAGAAAGTAAGGAGGCATGTTATCCAAGAAGACCTTGCTTTGTGGATCCAGAATTGGCTTGCTCACAGAAGGCAAAGAGTGGTTGTAGATGGGTTATATTTTGCATGGAGATCGGTGACTAGTGGTGTGCCTCAGGGATCTGTTCTACGACTATTTCTCTTTGTGATTTTTATAAATGACATGGATGAGGAAGTGGAGGGATGGGTTAGTAAATTTGCTGAGAACATAAAGGCTGGGGGTGTTGTGGATAGTGTGGAAGGCTGTCATAGGTTACAGTGGGACATCGATAGGATGCAAAACTGGGCTGAGAAGTGGCAGAATGAGTTAAACCCAGATAAGTGTGAGGTGGTTCACTTTGGTAGATCAAATATGATGGTAAAATATAGTATTAATGGTAAGACTCTTGACAGTGTAGAGGATCAGAGGGATCTTGGAGTTCAAGTCCATAGCACATTCAAACCTGTTGTGCAGGTTGACTCTGTGGTTAAGAAAGCATACGATGTATGCTTCATCAACCATGGGATTGAGTTTAAGAACCGAGAGGTAATGTTGCAGCTACATAGGCCCCAGTCAGACCCCACTTTGAGTACTGTGCTCAGTTCTGGTCACCTCACTACAGGAAGGATGTAGAAACTATAGAAACGGTGCAGAGGAGATTTACAAGGATGTTGCTTGGATTGGGGAGCATGCCTTATGAGAATAGGTTGAGTGAACATGGCCTTTTCTCCTTGGAGCAATGGAGGATGAGAGGTGACCTGATAGAGGTGTACAAGACAATGAGAGGCATTGATCGTGTGGATAGTCAGAGGCTTTTACTCAGGCAGAAATGGCCAGCACGAGAGGGCACAGTTTTAAAGAGCTTGGACGTAGGTACAGAGGAGATGTCAGGGTTAAGTTTTTTTATGCAGCGAGTGCTGAGTGCTTGGAATGGGCTGCCAGCAATGGTAGTGGAGGCAGATACGATACAGTCTTTTAAGAGACTCCTCGATAGGTTCATAGAGCTTAGAAAAATAGAAGGCTATGGCTAACCCTAGGTAATTTCTAAACTAAGTACCTGTTTGGCACAACATTGTAGGCCGAAGGGCCTGTATTGTGCTGTAGGTTATTTATGTTCTTTGTTCTAAGTGGAGAGAGTGAGAAGTTTCAAGTTCCTGGGTGTCAAGATCTCTAAGGATCTAACCTGTCCCAACATATGGTTGCAGTTATAAAGAAGGCAAGACAGCAGCTATACTTCATAAGGAGCTTGAGGAGATTTGGTATGTCAACATATACACTCAAAAACTTCTATAGATGTATTGTGGAGAGCATTCTGATAGGCTGCATCACTGTCTGGTATGGGGGGGGGGGCGGGAGTTGCTGCTGCACAGGACCAAAAGAAGCTGCAGAAGGTCGTAAATTTAGTCAGCTCCATAGGCACTAGCCTATAAAATACCCACGACATCTTCAACGAGTGGTGTCTCAGAAAGGCAGAGCCCATTATTACGGACCTCCAGGGCATGCCCTTTTCTTACTATTACCATCAGGTAGGAGGTACAGAAGCCTGACTTAACGATTCAGAAACAGCTTCTTCCCCTCTGCCATCCAATTCCTAAGCGGTCATTGAACCTTTGAACACTACCTCACTTTTTTAATATATATTATTTCTGGTTTTTGCACTACTTTTAATCTATTCAATATACGTATATTGTAATTAATTAATTTACTTATTTATTGTTGTTACTAGTTTTTTTTTCCTTCTATATTATGTATGCAATGAACTGGTACTGCTAAGTTAACAAATTTCATGACACATGCCAGTGATAATAAACTGGATTTTGATTGGAATTTAGGAACCAAATGCTATACCGGGTCACGCCAGCCTCAGCATTCCCAGCTGGTTCTGCCTATGAAGTATCAGAGGATTGTGTTGAAGTCACTTCATGATGATTCTGGATATTTGGGGTTCAAAAAGACCTATGGATTGATCAGAGATAGGTTCTACTGGCCCCGAATGAAGTCAGAGGTCAAAGAGTACTTCAAGTCATGCATTTAATGCAGACAGAGGAAGACACTGCCTATGAGGGCAGCTCCATTGTCCCACTTGCTGACAGTGGAGCCCCTTGACCTGCTGTATATGGATTTCCTGTCAATAAAGCCAGATGCAAGCAATATGGCCAATGTCTTAGTCATCACATATCACTGCACCAGATATGCACCACCTTTCCCTACCAAGAATCAAAGAGAATACATGATGGCCAGTGTTATGGGAGAAGTATTTCATTTATTATGGCCTCCCCAGGTGGATACATAGTGATCAGGGTAGGGATTTCAAGAGTAGGTTCATACATGAGTTACTAAGCATGCTTAGAATTGAGAAGTTGAGGACTAGCCTTATCACCTGCAGGGTGATCCCCAGTCCGAGATGTTTTATTTGATCTTTCTAGACCAGCTTGGAGCTTTGGAAATCAGCAAGAACAAGCAGAGTCAACATATTGGACATCTGGTCCACTGCTACAACTGTAATGAAGCTACCAGGTACTTGCCATATTATCTGATGTTTGGTATGAGGTGAGGTTGCCCATCTGCCTTTGTTTTGGGACTTGCAAGGAAGCCCCATCATTGAAGATTTATCTGAAGTATGTGTCTGATATGAGATGAAAAAGGCTTATGAATTAGCCAAGGACACAGCTACCAAGCAGAATCAAGAAAATGAGAGGAGGTATGATCAAAAGGCTAGGTTCTCCCAACTCATGCCAGGAGACCCTCATAGGAATTTGGGGCTACCTGAGAAGCATAAGTTGGCTGACCACTGGGCAGCTACGCATCCTATTTAGTGGAGAATCAGATGCCAAATGGACCAGTTTTCCAGGTGAAACCAAAATATGGGAATGGGCCTGTCAAGATTCTCCATCAGAACCACCTTTTGCCTCTGGGCAAGAGGTGCGGGTTGACCCAAAGTTCAACCTGGAGCCTACACCTAATAAGAGGACTCTACAGTGACACGGAGCGACTGAAGGGCCAACAACAGGACAGATTAGACCAGTCCCCGCCCCTGAATGGGATACTGCCTCGGAGGATGAGGACATGAGGGTGTGGTATATGCTGCCTTTCGCAAATTCCCCACTGATTGAGGAAGAGATTCCCAACCCTTCTCATGCTGAGTCCGATGAAAATGGGGGAACTATCGGTGGACAGACTAGGTTTCAGTGGGACCATGAAAGGGATGAAGCAGGGCTCAGCCAAGTGGCAGAATGGTCCAAGTTGCAGCAGCGCATGAATGATAGAACCAGGAAGACCTCACCATGTAGACCAAAAGTATCCCAAGGAGTGTCTGAACCTTTAGTAGTAGATGACAGGGTAAGGAGGTCTCAAAGAAACAGGAGACCACCAGATAGGCTGGCCTTTGTAGCACCAGGGGAACAGAGTGTGGCACCTATCGCCTTGGTGAGTTACGTTACTGCCATATACACCTGGGTTGGACTTAGTGCTTTGTATGAAGGGGTGGCAAATTATCTCAATGTCATGAGGACATGACTAATTTTGGTTGGGGGAGAGTTTAACAACCTGGGAAAGGTTTCACTGCTAACGTAATAGTCTTTCTGTAGAAGCAGTGTTTGAATTACGGTTGGAGATTCAGGGTGCTTTGGAATGTGAGCCATCCAATGAAGGGAGTGTGTTTTCGTGTCGTGTGCCTGACACCAATGTGAGCTGTGTCTTTTGTTCAGCAGGAACGAAGGGAGAAGATGCTGGAGAAGAGGTCATAGGACTCAACCCAAAGCGGGGCCATGATTCAACGAAGCCTGGGGAGATCGAAGGAGGATCGTTGAATGGAAAACCATAAGCTCCAACTTATGCACATTAGACTGTTTCATTAAAATGTGCCCTTTTATTTTTGCTTTTTCTTTACTAACCCTTAGTCAATTAAGATTTATAAAGCCAAATCATTTAATTGTATGCAGTGTACTGTGTTATTTCGTGGTAGTTATTTGTAACAGGAAAATGAATCATGCAGGATCCACACAAACAGGGTTTTGAGTTTTTGCACCTCAATCTCATGTTTGCTGAGGCCAGAGATCGTCTTCCCTAAACTTGTGCAGCCGATGGAACCAGAGTGTTTCATGTAAGCTAAATTTGGAGTCCATAGATCCCCAGCAATGTGTGTGTATCTCAGTCTTTGATAATAGAGTTTGACCTGCTGACAACACAGTACCAGAGACCGAGTCTGATGTGAACTGGAAGTTAGTCAGGATGTAATGATGAAAGAAACCCAGATTTTGTTCAACAGGTTTGAGAAGTTTGCACCCTATAGGTACGTAAACAAAACTGGTAAATCAGAAAGTAAGAATAAAGGGCGTGATGAAAGACATAACATATTACTATTTCATGCATCAGAAAACAACATCATCAATTAAATGGTGAAAAGCAAAAATTAAAGGTAAGCAAATCCAGACTGAAAACAGTAATACAAGTAAAAACAAATGAGTTTGATCCAATAGCTGCACAGCAGAGATTTAGTTGCATTATGACAAAGGTGAGATATTAGATAGTTCAGGTTATTTGCTTTTTAGAAAGTACAAATAATATGGAAAAGGAGTGATGTATTTGGAAGAGAAAGGACAGCACTGTAAATAAAGATGATAAAAGGCAGTAATGAGGAATGATTTGGTTATTAATGGACAAAATAAAATCAAGATACATTTAGCTAACAAATAACTTTAAAAAAACAGTAAACCGAATTGTTCACAGTCCACTAACACTAGCAAAGCAACTGGAGAAAACGTTAAACTAGAAATTAATTGACTCAGTTTCTCAATTGCCTGATAATCTTCTTCTGTGCCATAGCTCAAAATAGAGCGTATAATTAGGAAATAGTTGAGAGCGGTGGCCTCCCCAATGTAGCTGACTGAATGTAACGACCACCTCTCCTCTAGGGACTTTGTATTTCTGAAGGCACCTCTTCTCAAAGGCAGTCATCAATGATCAGAAAGTGGTCCAGATTTTCACCACATCTTTCTTGTTAATGGTGTAGTGCAGTGAAGCAGAATGAGAGAAACACTCATCTTGCAGATAGTACATCAAAGAATAAGGCTTTCCTTCCCTTCACTAGACTGCAGGTCACCCTTAGGCAAGGAGTCACACCTCCTTAGCTTCCCGATCAGGATCCTGTGAAGCCACTGGAGCAAGTGCTGGATGATCATATGAGCAGCTGGTGCATATCACATGCGACCACTGACAACAGTCAGAAAACCTCTGAAGAATATTGATAATGGCTGAGGACACCCATCTAGTAACGGCAATGCCCAGAAGGAGGCAATAGCAAAACCACTTCTGCAGAAAAATAAGACCATAAGACCCATGTCATATGACATGGCACATAATGATGATGATCCTCATTAAAGCTTCCACATACTTCCTGTAGTGAGACAAGCAGACTGAACACCATACTCCAAATGTGATCTAACCAGAGCTGTATAGAGCTGCAACATTATCTCACAGCTCTTGAACTCAATCTCCTGACTAATAAAAGCCAACACACCATTCATCTTCTTAACCAGCCTATCAATATGCAGCAGCTTTGGGGGATCTATAGACATGAGCTCCAGCTCCCTTTATTTCTCCATGCTGCTAGGGATCCTGCCATTAATCCTGAAAAAAACAACAGAACATCTGCAGATGCTGGAAACCAAAGTAATACACACAAATGTTGTAATCTTTTTGCAACTTACTTCCCTACATATCTTTACATCAGGAGCAAACCTGGAAATATTACATGCTTTTTTGTTCCAAACTATTAATGAAGATTATAAATAGCCAATTTTACAAAGCACCCCACAAGTCCTAGCGTGACAACATGAAAAACAATTCATATTACTCCCTTGTTTTCTAACCTATTAAATACTGCTATCTGTAATAATATGTTCCCCAATGGGTTCCTAGCTTATGCAAAAACTTTTAAATAGAACCAAATACACCATTGCTTCCCTTTCATTTAGTCTGCTATTTCCATCCTCAAAGAACTCAATAAATTTTCTTACACACACTTTGCCTTTCATAAAGCTATAATGACTGACTAATCAACTAATGCTTTTCAAGGTACTCCTTTACCATTTCTTCAGCAGTATATCTGGATACATTTCTAATAATTGACTTTAAGCTTTTTTTAAAATATTTTCTCTCCTACTCCTTTCTTGAATAATATTTTTACATTCACTGTTTACAAATCTGGTGGAACCTTTCCAGAATCTATGACATTCTGGAAAATTAAATGAACGCAGTCAACTAACTGTGCAGCTACATCTTTTAGAATCCTCGGATCCAGACCATGTATTTCAAAAACCTGTCAGACTTAGGTCTCATTACTAAATTTGAACTGTTTTAATCACTTCATCCTCTTTTACCTCTTGATTACCTCCTGTTTTTGGTATATTCTGTGTTTAGTACCTCTTCCGTATCAATATTATGCATTATTACCTTGTTTCAACTTTTTAGAAACCAGATCTTATTTTTGCTGATCTCTTCCTCTTGACATATTTGAAGTAATTTCTTTAATCTGTTTAATTAACTGAAATTATTACTGTTACTAAATACTTGTGAGTATCTTGAAATTTACAAATATTCATAGTCACTCATTGTTGTGAAAAATAATATCTTTTTAAAAATTGTATACAGGTTTTTTTTAAATAAAGAAAAACAAATTTCAAACAAAAGCCTCATTCAATCAGACAGAAGTTCCAATGGAACATTTATTTCTTTTCCCTAAATATTTTCTTCCAATTCTGATAGTTCAGCCATTTTCCCTGTTTCTTTTAATCAATCTGTATACCAATACCATCTGTGAGACAGATGGAGCAGATGGAGATTGGGACTAATAGTTCAAGATCACTTGAAATTTACAAAAGGGCATAAATATTGATTTCAGCATCTTCAGCAATCTTGTAGCAGCTTTTCAAATTATCTTTCTACTTCAGTGTTATTCGGTTAAATGGCTCATGTTTGGTTAAATGATTGAGAAAAACAAAACCATGAATCAGAATACACCTTCAGAAAGGATACATTTCAAAACTATAAATATCTTTGCAATACAAGAAAATAGGAGCAGAAGTAGGTCACCTGAACCTTCAAGTCTGCCCCGCCAATCAATATGATCATGGCTGTTCCTAACCCAGGTCTCAACTCTTCCTTTCTGCAAGATCACTAGAACCAATCTTTCAAAAATTTCTGCATCTTCACTTTGTATTGTATCCAATGATCTAGCTTCCACAACTCTTCAGAGCTAACAATTCTAGAGACTCACTATTCTATGTGATATGAATTTTCCATACTTCTTAACTGACTGGTGGTGAATTTAGAAACTATATCCCCTTGTTCTAGACCAGGGGTGGGCAAACTTTTTGACTTGAGGGCCACAAAGGGTTCTAAAATTTGACAGGGGGGCCGGACTAGGAGCAGATGGACAGAGTGTTTTGGTAATACACCTCATAAGAGAAAATAAAATATCATGGGATATGTAGAAAGCATGTGCTTTAATTTCAATTGAAAATGAACAAATGCATTACAACAAAATATCTGTCTTTGAAGTCCCATGGTATTTAGCTATTTATTGAAATGACTTTTAAAACACTGAAAATTAAATGAATAAAATACAGCTTTTTTTAATAGTAACAGTTATTATTTTAAAGCACTGAAAATTCTGTTATCCTTCAAGATATTATCATCATCACTCTCCTCCTGACTGTCTTTATCTCAAAAACGGTAGGAGATGCAGGTCTACTTGTCCTGCTCCTTCTTATTCAATTGTCCCCTGTGCCAAAACTCAACAACGACCCGCACAATGACAGAACAGTGAGAGCGCGCTAGTATGCGGAGCTCTGTGCTCGCAAATCCCCGCAGGCTATCTCCCTTTGCCGGAACGCTGGTTAATTGTGAGCCGGTTCAGATGTGCCAGGAAATGGGTCGCCACAAGGTCACAAAGTAAAGCGCAAATGTGGAGTAATACGCTGCACCTCAACAAAGGTCAATGTATATAGAGTGCGTCATCTATTGGGAAAACGCCAGAATTGCGGGGGAAAAACGTTAACAAGGTTTATTAATATAATTTCATCAAGTTCTGCGGGCCGGATTAAAAAGCTTAACGGGCCGCATATGGCCCGCAGGCCGTAGTTTGCCCATGCCTGTTCTAGACTCTCCCACTAGCGAAAATGTCTCACACCTGCTCTGTTACACAGCCTTTTTATCTTATAGGTTTATACAAGAACTTCCCTTACTCTTCTGTCAAAAAGAAACACAAACCTACCTTGTTAAGCCTCTACCAATAGGATAATACTCTCATTTTAGGAACTAGCCTGATTAATATCTTTTAGACTATCTGTAATGCCACTACATCCTTCCTATGCAGTATCTCAGGTGTGGCAGTACCAATACCCTGTACAAATGTAACAATGTTTCTCTGTTTCTAAATTCCAACTTCATTTTAAGACCAATATATGCCCATTTGCCTTAGCTCCTTTCTGCACTTATCCAATGAGTCATACATAAAAATAATTTGGATTCCTTGATATTTTACTCATTTGCAGTCTCTTTCATTTAAATAATAATCTGCCTTTTGATTCCTCTTACCAAAGTGCATGCACATCTTCCCACACTAAACTTCAATTACCAAATTTTGTCTGCTCTTTCAATCTATTTAGAACTCATTACAAAGTCATAGTATCCTCATCATTACATGACCTTTCATTTATTTTTGAGTCCTCTACAAACTTGGATACATTACACTCTGCCCTCCGAGGTCATTAACATAAATTGTAAATAACTGATGATCAAGAACTGAGAAGAACTTGGAAACTGGCTTCCTCTCAATGGACTTTCTCACTGCTTCAGTGAAACAGCCAACATAATTAAAAAACTATCCACCTCAGAAATTCACTCTTCTCTCCAATCCTGTCAGGTAGAAGGTATAAAAACTTCTATATATAATAATTTTGTTCTAATTACAGTCTGCCCTCCTATCCACAGGTTCCACACATGCAGATTCAACCAACCATGGATCAGGAAAATCCAGAAATTCTCTCTCAAGCACTTGATGTTTGAGCATGTACAGTTGTTTTTTTCTTGTCATTATTCCCTAAACAATACAGTATAACAACTATTTACATTGTATTAGGTATTATGAGCAATCTAGAGAAGATTTAAAGTATATGGGAGGACATGCACAGGTTACCCTGGATTGGGATCGGAAAAACAAACGTAAGTTTTCTCTCCAGCACTCGTTTGAGCACGTACAGACTTTTTTTCTTGTCATTATTATCAAAACAATACAGTGTAACAACTATTTACATAGCATTTACTTTGTATTAGGTATTATAAGTAAGTTGGAACAGGTACATCCGGTATTATTTAGCGTCAGTTAGTCAAATGTTTGTCTTAGTACATAGTATATATTTTACCTTTCTATGCATATAAAACACTTAAGAAATGTATGTATTTCAATAACTAAACCACTTCATTGCTTAGTAATAATTGTAGCTTTCATCGGGGCAGGGCCTTTCACAAGCTCCATCATTCTCAATTTATCCTTTAAAATTGTTCCGATCGTTGACCAACTGTAGCCTAACGCTTTTCCAATAACCGATGGCATTTCACCTCTTTCCGATTGCTTTATTATTTCCACTTTATTTTCAATCGTGATTGTTTTCCGTCAATGGAACAGAAACACTGTGGGCGGCGGGTCCTGAGCTCCACTGGGTCCTAAAGTCCACCGCACTGAGATAGGTTAAATAAGGGACTTGAGCATCGACATTTTTCAGTATCTGCGGGGGGGGGGGGGGGTGTCCTGGAAACAACCCCTCGCGAATAAGGAGGGCTGACTGTATTTTCTTTCTTTTAAAGATGATGTATAATTTATGCATCTGCTTTTCTTGTGAATGCTACTTATATGATGCTATGTGCCTGTGATGCTGTAGCAAGTAAGTTTTACACGGCACCAGTACACACATTTAGTTGTTCATATACCAATAAAAATTTTGACATTGACTTTGAAAACTGAAAACATGTACCACCAGACTCAAGGACAGCTTCTATCCCACTACTATAAGATTACTGAACCTGGTCTGACCTCACAATCTACCTAGCTTGTACTAGATATTGGTAATTAACGCTCCCCAAGATGCAGATGGAAAAGGCCGGAAAGGGAAGGGAAGAGTTATAGATGGGCCATCTGTACAACAAAAGGAGACAACAAAAATACAATTGTCAGCATACCAGTAAAAGAGATGAGGAGGGAGTCTGATCAGGTTAGAAGCAAGGGCTGCTCCAGATAATATGCTCAAAACAATATAGCTCAGATCCACATGGATTCCAATAACCATGCTTTTGATTTCAGGGAAGTGAACAGAATTTCTTTAAAAAAGAGGTTGTTCAAAGAGGACAAGGAGAACTATGTTGTGCATGGTTGGAGGAATTTGTGCAGAGAATACATCTTTGTGAAATTGGTCTGTTTTGAAATTCCAAAACATTAAACTAATTAGAAGAAAGACATGAGAGCCAGAATGCAAATCTAACTCTGCTCTTTAAGCAGGGCACACACGTAGCATGTGGTAGCATCACGTCATATGCAATTTACGTATTTTTATATATAATCCATAATCAATTATATTAATAAACAAGAATGCTTAATCAAATATATTTATAAATTTACTCAAATATTAAATACACAACACTCCTCCCTGCTTAACTATTAACTAGTGTCACTAGTTAATCTGCCCCATACCTTATAATATTTAATATTAACACACTTCAGTTTGTTATTTATGTGCGATTCATCTATAGATTTTATCCTTACCTTCATGTTATGTGTACTACTCGTTCTGAGAAACATTGTCTCTTTCTATATACATTATATGGCATGTATATAGTTAAATGACAATAAATTTGACATGATAAACTCCAACTCTATACAGAATGCATCTCAACTATATACACTGTATACTTATATAACTACAATACAGACATCCACAGTATAGTAATTTTTTTTTAATTGTCCCATATAGGTTGAAAGACTTAATCACAGTGGAAGATTTCTTTCTCTTGTGGAATACATCTTTGCTGACAAGGGAGGTCACTCTGCTTGCCAGATGAGACTTGCGGCTGTGAAACAATCTCAGGTTCTGGGGCCTCCTCCATGGTGGCTGTAGGCAGCAGCTCAGAGACTGCAGAAAGTGGTTTTGACAGCTCTGAATACCTTTCATCCCTTTCCTTTTTCTTCTAAATGGCCTACTCCTGGCACCTATTTTCTATGTTTCTATGTTTCTAGTTTGTGCATCTTGATATTGGGAAGATCCATTTAGTTCACTGGAGTATTCTCTTATTAATCCTATTGCTCCCTTTACAATCTCATCTCTCCTCTTGATTTCCTCACCCACAACATCTGCTGATGAATCCTGTTTTTGTATCTCCATTGTCTCCTTTCTTTTTGGCCTTCTATTCATCTAGCTGGACTTTGGTCTTTGCCTCTACTTTTACAAGCAGCTTGTCATCTTCCACTTTAAGTTCTTGCAATAACCTTAATGCACACAGAGTAGATTCTGGTTCTTTATAGTCACAAAAGCCAAATGCTTGGAACTTTTCTGAAGCTCCTTGAACTTTCCTCCAGCTTAAAACCAAGCCACATGTCACAAGTAACTACCTAATTAACATATCAGAGGCTGTCACAGATGTAACCTACAGAAACCGTTTAGTCAGACCACTGTTTTCATCACATTCATGCTTCCTCTGAGCGGCATGGTCCTTCCTTGGTCCAACATGCTCGCCAACCAGAGGCACAGAAGTTGCCATCAACACCAGTTAGACAGCAGTTCATGTTGTACAGTATGGATGGGGGATGGGTCTCTAATCAAATTGTAGCTGTCTGAGCCAATCACTCCCCCACAATGCTGGTCCTGCTTTTACAACATACAAGCCCAATGTGGGTTGTTGGTTGTTTTATTTCACTGCCATGAATGTCATTCCCACAGGAGTTATCTTTTCTCCCATACAAGTTATTTGGATATCTGCAGGCTTCAATTTAATATCTTTGAAATGCTGTTCAAACTCATTGTGTGGAATTATTTTAACAGCTGAGTCAGAATCCAATTTCATTTTAATTAATTTGCCATTCACTTCTGGTGTAGGCCATAAGCTTGTCTGGCAGGTTACATCAGAAACATAGAAGTTTGTTTTTTTTTTAATTACACAACAGATAATGTAACTGACAACTGAGCTAACTGAGCAAAATAGTAATGGAATAGCCAATGAAAAATAAGCACCATTTCTTGCTGAGTGCATTGGATGGAAAAGCATATAGTTTGTTTATGAATTTGACTGCTCTAACCAAACCAGCCAAAATGAGCTTTGCCGATAATGTGAAAGTAATACAGGAACAGTTTGAACCAAAGCCATTGTTGACTGCAGAACACTTTAGGCTTCATAAGCAAGATCAAAAGCAAAGGGAGTTCATTTCAGTGTACATGCCGAATTGGTAGTTTTCAGATTGTAAATCTCAAGACCACTCAATCTTGTGCAATTCTCATCATCAGATTTTTCATCAACAGTATGCAGATTAGTGCTCTTTTTGAAATTGCAACTTACATTTTTAGCTTTTTCTGCTTCCTGTGTAGCCCATTTATTTTGCTCTGCCCGACATGTTCTTTGTATGTGACCGACTTTGTTGCATTTTCTGCAAGCTTTGCTTTTAAATCTTCATTTGTCTGTATGTGAGCCCCCTGCCACAATAGTAACACAATTTTTTCGGCCAGGCAGGCCTCCATCTGGATGTTCACTCTCACTTTTATTCCTGACTACAACTCAATTACATCTCTGTCTGCATTTTCCACTGATACAGCTATTTTATCTGCTCTTATAAATAAGTTATGCTTCAGTTAGGAGCTGTTTTTCCAATGCTTTCTTGAAGATCCCACAAAATAAATCATCGCTCAGTTCATCAATAAGCCATTCACTGAACAGACAATACCCAAACAATCTCTTTAATTTAGCCACATACACTGAAATAGACTTCTCTCCCCTTTTGATTCTACTTATGAAACCTAAAGCATCTGCAATCAACAATGGCTTTGGATCCAAATATTCCTGCATTACTTTCACACTATTAGCAAGGCTCATTATGGCCGGTTTGTTTGGAGCAGTCAAACTCCTAGGTAGGGAGACATCACAGGTTTGTTTTAAAAAAATACCCTGTCACCACTGTTAGGTTTTGTAATTCCAAAACATTAAACTAAATAGAAGAAAAATAGAGCCAGGGAATGAGAGTCTAATTCCATTCTTTACTTTAAGGGAGGCTCTCCTGAATCATACGATAGTATCACGACACATGCAATTCATGTATTTTTAGATATAGTCTATAAACACAACAGAAATTATCTATGACTGTTTAGGAATCAATAGCCCAATATTCTATGTTGCAGCCATGACTACAGGAAGGTCTGTGTGGTCGAGAGTTGGTGTTCAACCTCCATCATGTAGCAGTCAGTTGGCAGTTAATTGCAATGCCTTTCTTAACAGATCTGATAACAATGTTAGGGCTGATGCTCAGCAAATGGAATTTAGAGGGAATGTGGTTCAGTAAATATAGTGTAAAAATTAGAATGATAAATCAAGATCATGCTGGCACTTATTGATAATTAGATCCAAAAAGGGTGTCACAATTAGGGCTCTGGGTGGAATGGGAAGTTTGAAGATGGAAGATGGGATCCTCAGTCTGGGATGAAGAGCCCTAGTCAAACAAGCAACAATGGTGGTGAAGGAGGCAGAAGAACTCAACATCATGTCAGACTCAGAAGTTAGTTTGAAGATGTAGAGAACTATAACTGAGGTCTCTGCTGAGGATTGATGTTTTGGGATTAGAAAGAATTATTGAAAACAGCATGTGGGTAGGATAGTAGCAAAAATATGAAGAAATCTCAGAAGGCAAACCCATTTTAATTCAACAACTAGGTAAAACAGGTCTCATTTAATGTCCACCTCTCGAAGAATTATACCTTTCTGTATACTATCTGGCTCGGGAGAAAATGACAACAAAAGCTAGATCAGCAGCAACACAAATGGACTGTTGGACAGCAGATAGGTTAAAGTCTAAGATGGCAAGTTGATCAACAAAGTCAAGAAAGAGCACAAGGGATCCAAGGGAATGCAACAACTAAGTAGGTCAGACGCAGGAAACAAAGGTGATTGATGTTTTGTGGCTCTAAGACTAGTACAGGTACTGGCCTGCATGAAAAGTGGTTGATGCAAAATCTCTCATCTTATTTAAACAGCAATTGCATGTTATTAAACTATAAGTTCAGTTAAAATGGGCCGAATGGCCTTCACTAATCATTAACATTCCAAGGTTTAGCTTTTCCTCCCATTAATGGTTAGCAGTGGTGAAAAATGGTATCAGTAAAATCTGAAAAGTGACAATAACTATGTGAAACATACAAAAAATGTGAACTTCTTTTGATCCAAACTTTTCCTTCACAAAGATGAAAATGATGAATAGAAAATGAAGCAATTTAACTTAAAATATAACCTGATGAGATTTGACTGCATGGAAATATGCTGAAGAATTGAAGAAATGCACATTTAATTACAATTAATATCTTTGAAAGTAGCCAAAAACACTATCAAATTAGCTTGTTGTTTGAATATTATTACTCATCATGAGCCAGTTTTTTCAGCTGAAAGGTACAGTTTGTACTGAATGATCCTCCAGAATGGATTCACAGATTGGAGTTGGTGCAGTTCTGATGGAAATTAAACAATGCTCACTTTGGTTAGCACAGACTGTATCTCACATTTATTATGAAACACTGTACATCATGTTGAGAGAGGGAAGATACTTGTTTAGACTGTTAGTACAGGATAAGTCTATAACGCTGCAATGTATTTAGTCATAAGGTACAAAGCTCCACCCCAAACTTGCTTTGGGCTTCATTAGAACAGTGTAGAACACAAGACAATGTATGAGAAACAATCACGTTTATCACCATTGACATTTTTCATGAAATTAGTTGTTCTGCAGCAACTGTACAGAGCAATATTTTTTAAATTACATTGTTACCTATGAATATATAAAACAAATACGAAAAAAAGAGAATACAATAGTGAGATAATATTCACGGGTTAATGAACTGTTGAGAAATCTGATGGCAGAGGAAAAGAAGTTCTTCTTACAAAGTTGAGTGCGCATCTTCAGGCTCCTGTATCTCCCCTCAATCATATTAATAAGATGAGGACATGTTCTGGATGCTGAGAGCCATTCACAATGAATGCTACCTTTTTGAGACATCGCCTTTTGAAGATGTCCCCAATGGTGGGGAAGGCTAATGCCCATGATGGAACCAGGTGAGTCTACAAAACTCTGCAGCTTTCTCCAATCCTGTGCATTGGTGTTTCCACACCAGATGGTGATACAACCCATTAAAATGCTCTCCGTGGTACATCTGCAGAGATTTGCAAATACCTTTGATGACATACCAAATCTCCTAAAACTCTCAATGAAACAGAACTGTTTATGTGCCTTCTTAATTGCATCAATATGTTGTGACCAGAATAGATCTTTGTGATGTTGGCAGCTAGAAACTTGAACCTGCTCACCCTTTCCACTGCTGACCTCTCAATGATGACTGGTATGTGTTTTCCTGGCTTTCCCTTCCTGAAGTCCACATCAATTCCTTGGTCTTGCTGATGCTGAGTGCAAGGTTGTTGATGCAACACCTTCTTCCCTCGGGATCAATAAAGTATGCCTGTCTATGTCTGTTCTAACCAGCCAATCCCTCTCATACTTGTATGACCCCTTTTCATCATCTGTGATTCTGCCAACAACAATTATGTCATGGGCAAATTTGTAGATGCTATAGAGTCATGACAGAAAGAGTAGAGCACTGGGCTAAGCATGCATCTTTGAGATGTGCCTGTGTTAATAGTCAGTGAGGAAGTGATATTATTTGCTGTCCACACTTACAGTAGTCTCCCGATGACAAAGTCAAGGATCCACTTGCAGAAGTCCAGGTTCTGAAACTTGTTAAGTCACACTAAGGGGATGATGGCATTGAACACTAAGCTGTACTCAATCAATACCATCCTTGCATAGTAATAATAAAAGTGTGCTGGAGATTTAAGATGATAGGCAACTGGAAATTCAGCATCTAACCTGCAGACTAAGTATAGACTATAGTATAGACTAAGCAGTCAGCTAGGCAGCATTCAGCTTCCCTAATGTATAGAAATTCAGTTTACAGAACTACTATAATCCTCAAGTATATGTTGCTGCCTTAAATGGAATGAATACTTAGGTTCCTGGATGGTGGGGAGCAAAAAAAAAGGTAAAATTAGACATTGTCAGAACCTGAGAAACTAGGAAAATGAAACAGAGTCAGTCCTAAGAGGAACCTGGATGTTAGGAGGTAGTCAAGATTGATCTGGGAGCCTGTAGGCTTGTTATGGGCACTGTATATTAATCATGAACCAAAATTGTGATGAAGTAGTCAAGGAAGGACAAAGAAGAGTCAGAGATGGTACAATATATAAGAACAAATTCCAGCAAAGCCAATGGAATTTTCTAGTTTGCCGTGAGAGTAAGAAACAACTTCAGTACAGTCATCAATGTACCATGGCAGTGAAAGAGGGGACTATGTAGGTGTCCCTCCTGCTTTTTGAAATCTAACATTCTGTGTTGGGGTAAGAAAAATAAGTCTTCAAACCTACTTTTGCAAGGATGTAAAGTAGCTCTGTGACAAGTGGGGAAGTAACATGCTTTCCCACCCCACTTTGTTATACTTCCTGTACCAGGACTAATTGTTTTTCTAGAAATTCCAGTAGTTTTCTCTGTATTACAACTTGTAGCATTGCCCTGTGTTAAAGAGGGATTATTGCCCAGTCAAACAAGTTCATTAAGTTAGTATCAAATGCTGGGGTCTCAACAGTAATCTCAGAGAAAACTTGTCCATCATCAACTAGATCCTGAAGCTGCTGCAGAGATGGATGAATAACTTTTTAATGATACAATGTATTTTATTTAAAGTCTTATTACTTCCCTTCCACTTTACCAAGCTTGACCATCTTCTCTATTAATTAGCTTCCACACATACCAGATGCATGCCAAATGGAGGTGTCGTAATGTCATATTTAAATACAATTCAATCTAACACATCTAGGAAAATGTGCTAAATGATTAGCAACTACAGATTATTGTTACAATAGAATCCATTCGCCAGTGAAATTCTGCTTATTCTATACCATTAATTTTACAAGAGCATTACCACTAGCTCTGATATTCAAATTATGGCTTCTGGGACAGGAACAAACCAAGGTTGAAGAAGCTTATATAACATTACATTACCTTCATAAAGACAAGCAGTACCTCAAATAACTATGCTCTAAGCTTTCCTTCTATTGCATGAGTATATTTGCTTCAGCAAACAGAGGAAAACTTTGATTTTACAAGATTATACACTGTAAGATGAAGTGATTTCTGTTGTTGATACTCGAACACTTCAATTCAGTCCTCAAAGCAAACTGAACACAAATGCAATTATTTCAATTTCTCGGTGGTGAAGTGTCAGCTTATTTCACTGATATGTCTTGATCAGCACAGGTATCAAGGATTAAAGAGCCTATTCCTACACTGTACTTTTCCATCTTCTATGTTTTATGCATGCTTAGAGGCAGAAACCACAATGCCAGCCACAAAAGCTACCCTACTTTCAGGTGACCAGTCAGTGTCCGTAACAGCATCAGATAGGAGAACAACTGTGCAGAGAGACAACTCCCATGAGGCTGCCAAGCCAGACAACATGCCAGTGTCTGGGATGTTTGAAGGTGGCACCAGTGTACATCGGCGACTCTGCAGGCTGCAGGAATTTGTACCTTTTCCTCTTAAGTATATCCTTTTGAACTACTTTGCTGCAATCTACAGCATGTAAAAACAGATTACAAAATTATCTTGAAAAAATCAATGACCTTCAGATCTCACGTTTGACAGTTCAATGTGGAGCAGTTAAGACGGTTCAATAAGGATCAATGCCAAGGCCGAAAATGTGGCAGGAGAGATGGGATTCAAACCAAGCTGAAGCACAGAGAGATGAGGCCTCCTCTACCTACCATCTTGTTAGCGAATGTAGTCACTTGAAAATAAGATTGATGATCTCAGGGCAAGGCTGCTGAATCAGAAGTAGATGAGACAGATCTCAATTGTAGGTTGCATGGAGACTTGGTTAACAGTAAACACACCGGATGCAGCTATCTGACTAAAAGGTTTTTGAGATTTTCAGAATGGACTGAACCTTGAATGGTGGTAGGCAAGAAGTGGCATCATATGCTTTTTAGTCAATACTTATTGGTGCAAAGACACTGGGATTAAGTTGATTTCTTGTACCCATGACTTAGAAAAACTAACAATTAAATGTAGACCATTCTATTTGCCTCAGGAGTTCTCAGCTATGATCCTGACTGCACATTACATACCATCTCAGCCGGTTATAAGCAAGCACTCAAGAAACTGTACAATGCTGTCTATAAACAAAAACAGCCCAACATTTCAAATTTAAGTTGGCAACTTTAACTAGGCTTATTTGAAGAACGCCCAGCCCAGTTATCACCAGTACATAACCTGCTGCACCAGAGGTCCCAACACACTAGACCACTGCTACACTATGATAAGGAATGCCTATTGCTCCTTTCCAAGACCGTAATTCGGTAAGTCGCATCATTTGACTGTACCCCTGCTACCTGTATACAGACAGGGCCTAAAGAACAAAGCTCCAGAGATCAAGACAACCAAGAGATGGTCTTGGGAGGCTGAGGAACAGTTACAGGATTGCCTTAAGTCAGTGGACTGGGGGTGTTCAAGAATTCATCTGAGGACCTGAATGATTACACCTGAGTCATTACAGACTTTATTAAAACAGCTGTGGATGATTGTGTCCTAAAGAAATCATTCAGGTTTTTCCCCCCATTCAGAAGCCCTAGATCAGGGGTCAGCAACCTTTACCACTGAAAGAGCCACTTGGACCCGTTTCCCACAGAAAAGAAAACACTGGGAGCCGCAAAACCCGTTTGACATTTAAAATGAAATAACACTGCATACAATGTTTTTTTTGCCTTTATGCTATGTATAAACAAACTATAATGTGTTGCATTTATGAAATTGATGAACTCCTGCAGAGAAAACGAAATTACATTTCTGCATGCAACAAAAACATTTTGAACTCCGAAAAAAAGACGTTGGGTTGAAAGTTACTTTTAAGTAAAATACTCAATGTCTATTTGAGTCCTTCTTGTATTTATGAAAAACGCCGAACTTAAATTTTCCGCCAGCAGCAAACCAAAAATAACATCAGCCAGCTGTCAGCCTGAAAAATAAAAGGACTATTTCACTGAACAATGAAAAAATATGAATATACATAAAATAATAGGCAATTAAAATATTTATCATACTTGGTTAATGGGATTTCTGCTCCTGGACCTCAGCGCACAGCGTCTGCACATCAGGGCTGTATGACGTCACCTTCATCTTTACACAGGATCGCAAGCTGTCATCTGTGAGGCGTGCGCGATGTTTGTTTTTAATAAAGTTCATGTTGGAGAACACCTGCTCACTTACATATGTGGATCCAAAGATCGACAGGACTCAAAGCGCATACTTTTTAATGTTTACATAAATGTCGGGCATAGCATTCCATGTTTCGAACACAAGTTTGTCCGGTTTTGGAAGGTTTTCAATATCACTCCATTTGTGTTTCTGAGCAAGAACGGCCTTCTGACGGGCAACATCTTCAAGGTCTGCTGTCAAGCGTCTAAACTTGGACACCCATATGTCTTTGTCGGCTATGTCGGCCAGTTCCATCTCAAGATCAGGTTGACTCACACCTGCCAATGCAGTCGTATTCAGTAGGGAAGGATCGATGCTTAAGGGAGTGACCGGGAAGGATAATGTGTTTTTTTCCTCTCTGAACTCACAGAAGCGTTTCCCAAACGATGTTTGCATTGCGATGACTGCAGAATGTAAATACTCCGAAATTATCATGTCGTGACCTTGTTTGAACTCTCTCAAATTGGGGAAGTGAGACAAAGTGCCTTTCTGTAAATCTCTGGCAAGCACTGTCAACTTGCGCTCGAATGCCAAAACATCCTCCAACATGTGCAGGGCTGTACGTCCTTACCCCTGAAGAGCTGTGTTCAGCGTGTTCAGGTGCGCTGTCATGTCTACCATGAAGTGTAGCTTTTCCAGCCACTCTGGCTGTTCCAGCTCAGGAAAGGTGAGCCCTTTGCTGCCCAGGAAAGTTTTCACTTCTTCCAGACACGCGACAAAGCGTTTCAGCACCTTCCGTCTGGACAGCCAGCGATAAAAACACGTTGTAGCGGTGTCAGTAAACTGCAGTCAAAGATAGCTTTATTCGAACTAAACAGCCTTGCTTTTAAGCCTCCCTCAACCCAGCCCCCATGGACGCAGATGCTGCAAAAGACGCGTACTCACAAACCCCCGTAGGCTATCTCCCTTAGCCGGAATGCTGGCTAATTGTGAGCCATTTCGGATGTGCCAGGAAATGTGTCGCCACACTTAGATTGTACAAGATCACCATAATCTTCAAATTTAGAATTACATTTCAAAAGCTAACAAACTAACATAAAATACATTTTAATTAAATACTGACCAATTATTTCCCAAAGCCACAGGGAGCCGCAGCACAGAGGTGAAAGAGCCACAAATGGCTCGGGAGCCGCAGGTTGCCGACCCCCGCCCTAGATGAACAATGAAATCTGTAACCTCCTAAGAGCCAGTCAGAGGAATTCAAGTCTGGAGATCAAGAATGCTACAAGAGGTTCAAGTACGTTCTCCTGAAAATTATCTCATGAGCAAAGTGGAGATTCCGGACGAGTATTTAATGAACAAGGGATACTTGACAGCTGTGACTGGGTTTGAATGCTATAACCTTCTATAAAGCTAAATTTTGTGACATATAGGACAGCTTCACTTTCAGATGAGCTCAATGCCTTTTATGCTCATTTTGACCATCAGAACATGGAGGAACCATCGCTCATATCCCCATGTCCTCCAATAATTCTTTGGTCTCAGTATCTGAAGATGATGTGTGGGTTGCCTTCACGAGAGTAGATCCAAGGAAAGCATCCAATTTGAATGGAGTACTTGGCTGACCACTGAAGACCTGTGCCAACCAACTGGCTGGTGCATTCACGGATATCTTCAATCTGTTGCTCCGACAGTGTATGGTACCCACCTGCACCAACTGCATCAAGCAGGCTTCAATTGTACCAATGCCCAAGAAGAGCATGGTAACCTGTCTAAATGAACTTGAACCCACAGTGATGAAGTGTTTTGAGAGCCTAGTATTGAAGTATATCTGCTCCTGTCTGAATGGTGACTTGAGTTCACTCCGATTCACCTACAGAAGCAACAGGTCTACAAAAGATGTTATCTCGTTGGCTCTTCACAAAACCCTGGAACATCTGGACAACCAAGATGCATACATCAGGATGCTCTTTATCCATTACAGCTGAGCATTTAAGACCATCATCCCCTCAAAACTAATCAGTAAAACTCTAAGACCTGGGCCTCAACATTATGCAATTGTCTCCTGGATTTCCTCACTTGTAGACCCCCATCAGTTCAGATTGGCAAAAACATCTCCTCCACAATTTCCATTGGCAAAGGAGCACTGCAGGGATGTGTACTTACCCCCTGCCCTACTTGCTTTACACCAATGACTGTGTGGCTAAGTACAGCTCCAACACTATACACAAGTTTGCTGACAACACCACTGTTGTGGGCTGTATTAAAGGGGTTAACGAATCAGCATACAGGAGCGAAAACTTAACTGAGTGGTAAGATAACAACCACCTCTCAATGTCAATAAGACCAAGAAATTGATTGTAGACTTCAGGAGAGGGAAACTAGAGGTCCATAAGCCAGTAATCATCTGACAATCAGATTTAAATTTCTGGGTGTCACTATCTCAGTGTACCTGTCCTGGACTTATAAATGTAATTGCAAAGAAAGCAAGGCAGCGTCTCTACTTACTCAGGAGTCTGCAGAGGTTTGCCATGTCATTGAAAATCTTTGCAAACTTCTATAGATTTGCGGTGGAAAATGTGCTGGCTGGCTTCATTATAGCCTGGTATGGGAACACCAATGCCTTTAAGCAGAAAAACCTCCTAAAGCTAGTGGATTCAGCCCAGTGCATCATGGGTAAAGCTCTCCCAACCATTGAACTCATCTACCTGAAACACTGCCGTAGAAAAGCAGCATCCAAAAATCCTCACCACTTAGGCCATGCTCTTTTCTTGATGCTGCCATTAAGTTAAAGAATAGTTACTACCCATTAACCATCAGGCTCTTGAACAAAAGAGGATAGCTAAACTCATTTAAGAACTCTGTTATATTGTTATTTCAAGCTTGTTATTTACATTTGCATTTGCGCAGTTTGTTTACAGCTCCTGACGTTTACACTTTACAGTTACCATTCTATAGATTTGCTAAGTATGTCTGCAGAAAAGGAATCTCAGGGCTGTATGAGGTGATATGCATGTACTCTGGTAATATAATTTATTTTGAACTTTGAAGTATTCAGGGTATGTGCACACCAGCTCAATGATGTCTTCATGGACATCGTCAACAATTCACTCATCCAGGCTGCAGTCCCCACATTTTTCACATCTGCCACTATAATCCCTGTACTAAAGAACTTTACACCTTCAGAACTAAATGACTACCATCCGGTGGCAATGACACCAATTATCATGATGTGCTTTGAACAGCTGGTAATGGCACAAATATAAAACTCCTTTCCTGCCATATTGCCACCAATATGCTTACCAACAGAATGGCTCTACAACAGATGCTACAGCATCTGGCAAGCACCTGGTCCTGATATACCTCGAAAACAAGGATATTTATGTCTGAAGTTGTTACTGTATTTTAGATCATCATTTAACACGATTGTCCCACAGACCTGGTGAATAAACCCCTACTCCTCAGTTAAATACATCACTGTGCTCTGCAATTGGGTGTTGGACTTCCTGCCCAACAGACCTCAAATAGTCAGGATGCACAACCACTCCTCCCTCCCATCATCCTCAACACTGGTGCCCCACAGGGCTGTGTGCTGAGCCCACTGCTGTACAGTCTGCTTACACTTAACTCTACAACTAAACACCCAAATAATTACATTGTCTAGTTCGTTGATCACACAGTAATAGAGGGGCTCATCAAGAACAATAGCCACTTCTTAGAGCCATCCTTCAATATAATTCTGAGCATGCGGGATAACGATGAGAAGGCTTGAAGCCTTTGTTAAAAAGTTCTGACATAACTTTTTTTAAACTTAGCACACTCATTCATGATCTCAGGTGAAAAATTCTCAACGATTCTAATTTTTAGGCCTTTATAATCAATCATTCCTCTTCGACAGGATTCACAAATTAAAAGCTCCTTAGTTTGAAATTCATGACTGATCTGGGTCTTTCTCCTGGAGTGGACTTAGGAACCAACAATCTATGCGCTTGATCAACTCATAGGCAAAGATGATAATATTTCAGAAAATAATTGTGCCAAAAAACTTGCAAAGAATTTCGTAGGCTGATCACCTTCAGTTAACTCTTCAAGGTCCAGAATTCATAGATTGTTTCTTCTGCTTCTGTTTTCTAAGTCGATATTCTTCTGCATTAACTTTTCATTAGCCTTGGATTGCGTTTTACAAAGCTTTTGTAAGTCATCAATTTTCACATCCAAAATCGTCAGAGTTGCTTCATTATCTTCAATTCGTTTATCATGTTCAACTAAGGTTTTTCGAAGAGAATCCAATTTTGCATCCACCTGTTTAATTTCAGATCTGAGCTCCTGAAATTGTTGCTGGAACTCCTCAGCAGATTCTTTTCTACGTCTTTGAAGCAAATCCATAATGGATTCCAAAGATGAGGGAGGATCCTCTCTTTTCTAGTACATTGGCACTCCTTGTAGTCATAGTGAAGCAATATCAAGTTTAAGAATAAGGTTTCAAAAACAGGTTGGAAACAGTAAAGTAAAATAGGAGCAACTTCAGAAAGCTGCTACATCAGCGACCAGCAGGAAGTCCCTGCTCTTGCCTCTCTTGATAACCTGAGGTGTATCTCATCAGGCCCTGGGAATTATCCACCTTAGTGGGCTTTGAGAGACCAAATCTTACTTCCTCATTTACCTCAAAATGCTCGAGCAAATCAAAATGCCTGAAACTGATCATCCTATCATCCATGACCTTCTCCTTGCTAAATACTGATGTAAAAAACTCATTTAGGACCTCACCCACAATTCTGCATCCAAGCAAATGTTCACTCTATCCTCAAGTGATCCTACACTCCCCTAGTTATACTCTTGCTCTTGATGCAAGTATAAATACTGTGGGATTCCTCTTAATCCTACTTGGTAAAGACTCTTCATGGACCTTCATAGCTTTTCTAATTCCCTTCTTTACTTATTTTCTGGCTTCTTTACAAACCTGAAGGGCTCTGTATGATTCTAACTTCCTGAGCTTTACATACTTTTTCTTCTTGACTAAATTAATCAAGTCTCTCGATATCCAAGGTTCTCTAACCCTGCCATGCTTGTCCTTCCTTTTTACTGGAACATACCTGTCCTGTATTCTATGCAATTGGTTTTTAAACATCCTCCACATGTCAGATGTGGACTTAGCCAAAAACAGCTGTTCCCAATTAACTCTCCCCATTTCCTGCCTCATGCTCTTGAAATTTGCCCTGCTCCAATTTAATACTCTCCCAAAATGTCCACACTTATCCTTATCTATAACTACCTTAAAATGTAAGGATTTGGGGTCACTGTTCCCTAACAGTTTAACCCGTGAAAGGTTGATCACTTGGCCAGGCTCACTAACCAACATCAGGTCCACCCCTCCTCTTCTACACAGTCAACATATTGATTTAAGAAACCTTTCTGAATGCACCTAACAAATTCTGTCCCATCTAAATCTTTTGCACTCAAAGTTCCAGTTTATATTAAAGAAGTTGAAATCCCTCATGACAATAACCCTATTGTTTTACACCTTTCCACAACAGCTTATCACATGAAGAGCATTTGGTCGCTCTGGGCTTGTATACGCTGGAATTCAGAAGAATAGGCAGGAGGCAAAGAGTGGGAATAAACGGGGCCTATTCTGGTTTGCTGCTGGTGTTCCACAGGGGCTGGTATTGGAACCAGCTATTTAACATTATATATCAATGATTTGGATGATGGATGTGATGGTTTTGTGGCCACATGTTTGTGGACAATACAGAGACAGGTGGAGCAGATGTTGTTTTGGAAGCAGGGAGTCTTTAGAAGGACTTGGACAGGACAGAACTATGAGCAAAGAAGCGGCAGATGGAACAAACTGTAAGGAAGTGTATGGTCATGCACTTTGGTAGAAGGATTAAAGGTATGGACTATTTTCTAAATAGGAGAAAATTCAAAAATCAGAGGTGCAAAGGGACTTGGGAATCTTTGGGCATGAGAGGGGAACTGGCCAAAGTGGATTGGAAAGGGATACTACCAGGGATAACAGAAAAAAATTAATGGCTGGAATTTCTGGAGGTAATTCAGAAAGTGCAGGAAATATACACCCAAAAAAATATTCTAAAAGGAAGATGACACAACAGTGGCCAATGAGGAAAGTTAAAGACAGTATAAAACTATAAGAGAGGGCAAATAATATCACAGAAGTTAGAGGATTGGGGAGCTTTGAAAAACCAACAGAAGACAACTAAAAAGCTACAAGAAGAGAAAAGGTTAACCTTAGCCAATAATATAAAAGAGGATATCAACAGTTCTCTTTCAGATCTTGAGGAAAAAAAAGAGAAGTGGACATCGGACAACTGGAAAATGGCACTAGAGACTTAGTAATGGGGAACAAAGAAATGGCAGGTGGAATTACTAAGAATTTTGTGTCAGTCTTCACTGTCGAAGACTAGCAGTATGCCAGAACATATTTGGAAGCTGAAAACTTTACTTTATTACTTTATTGTCACCAAACAATTGATACTAGAGCGTACAATCATCACAGCAATATTTGATTCTGCACTTCGCGCTCCCTGGAGTGCAAATCAATAGTAAATATAATAAAAATTTAAATTATAAATCATAAATAGAAAATGGAAAAGGGAAAGTGAGGCAGTGCAAAAAAACCAAGAGACAGGTCTGGATATTTGGAAAGTACGGCCCAGATCCAGGTCAAGATCCATTCAGCAGTCTTTATCACAGTTGGAAAGAAGCTGTTCCCAAATCTAGCCATACGAGTCTTCAAGTTCCCGAACTTTCTCCCAGAGGGAAGAGGGGCAAAAAGTGTGCTGGCTGGGTGGGTCGTGTCCTTGATTTATGCCTGCAGCACTGCTCCCACAGTGTGCGGTGTAAGGTGAGTCCAAGGATGGAGGATTGATTTGTGTGATGTGCTGGGCTATGTTCACGATCTTCTGCAGCTTCTTCCGGTCTTGGACAGGACAACTTCCATACCAGGTTGTGATGCACCCTAGAAGAATGCTTTCTACAGTTCATCTATAAAAATTAGTGAGGGTTTTAGGGGGCAGGCCAAATTTCTACTCTGAAGGCATTGTAAATAAATAATCTAAACCAGATGAATTAAACTTAAGGGTTGGAAAGAGGTAGCTGAAGACATTGTGGAGGCATTAGTAATGATCCTTCAATAATCACTGGATTC
Source organism: Hypanus sabinus (assembly GCF_030144855.1). NCBI lineage: Eukaryota > Metazoa > Chordata > Chondrichthyes > Myliobatiformes > Dasyatidae > Hypanus > Hypanus sabinus. Next base: position 63,633,304 of record NC_082724.1, on the reverse strand, counting down.
TGGAATGTTCTGGAGGACTGGAAAATGCAAATATCACTCCACTGTTTAAGAAGGGAGGAAGGCAGAAGAAAGGAAATTATAGACCAGTTAGCCTGACTTCAGTGGTTGGGAAGATGTTGGAGTCCATTATTAAGGACAAGGTTTTGGGGTACTTGGAAACACATGATCAAGTAGGCCAAAGTTATCATGGTTTCTTTAAGAGGAAATCTTACCCAAACATTCTGTTGGAATTCTGTGAGGAAATAACATGCAGGCAAAACAAAAGAGTTAATGGATATTGGATTTTCAGAAGGCCATTGACCTTCTGCACATGACCTTCTTAACAAGATAAGTGTCCATGCTATTACGTAAAAGATACTAGCATGGATTGAAGACCAGCTGGGGGCCTATACTGGTTTGACGCTGGTGTTCCACAGGGTTTGGTATTGGGACTGGTTATTTTCACATTATAGATCAGTGATTTGGATGATGGATGTGTTGGCTTTGTGGCCACATATTTGCAGATAATACAGAGATACGTGGAGCAGATGCTGTTTTGGAAGCAGGGAGTCTGTGGAAGGACTTGGACAGGACAGAACTGTGAGCAAATAAGTGGTAGATGGAATAAAGTGTAAGGAAGTGTATGGTCATGCACTTCGGTAGAAGGATTAAAGGTGTGGACTATTTTCTGAATGGGAGAAAAATTCAAAAATCAGAGGTGCAGAGCGACTTGGGAATCCTTGGGAAAGCATCCAGAGGAGGCTCACAAGAATGATTCCAGGAATAAAAGGGTTAACACCAGAGGAGCAGTTGATGGCTCTGGGTGTTTACTCACAGTGTTTAGAAGAATGAAGGGGAATTATATTGAAACCTATCAAATGTTGAAAGACCTAGATAGAGAGGACGTGGAGAGGATGTTTCCTATAGTGGGCAAGTCTAGGGCCAGAGGGCACAGCTTCAGATTAGAGGAACACCCCTTTAGAACACAGATGAGGAGAGATTTCTTTAGCCAGGGTGTGGTGGATCTGTGGAATTCATTGCCATAGATGACTGTGGAAGCCAAGTCATTGAGTATATTTAAAGAAAAGGTTGATATGTTCTTGATTAGTCAGTGCATCAGTGGTTATGGGAGAAGGCAAGAGAATGGAGTTGAGAGGGATAATAAATCAGCCATGATAGACTAGTGAAACATACTCAATGGGCCAAGTAGGCTAATTCTGCTCTTATGTCTTGTAGTCTTTATGGTCACTTGTTTATCTGTACTCTCGTGCAATTCCTGCCCTGATTAGCACATGGCACTGGGAGTAATCCAGAGATCACTGCTACTCTGGAGGTACTGCTCTTCAGCCCATTTCCTAACTCCCTAAACTCTATGTGCAAGCTCTCTTACCCCTTTCTAGATATATCATTGGTGCCAAAGTGTACCACAACCTCTGGCTGCTCACCCTCCCCCTTGAGAATCTCCCGCAGCTGCTCTGAGACATTGTGGAGCCTAGCACCTGGGAGGCAACACACCATCCTGGTGTTTCTTTCATGATCACAGAATCTCCTGTCCGTCCCTTTAACTATAGAGTTTCTTATTACCCATCACTCAGGATCAAACAGGATCTTGAGCGATGGAGCACTCTTCCCATTTCTTGGCTTGGCCGAATATCTTTGCTCAAAATAAACATTCTTCTTCGACTGCTCTACCCAATACGAATGATTCCAGTCATTTTTACCCAACAAATACTTAAAAAAAATAAATGGCTGGTTTGTTTCTTTCATCTGGAATAAAAAAAAGACCCTGTATTAAAATGTCTAAGTTACAGTTTCCCAGTAGTCTAGGGGGTCTGGATTTTCCAGACATCAAAAAATATCAATTAGGTTCCTTTTTATCTTATGTGGTTGACTGGGTTTGCAGGGGCTCCTCCTCAATTTGGCTAGACACTGAAGCTTCACAAGCAAAATGCCCTCTTATTAATTTGCTTTTCCTCAATAAGATGAAACTAGTTAAGGAATATTGTCACAATCCAATAACAATTAATACAGTCAGGGCTTGGAGGGTGGTGCAACAAATTGAGGATAAAGCAGAGAAAATATCACCCTTTCACTCCAATAACCGGCAGTCCAGATTTTCAGCCTGGCATAATGGATTCTGGATTTAAACTTTACATTAAGGGTATTTTCCACCTAGGAGATTTGCTTGATGAAGGAACGATAATGTCTTTTAGTCAAATAGTACAGAAATTTAACATACCCAACAAAGATCTTTTTCAATTCTTTCAGATAAGAGATTATATACAGAAACAAGCATCATTCTTAACTGATTTCTATAGTTCTGACATAGAAAAGAATGTGTTTCATCTAAGGGTGAAGTCCCCATTAGTACTTTTTACAGCATCCTGAAGGAATGTTCTTGTGGAGAGGCTGAACAGCTGGGAAGGATCTGGGAGGAAGAGCTGGGAGTAGAAATTACAGCTGAAACATGGGAAGACATCTGTGATAATGCAAAGAAGATTTCAGTTTGTAATAGAACTCAAAATTCTGCATAGAGCCCATCTGACTCCAGAACGTCTCTTGAAATTTAAGACAAGGGTTTCTCCAATGTATTTTAAATGTAAAGTAAGTAGTGGAACTTTCACCCACTGTTTTGAACTTGTCCCAAACTTCAGGCATACTGAAGTGATATTTTGGGTGAAATAGGAAAGATTCTGAAGATGGAGCTTGAACTGGACCTTTTCTCTTAGGCTTACCCAGCAGTCATATTATTAGCGCACATAAGGAAAAACATTTTTTAAATCCTGACCTTTTGTGCGAGGAAGAACATTTTACTTTGTTGGATATCCGATAAGGCCCCTGGACTTTTTGGTTGGCGTAAATTAATCATGAAATACATTCCTTTGGACTTCTTGACATGTATAGTACACAAAAAAAAAATAGCTTTCATAAAACAGGGCAACCTTTTCTGCAGTATATAGATGTAAACCTGTCTGCTATACTAATAAGGGCTTTTGTTTAGGATGTTGTGGTGATGTCTATATTTTGATGGAAGTGTTCTGATACCTGATATCTGTGAGGGGAAGAAATGTAAATGTAAGTGTACAGGTGTTTCCTCCCCACTTTTACAAAGGTAGAGAGTTCCTATGAAACCTTTCTTAAGATGAAATAGCGTAAAGCGAAGCACCATTAATTTATATGGGAAAAATTTTCATAAAAGCAAAAATCCTCTTTGTAATGTGAAAACAGGTTACTTATGTAGGTCTTTTGTAAAAGCAAAGTGGCGTAAAACAAACATTTGTAAAGAGAGGGACACCTGTATTTGGAAATTGAAAGTTTTGTTATACTGGAAAAAAATTTTTTTAAAAACTCCATCTGTCATTTTTTCAACCATATTGTCAACCAGTCTACATCCTGTTATATCTTTACACATCTTCCTAACTGTCAAGAGTTTTGATAAATTCTCTTCCCACAGATGCAGCCTAATCTATTTACAGCATTTTCATTTTCTTTTAAGAGATTACTTCTTTTATTTACAAGTGCTTACCTCAAAATACAACATTCAGGTTTAAAATGTGGTCACTTGCTCAATTTCTATCAATGCACTAAAATGAATCGTCCTAATTAGTCCAAAATCTCCAAAGGAAAGAATGAACACCAAATGCGCAAATACTACTAGTTACAAGCACACCATTAGAAGCTCCTGATTTTAAAAAATTCTACCAGAATCACATTTCAGTACACAGAGTGGTTAAAGACTTTTCCAAGTGCACAGAACAACCAATCTTACATGTGGATTTTATCTTTTTATTTTACATAGACACTAAAAACATTAATTTTGTGCAATTTTACTTAAACTTACTTCTGTACCGTGCAACACATATAGACTATCTTCACCAGAAAATTATCATTGAACAAGCAGATAAGTAATAATTATTGCCAACAAAGAATTATTTAAAAGGTCAGCATTTGTCCCACATAATACTATAACTCGTGGTCTGAACACTGATACAAATGGCACTGCAATATAAAGCCTCAAATTAAGTTCAGCTTGTAATTACTCCATATGAAAGTCATCAGCCATTAGAAAGTTTTGTGCTTACCACATAGAGTTGCTTCCAGAGCATCACCCAATCTTGCAATGTGGCAGTGACCTCAGTAACAATAGAATCTTCCACTGGAACAACTGTTTCAAATTGGCTGCAAAATAATATATAAACCACTTATTTAACAGCTCATGAACTTTGAAAAGAAACAAGATTTATCTCAAATGTAATTGTTTTCTGTATAAATACTATCAACAACAAGATCAAGAACACTGGCAACAATTGTATTATTTTCTACATTGACTCTGCTAAAATTCCAACTTGTGAAGATTACTGGGTGTTCTGCAAAGCAGACATATTCACTATAAAACAGAGTAACCTCAATTCATTTTGAAACCTAACCTTGGAGCATACTTATTGCCTAGTACCAATCAATATATTTGCAAAAATTCAATTGAAGAATGATTTAAGCTAATAAGGTAGGTGTGGATAAGACACACAATAGAGATTGGTTAGTATTACATTGTGGGCATCACTGAGTTGTGGCTGGAAGGTGATCATAGTTGGGAGCTTAATATCAAATACACTGTGTATCAAAAGAACAGACAGGAAGGCATCGGCGGTGATGTGGGTCTCTTGGTAAGAGATGAAATTACATCTTTAAAAAGAGGTGACATGGGGTCAGAGAACGTCGAATCTTTGTGGGTAGAGTTGAGAAACTATAAGGGTAAAAAAAATTATGGGAATTATACATAGGGCCCCAAATAGTAGCCAAAATGTGGGGTTAAGATTGCAAAGGAAGCTGGAAAGGGCATGTAATTAGGGTTTTGTCACAATTGTAATGGGGACTTCAATGTGCAAATGGATTGGGAAAATCAGGTTAGTGTCGGATCACAAGAGAGGGAATTTGTTGAGTGCCTATGAGATGGCTTTTTTAAGAGAAGCCTACTTGGGGAAAGGCCATTTCAGAATGGTTGTTGTTTAATAATCCAAATCTTATTAAGGAGCTTAATGTAAAGGAACCCTTAGCAGGCAATGATCATAATATGATTGAATTCATACTGCAGTTTAAGAGGGAGAAGCATAGGTCACATGTATCAGTATCACAATGAAATAAAGGGAATCACAGAGGCATGAGAGAAGAGCTTGCCCAGGTGGACTGGAGAAGGATACTGGTAGGGATATTGGCAGAGCAGAGGCAGCTGAAGTTTCTGGGAATAGTTCACAAGGCACATGATAGATATGGAGGAAGAAGTTCTTAAATGGCAGGGGTAGGCAACAGTGGATGACAAGGGAATTTAAGAACTGCATAACAGCCAAAGTAGGGGCATATAATGTAGCAAAAGTGAGTTGGACTGCTATTGTGAAAGCATGTTTATTTGGAATATGGTTTGTCAAAGGGAAATTGAATGTTTTGTACAGTTTTATGTTGCAGTAATCTAAAGGAGGAGGGAGTATAATGTATAGATCTATTTCTTTTACAATGACTCCCCTTAGCACTACTTACTGACAGATAACTTACTCATGTACCTGATCTTCCCCTCACTGCAATGCGAACAGACCAGTTAAAGCCACTTTCTGCCAGCATGCTTTTATTTAATTGCTATGTAGTTGCACAGACACAACAGAAGAAAAGGTTTTTTTTATATATAGAAGGGTCTTGAAGATACATAGATGGGAACCAGACGAGTCGTGGTGAATGAAACAGGTGAGGAATTAGCTGCAGAAGCACTGCTGGGAGGTTACTCAGGGGGTGGAAGAGGTGGCTCTCATAGAAGCACTGCACTACAGTTAGGACACCTAATACAAGAACTTGTGGAAGCAGTGGAGCTCCAAGCAGAGGTTATAGTGATTGAAGCACGGACTCACCAGAAAGTGGAGAGGAAGGAGCACAAAGGGAATGAGTGGGCAGACATCAGAGCAAAAAGGATAACAGAAGAACAAGAGACATCTGAAATTGTAAGTGTGCAGGAAGAATCCACTGGAGACAGTTTAGTAAGATTATATGAAGAGGTGAAGACAAAGGAGAAGGAGAATTGGAAGAGAGAGGGAGCAAAGGAGAGACCAGATGGGAACTGGACTCAAGGGGAGGCACGAGTCCCAGTAGCCCCACGATACATTTCACCTTTCACAATTAAGCTATGATCTCTAATTCTAGTCAAGAAATTAATTTATTTCCAGGCACCTCTATTTTACCATATTCCTCAGTTCCCTACCATTTACTAAGTATGTCCTACATTTACTAAGTTTGTCTTCCTAAAGTGCAAACCAACAACTCATCTGCATTAAATTCCATATGCCATTTTTCCATTCTTCCAACTGGTCTAGACCCTGCTGCAAACTTCGATAGCCTTCCCTGCTGCCCACCACACTCCCCAATCTCAAGGTCATCTGCAAATGTGCTGGTCCAGTTTATTACTTTATTGTCCAAATCAAGAATAAACATGGAAAACAACAATGGACCCAGCAGGAATCTCTGTAGCACACCACTAATCACAGGCTTCCAGTCAGAGAAGCAACCATCTTTCCAGCTTCACCCGTAAAGTCAATGTTAAAGCCAATTCAGCCTCATCCTGAATGCCAAGCGACTGTACCTTCCTGCCCAGCCTCCTATGCAGGGAGTTGTCACAGGCCTTGCTGAATTCGCTTTAGACAATGTCCACCATCTTTCCTTCATCAACTTTTCAGGTAACCTCCTTGGAAAACTCTCTAAGGTTGGTAATTAGGCCCTATCTGCACTAGCCTCCCACAAGGTCCAAAGAAACACTTGTCAGGTTTTGGCAACTTTTCCACCCTGATATTCCTCAAGCTAGCAAGCACCTACTCTTCTATAATCTGGATATGGTCCATGGCCTCACTGTCGTGATATCACATGTTACGTGTAAGAACATGATTGGACAGAGTTTGGAGCATGCGCAGAAATGACAGAATGATCCAGAAGCTTGTATAGTGAAAACGTGGTTGCTGTTTGCTGTTAAGTAAAAGTTATAGTTTTAACTCTTGCAAAATATGGTTTGTTCTTAGTAATCCACAGTAAGTATAAAGAACACAACATGGCGTCAGAAGTCGGTCGGGGAGGGGGGGGATGTCACGTGATGACGTAGGATCGAGATGCTGGAACCCAGCCCTCCCGTAAAAAAAAATCAATAAATTAATGTTTAAGTGAAGAAAAGCTAGTCAATACTTTCTGAAGGTTACTTATAAACTACTCTGGATTGTTTTAAGCTATGCCTCATAAACATACCACTGCGAAGACAGCTCAAGGTGGAACAGAATCAAGGCCTACTTCTACCGAAGAACCGTGGATTCAGGTACAATACATCACTGGCGAAACAGAACAGGAAACTGCGGCAGCATCTGCCATTTCTAAAGGAAAAGATCAACGAGAATTGCGCAAACATAAAGGAACGAGCATGCACAAACGAGAGCAACCAGAACTACAAATCTCAGCTGCGAATGAAACCGAAAGTGAAAGTGAATCTGAGAGAGAGTCAGATTCTCTGGAAAAATCAGACGAAGATGGAGATGAAAGTTCCTCTGAAAATATAAAAAAGACTTTGAGGCAAATAATGCATAAATTAGAAAAATTAAATGCATTAAAAGTAATTAAAGAAAAAATGATAAATATGGAGACTATGTTTGAGAAAATGACAAAGAAACAGGAAAAAATGAAAAAGAAAATTACAGTTTTGGAAATTAAAATGGAAGATATGGGTGGAAGAATGAATAAAATGGAAGATGATAATAATGCCTGGACATCAGAAAGAAAACAACTCGTGGAAAAAATTGATAAGCTTGAAAATTTTAGTAGACGCAATAATATTAAAATTGTTGGACTTAAAGAAGATACCAAAGGAGAAGACCCAATAAATTTTTTTCAAAAATAGATCCCTGAAAAATTGGAAATGGGAGAAGAAACCTCAATTGAGATTGAAAGGGTGCACAGAGCTTTAAGGTCAAGATCTCAAGATGATCAAAATCCGCGATCAATTTTGATAAGATGTTTAAGATACCAAGATAAAGAAAAGATTATGAGGGCGGCTGTCCAAGGAGCCAAAAGAAGAAATGGACCATTGATGATAGCAGAGAAACCAGTTCTTTTTTATCCTGATATAAGTTATAACCTTTTGAAGAGAAAGAAAGAATTTAATTCAGCTAAAAATGTATTATGGGAAAAAGGTTATAAATTTATAATGCGTCACCCAGCAACACTGATAATTTTTTTGGAGGAGGGTAAAAGATTTTTTTCCGATTATCAAGATGCGGAGGTGTTCGCACAAAAACTTCCATCTATCCGCTAATTAAACATAGAGACTTCTAAACGTAATGGTTAAAGACGAAGACAGGGATAGCAAATGGAACTGATGGACATTTAAGGATGATACAAGGGAGAAAAGTAAAATTTTAGAAATATTAAGTGACAATAGTACGTTTTTTTCTTTTCTTATATATACTTTTTGTGTTGCAGGGGGGGCTGGGGAGCTTTGAATCGGTTACTACGGGATTCACGTGTGTAATCATGGCGATTGCCATGACCCGTACAATAGAGGGGGGTAATGTTGTGTTTTTCTTCTTTCACAACATTAGTAGGGGGGTATTTTGTTTTTTTCTTTATATTCTATTTTTCTTCCATTCTTTTGCCTGGATGATTGGTGGGGACACACATAGCAACATGGAGACTTCTAAAAAGATTTCCCAGGATACCACAAAAGTTGAAAGATTAGGCATTATTATAGGTTGGAGTAACGTAATTAAAAACAATGACTAATTTATTGAACTTTTTAAGTTTTAATGTTAATGGGCTTAATGGACCAGTGAAAAGAAAAAGAATTTTAACATATATTAAAAAAATGAAAATAGATATAGCTTTCTTACAAGAAACTCATTTAACAGACATAGAACATCAGAAATTAAAAAGAGACTGGGTTGGAAATGTTATTGCAGCTTCATTTAACTTAAAGGCGAGAGGAGTTGCAATTTTGGTTAATAAAAATTTACCAATTAAAATACAAAATGTATTAATTGATTCAGCAGGAAGATATTTAATTATACATTGTCAAGTTTTTTCAGAACTATGGACTCTTCTGAATATTTATGCACCAAATGAAAATGATGTAAAATTTATACAAGAGGTCTTTTTGAATTTGGCTAATGCACATGATAAAATATTAATAGGTGGAGATTTTAATTTTTGTCTAGATCCAGTTTTAGATAGATCAACAAAGGCTGTTACAAAATCAAAAGTAGTAAAATTAACTCTATCATTGATGAAAGACTTAAATTTGATTGATATATGGAGAAGAATCAATCCAAAAGAAAGATTATTCATTTTATTCAAATAGACATAAAACATACTCAGGGATAGATTTTTTCCTATCATCAACGAATATACAAGATAGAGTGAAGAATGTGAAATATAAAGCAAGAATATTGACTGATCACTCTCCTTTAATAATGACAATGATAATGATAGATAAAGAGGAATCAATTTATAGATGGAGATTTAATTCAATACTACTAAAACGTCAAGATTTTTGTGATTTTATGAAAAAGCACATTCAGTTCTTTTTAGATACAAATTTACATTCAGTTGATGATAAATTTATATTGTGGGAAGCAATGAAGGCATATTTGAGAGGTCAGATAATAAGTTATACTTCTAAAATTAAGAAGGAATATATGATAGAAATAGATCAATTGGAAAAAGAGATTATAAAATTAGAAAAAAAATCTCAAAGAAATATGACAGAAGAAAAACAAAGACAACTTATTAATAAGAAGTTATAATATAATACACTCCAGACATATCAAACAGAAAAAGCAATTATGAGAACTAAACAGAGATATTATGAACTAGGTGAAAGATCACATAAGGTCCTTGCATGGCAGTTAAAAACAGATCAGACTTCTAAAACAATAAATGCAATTCGAACAAAAGTAAATAAAATTACTTATAAGCCTCTAGAAATTAATGAAGCTTTTAAGAATTTTTATTCTGAGTTGTATAAATCAGAATCAACAAATGATGTCGTCAAGATAGAAAGATTTTTTATCACAAATAACTCTTCCAAAATTAAATACGGAAGAACAGAAGGGATTAGGTATGCCTTTTACATTGAAGGAGGTTGAAGAAACTCTGGGATCACTTCAAAGTAATAAATCTCCAGGAGAAGATGGTTTTCTGCCTGAATTTTATAAAAAGTTTAAAGACTTATTAATTGCTTCTCTTATGGAGTTAATACATCAAGCAGAAAGAATGCATAAACTTCCAGAATCTTTTTCAACAGCTATTTTAATAGTTTGCCAAAAAAAATAGAGATCTTTTAAAACCAGCATCATATAGACCTATTTCTTTATTAAACACTGATTATAAATAGCAAAAATCTTATCTAATAAATTATCTAAATGTTTACCAAAATTAGTGCATATGGATCAAACAGGATTTATTAAAAATAGACAATCGGCAGATAATCTAACTCAGTTATTTAGTATAATTCATTTGGCGCAAAAGAGGAAGGAAACGAGTGTGGCAGTTGCTTTAGATGCAGACAAAGCATTTGATAGATTGGAAAGGGATTTTTTATTTAAGGTATTGGAAAAATATGGATTAGGAACATCATTTATAAAATGGATTAAAACCTTAAATACTAATCCCAAAGCTAAAGTAGTGACAAATGGTCAAATTTCAACATCATTTCAGTTAACAAGGTCAACTAGGCAAGGTTGTCCATTATCACCTGCTTTATTTGTGTTGGCAATAGAGTCATCAGCTGAATTAATTAGAATGGACCCAGATATTAAGGGTTTCAGAGTTAATCAGGAAGAATACAAGATTAACTTATTTGCTGATGATGTTCTACTTTATTTAACAGATCCATTACATTCATTACGCAAATTATCTTATAGATTAGAAGAATATGGGAAAATATCAGGTTATAAAATAAATTGGGATAGAAGTGAAATTTTACCTCTTACTAATGGAGACTATAGTCAATGTCGATTAATAACTCAATTTAGATAGCCGGCAAACGGTATAAAATATTTAGGTATAAGAGTTGATAATTACATAAAAAACTTATACAAATTAAATTATTTACCACTTTTGAAAAAAATTCAGGAAGATCTTGATAAATGGATGGTATTACCAATAACATTAGTAGGTGGAGTAAATACTATAAAAATGAATATATGCCCTAGACTACAATATTTATTTCAATCATTACCAATACAATTACCCCAGAAGTTTTCTCAAGAGTTAAACAAATATGTGAGGAAGTTTCTCTGGAAAGGTAAGATGTCAAGAATATCGTTGGAAAAATTGGCATGGAAATTTCATCTAGGAGGGTTACAACTTCCAAATTTTAAGAATTATTATAAAGCAAATCAACTTAGATTTATTGCATCTTTTTTCGAGAAAGATAAACCGGCATGGATTAGAGTAGAACTAGATAAAATAGGAGAAAACATACCAGAAGATTTTATATATAAATGGGAATCTAAATGGATACGAGAAAAGAAAGAATCTCCTATATTAAAACATTTGATTGACTTATGGAATAAGATAAATGTTGATGAAGAGACAAAAAAAATATTTATTAGCAAAGAGATCTTTAATTCAAAATAGACTTATTCCTTTTACAATGGACAATCAACTTTTATATAATTGGTTTCAGAAAGGGATTAGATATATAGGAGATTGTTTTGAAGGAGGTATATTAATGTCATTTGATCAATTAAAGAATAAATATAAAGTATCAAATAACACTTTATTTTGTTACTTTCAACTAAGGGCTTATTTAAGAGAAAAATTAGGTCAAACAACGTTATTGCCGAAATCTAATGAAACAGAAATTTTAATTCAAAAAGGAAAGATTAAAAAATTTATATCTTGTATGTATAATTTGATTCAAAAACAGGCAATTAAACAAGGAGTCCATAAGTCAAGACAAAAATGGGAAAGTGATTTGAATATTAAAATTGAAGAAACAAATTGGTGAAGGCTATGTCTTGATAGTATGACAAATACAATAAATGTTCGGTTAAGATTAGTGCAATATAATTTTCTACATCAATTATATATTACACCACAAAAAATAAATAAATTAAATCCAAATTTATCTGATCAATGTTTCCGATGTAACCAAGAAACTGGTACTTTTTTACATTCTACTTGGTCTTGTTCTAAAATTCAACCTTTTTGGACAAATTTAAGACTTTTACTGGAACAGATTACAGGAACACAACTTCTTCATAATCCAATATTACTCTTACTAGGTGATATTGAAGGGATAAAACTGAAACCCAAACTAAATAAGCATCAGAAAGAATTCATAAAAATTGCACTGGCAGTAGCCAAAAAGGCTATTGCAATTACTTGGAAATCGGATACATATTTAAGTATAGGTTGTTGGAAGAAAGAAATTTATGGCTGTATTCCACTAGAAAAAATTACTTATAATTTAAGAGATAAATATGAAATATTTCTGAAAATTTGGTGCCCTTATTTACAAAAGACAGGACTAAATATACAGGTGCTCTGAAGATGAAACAATTGGTTACTTGGGGAAATAAATAAATATATATACATGTGGAGGTCTTCCAACAACCAGGCACTCTTTCTTTTTTTTCTCTTTCTTTCTCTTTTTTTTCTATAGGGAAGTTAGGGGGGAGGGGTTAAGGGGAGGGGGGAAGGGCTATATACTTTTTTTTCTATACTTTACTCTGTAATCACTTAAAAACGCAATAAAAAAGTTTTCAAAAAAAAAGTCGGTCAGGAAAAATAATACATTCTCTAAACACGGGAGGAGCAAAGATGATCGAAAAAAGAGCACAAACTTTTTTAGTGTTTGCTAACAGCTTTACAAATGGAAGGGTTGCAACCTTGGAAAACACTTCAGCTGACTGGTAACGTAGCAGACATGAACAGAACAAATTATTTACATGCAAGCAGGAAGCTGGTCAAACAATTGATCAATTTGTTGCCGAGTTGAGAAACTGCAGTAAAACATGCGAGTTTGCAGAGCTGAACACTCGTTAAAGACAGAATTGTTTGTGGCATTCTGGATAATGCTCTGAGAGAAAGATTCTTAAGAGAACCAGGTGGAAATTTGGAAAAAGCTTTGATTCTCTGCAAAGCTTCGGAAACCGTTAAGTCGTAGGCTAAAGAGCTTTTTATTGAGAACTGCAGTGTACAAACTGAATAACCGTGAACATGCTAGGAAAAATAATGAAGCGACAACAAAACTGACAGAGAGCAAGGCGTCATCTGAAAGAAAAAAATCTTTGTGATCGCTGTGGGCGGCAACGTCAGCCAAAAAAGTGTCCAGCATATGGGAAAATATGCAATTACTGTGGTAAGAGTAATCATTTTCACATGTTGCAGAAGCAGAAAGGAAATAAAACACGTAAATGCAGTGCTTGAAAAATAACGTGAGGAGTTTTATATCGATCTGCTTTGTGAAAACAAAGAAAGTAAGAATGGCTGGACTATACCATTTTAAGTGAACCAAAACATTATTCTGTTTAAATTAGATACTACAGCACAAGTAAATGTTCTTGCAGAGTCTGAGTTTAATGCATTAAAGCTAAGACCAAAGTTAAATCAGACAAATATAAACGTGACTGGGTACTCAAGTGCAGACATTCCAGTTAAAGGAACATGTGTGGCAAAAGTATCACACAAAAATAGTGTGCACACACTTTCATTTGTGGTCATGCCAAAAAATGTACAGTCAATACTGGGTTTATCTGCCTGTGAGAGACTGAAAGTGAAACAGAGTCAGAACACAGTGACTACAGAATACGCAGCAAAAGTAAGTCATAAAGAAAAATCCAAGACCCATCCCTTTGTTACCAGCATCTGACAAAGCATTGCCACCAAAACCAAACTTGCCAGTACAGTACAATGCTGATCTGAAGCCAAAGTGTAACAAGAATCAGGATTGGATAAGGAATGGACAAAGTGAAAGCACAATTGAAGGAATTGATAAGTTTTATTGAAATGATGAAGTCTCCACATAAAAAAGAGATTACACATTTAATGAATGACCTCAAGAGCCAACTTCAGACTTTCAACTAACTGATGCAGACCATACGAAACATGAAAATAAGAATGAAACACAAGAACTGTGTGAACCACTCAGAAGGTCTACTCATGTTCATAAACCCCCAGAGAGACTGATAGCGACATGTTAAATTATGCATTTGTTTTGATTAATGTTGATAATAAAAGGAAGATGTGGTGATACCACGTGCCATGTGTAAGAACATGATTGGACAGTGCTCGGAACATGCGCAGAAATGACAGAATGGTCGAGAAGCTTGTATAGTAAAAACGTGGCTGCAGTTTGCTGTTAAATAAAAGTTCTAGCTTTAATTCTTCCAGAATGTGGTTTGTTCTTAGTAACCCACGGTACGTATAAAGTACACAACACTTACTGCCATTTTGCATTATTTCTATAAGACTCTTGATCCTTCTCCTGAGTAAATACAGATGCAAGAAGTCCATTTCAGATCTCCCCCATCTCTTCCGGCTCCATGCACAGATGACCATGCTGATTGTCAACGGACCAAATTTCGTCCCTTACTATCCTTTTGCTTTTAATATATCTGCAGAAACCTTTGGGATTCTCCTTTAACTTATCTGCCAGAGCAACTTCCCGCTTTCTTTTAGCCCTCCTGATTTCCTTCTCAAGTGCCCTGTTGCAGTTCTTAGACTCCTCAAGCGCTTTATTTGTTTGTTGCCTACACCTGCCATGCACCTCCTTCTTAATCAGGGCCTCAGTATCCCTTAAAAATGAGTACTCCCTATGCCTTGCCTTCTATTCTGACAGGCTCTGTTGTTTTAGGCATTATAGGTATTAAAGGGGGAAGGATGGCATTATGCATCAGGGAAAATGTCACGCCAGTGCTCAGACATGACAGACTGGAGAGCTCATCTACAAACTCCCAAAATTTGATTTTTGATAGCCTCCCACTTTCTAAGTGTCCCTTTGCCAGAAAAAAAAACCATCCCAATCCACACTTGCCAGATCCTTTCTGATGCCATCAAAATTGGTCTTTCTCCAATTTAGAATCATAACCTGAGGACCAGTCCTATAATTCAAAGAGCATTTTGCAGATAGTGATCATAATTCTGTCTCCTTTACAACAGCATTGGAGAGAGATCGGAACAGACAAGTTAGAAAAGCAATTAATTGGAGTAAGGGGAATTATGAGGCTATCAGGCAGGAAATTGGAGGCTTAAATTGGCAACAGATGTTCTCAGGGGAAAGAACGGAAGAAATGTGGCAAATATTCAGGGGATATTTGTGAGGGGTTTTGTATAGGTACATTCCAATGAGACAGGGAAGTTATGGTAGGGTTCAGGAACTGTGCTGTACAAAGGGTGCAATACATCTAGTAAAGAAGAAAAGCTTACAAAAGGTTCAGAGGGCTAGGTAATGTTAGAGATCTAGAAGATTATAAGGCTAATAGGAAGGAGCTTAAGAAGGAAATTAGGAGAGACGAGAAGGGACCAAGAGAAGGCATTGGTGGACAGGATTAAGGAAAACCCCAAGACATTCCACAGGTAAGTGAAGAGCAAGAGGATAAGACGTGAAAGAATAGGACCTATCAAGTGTGACAGTGGGGAAGTGCATATGGAACTGGAGGAAATAGCAGAGGTACTTAATGAATACTTTACTTCAGTATTCACTATGGAAAAGCATCTTGGTGATTGTAGTGATGACTTTCAGCAAACTGAAAAGCTTGAGCATGTAGATATTAAGAGAAAGTGCTGGAGCTTTTGGAAAGCATCAAGTTGGATAAGTCGCTGGGACCAGATGAGATGTACCTCAGGCTATTGTGGGAGGTGAAGGAGGAGATTGCTGAGCCTCTGGCGATGATCTTTGCATCATCAATGGGGTTGGGAGAGGTTCTGGAGGTTGAAGGATTGCGGATGTTGTTCCTTTATTCAAGAAAGGGAGTCAAAATAGCCCAGGAAATTATAGACCAGTGAGCCTTACCTCAGTGGT
The DNA here is from genome assembly GCF_030144855.1 of Hypanus sabinus. Taxonomy (NCBI): domain Eukaryota; kingdom Metazoa; phylum Chordata; class Chondrichthyes; order Myliobatiformes; family Dasyatidae; genus Hypanus; species Hypanus sabinus. The sequence continues at coordinate 63,617,286 of NC_082724.1, read as the reverse complement.
TAGTAAGTTGATGGAGAAGATCCTGAGAGGCAGGATTTATGAACATTTGGAGAGGTATAATACGATTAAGAATAGTCAGCATGGGTTTGTCAAGGGCAGGTCGTGCCTTACGAGCCTAACTGAATTTTTTGAGGATGTGACTAAACACACTGATGAAGGAAGAGCAGTAGATGTCATGTATATGGATTTCAGCAAGGCAATTGATAAGGTACCCCATGCAAGGCTTATTGAGAAAGTAAGGAGGCATGGGATCCAAGGGACATTGGACTTTGTGGATCCAGAACTGGCTTGCCACAGAAGGCAAAGAGTGGTTGTAGACAGGTCATATTCTGCATGGAGGTCGGTCACCAGTGGGGTGCCTCAGGGATCTGTTCTGGGACCCTTACTCTTTGTGATTTTAAATGACCTGGATGAGGAAGTGGAGGGATGGGTGAGTAAGTTTGTTGATGACACAAAGGTTGAAGATGCTGCGAATAGCGTGGTGGGCTGTCAGAGGTTATAGCGGGACATTGATAGGATGCAAAACTGGGCTGAGAAGTGGCAAATGAAGTTCAACCCAGATAAATGTGAAGTGGTTCATTTTAATAGGTCAAATATGATGGCAGAATGTACTATTAATGGTAAGACTCTTGGCAGTGTGGAGCATCAGAAGGATCTTGGGATCCAAGTCCGTAAGATGTTCAAAGCAGCTGCGCAGGTTGATTCTGTGGTTAAGAAGGCGTACGGTGTATTGGCTTTCATCAATCGTAGAATTCAATTTAGGAGCCAAGAGGTAATGTTGCAGCTATATAGGACCCTGGTCAGACCCCACTTGGAGTACTGTGCTCAGTTCTGGTCGCCTCACTACAAGAATGATGTGGAAGCCATAGAAAGGGTGCAGAGGATATTTACAAGGACGTTGCCTGGATTGGGGAGCATGCCTTATGAGAATAGGTTGAGTGAACTCAGCCTTTTCTCCTTGGAGTGATGGAGGATGAGTGGTGACCTGATAGAGGTATATAAGATGATGAGAGGCATTGATCGTGTGGATAAGTCAGATGCTTTTTCCAAGGGCTGAAATGGTTGCCACAAGAGGACACAGGTTTAAGGTGCTGGGGAGTAGGTACAGAGGAGATGTCAGGGGTAAGTTTTTTACTCAGAGGGTGGTGAGTGCGTGGAACGGGCTGCCAGCAACAGTGGTGGAGGCAGATATGATAGGGTCTTTTAAGAGACTTTTAGCTAGGTACATGGAGTTTAGTAAAATAGAGGGCTAAAGGGAAGCCTAGTAATTTCTAAGGTAGGGACATGTTCAGCACAACTTTGCAGGCTGAAGGGCCTGTATTGTGCTGCAGGTTTTCTATGTTTCTATTTTTCTTTTTTCTCCATAGTTATCTTGAAACAAAAGGAATCATGATCACTAGTTTCAAAGTGTTGCGTTATACACACTTCTGTCATCTTTCTTGTCTCATTTTTCGTGAAGGATCCAGTATTGCACTCCCTCTAGCTGCAACCTCTATATATTAAGGAAATAGTCCCTAACACATTTGACAAACTCTATCCATCCAGCCTTTTCACAATGAGAGTTCTAAACAATAGGTGGAAAATTAAAATCACCTACCACCATAATCTTGTGTTTCTTGTAACTGTCAGCTATTTCTCTACAAATGTACTTCTCTACCTCCGCTGACTATTGGGAGGTCTATAACATAATCCTGCTAATGTGGTCATCCTTTCTTATTCCTCAATTCCACCCATATAGCCTCAGTAGATGAGCTCTCCAGTCAGTCCTGTCTGAGCACTGGCATAACACTTTCTCTGCTGCATCCTGCCATCTCTCCCACTTTAATCCCTTCTGAACCACAGGGCCAGATTTAGAGCTGGAGATTTGGTCACCGCTTTCGCCGGTGGGTTATCCTCCATCACCACCCCCCAACAATACTGAAAGTGGTATACATGTTATTCAGGGGAACAACTGGATGGAGGCCCTGTGGAGACTACAGAGGGCTCAACGATGCCACAACCGCTGACAGTACCCCATACCCCACGTCCAGGACTTCACAGCGAACTGCACAGAGCGACCATCTTCTCAAAAATCGATCTGGTCAGGGGATACCATCAGATCCCAGTGCACCCCGACTATGTGCCCAAGACAGCCCTCATCACCCCATTTGGCTTGTTCAAATTCCTGAGGATGCCTTTCGGTCTCTGCAGCTCAAACTTTCCAAAAGCTCATGGACTCGGTTGTATGCGGCCTGGATTTCATCTTCATTTACTTGGACGATACCCTGGTGGCCAGCAGTTTGCACCAAGAGCACTTGGCACATTTGCGCCAGCTCTGCCAACGCCTTAGCGACCACAGACTGGCAATCAATCCAGCAAAGTGCTAGTTCGGGCTGACAGAGATCAACTTCTTGGGCCACAGAGTCAACCAACATGGCGCAGTTCCCCTACCGGACAAGGTCCAGGCCATCTGCTAGCTCCCCAAGTCCAGCACGGTCAAGAGCCTGCAGGAGTTTGTAGAGATGGTCAACTTTTATCATCGATTCGTGCCGGCAGCAGCACGCATCATGAGACCCCTGTTCAGCCTGATGGCCGGCAAGGCCAAAGAAGTGGCATGGGACACAGAGTCCACAGAGGTGTTCGAGCAGACCAAGGAGGCGCTGGCAAAGGCGGCCCTCCTAGCGCACCCGAGAGTCGATGTACCCACGGCACTCACAGTTGACACTGCCGACACGGCAGTCGGCGGAGACCTGGAGCAGCTCGGCGAGGACCAGTGGCGACCACACACTTTCTTCAGCCGGCACCAATGGCCACCAGAGGTGAAGTACAGTGGCTTTGACAGGGAGTTGCTAGCACTCTACCTGACTGTCCGGCATTTCCAGTACTTCCTTGAGGGAAGGGAGTTCACCGCGTATACGGATCACAAGCCCCTCACCTTCACACTGGCCAAGGTATCGGACCCATGGTCGGCTCGGCAGCAAAGGCACCTGTCCTTTATTTCAGAATTCACCACGGACATCTGTCACATTGCAGGGAAGAACAACGTCATCGCTGACACACCGCCTCGCCCCTGCCTCCTCTCAGTAGACATACTGTCCTCAGAAATAGACTATGCAGCACTGGTGGAAGCACAACGGTCAGACGCCGAGATCCCGGCTTACCGCACCACCGTTTCGGGGCCCCAGTTGGAGGATGTCTCCATCAGCCTGGCAGCGGATCAACTCTTGTGCGATGTGTCTACCGGCAAACACCGACTTGTGATACCAGCGGCATGGAGGTGCCGGGTGTTCGACACGCTGAACGACCTGGCCCACCCGTCCATCCGGGCGTCCATCAATCTGGTTATGGACAGATTCGTCTGGCACGGTTTGTGCAAACGGGTCGGACACTGGGCCAGGACCTGCGTACACTGCCAGACTGCCAAAGTTCAGCAGCACGTGAAGGATCCCCTCCAACAGTTCCATCCAACGCACAGGAGGTTCCAGCACATCCACGTGGATATCGTCGGCCCCCTGCCAGTCTCCCGGGGCGCCAGGTATATCTTTACCATGGTAGATAGGTTCACCAGATGGCCGGAAGCCATACCACTTGCAGACATGTCCACTGAGTCCTGCGCCAGGACGCTCATTGCAAACTGGATCAGGTTCGGCCTCCCAACGGACGTCACCTCCGACAGAGGGGCGCAGTTCATGTCTGGTTTGTGGACAGCTCTGGCGTAGCTCCTAGGCACCCAGCTGCATCACACCACAGCGTACCATCCCCAGTCCAACGGTTTGGTAGAGCGATTCCACCGGCATCTCAAGTCGGCCCTGATGGCGCGCCTCAGGGGCCCAGATCAGCTTCCCTGGGTCCTACTGGGCATTCGCACAGTCCCCAAGGAGGACCTGGACACCACCTCGGCAGAATTGGTCTACGGCGCCCCCATGATGGTCTCAGGCGAGTTTGTACCAGAGGCCCGAGGTTTGGAAGAAACTCCAGCAGCGGTGCTAACGAGGCTGCGGGACAAGGTAAGGACCCCGGCATCAGTCCCGACCTCCAGGCATGGTCCCACACCATCCTTCACCCCTAAAGACCTCTGAGACTGTGAGTATGTTTTTATTCGCGGGGCATGCGCAGGTCACCTCTACAGCAGCCGTACAAGGGACCCTTCAAGGTGATCTGGCACAACGGAACCACGTGTGTCGTGGAGGTGGGTGGCCGGGAAGAGACTTTTACAGTGGACCGCCTCAAACCGGCGCACTTGGACATTGAGCAACCAGTGAGGGTACCCGCACCACGCTGGCAAGGCCAGCCACCCAGGCAAGCCACACGGACTGGGGACTCCACTCCCCCGATGGACATTTCTGATGAGGGGGGGTATGGCGGCCCGCACACACGGGACTCGAACCGCCACGGGCAGACACACGGTAGCGCATTTGGAACAACCCGCTCAGGGCAGACCTTCTGGGGACACTCTGATGTTACGTCCGCCCCACGGGTCACAGGGCCCCATGGGAGGGAAGATTTAAGTGCGCGATTTTGCATCAGTAAAGGCATTCTGAGTTCAGCTCTCTCTGCCTCCGTGTGTTTATTTGGTAGTGCGTTGTGCGCGACTACAATGCCTCACAACCGATTTCTCCTGCCTTCTCCCCATAACATTTGATGCCATGATGAAGCAAGAACCTATATGCCTCCTTCTTAAGTACACCCAGTGACTTGGCCTGTAGAGCGGTTTGTAACAATGAATTACACAGATTGACCACTCTCTGGCTAAAGAAATTCCTCATCTCTGTTATATTTGAGTGTCCCTCAGCTCTGAGGCTGTGCTCCCTGGTCCTTGACTCCTTCATTACAGAAAACACCCTTTCCATCTAGGCCTTTCAATATTTGCTACGTTTCAATCAAACCCACCCCCTCTCATTCTTCCAAACTCCAGTGAGTTACAGGCCCAGAGCCATTAAACATTCTTCATATGTTTAACCCTTTTATTCCTGAGATCAGTATCATGTACCTCCTCTGGACCCTCTCCAATGCCAGCACAACCTTTCTTAGCTAAGGGCCCAAAACTACTCAAATGCAGTCTGACCAATGCCTTATAAAGCTCCAACACAATACCATTGCTTCCATATTCTAGTCCTCACAAAATTAATGCTAAAATTGCATTGCCTTCCTTATTACTGACTCAACCTGCAAGTTAACCTTTAGGGAATCATGCATAGCGGCTTCCTAGTCCGTCTACGCCTCTGAATTTTGAATTTTCATCCCACTTAGCAAACAGTCCATGCCTTTATCCCTTCTGCCAAAGTGCATGACCTTGCACTTCCCTACACCATATTCCATTTGCCACTTCTTTGAACATTTCCCCCAATCTGCCTAAACTCTTCTACAGACATCCCACCGGGCCTTCTACCTGCACTCAATCTTTTCATCTCCAACTGTCGCCGAGACATCAAACGTCTCAGCTTCACCTCTCCTCTCTCCTGTTCCAACCTCACTCCCTCTGAATGCACTGCCCTCCACACTCTCCGCACTAATCCTAACCTCACCATCATACTCGCAGAAAAAGGTGGTGCCGTACTGGTCTGGCAGACAGACCTCTACCTGACTGAAGCCAAACGGCAGCTCTCTGACACCCCCTCTTACTTACTCCTGGAACAGGACCCCACCAAAAAACATCAAATCATTGTTTCCCATACCATCACTGCCCTTATCAACTCCGGCGACCTTCCTTTCTCAGCCAAAATCTCATAATTCCCACACCCCGCACTGCTCAGTTTTACCTCCTCCCCAAGATCCACAAGCCTGACTGTCCTGGTAGGTCCATAGTTTTGGCCTGCTCCTGTCCCACCGAACTTGTATCTGCCTACCTGGACTCCATTTTGTCACCCACAGTTCAGTCCTTCCCCACCTACATCAGAGATACATCCCATGCCCTCCACCTCTTCAATAACTTCCAGTTCCCCAGACTCCACTGTTTCATTTTCACCATGGGTGTCCAATCCTTATACACTTCAATTCCTCATCAAGAAGGCCTTAAAGCTCTCCGCTACTTTCTTGACAATAAACCTCACCAGTTCCCCAACACAACCACACTCCTCCGGTTGGCGGAACTAGTACTCACACTTAATAATGTCTCTTTTGGCTCTTCCCACTTTCTTCAAACCAAGGGTGTAGCTATGGGCACTCGCATGGGTCCCAGCTATGCCTGCCTCTTCGTGGGTTATGTGGAACAGTCTACGCTCCAAATCTACACTGGTACTGCTCCCCAACTTTTCCTTTGCTACATTGATGACTACATTAGTGCTGCTTCCTGCACCCATGCTAAGCTCATAAATTTCATCGACTTTGCCTCTAACTTTCACCCAGCCCTCAAATTCACTTGGTCCATCTCGGACACTTCTCTCCCCTTTCTCGATCTCCATCTCTGGAGACAGACTGTCCACTGACATCTTCCATAAACCCACTGACTCTCATAACTACTTCAACTATACTTCTTCCCACCCTGACAAACGTAAAAATGCTATTCCCTATTCCCAGTTCCTTTGTCTCCGACACATCTGCTCCCAGGATGAGGCTTTCCATTCCAGGATATCTCAAATGTCTTCTTTCCTTAAGAATCGTGGTTTTCCTTCTGCCGTCATCAATGATGCTCTCACCCGTATCTCCTCCATTTCCCACACTTTGGCCCTCACCCCATCCTCCTGTCACCACAACAGGGACCTTGTTCCCCTTGTCCTCACCTACCACCCCACCAGCCTCTGGATCCAGCATATTATCCTCCGCAACTTCCGCCACCTTCAACAGGACCCCATCACTAAGTACATCTTTCCCTCTCTACCCCTCTCCACTTTTCGCAGGGATTATTCCCTCCACGACTGCCTGGTCCACACGTCCCTCCCCACAGATCTCCCACCTGGTACTTATCCCTGCAAGCATAAGTGCTACACCTGCTCCTACACCTCCTCTTTTACCACCATTCAGGGCCTAAAACAGTCCTTCCAGGTGAGGCAACACTTCACTTGTGAGTCTATTGGGGTCATCTATTGCATCCAGTGCTCCCAGTGTGGCCTCCTCTACATCAGTGAGACCCAACACAGATTGGGGGACCACTTCGTCGAACACCTCTGCTCCGTCCACCACAACAGACGGGATCTCCTGGTTGCCACTCACTTCAACTCTGCTCCACATTCCCATTCAGATATGTCCATACATGGCCTCCTCTACTGCCATGATGAGGCCAAACTCAGGTTGGAAGAGCAACACCTCATATACCGTTTGGGTAGTCTCCAGCCCCTTGATATGAACATCTAATTCTCCAACTTCCGGTAATTCCCTCCCTCTCCCTTCCCCCATCCCACTTTCACTCTGCCTCCTCCTCCAGCTGCCCATCATCTCTCTCATGATTCTGTCTTCTCCTACTACGCATAGTGCTTTCCCCTTACATTCCTTCTTCACCTCTCCAGCCTATCCCCTCCCCCACCCCTTGATCTTTCCTCTGATTGGTTTTTCACCTGGCACCTTTCAGCATTCTCCTTCCAACTCTCCCCCCACTTTCTTTATAGGGCCCCTGCCCCCTCCCTCTTCAGTCCTGACGAAGGGTCTCACCCCGAAACGTTGACTGCTCCTTTCCACGGATGCTGCCCGACCTGCTGACCTGAGGAGTCACAAATGGTGCAGAACGTTGTACAGTCATCTGCGAACATCCCCACTTCTGACCTTATGATGGAAGGGAGGTCATTGATGAAGCACCTGAAGGTAGTTGGTCCTAGGACACTTCTCTGAGGAACTCTTGCAGTGACGACCCAAGGATGAGATGATTGACATCCAACCATTGCAACCATCTTCCTTTGTGTCAGGTACAATTCCAACCAGTGGAGGGTTTTCTCCCTAATTCCCATTGATTTCACTATAGCTAGGGCACCTTGATGTCATACTTGGCTAAATGCTGCCTTGGTGTCAAGGGCTATCACTCTTACTTCACCTCTGGTATTTAGCTCTTTGAACCAAGGAGGTGATGAGGTCAGGAGCTGAGTGGCATTTTCCACATTGCCATGTAGATGCCAGTGTTGTAGCTGTACTGGAATAGATTGGCTAGTGGCACGGCAAGTTCTGGAGCACAAGTCTTAGGACTATTGCTGGGATTTTGTCGGAGCCCATAGCCTTCTCAGTATCCAGTGCTTTCAGCCATTCCTTCATATCACGTGGAGTGAATTAGATTGGCTGCATACTGTAATGTGGGATGCTGGGGAGCTGGATCATCTAACTCAGTACTTTTGACTGAAGATTACTACAAATACCTCAGCCTTCTCTTTTGCACAAGCATGCTGTGCTCCTCTATCACTGAGGATGGGGATATCTGTGAAGCCTCCTCCAGTGAGTTACTCGATTGTCCACCACCATTGGGTATGGGGGATATGCCAGGCCATGAGATTACAGATTGTAGTTGAGTACAATTCTGCTGCTGCTGATGGCCTACAGCGCCTTATAAATGCCCAGTCTTGGGCTGCTAGATCTGTTCAAAGTCTATCCCATTTAGCACGACAGTAGTGCCACACAAAGTAGTGGAGGGTTTCTTCAATGTGAAGACAAGATTTAGTCTCCACACATACTGTGCGGTGGTCACTTTTGCTGTCATGGACAGAGGTTTCCGTGGCAGACAAGTTGGTGAGAATGAGGTCAAGTGTGTTTTTCCCTCTTGTTGGTTCCCTCACCACCTGCTGCAGTCCCAGTCTAGTAGCAATGTCTAGTAGGACCCGACCAGCTCGGTCTGTGGTGGTACTACCGAGCCACCCTTGGTGACAGACATTGACCACTCCACCTAGAGTACATTCTGTGCCCTTGCCACCCTCAATGTGCTGCCTAACATGGAGAAGTACTGATTCATCAGCTGACAGGTTTCCTTGTCATTGTTTAACCTGGTGCCACGTAGCTTCATTGGGTACAGAATCGATGTTTAGAGTTGCCAGGGCAACTCCCTCGCTACTATATACGACTGTGCCACAAACTCTACTAGGTCTGTTATGCCGGTGAGACAGTACATACCCAGAAATGATGGAGGAGTTGGGAATGTTTACTGTCAGGTGTGATACTGTCAGTACTTCTCTGTGGATTGTCACCTTGTCGTGGTGGAGAAGCTTGTGTGGTCCTGAGATCCTGAGAGCGATGCCGACTGGAGCTATGATCCTGGTAAGGTCACCATGGCGGTAAGGTCGAGGGTGAGGTCCCTGACAAAGAACAATCCAACTAAGACCTCAACAGTGGAACAGGTAGACAAAGTTACTTCAAACTCAACGGCTGTGAAGGTGGATGAAGACTGCAACAAATCCATCAGCTCCATTCGTCATGGTTTCCATGCCACTGGAATCAATTGGTTGATTTGTGAAGTATCATGCGCTTCTTGGAATGCAACATCAAGTACACATTAAACAAATACATGCACAGGCATCTTCGCTCTGTGATAGATCAACGGAACGAAGACCATCATCCTCGACCTCGAGAGATACCCACAACAACGACTGTCTGTACAATTATGTCAGGTGTTGCTTGACTAGTCTGTGAGATAGCTCCCCCAACTTTGGCACAAGTCCCCAGGTGTTAGTAACGAGGACTTTGCAGAGTTGACAGGGCTGGTTTTGCTGTTGTTGTTTCAAGTGCTGAGGTAGATGCTGGGTTAACCATCCAGGTTCATTCCTCGTTATTTTCTTTTTAGCAGTTGGATACAAATGAATGGTTTGCTAGGCCATTTCAGAGGGCACTTAAGAGTCAACCACAATGCTGTGATCTGGAGTTCCAGAAAGGCCAGACCAGGTAAGGACGGCAGGATTCCTCCCCTAAAGGATATTAGTGAACCAGGTGGGTTTTTAATGACAATTGACATGGTGTCATAGTCATCAGAGATTTTTAATGAACTCAAATTCACCATCTGCCATGGTGGGATTCCAACTCTTATCCCCAGTGTATAACTGGGTCTCTGGATTATTGATCCCAATGGTAATTACCACTGTGCTAAAACTTCCCAATTACTCCTATTGCTCTGGTTCCCTTCTCCCAGCCAAATTAGTTTAAACTCTCTCACACAGCTCTAGCAAACCTTCCGGCAAGGATATTAATCCCCCTGCATTCAGGTGTAACCTGTCCTTTTTGTACAGGTCATACCTTCCTTAAGATTGGAGCGTAGAAGGTTGAGGGGGGATTTGATCGAGGTATTTAAAATTTTGAGAGGGATAGATAGAGTTGACGTGAACAGGCTGTTTCCATTGAGAGTAGGGGAGATTCAAACTAGAGGACATGATTTGAGAGTTAGGGGGCAGAAGTTTAAGGGAAACACGAGGGGGTATTTCTTTACTCAAAGAGTGATAGCTGTGTGGAATGAGCTTCCTGTAGAAGTAGTAGAGGCCAGTTCAGTTGTGTCATTTAATGTAAAATTGGATAGGTATATGGACAGGAAAGGAGTGGAGGGTTATGGGCTGAGTGCGGGTAGGTGGGACTAGGTGAGATTAAGGGTTCGGCACGGACTAGGAGGGCCAAGATGGCCTGTTTCCGTGCTGTGATTGTTATATGGTTATATGGTTATTGTTATAGCCAGAGTTGGTAATGGGGACAAGCCTCCACTACCTATTAAATGCTCCCAATGGGGTGCACCTCAAATAGCCTCTGACAACCAAGTCCAGCTCCTGGCCTTCACATGTAGCTTAGCTACTAAGCCCAGTAGAACAGTTTCTACTGACAGAAGAAAGGGCAAAGGCAGGTTACTGGCACCTTAAAACCAGTTACTTTGGACAGCGGGGACTCGTCAACCACGGTTGGCATTTCATATCGGAGAAGGAAAACTCTGACATCAAACCTCCACTATTCTGTGGCCATACCCACTCATGGGGAAGGCTTCTGGAGCGTACCAAGGGAAAAATCCAGAGCTGGAGTCCCTAAGGCAGTCATATACTAAATTCAATGCTGACTGGCAACTCATTCGATGATGCTGGTACCAAACTGCATTGATGCTATACTTTTGGGTTAATCAGATACGTGGAGAAGGGGAGCTAATTACATGTGCAACAGCTTGCTCTTCATATCATACTGTATGTAGACAGCTAGGTCACAATGTCCATGGCTGACCCTGATTGACAGAGGCCTCACTCACCCCTTCCCCAGAAGAGATCTCAATGACCCAGAAATCTGAAACCCTGCTCCTTGCACCAATTCTTAAGCTATGTATACATCTGCCAAATCATCCTATTCTTATGCTCACTGGCATGCAGCACAGGCATCAATCCAGAGATTAATACCCTGGAAATCCTGCTTTTCAATTTTCTGTCCAAATCCCCATAGCCTCTCTTCAAGATGTTCTTCCTTTTCCAACCTATGTCATTGGTACCAATATATACCACAAAGTTCATCCTTCCCCTTTTGAATATTGTGGAATTAATCTGAAACATCCCTGAACATTGCACCCGGAAGGCAATGAACCACGTGGGTGTCCCTTTCATGTTCACGGAATCTGTTTTCTGCTCCTCTGATTATGGAGTCCTTCTATGACTACAGCACTCCTATTTCCCCCACCTTCCCTTCTGAGCCAGCTACAGATGCACACTCAGGGGCAGAAACCCCCAGGGGTGATCTCCCCAAAAAAGTATCCAAGGCAGTATACTTATTATTGAAGGATCAGCTACAAAGGTACTCTGCACTGACTGCCTATTCCCCTTTCCTCTCTTGGAACTTAGGGGTGGCTACTTCCCTGTACTTCATATTTATCGTCTCATTTCCCCATCTGAACTGAAGGTCATCCACTTGCAGCTCCAGTTCCTTAACATGGTCTCTCAGAAGCCGCAGCTCAGTGCACTTCATGTAGATGTGCAGTGGCATGCAAAAGTTTGGGCACGCCTGGTCAAAATTTCTGTTACTGTGAATAGCTAAGCGAGTAAAAGATGACCTGATTTCTAAAAGGCATAATGTTAAAGATGACACATTTATTTAATATTTTAAGCAAGATTACTTTTTTTTTCCATTGTTTACAGTTTCAAAATAACAAAAAAGAAAAAGAGTCCGACGCAAAAGTTTGGGCACCCTGCATGGTCGGCACTTAGTAACATCCCCCTTGGCAAGTATGACAGCTTGTAAACGCTTTCTGTAGCCAGCTAAGAGTCTTTCAATTCTTGTTTGTGGGATTTGCGCCCATTCTTCCTTGCAAAAGGTTTCTAGTTCTGTGAGATGTTTGGGCTGTCTTGCATGCACTGCTCTTTTGAGGTCTATCCACAGATTTTCGATGATATTTAAGTCGGGGGACTCTGAAGGCCATGGCAAAATCTTCAGCTTGCACTTCTTGAGGTAGTCCATTGTGGATTTTGAGGTGTGCTTAGGATCATTATCCTGTGTAGAAGCCATCCTCTTTTCATCTTCAGCTTCTTTTTTTCTTTTTTATAGATGGTGTGATGTTTGCTTCCAGAATTTGCTGGTATTTAATTGAATTCATTCTTCCCTCTACCAGTGAAATGTTCCCATGCCACTGGCTGCAACACAAGCCCAACGCATGATCAATCCACCCCCGTACTTAACAGTTGGAGAGGTGTTTTTTTCATGAAATTCTGCACCCTTTTTTCTCCAAACATACCTTTGTTCATTGCAGCCAAAAAGTTCTATTCAAAAAGTTCAAAGGAACATCTAAACAAGCCTGATGTGTTTTGGAAACAAGTCCTGTGGTCCGAAGTTAAAATAGAACTTTTTGGCCACAATGAGCAAACGTACATTTGGAGAAAAAAGGGTGTAGAATTTCACTGGTAGAGGAAAGAATGATCCTAAACACACCTCAAAATCCACAATGGACTACCTTAAGAAGCGCAAGCTGAAGATTTTGCCATGGCCCCTCACAGTCCCCTGACCTAAACATCATCAAAAATCTGTGGATAGACCCTAAAAGAGCAGTACATGCAAGACAGCCCAAGAATCTCACAGAACTAGAAGCCTTTTGCAAGGAAGAATGGGCACAAATCCCCCAAACAAGAATTGAAAGACTCTTAGCTTGCTACAGAAAGCATTTACAAGCTGTGATACTTGCCAAAGGAGGTGTTACTAAGTACTGACCATGCAGGGTGCCCAAACCTTTGCATTGAGTCCCTTTCCCTTTTTGTTATTTTGAAACTGTAAAAGATGGAAATAAAAAAGTAATCTTGCTTAAAATATTAAAGAAATGTGTCATCTTTAAATTTATGCCTTTTGGAAATCAGTTCATCTTCTACTCGCTTAGTTATTCACAGTAACAGTAATTTTGACCGGGGTGCCCAAATTTTTGCATGCCACTGTAGCTAACAGTGAGACTGGAGGCCACAAAATCTAAAACTCATTCTCAGCTCACTCGCTATGTACTAACACTAAAAGATGAACTTACTAGAAACTTGCTTACTTAGAACCTCTTCCTGTGCTTTCACAAGCCTGTTGAGTCAAAGCCTATCCACTCTAACATTGCCCACTCACACAGTGGCTGTTCAGCTTACACCTCCCTTCGTCTTATTGGCTCCACACTAATTGTAGTCCACCAAAAAAAGTACAGAAGCTCTTTTTAAAACTCGTACCATGTCACCAAAAAACATTCTCTCACATTGATTTCAGCCTACGGAAGAGTCGAGAGCAAAGGGGCTCTTTATAAACCTCATGCTGTGTCACCAACAACGGACTTTTTGCACCTATTAAGTCCACTTAAGTATTTTTTTATAAAAATGTAACTGCAAGCTAAAAATCACTATTGGGTGATACAGCAAGGCAGTTTTTAAAACATGGCAATGTTTCTTTGCTCTCTGTACTCAATTAAACAGGCCAAATGAATGCATAAAATATTGACTATAAATAATAAATAAATAATATTGACAGTAAATTAAAAAAAGTGCAGAAAACAGGTCAAACAACATTATTGGAAAAAGAAAAAGTTAGGTCAAATTCTTCATCGGACATGGGAAAGACAGAAAAATAAGCTGTTTTTAAGTTACAGAGAAGGTGGATGGAGGGATGAATAGAATAAATGCCTGCAAAAAAACTGAAGCCAACTTTTAAACAAATAGATGAATGGGAGTGGGGGTTTGAAGGTAAGAGTACCAAGTAGCAGCTCAAGTTCTTATAACAAATGCTCAATATTTTTCTCCTTATTAAATAGTCCCACACTTCTAAAACATATGCTAAAGACACTTCTAATTATTTATATTTAATAACATTTAATATTGATTGCTAAATTAAGCAGTTTTTATTTCAAAAAGCCAACATCAATTCAATGTTGTTCAGACCAGCAATGTCAAAGATCATCAGCAAATAAAATTGTTAATTCAGGTGAATCAGTAATCATCACTTAGAAAACTACATTAGTTCAGCTCTCATCAGTATCAGTGTTTAATTTTTTTTAAATCGTATTTGAAGCCAGCTGGATCCGAACCATTTTGCTTAAATGTAAATGCAAATTGAAGAAAAACAAAATAAATGTGAACATTTTAGAAAAGATAGATTAGATAAAGAAAATTAAAATTAAGATAGAATATAGGTGCATTGTATAAGACACATATGGGAACATTGAAAAAATTATGTTATGTGCTTAAAGTTATTGGTAAGAATAACAAATATAATTAATAATATCAAATACATGTCTTTTAACCATGTTACATGAAAATTGAAAAAAATAGAAGTCTCCAACAGAAACACACAAAATGCTGGAGGAAGAAACACTTATGAAGGAAAATGGACAGTCAACATTTTGTGTTAGGATTCTTCTTCAGGACTGGAAAGAAAAGATGGAGATGAAGAAGCTGACAGTTGATAGGTGGAAGTAACAAAGGGCTGAAGATCACCTCCCAACTTATTTCATTCCCACTCCACTTCCTACCTTTGCCCATCTTGCCTTTCTCAACTGGATTCACCTGCTACCTCCTGCTCCACCCCTTTCCCCACCCTTTTATATTGACCATCTCTCCTCTGCAGTCCAGATGAAGGGCTGCAACCCAAACTGTCAGTTCTCCATTTCCCTCCATGGACTCTACATGACCTGCTGAGTTCCTCTAGCATGTGTGTGTCATTTCAGATTTCTAGTCATTTTTGAGCCTCCGTTCTCTTCAATGGTTTGATTTTCAGAAAATCAAACTTCACGTTGAAAAATACGATTTACAGTACTTATAAATATTAAAATAACTTACTTGCTATTTGACACATGTCCATTCAATTGGTACTTACCCTCGGTTACTAACCACAGCCGCCTTCAAGTGAATATAACTTGCTGGAAATAAACCCTGTAAAGAAAGTAACAAGTTTTGAACCCTTTAAAAAAAAATCTAAACTCAATTAAAGTATATCAAAGCAACAAAAAGTACAGTGTCAGCTAGAAGATAACCTATAAAACTTATTTAAAATAAATACTTAAAATCATTTTGGAAGGTTAAGATAAATCCAAATGGAATTCAGGAAAATCCAAGCCAATGTGGACACTTTAATGCTTATAAAATGATTGTTTAAAAACATTATTGAAATAATTACTGGAGGGTTTTATAAAAGATGAGATTGTGGCGACCCATTTCCTGGCACATCCGAACCAGCTCACAATTAGATAGCCTACGGGGGTTTGCGAGCACAGAGCTTTGGAGCCTCTGCGCCACGGGGGGCAGGTTGAGGGAGGCTTAATAGTGAGGCTGAGGATTTCGAATCAAGTTTTTTCCTTCGACTGCAGTTACCGACTCCGTGTTGTAATTTTAGCGCTGCATGTAGCACACCGCTACAAGATAATATTTATTACACAAGAGGCCACTATTCAACTTATTATGTCAATGCCAGTTGAAACGGAATTAACAAGCCTAATCCCACCTTCTTTCACTGTGTCCTTCCAGATAATTCTTAAATGTGACCAAGATTTCTCCTTCTACCATTGATTCATGGAGTTTGAGCCTCTGACCACTGCCTGAGTGAGAATATTTATTCGCATTTCCTCTCCAATACTAGAATTATTTTTCATTCGCGCTCCTTAGTTTTTGATCCTTCTGCTTAAAACTTTCCTATTTACTTCATGAAGGTCACACAAATTTTATAGACTTCAATTAGCTCTCCCTTCATGTTATGCTCCAAACACTCGAGCTTATCTAATCTTTACTCAAAGCTAACATTTTCTGGTAACATCCTCAATTCCCCTCTGCACATTCTACAGTGCAAAGCATTCTTCTTGTAATATGCCAAGCACAGCTCAAATGCCATCTATAAATTTGCCGATGATACAACTACTGCTGTGGCATTTAAGGATGGGGATGAGGTGCTGTACAGGAGTGCGATAGATGAGGAGGTTGTTGTCACTCAGCAACCTTGTACTCAATAATAGTAAAACCAAGAAATTGATTGTGAACTTCAGGAAAAGAAAGTCGAGGGAACACACAGTTCTGTTCAAGGGATCAGAAATGGCAAGCATGAGCAGCTTCAAGTTCCAGGACGTCAATATCTCTAAGGATCCATCTTGGACCCAACATTTTGATGCAATTACAAAGAAAGTGTGTCAGTGGCTCTACTTCATTAGGAGTGTGAGGAAAATTGGTATGTCAAAGATACCCACAAATGTCTACAGATGTCCTGTGGAGAGCATTCAAACTGGTGTTATCACCGTCTGGTATAGAGGCGCCACTGCAAAGGATTGGAAAAAGCTACAGAAAGTTGCATACTCTGCCAGCTCCATCATGGACACCAGCCTCTGCAGCATCTAAGACATCTTTAAATGGTAATGCCTCAAAAAAAAGTGGCCTCCAGCATTAAGGACCGCCCCCCCCCCAATCACATGCACTGAGGTACAGTACAAAACTTGTCTTGAATACTGTGCATACAGATCAATTCATTACACTGCACTGCGAAGGAACAAGTTAACATAATGACAACAGAAAATGAAGTGTAATAGCTACAGAGAAAGTGCAGTGTAGGTAAACAATAAAGGTGAAAGTTCATACTGAGGTAGATTGTGAGGTCAAAAATACATCTTATCATACTAGGGAGGCTTAGTAGTACATGCTTTCAGACTTCTGCTTGATGGAAAAGGGGAGAACTCAATGTCCAGAGTAGGATGGGATCTTTTGATTAACACTGGCTGCTTTATTGAGGCAATAAGAAATATAAACAGAGTCCACAGAAGGAAGACTATTTCCATAAAGTGCCTTGTTCACAACGCTCTGCAGTTCCTTATGGTCACGTGCAGAGCAGTTGCCAGACCAAGCTTTTATACATCCAGACAGGATACCTTCTATAGTGCATCAATAAAAATCGATAAGGGTTATAAAAATAATAATTGCTCTGGTCTTCCGAAGAAATGAAAACATTGGTAAACTTTCTTTGCTGTGGAGCACATATGGCAAGGCCAGGACAGGCTTTTTGCGATGTTCATTCCTAGGAACTCGAACTTCTCAACTTCAACAACTTTGATGTTATCAGGAATGTGTGCATTACCCCACTTCTTGAAGTCAATGACCAGCTCCTTTGTTTTGCTCACATTGAGGGAAAGGTTGTTGTCATGACAATGTTACTAAGTTCTCTATCTCCTTCCTGTACCCAACATTGTTACTACTATAGTGGGCTGTATCTGAAATAACATCTGCAAGTTTGGAGATGGAGTTAGAGTAGAATCTGGCCATGCAGTCATGAATATACAAGGAATAGGGGCTGCAGATTCAACCTTGTAGAACACCAGTGTTGAGAATAATCATGGCAGAGGTTAATTGCTATCCCTAGAATTTTTGTTTATTTCTAATTCGAGTACAAGACAACCACAACTACGTTTTTCTTTTATTCTTTGCTTTGTTCTGCTAGCTCCTCTCTTAACCATTTTTCATTCTTATAACATTTAATTAAATGGCTGGAAGCAACATGTTTTATGCCTCATTCTTGACTTCCAAAGAACCTCTGGATCACAAAAGCATTAAGATCCTACAGTGGCTTGTAGACACCTTTATTATATAGCAATGGTCCCCTGGGTAGGGTGGTAGATATGCTGCTAGTATTTTGATAAGATATTCTTGAAATTGTCCTTGTTGAAATCACTGCCAATATAGTATTAATGGTAAGACTCTTGGCAGTGTGGAGGATCCGAAGGATCTTGGGATCCAAGTCCATAGGACACTTAAAGCTGCTGCGCAGGTTGACTCTGTGGTTAAGGAGGCATACGGAGCACTGGCCTTCATAAACCATGGGATTGAGCTTAGGAACCGAGGGGTAATGTTGCAGCTATATAGGACTCTGGTCAGACCCCATTTAGAGTACTGTACTCATTTCTGATCGCCTCACTACAGGAAGGATGTGGAAACCATAGAAAGGGTGCAGAGATTTATAAGGATTTTGCCTGGATTAGGGAGCATGCCTTATGAGAATAAGTTGAGTGAACTCAGCCTTTTCTCCTTGAGCGATGGAGGATGAGAGGTGACCTGATAGAGGTGTACAAGATGATGAGGGGCATTGATCGTGTGGATAATCAGAGGCTTTGTCCCAGGACTGAAATGGCTAACTCAAGAGGGCATAGTTTTAAGGTGCTTGGAAGCAGGTACAGAGATGTCAAAGGTAGGTGTTTTTTTTGGGGTTTTTTTTGTTTTGTTTTGTTTTTTTTATATACAAAGAGTGCTGAGTGCATGGAATGGGCTGCTAGCGATGGTGCTGGAGGCGGATACAATAGTATTTTTACTCCTGGATAGGTGCATGGAGCTTAGAAAACTAGAGGGCTATGGGTAACTCCAGGCAATTTCTAAGGTAAGGACATGTTCGACGCAGCTTTGTGAACCAAAGGGCCTGTATTATGCTGTAGGGTTTCTATGTTAATGATGAAGAGGGCCTCATGCTATCCTGTTTTAAATGTTGACAACATAGTTCATTGAGCTAAGGCTTCACTTTCATCTGAATAGGGATGTAGACTGCCATCAGGAGAGTTGAATTGAATTCCCATAGCAATTTAATGGGTGATACCATCATTAGATATTCCAAACTGGGTGAGCAGCAACATACCAGAATGTCACATCTGAACACCATGATTAAGTTGATTAAGTAGACTCAGTCTCTAATTTTTCACAAGGATATTCTACGGTCCATCTGGTGAATTGAGAAGCCTTCAAGCGGTCAGATAAGCCATTTTTCAGTAAGACATAGTAGTCTTTCAGTTACTCTTTGTTGGGCTAGTCGTGCCCTTAGTTCATCCACTTTGTTCTCAACAGTTTGGACAATAGGTAAGCTGGGGTGGGGATCTTACCCACATTGCTTGTCAGCCTCACCTGCAGCCCTGCTACCACACTTCTGAGAAAACCTTAAGTGGAGCTACCTGGTCTGGAAGGTAATTAACTGCTAAAGGACAGACTTGAAAAACTTGGAGTAGATTCTTGGAAGCACATTCCAGGCACTGACCACTGTAAAAACTTACCACACACACCTCCATTGAACTTCTTCCCTCTCTTAACTACATGTATTAGACATTTGACACAGGGGAAAAGGTTACTGCTCAGATTTACAGTGCCTATAAAAAGTATTCACCCCACAGCCCCCGGGAAGTTTTCAGATTTTATTGTTTTACAACATTGAATCATGATGAATTGTCTTCGGCTTTTTTGACACTGATCAACAGAAAACACTTCCATGTCAAGGTGAAAGCAAATCTCTACAAATTGGTCCTAACTTATTACAATTATTAAATTCAAAATAATTGATTGCTCAATTACTCACCCCCTTCAAGTCAGTATTTAGTTGATGCACATTACAGCCTCAAGTCTATGTGGGTAGGTGCCTCTTCAGTTTTGCACCATAAAACCTCCTTCTAGCCGACTCCAGTCTCCCACATGGCTTCTGGCAAACTCTAGCCAAGATTTCATGCGAGTCTTTCTCCCCCCAACAGTTTTTTCTTTATCTTTGCCACTCTCCCAAAAAGCTGCGACTGGTGAAGCATCCTGACAACAGCTGTTGTATGTGCAGTCCCTCCCATCACTGTCACTGAAGCTTGTAACTCCTCCAGAGTTGTCATAGGTCTCTTGGTGGCCGACCTCACTGGTCCCCTTCTTGCACGGTCACTTACTTTTTGGGGACAGCCTGCTCTAGGCAGATTTACAGCTGTGCCAGATCCTTTCCATTTCTTGATGATTGAATTCACTGTACTCCAAGGGATATTCAGTGACTTGGAAATTTTCTTGTATCCACCTCTTGACTTGTGCTTTTCAATAACATTTTTGTAGAGTTGCTTGGATTGTTCTTTTCCAGGTGTAGTTTTTGCCAGGATACGGTGAAGGCCAGCTGGTGGCGTAGTGGCATCAGCGCCGAACTTCAGAGTGAAGGCTCCCGAGTTTGAATCCAGCCAGCTCCAAAAACCTGGAGAGGGATGGGCTCTGCCAGGTTTCAGATGCCCAAGACACACTGTATGATGAGCAAACATCAAAACGATCGGTGCAAAAAGCTTGTCATGACGGTGCCCCGACGACTGGTGGAGTCAAGGGTGTGCACACACACTGACTCACCAGCAGTTGGACCTTCCAGATACAGGTATATTTTAACTACAATCACTTAAAACACCTTGAATGCACACAGGTGATCACCACTTAACTCATTAAGCAATTCTAAAACTAATTGGCCATATGATTTGGTGTATCATATTAAAGGGGGTGAATGCTTATATAGTCAATTATTTTGTGTTTTATATTTGTAATTAATTTAACTGCTTTGTAGAGACCTGTTTTCACTTTGACATGAAAGAATCTTTCCTGTTGATCAATGTCAAAAAACCTAATTAAATCCACTGTGATTCAATGTTATAAAACAATACAAGATGAAAACTTCCAAGGCGGGGTGAGGGGAAGGGTGTCAATATTTTTTATAGGTACTGTACACATCCCAGAATTGTAAAGACTTCTGTTAGTTCCCATCTCAGCCTCCAATAATCCAAGGAAACAAGTTCATCCAACCTCTCATGGAATGTGCCCTCTTAATCAGGCAACTTCTTTTGCACACTCTCCAGAGCCTCCACATCCTTCCTACAATGGGATGACCAGAACTAAATACAATACTCTAGATGTATTTAGCCAGTATTTTAAAGCTGCAATATAACTTCCTGACTTTCGCACTCAGTGTGTGCAATATGCCTTCTTTACAATTCTATCAACTTTCAGGGAGCAATAATTTCGGACACCGAGATCCCTCCGATCATCAGAGTTGATAAGGGTCCTACCATTGACTAAATTTGATCACCCGAAGTGCAACAGCTTTGGGAAATCAAAATGTTCAGTTTAAATACCATCTACCATACCTCCATACATATCTGCAACTGATCTATACTCAGTGGCCACATTATTAGCACACCTGCATGTTAATGCAAATATCTAGTTAGCTAATCAGATGGTAGTAATTCAATGCATAAAAGCATACAGTCATCGTCAAGAGATTCAGTTGCTGTTCAGTCCAAACATCAGAATGAAGATGCTTCCAACTCCATTTCCAGGCCCTAGTGATGATCCCAGAAACCTGCATTTGACTGACTGCTTCTCCCTCCTGATTCTAAGCACCATCCTCTCTACAATATAGAGATACTTGTGAGCCTTGTCTCTTTCACTGTCTCAGCTTTGGGCCTCACTCTCTACTGCCTGCCATGGACCACTGTTCTGCCAGATTCACACTTTCAACCACCAGTTGTTGTTCTTCCTCACATCCAGGAAGGACAGAAGATCATCTGTCTCTGTAAGACCATGGTATATTCTGCCTCTGACTTGGTTTCAAGCTTCAGCCTATTACAAGCTGTGGCCCCAGCCACATGCAGCTGAGACCTTAGCCTCATGCAGACCTCTGACCCGGCCACCTTTAGCTCCAGCTTGACCCATGACTGTGTTGCCACCCACAGCTCTAATCTGTTAATTAAATTTGCCAATGACACTACATTGATTGCCCTTATCTTAAACAATAACTAGGTAGCCTACAGGAAAGAGGTCATCTCTCTGACACTGTTGTGTCAAGAAAGCAACCTCTCCCTTAATGTTACTAAAACAAAGGAGCTGATTGTGCATCACAGGAGGAATGGAGACAGGCTAACCCATATTGACATCAATGGAATTTAAAAGCGCAAACACGAGGAAATCTGCACTCGCTGGAAATTCAAACAACACATACAAAATGTTGGTGGAATGCAGCAGGCCAGGCAGCATCTATAGGAAGAAGCACTGTCGACGTTTCAGGCTGAGACCCTTTGTCAGGACTAACTGAAAGAAAAGATAATAAAAGATTTGAAAGTAGGAGGGGAGGGGAAATCTGAAATGATAGGAGAAGACAGGAGGTGGTGAGGTGAAGCTAAGAGCTGGAAAGGTGATTGGCAAAAGGGATACAGAACTGGAGAAGGGAAAGGATCATGGGACAGGAGGCCTAGGGAGAAAGAAAGGGGGAGGGGAGCACCAGAGGGAGATGGAGAACAGGCAAAGAGTGATGGGTAGAGAGAGAGAAAAAAAAAATGGAGGGGGGAAATAAATAAATCAGGGATGGGGTAAGAAGGGGAGGAGGGGCATTAACAGAAGTTAGAGAAATCAATGTTTATGCCATCAGGTTGAAGGCTACCCAGATGGAATATAAGGTGTTGTTCCTCCAACCTGAGTGTGGCTTCATCTTGACAGTAGAGGAGGCCATGGATAGACATATCAGAATGGGAATGGGACATGGAATTAAAATGTGTGGCCATTGGGAGATTCTGCTTTCTCTGGTGGACAGAGCGTAGGTGGTCAGCGAAACAGTCTCCCAGTCTGTGTCGGGTCTCATCAATATATAAAAGGCTGCACCGTGAGCACCAATGGATCTGGGGTTGAGAGGGTAAACAGCTATAAGTTCCTCGATATTCACATCACTGAGGACCTCACGTGGTCTGTACACAACAGCTGTGTGGTGAAAAAAAGCACAACAGCACCTCTTTCCCCTCAGACGGTTGAGGAAGTTTGGTATGGGTGCCCAAATCCTAAGAACTTTCTACAGGGGCACAACTGAGAGCATCCAAAGACAGGTGTGAGAAAAGGGCCTGAAGGATCATTAGGGAACTGAGTCACTCAACCACAATCTATTCTATCTGTTACCATCCAGGAAAAAGTACCGCAGCATAAAAGCCAGGACAATCAAGCTCCGGGACAGCTTCTTCCACCAGGCCATCAGACTGATTAACTCTTGTTGATTTGAGTGTACTTCTATGTTACATTCATTGTCCTATTTATTATAAATTACAATGATTGCACACTGTACATTTAGATGGAGATGTAACGTAGAAATTTTTACTCATGTATGATAAGGATGTAAGAAATGAAGTCAATTCAATTCAATCCCAGCCAGCTCCAAGCAGTGATCCTACATCTTCAGCTTCAGTTCTGGCTACCTCCAGATCACAGATCTGAGTGTCTCCAGATTTTAATACGACCTCAGCCCTGGCAACCTTTGGACCATGGTCCCGGCTGTCTCCAACTTCAGCTCTGAACTAGGCAAAGACCTTTCTCATTGCCACTGGGTCCTACGACTCCACTTCTTCTACCACTACTCAACCAACCCCTGGTTACTCAAGCTCCCTTCTCTCTCTGTCACCCCTTCATTCCTCTAAGCCCATATTTCCCCCCACCCACTTTCTCTGAACATGCTAACCTTCCTCTGACCACTCTCTACCATCACCTGATCCCAGCTTTCATTCCTGCCATGTTTACACCAGCTCCTCCAAACTTCTCCTTTCTGAAATGGAGCAAATCTCAGACACTCTCTCCTAATTACCCCTTGAATAAGATCCTACCATTGAATATCAGGCCATTGTCTCCTGTACTTCTCCAACCTTATCATCTCTGGAGATCTTCCATTGCCACTAACATCATAGCATCCATACTGTTCTGCCTCCTACTTAAAATCCATAAACTTGACTGTCCCACTAGGCCTAACGTTTCTATCTGCTCCTACTCCATCGAACACATGTCCACATACCCTAACTTCATTTTGTCCCCTTTGGTTCAGTCCCTTCCTACCTAAATCTGTGACATTCCAATCACCAAGTACCTTGGTCCTGATTGACTCATTATCGCTAGGGTTGTCCAGTCCGTATACACTTCCATCCCCCATATGGAAGGCTTTAAAGTTCTCTGCTTCTGTCTGGACAATAGACCTAGCCAGTTTCCTGATTCTCACCTTCTCTTTCAACTCCTCTGACTTTCTCCAAGCCAAAGATGTAGCCATTGGCATCTGCATGGGCTCCAATTATGCCTGCCTTTTTGTCGACTACAAGGAAGAGTCCATGTTCCAAGCCTACAGAGGTAATGTTACCCAACTATTTCTATGCTTCATTGATGACTGTATTAATGCTGCTTCCTGCACCCATGCTAAAATCATCAATTTCATCAACTATTGACTCCAATTTCCACCCTGTCCTCAAATTTACTTGGTTCATCTCTGATATCTCTTTTCTGTTTCTTGATCTCTCTGCCTCCATCTCTGGAGACAATTCATCTACTGATATGTTTCCCAAACCTACTGACTCTCACACTTATCTTGCTATACCTTTTCTTCCTCGTCACTTATAAAAAATGCTACTCCTTTTCTTAGTTGCTCTATCTCCACCAGAATGCTGTTCTTAGAATTAAATATTCCACTCCAGAACATCTGAGAGGTTCTCCTTTACCAAAGAGCAAGGCTCCCCTTCCATTACTATCAATGTTGCCATTACCTGCATCTCCTCCATTTCCCTCACCCCAGACACAACAGGAAATGAGTAACAGGAAATCCTTACCTACCACACCTTAAGCCTCCCTATTCAGTACATCATTCTCCGTAACTTCCACCATCTATATGTGTTCTACCTCTATGCACACTTTTCCATTAATCCTACACTCTCTGCTTTCTGGAGGAATCACTCTCATTATGACTCTCTTGTCCACTCACCCCTCTTCACTGATCTCCTATCTAGCATTTATCCCTGTAATCAGGCCAAGTTTTGCACCTGTGCTTTCACCTCTTCCTTTACCATCATTCAGGGCCCCAAACAGTCCTTCCAGGCAAGGTGATACTTCAGCTTCCAGTTCAGGTCACCAGCTGTATCCATTATGGCCTCTTCTACATCAGTAAGATATGACACAGATTTGGGGGGGCCACGTCATTGAGTGACTTTGCTCAGTCTGCCGCAAAAGGTGGGATTATCAAGTAGCTACCCTTTCAATTCAATTTCCTGCATCTGCAGAATCTCTTATACTGTATATACATCATCTTTTCCTTCTTGACTAATTTCACAACTTCTCTCATCGTTCAAGGGGCCCTTCCCATGCCATCATTGTCCTTCTTTCTTATTGGAACATTCTGATACCGTACTTTATACAGTTGCTCCTTAAACAGCTTCCACAAGTCAGATACGGACTTGCTCAAAAGCAGCTGGTCTCAATAAAGTTTTCCCTAGGTCCTGCCTAATACTCTCATTATTTGTCCTGCCTCAAACTTTTCTGAAAGGTATATCCCTTATGCTGGTTCAGTCACTAGCTGCTGAAAACTCAGTCTGGCAGCTCTATCCTTCAAGAAGTAATCCAATCACAAAGAGAAAATCTGCAGATGCTGAAAATCCAGGCAACACACACACAAAATGCTGGAGCATCTAGGTAGCATCTATGGGGAGGGAAAAAGTGCAGTCAACATTTCAGCAGATCCTGCTGAAGATTCTCAGCCTAAAACGGCAACTGTACTATTTTTCGTTGATGCTGCTTGGCCTGCTGAATTCCTCCAGCATTTTGTGTGTTCCTTCAAAAAGTCAATGATTCAGAGGGAGGATTTTGCAAGGTCAAAAGGGCTGGGAGCAAATTTGTCATGACTAAACCCAAAGACTAGGTTAATGACAGGTGGTCCATCCAGTTTCATTTTGTTTCAAAAGCAGCATTGGTGCAACTGAGTGATTTACTGGATCATTTAATAGCCAATTACATTCAGACCACATGGCACACTTCCATCACTAAAGGCACAGGTAAATCAACAATCTTTTTTACAATCATATTACT
This sequence comes from Hypanus sabinus, assembly GCF_030144855.1. Classification (NCBI taxonomy): domain Eukaryota; kingdom Metazoa; phylum Chordata; class Chondrichthyes; order Myliobatiformes; family Dasyatidae; genus Hypanus; species Hypanus sabinus. The sequence continues at coordinate 63,591,352 of NC_082724.1, read as the reverse complement.
CAGAATATGAGATTAACATATTCCAAATTATTAATTTAAGATTTGCAACCATATAAGATTTTAAATCAAGTCCTCAGATTACTAATGCAGTATCTTAACTGATGCATCATCAGTGCAACTATTTAGCAATTAACACAAATGAGTGACGACTATAGGCAAAACTTAAAATTAATTTCATTGGCAGTTCGTGGTGTTATAGGGGGTGGGAGTGGATGACAAAATAGACCTGATTTAACTGAATGGATTGAAATAAAGATATTCTTTAGATGGATATCACCAAACTTCTTGGGGGGGTGGGAGGGGGGAAAAACTTAACTGATTAAAAAGTCAATGTAGTTGCAGTAATAGATACAGAACTGAAAAGGGCCCTTCAGCACACCAACCATTGGCTGTCCATTTATATATTTATAATTAATTCTACAGGAACTGCCAATTTTCAATGTGATTCTTACTAACAATTCATATTGATTGATTGCAAGACAACACATTTCTGGAAATGGAAAGCTAGCACTATCACTAGTTGGGTAATTTAGCCTCTCTTGGTCTCCACCAAACAAAGGATCTTCATTTTTGTTCCCATTTCCATTGTCTGGAACTTAAAGTTTCTTTTCTAACATTTCCCAGTTGATAACCTAGTTTTAAGTAAAAACATGATATTGTTAACAGTTTATCTAGGTCACTCTCTAACAAGTCATCAACCCATAAGTTTATCTACCGACAGATGCTGCCTGATTGTTGAGTGCTTCCAGATGTTGTTTTTATTGCTTACCTTAACTGAAGGCTTCTTGGTTGCAAATCCTCTGAACCATCCTGAAAAGACAAACAAAGTCAAGTTAACAATAAAAAATAATTTCAGTAAATACATATAATTTTGCTCTAATTTCGAGGTCACTCACGGAGAACATAGTGAAGAATCCATCAACAAATATTTTGCCATCCAGCTTACAGCACTAACAGTCTGATTTGCTGTAGAACTGTTCAATTTGCATGCCTTTTCCATGAATCTCCATTTCAATATTCATACACTGCCTGAGGCTTGTATTTCCTTTATTCCTTTAATTTTGCACCTTTGATTTTCAACTGTTGTTACATAACGTTTTCTTCTTCCAATGCACTCACACCATTTTTTCTCCTCTATTGTACATGTTGCTCGAGATTTAAGATTCAAGTTTATTTATCACGCATCATTTATGTTAACAACCAATCCACTGACTGTGTGCTCAGGGTAGCCTGCAAGCACCGACAAACATTCCGACGCCAGCATATCATAACCACAGTTCTTTGCAGAACAACACAGGATACAAGCAACAAAACAACAATAGCACAAGTCTGTTTGTTCCTCCCACCCACCATGCACATACTCAATCCTCTAACCCCCAAGACAAAATATCAACTTTTTACTCCAAAAACTTGAATTTAGATACGGACTGTAAGACACTGAGAGTCCACTGGAGTGGTCAAAGTCCCAGAGATCTGCAAGTCAAGTCACTTTTTATTGTCACTTTGACTATAACTGCTAGTACAGTACACAGTAAAAACAAGACGTTTTTCAGGACCATGGTGCTACATGAAACAGTACAAAATCTACACTGAACTACGTGAAAACAACGCAGAAAAAAAGTAACTACACTAGACTACAGACCTACCCAGGGCTGCATAAAGTGCACAAAACAGTGTAGGCATTACAATAAATAATACACAAGACAATAGGCACAGTAGAGGGTAGGTTGGTGTCAGTCCAGTCTCTAGGAATTGACGAGTCTGATAGCTTGGGGGAAGAAATTGTTACATTGTCTGGTTGTGAGAGCCTGAATGCTTCAGAGCCTTTTCCCAGATGGCAGGAGGGAGAAGAGTTTGTATGAGGGGTGTGTGGGGTCCTTCATAATGCTGTTTGCCTTGCAGATACAGCGTGCAGTGTAAATGTCCGTAATGGCAGGAAATGAGATCCCAGCAATCTTCTCAGCTGACCTCACTATCCGCTGCAGGGCCTTGCGATCCGAGATGGTGCAATTTCCGAACCAGGCAGTGATGCAGCTGCTCAGGATGCTCTTAATACAACCCCTGTAGAATGTGATGAGGTTGGGGGGGGGGGGGGGGGGAGGGTAGGAGATGGACTTTTCTCAGCCTTCACAGAAAGTAGAGATGCTGCTGGGCCTTCTTTGCTATGGAACTGGTGTTGAGGGACCAGGTGAGATTCTCCGCTAGGTGAACACCAAGACATTTAGTGCTCTTAACAATCTCTACAGAGGAGCCATTGATGTACAGCAGGGAGTGGTCGCTCTGTGCTCTCCTGTCTGTTAGCCGCTGCACCTCCTCTCTGTATGCTGACTCATCGTTCTTGCTGATGAGACCCACCACCGTCCTATCATCGGCAAGCTTGATGATGTGGTTCGAGCTGTGCGTTGCAGCACAGTCGTGGGTCAGCAGAGTGAACAGCAGTGAACTGAGCACACAGCCCTGGGGGGGCCCCCATGCTCAGTGTGATGGAGATGCTGCCTCCGATCTGGACTGACCGAGGTCTCCCGTTCAGTAAGTCTAGTATCCAGTTGCAAAGGGAGGCCCAATAGGCTCACCTTTCTAATCAGTTTCTGAGGGATGATTGTATTGAATGCTGAACTGAAGTCTATGAACAGCATTCGAAAGTACATATCTTTTTTGTCCTGGTGGGTTAGGGCCAGGTGGAGGGTGTGATGGCAATGGCATCGTCTGTTGAGCGGTTGGGATGGTACACAAACAGCAGGGGGTCCAGTGAGGGGGGAAGCAGGGTCTTGATGTGCTTCATGACGAGCCTCTCGAAACACTTCATGATGATGGATGTGAGTGCAACAGGATGATGGTCATTGAGGCAGGACACTGAAGACTTCTTCGGCACGGGGACAATGGTGGTGGCCTTGAAGCACGTTGGAACGGTGGCATTGCGGCATTGCTCAGGGAGATGTTGAAGATGTCAGTGAGAAAATCTGCTAGCTGGTCTGCACATCCTCAAAGCACACTAACAGGAATATTGTCTGGTCCAGCAGCCTTCCATGGATTGACCCTGCACATGGTTCTTCTCACATCAGCCACGGTGAGGCACAGCAACTGGTCATTTGGAAGAGGGGGTGGATTTCCTTGCCGCCACATCTTTTTCCACCTCAAAACGGGCAGTTATTCAGCGCATCTGGGAGGGAGGCATCCCCCGCACAGTCAGGTGATGTTGTTCTGTAATTGGTGATGTCCTGGATGCCCTTCCACATGCGCCGCGTGTCGCTGCTATCCTGGAAGTGGCTGTGGATTCGCTAGCTGTGTGCACGCTTTGCCTCTCTGATGGCCCGGGACAGTTTGGCCCTCGCTGTTGTTAGGGCTGCCTTGTCGACTGCTCCGAAAGCAGTCACGGGTCCTCAACAGCGCATGGGGGGGGGGGATAAGAGGTTTACTAAATTATGAGAGGCTTCGATAGAGTGGACAGAGAGTATCTGTTTCCCAGAGATGAAATGTCCAATACCAGAGGGCACGCACTGAAGGTGAGTAATGGTAGGTTCAAGGGGGAACATGAAGAGTAAGTTGATTTTTTTTTTAAAAACTTAAAAGTTATTGATGCCTGGATTGCACTGCATGGTATTGTGGTAGAGGCAAGTACATTGGAGGCTTTTAAAAGACATTTGGATAGGCATACAGATGCAAGGAAAATAGACAGATATGGACACGGTGCAGATAAGAGGCATTAGTGTTGAGGTGTACTTGATTTGTTTTTTAGCTCATTCGGGACAACGTGGATGGAATGGCCTGTTCCTATGCCGTACTTTTCTATGTTCTACGTTGGTCCATTACTTTAAAATTTGACTACTTTTTGTACACGTGTAATTAATGAAAATTTCATTTTTTTAGCGATTAGTTGATTTCCTTAATATTCTGTCTGATTCTGAGGAACATCCTGATCTTATAATTGGCTATTTAAATGCCATAATATCATAAAATTCAGTAGAAGAATGACAATTATCAGTAAGAACTAAAAATTAGCAAATCTACTGTTCAATAACATAACATATAACAATGTACAATTGTCAAAAGAGAGCAAGGAAGAAATTGAAGTAAATTAATTCAGGGGTGAATGGTGGCCTAAAGTGGGAGAGCACAGATAACTCTGAACAATATAGGATGAACACATTACAAAATGAGGAAGGGGCAAAACCATTAACAAATTTGTAGCAATAATGCAAATTTTAAAAACAAGATTAACATCAAGCTAATATCTCATTAAAAACAGAGATTTGGATTAAATGAAATGATAAGAGAACAAGTCTTGTTCAGCAGTTATCAGACCATAGCGGAATTAGGGCATTCAGCCATTGAGTCTACCATTCAATCATGGCTGAATTATTATCCCTCTCAGTCCCATTTTTCTGCCTTTTCCCATAACCTTTGATCCCCTGACTAATCAAGAAAGTATCAACCTCCGTTTTAAATACACTCAATGAGTCGGACTCCACAGATGTCTGCTGCAATAAATTCCACAGATTCATTACCCTCTGGCAAAAGAAATCCCTGTTCCAAATAGATGCCCCTCTAATCTGAGGCTGTGCTCTCTGGTCCCAGACGCACCCAATATAGAAAACATCCTCCCCATATCTATTCTATCTAGGCAAATATTAGATCTATCTTGATTAATATTAGATAGTTTTCAATGAGATTCTTCCTCATTCTTCTAAGCATGAGTACAGCCCCAGAGCCACTAAGTACTCCTCATATGTTAAAACATGTCATTCCCAGAATCATTGTTGTGAACCCCTTCTGGACCCTCTCCAATGCCCGCACATCCTTTCTTAAATAAGGAGTCCAAAACTGCTCACAATACTCCAAGTGTAGGCTGAACATAAAGGCACAGCATTACATCCTTGCTCTTATATTCTAGTCCTCTTAAAATTAATGCTAATGTTGCATTTGCTTTCCTTACCACCAACTCAACCTGCAAATTAACCTTTAGGAAATCCTGCACGTAGACTCACAAGTGACTTTTTAAAATTTTCTACCCATTTTGAAAATGGTAGAAATTCTTTATTTCTTCTACCAAAGTTACAAGACCATACACTTCCCTACAGTATATTCCATCTGCTCCTTCTTTACCCATTTTCCCAATCTGTCTTACTCCTTCAGCAGACTCTGCTTCCTCAACACTATCTGTTCCTCTATATTTATATCATCTGTAAGCTTGGCTGCAAAGCCATCAATTCAGACACCCAAATTTTTGACATGTATCGTAAAAAGAAGCAGTCCTAATATGCATTTTGAACAGTGGAAGGGGTTTGGGGTCAATGTTTTTGTTGCATTTTGAGCAAGGGAGGGGTTTCAGATTGTTGATCATGTTGCTGTTCTTTTTTTCTTGGCTACCTGGAGAAGACAGATCTCAGAGTTGTATATAATCCCTCGCTCTCTCACAACATAAATGTGGCTTCAAATAAATGTGGCTTCAAATATAGAATAGAACCAAACTGTTGTTTGAGCCAATTGAGTGAAAGGGGGAGTTTTTTTTTGAAGAGCAGTGACGTGGACAACTAGCTGGTTAGGAAACATGGCTGTGTCAAAACTAAGTTTTGAATAAGCATGTCACAAATTTGGGAGGTAGAGTAAAACAAAACTCAACTTATTTAAATACCTGGTTGAAAAAGTGGTAATGTTTTCAAATTGTTGGATTTGTTTAATTTGTCCCCTTCATCTCCTACAAGACTAACTGACCTTTTTAGTGTTTTATAAACTACACACCATCCCATGCATATACCACGTCAAACAAAATCCTCTTGCAAATCATTTTGCTAAACAACAGGTCACAAGGAAATGGGGACAGGAGTGGTCTATTTTAGCTCCACACTGATAAGCCATTTAATAAGAACATAGCCAATATGTAACAAAAGCCATTTTAATTCATTTTTTCCACATAATTCTATTTCAAGATACAGCACAAACAGGCCCTTTCAGCCCAACGAGCTGCACCACCCAGCAACACACCTATTTAACCCAAGCCTAATCAAAGGACAATTTACATTGACCAATTAACCATCTAACTGGTCAATCTTTGGATTTTGAAAGGAAAACAGAACACCTGGAAGACAGTCACTCACTCACAGGAAGATCATACGAAATTCTAACAAGCAGAACTGGAATTAAACTCTGAACTCTGATGCCACAAGGGGTAAAACTCTACCGTGATGCCCCTTATCCCTTCGTAATTTTATACGAAAACTCTATCCATCTCAAATTCCAAATGGAATCTGCCTCCATTCACAGAAGATGACTCTGAAAATCTACCATCCTTATTTCTTCATCCCAAATAATCCATTAAGGAAGTGACAAGGATTCTAATAGAATCCATTTTTAAAAAATCTATGATTATTCATGAAAAGCACAGTATAATTCAATTAGGAGGTTTTGAGCAGCAAGAAAAAACATATGGCAAACTGCCTCATCGGAAGATCAGAAGTGGACAGAGTCAGCAACTTTAAATTCCTCAGTGTTATCATGTCAGGGGACCTGCCCTGGGACCAGCACATAAGTGCAATTATGAAGAAAGTATAACAGCACCTCTAATTTCTTAGGAGTTTCCAAAGATTTGGCATGACATCCAAAACTTTGACAAACTTCTAAAGATGTGTGATAGAGAGTATATTGACTGCCTGCATCACATTGTCTGATATGGAAACACCAATGCCATTAAATGGAAAAATCCTACAACAAGCAGTGGATCTGGATTAGTCCATCATGAGTAAAGCCCTCCACACCACCTAGCACATTTACACTGAGTGTTGTCACAAGAAAGCAGCATCCAACATCAGGGACACCCACTACCTACCACCATCAGGTAGTACTGTTGTCTAGCTGCTGTCATCAAGAAGATGGTACAGGAGCTTCAGGAGTTCACACCATCATGTTCAGGAAAAGTTATAACCCCTCAACCATCAGGCTCCTGAACGAGAGGGAATAACTTCACTCAATTTCATTTTTCCCATCACTGAAATGCTCCCACAATCAATGGACTCACTTTCAAGGACTCTTCATCTCATATTTTTGAGATTAATTACTTATTTATTATAATGAATTATTTTTGTATTTCAAGTCAAGTCACCTTTTATTGTAGTTTCGACCATAACTGCTGATACAGTACATAGTAAAAACAAGACAACATTTTTCAGGACCATGGTGTTACATGACACAGTACAAAAACTACAACAAACTACGTAAAAAACAGCACAGAAAAAAACTACACCAGACTATAGACCTACCCAGGACTGCATAAAGTGCACAAAACAGTGCAGGCATTACAATAAATAATAAATAAGACAATAGGGCAGTAGGACAATAGGACAATAAGGCTCTGGGTATTGAGGAGTCTGATTGCTTGGGGGAAGAAGCTGTTACATAGTCTGGTTGTGAGAGCCCGAACGCTTCAGTGCCTCTTCCCAGACGGCAGGAGGGAGAAGAGTTTGTATGAGGGGTGCGTGTGGCCTTCATAATACTGTTTGCCTTGCGGATGCAGCGTGTAGTGTAAATGTCCGTGATGGCAGGAGGAGAGACCCCGATGATCTTCTCAGCTGACCTCACTATCCGCTGCAGGGTCTTGCAATCCGAAATGGTGCAACTTCCGAACAAGACAGTGATGCAGCTGCTCAGGATGCTCTCAATACAACCCCTGTAGAATGTGATGAGGATGGGGGGTGGGAGATGGACTTACCTCAGCCTTCGCAAAAAGTAGAGACGCTGCTGGGCTTTCTTTGCTATGGAGCTGGTGTTGAGGAACTAGGTCAGATTCTCCGTCAGGTGAACACCAAGAAATTTGGTGCTCTTTACGATCTCTACCGAGGAGCCGTCGATATTCACCAGGAAGTGGTCACTCCGTTCCCTCCTGATGGCAACAACCATCTCTTTTGTTTTGTTCACATTCGGAGATAGATTGTTGGCTCTGCACCAGTCCGTTAGCCACTGCACCTTCTCTCTGTATGCTGACTCGTCGTTCTTGCTGATGAGACCCACCACCATCGTGTAAACAGCGAACTTGATGATGTGGTTCGAGCTGTGTGTTGCAGCACAGTCATGTGTCAGCAGAGTGAACAGCAGTGGACTGAGCACACGGCCCTGGGGGAGTCCCCATGCTCAGTGTGATGGTGTTGGAGATGCTGCCTCCGATCCGGACTGACTGAGATCTCCCAGTCAGGAAGTCTAGATTCCAGTTGCAGAGGGAGGTGTTCAGGCCCAATAGGCTCAGCTTTCCAATCAGTTTTTGAAGGGTGATTGTGTTGAATGCTGAACTGAAGTCTATGAACAGCATTCGAATGTATGTGTCTTTTTTGTCCAGGTGGGTTAGGGCCAGGTGGAGGGTGTGAGCAATGGCGTCGTCTGTTGATCGGTGGGGATGGTACACAAATTGCAGGGGGTCCAGTGAGGGGGGCAGCCTCATGACAAGCCTCTTGAAACACTTCATGATGATGGATGTGAGTGCAACGGAACAGTAGTCATTTAGGCAGGACACTGAAGACTTTTTTGGCACGGGGACGATGGTGACAGCCTTGAAGCACGTTGGAACGGTGGCGCTGCTCAGGGGGATGTTGAAGATGTCAGTGAGAACATCTGCTAGCTGGTCTGCACATCCTCTGAGCACTCTATCAGGAATGTTGTCTGGTTCAGCAGCCTTCCATGGGTTGACAGGGTTTTTCCTCACATCGGCCACGGAAGTCATTCAGCGCATCTGGGAGATGATGTTGTCCTGTAATTGGTGATGTACTGGATGCCCTTCCAAATGTGCCGCATGTCACCACTGTCCTGGAAATGGCTGTGGATTCGCTGGGCTTGTGCACGCTTTGCCCCTGATAGCCCGGGACAGTTTGGCCCTTGCTGTTGTTAGGGCTGCCTTATTGCTTGCTCAGTTTGTTCACAGATTTGCACAGTTTGTTCAAAGATTAGATATAGCAAAGTTATTTCCCATGCTAGGAGTTTAAGACAAGCAGGCACAACTTCACTATTGAACAACATCCATTTAGAACAGAGCTGCGGATAAATTACTTTAGTCAGAGGGTGGTAAATCTGTGGAATTTGTTTCCATGAGCGACTGTGGAGGCCAAGTCACTGGATGCATTTAAGGCAGAGATAGATAGGTTTTTGATTAGGCAAGGCATCAAAGGGTATGGGGAGAAGGCTGGGGAGTAGGGATGACTGGAAGAATTGGATCAGCCCATGATTGAATGATGGAGCAGACACAATGGGCCGAATGGCCTATTTCTGTTCCTATATCTTAAGGTCTTATGCTCTAAAGTACATTTATTATCAATGTATAATTATACAACCTTGAGATTCATCTCCTAACAAGCAGCCACATAGCAAACAAATCCAAAACAATCCAAAAAAGACCAAACACCCAATGTGCTGAGACAAAAAAACAAGTCATGCAAATAATACATGTAAGCAAATAGCTTCTGAACTGAAGGCCACAAAGAGTCCATCCCCAGACCCAGAGTTCAGCATAGAGTGGACTGAACATTGCAGAGCAGTGAGCTGAACAAGCCCATCCCTCAACCTCAGGCCCTGTCACCTTGACTTTTTCAGTCTGGCCTGGCACCTAAATTGTCATTCAAACATAGGGTTCTGTCGCTTCAATACACTCCAGGGTCTGGAACCCTTCGTCTCAATTCAGCCTGTACCTGAATTTTCTGATTTGGCCTGGCACTTAAATCTTCATCTAAACATCTGGTCACTGGGGCCTGGATACCATAACCATGATTCGGCCTGTACCTGATATTGTCCAGAAGGAACTACAGTCTACAAATCAGTGAATTAAAATGAATCAAGGACTGTTGAAGCAGGCAAACTAATTGTCTTTGTTCTTGCCATGTGTTTGAAGGAGATGGAGGTGCCATTTTCTGACACAGTCAGACTGTCCTTGCAGTCTCCCATTTTGTGAACTTTGAACTGATTCTTGTTCTGGGATACTCTAATCAAAACAATTGAATGTGGACACAAATAGTTTCTGCTAATAACCTGATAAACCTGACAGCATTCTCATACAAGCTGTGCTTTGTGTAGAATAGCAAGTTTACTTAAGTATTCTCATTAGCTCAGGATCTGGGTCGCCTGGATTGACTGTTTAACACTAGTCAAGTCAAAGTGAACAAAGAGCCATGAATTGTCATTTCTGGATCAGAGCCAATAAGGTGTTAAAGGTCAGTCACATAACCCCAGTCAGTAACACTGAAACTCATGACTCATGTGCTACACTAATGTAGCACGTTGGGTGTTTGGTCTTTTTTGGATTGTTTTGGATTTGTTTGCTATGTGGCTGCTTGTTAGGAGATGAATCTTCATACATGAGACTCATATAAGGAAGGTGGATAGTCTACGCTTTTTAGGTTTTGGAAAGGCAAACAATATCACTCAAATCCTCAAGCCAAAGTAAGGGGCGTTTCCATTTTTATAAATTCTTCAACCTCCTTTATACACCATGAAACAATTTCAGACCCACAAGGTAGATTTTTGCTTATTACTGGTCTACTTTTTAATCAAAAAGTTGTTTTAGTTAATGTTTATGCTCCAAACACTGATTGTTATAAATTTTTAAGTGTCTATTTACATCCTTTCCCAATTTGAATCAGTACATGCTGATAAAGGGTGGGGATTTTAACTGCTGTTTAAACCCTTCGATGGATAGATCTAAGCCCACCCAAGCTCTTCCGAATAAATCAGCCTCCCTTATTAATTCCTTTATGACTGATTCAGCAATTTTCAAAATTTGGCATTTTTTTACACCCCAATGACAAAGAGTTTTCATACTTTTCTCATGTTTATCATAATTATTCAAGAATTGAGTACTTTTTCATTGATCACCATTTACTTACAGATGTTATCGATTGTAAATATAACTATTACCATTTCTGACCATGCACCTTTGAAGCTATCTATTAAGATAATGGATTTATCTATTAATGCTAAATCTTGGAGGTTTAATTCTATTTTATTGCAGGACTTAGACTTTGTTAATTTTATTAAACAACAAATTGATTTATTTTTCTCATCAAATTCTACAGCAGAGATCTCTAGAGGAATTTTATGGGATACTTTTAAAGCATTTATTCGTGGACAGATTATTTCGTACTCTGCTGGAGTTAGGAAACAAACTAATTCTAAAATATTAACATTGGTTGATAAAATCAAAGCAATTGATAAGATTTATTCAGTGACCCCCAGCAAAGAACTTTATAAAGAAAGAGTGGAACTTCAAATGCAGCATAGCTTGTTATTATCCTCTTCGATTGAAAATCAGTTAATTAAATCTAGAACCCAGTTTTATGTACATGGAGATAAGTCTGGTAAATTATTGGCTAATCAATTAAAAATTGATTAGGCTAAATGACAGATTACTAGGATTCGTAAACAAGATGGCACTCTGATGATCGACCATAAAGAGATAAATAAAGCCTTTCAAGATATTTGTAATTCCTTATTTCAATCAGAATTTGTTGAGGATTCTTCTATAATGGGTGAATTTTTAAGAAAATTGAATATTCCAAAATTAACAGTAGAGGATAGTGTATTCCTAGATACACCTATTATGGAAACTGAAATAAAAAAGGATATTTTTTCAATGAATTCCAGTAAAGCTCCTGGTCCGGATGGTTATACTGCAGAATTTTTTTAAATCCTTTTCCTCTATACTTTCTCCTTGGCTTTGTAAAATTTTTAAAGATGCATTAATTATAGGCAAATTGCCACAATCTTTTTATGAAGCCTCTATTTCTTTAATTCTTAAAAAAGATAAAGACCCTATTGAATGTGCATCCTATTGGCCTATATCCTTGCTGAATACGGATTTTAAGATTTTTAGTAAAATTTTGGCTATTAGATTAGAAAATATATTACCTCGAATTATTTCTGAAGATCAGACTGGATTTATTAAAAACCACTATTCATCTTTTAAAATTAGAAAAATTAATATTATTTATACTCCTTCACCCAAAATACCAGAATGTGTCATTTCCTTGGATGCTGAAAAAGCATTTGATAGAGTTGAATGGCCATATTTATTTAATATGTTGCAGCATTTTAATTCAAAATTTATATCATGGATTAAATTAATATACTACAAACCCTTGGCTTCAGTCTTTACCAATAATCAAAGATCTCCTTTTTTTCAGTTATTCCATGGTACAAGGCAAGGTTGTCCTTTAAATCCTTTACTATTTGACATTGCTTTGGAACGTTTGGCTATAGCCATTCAAGAATCACTTAATATTTTGGGTATTACTCGTGGAGAGGGGACGTATAAGTTATCATTATATGCTGATGATTTGTTACTATACATATCTGACCCTGAAAGATCTATTCCTGCTATTTCATCCTTGCTTGCTCAGTTTAGTAACTTTTCTGGTTATAAACTGAATTTTAATAACAGCGAATTATTTCCATTAAATATGCAAGTTCCAATTTATAAACATGTACCATTTAAAGTTGTTACAGATTATTTTACTTATTAAAATTACTAAAAAAACATAAAGATTTATTTAAAGCTAATTTTTTACCCTTAATTGACCAAATTAAGCAACTTGCTACCAGGTGGTCTCCACTATCTTTGTCATTGGTTGGTTGAATTAATGCTATTAAGATGATGGTATTACCCAAATTCTTATATTTATTTCAAGCATTACCAATTTTTATTCCTAAATCTTTTATTGATATTATTGACTCCAAAATATCTTCTTATCTGTGGCAGAATAAAAATCCTCGACTAGGCAAAAAATATTTACAGAAGCCTAAGAAGGAGGGCAGTTTGGCTTTGCCAAACTTGAGATTTTATTATTGGGGAGTTAATATACGATATTTAATATTTTGGTCACAAGAATCGACTATAGCAGCTTGCCCACAATGGGTAAATTTGGAATGCAAATCTGTACAAGATTTTTCATTGTTTTCAATTTTAGGATTTTCACTTCCTTTTTCTTTATCTAAATTGAATAAACAAATAACTAATCCTATAGTCAAATATACATTGCGAATTTGGTTTCAATTTCATAAATTTTTTGGTTTGAGTAAGTTCATTTTATCAAGCCCTATAATATTTAACTTTTTTTCGGCCCTCTTTTATGGATCAAGCTTTTCTTTTATGGGAAACAAAAGGTATAACATGTTTTCATGATCTGTTTTTGAATGATAGCTTTATGTCCTTTGAAAAGCTATCTAATAAATATAATTTACCTAAAACTCATTTTTTTAAAGATATTTGCAAGTTAGAAATTTTTTGCATAATGAGTTACAGTCTTTTCTGAAACTACGTCCATTGGACATTAAGGACAGAATTTTAGCTCTGAATCCTTGTCAAAGGGGTTTAGTAGCTGTCATTTATAACATGATCATGAAAATACAGTCAGAAGTATCAGAAAAAAATTAAGAAGGAATGGGAAAAAGAACTTCATTGTCTTATACCCACTGAGCAGTGGGAGAAAATTTTGTGCTAAACATGCTCGATTTTACTCTCATGTTAATCCAACCTGTGACAGATGTCATTCTGAAGTAGCTTCATTGACCCATATGTTTTGGTCTTGTCCTTGTTTGCAAAATTATTGGAAAGATATTTTCAGTATTATTTCAAAAGTTCTGAATATCAATTTCCAACCGCATCCTATTACTGCAATTTTAGGTTTACCAATGGTGGATAATAGTCGTTTATCTTCCTCATCTCGACAAATGATTGCATTTGTTACGTTAATGGCTAGAAGATCTAATTTATTGAATTGGAAAGAAATTAATCCTCCAACTATATTTCAGTGGTTTTCTCAAACTATCTCTTATTTGAGCTTAGAAAAAAATAGAAGTGTTGTTTTTGATCCTTCAGTTAAATTTGAAGAAACTAGAAACCATTTATTCAACCTTTTCATATGAGTTAAATTGCCTTTTCCTAAACCTCACTTTTATTGTCCTTAATTATTTGGATGGAGGTTCGGAGTTATTGGCATTACTGTATATATCTGACATTATGCAATGGCCCATGTTGGTTAGTGTTTTTTTCTTCTTTTTTTGGGGGGGGGGGTTTGTTTTTTTTATTTCTTTTGTTCATAAATACTATGAGTTTGGGAGGTTATATATATTGATTATCATATATTTGAATGCCTATTTAACTATTAACTATGTACTCTCAAGCTCTCTGTATTCATGTTTCATTTATGTTTGCTTAAAAATTAATTTAAAAATTTTAAAAAGAAAGAAAGGATGTGGGAGGTCCTGGAGTCTCCTTGCCTCCTGGAAGTCCACATCTGTGCCAGGTGTGCCGAACGGCAGCTCCTAAGGGGCCATGTTAGGGAACTGGACCTGCAGCTCGATGACCTTCATCTGGTCAGGGAGAGTGAGGAGTTGATAGAGAGGAGTTACAGGCAGGTGCTCACACCACAGGTGGCAGACAGGTGGGTCACGGTTAGGAGGAGGAAGGGGAAGAGTCAGGTACTAGACAGTACCCCAGTGGCTATACCCCTTGACAATAAATACTCCTGTTTCAGTACTATTGGGGGGGGGGGGCTAGACAGCCTACCTAGGAGAAGCAACAGTGGCCGTGCCTCTGGCACAGAGTCCGGCCCTGTAGCTCAGAAGGGTAGGGAAAGGAAGAGGAAGGCAGTAGTAATAGGGGACTCGATAGCTGGGAGGTCAGATAGGCGATTCTGTGGATGCAATCAGGAGACCCGGATGGTAATTTGCCTCCCTGGTGCCAGGGTTCGAGATGTTTCTGATCGCATCCACGATATCCTGAAGTGGAAGGGTGAGGAGCCACAGGTCGTGGTACATATAGGTACCAATGACATAGGTAGGAAGAGGGAAGAGGTCCTGAAAGGAAAATACAGGGAGTTAGGAAGGCAGTTGAGAAGAAGGACCACAAAGGTAGTCATCTCAGGATTACTGCCTGTGCCACACGACAGTGAGAGTAGGAATGGAATGAGGTGAAGGATAAATGTGTGGCTGAGGGATTGGAGAAGGGGGCAGGGATTCAAGTTTCTGGATCATTGGGACCTCTTTTGGGGCAGGTGTGACCTGTACAAAAAGGACGGGTTACACTTGAATCCTAGGGGCACCAATACCCTGGCGGGGAGATTTGCTAAAGCTATTGGGGAGACTTTAAACTAGAATGTTTGGGGTGGGAATCAATTTGAAGAGACTAGGGGAGAGGAAGTCAGTTCACAGATAGAGAAGGGGAACACTCAGACCGAAGATGTAGGGAAGAAGGAAGAAAAAGATAATAAAGTTGATCGTATTGTTAGAGATAAACAGAGAGAAAAGGTGAAGAGTTTCTTAAATGCATCTATTTTTATGCTAGAAGCATTGTAAGAAAGGTGGATGAGCTTCGAGCATGGATTGATACAGGGAAATATGTTGTTGTAGCTATTAGAGAAACATGGTTGTAGGAGGGGTGTGATTGGCAACTAAATATTCCTGGATTTCATTGCTTCAGGTGTGATAGAATCAGAGGGGCAAGAGGAGGAATGTGTTACATTGCTTCCGAGAAAATATTACAGCGGTGCTTTGGTAGGATAGATTAGAGGGCTCATCTAGGGAGACTATTTGGATGGAATTGAGGAATGGGAAAGGTGTAGTAACACTTATAGGGGTGTATTATAGATCATCTAATGGGGAGCGAGAATTGGAGGAGCAAATTTGCAAGGAGATAGCAGATATTTGCAGCAAGCACAAGGTTGTGATTGTAGGAGATTTTAATTTTCCGCACATAGACTGGGAAGCCCATTCTGTAAAAGGGCTGGATGGTTTGGAGTTTGTAAAATGTGTGCAGGCTAGTTTTTTGCATCAATACATAAAGGTACCAAGTAGCGAAGGGGCAGTGTTGGATCTCCTGTTAGGGAATGAGATAGGTGAGGTGACGGAGGAATGTGTTGGGGAGCACTTTGGGTCCAGTGATCACAATGCCATTAGTTTCAATATAATTATGGAGAAGGATAGGACTGGACGTAGTGTTGAGATTTTTGGTTGGAGAAAGGCCAACTTTGAGGAGATGCGAAAGGACTTAGAAGGAGTGGATTGGGACAATCTGTTTTAAGGGAAGGATGTAATGGAGGTCATTTAAAGGTGAAATTTTGAGGGTACAGAATCTTTATGTTCCTGTTAGGTTGAAAGGAAAGATTAAAAGTTTGAGAGCACCATGGTTTTCAAGGGATATTGGAAACTTAGTTCAGAAAAAGAGGGAGATCTATAATAAATATAGACAATATGGAGTAAATGAGGTGCTCGAGGAATATAAAAAATGTAAAAAGAATCTTAAGAAAGAAATTAGAAAAGCTAAGATACGAGGTTGCTTTGGCAAGTAATGTGAAAATAAATCCAAAGAGATGGGGGAGATTTTGAACAATTTCTTTTCTTCAGTATTCACTGAGGAGAAGGATATTGGATTGTGTAAGGTAGGGGAAACAAGTAGGGAAGTTATGGAAACTATGATGATTAAAGAAGAGGAATTACTGGGACTTTTGAGGAATAAAAGTGGATAAATCTCCAGGTCCTGACAGGATATTCCCTAGGACCTTGAGGGAGGTTAGTGTAGAAATAGCAGGGGCTCTGTTAGAAATATTTCAAATGTCATTAGAAACGGGGATGGTGCCAGAGGATTGGTGTATTGCTCATGTGGTTCCATTGTTTAAAAAGGGTTCTAAGAGTAAACCTAGCAATTATAGGCCTGTCAGTTTAACGTCAATGGTGGGTAAATTAATGGAAAGTATTCTTAGTGATGATATATATAATTATCTGGATAGACAGGGTCTGATTAGGAACAGTCAACATGGGCTTGTGCGGGGAAGGTCATGTTTGACAAATCTTATTGAATTTTTTGAAGAGGTTATGAGGAAAGTTGACGAGGGTAAAGCAGTGGATGTTGTCTATATGGACTTCAGTAAGGCCTTTGACAAGGTTCCGCACGGAAGGTTAGTTAGGAAGGTTCAATCATTAGGTATTAATATTGAAGTAGTAAGATGAATTCAACAGTGGCTGGATGGGAGATGCCAGAGAGTAGTGGTGGATAACTGTTTGTCAGTTGGAGGCCGGTGAGTAGTGGTGTGCCTCAGTGATCTGTATTGAGTCCAATGTTGTTAGTCATATACATTAATGATCTGGATGATGGGGTGGTAAATTGGATTAGTAAGTATGCAGACAATACCAAGATAGGTGGCGTGGTGGATAATGAAGTAGGTTTTCAAAGCTTGCAGAGAGATTTAGGCCAGTTAGAAGAGTGGGTATGAACGATGGCAGATGGAGTTTAATGCTGATAAGTGTGAGGTGCTACATTTTGGTAGTAATAATCAAAATAGGACATATGTGGTAAATGGTAGGGCATTGAGGAATGCAGTAGAACACAGTAATCTAGGAATAATGGTGCATAGTTCCCTGAAGGTGGAATCGCATGTGGATAGGGTGGTGAAGAAAGCTTCTCGTATGCTGCCCTTTATAAATCAGAGCATTGAGTATAGGAGTTGAGATGTAATGTTAAAATTGTATAAGGCATTGGTAAGGCCGAATTTGGAGTATTGTGTACAGTTCTGGTCACCGAATTATAGGAAAGATATCAACAAAATAGAGAGAGTACAAAGAAGATTTACTAGAATGTTACCTGGGTTTCAGCACCTAAGTTACAGGGAAAGGTTGAACAAGTTAGGTCTTTATTCTTTGGAGCGTAGAAGGTTGAGGGGGGACTAAGATTTACTAGAATGTTACCTGGGTTTCAGCACCTAAGTTACAGGGAAAGGTTGAACAAGTTAGGTCTTTATTCTTTGGAGCGTAGAAGGTTGAGGGGGGACTTGATATAGGTATTTAAAATAATGAGGGGATAGATCGAGTTGAGGTGGATAGGCTTTTTCCATTGAGAGTAGGGGAGATTCAAACAAGAGGACATGATTTGAGAGTTGGGGGGCAAAAGTTTAAGGGTAACATGAGGGGGAATTCCTTTACTCAGAGAGTGGTAGCTGCGTGTAATGAGCTTCCAGTAGAAGTGGTAGAGGCAGGTTCGGTATTGTCATTTAAATTAAAATTGGATAGGTATATGGACAGGAAAGGAATGGAGGGTTATGGGCTGAGTGCGGGCCAGTGGGACTAGATGGGCCGAGATGGCCTGTTTCCGTGCTGTAATTGTTATATGGTTATACCATGTGGGTATCTTGTGATTGTCACATGACCATGATGTAATTGAGTCTCTGCTGGGCATAATTCGTCAGTGATTCCATTATGCTGCGTGTTCGTCGCATGACACAGTTTTGTTTTAAAGTGGAGTTTTACTTTCTATAGTAAGTTGTGCCAGCAGATTTTAAAACCACTGCAAGTTTTGATTCCTACTCTTGCAGTCCAGTTGGAGAGTGAAGAATTTATTTAAGTATGGAAAACCCAAAGGATCGAGAAAAGTTGGTATTGTCGGCGGTGAAACAGGTTCGACCTTATTTGATCCTCATTCGGAAGGAATTAGTAACCTGCATCCAAGATAGTCCCTGCTAAAGAGCAGAAAGGACCGGAGCAGGGTTCAGTGCCTTTAAGCCATTTTACTTCCTGTCATAAATCCTTCGGGCAAGGCATATTTCAGCTGGGATCAGCAGTAAAGTTGTGCCGTTGAGGAATTCGTTACTTCTAGGAAAATCTCTCCTAATTGGCTGTGTAAATCATTTGGACTTCTGCATTTACTACTACCTTCTACCTTAAATATACACACATTCTGGACCTCCACCACAATCTGCAGCAGAACCTCCACAGATTTACTACTTTCTGGATAAAAAAATTCCTCCTTACCTCTGTTCTAGAAGGTTGCCCCTCAATTTTGAGACTGTGCCATCTAGTTCTGGATACCCCTCACCAAGGGAAACATCCTGTCCACATCTAATTTATATGGTTCTTTCAACATTAAGTAGATTTCAATGAGATCACTCCACATTCTAAAATTCCAGTGAGTATAGGCCCAAAGCTGCCAAACGCTCCTCATATGTTAACCTGTTCATTCCCAGAATCATCCTTGTGAACCTCCTCTGGACTCTCTCCAATGACAACACATCCTTGCTGAGATATGGGGACTAAAATTGTTGACAATACTCCAAGTGTGGCCTAACTAGTGTCTTATAAAGGCTCATCATATCTCCTTGCTTTGTTATTCTATTCTCCTTTAAATAAATGCCAACATTGCATTTGCCTTCTTTACTACAGACTCAACCCATAACTTAACCTTCTGGGAGATTTGCACAAGGACTCCTCAGTCTCTCTGCACCTCTGATATTTGAACCTTCTCCCCATTTAGATAATAGTTCCTTTTACCAAAAGACATCATCATACATTTCCCAACACTGTACTGCATCTATCTGCCACTTGTTGCCTAATTTGCCTTTATCCTGCTGCAATCACATTTCTTCCTCAGCATTACCTACCCCTCCACTTATTTTTGTATTATCCACAAACTTTGCCACAAAGCTATCAATTCCATTATCTAAGTCATTGACAAACAATGTAAAAATCAGCAGTCCCAATACTGACCCCTGACGAACACCACCAGTCACTGGCAGCCAACCAGAACAGACTCTTTTTATTTCCACTCACTGCCCCCTGCTGTCAGCCATTCTGCGATCCATGCCAGTTTCTTCCCTGTAACGCCACAGGATTTTATCTTGTTAAGCAGCCTCATGTATGGTATTTTAGCAAATGCCGTCTGAAATTCCAAGTAAATGACATCCACTGCCTCTCCTTTGTCTATTTCCCTTTACAAAAACCATGCTAATTTTGACTTACTTTATCATTAATCTCCAAGTACCTCGAAATCTCATCCTTAATAATTGATTCCCAACACTTTCCCAACCACTTCTAACTGGCCTATAATTTCCTTTCTTTTGCCTTCCTTCCGTCTTAAAGAATGGAGTAACATTTTCAATCTTCCAGTCCTCTGGGGCCATACCAGAATCAATTGATTCTTGAAAGATCATGACCAATGAATCTGTTATCTATTTAGCAATCTCTCTCAGAACTATGGGATGGAATCCATCTAGCCCAGGAGACTTATCCAGCTTAAGACCTTTCAGTTTGACTAGCACATTTTCCTTTGTAATAGCAATGGCACTCACTCCTGTTCTCTGAACCTCATGGACCGCTGACGCACTGCTAGTGTCTTCCAAAGTGAAGTCAGATGTGAAGTACTCATTAAGTTCACCTGCCATTTCTATGTCCCCATTACTACCTCATGCACATCATTTTCTGGTGGTCCAATATCAACTCTAACCTCCCTTTTATTCTTAATTAATCAGAAAAATTTTGGTATCCTGCTTTATATTATTGGTTAGTCTGCCCTCATACTTCATCTTTTCTCTTCTTATAGCTTTTTTAGTTGCCTTTTGTTGGATATCAAAAACTTCCCAATCATCCAATATCCCACTCACTTTTGCTACCTTATAGGTCCTTCCCCTGGCTTTTATGCATTCCTTAACTTCATTTGTCAGCCATGGTTGCCTACCCCTGCCATTTGAGAACTTCGTCCTCTATGGGACAGGTCAGATGCAGGAAGATTGTTTCCGATGTTGGGGAAGTCCAGAACAAGGGGTCACAGTTTAAGGATAAAGAGGAAGCCTTTTAGGACCGAGATGAGGAGAAACTTCTTCACACAGAGAGTGGTGAATCTGTGGAATTCTCTGCCACAGTAAACAGTTGAGGCCGGTTCAGTGGCTATATTTAAGAGGAAGTTAGATATGGCCCTTGTGGCTAAAGGGATCAGGGGGTATGGAGAGAAAGCAGGTACAGGATTCTGAGTTGGATGATCAGCCATGATCATACTGAATGGCAGTGTAGGCTCGAAGGGCTGAATGGCCCACACCTGCACCTATTTTCTATGTTTCTATATATTCTGCACGTTGTGAACTATTCTCAGAAACTTGAACTTGTTAGGAATGAATGTAATAGCAGAGGTTTTCAGATACAAGATAACGATGACTCTCACTAACGACGCACCATCGTGTATGTGAAGTGCCCCATGGATGTGAAGATTCGGAACAGGACTATGAGGAACATGTGGCCAGCAGAGACTCCATTTTACTGGAATTAACTTTTCTGTTTTTTGACTGTTCATGGAGGGTCATGAAAACTTAGCAGGCGTGCACACAGGTATTCAGCTGTGTAAGTTCAAGTGCTCTTCTGTTGAGACGATAAAGGAACTTGTTGATAATTACAGATTCTGTGTCTCCCTGATCATTATTACCAAGATAGACAGTGACCTGTCCAATTTGGTCCACTGCCAAACCTTGGGTCTTCCTCACTCTCAACAACAACTTACCTAAGTTCTGGCACATCGAATTGCCTCCAAGTCCAAACGGAAGTAAGAGAGTATTGCTTGCAATTATCATTTACCAGAAAAAGAGTGATTTACAAAATATTTAGTTGTTTTCCTCATTTCATTAGCCGCCAGCAAAAAGTCACTGAGAATCTCCAGCGCCATCCTAAATTGGAAGAAAGCGTCATTGTTTGCACACTGGTTGAACACCCTGTTGGTGTGGTCTTTCAGTGATTCTATTACGGTTGATATTCTATTATGATTTATTGAATATGCCTGCTAGAAGTGAATCTCTGGGTTGTATATGGTGACATATGAGATTTAATAATAAATTTAATTTGAACTTTGGAAATCTGCACAATTCTTTACAGTTTTGGTTCAATACTCATGACAAAGATCAATACAAGGATGGAAAATAAATATGGGACTTACCATTTCTGAAAACATACCAAAAAACTAAATAAAGATAACACAGGGCTATCAAAATATCAAGGTTGTCAAAGACAGTGTTGAAATGTATGAAAATAATCACAGAAAATGCTAAAAAAACCCAGAGAAGCTATGGTGAATCTTTATGCCAGCACATGTGTTCTGTCACATAGCAAGTCTAAATGCAATAATCAAATGACAATATGTTCATCACCTGGAGGGAAGGAAGTTAGTTAATAAGACTGTAAGAAATAGGAGTAGAATAAAGCCATTCAGCCCATTAAGGCTGATCTGCCATTCGATCATGATTTATTTCTTTTCCCTCTCAACCCCAATCTCCTGCCTCCTTCCTGTAAACTTGAACACCCTTACTAAACAAGAACCTAATCATGAACAAATTTATGCAACATAGATAGCAAAAACCTCAGAATATTAAACAAGAAATTAAATGAACTAAATTAACTCAGTGCAAACCAAATTGAAAATAGATCACGTGGCAGTGAATCTTTAAAATATTCTACCAGATGAAATAGTGGATTCAAATATAAAAGAAATTTGAAGTTCAACTGCAAACACGAGGAAATCTGCAGATGCTGTCAACTCAAGCAACACACACAAAATGCTGGTGGAACGCAGCAGGCCAGGCAGCATCTATAGGGAGAAGTACAGTCGACGTGTCGGGTCGAGACCCTTCATCAGGACAAACTGAAAGAAAAGATAGTAAGAGATTTGAAAGTGGGAGGGGAAATCCAAAATGATAGGAGAAGACAGGAGGGGGAGGCATGAAGCTAAGAGCTGGAAAGTTGATTGGCAAAAGTGATACACAGCTGGAGAAGGGAAAGGCTCATGGGATGGTAGGCCTAGGGAGAAAAAAGGGGGGAGGGAAGCACCAGAGAGAGATGGAGAACAGGCGAAGAGTGATGGGCAGAGAGAGAAAGAAAAAAGGGAGAGGGGAAAAAACAAAAAAAACCCAAAAAAACTAAATATATCAGGGATGGGGTAAGAAGGGGAGGAGGGGCATTAACGGAAGTTAGAGAAATCAATGTTCATGCCATCAGGTTGGAGGCTGCCTAGATGGAATACACAGTGTTGTTCCTCCAACCTAAGTGTGGAGTCATCTTGACAGTAGAGGTGGCCATAGATAGACATATCAGAATGGGAATGGGACTTGGAATAGAATGCGACTTCTTTGTCCATTCGTCCCCCCCATCCCTTCCCAGTAATCTCCCTCCCGGCACTTAATCCTGTAAGTGGAACAAATGCTACACCTGCCCTTACACTCCCTCCATCACCACCATTCAGGGCCCCAGGCAATCCTTCCAGGTGAGGCAACACTTCACCTGTGAGTCAGCTGGTGTGGTATACTGCGTCCGGTGCTCCCGGTGTGGCCTTTTATATATTGGTGAGACCCGACGCAGATCGGGAGACCGTTTCACTGAACACATACACTCTGCCCACCAGAGAAAGCAGAATCTCCCAGTGGCCACACATTTTAATTCCACGTCCCATTCCCATTCTGATATGTCTATCCATGGCCTCCTCTACTGTCAAGATGAAGCCACACTCAGGTTGGAGGAACAACACCTTATATTCCATCTGGGTAGCCTCCAACCTGATAGTATGAACACTGATTTCTCTAACTTCCGTTAATGCCCCTCCTCCCCTTCTTACCCCACCCCTTATTTATTTATCTATCTTTTTCTCCTTTTTCTCTCTGTCCCTCTCACTATCACTCCTTGCCTGCTCTCCATCTCTCTCTGGTGCTCCCCTCCCCCTTTCTTTCTCCCTAGGCCTCCCATCCCATGATCCTTTCCCTTCTCCAGCTCTGTATCCCTTTTGCCAATCACCTTTCCAGCTCTTAGCTTCATCACCCCTCCTCCTGTCTTCTTCTATCATTTCGGATTTCCCCCTCCCTCTTCCACTTTTCAAATCTCTATTATTTCTTTCAATTAGTCCTGACAAAGGGTCTCGGTCCAAAACGTCGACTGCACTTCTTCTTATAGATGCTGCCTGGCCTGCTGCGTTCCACCAGCATTTTGTGTGTGTTGAAGTTCAACTGTATGCTGGACTGAGAGCAAAATTGAGATGTATATGAATTGGAGAAAAAAGGGTGAACTAAATCAGGCTCCTCATTATACTGTTGTTGAAGGAGAGAGAAAATTCTAAAGGTAAAAAATGTGGAGAAAACACTACACAAGGCTGCACTATCTAAAAATAATTCTTTCCATTGCTGAGTAGTCTCAATGCAAACGGTTCTCAGTGAATGCTGTTGCTCAGGAGTTGTGATAATGATGAAATATGACATAAATGGTCAGCTAGCAAGGACAGCGTGGCCTTTAAAGATCATAAAAGCACTAGATATTGGAGCAGAATTAGGCTATTCAGCCTATTAATCATGTCCACAATTTAATCATGGCTGGTTTTATTTTAAACCATAATCTCCCACTTTCACACCATAATCCCCTTACTAATCAAGAACCTATTAATCTTTGCCTTCTGTGGCAATGAATTCTACAGATTCACCACCCTCTGGCTGAAATAAATTCTCATCAGCTCAATTTTAAAGGGTCGTCCCTTTATTCTAAAGCCATGGCCTCAGATCCTAATCACTCCTACAGATGAAAGCATCCTCTCTAAATCCATTTTACCCAGACATTTCAGAATCCGGTGCATTTAAAGATATCCCTCCTCATCCTTCTGAACTCCATCGCGTATAGGCCAAGACATTAAATGCTCCTTGTATATTAAGCCTTTCATTCCAGGGATCATTCTTGTGATCCTCCTCTAGACTCTTTCCAGGGCCAGCACATCCTTCCTCAGACATAAGACCCAAAATAATTCACAATATTCTAAATGCTGTCTGACCAACACATTATAAAGGTTCAGCAGATCATGCTTTTAGATCATAGTTTTCCTGTAAAGAATGCTAACATTGCACTTACCTTCTTTACTACAAACCCATCCTGCAAGTTACTCCTGTAGAAATGCTGAACTAAATCTCATAAGTTCCCCTGCACATCTGATTTCTGAACTTTCTCCCTATTTAGAAAATGATTTATACCTTTATTGTTCACAGCAAACTTCATAACCCCACACATCCTTGCACTATATTCCATCTGCCTCTTCTCCCTCCACCTTCCCAAACCTTAGAAGTACAATGGATTCCGGTTAATTGTGTCTTCAGTTAATCTGGGCAGCCGCTTATTCGGCCAACTTTTAAAGAACAAAAACTAATCAAGGAAGTGGGAAAAGTAGTTAAGTGGGACACCAGAGGTAAGCAGTAAGACAACTCAGAATAGTTTTACTCACTGCAGTCTTGTGCATTTAGGTTTGGAGATATCAGAAACTGCTGAGAGTGAAAATGAAATGATTTCACTACTTCAACAAGTTAGGACCCATGAAGGATTGGAACCTAACGACAATCATCTTGAATGTTACAATAAAAATGAAGATTTGGAAGATACACTCATTGATAGCATTGTACATGAGGAGTCTGCGCTGATTTTGTTAATCAAAAGAACACAGCAGCATAAGCTGAATTCCTCCATCAATAACTGTTAGGAACTAATATAGTTTCCTAATATTATAGAAATATTTATAGTGTTCTGTACTTCATAATTTCTTACTTAGTTGAACAGTTGTCCATTTTTTAAACTTTTTAAACTATTTCCACGAAACTTCAGCTAATTAGGGCAGTCACTTAATTGAATCCCGATGTGTCCCAATCCACTATACCTCTGCAATACTTCTCATCCCTCCACCTATCGAGATCATCAAACTTAGCCACAATGCCATCTGTTCAAGGTAAATTTATTATCAAAGTACATACATGTCACTATATACTACCATGGGATTCACCATCCTACAAGCATTTACGAGAAAATTAAGAAATACAATAGAATTTATGAAAAAACTATACATAACAAAAATAACCAATGTGCAAAAAACAAACTATGAAAAATAAAAATAAATAAATGATACAAAGAACATGAGCTGTAGAGTCCTTGAAAGTGAGTCTGCAGGTTGTGATACAAGTTCATATTTGAGATAAATGATCCATGCTGATTCAGAAGCCTGATGGTTGAAAGGTACTAGCTTTTCCTGAACTTAGTGTTGTGGGACACAAAGCTCCTGTACCTCCTTCCTGACAGCAGTGAGACGAAAGTGTGGCCTAGATGGTGGAGACACTTGATGATTGATACGACTTTCTTGCAATAGTGCTCATTATAGATGTGGCCAATGGTGGAGTGTGCTTTACCTGTGATGGACTGAGCTGTATTCACTACTTTTTGTTGGCATTTACATTCCGTAGCACTGGTGTTTCCATAGTAGGCCATGACACAATTTGTCAGGATGATCTCCACCATGCATCTATATATGTTCATCAAAGTTTTAGATGACAAGTCAAATCTTCGCAAACCTCTAGGAAATAGAGGCATTGCCATGTCTTCTTTGCAATGTTACTTGCTGGACCCAGGACAGATCCTCTGAAATAATAATGCGGAGGAATTTAAAGTTTCTGACAATTTCCACTTCTGGTCCCATGATGAGGACAGGCTCATGGATCTCCAGTATTCTCCTCCTGTGGTCAATAATCAGCTTTATTTTTGCTGACATTGGGTGAGAGGTTGGTGATTTCCATTCGTCCTCCTTTTGGTCACCACCTTTGATTCGACCAACTGCGGTGGTGTCAAACGTCAACATGGCATTGGAACTGTACTTACCCACACAGTCAAAAGTATAAAGCGAATAGAGCAAGGGTATAAACACACAGCTTTCATCCAGATTATTAATGTATAAAGAGAGAAGTTGCAGTTCCAACACTGACTCCTGCAGAACTCCACCAGTCTCTGGCAGACATTGTGTAAAGTACCCCTTTAACCCTGATCTGACTTCTGCTCAATCAACCAATTTAACTAGCCTCTTTGCATCTACACCATGGGCTCTTGTATTATTTATCAGCCTCATGTGTAACATCTTGTCAAAGGCTTTCTGAAAAATTCAATGACATCCATCGACTTATTTTTAACCTGCTTTTTACCCCCTCAAAATAATTCTAACAGATTTGTCAGTTCACCGCTAATGAAACTGTACTGACAATCTTATTTTATCATACACTTTCAAGTCCTCCAAAATTTCATCCTTGATAATGAACTCTAAAATATTCCCAACCACAGAGGTCAGGCAAACAAAGTCAATAATTTCCCGTCCCTCGCCTCTTTCCCTTCTTAAACAGTGGTGTCACATTTGTAAAGTTCCTGATTTCTGGGATGCTCTCCGACTCCAGTGACTCATGAAAGAACAACACTAATGTCTTCAGCTACCTCTTAAAGAACTCTGGGTTTCTATCTGGTTGTTTTTCCTTTCATTGCACACTTTCCATCCTTGCTGGATTGAGTGTTGAGCATTGAGCTAGAAACTCAACCTTGCAATAAACAGTCAAATGCTACAGAAGCTGCAAAAAATGCCACCCAATTCTATCTGGTACAGGTGGTTTATTAATCTTCAGGCCTTTCATCTTCCCCAGCACCCTTTCTCCTGCCACTAAATTCATCTCTACCCCCTAAAACTCTTCAATTTCAGGCTTGATCAATAGCTAATCAGGGCAGATCACATGGATGAAATATATTTGCACCCATGCATAATAAGATGGGAATATACAAATACCAATACTGCATCTGGAAGAGGAGTTGATGTAGTCAGTTCTTTGAGGAATGACTGCACAGCAACCAGGTTGAATTTAAATGGCCTCTAAAAGGAATAAAGAGAAGTTTTATTGGTAGGTTTTCCGCAGGGGTCTATGTTGGGACCATTTTTTCTATTTGTCTGTCAATAATTTGCATGACAGAATTGATGGCTCTGTGGCCAAGTCTGCCGATGACACAAAGATAGGTGGAGGGGTAGGTAGTGTTGAAGAAGCAGGGAGGCTGCAGAAGAACTTAGATTAGGAGAATGGGCAAAGAAGTAGCAGGTGGAATACAGTGCAGGGAAATATATGGTAGAAGGAATAAATGTGTAGGCCATTTTCCAAACAAGGTGCAAATGCAGAAATCAGAGGTGCAAAGGGACTGGGAAGACCTTGTGCGGGATTCCCTAAAGATTGAGTCGATGTTAAGGATGGCAAATGAAAAGTTAGGATTTATTTTAAAGGACTAAGAAGTAAAAGCAAGGATGTAATGCTGAGGTTTTATAAAACATTGGTCAGATTATTGTGAGCAGTTTTGGGCCCCTTATCTAAGAAAGAATGCACTGGCATTGGAGAGGGCCTGGAGGAAGTTCACAAGAATTATCCTGGGAATGAAAGGATTTGGGCCTATACTTGCTGGAGTCTAGAAGAATGGGGGGGGGGGGGGGAAATCAAATATTGAAAGGCTTATATAGAGAGGATGTGTTCCTTATGCTGAGGAATCTAGGACCAGAGGGAACAGCCCCAGAATACATGGATTTCCCTTTAGGGCATGGATGAGGAGGAATTTCTTTAGTTAGATAGTGGTGCATTTGTGGAATTCCTTGCCACAGACAGCTGTGGAGGCTAAGTTGTTGGGTATATTTAAAACAGAGGTTGATAGACATCAAATGTTATGGGGAGAAGGTAGGAGAATGGGATCGAGAGAGATAATTAATTGGGTAACATAGAATAGCAAAGTAGACTTGATGGACAATAGGGTCTAATTCTGCTCCTATGCCTTACGGCCACATGGTCTATTAGGACTTCTAGAATTTATACAAGCACAGCTCATAATGTAATGAAATTATTTGTTTACAGGATTCTCTTCATCCATCCAAATGTAAATTATAAAGTCAAACACCTACAAAGAACAGAAATGGTGGAGTCCATTCTAAAGGATTGAGAAAATCCTTTGAAATAAAAAGTGAATAATAATTAAGTGAATATATGAATAATAAGAAAGTCAAAGTCTCATTAAAACTATTTCATCCTTGAGAAAACAATGAAGTGGCTTTAATAAGACTTTGACTTTCTCATTATTCATAGATTAAACCACATGCAAAGAAATAATTTTATAACACTTCCGTATAAGGTTCCTCCTTAAATCAATCTTCGTTGAAGATTATATATTGAATGCCTAGTGTTACGTACTCGTGACACATGACAGTGGTGCCTTTGTCACGTGACTGGGGCTGAAGCTATACTGGACTTGAGGTGATGGTCTTGTGATGGTGTAATGACGTCATTTTCCTGCCAGTAGAGATCATGTGACAGGTTTTCTTTATATACAGGTTATAAAAGGTAGACCCCCACCCTGTGAGGAGGGGCAGTTCGTGGCTGGATTTGCCAAGTTAGCTTCATGCCACTGCGTGTTTTAAGTGATGACGCAGTTTAGTTAAAGGATGAAGTTTTTATTTAATGCCTAAAGTTTAAAAGGTCACTGCCAGCAGGTTCATTATGATTCTGTTAGTTTGAGGAAATTAGTGGAGAGTGAAGATCGAAGTTCGGAAGTTAAAGATCGAGGAGAATTGCTTTCTACGGTGAAACGGGGGCGACCTTTGTTTGATCCTTATTTGGAAGGATTTTGTTGACTATCTTCATGTTAATCCCTGGGTTTAACCGGAAAGGATTGAAGGTAGTGGAGAAGGAAAGGTCAGTGCCTTTAAGCCGTTCTGTTCCGTGAATTCTTCGTGGGAAGTTCGACGTCGGGGGATCGAAGCAAGCGACGTGAAAGAGAATTTGAATCGTCTATTATAAAGTCTCTCCTTTTTAAATGGACCGTGAGCATATCCAACTTTTGGCAATACCACTTTAAAGAACTGTTTTTGCAATATCGCTTTAAGAACTGTTTGGGCTGCCGCACCGCAGCTGTTTCCGGTTACGTTAGTGTTTGTTTACTTTTGGGAGGGATTTGTTTTCTGTGTTTAATAAACGTGTTGTTTGTTATAAAAAACCCTTGCCGAACTCATATTTATTGTTGCCTGAATACGTAACATTAAATATGGGGGCTCGTCCGGGATTGAATCATTTGAGTTAAAATGCTTGCTGACTTTTAAATCGGTGTTTTGGAAGCGGGGATTGCTTGGTTCTTTTGTTTGGTTTGTGGTATTTGGCAGCAATGAATATTGATGAGTTTCTGGCTTTGCCAGCTGCGGAGGTGTTGGCGAAGGCGAAAAAAACTGCGGTGTTTGAGATAGCTAGTAAATTGCAACTTATGGGTATTTTGCAGACTACATCTAAGGCTGTAATACAGAGAAAAATCGCATCACACTATGTGGTCTCGGGTGTTTTTGATGAATCAATTTTAGAGTCGTTTCCAATAAGTAGTCTGGAGATGCAGTTGCAAATCGAACAATTGAAATTGGAACAAAGTAAAGCTGATTTGGAGAGGTGTAAATTGGAGGCGGAACAAAAGCAGAGAGAATTTGCAAATGCAATGGAGGAATTAAAGTCTGGGTATCAGTCTTCTGGTTCTAAAAAAACGTTTGTTGCTAGTCAAGAAATTAAATTGGTCCCTCCATTTAGTGAAACAGAAGTGGAAAGGTATTTTCAACATTTTGAAACTATTGCTCGGATGTCAGAGTGGCCGAAAGATAAATGGTCAGTGTTGTTACAGAGTATAATTAAAGGCAAAGCACAACAAGTTTACACAGCTTTAACAGCTGCGCAAGCACTTGCTTATGATATTGTAAAGAGGCATATCTTAAACGCATATGAGTTAGTCCCAGAAGCATATAGGGAAAGATTCAGAAGTTTGAAAAAGTCTGTGGAAAAAAGTTATGTGGAATTTGCCTATGATAAAGCTATGTGTTTTGAGAGATGGGTTTCTTCTAAAAATGTAAATGAGGACTATGATACATTGAGAGAGCTGATTTTAATGGAGGAATTTAAAAGAAGCATTCCTGTTGAAGTAAGGACCTACTTAAATGAGAAGGATACTGATAAATTGCAGGACTGTGCTAGATTAGCTGATGAGTATGTTTTAATCCATAAGAATAAATTTCCTCAGGGCAGAATTTTTAAGAGGAAAAATAGCATGGAGACTCCAGGTAAATCTGAAATTAAATCAGAGGTTAATCAGAAAGTTGATGAGAAAGGAAAGACAGTTTGGTCTTATTTGTAACTATTGTAAGAAGCCTGGCCATGTAATAGCTAACTGTTTCAAATTGAAAAAGAAAGAGAAGGAAGCAGTTCCAGATGCTTGTGTGCAACATACTGAAGCACCTGTAAAGTTACAGGGTTTGATAAACACAAATGAGGCTTTGTTAGAGTCTGACCAAGTTAAAAAGGGATATGATCATTTTATAACTGAAGGGTTTGTATCCTTGAAAGAAGGATCTACTCTGGTGCCAATAAAAATCCTTAGGGATACTGGTGCTTCTCAATCACTGATGTTAGACAGTGTGTTGAAGTTTAATGAAGAGTCTGATACTGGTGAGGTGAATTACATAAGAGGTGTTGGAAGTGATTTTATGCCTGTACATTTACATAAAGTAAATTTAAAGTCAGGGTTAGTTACAGGATTTGTTAAAGTAGGATTACAGCATAGCTTACCTGTGAAGGGTATTTCTTTATTGTTAGGTAATGACTTGGCAGGTGGACAAGTTTTTCCTGAAGTGCATTTGACAATGGAGTCAGAGGAACCAGAGTTGAATTCTAACACAGATTTTTCCTGTGTTGTGACTAGAGCTATGGCTAAAAAGATTGATGTGCAGAATGAGGTTGTTACTCAGGACTGTTCAACTCAGGATTCGAGTTTTGAGGATGTGTCAGAGACTTTCTTATCTTCGTTGTTTGAACAAGATTCTGGGAGTAAGTCTGACTATAAAGATTTATCTTTGTCTTGGAAGGAGATGATAGCAGAGCAGAATAGAGACTCTGAGATTATAAAATTAAGAGAGCAGGTTTCACTAGATAGTGAAATTGATAAGGTGCCAGTAGGATATTACTTGGAAAAAGGAGTGTTGATGAGGAAATGGAGATTGCCTACAATTCCTGCAAGTGAGGATTGGAATGTTGTTTACCAGGTAGTTGTTCCAAAAGTTTATCGAAATGAGATTTTGACTTTAGCTCACAGTGTGCCTTTAGGTGGACATCAAGGGGTAAGGAAAACTGTGGACAAGGTATTAAAAACATTTTTACTGGCCTGGTCTAAGAAAAGATGTGGCGATGTTTTGTAAAACGTGCCATACTTGTCAAATTGTGGGTAAACCAAATCAGGTTACACCAGTAGCTCCATTACAACCTATCCCAGCATTTGGTGAACCATTTTCTAAAGTTATTGTAGATTGTGTTGGTCCATTACCAAAGACAAAAACTGGTTATCAGTATTTGTTGACTATCATGTGTACTTCTTCTAGGTTTCCAGAGCAGTACCACTTAGGAATATAAAAGCTAGAACTGTGACAAAGGCCCTTATAAACTTTTTTTACTTATTTTGGATTACCTAAGGAGATACAAACTGATCAAGGCAGTAATTTTATGTCTGGATTGTTTCAACAGACAGTTTATAAATTGGGAGCTAAGCAAATCACTTCGTCTGCATACCATCTGGAATCGCAGGGTGCCTTGGAGAGGTTTCATTCTACCCTCAAGAATATGATTAGGACATTTTGTGTGGAAAATGTAAGTGACTGGAATGAGGGTATAAACTTACTTTTATTTGTAGTAAGGGAATCGGTACAAGAATCTTTAGGTTTTAGTCCATTTGAACTTGTGTTTGGGCATAGAGTTAGAGGACCTTTAGCTTTATTGAAGGAACAGTGGATTAGTAAGGAAGTGCACACTAATTTGTTGGACTATGTTTTGAAATTTAAGGACAGGTTACATAAAGCTTGTAGCTTAGCTAAGGAAAATTTAAAGTTGGCTCAGGAGAAAATGAAGACTTGGTATGATAAAGAAGCTAGGATGAGGATGTTTAAGCCTGGAGATAAGGTGTTGGTTTTTTTCCCAGTGCAGACAAATCCTTTGCAAGCTAGATTTCACGGTCCTTATGAAATTGTGTCTAAAATCAATGATGTGGATTACGTGATAAAAACTCCAGATCGTAGAAGGTCAACACATCTTTGTCATATAAATATGTTGAAACCATATTTTGAGAAACAATCTGATACTGTGACTGTTGTGGTTAGTGAGAATGAGTTTGATTTAACTAGGAACATGATAGATGATTCATCTGACTTTCATTCTAAATCCAACATTGTTTCTGTTAGGTTACCAAATTCAACCATTCTGGAAAATATTGATGAAAAACTAGCACATTTACAGTTAGAGCAGAGACAACAGATGAAGGAGTTAATTTTTAAATATAAGGAGTTGTTTCCAGATGTTCCAAGAAGGACTACTATAGCTTCACATGATGTAGATGTTGGAGATGCCAAACTTATTAAACAACATCCATATAGGATGAACATGGAAAAATGTGAACTTGCTGAGAAAGAAATTGAGTATATGTTAGAGAGTAATATCATTAGACATTCTAACTCGAATTGGAGTTTGCCATGTGTTATGGTGCCAAAGCCAGATGGTAGTATTAGGTTTGTACGGATTATAGGAAGGTGAATGCTGTAATGAAAACAGATGCATATCCAATTCCTAGAGTAGATGATTGTGTAGATAAAGTTGGAAAAGTAAAGTTCCTTACAAAGATTGATTTATTGAAAGGGTATTGGTGTGTTCCATTAACAGACAGAGGTAGAGAGATTTCTGCAATTGTAACTCCATCTGGGTTATATGAGTATAATGTTCTTCCATTTGGGATGAAGAATGCCCCAGGTACTTTCCACAGGATGATTAACTTCGTGATTCAGGGATTGAAAGATACTGATGCTTAAATTGATGATTTAGTGACAGGAAATGATACTTGGGAAGCACACATTATTGCGATGGAGAAATTGTTTGAAAGGCTTTCAAAAGCTAACTTAACTATTAATTTAGCTAAGAGTAAATTTGAACATGCCACTGTGACTTACCTTGGTTATGTTGTGGGTCAAGGTAAGGTAGCTCCTGTTCAGGCAAAAGTTCAGGCAATTTTACAGATCCCCACTCCAACGGGGAAAAAGACTCTCAGAAGGTTTTTGGGAATGGTAGGATATTATATAAAAGAACGCCGCCTTAAGAAGCAGGCAGCTTTGTTTGCGGGCAGTGGAGTGAGCCGGGCGCAGAGTGTAGGGCTTGGGCTCAGAGGGCTTAGGCGGAAGAGGGCACAGTAGGCTTATCTTTTAGTTCTTGTATTTTCAGTTATTTGGGAGGTATGAGTGTGAGGGCAGCTTGTTGTTCTTGGTGTCGGATGTGGGAGACCCTGGAGTCTCCGAGCCTCCCGGATGTCCACATCTGCGCCAGGTGCACCGAACTGCAGCTCCTGAGGGACCGAGTTAGGGAACTGGAGCTGCAGCTCGATGACCTTCGCCTGGTCAGGGAGAGTGAGGAGGTGATAGAGAGGAGTTACAGGCAGGTGGTCACTCCGGGACCACGGGAGGCAGATAGGTGGGTTACAGTCAGGAAGGGGAAGAGGCAGGTACTAGAGAGTACCCCAGTGGCTGTACCCCTTGACAATAAGTACTCATGTTTGAGTACTGTTGGGTGGAACAGCCTACCTGGTGGAAGTGACAGTGGCCGAGCCTCCGGCATAGAGGACGGCCCTGTAGCTCAGAAGGGTAGGGTTAGAAGAAAGAGGTCCATAGTAATAGGGGACTCAATAGTCAGGGGCTCAGACAGGCGTTTCTGTGGAGGTGACCGGGAGTCCCGGATGGTAATTTGCCTCCCTGGTTCCAGGGTTCGGGACGTTTCTGATCACGTCCAAGATATCCTGAAGTGGGAGGGTGAAGAGCCAGAGGTCGTGGTACATGTAGGTACCAATGACATAGGAAGGAAAGGGGAAGAGGTCCTGAAACGTGAGTATAGGGAGTTAGGAAGGCAGTTAAGAAGGAGGACCGCAAAGGTAGTAATATCGGGATTACTGCCTGTGCTACGCGACAGTGAGAGTAGGAATAGAATTAGGTGGAGGATGAATGCGTGGCTGTGGGATTGGAGCAGAGGGCAGGGATTCAAGTTTCTGGATCATTGGGACCTCTTCTGGGGCAGGAGTGACCTGTTCAAGAAGGACGGGTTACACTTGAATCGTGGGGGGACCAATATCCTAGCGGGGAGGTTTGCTAGGGCTACAGGGCAGACTTTAAACTAGTAAGATGGGGGGCCGGGAGACTATTTGAGGAGACTATGGGAGAGGAGGTTAGTTCACCAGTGGAGCAAGTAAATAGACAGTGTGTGAGGGAGGAAAGGCAGGTGATGGAGAAGGGATGCGCTCAGCCCGAAGATGTAGGGGAGAAGAAAGAAAAGGATAATAAATTTGAATGCATTGTTAGGGATGGAAAGAGAGGAGGAGATGGAGAGTATCTTAAATGTATCTATTTTAATGCTAGGAGCATTGTAAGAAAGGTGGATGAGCTTAAAGCGTGGATTGATACCTGGAATTATGATGTTGTAGCTATTAGTGAAACATGGTTGCAGGAAGGGTGTGATTGGCAACTAAATATTCCTGGATTTAGTTGCTTCAGGTGTGATAGAGTAGGAGGGGCCAGAGGAGGAGGTGTTGCATTGCTTGTCCGAGAAAATCTTATGGCAGTGCTTTGGAAGGATAGATTAGAGAGCTCCTCTAGGGAGGCCATTTGGGTGGAATTGAAGAATGGGAAAGGTGCAGTAACACTGATAGGGCTGTATTATAGGCCACCTAATGGGGAGCGTGAGTTGGAAGAGCAAATGTGTAAGGAGATAGCAGATATTTGTAGTAAACACAAGGTGGTGATTGTGGGAGATTTTAATTTTCCACACGTAGACTGGGAAGCTCATTCTGTAAAAGGGCTGGATGGTTTAGAGTTTGTGAAATGTGTGCAGGATAGTTTTTTGCAACAATACATAGAAGTACCGACTAGAGATGGGGCAGTGTTGGATCTCCTGTTAGGGAATGCGATAGGTCAGCTGACAGATGTATGTGTTGGGGAGCTCTTCGGGTCCAGTGATCACAATAGCATTAGCTTCAATATAATTATGGAGAAGGACAGGACTGGACCTAGAGTTGAGATTTTTGATTGGAGAAAGGCTAACTTTGAGGGGATGCGAAGGGATTTAGAGAGAGTGGATTGGGTCAAGTTGTTTTATGGGAAGGATGTAATAGAGAAATGGAGGTCATTTAAGGGTGAAATTATGAGGGTACAGAATCTTTATGTTCCTGTTCGGGTGAAAGGAAAGGTTAAAGGTTTGAGAGCACCATGGTTTTCAAGGGATATTAGAAATTTGGTTCAGAAAAAGAGGGATGTCTACAATAGATATAGGCAGCATGGAGTAAAGGAATTGCTCAAGGAATATAAAGAATGTAAAAGGAATCTTAAGAAAGAGATTAGAAAAGCTAAAAGAAGATACGAGGTTGGTTTGGCAAATAAGGTGAAAGTAAATCCGAAAGGTTTCTACAGTTTTATTAAAAGCAAGAGGATAGTGAGGGATAAAATTGGCCCCTTAGAGAATCAGAGTGGTCAGCTATGTGTGGAACCGAAGGAGATGGGAGAGATTTTGAATGATTTCTTCTCTTCGGTATTCACTAAGGAGAAGGATATTGAATTGTCTAAGGTGTGGGAAACAAGTAAGGAAGTTATGGAACCTATGACAATTAAAGAGGTGGAGGTACTGGCACTTTTAAGAAATTTAAAAGTGGATAAATCTCCGGGTCCTGACAGGATATTCCCCAGGACCTTGAGGGAAGTTTGTGTAGAAATAGCAGGAGCTCTGACGGAGATCTTTAATATGTCATTAGAAACGGGGATTGTGCCGGAGGATTGGCGTATTGCTCATGTGGTTCCATTGTTTAAAAAGGGTTCTAGAAGGAAGCCTAGCAATTATAGACCTGTCAGTTTGACATCAGTGGTGGGTAAATTAATGGAAAGTATTCTTAGAGATAGTATTTATAATTATCTGGATAGACGGGATCTGATTAGAAGTAGCCAGCATGGATTTGTGCATGGAAGGTCATGTTTGACAAACCTTATTGAATTTTTTGAAGAAGTTACGAGGAATGTTGACGAGGGTAAGGCAATGGATGTAGTCTATATGGACTTCAGCAAAGCCTTTGACAAAGTTCCACATGGAAGGTTAGTTAAGAAGGTTCAGTCGTTAGGTATTAATGCTGGAGTAATAAAATGGATTCAACAGTGGCTAGATGGGAGATGCCAGAGAGTAGTGGTGGATAATTGTTTATCGGGATGGAGGGCAGTGACTAGCAGGGTGCCTCAGGGATCTGTTTTGGGCCCAATGTTGTTTGTAATATACATAAATGATCTGGATGATGGGGTGGTAAATTGGATTAGTAAGTATGCCGATGATACTAAGGTAGGAGGTGTTGTGGATAATGAGGTGGATTTTCAAAGCTTGCAGGGAGATTTATGCCGGTTAGAAGAATGGGCTGAACGTTGGCAGATGGAGTTTAATGCTGAGAAGTGTGAGGTTCTACATTTTGGCAGGAATAATCCAAATAGAACATACAGAGTAAATGGTAGGGCATTGAGGAATGCAGAGGAACAGAGAGATCTAGGAATAACTGTGCATAGTTCCCTGAAAGTGGAGTCTCATGTAGATAGGGTGGTGAAGAGGGCTTTTGGAACGCTGGCCTTTATAAATCAAAGCATTGAGTATAGAAGTTGGGATGTAATACTAAAGTTGTACAAGGCATTGGTAAGGCCAAATTTGGAATATTGTGTGCAGTTCTGGTCACCGAATTATAGGAAAGATATCAATAAATTAGAGAGAGTGCAGAGACGATTTACTAGGATGTTACCTGGGTTTCAGCAATTAAGTTACAGAGAAAGGTTGAACAAGTTAGGTCTCTATTCATTGGAGCGTAGAAGGTTGAGGGGGGATTTGATCGAGGTATTTAAAATTTTGAGAGGGATAGATAGAGTTGACGTGAACAGGCTGTTTCCATTGAGAGTAGGGGAGATTCAAACTAGAGGACATGATTTGAGAGTTAGGGGGCAGAAGTTTAAGGGAAACACGAGGGGGTATTTCTTTACTCAAAGAGTGATAGCTGTGTGGAATGAGCTTCCTGTAGAAGTAGTAGAGGCCAGTTCAGTTGTGTCATTTAAGGTAAAATTGGATAGGTATATGGACAGGAAAGGAGTGGAGGGTTATGGGCTGAGTGCGGGTAGGTGGGACTAGGTGAGATTAAGGGTTCAGCACGGACTAGGAGGACCAAGATGGCCTGTTTCCGTGCTGTGATTGTTATATGGTTATATGGTTATATTATCGAATTTTGCTAATGTTGCCCTTCCATTAACTAACCTTCTGCAGAAGAATGAGAAGTTTGTATGGACAGTGCCTTGTCAAGAAGCATTTGAAAAATTGAAAACAATGATATGTCAACAACCTGTGCTTAAGGCACCTGACTTTGAAAAACCTTTTTCATTGGCTGTGGATGCTAGTGATGAGGCTGCAGGAGCAGTATTAATGCAAAGGAATGAGGGTGATGAGGTTGATCATCCAGTAACTTACTTTTCTAAGAAATTTAATAAGCATCAAAGAAACTATTCGACAATAGAGAAAGAATTGTTATCTCTTGTTTTAGCTTTGAAATATTTTGAGGTATATGTTGGTACAACTCAAAAACCACTTATTGTTTACACTGATCATAATCCGTTAGTTTTTCTGAGTAAGATGAGAAACAAAAACAGAAGATTATTAAATTGGAGTTTGATGTTACAAGAGTACAATATTGTGATAACTCATATTAAAGGTAAAGATAATGTGGTTGCTGATTGTCTATCTCGATGTTGAATGTACACTGTAATTTTTTTTTTGGAGTGTTTTTTTTCAATTGTAACACTCCTACTGTATTGTGAGTTATAAGCAGTTATATGATGGTGTTGTGTATTGTATATGTTATAAAATTTATATCTTTCTTTTTCTTGTAAGCAATTGTTAAAAATTTTTGTTCTTGTTAGACCAAAAATGTTTTTTTGGAGGGAGGTGTTACATACTCGTGACACATGACAGTGGTGCCCTTGTCACGTGACTGGGGTTGAAGCTATACTGGACTTGAGGTGATGGTCTTGTGATGGTGGAATGACGTCATTTTCCCGCCAGTAGAGATCATGTGACAGGTTTTTTTTATACAGGTTATAAAAGGTAGACCCCACCCTGGGAGGAGGGGCAGTTCGTGGCTGGATTTGCCAAGTTAGCTTCATGCCACTGCGTGTTTTAAGTGATGACGCAGTTTAGTTGAAGGATGAAGTTTTTATTTAATGCCTAAGTTTAAAAGGTCATTGCCAGCAGGTTCTTTATGATTCTGTTAGTTCGAGGAAATTAGTGGAGAGTGAAGATCAAAGTTCGGAAGTTAAAGATCGAGGAGAATTGCTTTCTACGGTGAAACGGGGGCAACCTTTGTTTGATCCTTATTTGGAAGGATTTCGTTGACTATCTTCGTGTTAATCCCTGGGTTTAACCAGAAAGGATTGAAGGTAGTGGAGAAGGAAAGGTCAGTGCCTTTAAGCCGTTCTGTTCCGTGAATTCTTCGTGGGAAGTTCAATGTCGGGGGATCGAAGCAAGCGACGTGAAAGAGAATTTGAATAGTCTTATAAAGTCTCTCCTTTTTAAATGGACTGTGAGCATATCGAACTTTTGGCAATACCACTTTAAAGAACTGTTTTTGCAATATCACTTTAAAGAACTGTTTTTGCAATATCGCTTTAAGAACTGTTTGGGCTGCCGCACCGCAGCTGTATCCGGTTACATTAGTGTTTGTTTACTTTTGGGGGGGAGTTGTTTTCTGTGTTTAATAAACGTGTTGTTTGTTATAAAAAACCCTTGCCGAACTCATATTTATTTTTGCCTGAATACGTAACACTAGATATGACCATAATCTTCTTGTGAGTCACAATATCAAAGTATATAGTGGACTGAAAATGTACTCACCTTATACCTGTAGATATTCCACCAACACCAGATGTTTACCATAGTTTCTAGTTTACACAATAGCCTGGACATTCCTGATACTTTACAGCAGACCCATGAGCAATTTCCAGTGCATTGTCCAGGACACCTGCATCTTTGTAAAAGTCCTGAACTTCTCAGCTGGTCAGCGTGTATAATTTATTGTCTGCTTTTCTCATTGGAGTCCTCATGCAGTCTGGCTGCTGAATGCCAATTCCCTAGTTTCCAAAAGGTAAAATGATTCACTGCCCTTGCATAAATTCCATCAATGACACATGTCAATAAAGCCATTTAGTCCAATGTATAAGGGTGCCTGCAAGGATAAACTGGAGTTATAAGGATTTATTTGAAAGTACTTAATTAAGTGTTCTTATAACATTATTGAGTGCAATTTTTTTAATAGTCTTCCAAGAAAGCAGATAGCATATTTAACTTTTTAAAAGGTTTTGTTATTTTGAACACCAGAGGTAATCATGCTTAGCAACCTGCTCAGTCTAGCCACGTGGTCTGATGTGCAGTCAAAGTATTTATATCTGATATCACTGATCAGAATGCAGCCTGTTCTGGAGACTGTTAGCACTGCAGTTAATTACGAACTATTCAACTGTGGAAAAATGAGTATGAGTAGCTTGTCACACCCAAGAGACACAAGGATAATGGTATGTATGTAAGTTCCTACAGTAGCCACATCGAGGTCATTGTAAAAACTTCAATGCAAAAAACTCATGAAAAGGATGAAACATAATAGCATAAACACAAGAGATTCTGCAGATTCTGGAAATCCAGAGTAACAAGCACAAAATGGTGGAGCAAGTCAGCAGGCCAGGCTGGAGTCGATTTTTCTGAGTGAGGCCTCTCATCAAGAATGGTATGGTAGAAAAGGCACTTAGCACATCACACTGGATAGTTTCCAATGATTAAACAATATTAGCTTTGATAATAAATTAACAGCATATTTGGTATACAGTTTGGGATAACTTTAGTATTGGGGCTGCAACATAAGAAAATAACACTGATAATGCAAAATTAGACAAAAATAACCAAGGTAATGAAAACACCCACACTTGCCATAGCTTTGCATAGCTTCACCATTAGCCAACCTGATATCATTGCAAACTATGCTTCACAACATTTGTGCTCATAACCTTAATAACAACAACACTATCTCAAAAGCTGTCTTCGTCCACATTTCCACTTTCAAATGTCATCCAGCTGATGCCAGAGGAAGTACATAAAATAAAAAATGTAGAACAGTACAGCACAATATAGGCATTTTGCCACAAAATGTTGTGCCAACTCATGTAGTTCTACTCCATGGTCAATTTAAACCTTCCCTCCTCCTACACAGCCCAATACCTTCCATTTTCTTATAAAAACATACCCATCTAAGGGCCTCTTAAATGCCCCTTGCTATATCAGCTTCTACCACCAGCCTCGATAGTCCATTACATACACACACCACTCTGTATAAAAAAAATCTACCTCTGACATCACCCCACTCATCTTAAACTTTTCCATCTTGAGAAAAAGATACAGGCAATCTACTCTGTCTATGCCTCACATAATCACATTCACCTCTATCAAGTCGCCTCTCATCCTCTTTTGCTTCTAAGAGAAAAGCCCGAGCTCACTCAACTTTTTCCTTTAAGGTATGTTCTCCAACTTAGGCAACATCTTCTATAAATCTCTTACGTATCCTCTCTAAAGCATCAACATCCTTCCTATAATGAGGTGACCAGAACAAAACACAGTAATCCAAATGTGGTCTGATCACAGTTTTATAAAGCTGCAACATTACCTCATAGACCAATTCTCTGATTAATGAAGGCCAACACACCATTGACCTTGATTGGGTTTTCCCAATAAATTCTCACTTATTGACTCAGACTCCTATACTGTAAAAGGGCTGCACATGATAAAGTTTATCAAAAGTATTCAGGAAGATTTTGTAATGAGTATATATAGTTCCCAACAAGAG
Source organism: Hypanus sabinus (assembly GCF_030144855.1). NCBI lineage: Eukaryota > Metazoa > Chordata > Chondrichthyes > Myliobatiformes > Dasyatidae > Hypanus > Hypanus sabinus. The sequence goes on along the minus strand of NC_082724.1, from coordinate 63,549,751 downwards.
AGAATGCAACACTGGATCTCCTATTAGGGAATGAGGCAGGGCAGATAACAAGTGTAGGTGTAGGAGAACACTTTAGATCTAGTGATCATAATTCCATTAGTTTCAAGATATTCATAGAGAAGGGTAGGTCTGGTGCTCAGGCTGAGATTCTAAACTGGAGAAAGGTCAATTTTGATGGCAACAGAATACTGTGGATTGGAATAAGTTGTTTTCTGGCAAAGTTGTATTTGGTAAGTGGGATGCTTCAAAAGCGAAATGTTGAGAATACAGAGTGTGTATGTTCCTACCAGAATAAAGGCCAACAGGTTTAGGAGAGCTTAGTTTTCAGGAGATACTGAGATCCTGCTTAAGAAGGGGGTGGTGCATAGCAGGTCTAAGCAACAAAGAACAAATAAGGTGCTTAAGGAGCATAAGAAATGCAAAAGAAGGAAATCAGGAGGACTAAAAGAAGGCATGAGGTCGCTCTAGTAGACAAGGTAAAGGAGAATCTCAAGGGCTTCTTACAGATACAGTACCTTGTAGCACTGTTAGAAATTGACAGCTATGAAGTTGTGTTCACCAAAGAATTGTGTTGCAGTTGAAAATGCAAATGCGTAAAGACTCATGGGACTTGTACACAGACCTCCAAACAGTACCCAGAATGTGGGAACAAATTAAAACAGGAGATATAAAATACATGTAAAAAGGGCAATGTTACAATGGTCATGGGGAATTTCAGTAGGTAAGTAGATTGGGAAAATCAGTTTAGTGGTGGATCCCAATAAAAGGAACTTGTAGAATGCCTACAAGATGGCCTTTTAGAGCATTTTGTGGTGAACCCACTGGGAATAGGCAATCCTGGATTAGGTGTTGTGTAGTGAACTAGATTTGATTAAGGACCTTAAGGTAAAGGAACCATTAGGAACCAGTAATTATAATATGATAGAATTCACCCTATAGTTTAACAGGCAGAAGCAAAAATCATTTGGATCAATATTAAGAGTTGAGCAAAAGGGAACTACAGAGGTATGAAAGAGGAGCTGGTTAAAGTTAATTGGAGGAAGGGAGCACTAGCAGGAATGATGAGAAGAGCAGCAATGGCTTGAGTTTTTGGGCAGATATAATATTGGTTCATCTCAAAAGAGCAGCAGCATAAATGTGAGAATGAGGCAAGTGTTACTGACAAGGAAAGTCAAAGAAAGCATAAAAGCCAACAGGGCATACAAATAGCAAAATCAGTGGGGTGCTAGGGGATTAGGAAGTTTTTAAAAACAAACAGAAGACAAACTAAAAAAGCAATAAGGAGAGTAAATATGAAATATGAAGTTAAGCTAAGCAATACCAAAAGTGAATACCAAAAGATTTTGCTCAGATATGCAAGGAGTAAAAGAGAGGCAAAAGTGGACATTGGAACTCTGGAAAACGACACTAGAGATGAACTCCAACAATATTTTGCAACAGTCGAAAATGTAGAAGATGCAGAAGATGCCAGCAGTATGCCAGAAATTCAAGAGTGCCAGGGATCAGAATTGAGTGTAGTTTGCTCTTACTGTGGAGAAAGTACTTGGAAAGCTTAAAGGTCTGAAGGTGGATATGTAGGCAAAGCAATGGCAGATGGAATACAATGCAGGGAAGTGTAAGGTTATGCACTTTGGTAGAAGCAATAAAGGTATAGAATATTGATGAGAGTAACACTTTTTTTCAGATACATAACGAACAAAAAAGGCAAGAATGGACATCAGACCACTGGAAAATGATGCTGGAGAGGTAGTAGTGGCTAATAAAGAAGTGGTGGATAGGCTGAAAATGTATTTTGAATCAGTCTTCACTATGGACTTCACCAACAGTATTACTAAAGAGAAAGCACTTGGGAAACTGAAAGGTCTGAAGACAGATTCATTACCTGAACCAGAATAGCCACACCCCAGGGCTCCAAAAGAGGTAGATGAAGAGATTGTGAAGAAATTAGTAGTGATCGTTCAAAAAAAATCAGTAGAATGGTTTCAGAGGACTGGAAAACTCACAAATATCGCAACAAATAGGCGAGGGAAAAGACAGGAAATAATATGCCAGTTAGTTTCACTTCCATGTTTGGAAAGACGTTGGGAGTCCATTAAGGATGTGGTTTTGGGGTACTTGGAGGCTCATGATAGAGTAGGCCAAAGTCAGCGTGGTTTCCTTAAGTGGAACTCTTGCCTGACAAATCTTTTGGAATTCTTTGAGGAAATAATATGCAGGATAAACAAAGGAGAGTCAGTGGATGTTGTTTACCTGGATTTTCAGACCCTTGACAAGGTGCTGCACATGAGGCTACATTACAGGAAAGATGTTAGTATGGGCAAAAGAATGGCTCACTGGCAGAGGCAAAGAGTAGAATAAAGGTGGCCTTTTCTGGTTGACTGCCAGTGACAAGTGGTGTTCTTCAGGGGTCAGTGTTGGGTCTGCTACTTCTCTAGTTAAATGTTTCAAGAGGGTGAACCCTCTAAAAGCATCAAGCCTTGAAAGCCTGTGCCAACCAATGGCCAGGAGTGTGCAAGGACATCTTCAAACTCTCACTGCTGCAGATGGAGGTTCCCATCAGCTTCAAAATCATACCAGTGCTCAAAACAAACAGAGTGAACTGCTTTAACAACCATCCCCCAGTGGCACTCACATCTATTGTGATGAAGTGCTTTGAGATGTTGTTCATGGCCAGAATCAACTCCTAAGCAAGGACCTGGACTCACTGCAATTTGCCTATCACTACAATAGATCTACAGCAGATGTAATCTCACTGGCTCTCCACTCAGCCTTGGCTCACCTGGACAAATTACTACTAATATCTATGTCAAGCTGCTGTTTATTGACTACACCCCAGCATTCAACACAATAACACCCTCAGTTCTAATCCACAAGCTCCAGAACCTGGGCCTCTGTTCCTCCCTCTGCAACTTGATTGTTGACTTCCTCATCAGGAGGCAACAGTTTGTGCGGATAGCAATTAACATCTTCTCCTCACTGAGGCTCAACACTGGCACATCTCAAAGCTGCATGATTACTCTCTACACCCATGACTGTGTGGCTAGTCACAGCTCAAATGCCATCTATATATTTGTATATCTATACACCCCTCATACAAACTCTTCTCACTCCTGCCATCTGGCAAAAGGTACCGAAGCATTCGGGCTGTTACGACCAGGCTGTATAACAGTTTCTTCCCCCAAGCCATTAGACTCCTCAATTCCCAGAGTCTAGTCTGACACCAACCTACGCACACACAGTCAACTGAACACCACTCCACCCCCTTTGCAATTTTTGCTTATTTCTTTCTCAATTCCTGCTTAAACATTTACATCATTTATTGTTATATTGTGATTTGCCTTTTACTGTGCCTATTGTCTAGTTTATTAATTATTATACTGTCTTGCACAGTTTATGTAGTCCCTTGTAGGTCTGAAGTCCAATGTAGTTTTGTGTTGTTTCATGTAGCACCATGGTCCTGGCGGAAAGTTGTTTCGTTTTTACTGTGTACTGTAACAGCAGTTATGGTTGAAATGACAACAAAAGCAACTTGAGTTGACTCGCTGATGATACAACTATTGTTGGCAGGATTTCAGATGGTGACAAGAAAGCCTACAGGAGCTAGATAGATCAGCTAGTTGAGTGGTGTCACAACAACAAACTTGTATTCAACATCAATAAGACCAAGGAATTGATTGTGGATTTCAGGAAGGGGACGTTGAGGGAACACAGACTAGTCCTCAACAAGGGATCAGAAATAGAAAACATGAGTGGATTCATGTTCCTAGGTGTCAATGTCTCTGCTGATCTATCCCAGGCCTAACAAATTGATGCAATTACAAAGAAGGCATAACAGCAGCTAAATTTCATTAGGAGGTTGAGGAGAATTGGTATGTCATCAAAGACATTTTCAAGTTTCTACAAGTATACCGTGGAGAGCATTCTAACCAGCTACATCACCATCTGGTATGGAGGGGCCACTGCAAAGGATTAGAAAAAGCTGGAGAAAGTTGTAAACTCAGCCAGCTCCATTATGGGTGTTAGCCTTTCTAGCATCAAAGACACCTTCAAAAAGTAATGCAGCATCAATTATTAAGTACCCCCATTAGCCAGGACCTGCCCTCTTCTCATTGCTACAATCAAGGAGGTACAGGAACCTGAAGACACACATTCAACATTTCACAGCTTTTTCCCTTCCACCATCAGATTTTGAATGGACAATGAACCCATGAACACTACCTCATTATTCTTCCCCTTCTCTTTTTGCACTACTTATTTAATTTAACTTTATTTTTTATATACACTCCTTATTGTAATTTATAGTTCTATCATGTATTGTTGCCGCAAAACAACAAATTAGACAAAGTATGCCGATGACATTAAACCAGATTCTGATGGTAATTATTTGGATGAATGCATTGATGGCTTTGTGAAGTTTACAAAAGATAACAAATGTACGTGGAGGGCGGGTAGTGTTGAGGAAGCAGGGAAACTGCAGAAGACTGACAGATTAAAAGAATGGGAAGATGTATCACAATGTAGGGAAGTCTATGGTCATGGACTAAAGTTGCAGACTATTTTCTAAATGGGAAGCAAATTCAGAAATCAGATGCAAAATGTTTTGGGAGTCCTAGGGGAGGATTCCCTTAAGGTTAACTTACAGATCGAGTAGTAGCAATAAAGACAAAAGGAACATGAGCATTCATTTTCAAAGGACTATAATATAAAGCAAGGATATAAGATTAAGGCTTTAGAAGGCATTGGTCAGACCATGCCTGAAGTACTGAGAGCAATTTAGGACCCCATTTTTAAGAAAAGATGTGCTGACATTACGGAGAGACCAGTTGAGGTTTACAAGAATGTGCCCGGGAATTAAAGGGTTAATGTACAAGGAGCATTTGATGGCTCTGAGCCTGTACTCTAGTGAGAAGGATGGTGGTGTGCTGGGGGTGGGGAAATCTAATTAAAACCTACCGAACACTGAAAAGCCTAGATAGCGTAACATGGAGAGGATGCTTCCAATCGTGGGAGAGTCTAGGACCAGGGAGCACAGACTCACAATGAAAGGACTTCCATTTAGAAGACAGATGAGTTTTTTTAGCCAGAGAGTGGTGGAATTCATTGCCACAAACAGTCATGGAGGCCAACTCTTTTGGTATATTCATCCCAATGACTTGAATGGAAGAGTGGATACAGCCCAGTCTATCACGGGTAAAGATCTCCCCACCATTAAGGACACCTACAAGAAATGTTGTCACAAGAAAGCTGCATTATTCAAGGATTCCACCATTCAGGCCATTCTCTCTTCTTGCTGCTGCTGTCAGGAAGAGGTATAGGAGCTTCAGGACCCACATGTCCCTCAATCAGCAGGCTCTTGAACCAGAGGGGATAACTTCACTCAGCCCAAATCTGAACTGGTTCCACAACTAATGGACTAATTTTCAAGGACTCTTCATCCCATGTTCTTGATATTTATTACTTATTTATTATTATGTTGTTTACCTTTTTACTTTTTGTATTTGTAGCTTGTCACCTTTTAAACACTGGTTGCTTGTCAGTCTTTGCTGTCTGCGATGTTTCATTGATTCTATTATTTCTAGTATTTAGTGCTCTTTGTATTGCAAGAAAATGAATCTCAGGGTAGTATATAGTGACATACGTATGTACTTTGATCTTTAAAGATTGGGTTATTAAGTTAGAGTCATAGAACACTACAGTACAGAAACAGGCTTTTGGCTCATCTAGTCTGTACCATGCTATTAATCTGCCTTATCTTATTGACCTGCACCACAGCCCCATAACCCTCCATACCCCTCCCATCCATATATGTATTCAAATTTGTTAAATGTTGCAATCCAACCCACATTTACCACTTCTGTGACAGCTCATTCCACACCCTCAGCACCCCGAGAGAAGGAACTCCCATCTTATGTTCCCCTCAAAAATTTCATCTTTCACCCTTAACTCATGACCTCTACTTGTAGTCTCACACAAACTCAGTGGAAAAGGCCTGCTTGCATTTACCCTAGCTATAACTCAGGTCCTGACATCCTGGCAAAATCCTTGTAAATTTTCTCTGCACTCTTATTGATACATTTTCTGTATGTAGGTGACCAAAACTGCACAAAACACTCCAAATCAGACTCCACCAACATCTTATACGATTTCAACATAGCATCCTAACTCATGTACTCAATACTTTTATTTATAAAGGCCAAAGTACCAAAAGTATTCTTCATGATGGCACTTTCAAGGAATTCTGGATCTGTATTCTGAGATCCCTCTATGCCTACCATTCACCCTGCAAGTCCTGCTCTGGTTTATTCTCCCAAAGGGCAACACCTCTTATATCTTTTCTTATTCTTCAGTTCCACTCATAATGCCTCAGTAGATGAGCTCTCCAGTCTAACCTGTCTGAGCACTGCCTTGACATTTTCCATGACTAGTAATGTCACCACTCCCCCTTTAATCCTTTTCATTCTACCATCAGAAAGGATATACAGAGGTAACAGTTTCTTCCCTGAGGCTGAGAGACTAATGAATACCCTGCCAGCACAGAGATTTCATCACTAGGACAGCAAGCCACTTACAGTTCACAAAACAGTTTACTGTTTACCTGTGATGTGTATTCCATGCATTCTGAATTATATTTTATACATGGTAATATTATGGTTTATGTGTTGTGTATAATATATATTTTGTGGGTGCACTGGGTCCAGAGGAACATTGTTTCGTTTGGTTGTATATACATGTAGTCAGATGGCAATAGACTTGAAATTGAACTCTATCATATCCAAAAGAACAGAACCCTGGAACACTGAGCTGCCAGTCTTGCCCCTCCCACAACCAAGTCTCACTAATGGCTACAATGTCATAATTCCATGTGCTGATCCATGCCCTAAGCTCATCCACCTTTCCTACAATAGTCCTTGAATTGAAATATATACAGCTCAGAATGTTAATTTCACCATGCTCGACCTTTCGATTCCTATCTTTGTCTGCAAGTTTAACAACTTATTTCTCCACAACTACTCTACTACCTGTTCTGTTGTTCCGGCTCCTATCCTCCTGCAACTCCAATTTAAACCCCATAATACAGCACTAGCAAGCTTTCCAGCTAGGATATTAGTCCCTTTCCAGTTCAAGTGCAAACCATTACTTCTGTACAAGGCCCACCTTCCCTGGAAGAGAGCCCAATGATCCAAAAATCTGAAGCACACCCTCCAGCACCAGCTCCTAGGCCATCTGTTGAACTATATTGTCTTCCTGTTTTAGGCCTCACCAGCATGTGGCACTGGGAGCAATTCTGAGATCACAATCTGGGAGGTCCTGTCCTTTAAATTAGCACCCAACTCCTTGAACTCACTTTCCAGGACCCCGTCACCTTTCTTGCTATGCTTTTGGTACCGATGTGGACCTCAACCTCTGGCTGTTCACCCTCCCACTTAAGAATACCGCAGACTCAATCTGAGATGTCCAAGATCCTAGCTCCCGGAAAGCAATACAACATCAGGAAATCTTATTCTCATTAACAGAACCTGTCTGGTCCCTAACCAATAAATCCCATATCACAACAACTCACCTTTTCTGTCCACAGAGCCAAATTCAGTGCCAGAGACTTGACAGCTGCACCTTTCCTCTACTCAGACATCCCCCTCAACAGTATCTAAGGTGGAATACCAGTTATTAAGGGGAATGGTCACAGAGATATACTGCACTGGCTACCTTTTCCTTTCCTAACAGTTACCTAGTTATCTATGCCCTGCACCTTGGTGAAACTACCTCACTGCAAGTCTGGTCAACCAACCTCTGAGCCTCCTGAATGATCTAAAGTTCATTCTGTTCCAGCTCCAATTCCTTCATATGATCTGAAAGCTGTTACAGCAGGGTGCACTTCTCGTAAATGTAGTCGTTATGGATCCTGAAGGTCTCCCTGCTTTCCCACATCCTGCAATAGCAGTATTCCACTATCCTAACTGGCATCCCCACTGCTCTAACTGTGCAATAAGAAAGAAAGATAGAAAAATTAAATGAATAAATCTACCTACAGCCTTTACCCCTTCTCACCAAGCCAAAGCCTGAACTCCCCACTCCAGTAGTGATTTACTCCCACAATAGCCGCTCCACTTAAAACTAAGTTTCTTATTGGCCACTGTGCCTAATTACGTGCAATTCAATGTTTCCTTGGGAACTTCTAGACTAGTAAGGGCAGCAAAGAAGAAAGGTGAATGAGGTTGAGAGGGAAAATAAATCAGCCATGATTGAATAGCAAAGCAGACTCCAATGAGTTGAATAGCCCAATTCTGCTCCTACGTCTTCTGGTCTAATGCTTATCCTTGTGCATTATCGGAAAATCACCATTTCTATTCTTTCCTTGATACTCAATGGCATTCTCATTGCAAGATATCTGAACAAAGTTCTGCTCACCTCTCTCCAAAAACAGGAGTAGTTCAAATAGCCAACTGCCTTTTTGACTATTCATTGCAATCAACTTTTCTCACTTTTCTGACCTATTCCCTTACCTCTTGACAATCAAGAGAAATTCTACAGATGCTGGAAATCCAAGCAATACACACAAAATGCTGGAGGAACTCAACAGGCCAGGCAGCATCTATGAAAAAAAGTAGTTGACGTTTCAGGCTGAGATCCTTTGGCAGGATGGGAGGAAAAAAAGATGAGGAGTAGATTTAAAAGCTACTCCTTTCAAATCTACTCATCTTTTTTTCTCCAATCCTGCTGTTTATTCATTTCCATAGATGCTGCCTGACCTGCTGAATTCCACCAACATTTTGTGTGTGTTGCTTTAGATTTCCAGCATCTGCAGACTTTCTCATGCACATAATCAAAGTAGTATTGCCACTTGGAGAAGATTCTTTCCAAGTCACATGAAAACAAATTGTTTCTGGGTTCAGATAACAGAACTAACTACCCAACAGAAGTATGGGAGTGCCTTCAATCCAAGGACTAAATTTAACAAAGCAGCTTGCTAATAATTTAAAGGCAATTATAGACAGATAAATGCTGGCATCCAAATGAAAGTTCATAACTCAGTGAACATGAGGGGAACTTTATCATCCTGGCTTGTTGAAAATATATGGAGTCGATAAATAAATCATATATATGAAATAAGTTAATTTTAAAGTCATCGTTGGGAAATGCTGCAGATGCAAATTAAACTTGTGCTTGAAGATAGGGTATATAATGTTTTACAATTCATGCTTAAACAGATGCCATTTTGACCAAGATTATAAACCACAGAAATCATGCATCATTCTGATAGTCTTACCTTCACACTTTTCCAAAATCTGAACAGTTTCTCCGATTTCCAGTACAAGCCCTTGAGGAACTGAGGCACGAAAGCTGCATATCACTAAAAAAAAATCAGAAAGTGATATTTAACATTAGGACTGTTCAAGCTAAAGCCAGGAGCTCCTTCCTCTCACTCCAACAGTATAGTGTTGGGGCTGGAAGTAAAGAAGGGAAAGGATTCCTTGCTAAGTCTGTCCAAATCAAGGAATCTTCTCAATTACAATAAACTTGGGCTCTGCTGTTGTTGTTAGATGGCTGCATTCAATAGGTTTTTAATATTTCTATCATTTAACATCTAAAGATCATCGTGATTTTCCACCTATTAACTTGTTTCTTGTTACCTTGATAGATAAATGGTGTTAAAATGAAAATACAGTATTCTTTCTTGGAGAGAAGAATTAACATCAAATGTGTATTTCAACTCTTAAAATATTTGCAGTAAACTTCAATAAATCAGTAATAGAACAGATAGCTAGTCTCCTGGAGTAAGAGGCATTGAAATATATAAATTTACAACTGATCAGAATTATAATTTAAGGGGATGATAACTCCATAGAACTTCAAATATGTGTTTCTATCATTACCTAGGTAGTTAAATGTTAAAACAAGGCAACATCTCTGTAAACACTTAAAATCTACTCCAATGCAAATGTAAAAACATTAAATGACTCCATAAACATAACTCTTTTCATAGCATTGACATTTCCTTGATGCCATTTAAAGAAGTTTTAAAAACTATTTAAATGTCAGTCACCAGTTGTGCAATTAACCAAGTTCAAAGTGCAAAGGAGCCAGAAGAGATGTTTGTTCGGTATGGCTAAGTTCTCATGATAGGTTGTTGGGTTTTGTAGATTGAAACATGTACACCAAACCAATTTGAAAATAAAAAATAAAAATTGGAGGAAGTCATACACCACCTTAAGCCTGCCCTGCCATTCAACAGCACTATGGCTGATCCAGTATCTAAGTCAACTTTACTGGTCATACGTGCACTCGCCACATTCTCACAATCGATCAGTTACGCTACACCATTTTTCTTGATTCCATTGGTTCTAACAATTTATAGAACTCAGCCATGAATATGCTCAACTACTTAGCATGACCAGACTCATAGGACTGACAATTCCAAAAATGTTTCATTACCTGATTTAAGAAATTCTCTTGTCCCCCAACACGTCACCTCCTTCTCCTGTAAAAAATAGCTTCTCCCCCAAAGCTCAACACCTACCTTATGAATCATATAGCAAGAGTGGTGCAATTGGACCATTGAGCCTGCTCTTTCATCCCGTGGTATCATGGCTGATCCTTTATCTCAATACAAATTTCTTGCTCTCTGTCCATACACTTTGATGCCATCCCAGAATCGTGAATGTCAGATTCACTATTCTGGGATACACAGTGAGACTGGTACTTCTTTTAAATTCCAGTATACAGGAATTCATATTTATTTGCATAATTGATCATATTTCTCATTGTAAAACGTAGTAATAGAAGAGAAGCACAGTTTTCCTTGGGTATAAACAACAAAGCTACAAACAGTACTACAGTACTAAAAGAGAAGATAAACATTTTTAAAAAAAATAGATACTGACAAGAACAAAATTAAAATAGCAATTATAATACGTGCACAAGTAAAGCAATCAAAGTAGATTTTCCAAGAGCTAACAATAATCTTACTTGCATGATATTTCATTCATAAATAGGATGTGGATGCCATTGGAAGGCTAATGTTTACACTTTATCCCCACAAGAACACAAGAAAATAGGGGCAGGAGTAGGGCAGATAGTCCCTCAAGCCTGCCCCACCAGTCATCATTGAGATCTGCGTTCATCAGTTCAAATAGCATTCGAAGAAAACTCAAACAAACCAATTGGTGTAATAGCAACAGTTTTTAGAATGCCAGTCAGGTGGACAGGGACCTGGTAATAACTGTGAATGAGGTCCACCTTTGAGGAAAATAATTTTCCCTGCCAGGCAGGCAGAGAAATCCTGGATGTAGGGGAAATTGGGAATCAGTCAGGAGTCATGGCATCATTGAGGTGGCGATAATCGCCACATGGACGCCAACTCACAGCCAAATTTTCACACGATGTGGAGAGGGGAACCCCATTGACTGCTGGACTGCCTGACGATATCCAGGCACTCCATGGTGTCAAACATAGACTTGGCAATGGCTTACTTCTCCAGGTCTTTGCGCCTGGTGTGGGTGTGCATGTGTTTAGTGGAGGAGAAGCTGGGTTCACTCAGGTCTGAGAACTCAGCAAGGAGGCAGAGGAAGCTGAAGGTGAAAAGGGCACTGGAAAACTTTGAAATGCCACTGGCAGAGTGTGCCAGAGAGACAGTAGAAAGTCTCTGCATTGACAAGGCCCTGGTCTGGACCTTAATGAGAAGGATGACCAGGACAGAGAAAGTCAGCCCCAGCAGGGATATAGACAATGGAGCCAACACAAAATTCTAGCAGAACTTCTGCCCGCCGAAGTACAACACCATCTCGCACTTACCAAAAGTCCAGATGGAGCTGCCGTTGGAAGTCTCAAGGTACAGTCTATATTCCCCAGTTCATATGCCTAATTTAGACATGAGCAGGCGCTCACCTGGGCACCCATGTCACAGAGGAAACTGCACCCAGAAACAAAGTCTGTAACAAACAACAAACTGCCCGACTCCCAACGCTCATAGTAGCTAATGGGCGCCAGCCAGTTTCCGTTTCCTGACTCCTTGAACCCGCAGGGTGGGCAGCATTTCTTAGCTCTCGGCCCAAACCTTGGGTGGTAGAAACCAGGGTAGGAGACCATCGTTGAGCTGCGCCAATCGTCTCATGTTCAGGTAACGGTGAGGCGGTGAAATCATCCAGCCACATGGTCACACAGGCCCCCTTGGTGACAGATGAAACATGGCTGACATCCGCCTCACAGGGATAACATGTGGTCCATCAACTGCGACAGCTTTGGAGTCACCTAAGCCAGGTAGTGAGAGGAACGGATGGGAGCGCTCAGACTTGGAAAGTTCAGAAGTATCTAGAAGGAGTTGCTTTTGAGTATCGTTTCTGCTGACTTCCGGTGGGGGGGGGGGGGGGGTGCTGTACGACGCTCATCACCCTGGTTGCCGTAGAGCTACCTAATGATTTGACGACATATTTTGTGCTATCTTGTGAGACTCCCTGCACTACAAACTGGGCCTCTGCCTGAGCGAGCCAAACAACAGCATGTTCCTGTCAGAATTCAGGAGCTTGCAAGCAATGGCATTTGCAGTCATGATTGTAGAACAAGAGAAATCACTCTGGAGCAGCAGCATTACCAATAGTAGGAGTGTCGATAAAAATTGACATGAGCGTAATTACTTCTAACATACACTTTATTCCTTCAGCAAACAAATGGTCACTGTGTATATTTATCAGAAAAAACATGTAAAAATGACACTATTTAGTATGTATTAGTGGAATTTACAAAACAGTTGAGCAAAATTACAAGCCATAAGACCATGTGACAATAAGACATAGGAGCAAAATTAAGCCATTAAACAATTTGTCTCATCAAGTCTATGTTAGAGATGATTCTAGAATTATGTGAACATAGCAGATATGAATTCAAACAAGAACTAGTCTTCATCTCAAAGAAATTTGTAGGCAGTAATCAGTCAGTTAAAAGTACAGCTTTACAAACAGCACTGTCATTTTCATTTTTAGAATCTTTTTATTGATATATAATCTTCAACAGCTATAAAATGATACAAAACTTCAACCAGATTAATATGCATACAATTAATAAAGCTGAAAAAACTGATCTTAAAATATAAAAATGGGAAAAAAAATTATATATAGGAAAAAGGGAAAAAAAGAACCCCATCTAACTAAGAAAAAAAACCCAGTAACTACAAAAAAAACACCCATTAGGAATCAACCCCCCAGAACAATACATTTGACCATCATCTAAATATATTTTTTAAAAGTCATTAACCGCCATTTCATATTTATAAAAAAAATAAAATTGGAAGGATACCATATAACTTAATTCAAATTAAATGATAATATTTGGCAAAAGAACCCCATCTTTTCTCAAAATCAAATTGAGGATCAAAAATTCTACTTCTAATTTTTTCTAAACTAAGACATAACATCACTTGAGAAAACCATTCAATTAATGTAGGGGAAAAAATATCTTTCCATTTTAATAAGATAGCCCTTCTTGCCAGTAGTGTAACAAATGCGATTACATGTTGATCTGAAAATGAGATACACTGAATATGATGTGGAACTATTCCAAATAGAGCAGTCAATCTATTAGGTTGTAAATTAATTTTCAAAGCTTTAGAGATTGTAGAAAATAAAGATTTCAAAAACGATTTTTTTTGGTTTGTTTATTTTTTTTTATTTCTATACAAACATCAGCCTTCCCAAATACAAGTCTTCTGCTTGTTAGACAGCCTTGGCCACAATCCCATTGTACTTTGCTAGCCTTAGGAGACAATCACCTGATTCACCCATCCTATGAATAGCTCCACAGATGGCACAGGTTTTGTGCTGCCCATTGAATCTCCCAGTTACTTTATTGACCTCAGCAAGGTTGATTTGAATAGAGGCATGGTCCTCAGCACCAATAATTTTGTTGCAAGCAGAGCATTTGCATGGGACATAAAGATCAACAAATTCTCCTGCGTCGTTCTGCATGATGGATTTAGTTCAGTTGGAGGGCTTTTATTCAGATGTAACAAAGATCTCCACGCAAATGGCCGACACCAAAAAGAAAGGACTTCCGGAACGATTTTAATGTAGAACATGACCAGAACATATGTGACAAAGTAGCTACTTCAGTCTTACATCTATCGCAATAGTTATCTATACTAGGAAATATTTTAGATAGTCTCTCCTTTGTTAAGTAATGGTGTACAATTTTAAATTGAATTAAACGACGGATGGCACATACAGAAGAAGAATTTATGTTTTTCAAAACTCGAAGTCAATCTTCATTAACAAAGGTCATATTAATTTCACTCTCCCAATCTTGTTTAATCTTTAGTGATAGGATCTCTTTTTGTAACAAAAATAAATTATAAATTCTACTAATGGAACCTTTCACTAAGGGATTCAAATTCAAAATGGTATCCAACAAATCAGATTCTTGTAAAATAGGAAATTTAGGTAAATATTGTTGTAAAAAATGTCTAACCTGAAAATATTGCAAAAAATGTGTATGATCGAGAGAATATTTGTTAATTAACTCCTCAAAAGTCATCAATCAACCATCACAAAATAAATCTGTAAAAGAATAAATTCTTTTATTTTTCCATAGAAGAAAAATGGGGTCAGTTGTTGAAGGTTTAAATGAGAAGTTTTGATATTAAAAAAACTAGATAACTTAAATTGTTTAACATTTTAAAAATTATGAAACTGAACCCAAATCCGTAGGGATTGTTTAAGAACCAGATAGAGATTTAAATTTGGAATTTTAGAGAGCTGTAAAGGTAATGGAGCTCCTAAAATTGAAGTTAAATGAAATTGTTTAACAGCTTTTAGTTCCAAATCAACCCATAATGGTTTTTGGTTTTTATCAAGCCAATATAACCAAAAACATAAGTGTCTAATATTCACAGGCCAATAATACAGTCTTAAATTAGCAAGTGCAAGTCCACCATCATTTTTAGATTTTTGTAAATTATACTTAGTAATTCTTGGTCTCTTATTGTTCCAAATAAAGAAATAAGAGAGTCAATTTGATCGAAAATTTTTTAGTTAAAAAGATGGGTATATTTTGGAAAATGTAGAAAAATTTAGGTAAAGTCATCATCTTCACAGCATGAATACAACCTATTAAAGAAAGATTCCATCTAGAAAATAGTTGTTTCATGGAGTCTATATTCACTTTATAAAGATCTTTATATTTTTTAGTAATTATAATACCTAAATATCTAAATGTATTAACAATTCTAAAAGGAATTTCATTGTATATACTAACAGGGACATTTAATGGAAACAATTCACTTTTATTCAAGTTAAGTTTATATCCTGAAAATTTACCAAAATTTTTAAGTGTTTCCAGAAGATTAGGAATTGATTCAAGATTTGAAATAAAAACCAAAAGATCATCTGCATAAAGAGAACTCTTATGTATGGTTCCATTCATAGAGATACCATGAATATTTTTAGCTTCACGTAATGTTATAGCTAAAGTATCCAATACAAGATTAAATAATAAGACTTAATGGAATCCTTGTCTAGTGCCACAAGAAAGTGAGAAAAAATACCTGCAATTATTAGTAATAACTGTGGCAATAGGAGTCTTATAAATCATTTGAATCCATCTATTAAAATTATTACCAAAACCAAATTTTCTAATACTTTTAACAAATATGGCCACTCAACTCTTCAATCAAATGCCTTTTCTGCATTGAGAGATAACACACTGAGGTTGTTTAGATAATGAAGAATATATAATATTCATCAATCTCCAAACGTTAGAGAAAGAATAACGGCCTTTAATAAAGCCTGTTTGATCCATAGAAATGACTTTAGTCAAAATAATTTTCCAAACGATTAGCCATTATTTTAGAGAGAATTTTTGCATCCACATTTAATAGCGAAAT
Organism: Hypanus sabinus; assembly: GCF_030144855.1. Lineage (NCBI taxonomy): Eukaryota > Metazoa > Chordata > Chondrichthyes > Myliobatiformes > Dasyatidae > Hypanus > Hypanus sabinus. The sequence continues at coordinate 63,533,883 of NC_082724.1, read as the reverse complement.
AGGTCTATATGATGAGCATTCAACAGGACCTTTATCTTTTTTTAAGAATTAAGGAAATAGATGCTTCATAAAAAGGTAAATTACCCTTCTCAAGGGATTCATAAAATATTTCTGAAAGATACGGAGAAAGTAACCTTTCAAATTTTTTGTAAAATCCCACTGAATAGCCATCAAGTCCAGGAGCTTTACCTGATTGCATTGATAAAATTGCTTTCTGAATTTCATGCTTGGTAATTGGAGCATCAAGCATCTGTTGATCTTCGAGAAATTTGTGGAAATTTAATCTTATGTAGAAAAGCCTTCACTTTAGAGGAATCTACAGGAAACTGAGATCTATAAAGATCAGAATAAAAATCTTGAAAAGTATTATTAATGTCTTCATAATTACTTACTATATCTCCATTGTTTTTACGAATCTTTAAGATTTGTCTTTTAGCTCTGGATGCTCTTAATTGAGAAGCTAAGAGTTTATTATTTTTATCCCCAAAGATATAAAAATGACTTTTCAATTTGAGCAAATATCCTTCAATAGGATATGTTAGTAATAAATTATACTGCGATTGTAATTCTACTCTTCTTTTAAATGAAAGAACATTTGGAGAGATTGCATTGATGTTATCTAATTCTTTAATTTGTTTAGAGATTTTATCTAATTCCAATCTTGTTTGTTTCTTCAGTTTAGCTATATACAAAATAATTTGACCACCTAGATAAGCTTTTAATGTATCCCAAATTACTAACTTAGAGACGTTTCCTATATTATTAAAGAGAAAAAACTCTTTTATCTGAGCTTCGATAAACTCAACAAATTCTGAACTTTGCAATAAATGTTCCAGAAAATGCCAAAATGGTCTGGTAGAAACAACATCTTTCAGTTCGAATATTCAGCGTGATCAGAAATAGCAATCGCATCATACTCACATTTCTGAACAATGAATAAGTCAAGGGTCAACTATAAAATAGTCGATTCTCGAATATTTATTATGAACATGTGAAAAAAAGGAGTATTCTCTATCACTAGGGTGCATATGCCTCCAGATTTCAGTTAAACCGTAATCAATTAAAAAGGAATTAGTAAGTGATGCAGATTGATTAGGAAGTTGATATTTGGATGATGACTTATCCATTAAAGGATTTAGACAAGTATTAAGATCACCACCCATTAATAACATATATTCATTTAAAATCGGGTAATAGAGCAAAAACAGTTTTAAAAAATGAGGGATCATCAAAATTTGGTCCATAAATATTAACTAAAACCATTTTCCTATTACAAATTATTTCTTTAACAATCAGAAATCTACCATTAATATCAGCTATAATATCCTCCTGATTAAAAGGAATATTAGAATCAATAAAAATATAAACACCTCTAGTTTTACTCTGTGAATTTGCATGAAACTGAGGACCCCTCCAAAATTTAAAAAATCGATTGTTATCCATAACCTGATATGCGTCTCTTGAGCAAAGATTATATCAGGCTGGAATTGGTTAATAACTTTAAATGTTTTCTTACGCTAGGATGATTCCAACCGCGAACATTCCAAGTTAAAACACTTAGCTGTTTAGATATCATCATGGAACTTTATATCTAAAAACAATAGTTAGACGTATGTCAGGATAAGGTAGTCGAAAGCATAGATGCAGTACAGATACAAACTCCGCCTACCTAAGTTAAGAAAAAAAGAGAAAAAAAAATCTGTCTCCTTCTACCGAATATAAATCTCATTACAGTCGTCATGTATCTCAATATAATTAACTTGGAAGGAAAGTGATTTTCTTGTAAAGCAAAATGACCTTCAATTGAAAGTAACCTTCATAACATTAGATAAGGAAAGAAAAACACATCCAAAACAATTCCTTGCACAGAAGAACAACAATTGCCATCTTTAAATTGTCTGTTCTATCTTTGAAACACAAAGAAATCCAAATAATTACTTTAAAAAACCTTTACAAAAGCATACAATACAAAAAAATTAATTCATTTAAATGCTGCAAAAAAGAATTCTAAATGGTTCAAACTTACAGTCTTCAACAGTTCTCCCTCTATGTCTTCAGAAATTGAAGCCCCAAACCAGTCTTTTTCAGAGATAAAAATGTATTTTAAGGTAAAGACTTCTGTAACCATCAAATCTTCCAATCTCATCACCCTTTACACCGCAAGACAATCAGGCCATTAAAAATCATTCAAGCTTCAGATTCATCATCGGATGTGTCGGGTAAAGAATTAATAAAACTCAATGCTTTGATTGGATCACCAAAAATATGAAAACCAGACTTTTTAACAAAGAGTAATTTTGCTGGATATTGAAGTAGTGGGAAGAGCTTTTTTTCATACGCTGATTTCATTGCAGTTGCAAATTCAACACACTTCTTGACCATTTTGCGTGGAAAATCTTCAAAAAAAAACCAAATATTTGAATTCTGATAATGAAAAAGTCTTTTTTCCTCGCAAGCTTAATAATACAGTCTGTACTACAGGCTGTAAACAAACCTCCAGAAATAAAGACTGAAAAATTTTTGCAAAATAATCCAGTGTGTCGGCCGATTCTGATTTCTCTTTTAATCTGACAATTCAAATATTGTTCCAATATGATCGAGCTTCGAGGTCAACGATCCGTTGTTGGGCTTTTTCCAAACGAGAAGAAAGGTCCACAGTATTTCAACTAACTTCTTTAAGATCAAGGCTCAAAGAGTCAACTTTTCCTTCGAATTTCTCTTTTAGTTGAGTTATCTTAATGCTGATATTGCTGATTTGAGATTCTAGTCTCTTTACCCTGGGGGTTCCTCCGAGAATTCTTCGGTTTTCTTGGACTTTCCATTGCCTGGGTCCAGATTTCTTTTGGCGCTTCTGAGAATAGCCATAATTATAACTGATCCAACTGATTAAAATTGAAATTTCAAAGTTTAAATCAGAAAAGGGAGAGATTAAAGGAGGACAAGAAGCGACAGTGTCTTACATGTCCGTAACCAGGAAGCGGAGTCCAAACAGCACTGTCTACAGAGCACAGACAGCTGATTCACAGCAGGGGGCTGGCTGCTCAAGAGATGTGGTTTGCAAACTGAAGTGTCCATGAGACATTGCCATTTGCATCAGCCAAACACAAAACAATGGGGTTAGGAAGGGGAAAAGGGGTTAAGGAGCCAGTGTAGAGTACCCCTGTGGCCGTCCCCCTCAACAACAGTTATATCACTTTGGATGCTGTTGGAGTGGGGACAGGGGATGACCTAACAGACAAGAGTCACAGTGGCTAGGTCTCTGGCACCAAGTCTGCTTCTGTGACTCAAAAAGGCATGCCAAATGATAGGGGATTCATTGGTTAGGGAAATAGACAGGAGGTTCTGTGGGCTAGAACAAGATTTCTAGGTGGTATGTAGCCTCCCATGTGCTAATGTCTTGGGATATGTGAGATCGAGTTCTTAGCATAAGTAGGAGGGTGAGCAGTTGTAGTCCATGTAGGTAACAATGACATGGGCAGGATGAGTAACGAAGTTCTGCATAGTGGGTTCAGGGAGTTAGGTGCTAAATTAAAGGGCAGGACCTCCAGGGTGTGATCTCTGGATTGTTACTCATGCCACAAGCTAATGAGGCTAGGATTAGGATAACTATACAGTTTAATACAAGGCTAAGGAGTGGGTATAGGAGGGAGGGCATAAGATTTATGGATCATTGGGCTCCCTTCCAGGGAAGGTGTGACCTGTACAGCGGAAAGATTTGTTAACATTGCACAATGGGGCTTTAACTAGAGTGACAGGAGGGTGTTTGAAATTAAAAACTCATCAGTTAATAACTCATAAGGGGTGATTGATAAGTTTGTGGCCTAAGGTTGAAGGAGATGAGGAACTTGTGCGTGCGTGTGTCTCTCTTACACACATACACACACACACGGGAGACAGAGGTGTCTCCATTTCACAGCAAGATGGGAGAAATAACAAACAACTTGCTGCTTTATGATGTTAAAAGTCCATTGTGTCATTTTTTCCAAGCTCTGTGCCCAAAGACTTCGGGTCTCTAGGCACACAGCCAGAAATCTTCCATCTCCAACGATACATCAATCTTCTGCAAAGGCACCGACCTCCAATCCGCCCATCTCTAGAGCCACAAAATCTCAGTTCTCCAAAGGCGAGTGAATCTTAGGCCGAGCCCTTGGCGTTGTGAACAACAGCCATTCATGAACCCCCAAGAGTGGGTCCCATTCCCACAAAGAACCATAGTCAGTGTGTAACTTCAAGTCAGGGTCTTCAAAAGAACCCTGAAAGGGAAAAATAGAGATATTGAAGATGGAAATAAAGCTGTTTACGAAGATGCAAGCTAAGGAATCACCATTAGGCGACTTTACACTTATCTGGGTTGAAGTCCATCTGCCATTTCTCAGCCCAGTTTTACATCCTATTGATGTCCTGCTGTAACCTCTGACAACCCTTCTGACTATCCACAACACCCCCAACCTTTCTGTAATCAGCAAACTTACTAACCCGCCGTTCTGCTTCTTCATCCAGGTCATTTAGGCAAGTAACCATGTTTTTCTTGGGCACCAGTATAATAAAAGTCTGCTTCAAGCTAATGAGTACTCAGACTGCCAAAGTGAGAAGTTAAAGATATCAGTGAACACTCCAGGCAGTTGATTAGTATAGGTCTTCAGCACTCAGCCAGGTTCACCATCTGGGCCAGATGCATTTTGTGGGTTCACCCTTTTGAAGGATGCTCTCACGTCGGCCTCAGAGACTGAAATCAAAGAATCATCAAGGATTGTGGGAGTTTGTGAAGGTGGCTCCATGTTTTATTGGTTAAAGCAAGCATAAAAGGCATTAAGTTCATCTGGTAGCAAAACCTTGCTATCACACATGTCACTTGGTGATAGAATTCAAGCCCTGCCTCATCTATCGAGCATTCTTCTGTGATTAATGTTCGGTTCAGAATTGCTATTTCACTTGTGAGATGGCTTTCTGGAGGTCATACCCAGATTTTTTGTACTTTCCTCAGTCACTGCAACTGAACAGCACTAATCTGGTTCTCAGCAGATTGTCGATCTCTTGGTTCATCCAGGGCTTCTTTTTGGGGAAGACTCTAAATGTATTGGTAGGGACACACTCGTCCACAACTGACTTTATAAAGTTGGCATCAAACTTGGCACATTCATTCAGATCTTCTTATGAGTCCTTGAATATAGCCCAGTCTACTAACTTGAAACAACTCCATAGACACTCCTCTGCCTCCCACCGTCACTGCAGCCTTCCTGTTTATCCTCTGTCCATATGCCAGATGATCAGATTTCCCAAAATATATGGATGGAACGTTAGGTATTTTAATCCTAGTCTGACTGCGTTGGATCCTTGGGGTTGCAGGTGATAATTGGGCAGAGATTTCTTTAAGCAAGCCTGACTGAAGTCCCCGACAATGATTTGAAAGGAGTCAGAACAGACAATCCCATGACTGCTTATGATGACACTCAATACATCAAGTGCTTACTTAGTATCAGTCTTTGGCGGTATATAAACTCTGGTCAGGATCACAATGGAGAACTTTCTCAGTAAGTAGAATGGATGGCATTTAATTATTAGGCATTTCAGTTGGGAGAACAAGTGTGCAACAAGACCACTACATCCAAGCAGCAAGAAGAGTTTATCGTGAAACACAAACACCGCACCTCTTGCCTTCTCCGAATCAGCAGTTCAGTTCAACTGTTGGATCAAGATACCCTCTGTCTGGAGCACTCTATCCAGCGTGTCCAGAATGAGTCATGTCTCTGTGAAAAAGAAAACGTAGAAACTCATTTCCTTCCAATATGTTGATTATGATCAAGAGGATTTCAAGAGAAGCTTAGTGCTGTTGAGCACAGTGGTGAATGGCACATTGTCAGGAGATGGCAAAGAACATAGAATTCTCTCAGTGCTGTGTGGGCTAAAGGATCACAGTCTGGAGGTGAAACATACAAGGAGTCACTAGTAAACCCCTCACTCAGTAGCTACTCACCATTGTGGCAGTTCCCATCATGGCATAGGTGCTTCAATGCAGACTAACTGACCTAGCTTGCACTCGTGCTTTCCATCAAGCACACACTTCACAAACAGCAAGCTGCTGCCCAGGAAAAAACATGATATGCACTGATGAACAGAATGACTCCTTCATTAAACAAGAATATTCATTCACAGTAAGATGGTTGTTCTCAATGAGCCACGAGATCACACCTGTGAATAGTTTGTTACTTGGGGGGGGGGGGGGAAGAGATGCTCTATCTCAGCAGAACATTCTTGTGCACAAACAGAGATGACATTTCTGAGCAGCTTGCCATCTTAAAGGAGCAGAAACATATCACCCAGAAGGAAGTAAACTGTAAAAATTAACACCGAAGGTCTGTGGTGAGAAAGTTTGGGAGCTAAAGCATGTTTAATTGCAGTACCTTCAAACTGAAACCCACAATGATATAATAATGATCACCTTAAAAAAGTATAACAGAACATAGTTCAATTACATACCACTCCCAGAGGAGAATTCTCTTAGCTTCATTCACCCTTTACTTATTCTTGGAACTTAGTCTCTTTCACACAAGATGATCAATTCACCATTTTTGTTTTCTCTACTATTAACCTACAATAAAAGAATATACTATATAGCTAGTTAACCTACAAGTAAGTTTTTAGAGATGTAGGAGTAAAGATAAAAACTGATAGATCAAAGCAGCTGTTTTCTGCTGAACGTATAAAATAATAAGGGGTCAGAACAGAGTGGTTAACAGAATGCTTCTCCTTTTCATAGAGGGATCAAGCATTGGGAGTCATTGGTATACAATAAAGGGGAAGAGAATTAATAATGACATGAAGGAGCATTAATGCGCCATGTGGCTGGCACTGCCTGCAGTTGTCTAAGCAGGTTTCATTGTGGCTTTCAGAAGAAGTGATCAGCAATGACCAAAAGTTTTGCAAATAGGCAAAACAGTGTACTAAGGTAGGGGCTGGTATTGCTACAGGTTTGAGAGAGGTTAAATATGTATGCACGGATGATGCTATGGAATGATTTATGCAAAAGTTTAACTTATTAAATAGTCTTGGAAGTGTCTGCCAGAGCAGGTCTGTGATAAAGGGCTGATCAGTAAATTGTAAGCCAAGGAAAATCAAAAAGTACTAGAAATTTCCAATAAAAAAAATGTTGGAAATACTGAACAGGTTGGGCAGCCTTGCATGAATGAGGCCCAAAACGTCAAATGTTTCCACAGATGCTGCCTAACCTACTGAGTAATTTCAATTTTTTCTAGTGAGGTAAATAACAGTAGTCAAGTTCTTGATGAACTGAAGATTGGGAAGAATGCAAACCAATCCGAAAGCATGAAGTCATCACACTTTTGACTTTCACTCTTTTTTAATATCATGTATATCCTTTTCCTGACATTTAAAGTATTTTGGCTAACAGTTATTCTATTTCACAAAATGAACACAATAGCCACGCAAATCTTACAAGAATTAAATTTGTAAATTCTATTAACAGGATTATTTTTATGATACATGGTAAAAAGATCAAAGGCCATATTTGGCAGGGGAAATTTCTGAATAATTAAATACTTTAGAGTATTTTCTGACCTATTAGGCACATTACGTAACAGTATTAACTTCACTGAACATTCTAATTACTTTTACAAGTGTATTTTACAGAAAATTTAAATATTAAGGGTGTCTACTATGGAACAGAATTCCAACTGGCTTCTTTTAGTTAAGCCTTTGGGTTGTGTCATTTGTTTTTAAATGCAGAAGATGCCCCATGTTAATTAAATGGTAATTGTGCCTTTGTAAAGATTTAGCTGTGGTTTTGTGATCCAGCTGTGTCTTACACTGGCGTTCGTATCCTTGACGACCATCTATAAAAGACATCTTAAGTAGCAGAAAATGGAAAATTTAGGCCATTACATGAATTATAATTATAGATTCTTAGCAACTGAATTCCTGCAGTGCTAATATAATTGAACAATATGGAATAAATTAAGAAAATCATTTGAAAATTGATTTCAATCCTCTTGTTGAGTTATTAAAATGAAACCTTTATCTTCAACTGCATGTTAGTCACTATTAATAACAAATTGAATTCCACTTTTATGATACTTGTCTTTATTTTTAAGGATGACCAGTTTCAACAAATGATCTCTTAAATATGCTTTTTTAACCCCACCAGAATCCATATTTTTATTTTGCTCTTTGCAAACACTAATTATTTCCTTGTGCGTAGTGATCATGAGAAAAATTTGAGGAGATGATATTTATGCAAACTCATTTTTTGACGTTTTGTATTTGGCACATTTAACAGACTTGGACAAATATAAATCAATCAATGAGTCCATTCACATCCATTTCAACTTTTTTTGCCTATCTGCATTAATACCATGTGTTTACATTAGGACTGTATCCTTCTATGCCTTCTCTATTTAAGTGTCTGCATAAACACCTCTTAAACCTATTAAATATATCCAGTTTAACAGTACTATCTCTGTCCAAATTCCTATGATACCCACTGTCCACCTAAATAATCCTCTTCATGCTTAGTACCCTCTACAAATAATTTCTCCAGCTCCAGCTTGTGCGTTCTTTACTTTCATGCCTTCAGCTGAGTAGACATCAAGCTTCAGAAATTCCAACCTTTAAAAAGAAACTCAAGCTTTAATGATTGGTTGCTAAACCTCTCCAATTTTCCATTCAGCTTCCCATGTTACAACTCTTCTCGGGCATCACGATAATGTAACGAACAGATCAGGGTATTCTCCAGTTCAGCCTTCTGTCATTCCAGTGATGTTCTGTAAGGTGTCTCTGAACACGTTCCTCATAGAATGTGTGGGTTTTCTCCAGGTCCCCCCCACACTCCGAAGACTTACTTGGTAGATTAAATGGTTTGCAGATTGTGCCGTGATTAGGTAACGGTTAATCGACATGTCTCTAAGGGCTTACTCCCTGCAGTATTGTTAACTAAATCAATAAACTGAAGTTTACTTCTCCAACCAGGGTTTCAATCATTCATCTTCATACCTTTGTATGTTAAGTTTTATTCCAAAACATTTTTGTGAAGTACTGCAAGGCAGGACTGGCTAGGTCTTTATGAGTGTTATCAGAATGACTATCCTAAACACTTACAAGGCTCATTTCACAGAAACATGATTTATTACCTTCTTTTTCTCAGGCAGTTCCTTGTGTAACATTCAGTTCTATCAACCCACATTCATCTAGGGGAAACCGCAGTCTGCCCACCAAACTGTGTTTCACGTTTGTGTAGATGCTGTGTATGCACCCCGGCGGCACAAACCCACAACATGAAATATCAGCCAGTACACAATGTATGCTTAAACGATTACACTTTATAAATTTTACTGTAACTATGGGGTTAGTAGAGAAACAAAAATATAAAATAAAAAGGCGCCAAGAGTAAAGATTATACAGTTTGTGCACACGTTGGAGCTCACACAATATCCTTGGTCCACATTCGACCTCCGAACTCCACAACCCTCAGACTGGACCAGCCCGCAGTGGTCTACCACAGAGCTCCCCGCATGTCCTCCCTCTTCGCCTCTCTTTGCCAAACTTCCATTGCACCAACCCCGGTTCCCACACATACAGATAGAATAACAAGACTCCCATTGGCTAGTTCCCCCTGTATTCAATAGTTATAACCCAAACATTTCAGCTACAGAGAACATTATTTCATAGTTAACATTACAGAGAAGCCATTTCATTATAACACTTCAGAGAAGCCATTTTATAATTAGCAGTTGATATTACTCAGAACCCTACGCTTGAAATTGGGGATGTTTCTACTGCAACTTTGTAGGTTCTCTGGTGGCTGATGAGTTTAATGTGAGAACTGTTATTACCTCCAAAGATGAGGGAGGATGTACCAGATGGAAGTAGTATGTGAACTGGTGCACATTTTCTACTGGCTATATAAGGCTTGTGTGCTTCTGATCTTAAACTCAAAGTTGTCAAAACCATCCCCAATGTTCCTTCTCTACTTTGAGATTCCCAAGAGTATGTGCAGAATTTTCATTTTCCAAATTGGGTTTTGAGTGTAACCATACAGCCACCTGGGTATTTTAGCCAATATAAAGTAATACAGCTGAGCTTATTTAAATATTCATTTGTTAAATATACATTATAGCTTCACTGCTATACCCTCTGCCTCACTACTTCTCCTTCTACCTCACTAATGTATAGTGTATAATGTATAGTATAAAGTACAAGTTCTAAAACAATGTGACCTTCATACTGATCATCAGAGTTTATATTTGAATAGTCATATGGGAGGACCAGAACCCTCTAGAGATGGTAATTTAGGCAATGTACTATACATCCATTTCACAATATAAGAGCTTCCTTCCAACTAGATAATCCATTCTCCAAACAAATAAGACATGAAAATTAATTCAATGTGTGGAGTGCAAGTATGCTGGACAGAAGTAAATTTTATGGAGTGATTGGTAGGTAGGTAGGTACAGCAAGCATTAGTAGGAATGACAGAAGCAGATGTCACAGTCTGATGAGGTGACAGCCAGATGTCTCCTGCAACTGTATGTTCTTCATATAATCATCTTAGATTTCACAGTTATAGTTCATGTAGTTTTAGTTGATTTATATTTTGGTTTCAGGCAAAGTAATTGTGAACACACTAAATCTATTTGCAGAAATTAAATAGCTAAAGTACACATTTTCATCAGATCTATCAGCATCTATTTAAAGCAGAGATTATTTAAGGCATAACCTTTTTTATGCCATGGTCCAATACCGTTAGGCAAAGGGTCCATGGACCCTAGGTAGGGAACCCCTGATTTAGAGGATAGTGCTACCCAAAGAAACCATGACTCACGGACAGTAGAGGTATCAGCTTTATTATCTTGTCCCACTAAGATGAATTTCTAAATCAACATGCTGTTGAGATCTTGTCAGTTTCTTTTGTCTCTGTGTCCATTAATTTGATCAGGTCTCCACCATTCACTGTGGTAATCGTTTACCAACTATTTCAATATCTTATTATCTTTCCATTTTCTGTGATGAACTTTACACCTAGAAAGCTATCTCCTTCTTAAATACATTCAGCCATGACTTCTACTATGCTCAGAGAAAAGAAATTCCTCTTCATCTCAATCCTAAATCTTTGCTCTATGTCAGATTTCAAGTCTTCAACATTCCCAAGCCACTCAGACCTTCAACCCTCTCTGGATCTTTTCATTTGATCAATTAAAGAATAAATATAAAATATCAAACAACACTTTTTTTTTTGTTATTTCCAATTAAGGGCTTATTTAAGAGATAAATTGGGTCAAACAATGTTATTGCCGAAACCTAATGAAATAGAAATTTTAATTCAAAAAGGAAAAATTTTAAAAATTATTTCTTGTATGTATAGCTTGATTCAAAAGCAGGCTATTAAACAAGGAATTCATAAGTCAAGACAAAAATGGGAAACTGATTTGAATATTAAAATTGAAGAAACAAATTGGTCAGGTCTTGACAGTATGACAAATACAACAAATGTCCAGCTAAGACTAGTGCAATATAATTTTTTTACATCAATTATATATTACACCACAAAAAATAAATAAACTAAACCCAAATTTATCTGATCGATGCTTCCGATGTAATCAAGAAATTGGTACTGTTTTTTTTTATTAACACACTACTTGGTCTTGTTTTAAAATTCAACCTTTTTGGACAAACTTAAGAATTTTACTGGAACAAATTATTGGAATACAACTTCCACATAATCCAACATTATTTTTACTAGGCGATATTGAAGGGATAAAATAGAAATCCTAATTGAATAAATATCAGAAAGAATTCATAAAAATTGCATTGGCAGTAGCCAAAAAGGCTATTGCAGTTACTTGGAAATCAGATTCATACTTAAGTATAGATCGTTGGAAGAATGAAATTTTTAGCTGCATTCCACTTGAAAAAATTACTTACAATTTAAGAGATAAATATGAAATATTTCTGAAAATTTGGCGCCCTTATTTACAAAAGATAGGATTAAATATATAGGTGCTCCGAAGATAAAATTATTGGTTATCTGGGGAAAGAAATAAATATTCATATTAAACCTATTATGAACTCTATGGAGCATGTGGGGATCTTCCGATATCCAGGCATTCTTTCTTTCTTTTTTCTTTCTATAGGGTAGGGATATGTTAGGGGGAAGGGGTTAAGGGGAAGGGGGAAGGGTTGGTAATTTTTTTTTCTGTAACCTGTTTGAAAATTCAATTAAAAAGTTTATTTTAAAAAAATTTTAAAAAAGGAATGCTCTACCTTCGGAAAGTGGGGAGAACCTGTATCTGGAAAAACAGATTTACTAATGTGAACCCACAATGATCTGGAAAAACCTCCAGTTCCAGACCCAATACTTCTAAGACATGAACAACATACTCAATATAGTCTGCTACATTAGTATACTAATTTCTCATACTGTATAGAAGACACTTTGAAAGTGAATAAGAAAATGAAATTTCCAATCACATAAACATTCCATTCCTGAGAACTGTCTGTAAACCAAGTCTCCACAAGTCATAAATATTAGTTTACTGTAGTAACTCATGTTGTATCACTCCACAAATATTTTCAGTAATTCATTAATTTTATTAAATATTCACCTGAACACTGCCCATAACTAAACTATTGAAATATATACTGTATTTAGTCACTAACAGAAACCATGAAAAAAATGTTACTATCTTGAAAAATGGTTTAAAAATGTAAAGAATTTGCATAGTCAGATTTCTATAGGCCATTTAATTTGTAACACAGACAGCCTCTGTAAACTGATTATCTTTGATTTATTAAAACCCTTCTAGAAAAAGGCTCTGACACAAAGCAAAAAAATTAAAAATATGCAAAGGGTTCATTTTAATTAAAACATTAAAAATTAAAATTAAAACATTAATTAAAAGATGATAACATGTATATTTCCTCCTAATCTTTATACAGAGAATGCACATTCAAATGAGTCAGGACTTCATTTCCCACAATAGCTGGCATTAGTTTAGAAAGACAGAACTCTGAGCGTAATGCAATTTTGTCAAGTAATCCCATAACTAAAAGTGCTTCAAAGGAAAATGGATAAATACCTACTACCATGGGAATGGCAAATGTTAGGCATAAAACTACTTACTTTTTACTTATTTTAATGAGAAATACTATCAGTTCACTGTGGTATTCCTGGTCAGACAACTAATTTGGTTCCTTGTTATCCACTCTGATTATCCACACCTTAAACATTCTCATAAATGTACCAAGTAAGTGGGGGGGGGGGGGGGGGGGTGTTGTGTAATAGTAGCATGTAAAGCTTTGAAACCCCTTCCTGTTCCTAACTTCCACTCAGAGATTCAGTAGACAATCCCTCCATGAATTCCTCCTTTTCTGCAGCTGTGACACTATCTCTGATCAGCAGAGCCACACCCCCACCTCTTTTGCCTCCCTGTCCTTTCTGAAACATCTAAAGCCTGGCACTTGAAGTAACCATTCTTGCCCCTGAGCCATCCAGGTCTCTGTAATGGCCTCAACATCATTGCCCCAAGTGCTATTCCACACACTGAGCTCATCCACTTTGTTCATAATACTCTTGCATTAAAATAGACACATCTCAAAGCATCGGTCTGAGCGCATCCCTTCTCTATCACCTGCCTATCCTCCCTATTGAACTGTCTTCCAATCCCTCAGCCAGGCATTTATCCTCCACTTCACTTTATTCCTATGCTCACCGTCGCCTGTCACAGGCAGTAATCCTGAGATCACTACCTTTGAGCTCCTGCTTCTCAACTTCCTTCCTAACTCCCTGTAGTCTGTTTTCAGGACCTCCTCCCTTTTCCTACCTATGTCGTTGGTGCCAATATGTACCACATCTCTGGCTGTTCACCTTCCCATCTCAGGATATCATGGATGCAATCAGAAATATCCCAAGACCCTGACACCTGGGAGGCAAACTACCACCCGAGTTTCTTTCCTGAGTCTACAGAATTGCCCGCCTGACCCCTTAACTATAGAATCCCCTATCACTGCTGCCATCCTCTTGCTTTCCCTACCCTTCTGAGCCACAGGCCCAGACTCTATGCCAGAGGCACAGCCTGCTTCCCCCAGGTAGGCTGTCCCCCCCCAAACAGATATTCTTATTTTTTAAAGGGGACAGCCACAGGGTTACTCTCTAGTACCTGTCTCTTGCCCTTCCCTCTCTTGACTGTTACCCACTTATCTGTCTCCCGAGGCCCCGGTGCGACTACTTGCCTATAACTCCTCTCCAGCACCACCTCACTTTCCCTAACCAGACGAAGGTCTTTGAGCTGCAGCTCCAGTTCCCTACGGTGGTCCCTAAAGAGCTGCAAGCTCGACATACCTGGTGCAGATGCGGCTATGCAGGAGGCTGGGAGTCTCCTGGACTTCCCACATGGAGAGTTGCAGTACTCTCCAAATGCAAATCCTTTTGACAAATCTAATTGACAGAATGTCAATTTCCTAGAGTTTAAAAAGAGTAAAATCAGAAAATTACTGTTAGACATCATAAAAGGTAGGAAATATTTTGTTTGAGAAATTAAAACCTGCAGTGAACTAATGAAAGTAGACAATTTTTGAGTGTGGATACAAAGCAAAGGTTCATCATCAAGTACGAAGGATACACTATTCCCATTGATACAAATATTCATATTATCTATTTTGCAATACACTTCACAAAAGAATTATCAAATTTTGGCACTCAAAGCATTATTAGGATTGATAACTAAGGACTTCGTCAAAAATGCAGATTTTTAAAAAGATTGTGGGGTGTCTAGAACTATATACTGTACAGTTTACAGCAGGGATGGCCAACTCGTGGCGCATTGCACCCCAATGATAATAATAAAAAAGTAAGCCTACTCTTGCAAAAAGTATTAACCAAAAACCTATTTGTAGCAGAATAATCTGTAACAGGAATTCAAGTAGCTTAGAGCTAGAAATAGGTTTTACTGAGAATAAATCTAAAAGTTAGCAATTATTTTTAGTGATTTTATTATTTTATGCACATCTTTTGGCAAATGTTATCTTCTTTCACGTTAATTTGTTCTCAATTTTTAAAAATGTTCAATGAGTCAAACTAGGGAAGAAGGACTTTTGTTCTGCAGTCGTTCCATAACTATTCAATGCACATTTGATACTTGTTAGATCCTGAGGCACCAGGTGTCTGCACCAGCGGTGCGTCACAGGTTTTTGCCAGTCAGTTTACAATTGACACTCATGCGCTACGGAGTTGTGCTTTGTTCGTCCTTTGTGAACATTTGCAGTTTGGTACTTTTTCGAAAATTAAGCCTTGTTTTTACATTCAATTACTCATCACAGTGCAAAAGAAAAGCCGAAAGTGATAGTAAGCGTGAATTCAATGAACAGTGGGAAAATGATTTCTTATTTGTAGCGGGTCCATCAGGAAAACCATTGTGCATTGTTTATGAAAACACATTCTCACATAATAGAAGACATGATCTTAATAGACACTATAAAACACAACATCAGACTGAAATAGAAGGAAAACTGAAGCTAGTACTTGGGTCTGAGTTATGGAAAGAAAATGTGATTAAGAAAAAGGAAGAAATCAAAAGATGACAAAATATATTCGTTAAAAGTCTCATTAAAGTAAGTAATGCTTACCTTGTTTTATATTAAATCAATGTATCATGTAAAAATGCTAAATGTCTATATTAACATATTTTTACAATAATTGAATGGGGCTACAAGAGTTGTATGACGCACCTGAACTCGTGCGTGAAAAAAATTGACACATGGAATGTAAAAGGTTGGCCGCCTCTGGTTTAGAGAGTACCACTGGGCTTAGTAGCTCAACAAAAAACATTGCTACCAATCAGAGGAATAATATTCAGGAACAAACAATTGGCCAGAATTGAAACCTAATTCTGAAGATTGTGCAAGTAAGAATGATTAGGGAGTATGAAAAATAACAAAGATACTTAAAGATGCATGGTCAGCCAATATACGTTGTGCTATCTTTTGGTCTTTTTTCCATAGCCAACCCGAGTGCCCCAATTGGGTGGCAATGGAGTTGAGCTCCACTAAAGATTTATCTATCTCTGCACTTCTTGGCTCTGTACTCCCTAGTAGTTTGTCCAGATTAATAGTTAATCCTCTTGTTAGACACACTTTGCGTATATGGCCTCAGTTTAGGAAATTTTATGGTTTCCATGGTTTTTCCTTTTCTAGCCCTATCCTACATAATCACCTTTTTTTTTTACCTACTACATATGATTCAGCATTCCATGATTGGTATAGGAAGGGCATTAGACATTTTGAAGATCTTTTTATTGATAATCGCTTCGCTTCTTTTCAACAGCTCTCTAAGTTCAATCTGCCCAAATCTCATTTTTTTAAGATATCTCCAAATTAGACACTTTATTAATCCTTTAATTCCTAACTTCCCTGAAATGCCTGAGAAAACTGTTATGAATTTATTTCTTTCTATTAATCCACTAGGTAAAGGTTTAATATCATTTATTCGTAATAAATTAGCAGCCTTACGACATGCCCCGTGGATAAAATTAAAATGGCATGGGTGCATGATTTAAATACCTCCTTATCTGATGAGACTTGAGACTCGATTCTCAAATGGGTTAATTCAACCTCTCTTTGTGCTTGCCATTACCTTTTACAGTTTAAGATTGTTCATAGAGCCCATATGTCTAAATCTAAATTATCTCGATTTTACCCTAACATTAGTCCGCTTTGTGATAAATGCAAAAGGGGCGAGGCCTCTCTCATTCATATGTACTGGTTTTGTCCTAGCTTGGAGAAATTTTGGAAAGATGTCTTCATAACATTATCGTATATTCTGAATCACCACCTAGAACCTAACCCTTTAATTGCTTTGTTCGGTTTCTGGGGTGAGACAGATTTACGTCTGAGTTCGACTAAGTGTCGAATATTATCTTTTGCTTCTCTCCTGGCTAGATGTTTAATCCTCCTTAGATGGAGAGATGTTGCCCCGCCCACATGCTCAATGGCTTAACGATATTATGGCCTGCTTAGACCTTGAAAAAATTCATTATTCTGTTCTTAATTTGGATATAAAGTTCCATAAGGTCTGGGGACCTTTTATTGAGTACTTTCCTAACCTTCCTCTTAACTAAGACTTTTTTTTCGGTCCCTTGCTTTCAGCTCCTTTTTTTCGGTAGTAGGCATTGATATCTTCTGTTGCTAAGTGTATTTACAATTTTGGGGGTTTGATTGTCCTGATTTATATTCTCTATATTGTGTTGTGGTTGGTCTGGAGTTCTTTTTTTGTTGTTGCAGGGCTTGGGAAGGATACTAATTTTACATGTCTTCAATTTTGGTGCTTTCTCAATTATCTTTTTTTGTATCATATTGTTATTGTATGTTTATTTTTGCACTGTATCAATGTTCTTCATTTTGATCTGGGTTGTTTTATCTGTAGCGATGTAGAAAATGTATTAAAAAAACTAATAAAAAAAGATGCATGGTAAATTAAGGCTTATTATCACACACCAACTTTAAAATCCTTGCTGATCATATCATATCTGCCCTGAGACCAGCACGCAAATGTTATCACAAAGGTGGCATGATAGCACCTTTCTTGGAAGGATATACTTTCTTGGAAGTATACGTAAATTCAGCATGTCTCCAAAAACTTTGACAAACTTCTATAATGCACAAGGGGGAGTATTCTAACTGGATTGTTATGGAATCATGGCCTATTATGGAAACAGCAATTCCCAAGAACAGAAAAGACCAGACAGTGGTCAAGACAACCCTGTCCACCACAGGAAAAGCCGCCCAACCATTGAGAACACTTATATAGAGCACTGCTACAAGAAAGCAGCATCCATCATCAAGGACACCAACGGTCCAGACCATGCTCTCATCTGGCTACGTCAATCGAACAGGAGGTAGAGATGCCTTGGGTCTCTCACAACCAGGTTGAGGAACAGTAATTAGCTTACAACCAGCTCCTGGACCAGCATGGTTAACTTCACTCACAACACTGAACTGACTATGCCCAACAAACTAATTTTCAATTACTCTTTACAACTCATATTCTCAGTATTATTGGCACAGTTTGTCTTCTTTTGCACAATGGTTTGTCGGTCTTTAAAGCTTTTCATAATTTCTATATTATTTCTTTTTTTCCCCTGAAAGGAAATGAATCTCAATGAAGTACATACATACTTTGATAATAAATTTACTTTGAGCTAACAGATTTCCAGAATTATACAATTCACCTTTACAGAAAAGAATGTAAAATAAATAGAATGCACACAAAGAGCAATATTCAAGGGAGATGTGGCATAAAGAGGAATCGATAATGAACAACAAACATTTCAATGAAGAGATAATTATGACAGCCATTAGAAAATCCGGTTTCTGGATTCCTTTTAAGATAAATCTTAACAACTTTCAGTTCAGGATGAGGCATTATGTGACAAGTTATATTTAGTTTAACAGCTATATTGGTGCTGGGTTTGAGTTGAGATTATGCTTGACTGGCTTTTCACATAATCAGAAAGGACAGCAAGGGTAGAGGTAAAGGAATAAAAATTAACATTATATATAGCAGCATACTTCTGTACAGTTAAAATTACTTTCACCTGGCATAAAGCAGCATTTCAGTAAGAATGTAAAGCACCCGAGTTGAGTTTCAAATTCGACTACTGACCATTCAGTTTAAGTCGTAAATACAAATTGCTGAAGCTCAGAATGCATTCCCACAAAAAGTGGATGAGGAAAAAACCAGCATGAGTAAAAGATGCGTTAATCATTCAGAGATCATGACATAAAGCACAGTAAAAGGGTGCAGCAGTTGACTAATTTTGAATGGTTCTAGGAAACAGCTGAGTACATTCAATGCATCAAATATCCGACTACAGTTCTACAAGTTTCTACAGTTCCACCTTCTGATACTAGGACTTCAAAATCATCTATCCAGTGTTATGACTGAGGCTATCATAATTTTACAAGCAACAAGTTTAAAATATTCAAATATACTGGTGAGCAAAACTAAAAATTATCCATTCCAAAATGGAATATCATGGATTGAAAACAGGAACGTACAAACTAAAAACTGAGTAAGCTACATGGCCCTTGAATCCTAATCCACTATTTAATATGATGCATGATCTAATTGCTACCTGAACTCTAGAATTCCATTTACCCACAGTAACCTTTTGCTTCTTTCATATTAACTATTCATCCATTTGTACCTTGAAACATTCAAATACTCTATACCAGATCAAATATTCCAATAACAAAGGTTTGACACAAATTTTTCATTTGCATGGCAGCAGAAATCAACTTACAAATTTACAACCCATTTTTAATGTTATCAATCATTGCAATGGTTCCTTTCATCACATCAATTGTATTTGTAAAGACTTCAACATTTCAATTAAATACGTACTACTTGTTGTACACATGCTTGTACAAGGTCAAAGTTGAAAGTAAATTTATTATCAAAGTACATGCATGTCACCATATACAAACCTGAGATTTATTGCATGCATATTCAATAAATCCAATAACCATAATACAACCAATATAAGACTGCAATACCAGGGCAGATAACAAACTGCAAATAAAAAATGGGAAACGGAAAAAAAATAAATAGGGTCCCACAGGGTACTGTCCTGTCTCCCTTTCTCTTCACCATCTACACCTCAGACTTCAACTACTACACAGAGTCTTGCCATCTTCAAAAATTTTCTGATGACTCTGCCATAGTTGGATGCATCAGCAAGGGAGATGAGGCTGAGTACAGGGCTACAGTGAGAAACTTTGTCACATGGTGTGAGCAGAATCATCTGCAGCTTAATGTAAAAAAGACTAAGGAGCTGGTGATGGACCTGAGGAAGGCTAAGACACCGGTGACCCCTGTTTTCACCCAAGGGGTCAGTGTGGGCATGGTGGAGGATTACAAATATCTGGCGATATGAATTGACAATAAACTGGACTGGTCAACGAGCACTGAGGCTGTCTACAAGGGTTAGTGCCGTCTCAATTTCCTGAGGAGCCTGAGATCCTTTAACTTTAACAATGCCTGGTTTGGAAATTGCACCATCTCGGATCGCAAGACCCTGCAGCGGATAGTGAGGTCAGGTAAGAAGATCATCGGGTTCTCTCTTCCTGCCATTACGGACATTTACACTACATGCTGCATCCACAAAGGAAACAGCATTATCAAGGACCCCATGCACCCCTCATACAATCTCTTCTCCCTCCTGACGTCTGGGAAAAGGCTTCGAAGCATTCGGACTCTCACGACCAGACTATGTAACAGTTTCTTCCCCAAAGCTATCAAACTCCTCAATACCCGAAGCCTGGACTGACACCTTGCCCTACTGTCCTGTTTGTTATTTATTGTAATACCTGCACTGTTTTGTGCACTTTATGCAGTCCAGTGCAGGTCTGTAGTCTAGTGTAGCTTTCTGTGTGTTGTTTTTTTTCTTCTGTAGTTCAGTCTAGTTTTTTGTACTGTGTCATGTAACACCATGGTCCTGAAAAACATTGTCTCATTTTTACTATGCATTGTACCAGCAGTTATGGTCGAAATGACAATAAAAGTTGACTTGACTTGATCTGCCAGACGATGCTGAGGATGTTCTCTGAGGCTGTGGTGGCCAGTACTATCATGTTTGCTGTTGTGTACTGGGGCAGCAGGCTGAAGGTAGTAGACACCAACAGAATCAACAAACTCATTCGTAAGGCCAGTGATGTTGTGGGGATGGAACTGGACTCTCTGAAGGTGGTGTCTGAAAAGAGGATGCTGTCCAAGTTGCATGCCATCTTGGACAATGACTCCCATCCACTTCATAATGTACTGGTTAGGCACAGGAGTACATTCAGCCAGAGACTCATTCCACCGAGATGTAACACTGAGCGTCATAGGAAGTCATTCCTGCTTGTGGCCATCAAACTTTACAACTCCTCCCTCGGAGTGTCAGACACCCCAAGCTAATGGGCTGGTCCTGGACTAATTTCCACTTGGCATTATTTATTTATTATGTTAATATTTATGGTTTTATTTTGCTATATTTTTCTACACTATTCTTGGTTGGTGCGACTCTAACGAAACCCAATTTCCCTTGGGATCAATAAAGTATGTCTGTCTGTCTGAACATGAAATGAAGAGTCCTTCAAAATCCGTAGGTTGTGGGATTTCCTGTTCAAGGGCACTGGTATTTCCATACCAGGCTGTGATGCAGGCAGTCAACATACACTCCACCACATATCTACAGAAGTTTGTCAAAGTTTTAGCTGACATGCCAAATCTTTGTAAACTTCTAAGGAATTAAAGGTGCTTACACGACAGGCCCAAGATATGCCCTCTGAAATGATAACACTGAGGAATTTAAGGTTGCTAACTTTTGATCCCCTGATAAGGATTGGCACATGAACTTCTCCTCCTCCTGAAGTCAATAATCAAGTCCTTTGTCTTACTGACAAAGGGCCTTCCTTTTTTATAGATTATTTTGCTTTAATAAAAATAACATTTTGTATACAGATACACGAGAAAAAAAACAAGCAAACAAAAAAAAACAGACAAAATACTCCCTTTTCCCCCTCCCCCCCCCCCCACCCACAACCCTGGTATGGTAAAAAAAAAATTTCCTCGTTCACAACTGAAAAATAGCAAAAATAAAACTGGATCAAGTAAGGTTTTAGGTCCTAACGTGTATTAAGAAAGTATATATTACTACACTAAGCAGATAGTAGAAGCTCGGGAAGACAGGTATCCATACTAATTCAGTAGCCGAGGAGGTGTAATGATGGTAACAAGGTCAAAAAGGAGCCCCATATTTTTTCCTATGTTGCTGGTCTCCTCCTCACACTATAAAAGATCTTTTCAGGTTTACTACAGGATATTAACTCATTTAACCACTGCCTGTGTGAGGGAGGAAATTCAGATTTCCAGTTTTGTAGGATACACTTTTTCCCTGGCTGTAGCTGCAAGCAATATAAAGTACTTTTTTTTTTAATTGTAATTCACATTCAGACCTTGTAGATCTTCCAAAGTCAAGACCCTAGGATCAAATAAAATTTTGGTTTTTATAATATCTGAGGTTATTGTAACAACGTATTTCCAAAAGTCTTCCAGATAAAAGCAATTCCAAAGCATATGAAGTAAGTCTCCGTCACAAGATTTACACCTCTGACAATTAGGAGAGGCATTATGATATATTTTGTGCAGTCTATGTGGGGTATAGTTAAAATTCCCAAAAGTCTATTAATAATTTAAACAAATTATTGTTCAGCTTTTTATGGAAAGGTAAAGTCCCTAGAGTCAAACTCTCAGTCCTTCAGGCCCCTTATGCCAAAGGAGGATTAAATCTTCCTAATTTTAAATGTCATTACCTTGCAGAGCAATTCCGTCCAATATGGTGTTGGTTACACTCTGAGAACGAGACTAAATGGCTTCCTATTGAACAACATCAATTAAAAAATGTTCCCTTAAAAGTTCTTCCTTTTTTAACATCTAAGAAAGCACTCTTAAATATTACTAAGAACCCTATAATTTTAAATTCTTTTGCAGTATGGCAAGAAGCTCAGGCAGTTATTGGTATAAATATCTCATTATTTCAGAAAACTCCTCTGTGGAATACCCCAATATCCCCCAACTGATTGCAGACGGAATTCTAAAAATCTTGGGTTAATAGTGGTATAAAAACAGTTGAAGATTTATATAGCCAAGATAACGTTGCCAATTTTCAACAACTGTCTGGTGAATTTAATATACCTTATTTAAATATTTTCCGATAAGACACTGGGTCCATAACGGTTATACAGGCTATCCACAAATTCCAATAGAATCCCCATTTGAAAAGTGCTTACTTAGTGAAGCCCTGTACACTACAAAGGGTCTTAAGTCATCTGTTTATATTATTTTAAACAATAACTTACCAATCTATACTAAGAGTGATATTAAAAATGAGTGGGAATCAGATCTTGAATGCAATTACAATGATGCTGATTGGTGTAATATCCTTCGAATGTCTCAAACTGTATTAATTTCAACTAAACACAGACAAATACAGTTTAATATCTGTAACCCCCTGGGTCGCCTCAGGCTCGCTCAGCTTATTCTTGTCTAGGGGGAGCAGCCTTCGGCCCCACCAAACTGGGTAATCAGCTGGTGTGGATGCTGTGTGATGTCCCCGCCTCGCCCAAAAACAGACAGTACACCATAAGCGATTAAATGAGTACAATTTATAAAGGTTACTAGAACTAAGTGATTAATAATGATACAGTATATATGAAGAAAAAAAATAAAGAAAAGGCGCCAAACTTATCGAAGTCCAAACCACTTCGTGCACAACCGTTGGAGCTCAATTTCTTAAGTCTTCTGGCCACCATTCGATCCCCTCCGAACTCCTCGACTCGCAGCTCAAGTCCCTCCGAACTCCTCGACTCACAGCTCAGGACCCTTCGAGTGGTCAACCAAGCACATCTAGCTTCATCCCCCCTTCTTGGAGAACCTCCCGGCCTCGGACCCTCGCTTGGGGTCCGATCCTCGCCCCACTCGACCCCCTCGCGCCGATCTGCCCAAAAGCCTGTCAACAAAAGCTTACCGACTCAGAAGAAAGAACATTAATCCCCATTTGGTTTACCAAGGAATACCATTCACGTTATCAGTAAATTAGCATTCCTGCTAGTTAACAAAAAGAAGAAACCCTTTCCCAACAGTAACAAAGAAAAAAGAAGAAACCCCCTTTACATATCTTTAACAGGACAAGAGGCTTTCCAATGTGTTCCTTTTATGAAGATGTTGGTCTGCAAGAACTTTATTCAAATCTCAGTTTGTTCAGGTTGGCATGTGTTTCTCCGACAAGATCATGTTTAGTGAGGAGAGCAGGTTATCTAATGTCATTTTAAATTACTGCAGATCTTTTTCTTCCCCCAGCACTTGGTCTGCCCATAAATTTGAAGTAATTTCCTCAATCTATTTCAGAAGTTCATCACCTTTGTGAATATTTAAAAGTATTCTACCATTATAGAATGCAGACCAAAAACTTATTACAAGAACTATCAAAACTTCTGATTAAAATTCTGATTCAAGTTTAAGATCAAAAGTATTGTCTGTATTTCTAAGTTGGCAAACCTCTTGATTTGTAAAACCCGGAATCAAACCAACATTGGTCCAAACAGCATTATGACAAAAGAATAACAGGCCAAGGTTATTTAGCTTCCTAGGCCAATCAAATAAAATCATGACCTTAGATAAACTTCTCCCATGTCCTTTAACACTTCTGATAAATGCAAATCTATTATATTCAATCTAAAATAGTCCCGGCACAAAATTCTACCATTCCATTAAATGATTGTATCACAAGTACACAAAAACTATTAATTGCCTATACCTGCGAATATGTTTGATATGCTAAGAGACATTTGTCTGATATGCCAGTTTGCACTCAAGTCACAAAGGTGTAAATAGCAGCCGTGTGCCTGGTATGATGGCAGCCAATTCACACAACCCCATTGTTTAACGTTTGGCTCTTGCATATGCAATCTTTTAGTCTGTGACCCATGCTTTTAACTTGAAATTACTACCTACAATTTACAAAAAACTGAAAGCTAATTATAAGTTTTCTGAACTTACATTTACAATAGAACTAAAGCCTGATTTTTGCTTGAATTAATATCTGTTATATTCACACAACTCCAGAATACTCCCCAACAGAGATTAGATGCTAGCAGGTGATAGGAGAGACCAAGTAAAAGGGAAGATGGGAGGGTGGGGGAGGGAGATGAAGTAAGAAGCTAGGAAGAGATAGGTAAAATAGATAAAGGCATGAAGAAGATAGAACGTCATTGGAGAGGACAGTGCACCACGGAAGAAAGGGAAGGAGGAGTGGAAATAGAAGGAGGTGATAAACAGGTGAAAAAAGGAGAGAGAAGGTAACAAGATTGGGAAATGGAAAAAGAGAGGAGGGAGCGAGGGAGAGAAATAACTGGAAGTTAGGGAAAAATTTATGTTTATTCCATCAAGTTGAATTTACCCAGATGGAACATGAGGTATTGTTCCTCTGATCTGAGTTTGGCCTCATTATGTTAATCGAGGAGGCCATGGACATACATGTCAGAATGGGAAAGGGAAGTTGAAATTAAATTGGCCCAAAACATTGACTGATTATTCCCCTCTGAAAAAGCTGCTTGGCTTGTTGAGTACCTCTAGTAGTCTGCATGTACTGACCAAAATTAATCACTTTAGAATTCATAAATTGTAACTATTTAAGTTTTATACAGAAATTTATTCTCTAATATGATTAGCATTTAATTTTTAGAAAGGTTCAGCAGGTAAAACAGCTGGCTTACATACCATGCTTCATGGACTGACAATAGTGGGAAAATGGAATTAATATAGCTTTGTGCAATAGTCAGCATGGACATGGTAGGCCAAAGGGTTTGATTTTGATTTTGTGCCATCTGACATTGAAAAAATGGAAGAAATTTGTAACAAGTTGAGTTCCATAAATATGGGAAATATAGAGCATCCTCTGCAGCCATGACTGACAGCCCGGAAAAGATCACTACTCATCCATTACTTTAAGAGATATGCAGATACAAAGCTACAGAGGGAAGGGGCAAATATGTAATTGCTATGATTTCTGTCAAAATAAATGACAAAGGGAAGAATAACAAGAACAAGGAGGGCCCAACAGAACAATTAAGGACCAAATAGAGAACTGAGAAGTGAAATTGGTAACATTTCAAGTCAACAGCTGTCACGCTGGGTAAAGACAGTTCAAAATGGACACATGATAGATGCAACTAAGGAAAGAGTGCCCATGTTATTTACTCACATAGCAGGAATGACTTAAGGAGCTGAAGCATTGGTTTGAGATGTTAACAGGAATGGGACTAAGATTCCAGCAAAAAAAAAATTAGACCAGTAAAAGACTCTGAGATTAAATATTACTTAAAAACAACAGTAAAAATTTATGGAACTGAGATACAAAAAATGAATTAGTCTGCATGTACTACAACTAGTGATAGCAATATTTTGGATGAAGAGTATCTTAATACATCTAACATTGGTAGAACAGAAATTTAAAAAAAAGAAATATGCAAGCTAAATAGCATGAGAAATGCATCACTGGGACAGAATGATACGTTAGGGTATCTTGCCCTAGTAAGGTTTTATATCGGTATCACCAAAGTATTGCTGCATTTAGATCATGACTAGAAGCATATATTCAAATCAGAGGATTAGGGAAACTGGAAGCAGTATAGTCAATCTTATTGATTAAAGATTTATAAAATTAGCAAGAGAGAAAAACATGAAGTTCAAGTTCATTGTCACCTGACTGTACATAGAAGCAAACAAAATGTTCCTCCAGACCGCAATGCACCCATAAAACATACATTATACACAGTGCAAAACAAAGTATTACTACAAATTAATGTAATTCAAAATGCATGTCATGTGCAGCACAGGTAAACAGGAACAGTACAGTCAACAGCTCACTGTCCCAGTGATGAGACCACAGTGGTGGCAGGGTATTCACTAGTATCACAGCCTGAGGGAAGAAGCTGTCACCCATTTTGGCAGTCCTAGTCCTAATGTTCTTGTACCTCCTTCTTGACAGTATTGGGTCAGAGATTATGGGATGGATGGTAAGGATGCTCAACAACGCTTTGGGCCCTTCGTATACAACACTCCTGATAAATGTCACAAATGGGGATGAGGAAGGCAGAAAGGGAACATAAGCATTCAAAGTGGCACAATTAGAACTGAGGAACGAGAGAAAATATGCAACTGTAGTTTACTGACTACTCACAAATCAGCAGAATGGATTAATACAGAAATTGCTGAGGTCTGTAGCAAAGGCAGTTTATGGCAGACATATTTAAAAAACAGATTTAGAAATAAATTAATTCAAATCAGAAAGGCAATGAACTTCTGAAGCCTGTTACAGATAGCTTTCTAACGAGTTCCACAAGTACAGAAGAAAATGCTAAACTAGGTTTAAAATGAGAAATGAAACACACTTTCAGAATAGTGATGAGAAATGATTTGCCTAATAATGATATAACAAAAAGGAAAAAAAGTTATTAATGTAGCATCCGTACCCCCAATTTACCCGTTCGCCTAGGGTGAACCGCCATCGCCCCACCAATAATGTAATACTTCAGTGTAAATACGATGTAATGCCCCCCCCAGTACGCGCCTGCAACACAAACATCAGACAATGCACCAAAGGCGAGTAAATAATTGCAACTTTATAGTTATTTCTTAGTGATGGGTTAGTAGAAACAGATAACTTAAAGATGCCAAATCAGTAAGTTTATCAGTGTGCACATAATATTTTAATACATTGGAGCTCACATCTCCAGTTCCATCCACAACGACCTTCCATGCCTTAGGCCGCCGTCTGAACCGCAGACATCCAGTATCCACCGCCCGCTCCTCACACATCCATCTTTCTTGCTCACCTCCCAAAAAACCGCGAACTCCCGCTCAGCTCAGATACAAGATAGCATAAAATTCTCTATTAGTTAGTTCCCCCCTTATCTGCAGTCATAACCCAAACATTTCAGATACAGAAACCCATTACAGCATTAAGTAACATTACAAAGAAGCCATTTTGTTAGCCTGAACTGTTAACACCACAGTTACTGGTACTGAGAGCCCTACATTAAGATTCTCAATTTTCGATAGACTAACACAAGACCGGCTTATACAAGAGCCTAGTCAAAGGAATTAAGCACAACACAGTACCAAGAAGGGGAAGAAAATTTATTAAATTAAGTAGCCACTGATGTAACAGGAGAGCACTCACACAACTAAAGGAAAATCTGTAACGAATAAAAAAAGACACAAAATTCAGAAAAAAATTGTGAAAAATATCCAATCCGATGGACTCTTTTATAATAATAAAAGCAGAATGGCAATTGGGCTTGGATCACCTGGACAACACTAATACTTATGTCAGGATACTGTCTTATGACCACAGCTCAACATTTAACAATCATTCCTGCAGTTCTGATCAAAAAGCTCAAAACCTGCACCTTTGTACCTCCCTCTGCAACTAGATCCTCAAGTTCCTCACTGGAAGACCACAGTCTGTGCAGATCAGAAATAACATCTCCACCTCATTGAGGATCAACACTGGTACACCTCAAGAATGTATGCTTAGCCCACTGCTCTACTCTCTCTTCACCCTTGACTGTGGGTAGGCACAGCTCAAATTTCATCTAGAAATTTGCTGACGAGACAACTATTGTTGGCAAGGTAGCAGTTGATGACAAGGCGGCATGCAGGAGCGAGATATATCAGCTAATTGAGTGGCGTCACAGCAACATCCTTGTACTCAACGTCAATAAGACCAAGGAAATAATTGTGGACTTCAGAAAGGATAAGACAAAGGAACACACACACCAGTCCTCAGAGGGATCAGAAATGGAAAGAGCAAGCAATTTCAATTTCCTATATATCAATATCTCTGAGCCTCAATCCTGGACCCAACATATTGATGCAGTTACAAAGAAGGCACAACAGCAGCTATATTTCATTTGGAGTTTGAGGAGACTTGATATGTCACCAAAGACACTCAAATTTCTACAGATGTACCATGGGGAGCATTGTAACTTGCTGGGGGGGGGGGGGAGAGATAATCTGGTATGCGGGATGGGGGAAGCTAAGGCACAGGATTGAAAAAAAGCTGCAGAAAGTTGTGAACTCATTCAGTTCCATTTCGGGGTCTAGATCTGTAGCATCCAGGGCATCTTCAAGGATCAATACCTAAAAGAGGTGGCATCCATCATTAAGGACTCATCACTCAGGACATACCATCTTCTCATTTCTACCATCAGGAAGAAGGTACAGGAGGCTGAAGGCTTACACTCAATGATTCATGAGCAGCTTCTTCCCCTCTGCCATCTGATTTCTGTATTGCATTGCACTAATGTCTAAAAAAAACCAAACGTCATGATATGTGCTGGTGATATTGTCAATGTGCACCATTTTGGAAATAGAAACAGGTGAAACCCTTTTTATACCGGGCATCTCTAGATATGTATCTCATTAGCCCCTCGCTAATAGCCACTTGACACAACAATGCGAAAACCACCTCTCTCAAACTCCGTACGTCTCGGGTCAGTTGGTACGTCTCGACCAACCGAACTCCAATCTGTGCGAATATTGTGTGAATACTGTCTGCATGCAATCAGCTGTCGATAAAAAAATAACAGAACACATACTGCATACTATTATAAATAAAGTACATTTACAAATTTCAGCTTTGTGGAACAGCTAGTAGGAAAAAGAGAAACAAATAAAAAAATAGGACATATTACAGTTAACCCAGTCCAAATATGCACACAAGGTGGAGCTCATCTTGGAGTTGTCTTTAACTTGCACACAGGACCCATGGTCTCAGTGAAAGCACACACCACCTTCTGAATGTCACTCGAAATCCATCTCATACAAACTGCCTTCCTCACAGGCATATTTGTCCTTCCTCCGTGAATTTATTCATCTGCACAAAGCACCTTGTGCAATAGGAACAGCATCCATAGCCATCTCCCTTTGTCTTCTCCCAGCTCCAGCCAAAAAGACCTCAACCTATATCAGTGTCCATCACAAAAAGGTCTTCGCCCAGTGTTCTCTACAAACTGCTCCAAATTCCACCACCCTGATTGGCTGGAACAACATTCCTAAATTAAACAACATAATCCCTGATCTTTAGTTGAAACCCAAAGATGCTAAAAGCAGAACAGACTGCTCTTACAGAACAAAATACCTACGACATAACAGTAAAACTCTTAACCAGGCTGTTACACAGGCAATACTCGAATCGAAATAAGAACATGGGAAATATGTTGAACAATCACTGTCTGTTTTCACTGTAAGGGAATTTCCTGATGTCCCAATGAAACTTCAATGTACAAAAATGAACAGATTAACTCAACAAGTCTATAGCAAACACAATCTCATCGGCTCACCTAGACAACAACCTACGTCAGGCTGTTGTTTATCAATTACAGCTCAGCATTCAACACCACCCTTCTTCCCTTAGTACTAAACACCAAGTTTCAAAACCTGAGCCTCTGTACCTCCTTCCACAATTTGATTTTTGAGGTCCTCATTGGGTGATGTAAGTCAGTACAGATTGGTGATAGCATCTCTTCACGGACAATCAATGCAAGCACACGTTAAGGATGCATACTACTCTGCTCTCTCCTACACTCTTGGCACACTTCAAATGCCATTTATAAATTCTCTAATGCCATCACTGCTGTTGGCAGAAACTCAGATGGCGATGAGGAAATGTACAGGAGTGAAATAGAAAGTCTGGTCGATTGGCATTAGAACAACCACCTTTCAGTCAATGTCAAGACCAAGGAATTGATGGCAGACTTCAGAAAGGGGAATAACACATATCAATCCTGATTGAGGAATCAGTGGTAGAAAGGGAAAGCAGTTTCAAATTCCTGTGCATCAACATCTCAGAGAATCTAGCCTGCGTCTACTGTATTGATACAAAGGCACACTAGTGGCTATACTTAGGAGTTTTAAGAGATTTGGTATATCACCAAAGACTCAAGCAATTTATCCAAATGTACCGTGGAAAGCATTCTGACTGTTTACATCTCTATTTGGTATGGAGGCAATGAAGGACAGGATCGTAAGAGGCTTCAGAGTGCTGTAGACTCAGCCAGCTCCTTGGGCACAAGCCTCCCCACCATTAAGGGCATCTCCAAATGACAACATCCATCATTTAAGGACCCTCACCATTTGGAACATGCCTTCTCCTCTCACCACCATCAGGGAGGAGATACAGATGCCTGAAGACCCACACTCAGTGCTTCTTCCCTATGCCATCACATTTTTGAATGGTCCTTGAAACCATGCACTGTTCCACTTTTTACAGTATTTATTGATTTTTCTGTTGTAACGTAATTTGTTATCCCTGCACTGTACCACTGCCACAAAACTAATTTCATGCCTAATGTCAGTGACAATAAACCTGATTCTGAGAAGCAAGCAAGCAAACATTTAATTTTCCAAACTTTTGCTAAGTATTTAAGAACATAGTAAAGTAAGAATGTAGGAAAGCAATGACCGTTAATCAAATAGTTTACAGAAAAGTTACTGTTCAATTTCAATTGTCATTCAACCATACACATGCATACAGCTTAAGGAAACAGTGTTCCTCCGGTGCCAAGGTGCAAACCAAAATACACAGTTATGATATCGCATACAGTCACAAAAAAAAACAACTAGCACAAGTCCCTGAATGGCACAGCCTGAAGACTGATGGTCATGGGTTGTTGTCCTGGAGCCATATTTCTGCAAAAGTATGCAAAAGTTCCTCATCTCATGAAGGCAAGCCAGTTCATTTCACACTAGGTCAGCCACAAACAATCTAGCTTGTCTTCCATGAAGCAAACATTGGAAAGTAGCACCAACTGGTGGGGCCAGTCTCCAATCCAGCGTGGATTCTAGTCTGCCCGCCACACCTCAGTTCTCTTCTCCCCAAGTGCTGTTACAGACAATGCAGCAACATGAGGGCTTAGTCTATGCAACAACTGATGCCACAAAGCTCCCCCGCCATCGGTCTTAACAGTTAGACGGGCTTGCAGCATCTTATATTACCAATGCCCATCAGGGTCTTGAGATTGCAAGAAAAATGTTTAAAGCCCACATTTGCACGATTTGCTGGACCCAGAAAGAGCAGTACAACCAAGTGTAGCACCATCTTGCAAAAGGTTGGTAATCTTATTGGGCTGGATTGTGATTAATTCATACAGCTGCCCATGCTTTCCTGAATGTTTTCTGGATGTGGAGCTCCCAGTGAGTTCACCCTGTGCAGTCAGGAAGCTTCCAGTGAGGTGTAGTGGGTACTGGATGGGAACTCCGCATCTGGTTCTAATCCTGAGGTGCAGTTCTCAGAAAGAAAACAGCATTGTTCCCATCAAAGGCCATTGTTTCAACAAGTCCCAAATAAAAACAGACATTTAACATCTATTCAAATATATTATAGACAATTTTAAAAACAAAGGATCAAAATTTTAAAATATTTAATACAAAAAATACCAACTATATTTGTTCAGTTATACTGTTTTAATTAAGTACAAGCAACTCAAACACAGCTGATTTTACCGTTTTCCACAGGGATTTAAGATCCTTATCAGTAGTATCTTCAGGAGGCGCAGTCTCAAGAAGGCAATATCTATCGCCAAAGATTCTCACCGTCCAGGCCATGCCAAATTTTCACAACTACCATGAGGCAGGAGGTATAGAAGTCTGAAGTCCCATATTACCGATTCAACAACAGCTACTTCACTGCAACCAGCAACACACGCAGCATGCTGGTGGAACACAGCAGGCCAGGCAGCATCTATAGGGAGAAGCGCTGTCGACATTTCGGGCCAAGACCCTTCGTCAGGACTAACTGAAAGGAAAGATAGTAAGAGATTTCTCCATAACTTCTGCCACCTCCAACAGGATCCCATTACCAAACACATTTTTCCCTCCCCCCCCCCCCCTCTGCTTTTCGCAGGGATCGCTCCCTATGCATCTCCCTTGTCCACTCGTTCCCCCCCCCATCCCTTCCCACCGATCTCCCTCCTGGCACTTATCCTTGTAAACGGAACAAGTGCTACACCTGCCCTTACATTTCCTCCCTCACCACCATTCAGGGCCCCAGACAGTCCTTCCAGGTGAGGTGAGACTTCACCTGTGAGTCGGCTGGTGTGGTGTACTGCATCTGGTGCTCCCAGTGTGGCCTTTTATATATTGGTGAGACCCGACGCAGACTGGGAGACTGTTTCGCTGAACGCCTTCGCTCGGTCCACCAGAAAAAGCAGGATCTCCCAGTGGCCACACATTTTAATTCCCATTCCGATATGTCTATCCATGGCCTCCTCTATTGTCAAAATGAATCCAAACTCAGGTTGGAGGTACAACACCTTATATACTGGCTGGGTAGCCTCCAGCCTGATGGCATGAACATCGACTTCTCTAACTTCCGTTAATGCCCCTCCTCCCCTTCTTACCCCATCCCTGACATATTTAGTTGTTTGCCTGTTCTCCATCTCCCTCTGGTGCTTACCCCCCTTTCTTTCTCCTGAGGCCTCCCATCCCATGATCCTTTCCCTTCTCCAGCTCTGTATCACTTTCGCCAATCACCTTTCCTGCTCTTAGCTTCATCCCACCCCCTCCGGTCTTCTCCTATCATTTCGCATTTCCCCCTCCCCCCACTACTTTCAAACCTCTTAGTATCTCTCCTTTCAGTTAGTCCTGACGAAGGGTCTCGGCCTGAAACAACGACAGTGCTTCTCCTTATAGATGCTGCCTGGCCTGCTGTGTTCCACCAGCATATTGCGTGCTGTTGTTGTTTGAATTTCCAGCCTCTGCAGATTTCCTCGTGTTTTCACTTCAACCAGTCAGTCTTGAACTAACTAGCAAAACCCTAATCACTACAACTTAATACTAAGACCACACTGATCACTTTCCCAAAAAATGCCTATTTTTGTTCCAGTTGTGCTTTTTTCTTACAAAAATTGTTTAATTTATACGTTTGTCTTGTGAATGCTGTTCATATGATGCTATGTGCCTGTGCCATTACTTTTAAGTTTTTCATTGCATTTGTGCATTCACGTACTTGTGCATAGACAATAAACTCAACTTTGACCATTCAAACTAATAAGGTTATATGCCAAACAAGCCTGGCATGAAGCAGAGATACTAGATAAAGGGCATCTCACCCCTCTATTCAAGACATTAGTGTTCCACCATTGGGCTCAATGATGAGCCAAAGGTTGAATGAGTCTGATGGAGCTACATCTGATTGGCAAATTGTCAGATATCAGGAAATCAAGATGCAGTGACAAACATTTAAGGGGATCTTTCAGAAAATTGCCACAAAGTGAATGTTCAACAAATTGTAAAGGGTATTTAATGGGAATACAGACAGAAGGGTTGGATGAGTTGACAGAATTTATCTATTAGAACATAATATGGAGAAAATATATTACAGTACGTGGTTGTAGACGGGTCATATTCTGCATGGAGCTCAGTCACCAGAACTGGCTTGCCACAGAAGGCAAAGAGTAGTTGTAGTCAGGTCATATGTGAAGTGGGGTGCCGTGCACAATCATAATCGATTGAAAACGGATGTGGGAGCATGGAGGAACATCGAGAAATCTCCAGGAAGACCTTCTTCTTTGCTGCTGCTGCTGTGAGGTCCGGGACTCTGCTGGGAAGAACAGGCCCCCAGTCCTCGGGGTCGCATTGCCAATGGCCGTTGGCTGTGCCGTCTTAATATTCTCGGCAGAGGATGGTGCTCTGAGAAGCTGTGCTGGAGGGGATGGTCGTCGGCTCGGAGGTTTGATGGACTCGGAATCCGCTGCGGTCAGGTCGCTTTCAGTGTGTGCTGCGTCTGTGAGGCTGAGTCAGGCGGCACAGCGGAAGTCCATAGTGGGGGTATTCACTTCTGCCGCCGGCGTGGGATGGCGAGTCTGTCGGGACCCTGGGGACTTGTGGAAACTGTGTGGTGATTTCTTTTTAACTTATAGTCCTTTAACATCTTTGGACTATTTTTACTGTGCCCATGGTCTGTTTTTTTTTATCAATTATGCTATTGTTTGCATTGTAACTATGTGGTTTTGTGCAGGTCTTGTAGCTTTAGTTTTTGTTCTTGTTTGTCTGGTGGATGTGGAGCTCCTTTCCGGGGAACGCGCTAAGACGGTAGTGCAATATTAATATGCAGCAGCCTCTCCGGACTCTGGATTGGGGATTGCCAAACATTATGTGGATTTTCTGGTGTAGTCTGTTTTGTCATATCATTCTGGAGGAACGTTGTCTCATTTTTTAAACTGCATTGCGTTTGTGGTTTCTAAAAGACAATCTGAATCGGAATCTGAATATTCTGCATGGAGGTCGGTCAACAGTGGTGTGCCTCAGGGGTCTGTTCAGGGACCCTTACTCTTCGTGATTTTTATAAACAACCTGGATGAGCAAGTGGAGGGATGGGTTAGTAAGTTTGCTGATGACACAAAGTTTGGAGGTGTTGTGGATAGAGTGCAGGGCTGTCAGAGGTTACTGTGGGACATTGATATGATGCAAAACTAGGCAGGTGGAGTTGAACCCAGATAACCATATATTACAATCACAGCACGGAAACAGGCCATCTCGGCCCTCCTAGTCCATGGCGAACTCTTAATCTCACCTAGTCCCACCTACCCGCACTCAGCCCATAACCCTCCACTCCTTTCCTGTCCATATACCTATCCAATTTTACCTTAAATGACACAACTGAACTGGCCTCTACTACTTCTACAGGAAGCTTTCCACACAGCTATCACTCTCTGAGTAAAGAAATACCCCCTCGTGTTTCCCTTAAACTTCTGCCCCTTAACTCTCAAATCATGTCCTCTCGTTTGAATCTCCCTACTCTCAATGGAAACAGCCTATTCACGTCAACTCGATCTATCCCTCTCAAAATTTTAAATACCTCGATCAAATCCCCCCTCAACCTTCTATGCTCCAATGAATAGAGACCTAACTTGTTCAACCTTTCTCTGTAACTTAAGTGCTGAAACCCAGGTAACATCCTAGTAAATCGTCTCTGCACTCTAATTTATTGATATCTTTCCTACAATTTGGTGACCAGAACTGCACACAATATTCCAAATTTGGCCTTACCAATGCCTTGTACAATTTTAACATTACATCCCAACTTCTGTACTCAATGCTTTGATTAATAAAGGCCAGCGTTCCAAAAGCCTTCTTCACCACCCTATCTACATGAGACTCCACCTTCAGGGAACTATGCACAGTTATTCCTAGATCTCTCTGTTCCTCTGCATTCCTCAATGCCCTACCATTTACCCTGTATGTTCTATTTGGATTATTCCTGCCAAAATGTAGAACCTCACACTTCTCAGCATTAAACTCCATCTGCCAACGTTCAGCCCATTCTTCTAACCGGCATAAATCTCCCTGCAAGCTTTGAAAACCCACCTCATTATCCACAACACCTCCTACCTTAGTATCATCGGCATACTTACTAATCCAATTTACCACCCCATCATCCAGATCATTTATGTATATTACAAACAACATTGGGCCCAAAACAGATCCCTGAGGCACCCTGCTAGTCACTGCCCTCCATCCCGATAAACAATTATCCACCACTACTCTCTGGCATCTCCCATCTAGCCACTGTTGAATCCATTTTATTACTCCAGCATTAATACCTAACGACTGAACCTTCTTAACTAACCTTACATGTGGAACTTTGTCAAAGGCTTTGCTGAAGTCCATATAGACTACATCCACTGCCTTACCCTTGTCAACATTCCTCGTAACTTCTTCAAAATATTCAATAAGGTTTGTTAAACATGACCTTCCACGCACAAATCCATGCTGGCTACTCCTAATCAGATCCTGTCTATCCAGATAATTATTAATACTATCTCTAAGAATACTTTCCATTAATTTACCCACCACTGATGTCAAACTGACAGGTCTATAATTGCTAGGCTTACTTCTAGAAACCTTTTTAAACAATGGAACCACATGAGCAATACGCCAATCCTCCTGCACAATCCCCGTTTCTAATGACATCTTAAAGATCTCCATCAGAGCTCCTGCTATTTCTACACAAACTTCCCTCAAGGTCCTGGTGAATATCTTGTCAGGACCTGGAGATTTATCCACTTTTAAATTTCTTAAAAGCGCCAGTACTTCCACCTCTTTAATTGTCATAGGTTCCACAACTTCCTTACTTGTTTCCCACACCTTACACAATTCAATATCCTTCTCCTTAGTGAATACCGAAGAGAAGAAATCGTTCAAAATCTCTCCCATCTCCCTCGGCTCCACACATAGCTGACCACTCTGATTCTCTAAGGGGCCAATTTTATCCCTCACTATCCTCCTGCTTTTAATATAACTGTAGAAACCTTTCGGATTTACTTTCACCTTATTTGTCAAACCAACCTCATATCTTCTTTTAGCTTTTCTAATCTCTTTCTTAAGATTCCTTTTACATTCTTTATATTCCTCTAGCAATTCCTTTACTCCATGCTGCCTATATCTATTGTAGACATCTCTCTTTTTCCAAACCAAATTTCTAATGTCCCTTGAAAACCATGGTGCTTTCAAACCTTTAACCTTTCCTTTCAACCTAACAGGAACATAAAGATTCTGTACCCTCATAATTTCACCCTTAAATGACCTCCATTTCTGTATTACATCCTTCCCATAAAACAACTTGACCCAATCCACTCTCTCTAAATCCCTTCGCATCTCCTCAAAGTTAGCCTTTCTCCAATCAAAAATCTCAACTCTAGGTCCTGTCCTGTCCTTCTCCATAATTATACTGAAGCTAATGCTATTGTGATCACTGAACCCGAAGTGCTCCCCAACACATACATCTGTCAGCTGACCTATCGCATTCCCTAACAGGAGATCCAACACTGCCCCATCTCTAGTCGGTACTTCTATGTATTGTTGCAAAAAACTATCCTGCACACATTTCACAAACTCTAAACCATCCAGCCCTTTTACAGAATGTGAAAGGTGAGGTGTGAAGTGTTTAAGTGTGAGGTGGTTCATTTTGGTAGGTCAAATATGATGGCAGAATATAGTATTAATGTTAAGACTCTTGGTAGTGTGGAGGATCAGAGGGATCTTGGGGTCCCAGTCCATAGGATGTTCAGAGAAGCTACGCAGGTTGACACTGTGGTTAAGGCGGCGTACAGTGTATTGGCCTTCATCAATCGTGGAATTGAATTTAGGAGCAGAGAGGTAATGTTGCAACTATACAGGACTCTGGTCAGACCCCACTTGGAGCACTGTGCTCACACATTTGGTCACCTCACTACAGGAAGGATGTGGA
Organism: Hypanus sabinus; assembly: GCF_030144855.1. Classification (NCBI taxonomy): domain Eukaryota; kingdom Metazoa; phylum Chordata; class Chondrichthyes; order Myliobatiformes; family Dasyatidae; genus Hypanus; species Hypanus sabinus. The sequence continues at coordinate 63,496,024 of NC_082724.1, read as the reverse complement.
AGCCATGGAAAGAGTGCAGAGGAGATTTACAAGGACGTTGCCTAGATTGAGGAGCATGTCTTATGAGGATAGGTTGAGTGAACTCGGCCTTTTCTCCTTAGAGCGACAGAGGATGAGAGGTGACCCGATAGAGGTGTACAAGATGATGAGAGGCTTTATCGTGTGGATAGTCAGAGGCTTTTTCCCAGGGCTGAAATGGTTGCCACAAGAGGACACAGGTTTAAGGTGCTGGGGAGTAGGTACAGAGGAGATGTCAGGGGCAAGTGTTTTTTTTTTACTCAGAGTGGTGAATGCTTGGAATGGGCTGCCAGCAAATGTGGTGGAGGGGGATACGATAGGGTCTTTTAAGAGACTTTTGGATAGATCCGTGAACTTAGAAAAATAGAGGGTTATAGGTAAGGCTAGTAACTTCTAGGGTAGGGACTTGTTTGGCACAACCTCGTGGGCCAAAGGGCCAATATTGTGCTGTTGGTTTTCTATGTTTCTAAACATGGAATTGTCAGTTTTGGCAGGAAGAATTTTTAAAAATTCCCATCACTTCATTGTTGAGAGTTTGCAACTTGCTGAGATGCAGATGGAAATGGATATTGTAGGTTAAGCTTAGGATATGGGCAAGAGCACATCTTAATTGATGTGTACACAATAGTGCCATTTAAAGAAATATGATAAAGTGTCAGAAGCAGTTCAAAGGAGGTCTACTAGATGGAGAAGACTGCTCACTGGGGACTCTCTTCCTCCCCCATTCAGGACATATACCAGAAATGCTGAATGTGAAGAGCCGTCACCATTGTCCCATTCATTCTACCATTTCTCTGACCACCTACCATCAGGCAGAAGGTATTGCTGTACAGGAACAAGGGCCAATAGGTTGGGCAACAACTGCTTCCCCCAGACTGTAAGACTTCTGAATACCCTGCTACCACCCAGTACACTACATTTATGAGAGCACCAGCAGCATTATATTGTTGTATGTATATTTAACTATATGTCATATGCACAGTCAACTTGTAAATCTACAGAATATGTCTATATGTTAATACTGTTGTATTATTATTACATGCTATGTGTTATACAAAGTGTTTTACAGTTCGTTCCAGATGAGCATTGTTTCATTTAGCTGTATACATGTGTATGGTTTAATGACAATAGACTTGAACACATAGAATTAGAGGTATATCTTAGCTGGAAAGTTTGGACAGGCTAGACATACAAGTTAAGAATGTAAGAGTGAGAAGCAACTTGATGGGACAATTCTGAGAAGTCTTTATGGCATGGATAAGGAAATAATTAGGTGCATAATGTCTTAAAGGGATGTCCCTGAAATTCTCTTGCTTAAAAAGGTGGAGAAAATAAAGTCTTGAATATTGTTAAAACTCTAGGCTATTGATAACAAACATTTGAAAGGTTACCTTGGATAAACTGGGATTCAGAATTGAAGTTTCAATTAAATCAAGCTAATGAGCTTATCATTTAACAACACACACACAAAATGCTGGTGGAACACAGCAGACATCTATAGAGAGAAGCGCTGTCGACGTTTCGGGCCAAGACCCTTCGTCAGGACTAACTGAAAGGAAAGATAGTAAGAGATTTGAAAGTAGTGGGGGGAGGGGGAAATGCAAAATGATAGAAGCCCAGAGGGGGTCTAAGAAGCTAAGACCTGGAAAGGTGATTGGCAAAAGTGATACAGAGCTGGAGAAGGGAAAGGATCATGGGATGGGAGGCTTATCATTTGGTGATGCAGACTTGAGAGGCCAAGTGGCTGATTGTAAAAAAAATGTTCATTCACATGACCTCTACCTCAGGTCAGACTTTAAATTTGGTTGGGCATGCAGAACATTCAAAAATGTGCTGAGGCCTAAATGGTTGACATCTGGCAGTTCTCTCTAGAATCATCAATTGTCAGATCAATTTAGCCTAATGAAATCCACAATTAAAGGCAGAGAGAGTAAACAAGTAGACAAATTTGAGCCGATTAAGAAATACTACTGGGGGCTTTAATAGGCATCAAATGAACCTAATTTAAGTAATTAGAAACCAAGGGAATTGCTACAGCTGTAGATAATATGAACATCCAGAAGGCATTCAACAAAATTCCAAATATAGGATTGCTGGTTGAAATTTAAATTCATGGAATTGTCAAATTAATAATTGGTATTAGAACAGATAACTGAAATGACTGTGGTGTTTCACATGAATCTTCATTCTGACAGCAAATATTCACCATTTATTAATGACTTAGCTCTTACAATTATACACATTTACAACACACATGGGTATTAGTAATGTCTCACTTGAAAACTTATATCATGAGAGGAACTTCAAAAATTCGGATAAGAAAAGATCTATCAGGAAAGACTGATCATAACAAGTTGTAGGTGAATTGATACAGGTATAAACATCATGCACTTTTTTTTTCCACACATACACACAAACCATCCCCCTCCCCGCTTATCCGCAAGGGATTGGTTCTGGGACCCCTCACGGATACCAAAAAATGCAGGTGCTCAGGTTCCTTATTTGACCTGTCTCAGTGCGGTGGTCTTTAGGACCCGGCAGAGCTCTGAATCTTCAATGTTTCTGTTCACGAAAATAATCACGATCACGATTGAAAATAAAGTGGAAATAATAAAGCGATCGGAAAGAGGTGAAACGCCATTGGTCATTGGAAAAGAGTTAGGCTACAGTCAGTCAACGATTGGAACAATTTTAAAGATAAAGTGAGAAAGGCCTGCCCCGATGAAAGCTACAATTATTACTAAGCAACACAGTGGTTTAATTATTGAAATACATATGCTTCCTGTGTTTTATATGTATAGAATGGTAAAATATATACTATGTACTAAGACAAATGTTTGACTAACTGACGCTAAATAATACCAGATGTATCTGTTCTGACTTACTTAGTAACAGAACTTCTGTTTTTTTCTGATCCCAATCTACAATAACCTAAGCACATCTTCCCATATACTTTTAATTAGTGGTCACCAACCTTTTTAAGCCCAAGATCCCCTACCTCAGCCTTAGTGAAAGGCAAGATCAACCCCAAATCGATCAATTACATGCATGCGCACCGGGGAGAAAAGACCAAAAGTAAAACCCTGCAACCCGGAAGTAGAAATAATGTATGAACACCAGGCGTCACCACGCTTTTTTGAACTGCGGACCGATTTAATATTGACAATATTCTTGCAGACCGGCCTACGGGGGGGGTTAAACACGACCGGAATACAGCGATACTTGAAGCAGCTTCCTTATGTACAGTCTATTACACAAATTAGTTTACGTGCGTCTCAGCACTTAGCTGCTGTCCCACTTCCTCACATTTTTTTTTCCGCTGAAAAAACTCAACGGGTTTGTCTTTAAGTGCAGGGTGCATGGACTCAATGTACCGAAGCAGTTTTGAGGGCTTCATTGCCTCATTAGACAGCCTCCGGGCCCGAACTCCAGCCTCCTGCCGCCAGATGCCTTGGCCAGGTGCGGCTGGTCATGGGTGGGGTGAGAGGGCAAGGTCCCCGTGCCAGGGCCGTGGCAATCGCAGTCCGGAGGGAGCGACCGACCAGGCGAGGATTGTGACAGGACCCACGCCCACCCCCTTGTAGGATCTATCAGCCAACAAAAGTTTGGTTCAGTAGATCACAGCGAGGTAGCTGCTCTGCTACTTACGAAACGCTGAGCCCAAATTAGGTCGTCTGCGAATACTTTAGCACCGGGTTCCCCACTAACATTCAGTGTGTTAAACAGGTTTAGAGGCGGCACCTATCTGTCTACATTTGCCATAATTGTGAAACCAGGATTAGAGGCCACAAATAAATATCCAAAGAAAAAAAAATCACCAAAAAAATTAGGTGTGCTTAAAGCAAACAGCACCATAGAGATAATGAATGATCTGATTCAAAATTCTACATGACCTTTAATTGTTCCTGCAGATTAGTGGTAACATTGCTAGTTGGTAAAGGCTGGAATCTAGAATACAGGATATAATATTACCACACTTAACAAGCTTTATAATAATAACATTACAAAGCAAAAACTGAATTTATGAAAGGGAAACCATGCTTAACTAATCTAACAAGCCTTTGTTTTAAGGACATCTTGAGAAAATTTATACAAAGGAAACGATGGATGTGAAGTATTTGTGTCTTTGTAGCAATTTCTAGGAAGTTTTCCTTTAATTCATTCATATGTTTGGAACCTGGGCAATATCGCCGACAAAGTTATTTCTTCAGCGTTTTGATCGGGGCACGACTGCACAGGCATATGGACATTAGCCAAAAAGAACAGCAAGAAGAGTTCAAAAGGAGATAGCTTTATAGAGCGGGTGACGGGGTTGAGGGAGGCAGAATGGGAAGGCTTTGGCGATAACAAGTCGAGGCAAGGTAGGTTGTGTGTGCAGAATACAGACAGGAAGTATGTCTGTGAGGCCGGTGTTCTGTGCTTAGCATCAGATGTGGGAAGTTCTAGAGACTCCCAGCCACCCAGATGGCCACATCTGCACCAGGAGCATCCAGCTGCAGATCCTTAGGGACTGTGTTAGGGAACCAGAGATGCAGCTCGGTAACCTTCGTCTGGGCAGGGAAAGTAAGGTGGTGATAGAGGAGCAATTGGCAGGTAGTCACACCAGGGCCTTGGGAGACAGATAAGTGGGTAACAGGAGAGGGAAGGGCAGGATTCAGAGGCCAGAGAGTACCCCTGTGGGTATCCCCCTTAACAGTAAGTACTGCTGGAGAACTGTTGGGGGTTGGGGTGGCCTACCTGGGGAGAAACAGTGGCCACACCTCTGGACAGAGTCTGGCCCTGTGGCTCAGAAGGGTAGGAAAAGGAAGAGGATGGCAGCAGTGATAGGGAACTCTATAGTTAGGGGGTCAGACAGGCAACTTTGTGAATGCAGGAAAGAAAGACGGATGGTAGTTTGCCTCCCAAGTGCCAGGGCCTGAAATGTTTTTGATCGCATCCACGATATCCTGAAGTGGGAAGAAGAACAGCCAGAGGTTGTGGTACATATTGGTACCAACAACATAGGTAGGAAAAGGGAGGAGGTCCTGAAAACAGACTACAGGAAGTTAGGAAAGAAGTTGAGAAGCAGGACCACAAAGGTAGTAATCTCAGGATTACTGCCTGTGCCATGAGACAGTGTGTACAGGAATAGAATGAGGTGGAGGATAAATGTGTGGCAGAGGATTGGAGCAGGGGGCAAGAATTCAGATTTCTGGATCACTGGGACCTCTTTTGGGTCAGGTGTGACCTGTACAAAAAGGATGGGTTGGTTGCACTTGAATCCCAGGGGGACCAATATCCTGGCGGGGAGGTTTGCTAAGGCTATTGGGGAGAGTTTAAACTAGAATTGCTGGGGGGGGGAACCGAACTGAAGAGACGGAGGAAGCAGTTGTTGGCTCACAGATTTCACAAATAGAGAAAACTGGGAGACAATGTGAGAGGGAGGATAGGCAGGTGATACAGAAGTGATGTGCTCAGACCAATGATTCGAGGTGTGTGTATTTTAATGCAAGGAATATTATGAACAAAGCAGATGAGCTCAGAGCACGGATCAGTACTTGGTGCAATGATGTTGTGGCCATTACAGAGACTTGGATGGCTCAGGGGCAAGAATGGTTACTTCAAGTGCCAGGCTTTAGATGTTTCAGAAAGAACAGGGAGGGAGGCAAAAGAGGTGGTGCATGGCAGTAAAGGAGGAGTAAAGGAAGGATAATCTACAGAGTCTCTGTGGGTGGAAGTTAGGAAAAGGAAAGGGTCAATAACTCTACTGGGTGCTTTTATAGACCACTAATAGTAACAGGGATATTGAGGAGCAGACAGGGAGACAGATTTTGGAATGGTGTAATAACAACAGATGTTGTGGTGGGAGATTTTATTTTCCCAAATATCGATTAGCATCTCCCTAGAGCAAGGGGTTTTGATGGGGTGGAGTTTGTTAGGTGTGTTCTTGATCCAATATGTCAATAAGCCTACAAGAGGAGAGGCTGTACTTGATCTAGTATTGGAAAATGAACCTGATTAGGTGTCAGATCCCTTAGTGGGAGAGCATTTTGGAGATAGTGATCACAATTCTATCTCGTTTACCATAGCTTTGGAGAGAGATAGGAACAGACTAGATAGGAAAGCATTTAATTGGAGTAAGGGGAAATAGGAGGCTATCAGGCAGAAATTTGGAAGCATAAACTGGAAACAGATATTCTCAGGGAAATGTACAGAAGAAATGTGGAAAACGTTCAGGGGATATTTGCGTGGAGTTCTGCATAGCTACGTTTCAATGAGACAGGGAAAGGATGGTAGGGTACAGGAACCGTGGTGTACAAAGGCTGTTGTAAACCTAGTCAAGAAGAAGAGCTTATGAAAGGTTCAAAAAACTAGGTACTGCTAGAGATATAGAGGATTATAAGGCGAGCAGGAAAGAACTTCAGAATGAAATTAGGAGAGCCAGAAGGGGCCATGAGAAGGCTTTGGCGGACAGGATTAAGGAAAACCCCAAAGCATTCTAAAAGTATGTGAAAAGCAAGAGGATAAGACATAAGAGAATAGGACCAACCAAGTGTGACAGTGGAAAAGTGTGTATGGAACCGAAGAAGATAGCAGAGGTTCTTAATCCTTCTGAGCCTGATTGAATTTTTTTGAGGATGTGACTAAACACATTGAAGGTAGAGTAGTAGATGTAGTGTATATGGATTTCAGCAAGGCATTTGACAAGTTACCCCATGCAAGGCTTATTGAGATAGTAAGGAGGCATGAAATCCAAGGGGGCCTTGCTTTGTGAATCCAGAACTGGCTTGCACACAGAAGGTAAAGAGTGGTTGTAGACAGGTAATATTCTGCAAGGAGGATGGTGACCAGTGGAGTGCCTCAGGGATCTGTTCTAGGACCCCTACTCTTCATGATTTTTATAAATGACCTAGACAAGGAAGTGGTTCATTTTGGTAGGTCAAATATGATGGCAGAATATAGTATTAATGGTAAAACTCTTGGCAGTGTGGAGGATCAGAGGGATCTTGGGGTCCGAGTCCACAGGATGCTCAGAGCAGCTACGCAGGTTGACTCTGTGGTTAACAAAGTGTACGGTGTATTGGCCTTCATCAATCATGGAATTGAATTTAGGAGCCGAGAGGTAATGTTGCAGCTATATAGGACCCTGGTCAGACCCCACTTGGAGCATTGTGCTCAGTTTTGGTCGCCTCACTACAGGAAGGATGTGGAAGCCATGGAAAGGGTGCAGAGGAGATTTACAAGGATGTTGCCTGGATTGCTGAGCATGTCTTATGAGAATGGGTTGAGTGAACTTGGGCTTTTCTCCTTGGAGTGACAGAGGATGAGAGGTGACCTGATAGAGGTGTACAAGATGATGAGAGGCATTGATCATGTGGATAGTCAGAGGCTTTTTCCCAGGGCTGAAATGGTTGCCACAAGAGGACACAGGTTTAAGGTGCTGGGGAGTAGGTACAGAGGAGATGTCAGGGGTAAGTTTTTTTTTTACTCAGAGTGGTGAGTGTGTGGAATGGGCTGCCAGCAAAGGTGGTGGAGGGGGATACGATAGGGTCTTTTAAGAGACTTTTGGATAGATACATGAACTTAGAAAAATAGAGGGCTATAGCTAAGGCTAGTAATTTCTAGGGTAGTGACTTGTTCAGCACAAACTTGTGGGCCAAAGGGCCAATATTGTGCTGTAAGTTTTCTATGTTTCTAAACATGGAATTGTCAGTTTTGGCAGGAAGAATTTTTGGCAGGAAGGTAAAGAGTGGTTGTAGACAGGTAAATATTCTGCAAGGAGGTTGGTGATCAGTGGTGTGCCTCAGGGATCTGTTCTAGGACCCCGACTCTTCATGATTTTTATAAATCACCTAGACAAGGAAGTGGAGGGATGAATTCATAAATTTGCTGATGACACAAAGGTTGGGGGTGTCATCAGCAAAAGGTTAGTGTAGAGGGCTGTCAGAGATTACAGCGGGACATTGAAAGGATGCAAAACTGGGCTGAGAAGTGGCAGATGGAGCTCAACCCAGGTAAATGTAAGGTGGCTCATTTCGGTAGGTCAAGTATGATGGCAGAATATAGTATTAATGGTAAGACCCTTGGCAGTGTGGAGGATCAGAGGGATCTTGGGATGAGAGTCAATAGGACACTCGAAGCTGCCATGCAGATTGACTCTGTGGTTAAGAAGGCATACAATGCACTGGCCTTCCATTGTGGGATTAAGTTTAGGGGATGAGAGGTAATGTGGCAGCTATATAGGACCCTGGTCAGACCCCACCTGTGCTCAGTTCTGGTTGCCCCACTACAGGAAGGATGTGGAAACCATAGAAAGGGTGCAGCAGAGATTTACAAAGATGTTGCCTGGATTGGGGAGCATGCCTTATGAGAATATGTTGAGTGAACTCGGCCTTTTCTCCTTGAAGTGACAGAGGATGAGTGGTGACCTGATAGAGATGTACAAGATAATGAGGCATTGATCTTGTGGATAGTCAGTGGCTTTTCCCCAGGGCTGAAATGATTAGCACGAGAGGGCACCGTTTTAAGGTGCTTGGAAGTGGGTACAGAGAAGATGTCAGGTGTAAGCTGTTTTTTTTTTAAAACGCAGAGAGTGGCGAGTGCGCAGAATGGGATGCTGGTGATGGTGGTGGAGGCGGATATGATAGGGTCTTTTAAGAGACTCCTGGATAGGTACATGGAGCATAGATGGAAAAATAGAGGGCTATGGGTAAGCCTAGGTAATTTCTAAGGTAACAACCTGTTCAGCACAGCTTTGTAGGCCAAAGATCCTGTACTGTTTCTAAAGTCAGTCATGTTAGATGCAGAGGGTCATAGGGGAAAGGCAAGAACCAGGGGAACTACTCTGGCTGGTAGGAGGTAGGGTGAGAGCTGGACTATGAGAAACAGAGGAGATGCGAGATTGGGCTCATAAACCACAGCTTCCTGAAAAATGACATTTCAAATGTCCCAGAACAGAAACCCTCATCTTGAAAGCAGATTACAGAAACAGAATATAGGAAAAAGGCATGGAATTATTACAGATACAATGTAGAAAGATCTGTAGTCCTTACAAGAGACATCAACAGTCTCTTGTATGTCTTGATTACATACAGTTTTTTTAAGCGATTAATTTCCCTTTTGATTATTAACTCTAGCTGGATCACTTAGATGTTGTGAAATTTGCTGTTTTATGGAAGTAGAGCAAAGATATAAAATTACTATAATGCAACTTACAAAAATATATTAAATGTGCAAAAAAAACTAGGTAGTTTTCATGGATTATTCTAATGGCAAAAGGGAAGAAGCTGTTCCTGAATCACTTAATGTGAGTTTTAAGGCACCTGTATTTCCTCTCCAATGGCAGTATTGCAGAGGCCACGTCCCAAATGGTAAGTGTCCTCAGAGATAGAAACCACTTTCTTGAAGCACCGTCTCATGAAAAGGTTATTGATAGAATATTGCCAATGAATGTTAAAGTGGCCTGCAGCTCCCCACTTCTGTCTCCCTTCCACTTTAAACAAGGGAATTAATTGGCTGTTATCCAATCTTCTGGAACCTGCCAGGTATTTAGTGATTTTGGAAAATTTGCAAATGAGTTCATGCTCTCTCTCTGCAGCTACTTTTTGGGCGATTGGGACTTGGTAACTTAGCTGTGCTTAGCTCCATGATGTTCTTTAGTACTTAATTTTAAAAAAAAAGAAAGATCATCTTTGTTGTTTGAAGTTAGCCTATCTTTTACCTTAGGGACACTTGCAGTATTCACCACAGTGTAAACAATGCAGAAAAACAGATTTAGCATACTATTTGTTCCCTCTTATTTCACCAGCCCTATAGTCATAGGGCACTACAGCACAGAAACTGGCCCTTCAGCCCATATAGTTCATGCAGAACTGTTATTCTATTCCCATCAACGACACTTTGATTATTGGTACTTTGGTTTACTATTGTCACATGTACCAAGGGACAATTCAAAACAAGCAAGGTAGTCTGGTGTGCTATCTATACAGATGACTTCACGTTCAGTACATTAAGGTGGTACAAGGAAAAATCAATAGGTTCCAATAGATACATTTAATGTCAGAGAAATGTATACAATATACATCTTGAAATTCTTTTTCTTCGCAAATGTCATTACAGAATATAGTTACAGCTACAGATAAAGTCAATGCATGCAAATAATAAGGTGCAAGGTCACGATGAGGCAGATTGTGAAGTCAACAGTCCAAGGAGACCAATCAATAGTCTTATAATGTGCCTTCAGACTTTTTTTTAATCTTTTCTGTCCAATGGTGGAGAGGAGCAGAGAGATTGCCCAAGGTGGGCGATGTCTTTGATTATGTTGGATTCTTTACTGAGGCAGCAATTTTAGTCAGAATTCATGGAGAAGAGCTCGGAGCTGTGCCCACAATTCTCTGTAATTTCTTGCAGTCATGGCCCAAGCCACAATATATCTAGACAGGATACTTTCTATGGTACATCTATAAGGATTCGTGAGGGTCAGTGTGGACACGCCAAATTTCTTTAGCCTCCTTAAGGAAGCGGGGTGCTAGTACATTTTCTTGGTCATTATGTCTATGCGGTTAGGAGTAATGTTAACTCCTAGGAACTTAAACCTTGCAACCCTCTTGACCCTAGCACAATTGATGTAAATAGGAGCATGTGTATGCAACCATCCCCTTCCTTAAGGGAATGACCAGCTTATATTGTTTAGCTGAAAAGAGAAAGGGCTGTTGTCATGACACTGCCATTCCACTGGGCTCTCTATCTCCTCCCTGCACTGTCGTACCATTATTTGAAATTTAATCCACTATGGTGCTGTCATCTGCAAACTTGTACAAGGAGTTAGAGCAGAATCTGGCCGAGCAGTCATAAGTGTATAGGGAGTATAATTGGGGGCCAAGTATGCAGGCTTGAGGGGCACCAGTGTTGACGATAAATGTGACAGAGGTTAGCTGCAGATCCTTATGGATTACGTTCAGCTAGTCAGGAAGTCAGCTGCAGAGGAAGGGTGCAGGGTCCCAAGTCTAGGACTTCTGAAAGTCTCTAAGAATCAACTACTAAAAATGAAATCTAGGAATCAAAAACTTAAATTCTTACTAAAATTTGTAACAATTAAGATCATAACCAAATTTAATGTAGAAATTGAAAATGGACAAAACTCTCCCTTAGCCCATTGTAAAGATTCCTCTCCATTCAAATAAGTAGAGTCACAATTCTTATGACAGATCTAACCTGACATGGTAAACAAACAAGCCACAGATGCTGAAATCAGAACTAAAAACAAAATATCCCAACAAAGGATCTTCGACCCAAAACATCAACTTTCCATAGTTGCAACCTGACCTTCTAAATTGTTAATTTGTTTTTGTTTTTAACCTGGCACAAGTTTTGTAAGTAGATCCTTAAAATAAACGCTGAATTACTGCAACTTTGTACCCCACTGCCAAACTTCATGGAGCAGCCAGCAAGCTCAGGTCATTCAGGTTTATGCACGCACATATGAAGTCCCAGACCTAGCAATACTTGCATGGAAAGACTGTGTTCAGTTACAATAATCTTTCTACAAAAATCAGGACATAAGTTAAATAGTAATATTTTCAATGATGCTTGCTGTTTTTTTTTGAAACAGTGAAATAATCCTGGAGTATTTCTGCTGAAAATGCTTGTACATATGGGAGCCTAATAACATCTACAAACCCCATTTCCAGAAAAGTTGGGTTATTTTCCAAAATGCTGTGATATGTTAATTCACATGAACCTTTATTTAACTGACAAAAGCACAAAGAAAAGATTTTCAATAGTTTTACTGACCAACTTAACTGTATTTTGTAAATATACACAAATTTAGAATTTGATGGCTGCAACACACTCAACAAAAGTTGGGACAGAGTTAAAATAAGATTGAAAAGTGCGCAGAATATTCAAGTAACACTGGTTTGGAAGACTCCACATTAAGCAGGCTAATTGGTAGCAGGTGTGGTATCATGACTGGGTTTAAAAGTAGTGTCCATCAAAGGCTCAGTCTTTGCAAGCAAGGATGGGTTGTGGCTCACCCCTTTGTGCCAAAATTCGTGAGAGAATTGTTAGTCAGTTCAAAAGGAACATTTCCCAATGCAAGATGGCAGAGAATTTAGGTCTTTCAACATCTACAGTACATAATAATGTGAAAAGATTCAGAGAATTCAGAGACACCTCAGTGCGTAAAGGGCAAGGTCGGAAACCACTGTTGAATGCACGTGATCTTTAAGCCCTCAGGCGGCGCTGCCTAAGAAACCTTCATGCTACTGTGACAATTATAGCCACCTGGGCTCGGGAGTACTTCGGAAAACCATTGTCACTTAACACAGTCCATCACTGCATCCAGAAATGCAACTTGAAACTGTATTACACAAGGAGGAGGCCATACATCAACTCTATGCAGAAACACCGGTGAGTTCTCTGGGCCTGAGCTCATCTCAGATGGACCGAAAGACTGTGCAACCGTGTGCTGTGGTCAGATGAGTCCCCATTTCAGCTAGTTTTCAGAAAAAACCGTAGTCGAGTTCTCCGTGCCAAAGACGAAAACAACCATCCTGATTGTTACCAGCGAAAGGTGCAAAAGCCAGCATCTGTGATGGTATGGGGGTGCATCAGTGCCCACGGCATGGGTGAGTTGCATGTATGTGAAGGTACCATTGACCCTGAGGCTTATATTAGGATTTTAGAGAGACATATGTTGCCATCAAGATGACGTCTCTTCCCAGGACATCCATGCTTATTTCAGCAGGACAATGCCAGACCACATTCTGCACGGGCTACAACAGTGTGGCTTTGTAGACACAGAGTGCATGTGCTTGACTGGCCTGCTGCCAGTCCAGATCTGTCACCTATTGAAAATGTATGGCGCATCATGAGGAGGAGAATCAGACAACGGAGACCACGGACTGTTGAGCAGCTGAAGTCTTATATCAAGCAAGAATGGACAAAATTTCCAGTCACAAATCTACTACAATTAGTATCCTCAGTTCCAAAACGATTAAAAAGTGTTATTAAAAGGAAAGGCGGGAAGTCAGCGGGAGATGCTCATGGACTGAGTACTGTTTTAGATTCGCTCCATAACCTTTACTTTTTTTAACCTTTGATCACCCTTATTCAACTTATTTTTACCTACACCAAAAGTCTTGCTATTTTTTTGGACTTATCGTTAAGAGTTTATTGTGAATTTTTGAAGATATGTACTCAGAAATGGCTCTTAGATCTAAAGGGCGAGAACCTGGGCAGAACCCGAACAGTAATGGAAAGAAGCAAGCTCATCCGCAACGCAGTGAATTAACTTATGAATTGTTATTGGAGGTTTTGGATAAAAAATTTGATGAACAACAACAAATTTTTAAACAAGATATAAAGGCTTTTCAAGATTATATGGATAAGACAGATTCGGTAATTAACCAGCAGCAAGTTCTTATCGCATCTCTGCAAGAAGATGCTCGGAAACGAGATTTGATAATTGAAAAATTGCAACCGGACTTACTTTCGACCAATAAATTGGTGGAAACACGTAAAGCCAAGAGTGTCGACTTCGAGAATCGGTCCAGAAGACAGAACCTACGTATACTTGGTCTTCCGGAAGGTATTGAACAAGGCAACCCCCATGAAGTACTTTGCTCAACTTTTAAAGGATGCGTTCCCGTCTGTATTTCCAGATAGCCCCCCCCCCCCGCCCCCGTTACTTGATCGCGATCATAGAATTATGCGTCGATCACCAAGTGCTTCAGCTAAACCCTCGGTTGTAATTGTCCGGTTTCATTACGTACATGTTAAAGAGCAACTTATTCATGTGGCTCGGCGTGTAGGAATGGTTAAATTTCAGGATCACAATTTCCGTTTAGTAGAAGATTTTAGTCCTGAAGTAATGAAGGCAAGGCTTCTTTTTCAACCGCTGATGTCTGAATGTTATGAGAAAAATCTAAAACGAGCACTCTTATACTCTGCATGGCTCAGAATCTCGCCGCCGAACGCTCAACGCCGGATTTTCCTTTCTACATCTGAAGCGAGGAGTTTTCTGAACGAGAATTTCCCTACTGCTACGGACTCTCATGCCTAATGAATGAGTGATTTTGATCATGTAAGATGGTTTTTGATTCCCCAAACCAGATTTTGTTTCTAGTTATTGGTGTAGGTTTACTCTATACTTTATACTCAAGTTAAAGTGTTCTTTCGACATATTAATCGTTTTGTTTTATACACTTTAACCATTATACTATATTGCTGGCTATTATTTCTGTTCCTTCGAAGGTGTATTTTTAACCCTTCAAAAGGTGAATATTTTTTTTACTAAGATGGTGGTTTTTTGAAAAAACATTTTTGGTGTTTTTTTATGATGGCGCTATTTTTTTCTCTCGTCTTCTTCCTACAATGCAACGCTTATCACAGTTTAAATACTTTTTGGTTTGTTTGGGTTTTAACCCGATTTATAAGTTTCTAATGATTATATTTTCTTCGTTTTTTTCTACTACCAATTATATTAAGAAGTTTGGTTTTAGCATAGTGATTATAATTTTTAAAGTTTGGGTGGATTTTTTTTATATATATCCTTTATATACGGAGTGATCTTCCGCTGATATGGGGGTAGAGTTAGTTTCATTCTTTCTTTTTCCCAGTCTATTTTTGGCTCTGGTTTTTTTCTCTCTATAATTCTATAGAGAATTATAGAAATAATTCTATATTTCTTTTACCATTTTGTTTTAGTTTTTTCATTTGGGCTGATTTTGAACTACAAATATGTCTGCGATGATGTCAGTTCCGGGTCCGCTCTTTATTTTTGTTCCTCTTCCGGGTGCATGAGTTTATAATTTGGTTAACCCTTTTTATACCAAAGGGTTGATCTTAGAAATATGGCTCAGACCATTAATTTTGTTTCTTGGAATACTAATGGTTTAAACCATCTGATTAAATGAAAGAAGATTTTCAAAGTATTCCAAAGACTTAATGCTCATATCGTTTTTGTACAAGAAACTCATGTGAGGAAGGAGGACAATTATCGCTTTTTTAGGTCTTGGCGGGGTCAACAGTATCATTCGAATTTGAATGCCAAAGTAGAGGGATTTTCAGTTTTTATTGACTCCTCTATTGCATTTGTCCAACATGATATCTTTTCGGATCCGAATGGTAGATTTTTGTTAATTATGGGCTTACTTTTTAATAAAAAGGTTGCTATGGTTAATGTTTATGCTCCAAATGTGGATTGTCCTGATTTTTTAAGTCTTTATTTACTTCTTTACCTAATCTAAATGAATATAAGTTAATAATGGGTGGTGATTTTAATTGTTTTTTAAATCCTTTGATGGACAAATCTTTATCTATTCAGACTTTACCCAATAAGTCGGCCACTTGTATCAACTCTTTCTTGACTGATAATGGAATTTTTGATATTTGGAGATTTCGGCATCATAAGGACAAAGAGTTTTCTTTTTTCTCACATGTTTATCATTCTTATTCGAGAACTGATTATTTTTTTATTGACTCTTGTTTGATTCCTTCGGTAAATGGTTGTTATTATGATATTATAGCTATTTCTGACCATGCTCCATTAAAACTTTCTATTAAATTTACGGATACAGTTCCTAATGCTAGACAATGGCGATTTGATTCTACCTTATTGCAAGATCCAGACTTTATTAAATTTATGAATGAACAGATCGATTTCTTCTTCTCAACCAACTCCATGGAAGATATTTCTTACGGAACACTTTGGGACACTTTTAAAGCATATATACGTGGACGGATTATCTCTTACTCTGTTGGTCTGAGAAAACGCAAAAAGAAGGAAGCTCTTTTATTGGTTGATAAAATTAGAGATTGAAAAGAAATATTTGATTACTCCTAGTAAGGAGCTTTACAAACAAAGGGTTGAACTTCAAACAGAGTATTTATTACTTACATCTTCGATTGAAAATCAACTGATGAAGTCCAGATCTGATTTTTATATACATAGTGATAAATCGGGTAAACTGCTAGCTAGTCAATTGAAGAATGCTTTGATTAAATGTCAAATTACTAAGATCCATCAGCAAAATGGGGATTTGACAGTTAACCATGATGAGATAAATAAATCATTTCAAGATTTTTATACTTCCCTGTATCATTCTGAATTTCCTCAGGATTGTAGTACCATGTGTGATTTTCTTGGGAAATTGAATTTCCCAAAATTATCACCAGATGATCTTTTAATATTGGAAACTCCTATGACTGATGCAGAAATCAAAGAAATCATTTCCTCCATGAATTCAGGGAAAGCCCCTGGTCCGGTTGGGTATACAGCAGAATTTTTTAAATGTTTTTCCGCTACTCTCTCTCTCCTTGGTTATACAGGGTTTTTGAAGAAGCAATTAGATTGGCAATATAAAAACAATCTTTTTATAGAGCTTCCATTTCTTTAATATTGAAGAAAGATAAAGACCCTACTGATTGTGCATCCTATAGACTAATATCCTTATTGAATGTAGATTCCAAGATTTTTTCCAAGTTACTTGCATCCAGGTTGGAGAAGGTATTACCCCAAATTATCTAGGAAGATCAAACCGGTTTTATTAAAAATTGTTATTCTTTGTTTAATGTTAGGAGGTTATTGAATATTGTGTATACTCCTTCACATAATATTTCAGAATGTGTTACTTCATTAGATGCGGAGAAAGCATTGATAGAGTTGAATGGCCATATTTATTTAATGTGTTGGAGAAGTTTAATTTTAGTCCGACATTCGTTTCCTGGATTAAATTGATTTATCATACCCCAGCAGCCTTGGTGTTTACTAATAATCAAAGATCTCTCTTTTTTTGTTTATTTCGGGGCACTAGACAAAGCTGTCCTCTTAGTCCACTATTATTTGATATTGCTTTAGAACCCTTGGCAATTGCTATCAGAGAATCACAGGATATTCTTGGTATTAATCGTGGGACAGATACTCATAAGTTATCTTTGTATGCAGATGATTTATTATTATTTATTTCCAATCCTGAGAAATCCATTCCTGTAGTTTTATCATTGGTGGCTCAATTTAGTGATTTTTCTGGGTATAGATTATATCTTAATAAGAGTGAATTGTTTCCTTTAAATAAACAGGTCACAATTTATGGAAACATACCTTTTAAATTAGTTAATGACTCTTATTTACTTAGGGATTAAAATCACACAAAACTATAAGGACTTATTTAAGGGTAAAAAATTAACCTTAATCAATCAGATTAAATGCTTGTTTACTAAGTGGTCACCATTATCTTCATCTCTGATAGGTCTGATTAACACTATTAAGATGGTTATTTTACCCAAGTTCTTATATATTTTTCAAGCGGTACCAATTTTTATTCCGAAATCTTTTTTTTTTACTAATGTTGATTCAAAAATTTCCTCATATATATGGCAGAATAAAAATCCCAGGTTAGGTAAAATATACTTACAGAAGGCAAAGAAGGAAGGTGGATTAGCATAGCCTAATTTTAGATTTTATTATTGGGCAGTTAATATCAGATATTTGATATGTTGGTATGTTGGTTGAAAGATTGGGATGGATCTTTTAGCCCTCATTGGATGAGCTTGGAAATTAAATTGGTACCAGGTTTTGCACTGGGTTCTATTTTGGGGACTTCTCTCCCTTTTGCTCTTTCTAAGTTGCTAAAACGAATTGACAACCCGATAGTTAAACCTACTTTACATATATGGTTTCAATTTCGGAAATTTTTTGGGTTGACTCAGTTTGTTTTAAATATTCCTATTGTATCCAATTGTTTTTTCCACCCTTCAATTATAGACCAAGCTTATTTGGCTTGGAAGACTAAAAGATTACTAAGATTTTCTGATTTATTTTTGGATAATTGTTTTATGTCTTTTGAGCAATTATCTACTAAATATAATTTGTCTAGATTTCATGTTTTTAAGATATTTACAGATTAGGAATTTTTTAAATACTGTACTTCCTACTTTTCCAAACTTTGTGTCTTCAGGCATTTTGGAGAATTTGTTTGAATTAAACCCCTTTCAGAAAGGACTTATATCAAAACTTTATAATATAATTATGAAGATACGTTCAGAGCCCCTTTATAAGACAAAAAATGATTGGGAAAGAGAGCTTAACTTTATTATTCCTATTGAGAATTGGGATAAAATTCTTCAATTAGTTAATACATCATCTATATGTGCCAAACATTCACTAATACAGTTTAAGGTTGTACATAGGGCTCATATGTCCAAGGATAAATTGGCTCATTTTTATTCCTATATAAATCCTATTTGTGATAGATGTCAATCTGAAATAGCGTCTTTAACTCATATGTTCTGGTCGTATCCGCTTTTGAAAAAATATTGGAAAGATATTTTTGATATTATGTCTGCGGTATTGAACATTGATTTACAACCCCATCCTATTACCACAATTTTTGGTTTACCAATGATGGACTCACTTCATTTATCTTCTTCCGCTTGTCGAATGATTGCATTTCTTACACTAATGGCTAGAAGATCTATTTTGTTGAATTGGAAGGAAATTAATCCGCCTACTGTATTTCATTGGTTTTCTCAAACTATGTTATGTTTAAATTTAGAAAAAATTAGAAGTGGTGTATTTGACACTTCTACTAAATTTGAAAAGATATGGAGACCATTTATTCAATATTTTCATATGATGTAATAGGACCCTGTTCCAGGCCTATTTGATTTTCCAGTTTTGATTTCATATATGTCAAGAGGATCGGAGTTGACGACACTGATGATTTTGTATTTTTGTGAGCTATTATAAACAGCCCTTATTTTCTCTTTTTTTTTCTTTTTTTCTGTTTTTTTCTTCTATTAGTTATTAGATTTTTAGATTAGTTTTTTTGCATAATGATTTTTTTTTCCTTTTTCTTTTTATTCTATTTTATGATACACCTAGGTTTGCCTTGTCTATTTGTATATTGTATCATTTACGACGTGGGAATACTCATTTATACTGTAATCATTGTTCTTGTAATCTTTTATAGTTAGTTGAAGTATGTACGTTTGTAATCCCATTATCTATGTACCAATTTTATTTTGTTGTTATTAATGATGATAATAAAAAGATGGAAAAAGGAAAGGTGATGTAACACAATGGTAAACATGCCTCTGTCCCAACTTTTGTTGAGTGTGTTGCAGCCATCAAATTCTAAATGTGTGTATATTTACAAAGTACAAGTAAGTTGGTCAGTAAAACTATTCAAAATCTTTTCTTTGGACTTTTGTCAGTTAAATAAAGGTTCACGTGAATTAACATCACAGATTTTTTTTTATTACATTTTGGAAAATATCCCAACTTTTCTGGAAATGGGGTTTGTATACTTGGAAATTATAAACACATCTTGATCATTTTCCTAACAATCCAGTCAGGGCTCTGGCACTAATATTTAGTTAGCCAAGTTTAGTTCATTCAATAAGGACATCACCTCAAGTGAGGACATTTTTCTTAAGGAAAACAATTAAAAACTAACATTAAATCACTGCCTGCTATTTCTAAAGATAGGGATATTTAAGTAAACAATTTAAAAACATAATTGTACTAGGATGGTACTTACTCCAAGGAGCAGCAATTGTTTTGATACTAAATTAGTCAAAAATCAGATGAAAATGCTGGTTAAAATTTTCAGCTGAAGTACTTAAACTGAAAGCGAAGGGAAAAATACTTCATTATTTCAATCTGTTCCCCAATGAGAAAAGAAAAAAACACTGGCTTGCCATACAACCATAGTAAAGTATCCTGAAAGATTTTAAAATCTGGTTGTAGATTGCACTTTATAACTTCAATGAGAACTATATGGTAGGGAAATTCTAAGCGGCTTCTAGAGTACGTTACATGGTCGGCACAACATTGTGGGCTGAAGGGCCTGTAATGTGCTGTAGATTTTCTATGTTTCTATGAACTGAAAACTAAACCTATACAAGAAATATGTTATCTTTGGCTACTCAAAACCTTGTAATTGTCATACATAGATTTTTCAGCCTATAGAATGTTGGACATGGAACAGTACATCACAGGAAAAGGCTCTTCAGCCCCAGTGTAGTACCAAACTACTTAAGTAATTAAATGCCTAACTAAATTAATCCATTCTCCTTGTCCACATTCCTTCATTTTCTGTATATTCATGTTCCCATCTAGGAGCCTTTTAAACACCTCTACCATATTTGCCTCCACTACCAGCTCAAATACTGCAACCAAGCAACCACCACTGTAAAAATAAACTAACCCTACACCTCCTTTGAAATAACTTCCTTAAATACATACACTCTAGTATCAAACATTTAGAACTTGGGGGATAAAAAGATACCGGCTGTCTACTCTATTTGCATTTCTCATGATATTGTAAAAGGTCTGAGATCTCCTTTTCTACTCCAGAAAAAGCACGCTAATATTTCCCAACCTCTCCTTAAAGCACATGCCCTCTAATACAGGCAACATGTTGTGTACGTATTTTTGTGTATTGTGATAAGACTCTTTTGCATCCTCACCAAAGCCTGCACATCCTTCCTACAATGGGGCAATCAGAATTGAATACAATATTTCACATGTAGCCTGAAGAGTTTTGTAAAGCTGCAACATAATTTTCTAACTTTTGAACACAATACCTTTAATAATAAAAGCAAGCTTGCCATATGTTTTCTTTATCATGCTGTTAACCTGTGCAGCTATATTCAGTGAGTAATGGACTTGAACCCTGGGGCCCCCCAAACATCACTGTTCAGCAGATTAGCACTAAATGTGTGCTGTTCCTTTACATTTGTGGTGATATTCTCCTGCACCTGTTGCCCTCAACCTTTTTCATGTTAAGAGGTTGCAGGTTTGGGATATTCTATCAGAACAAAATAGATGAATAATTACAATGCATTTTGTAGATATACACAGTGCAGATAACAAGCTGAAAGCAGGTTGGGTGTCAGTCAAATGGGTTGGTTTGGCCTCAATGCCGTTTGAACTTCTTGAGCAATGATACTGGATTCATTCAACAAAAAGATGGAATTCCATCGAAGTCCTGATTTAGAAAGACTTGAGTGTCAAAACAGCAGTTGTAGCAAGATACTCAACATCTGACCTGTTCTCAGTTGTGTTTCTAGTCAATGATGGTGCTCCAGACACTGATGGAGGGGGAGGGGGCAACTTAGCAACAGTGATGTCACTGAAGGACTTGCTAGTTAGTAAGTGTTCAATAATTTGTCGATGAGTAGACTGATTGGCTGGTAATTAGCCAGACACACTTTGACCTTTTTTTTCCAAAAAGATATACAAGAACAATTTTTCATTGCCAGGAGATGCCAGCATTGTAAAATTACTGGAACAGCTTGGCTGGATATAGTTAGCTCAGGAGTGCAAGTCTTCAGTACTGTAACACTCCAGTGCCCTCAGCAGTCTCTTGTAATCAAGTACAGTGAATCAAACTTGCTGAAGCCTGGTTCCTTTGATAGGAGGATCTCAGATGGAAGAAGAGCTGCATTATCAACATAGCACCTCTGGCTGACACATTGTGAATGTTTCAGCCTGAATTTTGGCACAAGTACTGGTACCTGCCACTGTTTAGGATGGGAGGATCTTACAACTTGCGTCTCTGTGAATTATTTGTCTATCATCATTCACAATTTTTGTGACAAAACTAAAAAGCTACACTTTGACCAAAATATACACCAGATGATTTCTTAAAAAATTTATTTAGTGATACAGCATAGTAAAAGTTCCTTCTGGCCTAATGAGCCCATACTACCCTATTACATTCATGTAACCAATTAATCTACTAACCCGTAGTCTTTGGGATTTGAGAGGAACTGGAACTCCGAGGAAACTCAGTGTCAAAGAGAGAAAGTACAAACTCCTCAAAAACAGTGTTGGAATTAAATCTAGACATCAGTGTTGTAACAGCATAACATACTGTAACATAAGGCAACACGAGTGAATCTGCAGATGCTGGAAATAAATAAAAACACAAAATGCTGGCAGAACTCAGCAGGCCAGACAGCATCCATGGGAGGAGGTAGTGACGACATTTCGGGCCGAAACCCTTCATCAGCAGGGTTGATGAAGGGTTGTCTCCTGATGAAGGGTTTCGGCCCGAAACATCGTCACTACCTCCTCCCATAGATGCTGTCTGGCCTGCTGAGTTCAGCCAGCATTTTGTGTTTTTATTTATTTCCAGCATCTGCAGATTCACTCGTGTTGCCTTTGGAAGATCAACACATCATTTTATCTGGGAAGCCTCCAACCTGAAGACATGAACATCGGTTTCTCTAACTTCTGGCAATTTTTCCCATTCCCCCCCTTTTCTTCTACTCCCTATTCTGGTTACCCTCTTACCCCTTCCCTTCTCCTCACCTCCCTATCAACTCCCTCTAGTTCCATTCCCACTTCCCTTTCTTCCATGGTCCACTGTCCTCTCCTATCAGATTCTTCTTCACTTAGCCCTTTATCTATTCAACCTTTCCTCTCCCAGCTTCTTAGTTCATCACTCACCTACCCTCCAACTCACCTGGATCCCACCTATCATCTGCTACAATGTACTCTTTATCCTCCCCACATTTTATTCTGGCTTCTGTCTCCTTCCTTCCTTCCATTCCTGATGAAGTGTCATGGGCTGAAATGTCCACTGTTTATTCCTCTCCATAGATGGTACCTGAACGTGCTGAGGTCTTTTCATTTTGTATAGATTGAAAGATTTTTTTTTAATTTATTTTTTTACACAGCTATAAAACTATTTAACATTTGAAGGGAGACACCTTTATTATACACTGTAATAATATAAATACATATTCAGTATAATGAGATAAGACCACAGAAATTCTATGTAATGCATTGGAGACACAAGAAACTGCAGATGTTGGAATCTGGAGAAGAAACATACTGCTGGAAGAACTCAAGGGTCAAGCAGCATTTGTGGAGTCAATAGTATAGTTGTCATTTCAAGAAGAGACCTTGCACAAGACCATGAAATGCATTTATCAGGAAGACTAAAGATCTCTAATGCAGAGTATGCACATAAGATGGCACATATTGACTCTACCACAAAAAGCTCAACAAAATATGGATGGCATGAACTTCACCATTTGAGAGATCACAACTATTTTGAAAAGCTGGGAAGCTTCATTAAAACCAAAGACTGATCTGGACATAAAGTAAAAAAAAAAATCACAAAGACTAACTTACAAATCAGCTCACAAAACAAAGTTAAAACAAATCACTTGACCCAGCTGGTCTATACAAGCCTTGAGCCTCTTCATCTAACCATATTTAACGTGATTTTTACATGGGTGGTATAACTAAATCTGTAAAAGCTTTGTAATCATGTTCTACATCAGGGAAAAAAATCAATTGGAGTGATAAATTTAGTGTTGTACAATCAATTTGTTAGACCCATTGGTCCATAACAATTCAGAAAGTGACATTTTGAATTTGTAGAACAGGCTTTCTGTGGTATGAAATGAAGAGATGCAAAAGAAAAACAATGAAAGTAATGATTACAACTTGACAAACTTACCCAGACTGCATTCTTTGTAAAATCGCACATAAACTTATAATGGCAAACATTCATACAAACTACAAGATCAAATAATATACAAAAGGCATCCTATAAATATTTAAGTTCTGCACAGATAAAGCAAAACAAAAATCTACAATATTTTACAGATGTGAGAAAATGAGCAATAGTTGTAATTGGGCAAAGGTTAGGAGACAATACTTCAAGGGTAGATCACTGCCCAGTCTTTTAGGAACAATAAATAGGAAGTGGGGGCTTTAACCAAATGTAGAATTATTTAAAAAGCTTCAAGTTGTTAACTATTTAAACAAAATGGTAGGTTTTTTATTCTGTTATCATTTAGAATTCATATACAGAAAGGTGGACAACATTCCATAGGACACTCAAAGCTGCTGTGAAAGTTGACTCTGTAATTAAGAAAGCCTACGATGCATTGGCCTTAATCAACCACGGGATTGAGTTTAAGAGCTGAGAGGTAATGCTGAAAGATGTGAAAACCACAGAAAGGGTGCAAAGGAGATTTACAAGGATGTTGCCTAGGCTGGGGAGCATGCCTTATGAGAATAGGTTGAGTGAGCCTGGCCCTTTCTCCTTGGAGCGGTGAGGGATGAGAGGTGACCTGATAGAGGTGTATTAGATGATGAGAGGCATTGATCCTGTGGATAGTCAGAGGCTTTTTCCCCCAGAGCTGAAATGGCTAACACGAGAGGGCATAGTTTTAAGGTACTTAGAAGTAGGTACAGAGATCAATACCTTATCACATAGTGCAATCCAAGGATGTCAGGGGTAAGTTTTTTTTATATAAATTTTTTTATATATAAACATAGAGAGTGGTGAGTGTGTGAAATGGGCTGCCGGCAATGGTGGTGGAGGCAGATATGATAGGGTCTTTTAAGAGACTCCTGGATAGGTACATGGAGCTCATAAAAAGAGGGCTATGGGTAAACCTAGGTAATTTCTAAAGTAAGTACATGTTCAGCACAGCATTGTGGACTGAAGGGCCTGTATTGTGCTGTAGCTTTTCTATGTTTCTATATTTTCAAACATTATTCTACCATTCATCATAGGAAAACTTTTATGCTTGTTTTAAAAAACAACCAAGCTGTTGGCATTTATTTCACAGAAATTCCTTATAATAGTCAGAACCAGACTGACAGCCCATTAAGCATTTCTGCTCATATATTTTCTAACAGAATAATGCTAATGAACTCCACTACACCACTTGTCTCCAATGGAAATTATAATTACTGTCATTGTTTTAATTCTAGGGCATTGATGTTGGAACTCCAACGTGGTTTTTCCTGAGATTTTCAGTCTAATTGCCAATTTTTGTGATATTATGAATGTGAAAGAGGTCAATTTGATGAGCTTAGAAGTCCAGTTCAACTGAAAATACCAGAGTTAGCAGCATTTAAAAAGACCTTAAGAAGTGCAGGGGAAAAAGTAATCACTCTGATGGACTACTTAACAGTAAAATACTGCTGATGGTGCAATATGTGATTGACAAACACAAAGACATTTTCATGAACCCCACAGCCTGAAACAACCCTGTGATCTCAATCTGAGACCAATGTGAAAACATCTTTCAAGAGGGTGAATCCACAGCAGACAACTGACCCAGATGGTGTACATAGCCAAGCATTGGAGACTTGTGCTAATCAACTGGCTGCAGTTGTTACGAACATCTTCAACCTCTCCCTTTGGCAGTCTGAAGTATCCACCTTCTTCAAGCAGCTATCAATTGTAACAGTGCCCAAGAATAACGTGGTAACATGCCTCAATGACTATCATCCAGTAGCACTTTTATCCAGCATGATGAAGTGCTTTGAGAGGTAGGTCATTAAGCACATTAACTCCTGACTGAGGGGTAACAGTTCAAGAGCAGATGCTATTTCATTGGCCCTGTCCAGCTATTCCAGAGCCAAGTAAAATGAAGATGCAAAAATCAGGACCCTCTTCATTGACAATGGGTCAGCATTCAACACTCAGCTTCTTCAAAACTCATTACTAAGCTCCAAGACCTGGGCCTAGGTGCCTATGCAACTGGATTCTTTATTTCCTCACTGACAGGCCACAGTTAGTATAGATTGGTAACAACTTTCCTCCATTATCTCCATCAGCACTGGTGGACAACTGGGCTGTGTGCTTAGCCCCCTGCTCTACTCACTTTATACTCATGACTGTGTGGCTAAGTACAGCTACAATGTGTTTTTTTTAGATTTGCAGATGACAACACTGTTGTTGGCTGTCTCAAAGGTGGGTGATGAATCAACACATCTGAGTGAGACTGAAAAGCTGTTTGATTGAATGAGAGGTTGTTGGCACAAAAGTCAGCAAAACCAAAGAGCTAATTATTAACTACAGGAGGAAGAAACCAGAGGTCCATGAGCCAGTCCTCATCAGGAGAATAGAGGTGAAAAGGGTCAGTGCCTTTAAATTATCTTCCAACATGTCTAGGGGCCAACACACAAGAGTTGTCACAAAGGCATGACAGCACCTTTAACACACAAAATGCTGGAGGAACTCAGCAGGCCAGGCAGCATCTATGGGGGGGGGGGGGGGGGCGCGCAGCAGGAAAGAGTACGATCGACTTTCCAGCAGGTCTGCCAAAGGGTTTCGGCCCGAAACATCAACTGTACTTTTTCTCCCATAGATGCTGCCTGGCCTGCTGAGTTCCTCCAGCATTTTGTGTGTTGCTCAGATTTCCAGCATCTGCAGATTTGCTCATTTGTGGTTTGACAACAGCACCTTTACTTTCTTTAAACTTTGCATAGATTCAGCATGTTGTGCAAGTCAAATCTGGATAAAGTCACTCAGAAACCATACAAGTACAAACTCTTTATTCAAAGCTTCCGGGGCACTTCAGTAAGTCACTCAAACAGGAACAGTGACTGTTCCTGCTCGGTCCACCAACTAACAGACAGTTTCCCTCATAGAATGGATATAGTCATTCAGAAATCCCCACACATACCAAGCTGGAGCCAGACTTATCTATGTGCTTCACAGTACCGAGTGACAAATTACAGAATAGGTATAATGGCCACGTATACAAAACAGGCTGGAGTGGTCTTATCTATGTGCATGACTGCACAAGGAGACAAGTATCCTGAAACACTGGCTGGCTAACTTGAAGAAATATTGCTGGGCATTGAATAGTAAAATTAGCACATCTGCAGATTATCAAGGCTTCTTGCAGAAAAAACAGGCTGCAATGTTTAATGACCATGTTAACCTTTTACATACCTTATCAATGTCACCAAAAACTTTGCCGAACTTCTACAGATACACAATAGCAAGTATCCTAACTTGGCTTAGTGTGAAAACATAAATGCCCAGGAACTGAAAAGGCTACAAAAAGTGGTGAATACAGCCCATTCCAAGATAGGCAAAGCACTCCCCACCATTGAGTACATTTACATGGAACACTCCCACAAAAACACAGCATCCATCAAGGACACCCCCTTTACTTGCTACTGCCATTAGACACGAAGTACAGAAGTCTTGCGTCCCACACCAAGTTCAGCAACAGTTATTACGGTACAACCATCAGGCTCCTGAACAGGTGTGGATAACTTCACATACCACTACTCTGAACCAAGTCTATGACCTACAGATACACTTTCAAGGATTCTTCTACTGATGTTCTCAGTATAATTTTCATCTGCACAATTTGTCCTCTGCTGCATATTGGTGTCTGTCAGTCTTTGTCTGTTTGAACATGTACATACTAAACCTCTACTGTATTTCAATTTTCCCTGTAAATGCCAAGAAAATTAATCTTAGGGTAATACATGGTAACTTACATTCAGTGGACACTTTATTGGTTACACCTGTTCATTAATGCAAATATCTAGTCAGCCAATCATGTGGCAGCAACTTAATACATAAAAGCATGTAGACATGGTCGAGGTTCAGTTGCTGATCAAAGTTCAAATTGAAATTCAATTGTCATTCAACTATACACATTTCCAGCTAAATGAAACAGCATTCCTCCGGGGCTAGTATGCAAAGCACAGTACATAGTCAAAAAATATCAGCACAACCCTGAGAGGCATAGCCTAAAGACTGACGGTGCATGGGATATTGTCCTGGAGCCACGTTTCTGCAATGATATGTATGCAGCAGTTCCTCATCTCACACTGGTTCTGCCGATGAAGGCAATTCAGCTTGCCTTGTGCTGGCTCCACAGAGCGAACACTGATGGGAGGGGCAAGCTTTTCCTGCAGCTGGGTGCATCTTCTGCAGGTGTAGAAGAGTGGGAAGAGTCAATGATGGTGCTTGCTATTCAGAGGACTCATTTTGATTAAAAATTCCCTAATAGCAGAGACCCTGCCTTCCAGCTCATGCTCTGCCCAAGACACAAGATTAATTTTGTACCATTGCTAAGAAACATCCTGCAATGGTCTTTCCACAGAGTCATCCTTAACCTTGGGATTCTTGGCTCTCAAGTAACTGATCACAAAGTTGGGACTACAATGAATGCAGAAGTTGACAGCAAAATCTCCCCACCTATTGTTGTACACTTGAATGTGCTCCTGGACTGACGTGAACAACAAAATCATATCTTAAGAAAACAGATTAGCATTTTCTATTATCTATTATTGTCATGGTTTGTAAATGATACTCAACTGCAGTTGATTGTGTATAAATCAGGTATCAGAACCAAGGGAGTGAATTGTTCCCTTCCCACAAGAGACATTCCATAGGACAGTGCTGACTGCTAAAGATATCAAGCAAAACAGAATTCATGAAAGTAGAACATTACTTAAACCTTATGAGAAAATTCTTCTTGTGATCAATAACTACTTGGATGTTGCAAGAGTCGATCATTTTCTCAGCTCAGTCTTTGAAAGTAACCCCTGTGGTGCAAAACTGTACAATCACCAGCAACATTCTGAATTCATGTACTGTACTGAATGGAAGGTTATTGATGATGCAGCTGAAAATGGTTAGACCTAGATCACTGCCATGAGGAAGTTTTACAGCATCTCATCCCTGATTAAGCTCTGACAACCAAAACTCTATTTTCGTTAGCCAGAGAAGTCCTTCTCCCCACTTGTCTATATGGTTTTACCAAGGTTCTTTGATGCCATAATTGGTCAAATAATACTACAATGTCACCCTCAATACAGAGGATGGGTAATTAAGAATCAGCTACAAATTCAATCCAATGCTGAGTATTTTCAGCATTTCCTGTTTCTATTTCAATTCTAAATTGATTAGTCTAACTATTTACCACATTTCAAAGAGTGCTAACCAGTGTACTAATCTAAACTGATGTACAGTTCATTACCTCTTTGTTTACTTACATAGTTATTAGTTAGGTTCTGTCATTATACAATAACTGCTGGTTTTGCTTTCCATACATGGGTGCAATATAATGAATAAGAGTTTGAAAGCTGATGCCAAGTGACATAATTCAGTTTATCAGTCAAGCCCTAATAGCCAGTTAACACAGCTGTCTTGTCAAAGTCATGGTTTCTTTCTGTTAATACAATTTGAATGAGTCAATAGTAATCAGTTCTTATGCTGTTGTATTATGCGCTCAAAATTACTTAATAGCCAAGAGAAAAATTGTCCCTGGGTTCTGTTATACGTATTATCCAGAATAAGTTCTACAATAAAATATGGCTGTGAGTAATATAGAAAATGTTCAAAGAAAGATTTATTATCAGAGCATATACAAGTAATCACATACAACCCTGAGATTCTTTTTCTGTGGGCATACTAAGTCTGTAGAACAGTAACTCTAAACAGAATCTGTAAACCTCAAGAACTAAACAGTAAAGAAACTGTGGAAATAATAAATAAATAGCAATAAATAATGAGCATGAAATAACAAAATAAAAGAATCCTAAATTAATGAAGTTACCCCTTTTGTTCAAGGGCTTGATGGTTGAGGGATAGTAACTGTTCCTGAACCTGGTGGTACAAGTCATGAGGCACCTGTACCTTCTGCCTGATGGAGCAGTGAGAAAAGAGTATGGCCTGGTTGATGAGAATCTTTGATGGTGGATACTGCTTTTCTACAGCAATGTTTCATGTAGATATGCTCAATGGTTGGGAGCGTTTTACCTGTGATGTACTGAGCCAAATCCAATACCTTTGGGTGAAATATCCTACGAAAGGCATTGGCGTTCCCATACCAGGCTGTAACGCAGCCAATAAGCACATTTTCCACCATATCTACAGAAGTGGGCAAGGTTTGTGATGACATGCTGAACTTCCGCAGACTCCTGAGGAAGTTGAAGCGTTATTGTGCTTTCTTCGCAATTATACATGTAGGATGAATGTTTAGAACAAATGCATAATTCTATGTTTATAGAAAACATTGGCCAAGAATGCACAAGTAATTATTAGTTTTAGATTTATGTCATGACTAATTGGTCTCCAATCTACAATGTTTCTAGAACATTCCAGTGAAGCAATCCAAGTCATCCTCAAATAAAAGGAAACATCATTTTGAGTATACATCTCCTATATACTCTTTTGTGCTCGACAAACGGATGTTGCTGGATCCTACCAATTTACAGAAAACAAATTTTCAGATTTCTTATCTTTTTTAAACCTCAGAAAAGACAACCATTCACTGAGCCTTCCCTCACTTCTGTACAAATTCTCTCTCAGATACCCACCATCTCTCCACTGATCCTCCTGTCATCCACATATGCTGCACATCCTAGAGGTCATTCAGTTTACAATTTATAGTCTAGCAGCACACCTTTGGAAATTAGAAGGAAGTTAGAAGTCAGAGAGAACATTCAAGCTCCATGTGGCAGCAGCAAGTTCAAAAAATCAAAACCTGGTCACAGGAGCTAAGCAGCAGCAGCAACTGCTTCACTTTGATACCACCACCAACCTCACCCTGGTCACAACAACAACAGGAAAATCACATCCTCTGGTTTAAGATGGTGCTGATGAATCACAGGGATAACTTGCTGGCAGCAAAAACAGCCATTCACTACTTTATTACTCACATGTTTTCTTGAAAGCGATCACTGCAATCAACATCCTGCAACTTCCCTTTTGGAGTTGAGCTTCTGAACCTGTACAACCTGTCAGTTTTGTGGTGTGAACTGAAGCCTCAAACGTGCAGGATGGTTGCAATATATCATGTATTGACTGAATCATGGTGGTGGGGCCCAAAAGCATGGAATGAGCCAGTACTTGGCCATTGCTGGAGTGGATTTGGACGTCATTTGAAGCCGCAGAACCGATGCTGCAGGGCCCGGGTCTGAGAGTGATTTAAGCATCAGGCCAGATTGAAAAGGTCAGGACATCAGGGCTGGAGGTGAAGGATAGGCCAGTTTTCAGCTCGCTGCCCCACGAGGCTTACTTGTCTCTGCGCTGAACTGAGACTAGCCTACAACTAACAGGCTCCTGGATCAGCTGTGATTGGCTTCGTGGTTGTGGACTCACATTTGTGAACTTCAGTTCTGGATATTATTTACTTAGTGCAAACAATAGAAGTACGTTTTTTCTGCATATTGGGTGTTTGACAATCTTTTTTCATGAGTTCTACTGGGTTTCTTTGTCTTGCGTTGCCTGTAAAGAAACTAATCTCAAAGTTGTATATAGTACACATACCTTGTACTTTGAATAATGACAAGGTTTTTCTAGGTCTGGAGTTGAGTCTAGGAAACTAGAGCTACAGTGCACCAAATTAACCAGCACACTCAAAAGGGAAAAAAGATATTGCACCCTAATTCAAATGCCAGTAAAACACCAGTCTCCTCTAACTAACAGGCCGGTACATAGTACAAAAATGGTGGACTGTCCAGAAAGGGAATGCTGAAAATCTAAGCTAAACAATGTACAGAAATCCCCTCAATTCTTATATCAAAATAATGAAGATGTTTCTCCAGGCAACTAACATTATTATAATTTGAGATGCTCCATGAGGCAAGTGCTTCAGTGTTAGTCAAAATACATTTACTTATATGATGGTGGCAAAGCAACTTGTCCAGTTAAATGAAGTAATGGCAAAGTTGTAAAATTATGTAAAGCAGTGCTAATGAAAATTATTGAATGTGTAAGTTTAGGATCTAGAAAGGGTCAGGAAGACTATAGGAAACTACATGGCTGTTCAAGATCACAGCATTGTAACTATGCTACTACTATATCTGAAATTTCCAAATAGTGAAGGAGGTTCATGTAAGGGTAGTATACAGGCAAAGTTGGGACAAATATCACGACCTTCAGTATAGTAGTATGGGTCACAGGGGTACAAATGCTGCAATAAATTCGAATAGCAAGAAACCATGTTGCTCTTGTAATGTGACCCACAATTGGTTCAATCCTGGTGCTGCAGAATTCCTAATTTTTTTTTAAATTCTCATATACAAGGACCTATACCCTTCTGGACACCTGGTAAACAGAAATAAGAACAGAATTACAGGTAGTCCCCGAGTTACGAATGCCCGACTTACGGACAACTTGTACTTACGAACCGAGAAAGGAGAACGCCGTCCGTCATTTTAAGTCAGATCGCGACGCCATTCGCCATTTTAAGTCGTTGTCGTTGACACTGTATTGAATGTTTAACTTTGTATTTGGCTTAAATTTTTCTTAGTAAGATTCACCCTGAACCCCCCCCCCCCACCCCACCCCATTCTGGTCCGATGGTGGCACAGTCAGATCAGCGCTGGGCTTGAGAACGGAGGCTCAATCCAGTGACAGTCCACTCCCGTGCCGGGTTGATGTCTATCCAGTGACTCCCACACCATCAACCATCAGTCCCGGGTCGATGTCGAGCTCGTAACTCGACCTCGTAAAAAAAACACTGCCACCTCCAGTTTAAATACCCATGCGAAATATTGTACAGGATCAAATACCCAAACCTAGCAGTCCCCACTTGTCCCATTTAACCTGTCTCACTGCGGTGGTCCTTAGGACCCAGCGGACCTCGGGAGCCGGCGCAGCTCAGGACCCACCGCCCATAGTGTTTCTGTTCCGTTGACGGGAAGCAATCACGATTGAAAATAAAGTAGAAATAATAAAGCATTTGGAAAGAGGTGAAACACCATCGGTCATTGGAAAAGCATTAGGCAACAGTCGGTCAATGATCGGAACAATTTTAAAGGATAACAGACAAAGTGAGAATAATGGAGCATGTGAAACACCCTGCCCCGATGAAAGCTACAATTATTACTAAGCAATACAGTGGTTTAATTATTGGAATACATACATTTCTTAAGTGTTTTACATACATAGAAAGGTAAAATATATACTATATACTAAGATAAATGTTTGACGAACTGACGCTAAATAATACCGGATGTACTTGTTCCGACTTACATACAAATCCGACTTAAAGACGGACTTAGGAACAGAACTCGTACGTAACCTGGGGACTGCTGGTACACTTGTTCAAACCACTTTGTGATTTAAAGAAAGCATTGCCCTAGAAAGCATAATATTGATCTGAACAATAATTATTGCTTTAAGGCTGTTTAAGGATTATTTCACATGTCATATGATTAATTCATCTCTGATCTACAGTGTTCTAGATAATCTCAGTCATACACAAATGAAGAAATACTTTGTTCCTTGGTGTCTCCTATGTACTTATTTGTACACACTACAATTGAGCTTGTTACAGAGGACTTATCCATGAATTGAAGTCTTAAACTGAGCCAGGGCTGAGTAAGATTCATTAGCTGGGAACTTGCAGGAGGTCGATTAGGTAAGTGCTTGCAGGAAAAGGGGCATCTAGCAAGTGGAAGGCTTTTAAAAATGCTATAGCAAGAGCTCAGGGGCTCTTAGTGGAGATAGCACAGCAATTAGCATCACACATTACAGCACCAGTGACCTAGATTCAATTTTCACCACCTGTAACAAGTTTGTACATTCTCCCCATGATCACGTGGGTTTCTTCCAGTTACCACAAATATTTCAAAGATGTACAGTACTGTGCAAAAGTCTTAATAACATGTATATACCTTGGACCTTCCCGTGAGGCAGAACATTCTGTCCTTCATCTTTGTCACTCTTCGCCCATAGCTCAGCTTGCTCTGGATCTTTTCATCTCAAATTGCTGACATCAACTGTCAACCAGCATTCCTCTCCTCCTCTCACATTCACCAAACTTGAGGGGAAGCCATGGGCACTTGCATGGGTCCAGCTATGCCTACTTCTTCATTACCTAACAGTCCATATTCAAAGCCTTCCCTGATTATACTCCCCAACTTTTCTTCCACTAGATTAACAACTGCATTAGCACTGCTTCATGCACCGATGCTGAGCTTGTCAATCTCATCAACTTTGCCTCTAACTTCCACCCTGCCCTTAAATTCACTTGGTCCATCTCTGACACCTCCCTCCTCTTTCTCAATCCCCATTTCCATCTCTGGAAACAAGCTGTCAACTAACATTATATATACCCACTAATTCCCACAGTTATCTCAACCATAACTCTATCTCCCCATCTCCTGTAAAATGCTACTCCCTTTTCTCAGTTTCTTCACCTCTGCCACATTTGTTCCCAGGACACAGCTTTCTATTCCAGGATGTCAAAGAAGTCCTTTTTTAAAGAAAGGAGTTTTTCTCCCTCTACTATAGATGCTGCCCTCATCCACACCACCTCCATTTCCTGTACATATGCGCTCACCCCATCTTCCCTCCACCTTGATTGCGACAGTCCCTCTTGTCGTTACCTACCACCTCATCAGCCTCCACATCCAACACATTATCCTCCACAACTTCCACCATCTTCAAAGGGCTCCTACCACTGAACACATCTTTACCCACCCCCCCACCACCACCTCTGCTTTCAGCAGTGATTGTGTTCTCAGCAATTCCATAAGACATAGAAGCAGAATTAGGATCTCTGACCCATTGAGTCTGCTCTGCCATTCAATCATAGCTGATGCTTTTTTCTATCTCCCCCTTAACCCCAGTTCCTGGCCTTCTCACCGCAACCTTTGATGCTATGTCAAATCAAGAACCTATCAATCTCTGCCTTAAATACACCCAATGATTTGGATGTATTTAATCCAAATACATTAAATTTATTTAATGTATATTAAATACATTAATTTATGTATTAAATTACATAAATTTAATGGCCTCCACATCTGCATTTGGTAACAAATTGCACAAATTTACCACCCTAACGAAATTTTTCCGCCTCTGTTTTGAAAGGACACTCCTCTATCCTGAGATTGTACCCTCTTGTGCTAGACTCTCCCACCATGGGAAACATCCTTTCCACATCTACCCTGTTTAGGGTTTTCAAAATTCGAAAGGTTTCAATGAGATCTCCCCTCAACCTTCTGAATTCCAACAAGTACAGTCCCAGATCCATAATGGTCCTCGTATGATAATCCTTTCATTCCTGGAATCATTCTTGTGAACCTCCTCTGGGCCCTCTCCAATGCTAGCACATCTTTTCTAAGATGAGGGGCCCAAAAGTGTTCACAATACTCAAGGTGAGGCCTCACCAGTGCCTTATAAAGCCTCAGCATCACATCCTTGCTCTTGTATTCTAGACCGCTTGAAATGAACGCTAATATGGCATTTGCCTTCTCCACCACCAACTCAACCTGCAAGTTAACCTTCACGGTGTTCTGCACAAGGACTGCCAAATCCCTCTGCATCTCAAATTACTGCATTTTCTCTTCTTTTAGAAAATAGTCTGCCTACTTACTTCTACCAAAGTGCATGACCATTCATTTTCCAACACTGAATTTCATTTGCCACTTTCTCGCCCATTCTCCTAATCTGTCCAAGTACTTCTACATCCTACCTGTTTCCTCAACACTACCTGTCCCTCCACCAATCTTCGTATCATCTGCAAACTCGGCAACAAAGCCATCTATTCCATCATCTAAATCATTTAGATACATCATAAAAAGAAGTGGTCCCAACACCGACCCCTGTGGAACACCACTAATCACTGGCAGCCAACCAGAGAAAGGTTCTTTTTATTCCCTCTCACTGTTAGTAACTTTCCTGTAATACCATGCATGGCCTCTTAACTTGGTAAGCAGCATTATGTGCGGCACCTTGTCAAAGGCCTTCTGGAAGTCCAAATATATAACATCTACAGCTTCCTTTATCTATCCTACTCGTAATCTCCTCAAAGACTTCTAACAGGTTCGTCAGGCAGGATTTTCCCTGAAGGAAAGCATGCTGACCTTGTACTATCTTGTCCTGTGTCACCAAGTACTCCACCACCTCATCCTTAGCAACATCTTCCCAACCAGTGAGGTCAGGGTAAATGGTCTATAATTTCCTTCCTGCTGCCTTCCTCCTTTCTTAAGAGTGGAGTAACATTTGCAATTTACCAGTCCTCTAGCACCATGCCAGAATCCAATGATTTTTGAAAAATCATGCCTAATCCCTCCACAATCTCTAGCGCTATCTCTTTCAGAACCCTAGGGTGCAGCTCGTCTGATCTGAGTGACTTATGTGCTTTTAGGTCTTTCAGCATTTTGAGCACTTCTCTCTTGTAACAGTAACTAAACCCACTTCTCTTCCTTCACACACTACATCAGGCATACTGCTGGTGTCTTCAACAGTGAAGACTGATGCAAAATACTCATTTAGTTCATCAGCCATCTCCTTGTCCCGTTATTATTTCTCCTGCCTCATTTGCTAGCGGTCCTGTATCCACTCCCATTTCTCTTATTTTTAAGATACTTGAAAAAAGTTTTACTATCCACTTTGATATTATTTGCTAGCTTGCTTTCATATTTCATCTTTTCCCTTTCAATGATTTTTTAAATTGCTCTCTGTAGGTTTTTAAAAACTTCCCAATCCTCTATCTTCCCACTAATTTTTGCTTTCTTGTATGCCCTTTCTTTTGCTTTTACAATAGCTTTGACTTCCCTTGTCAGCCACAGCTGTACTATTTTACCATTTGAGTAGTTCTTCATTTTTGGAATACACATGTCCTACACCTTGTCAATTTTTTTCGCAGAAACACATGCCATTGCTGCTCTGCTGACCCCCCTGCCAGCAGCTCCTTCCAATTTACTTTGGCCAACTCCTCTCTCATACCAATCCAACTTCCCTTATTCCACTGAAATACTGCTACATCAGATCCCTATCAAATTTCAAATTGAACACAATCATATTGTGATCACTGGTTCCCAAGGATTCTTTTACTTTAAACTCCGTAATTGCCTCTGGTTTATTACATAACACGCAATCCAGTATAGCTGATCCCCTAGTAGGCTCAATGACAAACTGCTCTAAAAAGCCATCTCTTAGGCATTCAACAAACTCACTCTAGAGATCCATTACCAATCTGATTTTCCCCAATCGACCTGCACATTAAAATCTCCCATGACTACCATAACATTGCCCTTTTTACTCACCTTTTCTATTTCCTGCTGTAACCTGTGGTCCACCTCCCAGCCTCTGTTGGGAGGCCTGTATGTAACTGCCATCAATGTCCTTTTACCCTTGCAGTTTCTTAACTCAACCCACAAGGATTCAACATCTTCTGACCCTATGTCACATTTTTCTACTAATTGGATGCCATTCTTTTCAAGGAGAGCCACACCACCCCCTCTGTCTACCTTTCTATCCCTCCAATATAACATGCAACCTTAGACATTCAGCTCCCAACTACAACCATCCTTCAGCCACGATTCAATGATGGCCACATCATCATACCTCGCAATCAGTAATATTGCAACAAGATCATCTACCTTATTTCTTACACTATGCACATTTAGATACAACACATTGAGTACCATATTTGCTGTCCTTTCTGACTCTGCATCCCTAATGACTTGATTATCCCTATTGGCTGCAACTAAGTCCCATCACCTGCCTGCCCTTCCTGACAATCTGTCTGTATGCTATCTCTACTTTTTTACCATCTGTCCTTTCCTGAGTCCCTTCACTCCAGTTTCTACCCCCTTGCCAAATTAGTTTAAACCCTCCCCAACAGCTCTAACAAACCTGCCCGCGAGAATGTTGCTCCCCCTTGGGTTCAGGTGGAACCCATCACATTTGAACAGGTCATACCACCTCCAGAAGAGATCCCAATTATCCAAGAACCTGAAGCCTTGCCCCTGCACCAGCTTCTCAACCACGCTCTTATCCACCAAATCATCCTGTTTCTACCCTCACTGGTGCATTGCACGGGTAGCAATCCAGAAATTACTAACTGGGAGGTCCTGCTTCTCAGCTTTCTACCTAGCTCTCCAAATTCTCTTTTCAGGACCATATTGTTTTTCTTTTCTATGTCAATGGTACCAATATGTACCAAGATATCTGGCTGCTCCCCATCCCTCTCCAAAATATGGACGCAATCTGAGACATCCCTGACCCTGGCCCCTGGGAGGCAACATACCATCCAGGTGTCCTGTTCACATCTACAGAATCTCCTGTCTGTTTCTTGTCCATTCATCCCTCCCTACTGATCTCCCTCCGGGAACTTTTCCCTATAAGCAGTTAAGTACTACACCTGCCCATACACCTCCTCCTTCACCTCCATTCAGGGCCCCAAACAGTCCTTCCAGGTGAGCCAACATTTCACCTGCAAACCTGCTAAGGTAGTCTTCTGTGTTGGGAGCTCCCACAGAACATTACAGCACAGAAACAGGCCTTTTGGCCCTTCTTGGCTGTGTCGAACCATTTTTCTGGCTAGTCCCACTGACCTGCACCTGGATCATATCCCTCCATACACCTCTCATCCATGTACCTGTCCAAGTTTTTCTTAAATGTTAAAAGTGAGCCCGCATTTACCACTTCATCTGGCAGCTCATTCCACACTCCCACCACTCTCTGTGTGAAGAAGCCCCCCCCCCCCCAATGTTCCCTTTAAACTTTTCCCCCTTCACCCTTCTCTGGTTTTTTTTCTCCCCTAGCCTCAATGGAAAAAGCCTGCTTGCATTCACTCTATCTATACCCATCATAATTTTATATACCTCTATCAAATCTCCCCTCACTCTTCTACGCTCCAGGGAATAAAGTCCTAACCTATTCAACCTTTCTCAGTAACTCAGTTTCTCAAGTCCCAGCAACATTCTTGTAAATCTTCTTTGCACTCTTTCAACCTTATTAATAACCTTCCTGTAATTCGGTGACCAAAACTGCACACAATACTCCAAATTCAGCCTCACCAATGCCTTATACAACTTCACCATAAAATTCCAACTTCTGTACTCAATACTTTAATTTATAAAGGCCAATGTACCAAAAGCTCTCTTTACTACCCTATCTACCTGTGACGCCACTTTTAGGGAATTTTGTACCTGTATTCCCAGATCCCTCTGTTCTATTGCACTCCTCAGTGCCCTACCATTTATCTTGTACGTTCTACCTTGGTTTGACCTTCCGAAGTGCAATACCTCACACTTGTCTGTATTAAACTCCATCTGCCATGTTTTCAGCCCATTTTTCCAGCTGGTCCAGATCCCTCTGCAAGCTTTAAAAGGTAGGTAGGGAGAAGAGGCAAGAAGCCAGAATGGGGAACTGAAGAGTGAAGGAGTACCACAAGTTGGAGAAATCAATGTTCATGCCATCAGGTTGAAGGCTACCTAGACAGAATGAGGGGTTGCTCCTGCAACATAACAGTGGCCTCATCATGGCAGAAGAGGGTGGCATGGACAACATGTCAAAATGGGAATGGGTTTTGGGATTATAACAGTTGAGCACCAGGAAATCCTGCTTTTTGCTGATTGAGTGGACGTGCTCATCAAAACGATCCCCCAGTCTACGTCAGGTCTCACTAATATAGAGGAGATTGCATTGATAGAGCCAACGGATTCACAGGTGAAGTACTGCCTCATTTGGAAGGAAGGTTTGGGGTCATGAAGAGAGGTGAATGGGCAGGTGGAGTACTTCTACCACTTGCAGGTACAAGTGCCAGGAGAGAGATTAGTTAGAAAGGTTGAATGGCCAACAGAATCACAGAGAGTACGGTCTCTGTGACAAGTGGAGTGGACGGGAAGGTGAAGATGTGTTTGGTGGTAGGGTCCCATTGAAGATGGAAGAAGTTGTGGAGAATAATGTGTTGGATGTGGAAGCTCTGAGACGGTAGGTGAGACTAGAAAGCAGTGATAGGATTGGGCAGAGCCAGCATGGATTTACCAAGGGTAAACCATGCTTGACTAATCTGTTGGAGTTTTTCAAGGATGTAACCAGGAAGTTAGATGGGGGAGATCCAATGGATGTAGTGTACCTTGATTTTCAGAAGGCATTTGATAAGGTCCCACATAAAAGATTGGTGGGTAAAATCAAAGCTCAGGGCATCGGGGGGAAGGTATTGACATGGATAGAAAACTGGTTGGCAGATAGAAAACAAAGGGTAGCGGTGAATGGGTGTTTCTCGGAATGGCAGGTGGTGACTAGTGGGGTGCCACAGGGCTCGGTATTGGGACCACAGCTATTTACCTTTTACGTTAACAATTTGGATGAAGGCATAGAAAATAACATCAGCAAATTTGCTGATGATACTAAGCTGGGTGGCAGTGTGACATGTGATGGGGATGTTAGGAGAATTCAGGGTGACTTGGATAGGCTGGGTGAGTGGGCAGATTCTTTGCAGATGGCGGTTACTGTGAATAAGTGTGAGGTTATCCACTTTGGGAGTAAGAACAGGAAGGCAGATTATTATCTGAACGGTGTAGAGTTAGGTAAGGGAGAAATACAAAGAGATCTAGGAGTCCTTGTTCATCAGTCACTGAAGGTGAATGAGCAAGTGCAGCAGGCAGTGAAGAAGGCTAATGGAATGTTGGCCTTTATTACAAAGGGAATTGAGTACAAGAGCAAGGAAATCCTTTTGCATTTGTACAGAGCCCTGGTGAGACCACACCTGGAGTATTGTGTACAGTTTTGGTCTCCAGGGTTAAGGAAGGACATCCTGGCTGTAGAGGAAGTGCAGCGTAGATTCACGAGGTTAATTCCTGGGATGTCTGGACTGTCTTACGCAGAGAGGTTAGAGAGACTGGGCTTGTACACGCTGGAATTAAGGAGATTGAAAGGGGATCTGATTGAAACATATAAGATTATTAAGGGATTGGACAAGAGAGAGGCAGGAAATATGTTCCAGATGCTGGGACAGTCCAGTACCAGAGGGCATGGTTTGAGAATAAGGGGTTGGTCATTTAGGACAGAGTTAAGGAAAAACTTCTTCTCCCAAGAGAGTTGTGGGTGTCTGGAATGCACTGCCTCGGAAGGTAGTGGAGGCCAATTCTCTGGATACTTTCAAGGAGCTAGACAGGTATCTAATGGATAGGGGAATCAAGGGATATGAGGACAAGGCAGGAACCAGGTATTGATAGGAATTGATCAGCCATGATCTCAGAATGGCGGTGCAGGCTCGAAGGGCCGAATGGTCTACTTCTGCACCTATTGTCTATTGACAAGAGGAACTCTATTCCTGGTAAGGCAGCAAGAAAATGGAGTGAGTGTCCATGTCCAGGAAATGGAGAAACAGTGAGGGCAGCATCAGTGGTGGAAGAAGGGAAATCCCATTATTTGAAGAAGGACACCTCTGATGTCCTGGAAATGAAAGCCTCATGCTGGTGATAAATGCAGCAAAGACAAAGGACTGAGGAAAGGGAATGGTATTTTTTTTTACCAGAGACAGGTGGGAAGAGGTACATATAGTGAAGATAGCTGTGGGAAACTCTCAAAATCATTTTGTTATTGTGCCTCATACTGTATAACACAAGAAATATGAATGAAATTATAAGCTTAGTGCATTCATAAAAGATCAAGGAAATTAAACATGCTTTACTGTCAGTGAGATTTCTGTTACTGCAGTAACAATGACAAATATTTTATATATGGCTTGTACTTGGCTGTAATGAGAACTACACACATAGCATTAGTTTCATCAGTAAATTTGTATATCTACAAATATACTTCTCCAAGTTCATCACTGGAAAACATTGACTCATATTAATATGCAATGAAAATATTGTTAATATCGCCACTGCAGATTTTCCAGACAGTTAAGTGTCAGGATTTTTTTTAATGCTTTGATTCAGTCACCAACTGATCTCTTTCAGTATTTCCTAGTTCCCTCCAAATTGAGCAACTTTGTAAACCAATCAATTGCATTTCAAAATTATCCAAATCAGCAACATTTCCAAATTCAGTTTGTCTAATGTAACACTACCTGCTAAACTATATACAGTATTTACCATTATCACTGAATATAGTGTTCATTCACAAACTGAAAAATATTAGCAAAGCGAAGTCAATGCTAACTAGCCCAGCCATTTTCTATACAAATACTGCTATGTACACTAGATCTAGAATGATCATCACCGTGCTCTCACAACAATCTAGCTGGTGGCAAGCTGCATGAGACATTTCCAGTGAAAATATCTCATTGCTCTCTGGTTGTAAAAAAAAATCATCTGCTGCTTCATTTGGCAGTAATCAGTATGTATCTTTTTATTATCGGTGGCCTCTAAAGAATTAAGAGGTAGTACTGCGCAGTGCGTGCCAACATTTTTTTTTTGCACATGCTATCTTGGGCACACGTGCCATAGGTCTACCATCACTGATAGAAATATTAAGTGGTGATCTGACTTCCCTTATTCCATCCATTAAGATGAGTAATTCAGGAAAAGTAACAAGTTGCCTATTTTTGCCAGCTAAGTTCATTGTTTCAGACTGAATTGAAACTATTTTATAACATTCATGACTCTGGGCTATCATCTGAAGTTATGGAATACTGTAATATTCATTTCAGCAATAACCCTTAAATGCTTGCATTCATTCAGTAGCTAATCCACTACCCACTAACCCAGTTTTCAGTTTTGTTTTATTCACCAGAAATCCTCTACAGTCCACTCATTCTGCTTGTCTCACTTTCCACTTAGTTTGCTCAACCCAACTATTGATATAGATCATGAACAGCTTTAGCTCCAACCCCAATCCCTGGAGCACTCCACTATCATAGTTCCCCAGTCCAAAAATAGAATTCAGTTGCTTTGCTCGATAACTGATCCTGAATTCACGTCACCCTCTAATGTTTTCAATAATTATTTTCGTATAGCATTTTAATCAAGAGCTTCTGAAAAAAAATCAATTGCTTCCCCAACAATACTAATAGATAAAACATGGCATCATTTTTCCATAACTGAACGCTGACTGCACAATCCTAAAATTATTTTCCCTATGCCCAGTTAACCACAAAACATAGGAGCAGAATTAGGTTATTCAGCCCATCTGCTCTGCCATTCCCTCATGACTAATTTATTATTACTCTCAACCCCATTCTCCCCATAACATCTCCCTTCACCTCTTAACTTTTGATGCCCTCACTTATCAAAAGCCTACCTCCACTTTAAATATACTCAATGACAGACTAAAATCTGTCTGTGGTAATGAACTCTACCAATTCACCAACCTCTGGCTGAATAAACACCCCCCTCATCTCTGTTGAAGAAGCATGTCCTAGTATTCTGAGGCTTTGCTCTGGTCCTAGACTCCTACTATAGAAGCATCCTCTCCACATTCACTCTATCTAGGCCTTTCAATACTCACTACATTTCATTGTGATCCCCCTCATTCTTTTGAACTCTAATGAATACAGTAACATGGTATACAAGAAAACTAATTATAGTATACAAGAGTACCTAATGTTTTACACTAAATCCATAAACATAAGGTATTAAATAATTTCTTAATACTTAATAAAAGTATCCTTCAAAGCCACAGCTTCCTAAAATTCACTCAAGAAATATTCGAAGGAAGAGATGATTAAAAAAAAGGTGACCTGTTGAGGGATAAACAGGCAGTATATTGGAGTCACAAAAGCAAGGTATTCCAAAGGATTTAGAACCTCATGTGTTAGACATTATGGAGTCACCAGGAAGAACATTTACTGATCAACAAATATACAGCAGTAATGCTCATATTTTGATTCTGATGTAATTCACAACCAATGATTAACTATATACAAGGCTTTAGAAGGTGTTGGTCAGACCACATTTGCAATACAGGTTGAACACTCCTCACCCTAAAGGCTCGGGGCCAGAAGTGCTTCAGATTTCGGAATATTTGCATTGATATAAAGAGGTACTTTGGGGATGGGACCCAAATCTAAATATGAAATCCATTTATATTACATATACACCCTATACATACACCCTAAAAGTAATTTTATATAATATTTTAAATAATTTTGTATATGAAACAATGTGTACTTTGAACCATCAGGAAGGTAAGCTATCACCACCTCGTCCAGGTGGCCAGTCAGTGGGTATTTAGCACCGGCATCATTCCCAACTCTGAATTTATGTGCTACTGGTAATTAGTCTGTTATACTTGTCCGTCACATGTGCACTGATGCAGCCATTCAACACGTTAAGATTTTCATCAGCAACGATCTGTCAAGCTCAATGTATTTCTCTACTGCTTTGTGTTTTTTTTAAATCACTAATTTTTATTGTAATACCCACAAATTACATTCAATACAACCAGTTGCTGATTACATTTTCACTGTTTAACCCAGCCACCCCCAACCCTCATCTCCACCCCCCTTCTCCTTCTCCACCCCTCTCTCTCCCCCCCACCCAACCAACTGAATAGTAGTGCAAGCACAGACAGAGCATTCCTATTTTAACAGAAGTTCTTTTAAGTTAGATATCACATTTGTCCAC
The DNA here is from genome assembly GCF_030144855.1 of Hypanus sabinus. Taxonomy (NCBI): domain Eukaryota; kingdom Metazoa; phylum Chordata; class Chondrichthyes; order Myliobatiformes; family Dasyatidae; genus Hypanus; species Hypanus sabinus. The sequence goes on along the minus strand of NC_082724.1, from coordinate 63,451,962 downwards.
ATTAAGATTGTGTTTGGTCGTGCATCATTTACTCTTGCTGATGGTAATTCCAGGTAAGAAATGTCCAAAAAGCTCCGAAGCCAGTGAGTACTTGAAATATCATGAGGAGGTTTCCAACACTGAACTACAATCTTCTTAGCTGCAGTCAGGCCTGCCAGGCAGATTTTGCGTGTTTTTTCCGTAAGGGAAAGGTGGGAGTCATCATTTAGACGTACAGTGGGGTCCATTGCTAATTGTACCCACATTAGTTCTGTAAGAGTATCGATAACCTTCCCCCACAAACCCCTGGACATCCCCATACAACACGTATAAAAGAGCCAATGGTTCCGTGGGGGCAAAATAAGCAATATGGGTCAGGAACCAGACCCATTTGATGTCTAATTCTCGGCGTTAGATATGCTCTATGACAAAATTTCAAGTGTATATACCGATGACTTGGGTTTTTCAAAGCACCTGCAGCATTATCCCAAATCGCACCCCAGTCTAAGTCTTGTCCCAATTCAGGTATCTCCCTATCCCAGGCTTTCATTCCTGATGTGGGCATATATTTCTGGGAGTTTAATTTATCATAGATATATGACACTACCTTGTCTTGGAGCACTCTACATCCAACTTAAAATGTGATGGTCCTTTAAATCTGACCCACTAGGGAACCCTTCAGGCTTTACAAACTGATCTTACTCCAAAGTAGAAGAGAGTATTCATCAATATTATATTGAGATAGAGTTCTTGAAAGCCAAGGATAGTACTTGCGCCCCATTAATATCTTGAAAAATAGTAATACCCTTATCCTCTCAAGTTCTGTTAGTGAATGGTTCCCTCCCCAAGATAGAAAATGATTGTTGTTCCATAATGGAGATGATTTGCACCATACACTTTTAAATTTTAGGAATTTTTCTGCTGCTCTAAACACTTGCAGCACTTGGATTAAAATTGGACCATAATACAAATCACATTTTTTGGGAGACATACCTATAAGGAGAAAGTCCTTCAGCCTTATTAGTGCTATTAGCTCTTTTTGAAAAAATATAGAACAACTTTATCCTCCTCCATCCAATAGCTAAGACTTTTTAATACAAATGCCCAGTGATATAGTTTAAAATTTGGACATGCCAATCCCCCATCTGACTTTTTGAATTGTAGAGCTGACCACTTTATATTGGGTCGCTTACCGTTCCAAACATAGCATCGTAGTGAGGAGTCCAGTTTTTGCCAATAACCTGTTGGAGGCACAAGTGGGATCATTGAGCTGATAAAATTAATGCAGGGTAAGATGTTCATTTTAATGACTGATAACGGGCTGGGACTGGTGCTGGCAGGTGTCTCCATCTATTAATATCTTCTATTTTTTTCAAAATTAAAGAGTAATTTGTTCTAGCCACATATGATAGGGAAGTATTAACTTTAATACCCAAAAGGACCTCATTTGTAACATTAATCTGGGGAGGGACAGAAACCTTACTTTTATCTGTATTAATAAGCATCAATGCTGATTTTGACAGATTAACTTTGTATCCTGAAAGAAATCCAAATTGTTCCAGTGTTTTTAAAACATAGGGAAGAGTTTGTTGAACATTTGCCATATAAACTAGTGTGTCGTCCGCATTGAATGTGATCAGGTCAAATCAAGTACAAGTGATGTTGTACATATTGTAATAGGGGAGATCTGAGGAGAGTATCTAATTAAATGTGCAAGTGGTTCAATAGATATAGTAAAAATTAAAGAGGACAAAGGGTCCCCTTGTCATGTGCCCCGTCCTATGTCAAATAACTCTGAGAACAACTCCTCCCACACATACCCGGGCTGAAGAATTAGCTTACACTGTTTGAATCATATTGATAAATTTATCACCAAACTTAAATTCTTTTAGAACTCCAAAGATATGGCCTTTCAAGGCGATCAAATGCTTATTCAACATCTAGAAATAGCAGCCACAGGCAGGCAGGATTTTATGTGTTGCACTCAGTACGTGTAAGAGCCGGCGAATATTATCAGATGCGAGACATCCCGATAAAGCTCGTTTGATCTGGGCTAATTATTTTCCCAACTACTGTCTCGAGTCTGCTGGCTAAGACTTTGGAAAATATTTTGAGGTCGGCATTTATCAAGGAAATTGGACAGTGATTGGCACACTCCAAGGGTCCTTAATAGGCTTAGTTATAACTGTGATCAGGGCTGTGTTTAGATCTCTATGGAAAGTGCCATTTCCAATAGCATAATTTAATGTTTCTAACCATATTGGTCCAAGAATATCCCAAAGTACTAGGTAAAGTTCCACAGGTATGCCATCTATACCTGGCGTATGGCCCTAATTTGTAGCTTTGGCTGCTTTGAGTAGCTCATCCAGTGTAATAGGAGAATCTAGTTTTGGTGTCCTCTAATGACAACATAGGGAGGTCTAATCCACTAAAAAAACAAAACCGGTAAGTCATTCTCAGAAGGAACTGAGCCACCTGTATGCAGTTCTTTAAAGTAATTCTTGAATATCTCATTTATTTGCTCTGTTGAAGATACTACTTCACATTTAGCACATCTAATCACTGGTGTAGACCTTTTAGCTTCCTGTTGTTTGGGCGTTAGTGCCAAAAGATGGCTCAGTCTGCTGCCTTCTGCATAACACTTATGTTTGGATCATATATTCTGCCCTGCTTCTTAATAAATCATTTAATTCTGTTTGTTTTGTTTTGAGCTCATTTTCTTTTGTTATGGTGTATCTCCTTTTCAGATCATTCTCCAAAACCTTACATTGTTCTTCTAGGGCAGAAATCTTTTGAAGCCGGGTTTTATGTAGGTGGGAACTGAACTATATGGCGTTATTTCATAAGAAAGCCTTGATGGAGGCCCAAACCACTGTCACAACCGAGACACTATTTTTATTTAAATTTATAAATTCTGTTAGTTTTGTTCTCAGTTGTTAGAAATTCGCCTTTTTTTTTTAAGAAAGGTGCAGTTAAACCTCCACCTAGAAACTCTCACAACCAGACTATGTAACAGTTTCTTCCTCCAAGCTATCAGACTCAATACCCAGAGCCTGGACTGACACCTTGCCCTATTGTCTTGTTTATTATTTATTGTATTTTTGTGCACTTTACGCAGTCCTGTGTAGGTCTGTAGTCTAGTGTAGCTTTCTCTGTGTTGTTGTTGTTTTTCTTTTTACGTAGGTCAGTCTAGGTTTTGTACTGCGTCATGTAACACCATGGTCCTTGAAAACGTCTCATTTTTACTATGTACTGTACCAGCAGTTATGGTCGAAATTACAATAAAAGTGATGACTTGACTTTTGATTTTGCCATAATTAAAAGTAGATATAACTGGGTTGTGATCAGATAGATGTCTGGGCAAAAATTCTATTGAGTATACCAAAGGCAGCAAACCAGAGGATATAAGAATGTAATCTATCTGAGAGGAAGTTTTATGTCTTGTGGAGAAGGTATAGTCCTTAGCAAATAGATTATGCACCTTCCACACATCAGTTAAATTTAAATCAGTTAGAAAGAGGTTAAGCGCTTTGGAAGCAGATTCTTGAGAGCTTGATATAGTTGAGGAAGATTTATCGAGGTTATTCTTTACCAAAGCATTCACGTCCAAACCAACATATAGTTGCTAGTCACTTAACTTCAGTAATTGTGAGGTAATTGAGGGGAAAAAATTCAGCCTCAAATTTAGTTGGGGCATATAGGCTAATGAATGCAACTTTTTTTTATCTTGAATGGATTTACAGCAAAAAGCCAGACATCCTTCACTGTCGGAGCCAGTCCTTTCAATTGATACATTAATACAAAGTCTCATTATTATCATAACTCCTTTCGTAGGAGTACCATCAGCTGATGCCACAATGGGTTTATAAAAGCAGTTTTGAACCCTGGGAACGTCATTAGGTTTAAGATGTGTTTCCTGTAACAGCGTGATATCCATTTTCTTTCTGCATAAGAAATCTAAAACCTTTGAACGCTTGTAAGGAGAGTTTAATCCTCTAACATTAAATGATACAATAGTAAGATTTTCTAATTTATCTGCGTTGTTCATCTTCCCCTGGATCTGATGTTGTAAGCAGGTGTTGGAGCCCTGAGTTACCCCCTTCCCACTCCCCCTCCCATCACCCCTCACATTCAACCCTTTATCTGTAACATCTGTGAGTGTCACTTAGCAATGTCAGACACTGAACTGTTATGATCCCAGCCCCCTCTTTTTTGAGGATCGCCAGATCGCTATTAATTCGGGTCTTGGACCCAGGAAGTGAGAGAATCCTCAGCAGGACAAAGCAACGGATTTGGCCATTGTTTCTTGGAGACACCTTTGTGAATTACGATCCTACACTACGTGCACACCCTCAGGCAATGTGGGCTGGGGGATTGCATCACCACACCCTGATTGACATCTACAACCCTGCAAGTCCAAATAAAAGGTAGGCTGCAGGGGGCAGTCTCGCAGCGACGCAACAGAAGGAGACACCATGGCTCATCGCTCCCGTGATAACGGGAAGCTATTCGGAAGCCATGTGTGGTCCGTTTCCCCGGCCTAGGAAACGAGTGGCTGATAACACCGAAAAGGACTTTGAACTGACAACGGGGAACCCACGTTCCCGATTCAACGGTTTGCGTCCAAAAAGACTGGCAAGTTTCTTTTCTCACCAATCGGTGTACCACAGAAGCCTAAAGATCATGGTCCATGATCTTGAGGTGTTGTTGGAAAAGATCCCTTGTGCTCTATCACTCTCCAGCGGAGTGCTGTGGGAGTTCTTGAGCGCTGGAATCCAATTAAGCAGCATCTCCTAGAGGTAGCCTCTTGGATTGTCGCACTCAGCACCCGTCGGTAAATTGACCAGCTGCACATTGATTCTCCTGGATCTATCCTCCAAGTCGTTTAACTTCTTCCGTTTCTTAGTCACCTTCACGAGACAGGAGCTGGTATCTTTCTCATTCTTGCATAAGCTAACCTGAATGTTGTCTATTTTGTTGAAGACTGTGCTAAATTTTTTAGCATGAATGTCCGCTTGCTCCTTTAATAACGGGAGAATGTTGCCATTCTCTGCCATATGATTCTGTATGGGGTCGAGAGCCTTTTCCAGCAACTTCTTTAGCAAGTGGGCTACCGTTTCTTGTAGCAATTCCACCTCCATTGCCATTGTTTCCTTAATTAGCATAGTTATTTCCTCGGATGAATTACTAGCTTGGTGTCGTCTGCTGGTATCTTGTTTCTTGGTTGAATTTGGATTTTTTTTTAGGTCATGTCTTTAGTTAGATCTTTCTCCAACTCAAACTTGTATTAAGACCATCAATGAGCCCTAAAGAATGTGAAAAAGGTTATATGTCAGCACTCAGCGCTGTGCTGCCATCTTGCCTCGTGCCTCACTGGAAGTCTTCTCTACTGCTTTGTGATCAGCAAACACCATCACCAGAATCTTTAAAAATATAATGCCATGTCTTTTCTTAAATTTCTGTAACCAGTTATTCAGTTACCTTCAATTTTCAGTTAATCATTATAGATCTTTGCTTGTTTCATGATCAGCATACCTTTATGTGGCATATGGTCACTCCAATGCTGACAGATCCACTCTTTGAATACACGATCAAGATCTTAATTTTTTTTGCTTTATATAGCATTTTTCTATTTTTCATCAACATATGTGAGGTCACTTAGATCTGTTTGTGGTACACAGAGACCTGTGCATTACCTGCAATCCTACCCACCATCCTGTGGAATATTCCAATAGTGACTCATGCCAGTGCTCAAAAAGAGCTCAATTTCAGGGGTTTTTGGAATCTTCAAAAAAGGGGTGCTCAACCTGTATTGTGAGCAGTTTTGGGCCCACATCCAAGGAGGGATGTGCTGGTACAGAGAGGGTCCAGAGAAGGTTCACAAAAATTATCCCAGAAATGAAAGGTTTAACATACAAGGAGCAATTGATGTCTCTGGACCTATACTTAATGGAGTTCAGAAGGATGAAGTGGGAATCTCACTGAAACCTACTGGATACCGAAAGACCTGGACAAAGTGGATGTGTCAATTAGGAGTCACCTGGTGTTGAGGGCATAGTCTCAGAATACAAAGGGTAACCCTTTAAGATAATAGAGGAAATTTGTTCAACCAGAGGGTGGTGAATATTGGGAATTTATTGTCATAGAAGGCTGGGGGGGGGGGGGGGGGTCAAGTCATTGGGTGTAGATTAAGACAGAGATAGATAGGCTCTATATTGGTAATAATTAAAGGATATAGGGAGTAGGCAAGTGAATAAATTATTTTTTTTTAATCAGACATGATTGAATGATAGAGTAGGCCTAATGGGCCAAATGGCCCATTTCTGCTGCTATCTTATTGGCTTATATTGAATGTGTTTTGAGGCTTAAATACAAGTTAAAGAAATTTGTGAAAGTGAGGAAGAGAATCAAATCAGGTTTATTGTCACTTTCTTATACAACGCTAAATTTGTTGCTTTGTATCATCAGTGCAATGCTGAAATGACATAAAATGACTACAAATTACAAGATAAATAAATAGCACCAAAAAAATTAGGAATGATGAGGTAGCATTCGTAGACCATTCAGAAAACTAATGATGGAAAACGTTTGTTAAGGAATTCCAGGTAAAAGGCTAAATGTACATTGGAAGGCAGATGGAAACCAATGCACAATTATCTAAATTCAAGAACAAAGTATTGAAATTTATTGTTGAGCCCATGAAATAGAATTGACATATAAAGCATTGTCATGGAAGTAGGCACTACTGATAATAAAGAGATTTTTAAAATTATTTTGGTAAGATGGAATATCATGCAGACAACAGGGATAATACAAAATGCCTAGTTCTGATTAGATTTCATGGAACAAAGGGCAAAGATATTCAAAAAACAACATGTGGTGGCCCTTTAACTCACTCAGTTCTTATAGGCCTGACTAAAAATTGCAAATAAATTTCTATTTTTTCTGTAATTTAGTAATGGCGATGTATTACTGTGTATAAATTAACCAAATTTTATTTGATTATGAAATCCATGCGTCCTCAGTTCTCCATTTAAGGTGAGAGGAAATCTTGCCTGCCCTTTGGTGCTCCGCTGCCTCTTCTTTCTTCTATGGCCTTCTGTTCTCTCCTATCGTGCCTCCCCGTTTCTCCAGCCCTGTATCTCTTTCACCAATCAACTTACCAGCTCTTCACTTCACCTTTCCCAGTTTCACCCATCACTGTGTTTCTCTCTCCCCTCCCCCACCTTTTAAATCTACTTAACTTTTTTTCTCTGCCTAAAACATTGACTGTACTTTTTCCCCCCATAGATGCTGCCTGGCCTGCTGAGTTCCTCCAGCACTTTCTGTGAGCTACATGGATTTCCAGCACCTGCAAATTTTATCTTGTTTATCAATGTAACAGTCATTTTTACCCCCTCAACATATACATCACTCCATTTAAATCACCTGGAATAAAATTACTAATCAAATTTATTTCTGCATGCATCTCATTTTACTTTTTAATGAAATCTTACATATAATTAAATTCAACTATCCCGCTCCATCTGATTTCCTATTATTTGGGAGTGCAACCATCATTTTTGTGTAATATAATTATATCATCCAATAATGAAAACATAGGATTACAGTATTAAAGACTGAATAACATTAAATATTTCTGTAATGCTACAACTTAGAAATGTTTAAAGATCTGAAACTTTTTACAACTAGAATTTTTAAAGCCAGAATAACTTGATCAGAATTGGAAAAAGTCAGTCACCTCTGTAGTAAGTTTGCAAATATGGCAGTGAACATTTGATACAATTCCAAATTTGCTCCACCTGTGATCCTTGGAATTGTCAAAACCAAACAAAGTTCATGTTCAGAGTGAAAGGCAAATACCCACATATGTAAGTGCAAGTCTGAAACAAAACAACTTGCTGGTAACACCCATTAGATCAGACTGCATTTATGAAAAATAAGTTAACATCCTGAAATGAAAGTCAATGCCCTAAAATATTACATAAAGTGTAAAAGAGAGGTGAGAGGGGATATCAAAAGACTCAAATAATGCGGGAGAGGTAGTAATGGGGGGAAAGGAAATGGCAGATTAACTAAGTATTTTACACCAGTCATCACTTTGAAATACACTAGCAGTACGGTGGAAGCTCCAGGTGTCAGGGGTTATGAAGTGTGTGAAGTTACCATTACTAGGGAGAAGGTTCCTGGGAAACAAAGGTCTGAAGAAAGCTAAGTCAACAGGACCAGATGGTCTACACCCCAAGGTTCTGGAAGATGTGGCTGTAGAGATTTTGGAGGCATTAGTAATGATCTTCCAAGAATCACTAGATCATGGAATAATTCCCAAAGACTGGAAAATTCCAAGTGTTACTCCACTCTTCAAGAAGGGAGAGGGGCAGAAGAAAGAAAATTATAAGCTATGTAGTCTATCTTAATGGTTGGAAGCTGTTGGGAGTCAATTGTTAAGGATGTAGTTTCAGGGTACTTGGAGGCATACATAAAAATAAAAAAAACATGCAAACAGCATGGTTCCCCCCCCCCCCCCCAAGGGAAAATCTCACCTGACAAACCTGTTGGAATTCTTTGAAGCAGGATAGACAAAGGAGAATCAGTTGATGTGTACTTGGATTTTCAGAAGGACTTTGATAAGATCCCACACACAAAGCTGCTCAACAAGCTACGTGCCCATTGTTTTACAGGAAAGATAAAGCAGCAGTGGCTGATTGGTGGAAGGCAGAGTGGGAATAAAGGGAGCCTTTTCTGTCCGGCTGCTGGTGACTAGTGGTGTTCCACAGGGGTCTGTGTTGGGAACAAATTCTTTTTATGTTATATCTCAATGGCTCAGCTGATGGAATCGATGGCTTTGTTGCAAAGTTTGCAGGCAATATGAAGATAGGTGGAGGAACAGGTAGTTTTGAGGAAGTAGAAGACTACAGAAGGACTTAGATTAGGAGAATAGGGAAAGAAGAGGCAGATGGAAAATGGTGTCGGGCAGTGTATGGTCATGCAATGGTAGAGGAAATTATATGGTTCACTACTTTCTAAATGGAAAATATAAATACAAAAATCTGAGGTGCAAAGGGACTTGGGAATCCTTGTGTGGGTTCCCTACAGGTTAATTTGCAGTTTGAGTCTGTGGTGAGGAAGACAAATGCAATGTCATTTCAAGAGGACTAGAATACAGAAGTAAAGATATAACGTTGAAATTTTATAAAACACTGGTGAGGCCTCATGGAGTATTGTGAGCAGATTTGGGCCCCTTATCTTAGAAAGGATGTGCTGAAACTGGAAAGGGTTCAAAGGAGGTACATGAAAATGATTCCAGGATTGAACAGCTTGTCATGTGAGGTGTGTTTGATGGCTCTGGGCCGTGTTCACTGGAATTCAGAAGAATAAGGAGTGACCTAATTGAAACCTATTGTATGATGAAAGGCCTTGATAAAGAGCATGTTGAGGGGATATTTCTTATGGTGGGAGACCAGAGGACACAGTGGATACATCCTTTTAGAATGGAGTTGAGGAGGAATTTCTTTAGCCAGAGTGGTGAATCTATGGAATCCTTTGCCACAGTCAGCTGTGGAGGCCAAATCGGTATGCATGTTTAAGGCAGAGGTTGATAGATTCTTGATTGGTCAGAGCATGAAGGGATACGTGGGAGGGGGGGGTGTGAAGGCAGGAGATTTGGGCTGAGGAGGAAAAATGGATCAGCCATGATGTAACAGCAGAGCAGACTTGATGGGCCAAATGGCCCATCAATGCTCCTACATCTTATTGTCTTATTAGCTCATCCTCTCAATGTTTTACTGTTTTGTCATTCATTCATTTTTAAAGATCCTGGTCTGAAAAAGCAGTTCTTAAACAAGTCATGAACTTCTAATCTGACTTTAAATGCATTCTAATTTAGTTTATTTTGTGGTATAAATTACATACGATTTATGTTAACTTAAGGCTATGTTAAATATGTATTGCTACTACAAAAAGTTAACTTTAATGGCATTTATATCCTGGGTATGTGCCTTCGATAATAAACTCGAAACAGATGAAAATAATCAGTACATTTTCAGTCATAAGCTGTGATCAATGGGGTGCTGAAATGTCACTGGGGCTTCAGATATTCACAAATTCCAACAATGATTTGAACAAGAATGCATTGTTTATCATATCCAAGTTTTCTGAGGAAACAAAGCTAGATTTCAGAATAGGTGGTGAAAGGAAGGGTTTCTAGAGACAAAGATTAAGTGAAAAAGATGGAATGTGGCAAAAAGAAAAGTCACAAACTTTGGAAAAAAATAGAAGGATAAAGTAATTTTTATTAGTGATGTATTGAAAAGATTTAGGGTTCACATAGAGCTGATCAGTTATAAACAATGCAAGTTAATGTGCAGGTACAGCAAGCAATAAGGAAGGGTAATAGTATGCTGGCCTTTATAATAGCTCTGCACTTTTTCAGGTACAACTTCCAAACTTCCAAACTTCCATTATTGTCCTTATCAACTGGATGAAAATACATTTGTTATTTTTCTGGACAATTGACCTGATCATCTACTTTACTGTCTGAAGATTTCTTCTTTGCAGGCAGCCCCCGGGTTACGTACGAGTTCCATTCCTGAGTCCGTCTTTAAGTCGGATTTGTACATAAGTTGGAACAAGTACATTCGGTATTATTTAGCGACAGTTAGTCAAATGTTTGTCTTAGTATATAGTATATATTTTACCTTTCTATGCATATAAAACACTTAAGAAATGTATGTATTCCAATAATTAAACCATTGCGTTGCTTAGTAATAATTGTAGCTTCCATCGGGGCAGGGCCTTTCACATGCTCCATTATCCTCACTTTAACCGTTATCCTTTAAAATTGTTTCAATCGTTGACCGACTGTAGCCTAACGATTTTCCAATGACCGACAGCATATCACCTCTTTCCAAACGCTTTATTATTTCCACTTTATTTTCAATCATGATTGCTTCCCGTCAATGAAACAGAAACACTGCGGGTGGTGGGTCCTGAGCTGCGCCGGCTCCCGAGGTCTGCTGGATCCTAACGACCACCGCACTGATACAGGTTAAATGGGACAAGTGGAGGCTGTGCTGGGTTTGGGTATTTGATCCTCCACAATATTCCTCGTGGGAATTTAAACTGGAGGTGGCAGTGTTTTTTTTAACAAGGTCAAGTTGCAAGCTCGACACCAACCCAGCACGATGGTATGGGAGTCAGTGGATCAACATCAACCCGGCATAGAAACTGTCTGTCGCTGGATCACACTCGGGAACCTCTGTTCTCGAATCTCGAGCCCGGCGCTGTTCTCACTGCGCCACCAGCCGACCGGAACGGGGGGGGGGGGGAGGCAGGGTCAGAGTGAATCTTACTAAGAAAAATTTAAGCCAAATACAAAGTTAAACACTCAACAGTGTCAATGACAACGACTTAAAATAGCGGATGGCATCGTGATCCAACTTAAAATGGCGGACGGTGTTCTCCTTCCTCGGTTCGTAAGTACGAGCTGTCTGTAAGTCGGATGTTCATAAGTCGGGGACTACCTGTACAGTGAACCACACAGCTATTTTTTTTTAATCTGCTGCAAATTTTAAAAATGTTGCAAATATTTCAAACTAAATTTTAAATATGCAAAAAGCAATGATATGAGAAAACAAGAGGACCACTTGAGGAGACATTATGTTCTGAAGGCAGCATCTCCACGTTCAGGTTTTTTTGAGCCAAAGAATCTTCTATGATTATAAATTATTAGCTCTCTAGATGATATTCTGAACCTTCTAAATGGATTTAATGCACAATATTCTGAAAGTACAGGTTGTACTAATGTTCTATGATACATATTGGACTCCTTGAGTTTCCAAGACTCCCTTAGTGCCCCCCACACTACACCTCATCCAGCCACGTGTTGCTCATCTTTCCCCAATCCTCACCCACTTCCATTCATCCTATTCCCCCTCCTCTTCCCCTACTCAACAACTGCTGACTACTCCAGGTAATAGAAGTTAGTTGCCAATTTCTATGGATCTCCTTTACAAAATCAAGCTTTCCTCTGTGTGGTAGATGAAGTCTAATTGCCACCCCACAATGAAATAAAATCAAGACTAATTCAGAACTCCAGCAGCAACAGATTGTAACAGACTGCAGTGCCTTGGAAAAGTTTTTAGCCCCCCCCCCCCCAACTACTTTCACATTTTACTGTCTCATTTATTAAATTTAAAATAAATTGTAGGATGTTTTGAACTAATCTACAAAATATTTTGCATATCAAATTTATAAATCCCACAGCCTGTCAACAATTTACTGAAAACTAGAAACCAAAATTGAGAGACTGAAAAAGCATTCAATGCTTTTCCATTTACAACACTAACTTTCCTCAGGTGCAATATAGAGTATTACCCACCAACTCACCCAACTTGTTGGTGTAGAAAATTGAAGGATCACTTGTATTGCAATGAATTCATGAGCATCTCTCCGTAAGGTCCAACAGTGTGGTAGATTTTCAAAAGACCAAAATGAAGGCAAAAGAGCATTCAGACAAATCAGGGAAATGATAACACAGAAGCCCAAAGCTGAGGAAAGATACAAGACCATCTCAAAGGAATTGAACGTACCTCAGAGTTCAATGCATCCCATCATGCAAAAGTGTAAAAAATATTAAACCACATACTGCCATACTGCCGAGGTCAGGCTGCCCTTCTAAACTCAGTCGCTAGAGAAGCATGGCACTTGTGAGAGAGGCTACTGTGACACTAACAGTTACACTGAGTGACCTGCAGAAGTCTGCAACTGGAGAGGAAGTTCATAACTCCACAATCTCTAAGGCCTTGCTTAAAAAGGGCATTTATGGAAGAGTGACAAGGAAGAAGCCATGAATCTATTAAAAAAAAGTATCCTCGCTTGTAAAGATTTTGCAAAGCATTACTTAGAAGATATTGTAAAGATGTGGAAGGAGGTCTTGTGGTCAGATGAAACTAAAATGGATCTTTTGGGACTCAACACTAAACATGCTGTGTGGCATATAAAAATACAGTGGAGGTAGCATCATACTATGGGGATATTTTTCAGCAGCAGGGGCTGCAAATCTGGTAAAGATATCTGAGAAGATGAATGCTGTTAAATACAGCATGCTGGACAAAGACCTGCTCACTTTGGTCAAAAGCTTAACTGGGGAAGAAGTTCATCTGTCAGCAATACAATGCCAGAGCAACCATGGAGTGGATTTAAATGATGTCCTTGAATGGCCCCATCAGAGTCCAGACCTTAATCCATTCAAACATTTCTGACAAGACCTTAAAATTGCTGTCCACGTCCGCTCCCAAATTAACCTAGCACAGCTTGAGCAATTTTGCAAGGATTGGGCAAATCTTGCTCCATCATATTGTGCAAAGCTAATAGAGACTTAAGCAAAAAACACTTTTGGCTGTAATCGCTGCAAGAGGTGATTTAACTAAATACTGAGCAAAGGGGAGGGGACCTGCTGACACTTTAGTTTTTGATTTTTTAAGTTTTTCATGCTTTAAAATTTTCCCTGTTTTTGGGCTCTACAGTGGGGAAAATAAAGGAGCATGGGGTTTACAAATAAAAATTCAGTTAAATTGATAAAATCCCTGGTTGTAATACTCATTTATGTGAACAAATGGTTGGAGGTTGAATACTTTTAAAAGGCACTGTATTTTGTTTTTAATATTGATAATTTCTGAAATAAGGGGCAGGATGGGGGGAGCTGCGATAGCACTGAATAGTGACTTCTTTGAGCTCATCTGTGGAAGCAGCTTAATTTCTACCCCTGATGTCTCTTTTTCCTTTTCAGGGTGGATGCAGTTCTGTCGGAGACCTGACATGGAGTTACACTCAGGCTTCGGTGCTTTGCAGTAGTGGAACTCGCTCCAAAGACTCATGACTGACCACCTTTTGGAATCCTAAGGATGCAGTCTACAAGTCAAGCGTGCCTCCGGGGTTCCGAGACTTCACGTTCCTGTGGACAAGATGATTCTATGCCAGTGGTGCCAAATGAAGTGTCGCAGGAGAAAACAGAACATTGGGAACAGTGAATCAGCTCTGTACACATTCAAGATGCATGCTCTGTCTGCCTCTTGTTGGTGGAGAAAAGGTTGATGCCAATTCTTGATTTGGAGAACTTGGGGGGAGAAAAATGACACGGCTGATTTTATCATTGCAAACCAGCAAGTGTTTTGTTATGTCTCCCCTCTCACTGTGAAAGGGGGACACCTCTCTTTCCCTTTATTAAGGAGAGCCTGTGGTATGTCGAATTGTCAGGTGAACGGTTAGTTTTTGTTGTACCGCAGATCATATTCGTTCTTGCAGACTTTGCTATTGCTTGCTTGGTGGATGGAGGGTGCTGATGTTTTTTTCCTGCTGAAGTAAATGATTGGGGCTTCGCAGCTGCTTGTGCATGGGAGGAGTGGGTAGGGGGGCTTTGAGCTTCTAACGTTTTTACTGTCATTCAATCTTTGGGGCACTTTTGAGGATGTCTGCAAAGAGTAAGAATTTCAGGATGTATATTGCATGCATTTCTCTGGTAATAAATATAACTACTGAAAAAGCAAGATAAAAAGAAATGGCAGCCACAACATCTAGAAGAGAAACATCTTCATTTTGTGGCTTTTGCTGTCAAGGTGAAGCTTATCTGATATCCCAGCAACTCTGCTTGTGTGGCATATAATTGCCTTTATCTTCAGCCCACTCTAGTGCAAAGTAAAATTTATTATCAAAGTGCATATGCTGTATGTTATCTTCCAATCTATTTCCTTGCCGACATTTACAGGAAAGAAATACAATAGATTTTATGAAAAGAAATGCAAAAACAAAGACTAACAAATGACCAATGTGCAAAAGTAGAACTGTGCAAATTTAAAAATAATACTAAGAACATGAGCTGTAGAGTCCTTAAAAGTGAGTCTGTAGTTTATGGAATCAGTTCAGAGTTGTGGTGAGTGAAGTTATCCATGCCAGTTCAGAAGTTTGATGGTTGTAGAATAACTGTTCCTGAACTTGGTGTGTGGGAAGGGTAATAATTGCTCCACTATCCCCTGCCCAATGGTAGTCATGAGATGACCTAGATGGTGGATGCTGCTTTCTTGTGACAACCCACCATGTAAGTGTGCCCAGTGGTGGGGAGGGGTTTGCCTGTGTTGGAATGATCTGTATTCACAACTCTCTGGATGTTTCTGTTCCCAGACATTGGTGTTTCCATACCAGGCCATAATGCAACCAGTTACGATACTCTCCATTCTGAACCTCTAGAAGTTTGTCAAAGCTTTTGCTCACTTGCCAAGTCTACATAAACTTTTAAGGTAGAGATGCTGTTGTTCCTTCTTTGTCAAGTCACTTTTAATTGTCATTTCAACCACAACTGCTGGTATAATACACAGTAAAAACAAGACAACGTTTTTCAGGACCATGGTGCTACATGAAACAATACAAAAACTACACTGAACTACACAAAAACAACACAGAAAAAAAACTACACTAGACTACAGACCTAACCAGGACTGCATAAAGTACACAAAACAGTGCAGGGACTACAATAAACAAGATAATAGGCACAGTAGAGGGCAGTAAGTTGGTGTCAGTCCAGACTCTGGGTATTGAGGTGTCTGATGGCTTGGGGGAAGAAAATGTTACATAGTCTGGTCGTGATAGCCTGAATGCTTCGGTGCCTTTTCCCAGATGGCAGGAGGGAGAAGAGTTTGCATGACAGATGCATGGGGTCCTTCATAATGCTGTTGCTTTGCCAATGCAGCGTGTAGTGTAAATGTCTGTAATGGTGGGAAGAGAGACCCCGATGATCTTCTCAGCTGACCTCACTATCCGCTGCAGGGTCTTGCAATCTGCAATGGAACAACTTCCGAACCAGGCAGTGATTAGCGGCTCAGGATGCTCTCAATACAACCTCTGTAGAATGTGATGAGGATGGGGTTGGGAGATGGATTTTTCTCAGTCTTCGCAGGAAGTAGAGACGCTGCTGGGCTTTCTTTGCTATGGAGCTGGTGTTGAGGGACCAGGCGAGGTTCTCCACCAGGTGAACACCAAGAAATTTGGTGCTCTCAACGACCTCTACCAAGGAGCCGTTGATGTTCAGCAAAGAGTGGTCGCTCCGTGCCCTCCTGAAGTCAACAACCATCTCTTTTGTTTTGTTCACATTCAGAGACAGGTTGTCGGCTCTGCACCAGTCCATTAGCCGCTGCACCTCCTCTCTGTATGCTGACTCATCATTCTTGCTGATGAGACCCACCACAGTCGTGTCATCGTGAACTTGATGATGATACTTCAGTGCTGGTCCCAGAACTGTTACTCTGATATGATAATGTCACGGAATTTAAAGTTATTGAGCCTCCCCACTCTGATCCCCTAATGAGGACTGGTTCATCAAACTCTAGTTTCTTCACCCTGTAGTCAATTATCAACTATTAAATGACATGTTGTTAAGGTGCCATTCAACTAAATTGTCAGTCTCCCTCTTGTAGGCCAATTTGTCACCACCTTTGATTCAGCCAACAATAGTGGTGTCATCAGCAAATATGGTATTGGAGCTGTACTTAGCCACACAATCACAAGTATAAAGCAAGTAAAACCAGGGACTAAGATATTGTTGCTAATCTGTACAGCCAGGAGCCTACAAGTCAGGAAGTCAAGGAACTTTTAGGACATTACATCAGTGAAGAAAATTCAAATCTACAAAAGGATAAAGAGAAATTCTATTTACTAGCGAACAAGCTGACCCTTCTCAGTGTCTTCAGTACCAGAATTGGACAAGACATACATCTCTAGAAATGTATGATTGGTAAGCATAGGGAAAGCCAATTTCAAAGGAGTCATCCTTTTGACGAAAGGATATCATAAGCTTATTGAAGAAACAATTACAATTCCTCATGGTAATACCTCGTTACAAGTATTGACTTCTGCTAAAATACATCAGCAGCATGGGAGGTGTTACAAATGTATCACTACTTAATCAAGAGAATCATTTCCACCAACCTGGCCTCAACCTCGTTCCAAGGCTTCATGTCCCTGTGGACAGGCTGGTGCCACCAACTGAAGCATGGTGGGAGAAAACAAAACATTGGAGGCTCTGTACTTGTTCAAATCGCATCTTCTCTCTCACTCTCGTTGGTGGATAAGAGGTTGGTGCTCCAAATTGATAATGTCGGTGAGAATAAACACTGCTGTAGGAATATCAATCTAAAAAACTCAGATTCTGCCAAGTTAGTGTCTCATGATCTTTAAAAGTAAAAGGAGCCAGAGTACTCAGTTTCTAGTATGTCATTATTAAAATCAGAATCAGGTTTAATAACACTGGTATTACACTGGGAGGAGAGTTGTCCCCTTGTTCAAAAAAGGTAGTAGGGATAGTCCGGGTAATTATAAACCAGTGAGCCTTACGTCTGTGGTGGGAAAGCTGTTGGAAAAGGTTCTTAAGAGATAGAATCTATGGGCATTTAGAGAATCATGGTCTGATCAGGGACAGTCAGCTTGGCTTTGTGAAGGGCAGATAGTGTCTAACAAGCCTGATAGAGTTCTTTGATGAGGTGACCAGGCATACAGATGAGGGTAGTGCAGTGGATGTGATCAACATGGATTTTATTAAGGCATTTGATGGATAGGGGAATCAAGGGATATGGGGACAAGGCAGGGACTGGGTATTGATAGTGAATGATCAGCCATGATCTCAGAATGGCGGTGCAGACTCGAGGGGCCGAATGGTCTACTTCTGCACCTATTGTCTATTGTCTGTTTGACAAGGTACCATACGGTAGGCTTATTCAGAAAGTCAGAAGGCATGGGATCCAGGGAAGTTTGACCAGTTGGATTCAGAATTGGCTTGCCTGCAGAAGGCAGACAGTCGTGGTGGAGGGAGTACATTTGGATTGGTGGGTTGTGACTAGTGGTGTCCCACAAGGATCGGTTCTGGGACCTCTACTTTTCGTGATTTTTATTAACAACCTGGATGTGGGGGTAGAAGGGTGGGTTGGCAAGTTTACAGATGACACAAAGGTTGGTGGTGTTGTAGATAGTGTAGAGGATTATTGAAAATTGTACAGAGACATTGATATGTTATGAATGTACCACAGCTCTGAGGGGCCGAAGGGGCGGGAGCAGCCCCCTCCTTCCGGAGAATCGCAAGATCACTATTAATTCGGGTCGGACCCAGGAAATGAGAGACAATGCAATGGTTTTGGCCATTGTTCTTAGAGACACCTGTGTGACGTGCATGTCCCTGCTACGTGACAGCTACCCTGGACATGGACACCCTCGGGCAATGTGGGGGTGGGGATTGCATCACCCTACTTTGATGGACATCTACAACTCTGCAAGTCAAGATAAAAGGGGACTGCAGGAGGCAGTACCCCAGGGACGCACCAGAAGGACACCATCGCTCAGTGCTCCTGTAATAGCTGGAAGCCACTCAATGCCACGTGCGCTCCTAACTCCTTTGCCTGGGGAGCGGGTGGCTGATAATACCGAGAAGGACTTAGAACTAACAACGGGGAAACAACGCTCCCCTGATTTAACGGAGTGGCTTCATAAAGACCCGGGCAAGTTTTTTCCGTTTTTCACCGATCCCTCTAAAACATGTGAAACCCGGCGATTCCCCGAAAGGCTAAAGTCTGCAGACTTCTGAGTGACTTTTATACTTCCAATGGACAATATATTATCCCCTAGACAACAGTCGAGATTATTTCTTAACGATGATTATTGCTATACCCGCGCTTTAGATTGAGTTTTGCCGACGTATATGATCTGAATGTTTGTATTAACCTTACTTTTGTGCTCCCCTTTATGAATAAAAACGTTTGAAAATAGTGCCATCAGACTCCAACGGACCTCTCTATCTTTGCTGGTAAGTTATCCAGTTACGGGATACGTAACAGATAGGATGCAGAAGTGGACTGAGAAGTGGCAGATGGAGTTCAACCCAGAACCCAGAACAGTGGAACACTTTGGAAGGACAAACTCTGAGGCAGAATACAAAGTAAATGGCAAGATACTTGGAAGTGTGGAGGAGCAGAGGGATCTGGGGGTACATGTCCACAGATCCCTAAAAGTTGCCTCACAGGTAGATAGGGTAGTTAAGAAAGCTTATGGGGTGTTAGCTTTCATAAATTGAGGGATAGAGTTTAAGAGTCACGAGGTAATGATGCAGCTCTTTAAAACTCTGGTTAGGCCACATTTGGAGTACTGTGAACAGTTCTGGTCACCTCACTATAGGAAGGATGTGGAAGCATTGGAAAGGGTACAGAGGAGGTTTACCAGGATGCTGCCTGGTTTAGAGAGTATGCATTATGATCAGAGATTAAGGAAGCTAGGGCTTTACTCTCTGGAGAGAAGGAGGATGAGAGGAGACATGATAGAGATATATAAGATATTAAGAGGAATACATGGAGTGGACAGCCAGCGCCTATTCCCCAGGGCACCACTGCTCAATACAATAGGACATGGTTTTAAGTTAAGGGGTGGAAAGTTAAAGGGGGATATTAGAGGAAGGATTTTTTCTGGGTGCATGGAATGCACTGCCTGAGTCTGTGGTGGAGGCAGATCTAAGAGCCTACTATACAGGTATATGGCAGAATTTAAAGTGGAGGGTTATATGGGAGGCAGGGTTTAAGGGTCAGCACAACATTGTGGGCTGAAGTGCCTGTACTGTGCTGTACTGTTCTATGTGTACAGCAAGTCGTGAACTTTGTTTTGCAGTGCAATATACCTTAAAAACTAAATTACAGCTAGAAATATTAAAATTTAAATTAGGTGTAACCCTCTCAGCATGGCTTGTAACAAACCTGACTCATTAGCCAACTCTGACTAATAGCTATGTGATTGAACATTGCATAGGTAATGGTGAGAAGGCCACTTCAATAAGCAACACATGTCTAGGGTCGGTATGATTCAGGTTCAGCCACACTGGGAAGTTGGAATGTTCCAATAAGGGAACAGAAATTATGGTGAATGCTGTGCAAATACTGACCCATGCAAGGTTATCATTTGCCAAGAAATAACAGAATTAAAGTGGAAATATACTTACAGATATTTCAACTTTAATAAATAGTTAATAGGAAAAAGGGCCTAGTTCAATTAAGCCAATCTAAATCTGCACACAAACATTGGAGCTCATTTCTGGAATACTCAAGAGCTAAACCCATGTTCTGCATGAAGGGCACCAGCCACATTTCCCTCAAAGACCACCTCAAACAAATTGGCTAACTCAGGAGAATTGTCACTTCCTCCTCCATCTGCACAAAGCACTTTTTTCTTACAACAGGGTCGCTCCTTCAAGCAGCATTCCCACGTGCTCTACTCCACACCTCCTGCCAACAAAGACACCCAGAAATCTGATCCCACCCAGCTTCCAAATGTTCCATAGCATCCCACTGTTACAGCACGTTACTAAGCCAAACCGAAATGGCTGACAGAACATTCTTAGCCTGAGCATATGGCTCCTTATCTCAGCCAAAGCCAAAACACTAGTCTATGAAGCTTAACTAACAGAACACACTGCACTTACAGAAAAGCTGCTGAAAGCATACCAGCATAGCAGTAGTACACTAAAACAAGTTCTTAACCAGGGCATTATGCAAGTAATTCAAAAAAGAAGAAAAAGTGAGGTAGTGTCCATTCAGAAATCTGATGACAGAGAGGAAGAAGCCATTTCTCAAATATTGAGTGTGTGTCTTCAGGCTCCTGTACCTCCTTGATAGTAGCAATGAGAAAAGGGCATGACCTAGGTGATGGGGGTTATTAATGATAAATGCTGCCTTTTTAAGGCAATATCTTTCGAAGGTGTCCTTGATTCTGGGGACACTGATCCCTATGATGGAGCTGGCTGAGTTTACAACTTTCTGCAGCTTTTTCTGATCCTGTGCAGTGGCCCCTCCATACCAGGTGCTGTTAAAACCAGTTAGAATGCTCTCCATAGTGTATCTGTAGACATTTGCAAGAGTCTGATCACATACCAAGACTACACAAACTCCTAACTAAATGCAGCGGCTGTCCTACCTTCATTGTAAATGCATCAATATGCTGTACCCAGGATAGATCTTCAGAGATGTTGACACCCAGGAACCTGAAACTGCTCTCCTTTCCCACTGCTGATCCCTCTATGAGGACTGGTGTGTTCCCTTTCCTGAAGTGCACAATCAATTCTTTCATTTTACTGACGTTTAGTGCAAGGTGTTACTGCGACTCCATTGTCACTGACCTATCTTGCTCCTTAACACCACCTCATCTGTGATAAAGACTTTTACATGCCTATTAGAAACCAAATTGGTTTAATGAGAATAACCAGAAAATCCAGGATATAGTTAATTGCATGTGCAATGCGTTCTTGTACTGGAACCAGCTCCTAACCAAGCAGTAGAGCCAGTTGTCATCATAGGAGAACAGACAACTGGAAAGTAGGAAGAAACCAGAGTTAGCCAATATGGTCATGAGTAGAACTTACAAGCCCCTTACAAACACGGCTGTGAATTGAACCCCAATTTTCCCATTACTGGTGCTGTGAAGGCATGATACTAACCACTGTTACCTTGCTGCCCATAATTATATCAGGAAAGCCTTCTTGCATGAGAAAGCAAAAGATGGAATGGATTTTTTGGGTCACATTGAATAAATAAATATATGGAATTATTTAAGAAAAAATGGATCTTAAAAATGATTAATAGGTCTACAAATTATAGACAATACGCTGGATAATCTGTTCATCTGCATTTGTTTAATGAACTGAATAACTACAGATAGCTTTTGCTATTTGTGTGTTGGATCTGTATAATTGAATCTCATGGGTCACACATAATCTCTAAGCCTAATTATTATGATCAATATCTTCACAGCAGATAAAATCTTCAAGTTTTGGTTTGTATTATACACCAGGTAACAGTGGTATTTTAAAAAAGCCCTTTTCAAGCTACAGAAGCACAAGAGACTAATTTTAATTAGTCTACTCTTATAAATGGCCATCAAAGAAACTCCAGTCTCAGTGGGTTTATCAAACACATGCAGTACGGTCACAGTTTTGATCTCTATTTCATGATTTGTTGATTTCAGTCAATGGTATGATAAAGGAATTAGTTAGCATATCACAATTTGGACAACGTTCTTGCTACTCATTGCTATAAAGCAGCCCCTGTTGGATCTGATTTTAATATCAGTCAGTAAAACACATTTTTACAAACTCATAAGTATTAGGAAGCATCAAAGTATTGTCCCAGAGCAAGAAACACCTTCAGCAGAGAAACCAATGTGAAAACTATGGGTCAAAGATTCACAGTTCAAATCATTAAGTTGAAGCAATAAATAGATTTTTAGATATTAAAGGAATCATGGCATCTGGGATTTATGCAATTTGTAAACAACCAGCCATGATAGTACTGAATTAAAGAGTATACAGTACAGAAACAACCATTGTGCAAGAGAAGACAAAATGTGCAAACACAAAAATAAATATTGGAAACTGGAGATTTTGAGAGTTCTTGAAAGTGAGTCCACAGTGTTGTGTGTGTTACCATAGTTTGTGGAATCAGTTCAATGTTGAGATTAGTGAAGTTATCCGTGCTGATGGTTGAAGGGTAGGTAATAACTGTTCCTGAACCTGGTGGTGTAGGACCTCCTACCCGATTGTGACAGCGAGAAGAGAGCTCGGCCACAGGTAAAACAATCGGCTACGATATTACTGAATTACGGAGTATGCACCAGGTGCTGGATAGCATCCTCATTTCTACATCAGACCAAAAAAATGGAATCCAAAATATCTAACAGAAGAGATAGATAAAAATTAAATAAATTAAAACAATTACAAGTTATTACCGTTTAAAACCATATACATTTTCAGACTACAAGAAAATGATTGCAGAGAACAGCTTGTAAACAGAAAATTGAGGCTTAAGGTCCTGCTTCATTTACAAAAGACCAGTGGATTCCCACATGGTGGGGAAGCATTTGTTAATACGTGCATAAAGATGGTTTACAAATAGCTCTCTTCTTTTGAAGATAATGACAGTGGAAAAGTTCGTTTTCAGATTATACTTCACTGTATCGAAAAGACTGGGCAAGAGCTATTCAAAAAGATTCAGCATATGAAGCTTTAGACAGACGCACTCCATGCGAGTAATAAACAAAGCACATCAATTTCAATAGGTTTTTGAAAGGAACATTTCGACTGCATTCTATAAATGTTTGAAAGAGTTCACATCTGGCAGAGACCTATTGTCATTCCACTACACGCCGGCTGGATTGGGCGATCAAATCCCTAAGTGAAAGCATGTTTTGTTTTCGGTTATCTTTCAGAGCTGTCAGCCATTACTAAAGTATTATTCCGGTTACTCAACACTGGTGATTGACAGTATTGAAATAAGTAAACAAAACAACTGTTCCTCCCCCGTTTCCATTATAAATCGTGCTCTTCCTGCAGCTCTATATTCTTAAACTATATCAACTACATAACGTAAAATGTTGATGCACAACATGTTCAACAATAGATTCAATTATCAATAAACGTATTATCAACTTCGTTTTAAATAATTCCAAAGACGCATCCTTCCCTTGCGATTTTATGGAGCTCCTAACATTTCAAAAGCTTAATAAATCACCGCCTCAGTGACACCGACAGTTTCTAAAATGGCTGAAAGACTACTGAGCAGATGGTCATAGACTGAAAGACCTGTTAGCCGGTCTCTTTTGACCTGCTTGCTGCACCACTTACTTCATACTCTCCATTGCCATTTTAAATCCCCAACAGGTTCTGTGTGTTGCAAGGTGCATTTTATCAGTATGAAATGACAGCGCCCTCCATCGAAAAATTATACTTCTGATGAGCTCCAAGAATCATATACTGTACATTCAACAACGGGAGGATAAAACAAAACACAAGCTTCAACGGCAGACATTTATATTTGCAATTTAAACTGTAGAAATTAAAACCATGGTGTGAAAATAACACCAAATGCAGCAATAACGCTTGTAAATCAACCTGAATGCAACAGTTTATAAGTATTTTTAATAAGCCCCATATGGAAATTCATTTATCAATTCGCCTTTCCGTTGACTTTAAACACTTGCAACAACTATCTTAAAAAAACACTCAACGCAGACCATTCAAACCCATCATCGTGGGAAAGCTGCACCGAGCACCCTCCTTCACAGCTAAGTTCCAATCATCTGACTTCATTTAAATCTTTACTGAAAGAAATCGTGACAGAGATGTTTGCAAGCATGAAGTAATATTGACTGTGTCCTCCGTTCGCAACCGCCGGTTGTTTTTATTTGTGAGGGGAGGGGGAGGGGGCGGAGGCAGATGACATTAAGAAAGTGCCCATTTCTCACTCACATTTAATTTATCCTATTTTGTAAAACAACCATGCACCAAAATAGCAGTGACACTGCGACTCACCGACGCCAAATTTCTCCTCCTCGGTCGGTGTCCACATCTCGGCCGGCGCCGCACGAGCCGGTTCGCGTGAAATTCTCTCACGGTGCGCGCGCGCGCGCGCAAGC
The DNA here is from genome assembly GCF_030144855.1 of Hypanus sabinus. NCBI lineage: Eukaryota > Metazoa > Chordata > Chondrichthyes > Myliobatiformes > Dasyatidae > Hypanus > Hypanus sabinus. Next base: position 63,427,500 of record NC_082724.1, on the reverse strand, counting down.
CAGGCGGTGGGGGTGGGCAAACAGCCTCGCCGTTCACTGACCCGGCACTAAACCGCCCTGTTTTCCCCGACCCCGAAGTGAGCTTTCACTGCGGCGGCAACGGCAGAGCGAAGCCGATAACCCACTGCCCGGCGGCGGCTGCTCGCTCGCTCGCTCTCATTCCGCAGCAGCGCCATCGACGGTCACGTTGCCCGGGCTGCGGCCGCGCGTGTGGTGGCATGCGCTACAGCAAACGGAGCGCGCGCCACCGCTCGCCAGTGGGCAGCGGATCTGGGCGGGATGGGAGCACCTGTCACCATGACAACGGGGAGACGCTCGTGCGGCCGACGTCACGGCAGGACCCTGCAGGTGATCGACCCCGGGGTCTCCAGTGTCAGCGCCCTGCACAAACACGCCAGTGTTCACAATGGCACGAAAATAACAACCTGTAACCCCACATTTGTGCAGTTATATGCATGACATATTGTGGCGATTATGTAAGTAAGTGAATAATTCTGCAGACTGCGCCAAGCATTGTACTGCTTTGAGAGAAAGTGAAGTTCATATTACCTTGGGAAATTCCAATTGTGGCTGCTGCTTTCTCGGACCAGAAGGGAAAGCCTTTCAGCTGCACCTATTGTCAGGTAAGTTGTCTCAAACACCGACCTGGAATATTAACAAAGCCCAATGACAAGCTTCAAGAAGCGACCCTGATAAAGGATCTCCAAGATTATCGCAGGTAGTTAAACAGGCGGTTGTGTTGCGTTGGCGAGGAAATTATTTTCTAACATATAGATGCTCAGTAGGGAGATCCAAAGCTCGCTAAGAAAGAAGCTCGTTCAGCCTGCTCCACAATACAACAAAATCTCGACTAATCTGCCTCAGAAACATTTTCCATTCTTTATCTGGATTGAAAGCCATTTGCCAATCCTCAGGGCACATGCCTAGCTGATCAAAATCCCCATGTAATTTTCATAACCTTTACTTGTTTACAGTATTCACCTATTTTAGTATCATCTGCAAACCTTTTAATAATTTTGCTTCATTAGTCTTTGTGCTACTGATGATGATCATTCCTAGATAGTTACTATATCAAATCACTTCTGTGTATTTTCCGACGTAGAAAAAAATTGACTTAAAAGATGTCTGTGGAAAAAAAAACTGGTGACGTTTGTTACCTGGAGATAGACCATACTGGAAATTCTGTCTCCTTTTTGAAAGCTATCAATGACCACAGTTCTCTGGGGTAGAGAATTCCAAAGATTCACTATATTTTGGCTGATTGCAGTCTTGAATGGGCTACATTGTATTTTTTATTTTATTTAGAGATACAGGCCCTTCTGGCTCAACCAGCCAGTGCCGCCCAGTTTACATACTAACCTGTATCTCTTTACAATGTTGGAGGAAACCAGAGCACTCAGAGGAAACCCACACAGTCACAGGGAGAACATATAAACTTATTACAAGCAGTAGTGGGAAAGGAACCTGGGTCGTGCACTGTAATACTATCCATTGCTACTGTCCCACTGAACTGTAACTCCCTAGATCTAGATTGCTTAGCCAGGAAAACACTCTCCTGGTATATATCCTGTCCTGCTCTTTAGTTTTTTTGTAAATTTCAATTTGATTAATTCTTAGTCAACTTGTACGGACAAGGCTGCGATCTCAAGAACAAATCTGGTGAAATTCTTCCGTAGCAAATGGTTTAAAGAGCCAAAATTGTTGATAATATCCAGACCCTACATAATTGTAGAAAAGATTTGTTACCTCTTGTACTTAAATCCAAAGGCCAATATCCTGTCTTCTTCTTAATTACCAGCTTGCACCTGCTCTTAGCTTTCAGTGGCTTGAGTTCCTTTGTGCATCAACATTTCCCAGATTCTCTTCAGGTAAAAAGATACCCAGCATTTCTGTTCTTCTGATGTGTAAAATCTCAAATTTGAACCACATTATATTCAATTTGCTATGTTGATTCTTAACTCACTGAGCTTGTCTACATCCCCCTGAAATCTTTTTTTCTGCCTTCAGTAAACTTTAGAAATGTTACATTTGGTCACCTTAGGTATGCTACTAATAGTTGTGGGTTAAATAACAATCCCTGTGGTAGTCCATTAGTCACACTTACCAATCTGAGAAGGTTTACTCTTTGTTTTCTAACTTTTAGAGAGTTTTCAATCTGTACTAGTATATTACTTCAGAATTCATGTGCTCTAACTTTGTTTGCCAACTTACTTTGTGAGATTTTATCAAAACCTTTCTGAGAGTCCACATGCACCACATCCTAGAACCATGCTGGTTCAGGCTCCTGAACTAGCGTGGATAACTTCATTCACCTCAACACAGAACTAAATCCTCAACCAAGAACTCACTTTCAAGAACCAAGCAACTCATGTTGTCAGTATTATTTATTTATTTTTATTATTTGCTCAATTTGTCATCTTTTGTTTGTCAGTCCTTGTTTATGTATAGTTTTTCATAAATTCTATTCTATTTATTTTCTTGCAAGTAAATGGATCTGAGGGTGCCATATGGTGATATAAATATTTTGATAATAACTTTGCTTTGATTGTGATCCATAATGCTTCCTTAATTTACTCTACTAGGTACCTCTTCAAAGAACTCCAATAGATAAGTCAAACATCATTTCTCTCTCATAAGCTATTTACATAAACATCATTTCTCTCTCATAAGCTATCATTCCTAATATCATTATTTTATATGTACCTTGTCATTACCCTTATTATAGATTCTAGCATTTTCCTTACTACCAATGTCAGGGTTACAGATCAGTAGTGCTTTTTATTAGTTTTGTCATTACATTCTGTATTATAGATAATACTGTTTTCCTTTCTATCAAAGTCAGGGTAAAGGATCAGTAGTTCCCTGCTTTTTCTCGTCTTCATTTCCTTAATTGTGGGGTCATACTTGTTGCCCTTCAATGTGCAGGAACCATTTCCAGAATCTATACAATTTTGAAAGATGATAATCAGGCCATCCACTATTTCTGTAGCCACTTCTTTCAAAACTTTTCCAATATGTCATCAGTCCTTGGCATTTAGCAAGAATTCAAGCACAAATTTCAGACTCAATAACTTCTCCAATAGTTCTTTATAAAACAAATGTTATTTTAAGTATAATTCCACATTTCTTCTGTACCGTTGGCAGGCTAGAATTGCTGAAAAGTTTTTTGTTTCTTCATTCAAAGAGAAATGAAGTCAGAGAGATGGCAGGAAAATGGGGTTGGGAGAGAAAAAAATCAGCCATGATTAAATGGCAGAGAGGACTCAATGGGCCAAATGGCCTAATTCTGCTCCTGTGTCTTATTGTCTTTTGAAGGTGAACTCAAAATATTTCTTTCAATATGGACCATGGATCCTGTTCATATTAAGTATTTTTATTCTTAACAACTGATAGATCATTAATTTGATAGAACAGGAAAGATTAATTGATAATTCATACATAAAATAAACTCAAAACATTCTTTAAAAGTTAGTTTTAATAGTCATCATACCACACTTAAATCAACTAGCAACAAGTAACCTGCTGGAAGAACTCAGTGGATCGAGCAGCATCTGTAGAGGTGGGGGGGGGAAGGACATGTCAGCAGAAGAGAGTTTGAAGAGGGAAGATTAGCCAGAATGGGGTGGGCACATGGTGAGAAAGGGTCAAGAGATAATTGGCAAATCAAGAAAGGAAGGATCATGGGCAGTTGGAGCCTTATAGGCGAGGGTGAAGGATGGATTTGGGAAACCAAGGGAGTTGGATAATAAGTGGAGACAGACAAAACAAAACATATGGAGCCAGGTGAGGGGTGGGGATGGTAAAGGTGGATACATGTGATAACAGGAACACAAAAGCTATTAGAGGTGGAATTTGGTAAGTAAGGAAGGTGATGATGGGAGCCATTAAGGGAGAGGTGAAGGGCAGATGGAACTAGGTGGAAGAGGAAATCATCTGTTGGATAAAATGAGTGGAGAAGGGAATAAAATGGGTGATTCAAAAAGGACAGTGGGGGTGGGGAAATGTAAGGAAAACAATCTGATGATTTGAGGTTTGTAGGTGAATCAGAGGAGAGAGGAGTGTGGGAAACAGAAGTTAGGATTACCTGAAATTGGAAAATAGACTATTCATATAATCGTTTTGTTGATTACAAAGACAGAATATGAGGCATTGTTCCTCTAGTTTGAATTCACTTTGGCAGTAGAGAAAGCAGAGTATGAAGAGGTCAGTATGGGAGTGAAAAGAGGAATGGAGACAACATGCAACGAAGAACTCAAGTTGGCTGTAGCCTACAGAACATAGGAGCTCTGGTTTCCTAGTCTACCCCTAGTGCAACTGATGTAGAGGAGACCACATTGGGAGCATCAAATGCAAAAGCTGAGGTTAGAGGAGGTGCACGTGAACCAGATGTCGTGGGTAGTGATTGGGGAGGGATGACTGGATCAGATGGTCACAGTATGAGTGATCCCAGTGGAAGACAGAAAGGAGTTAGGAGAAGATGATGTAGCTAGTGGTGGGATTTTGTTATGTTTAGGACTGACAGTCTCCGAGATGATGAGTCAATTAGAATAGGAAAATGAGAATGACACCACGACTGATTGTTTTTGAATGGTGAAGCAGACTCCAGGAGCTGAATAGCCTACTCATACTCCTGTTTCTTATCTTCTTGCATTCAAATAAATGGAAAGTAGTAGGATTAGACTCTGAAAATGGTCATTACATGTTACATGTGGTTTGCATGTTAATTACTATAATGAGTTAGTAGGTGAATATCTACCAGTTCTCCCTGTATGTAGGCATGCGTAAAGAATTGTGAAGAGAATTGAGAACTGTAGTCATCAGCAAACAGTTTGTCTCTGATTGAAGATGAATTCATTACATCTTAGAATTTGTTTTGAGATTAGAGTCGGGAACATTTAACCATGAGAGAATTTTCCCACTGTGTCTCATTCATGTAAGTTTTATCAATGTGCTTTGAAGCATATATGATTGAATGATGTCATAATGCTTTGGACAGTGTTTGTCTTTCTGGCTCATGAAATCAGTTGTTTGTTTATTTTTAGTCCAGTGTTTCAGTCTGAGTTGTCCCAAAGTGAATATTATCATGCAGTTTATTTCTGAATAAGGGTCACTCATTCGTACAATAGCTGTTAGTTTGTTGATGATTGGGAAAGTCTACTAGGATGGTAAAGTTCAACGTGCAATGTAAATTTATTGTCAAAGTACATGTTTGTCACCATATACAACCCTGAAATTAATTTTCTTGTGGGCATACTCAATAAATCTATATTATAATAACCATAACAAAATCAATGAAAGACTGCCAACATGGGTGTTCCAGCAGAGTGCAGAAGACAACAAACTGTGCAAATACAAAAAGGAAAAATAAAAATAAATAAATAAGCAAATAATTATCGAGAACATGAAATGAAGAGTCCTTGTAAGTGACCATTGGATGTGGGAACATTTCAATGATGGAGCAAGTGAAGTTATTCCCTTTGGTCCAAGAGTCCATGAGTGGTTCCTGAACTTAGTGGTCTGAGTCCTAAGACTCCTGTACCTTCTTCCTGATGGCAGCAATGAGAAAAGAGCATGTCCTGGGTGTTGGGAGTCTCTAATGATGGATTCTGCTTCCCTGCGACAACATTTCATGTAAATGTTCGCAATGGTTGGGAGGGCTTTACCTGTGATAGACTGGGTTATATCCACTAATTTTTGTAGGATTTTCCATTTAAGGGCATTGGTGTTTCCATTCCAGGCTGTGATGCAGCCAGTCAATATACTCTCCGTTACACATTTATAGAAGTGGCAAAGTTTTAGATGTCATGCCGAATCTCTGCAAACTCCTAGAAAGTTGAAGGTGCTGCTGTGCATTATTCGTAGTTACACTTATATGCTGGACCCTGGACAGGTCTTCTGAAATAATAACACCAAAGAATTTAAGGTTACTGGCCCTCTCTACCTCTGATCCTCACATTGAATAGCCACATTGTATTTCTCTTTTTATATAGACAGTAGTTTTCACAAGGGGGGGGGGATGTTTCACTGTGCAGAGGGAAGGCTTGTGAAGACAGAGGGTAAAATGAATGCAGCAAAATACAGGGAAATCCTGGAGGAAAATCTGATGCAACCAGTAAGAGAACTGCAATTTGGGAGAAGATTTGTTTTCCAGCAAGACAATGACCCAAGCATAAAGCAAAAGCTACAGAATGGCTTAAAACCAACAAAGTTAATGTCTTGAGGTGGCCAAGTCAGAACCCAGACCTCAATCCAATTTAGAATTTATAGCTGTTCACTTACGATCCCCATGCAATCTGACAGAGTTTAAGCAGTCTTGTAACAAATAATGGGGAAAAAATGCAGTGTCCTGATGTGCAAAGCTGATAGAGATCTATCCACACAGACTCAAGGCTGTAATTGCTGCCAAAGGTGCATCTACCAAATAGTGACTCAAGGTGTTGAACATTTATGTAGTCAATTATTTTGTGTTTTATATTTGTGATTGGTTTGGTTCATTTTGTGGAGGTCTGTTTTCACTTTGACACAAGAGTATTTTTCTATTGATCCACTGTGATTCAGTGTTGTAGAACAGTAGAGGATGAGATCTTCAGGGGTGGAGGAGGGGTAAATACTTTTTATAGGCACTGTATGTCACCATATACAATCTTGAGATTCATTTTCTTGCGAGCATACTCAATAAATATATAGAGTAACAACCATTACAGGATCAATGAAAGACCACTGCCCAACTAGGGTGTTCAAACAGAGTGCAGAAGACAACAAACTGCAAATACAAAAAGAAATAATAATAAATAAATAAATAAGCAATAAATATCATTAACATGAGATGAAGAGTCCTTGTGCAGTACAGAGATGAGAATTCCCGTCTCTCAGCTTGTCATTGTGCTGTCTGGTTAATGATGTCCTTGAACAGCTCTACACAGTTTCACTGAACTACATTGCAGTAAGTCACTGCAGACTGAACAACAGAGATCCAATCAAACTGTGTATACAAGCTAACTTATGTATTCATATTTATTGTGTTATTTTCATTATTGTGTTATTTATCTTATTGTGATTTTATTGTGCTGCATCATTTTTGAAAAATTGGGTAGGTATATGGACAGGAAAGGAATGGAGGGTTATGGGCTGAGTGCAGGTCGGTGGGACTAGGTGAGAGTAAGTGTTCAGAAGGGCTGAGATGGCCTGTTTCTGTGCTGTAATTGTTATATGGTTAAGGTCTGGATACTGGTAAAAAGGACTAGGCAGAAGACTAAGCCAGCATGGACTAGATGGACTAAGGGTCCTATTTCTGTGCTATTGTGCTCTGTGACTGTATGTTAGGTAGATGCCAGTCTTGTAGTTAAGCTATAACAACTTAGCTGGGGATATGATATTTCTGAAACCCAGATCTTCAGTACAATAGGCAGGCTGCTGACAGGGCACAGTATTTTCTCTGTTGAGAGTACTTGTTAATTTCTTAATATTGATTTAGGATGAACAGCTATGACGATGGGGGACCTCAGAAAAAGACCAAGAAGTTAAGAATAGTTCGTGGAAACTTTATTCTTCCATTTGTTGGTTTCCTCTACATTGGAGATATTCATGGAACTTTCACAATGTCAATACTTAGTTCCATCCCTGACAAGATATGTTACAAAAGTAGAATTTTGATCACAGAAATAAATAATTTAATGGTCTTGAAGGTTTTATCTATCAGACAGGAGCTGTATAAAATGAATGGTTCTGACTTCTCGATCATATTTAATATTAATAAAATCCATAACTATTGGTGATCTGATGAGAAGCAGTAATAAGAAGTGATGCTTCAGTTACTTCAAAAGTAACTGGAATGTATAATGCGTCCTATGTTGCAACAGAAGTTGCAATAGTCTTTAATGGTAAAAATGTCTAAAATTATTTATTTAAATTTTTATTTAGTGATACAGCATGGAGTAGGCTCTTCCAGCCTTTGAGCCATAATGCCACAGCAACCCTACAACCCCAACTAACCTTAATCTAATCACTGGACAATTTACACTGACCAATTACCCAGTATGTCTTTGGACTGTGGGAGGAAACTCTCGCATTCCATGAAAGGACATCAAGAGACTCCTTACAGAATGGCGCTGGAATGCCACAAGCTGTAATAGCACAGTGCTAACCATTATGCTATGAAAGTATAAAATATAATAAATAGAAACTGTTTTCAGTGATTGAAACCTCTAGAATAAGAGATTATGGTTTTAACAATAATTGTAGTTGGGACAATAAAAAGTTTATGTACAGTTTGTTAGGTTCTCGTACATGGTTATTGATTGAAATAGAGACAACACCAACATTGAAGCATTAGTTTTATGGTTGAAAAAAAAACAAAGCGATGTGCCAAGATGAGTTTGTGAGAATAGACTATTAGAATCATAGCATCTCATGTGAAAGATAAACACTGCAGGGGCTGTTTGGGCTGAACAGCTTGGTTCTATGTTTGAAATACATAGGAACTGAAGGTGGAAAAAACACTGATGCAGCAGATAGTTACATTGCCTTGTAGAAGTGTTCAGCCCCCAACCCGTTGTTCACATGCAATAAATGAGTATTACAACCAAGGAGCTTGATCAATTTAACTGAGAATTTGTATTTGTGGATTTGTGGACTAGCTATCAAGGCTGCAAAACAACATTACAGGGACAAGATTGAGTCAAGATTCAGAATGAATAGCACACATGACTTGTGGTGAGGGCTGCATACCATCGTTCTGGCCAACATCGCGGCCTGTCTCCCAGATAAGCTCAATCGCTTTTATGCTTTGATGTCACTAACTCTGAGCCTCCGAGGAAAGCCACTGCTACAACTTCCAACCTGGTCATCTCTGAGGCTGAGGTACACAGACGTTTCCAATGAGTGAACAGTTGCAAGGCTGCATGACCGGACGGCATCCCAGGACGAGTACTCAGGATGTGCACGGCACAACTGTCAGGTGTGTTTATTGACATTATTAATCTCTCCCTCTCCCAGCGTAAAGGGCCCTCCTGCTTCAAGTTACCCACCATTGCCCTTGTACCAAAAAAGGCCAAGGTAACATGCCTGAACAACTGGCGTCCTGTCAGACTCGCCTCAATAATAAGCAAATGCTTTGAGAGGCTGGTCAAGGACTACATCTGCATCTTGCTACCCCCCCAAACTGGACCCCCTACAATTCGCCTGCCGACAGAACTGATCGATAGACTATGCAATAGCCACTGCTCTGCATACCATCCTCACACCTCTGGAGAAGAAGGATGCTGATGTGAGAATGTTGTTCTTGGACTGTAGTTCAGCATTCAGCACCATAGTTCCATCCAAGCTCAACAGGAAGCTCAGAGACCTCAGCCTTGACCCTGCCTTGTGGATCTGGATCCTGGACTTCCTGTCAGATCAGCAGCAGGTGGTAAGAGTGAGCTCCCTCACCTCCACTCCTCTGACTCTCAATCCAGGAGCCCCTCAGGGCTGTGTACTAAGGCCCCTCCTTTACTCCCTGTATACCTATGACTGTGTCGCCACCCACAACTCTAATCTCCTAATTAAATTAGCCGACAACACTACACTGATTGGCCTTATCTCAAACAATAACGAGGTGGCCTACACAGTGGTGTCAAGAAAACAACCTCTCCCTCAATGTCACAAAAACAAAGGAGCTGCTTGTGGATTACAGGAGGAATGGAGACAGGTTAACCCCTATTGACATCAATGCATCTGGGGTTGAGAGGGTAAACAGCTTTAAGTTCCTCAACATCCACATCACTGAGGACCTCACGTGGTCTGTACACATCAGCTGTGTGGTGAAAAAGTTACAACAGCACCTCTTTCACCTCAGACAGCTGAGGAAGTTTAGTATGGGCCCTAAATCCTAGTAACTTTCTACACAATTGTGAACATCCTGACTGGCTGCATCACTGCCTGGTATGAGAACTATACTGTACCTCCCTTAATCGCAGGTCTCTGCAGAGAGTGGTGCGGACAGCCTAGCGCATCTGTAGTTGTGAACTTCCCATGATTCTGATTATTTACAAGGACAGGTGTGTAAAAAGGGCCCCTAGGATCTTTGGCAACCCTAGCCACAATCTATTCCAGGTACCATCCAGGAAATGGTACCACAACACAAAAGCCAGGACCAACAGCTCCTGGACAGCTTCGTCCACTAGGCCATCAGACTGATTAACTCACACTGATTTGAGTGTACTCTATGTTACATTGACTGTTCTATTTATTAGAAATTATTATAAATTACATTGCACATTGTACATTTAGACGGCGATATATGTTGAAGGATGTAAGAAATAAAGTCAATTCAGTTCATACTCCTTTTTTTCACAGTATAGTCCCAAAATACTGGGAATATTGTAAAGCATGAAAAACTAAAAATCAAAAATCTGATATGTCAGCAGTTCAAAACTGTTCTTACTTAACTTTATTGACACCAAACAATTGCTGCTAGAGCGTACAATCATCACAGCGATATTTGATTCTGCGCTTCACACTCCCTGAAGTACAAATCGAAGTAAATATAATAAAATTTAAATTATAAATCATAATTAGAAAATAGAAAAGGGAAAGTAGGGTAGCGCAAGTCAGGTCTGGATATTTGGAAGGTATGGCCCAGATCCGGGTCAGGATCCATTCAGCATTCTTATCACAGTTGGAAAGAAGCTGTTCCCAAATCTGGCTGTACAAATCTTCAGACTCCTGAATATTCTCCCAGAGGGAAGAGGGTCAAAAAGTGTGTTGGTTGAGTGGGTCATGTCCTTGATTATCCTGGCAGCACTGCTCCAACAGCGTGCGGTGTAAAGTGAGTCCAAGGATGGAAGATTGGTTTGTGTGATGTGCTGGGCTGTTCATGATCTTCTGCAGCATCTTCCAGTCTTGGACAGGACAACTTCCATACCAGGTTGTGATGCACCCTAGAAGAATGCTTTCTATGGTACATCTATAAAAATTAGTGAGGGTTTTCGGGGACAGGCCAAATTTCTTCAGCTTTTCTTCATCCCCCTTCTCAGCACTTAATTGAACTACCTCTTGCAGCTATTACAGCCAGCGGTCTTTTTGGATAAGTCTCTACTAGCTTTGCACAATATCATAGACTGAAATTTCCCTTTCAGAATTGCTCAAGCCTTACCAGGTTTGTTGAGAAGCAGTGGTGGACAGCAATCATATGGTCTTGCCAGAATTATTTAATTGAATTAAGATCAGGACTCTGAATGGGCCACTAGAGAACATCAATTTTCTTCATTTGAAGCCACTCCATGGAACACTGTGTATTTAGCAGCATTCATCTTCCTATGAATCCTGACCAGATTTCCAATCCCTACTGCTGAAAAGCATACGAATAGCATGATGATATCTCCACCATACTTTACAGAAATGTTAGTGTTAGCTGCGAGGACAAGATGTTCCACTTATGTCTGCCACAAAACCTTCTTCCACATCTTTACAGTATCTTCTAAGTGACGCTTTGCAAAGTCTTTATGTGCAAGGATATGTTTTTTTTTTAAAGCTGTGGATTCTTTCTTACCACTCTTCCATAATTACCTTTTCGTGTTAGGCCATAGAAATTGTGGAGCCATGAACTTCATCTCCAGTTGCAGCCACTGACTTCTGCAGCCCTCTCAGATTGACTGTTCGCATCAAAGTAGGTTCTATTACAAGTAGCATTCTTCTCTGGTGGCTAAGTTTAAAGGGTTGGCCTAACCTTGGTAGTGTGACTAGTTTCCTATTTTGTTTTGCGCTTTCACAATGGACTGCATTGAGCTCTGATATTTGTTCAGTGCCTTTGAGGTGGTTTTGTAACCTTTCCTAGAGTTGTGTTTCTTTATTACCATTTCCCTGACTTGCATGACACTTGTTTGTCTTCATTTTGGTTTGGTCTGTTGAAATTTACCATACGACTGGACCTTGCAGAAGAAGGGGGGTGTTCCTTCAATTTTCTACATCAATAAATTGTGTGAGTTAGTAAAGTAATTCATTGTAACTGAGGAAAGTTATTGTAGTAATTACAAGGGGGATGAATACTTTTTCTACCTCACAATTTTGGTTTTTAATTTTTAGTAAATTATTGACAGGTTTTGAAATTTTTCTTTTGATTTGACAATATGTACTGTGCTTTGTAGATTAGCTCCAAAATCCTACTTCAATGTATTGTAAATTTAGAAAATGAGTCAATAAAATAATGGAAATAGTTGTGGGGACTAAATTATTTTCAAAGGCATTATATTTTGATATATTTCATGATGCACCTCAACCTAAATTCAATTAATTTAATCATTTAAACTATACACAAATTTTTGTACAAGGGATGTTGTTTCATAATAAAACTGAAATAAATTGATCAGTTGTTGTCCTTAATATATTGAAATAATCCATATCTTTCTCACACATGTGATTAAGCACTTGGTAACTTTCTGACAAACAGTAAACAAGGCGGTGAATGAAAATCCTTTAACATTTCTAAAAGCATTTTCCGATTACATCATCGACAATGCTATTAGGCAAGTTATATTGGCACAACACATCTACTATAAGTAATGGATAAGTAATAAGCAATAAGTAATGCTATAAGTACTTCCAAAAGATGCTGAACTCACATCATTGAAGATCAACTTCTCCTTGTTTTATTAATCAACTGGGTTGTGGAATGTCACAGTTATTATGTTCTATCATATGTATTAAAGTCTCTTAACTCCTAGACCATTCTTAACATTAGGAAAGTGGAGCCACTTTGACTGCTCATTGATGTGTGTGTTAGGTACCATCTGAAATCATATACAGAGTATCCTATTAATAAACCATTTGGTCAGATATCATCTTGAACTTTGGACCATAGGAATAGTTAGCTTAATTCCTCCAGAGGAAGGAATGGGGCTCAATTTACCTGAAACATTTTAATTAGCTTCTAATTAATGACTCATAAGGTGTTTTCATGGGGAATAAAAATACAAAGAACACCAGTAATAAAATCTAATACATTTCTTAAGTTTACTTCTATCAAACACAGAACTTTCTAATTTTCACTTCTAAACAGTCAAAAATACATGCTCCTCTCACACTTTTTCTTCTACTGTTCTCCAAGCTACCAAAAGCTTTTACTTTTGTGTAACCCACTCACTGTGGCTCTTGACAAATTAGGCTTGCTAGCGATCTCTACCTAACACCCAAATGACTCAGCAATACATGGGTAATGGTGAGAGGACCATCTCCAATCAACAACGTACATCTGGGATCAGTATGATTCAGGTTCAACCAAACAGGAAAGTTGGGATACTCCACTGAGGGAACAAAAGTTATGGTGAAAGCTGTATAAATACAGCTCCATGCAAAACTTATCATTTATCAGGAAATAATGGAACTTACACCGGAATAAACTTAAAGTGGAAGTATCTAGTGCCTATAAAAATATTCACCCCCCCCCCCCATCTTTGGAAGTTTTCTTGTTTTACAACATTGAATCGTAGTGGATTTAATTTGGCTTTTTTCACACTGATCAACAGAAAAAGACTCTTGTGTCAAAGTGAAAATAGGTCTCTACAAAGTGATCTAAATTAGTTACAAATATAAAACACAAAATAATTGATTGCATTAATATTCACCCCTTTTAATATGACACATCAAATCATCACTGATGCAGCCAATTGGTTTTAGAAGTCACATAATTAGCTAAATATAGATCACCTGTGTGCAGTCAAGGTGTTAGAATTGTTTGTAGTAAAAATAAACTTGTATCTGGAAGGTACAGCTGCTGGTGAGTCAGTATCCTGGTCAAAACTACACCATGAAAACAAAAGAAAGCTCTAAGCAACTCGATGAAAATGTTATTAAAAAGTACAAGTTGGGAGATGGATACAAGAAAATTTCCAAGTCACTGAAAATCCCTTGGAGTACTGTTAAGTCAATCATCGAGAAATAGAAAGAATATAGCACAGCTGTAAATCTGCCTTGAGCAGGCCATCCTCAAAAAGTGAGTGACCATGCAAGAGGACTAGTGAGGGAGGTCACCAAGAGCCCTATGCAAACTCTGAAGCTTCAGTGGTTGAGGTGGGAGAGACTGCACATTCAATAACTGTTGCTCCACCAGTTGCAGCTTTATGGGAGAGTTGCAAAGAGAAAGCCACTGTTGAAAAAAAAATTACATGAAATTTTGGTGAAAGTTTCCCAGAAGGCATGTGGAAGACTCTGAAGTCAGTTGGAAGAAGGTTCTATGGTCTGATGAAACCAAAATTGAGCTTTCTGGTCATCAGACTAAACACTATGTTTGGCATACATCGTCAAAAACACACCATCCCTACTGTGAAGCATGGTGGTGGCTGCATCATTCTGTAGGGATGTTTCACTGCAGCAGCCCCCGGAAGCCCTGTGAAGGTAATGAGTAAAATGAATATAGCAAAATACAGAGAAATCCTGGAGGAAAAGCTGATGCAGACCACAAGAGAACTGTGACTTGGGAGAAGATTTGTTTTCCAGCAAGACAATGACCCCAGGCATAAAGCCAAAACTACACAAGAATGGTTTAAAACCATGAAGTTAATGTCCTGAATTGGAGTCCAGATCTTAAGCCAATTGAGAAATTGTGGATGGACTTGAAAAGGGGTGTTCACTCACGATCCCCGTGTAATCTGACAGAACTTGAGCAGTTTTGTAAAGAAGAATGGGAAAAATTGCAGTGTCCAGATGTGCAAAGGTGATAGAGACCTACCAACACATACTCGAGGCTGTAGTGTTTGCCAAAGACGCATCTACTAAATACTAACTTTGACACAAAAGAGTCTTTTCTGTTGATCAGTGTCAAAAAGCCAAATTAGCTTCACTGTGATTCAATATTGTAAAACAATAAACCTGAAAACCTCCATTGGGGGTGAATACTTTTTATAGGCACTGTATTAACAAATAATTCAACTTCAACACACAGCTAACAGGAAAAAGGCCCATTCAATTCGACCAGTCTATAATGTACACATAACATCAAAGTAGTTGGGTGCTTTGCTTTAATTATTCACAGTGTTGAACCCATGTTCTGTGTGAAAGACACCAATCACAATTCAAACTTTCCTCAAATTCTGTTACAAACTAACTGGCTAACTCAGAAGTATTTACACTTCCTGCATGGAACCATTTGTCTGCATAAAGAACTTCTTACAACGGTGTCTGTCCATTGGGCAGGGTTCAGCGAGCGCCTTCCAATTGTGCTCCTTGCCGCACTTCACTTCTCCAACCCGAGCAAAAGAACCAAAAGAAACCCACGTTCTCCTAGAAATTTGATGCAACCAATTTCTCTTGAATGCTCCTTGGCATCCCACTGGACAGAATGTTATCAAGACAAACCTGATTGGCTGATACTACATTCCTAAGATGATCGAATGACTGCTTATCTTAACAGAAACCCGGATTCAGGATTGTAAAGTCTGACTAATAGAACACGCTGCATTTTAAGACCATGAGATATAGGAGCAGAAGTAGGCCATTCAATCATAGGCTGTTCCAATTCTAGCAGCCATCTCCTCTCCCCAGCCTTCTCCCCATATCCTTTGATGCTCTGGCTATTCAAGAACCTATCTATCTCTGCCTTAAATGCACCCAATGACTTGGCCTCCACAGCCACTCTTGGCAACAAATTCCACAGATTTACCAACCTTTACCCCATATTTTGCAGAAAAGCTGCAGCAAATAGAATACCCAATGGCATAAATGTAGTAATACCAAGGTATTACATTTTTCCCCCCACCAAAAATAGTCACATCCTTATGACTTTGTAAGCCTTTGGAGTTTATCAATCCATTATTAATAACCAGCATTCAAATGAATTTTGTAATTACAGTATCTCAAATCCATTTGTAAATGCAAATAACATATTACACCATTGGGATTAACACAACACTCTGCTTCCCAGATGCATCATATGCCAGCCTCTCTGGAGGTTTTCTGTCTCTCTTAATACTTACTTAGCTGAGTTTCGGTCTCTTTAGTCTCATCCATTCTTTGTGACTGTTTCTGTTTACTTGGGGATGCTCACCCTGTCTATCACTCGTACCTTCTGGTAACTCAGCTTCTCCTGCTCCTTGAATAAACTCAGCTTCATCTCCAATTATATTTGAGTCCAGTTCTCCTTCATGGTCAAATATCACATCTGGCTGTCCAATGGTTGAACTCCCTACTATATCTAGGTCTGGACAAGAAGATTCAGATCTCTCTTCATCAACTCTTCGGAAGTTTACATAAGTTAAAGCATACCACATTCCTGTTTCTTCATCCTCTGAGTCAGTACAGCATTTAGTAAGTTCATCTTGTTTCTCTTCAGGTCTTTCCACTGAATTCACACTATTGTCTGGCTTATCCTCATCTTCTTACCTTTCTTTTCTCCTGCTTTGCGGAGTACTTTTGCTGGATATAGGTTCCATGTCAAGCTTTGGGTCAACATGTACTCTCTGTCCTAGAGGTAAAAGATGGAGAATTTTGACAGGGCATTCCTATCCACTGGACTTCCACTGGAAAACAGGCAAATTTGGTATCTGAATCTCCACTACATATGTCATAGAAAACTAGCAGTTGGCCAAATGATGCTTCCCTTGTAGTCCCAAATTTCTTAGTAGAACTATGTCCAGGCATCCTTTGAGAGATCTTGATCTTTTGATCATACCTATTCTTGTTTCCTTGGTTTTGTTTGTTTGCTGAACCTGTTGCTAGCTCATAAGCCTTTTGCGGTTCTTCCCTTATATCAGACACATACTTGAGATACATTTTCTGCAGCAAGGCCTTACTGCCAATTTGAAAGCAAAAATCCATAGGTAATCTTGCTTCACATCCGAACATCAAATAGTATAGTGAGTAGCCAGTGGCTTCATGCAGCAGTATACCAAAATGTCCAATATGCTGGCTCCATTTGCTTTTTTTGTTGGTGTCTAGAGTTCCAAGCATGTGTAGAAATGTCCTGCTGAATCTTTCAGGCTGAGGATCACCTTGAGGGTGATGTGTCATGGTCCTTGACTTCTCAACTCCAAGCATACTTAGTAACTCACGTATGAGCCAACTTCCCTGATCACTGTATCCTTCTTGGAAATAAAATATTTATCTCATAACACTTTTGTAACTGTGGATGCTCTCTGATCCTTTGTGAGAAAGGCTTGGCTATATTTAGTGTAGTGGCTAGTGATGATCAAGACGTTCACAGCATTATTGAAGTTGGGCTCCATGGAAAAGAAATCATAACATTAAATCAAGTCGTCCTGTACTTCGTAGCTAAGACAAGGGAGCAACACTTTTAGGTAGTGTTTTTCTCCAAGTAGAATTGATGCATGAGATACAGTAATCTTCAACTTCAGGCTTCATTCATGGCCGATAGAAATTATCTCAGATCAATCCATATCAAATTGCAAATTATCTAAATCATCATGAAGTGACCTCAATATAATCTTCTGGTATTTCTCAGGCAAAACCAACTGGGAATGTTGACTTCTGTTTGGAAGAGGCATAACCCTGTATAGAACTTTGTTTCTTAACTTCAGTTTGTCCTATTCCTTCAACAGTAGGAGTATGGTATAATGTTTTATCTTTTCAACTTGGACCATTTCCTCTTTGACAACAGCTAACAAAATGGCACCAATACAAGGGTTGTCTTGCTGTGCTGCTGCCAATTCATCAAGATTCAAGTTGGGCAACTGCTTTGTATTCAACATGGTCAGGTTGCAATATGCTTGTGGAATGTAATGGCTAGAAGCTCCCAGATGATCAACAGGACAACAGCTCTATCAGGCTTTAGTCTGATTTTCCAACTGTGGAAAACTGGCACGTTGCTTTAACACCAGAGGCAGGATGTCTTCACACTCTCCATCATCTATTGCTGGTATCTCATGAGAATGTAATGACAATGCATTCGCATCAATTTTCTGACATTCTGGCTGGTGTTTACAGCTGAAATCATAAACAGACAATACTGCCAACCAGCGATGACATTTGGCAAGTTAACAATTTAAGTTAGTGGATTGTTGTCAGTCTTCACCTCGAACGTGGCACCAGGTAGATAGTCACTTAATTTGTCTATCACCAAAAACTATCACCAATGCCAAAAACTCCAATTTGTGCACAGGGTAGCTCTGTTCAGATGGCAACAAACTTCAGCTGATGAAAACAAGTCTCAGCCCTTTACCTTGGTCCTGATATAAAACACTGCCTAATCGTTCATGGCTTACATCTATGAGTAGTACATACAGCAACTGGGGAGTTTCAAAGGTGCTTTAGTCAGTGACTCTTTCAGCAGCTGAAAGGTCTTTTCACACTTCGCATCTCATCCTTCCCTGAACAGCTCCGAAGGGCTAAGGTAAGCCTCACTTTCTTCACTGAGGGAGGGTAGCCACATAGGTGTTGATTCAAAGTGTAGCTTACTCTGGGGTAGTCCTTCACAAATCTCTGGTAGAACCCACAGAATCCAAAGAATGAACATAGAACACTAACATTTTTGGGCCTTGGTCATGTGGTTACTGGCTCATCTTAGACAGATTTTTAACCACTCCATCCTGAGAGACTATGTATCCAAAATAATTGACTGATGTCTTACAGAATTGGCACTTGTCCGGTAACAGTTTTAAACCTTCAGCTTTTAGGTGGTCAACACCATCAGTAGCCTTGTCCCATGCTCCTGATATGCCCTGAAACTAAAAGTAATACAGAACTGTATTAGTACAAAGAACTGTAGTAATGCAATAGAACATTGAATAGTACAGCACATTACAGGCCCTTCAGCTCACAATGTTGCGCTGACCCTCAAACCCTGCCTCACATATACCTCTTAAACTTCACTAGTGTGTCTGCCTCCACCACTGACTCAGGCAGTGCATTCCACGCACCAACCACTCTCTGAGTGAAAAACCTTCCTCTAATATCCCCCTTGAACTTCCCTCCCCTTACATTAATGCCATGTCCTCTTGTACTGAGCAGTGGTGCCCTGGGGAAGAGATGCTGGCTGTCCACTCTGTCTATTCCTCTTAATATCTTGTATACCTCTATCATGTGTCCTCTCATCCTCCTTCTCTCCAAAGAGTAAAGCCCTAGCTCCCTTAATCTCTGATCATAATCCATACTCTCTAAACCAGGCAGCATCCTGGTAAATCTCCTCTGTACCCTTTCCACTGCTTCCACATTCTTCCTATAGTGAGGTGACCAGAACTGGAGAGTACTCCAAGTGTGGCAAAACTAGAGTTTTATAGAGCTGCATCATTACATTGTGTCTCTTAAATTCTATCCCTCGACTTATGAAAGCTTACACCCCATAAGCTTTCTTAACTACCCTATCTACCTGTGAGGCAACTTTCAGGGATCTGTGGATATGTACCCCCAGATCCCTCTACTCCTCCACACTAACAAGTATCCTGCCATTTACTTTGTACTCTGCCTTGGAGTTTGTCCTTCCAAAGTGTACCACCTCACACTTCTCCAGGTTGAACTCCATCTGCCACTGCTCAGCCCACTTCTGCATCCTATCAATGTTTCTCTGCAATCTTTGACAATCCTCTACACTATCTACAACACCACCAACCTTTGTGTCATCTGCAAACTTGCCAACCCACCCTTCTAACCCCACATCCAGATCGTTAATAAAAATCACGAAAAGTAGAGGTCCCAGAACCGATCCTTGTGGGACACCACTAGTCACAACCCTCTAATATGAATGTACTCCCTCCACCACAACCCTCTGCCTTCTGCAGGCAAGCCAATTCTGAATCCACCTGGCCAAACTTCCCTGGATCCCATGCCTTCTGACTTTCTGAATAAGCCTACCATGTGGAACCTTGTCAAATGCCTTACTAAAATCCATGTAGATCACATCCACTGCACTACCCTCATCTATATGCCTGGTCACCTCCTCAAAGAACTCTATCAGGCTTGTAAGGCATGATCTGCCCTTCACAAAGCCATGCTGACTGTCCCTGATCAGACCATGATTCTCTAAATGCCCATAGATCCTATCTCTAAGAATCTTTTCCAACAGCTTTCCCACCACAAACGTAAGGCTCACTGCCTATAATTACCCGGACTACCCCACTACCCTTTTTGAACAAGGGGACAACATTCGCCTCCCTCCAATCCTCCGGTACCATTCCTGTGGACAACGAGGACATAAAGATCCTAGCCAGAGGCTCAGCAATCTCTTCCCTCACCTCGTGGAGCAGCTTGGGGAATATTCCATCAGGCCCCAGGGACTTATCCATCCTAATGTATTTTAATAACTCCAACACCTCCTCTCCCTTAATATCAACTTGCTCCAGAACATCAACCTCACTCATATTGTCCTCACCATCATCAAGTTCCCTCTCATTGGTGAATACTGAAGAGAAGTATTCATTGAGGACCTTGCTCACTTTAACAATAACTCATGTTTTGACCTGGGTATTATATTTGCATATCAATAATATTTGATTATTCCAAGTTCAAATTCTTTCAGTGAATCATGATGTTGCATTTTGATTATGCAGATCCACATTTAAACTTGTCTTTTGGACAGGAATTCTTAAACCATTATAAGCAAGTGAAGAAATGTTTCTGTTTAAGTATCACACACTTTTGTCCCATGCTCTTGAACTAGGGTTTTTGGCTGCAGCCCATAGATAAGCATATGCACACAAAATATATAGCATCTTATTTTCCCTGTTTGTTCACATTAGATGCTGGTTATTATACTAAGACTCTGCACCTCTATAACTATCCATTCCTTGAGCAGGCATGAGTAATGGTCCTAATGTGGTCGACTGTACTCTTTTCCATAGATGTTGCCTTGCCTGCTGAGTTCTCCAGTGTTCTGTGTGTGTTGCTTGGATTTCCAGCATCTGCAGATTTTCTCTTGTTTGTGTGGGGAAGTGATCATGGCTTTTTTCATCATGGGGAACCCCCTTCCAGTGCATATGAAGAGGAAAATCAGCAGCAGATGTTTTATGGCATGCTATATTAAGAAGTATAGAATTAGTTTTACTAGAATTAGTAAAGCAAGAATTTTCAAGATAACAGATCCACAAATTGAATGAATTCAATATTATACTTAATATAATATAAATATTGATAATAAATATAAATACTATCAATTAAATAATCTGCTAGTCCACACTGTTATAGGTATAATTATTGGCTTTTAAATAGCAATGAATATAATATAAATAAAATATGCATTCAGTGAATAACTAGCATATAAATTATGGTTTTCTCTTGTTCCATTTACAACAAAGCAGCACAGAATTTAAGGTGAGTAAACAGCGAAGGAAAATCATGTATGTGAACTTCCCAAACTTAACTTTAGAAACTAGCTTCAAAGTAGCAATCCTTCCCTGTGTAAATCGTGGTCGGGAGGACAGGTAAAATAGGGTTTCCCAATAAAATGCAGATGGCTTGTCAAAAGTGGAAAAAAATAGCAGGAAAAGTTTCTAACATTCAGAAACATTTTTGTAAAAGTCATGAAACCACTAAAAATGCAAACTATTAGAAGAATTACACATCTAAGTAAAACAAAACGATTGTAAGTAGACTTAAAACACTGAAAAATTATTAAATAAATTTACGCAATTCAGAAAAATATAAATAAACTAAAATATAATGCAGTCAGATTTCTCATCTTTGAAAAATAATTGAAATCCTTTTAGCACTCTCTCCAGGTGCAAGTGCTCAGGTGATTTCATTGTCCATCTCCTTTTCTGTTCTGCTCTGAAAGATTTTTTGGCTCTCACAAAGTTCACTCTCTACCTCTGGCAATAGGATTAAAAAAAAATCAATGTTTGTGCCAGGAAGAGGCATGCTTCCACTCCCCCACCCCCCGCTATCTTTCTCTTACAGCTACCTTAAAGCAATGTGCCACAGTCAATACTAGCAGTACTAGCAGATGGCTTTCTTAGGGGTGAAAGCCTGATATCGATTAACATATGAAAGGGTTGGCACATGTACAGTAATGATGTAGTAATCACCATTACTCATGCAATAAGCAGAACATTTAAACATTGAGCTCTCCATATATGTGCAGATATTTGCACCAGTATTATGACCGAATACTGCGTCTCAGCTGCATTGGCATGAATAGAAATGGGTTAAGTACTCATGCAGTTTGAATGTGCTTATTTAGAGCAGTTGAATTTCAACTCCATAGTGATTACTGAATGAGTAATTTAATGTTATGCAAAATAACTGTTACAAATAGTGTCTAAGGGCTATGTGTGTGTGTTTCAGGGTAATGGTGGTAGTAGAAATCATACAAGGGGGAATGGTGGGTGAAAGGTGAAGAGTCTAGCATGGGCATTAAGACAATTCAGGCAATTTATCCCCGTTAGCAGCCCAAGAAAACACACCAAAAATTTTTACTTGGTTTATCACCACTGATTAAATATATACATCCAGGTGATTTAGAGTATTCAAACACTGTATGCAGTCTCACATTTCTTTACACTTGCTAATATAGTAACTAATGGAAATATTGAAGGAAATTACAAGTTCAAAAATGCAATGAAGGAGATAGAAACTGTTTTATGTTTTCTTCTAAGTTAAAATATGGAGAATCAGTATCAGTGAACTCTCTGCCAGCATTTATTGCTGTCTAGCTCCATCTTCATAGTAAAATCATAAATATTTCCACATTGGGGTGGAATCAAAGCCAAGTATTTAAATTGTTAATTATAGCAAAATCCTGATCCTGCTCTTCAAAAATTCAAATAATTACTGTCAAAATGGTGCTGACTGTTGTGAGCAGTTCCAAGTCGATCTATAGGCATTTTGCAATTAAAATTGAAAGAACTTCCAGACTAAGTCTGTTACATACTTGCAGATTTGGGGGACGAGTATAAGGTGGTTGGGCATGGGGAGTTGGTGTAAGTATGGGGGGCAATTCAGACAGTGTGATTTATTGATCTATTCTCATTGGGAATCAGTATGCCTGGGGATTGGCCCCTCTGATCCTGCCCCAGCTAATCCTGGCACAGAATTGATACCACATTGATTTTAATGAGGAATCCAGGACACCAGATTAGGAGGGTGTGGTGAACTACATATACCTGTCTGGACATGCCCCCCCCCCCCCCCACTGCTGACTGTTCCTGTGGCTCCTCCCACAGACCCCGGTATAAAGGCGATTGGAGGCACAGATCCTTCCTCAGTCTACAGAATGTTGTGTGGTGGTCACGCTGCTTGTGCTTTCTTCCAGCCAATAAAAGCCTACCTTAACCCAAGTCTCAGAGTTATTGATGGTGCATCAGAGGGAAGCAAATTGGTGATTTGTAGAAAAATATATATCTATTTTGATTTATGAATACTTTAAGTTTTACTTAAACATTTTAATTTAGAGTTGTTAATTTAGTTTTTAATTATTCCTGAATAACCAAATTTAAAGTTTCACAGCTGGCAAAGCTACACCTCTAGTTTTGTTACCTATAAAAGTTTGTTATTATTTCAGAAGCAGGGTGTATGCACTATGATAATAATAGCAGCATAGTTGCCATTTGGAGCCCAGTACCGATACTGAGGATATGAAGGGCTACTAAAACAGCATTGCGTTGGTCCCAAGTGAGTGTAGATATGCAGGCCTGGTACAGCATAATCTGGCTTACAAATATGATATGAAAGTAAGATGAAGCAATTGTTTTTCCTAATTTTATATTGGACTTCAAAAATTAAAGCATGTTTTTTATATAATACATCTCAGAAAAGAGAAAATACATACAGCTATTGAAAAATACACTGATACCCTTCTTTGGCATTCAGGAAGAAGACCCAGATCCTCCAGAATCTATATCATTTCTTGCCAGATATAACAAAAATCACTATCACTCACTCACTTTGCATTGCGCAGCTCTTCCCAGCACAGGGTAGCAACTGAATCATATTGGATTAATTGCGAGAATGTGGCAAGTGCATTATCACGTAATGAATCAATCGGGCCTCCTACACATGAAAGCCATTGCATTTTTGTGTGGAGTTTCAAATGCACATATTTTCATCGCTGCAGGCTTGATTCACCACTGTTGCATTGTTAAGTTGTCCAGCATGTACCATGGCTAACATGACTCTATAAGAACATTTAATCCTTCCCCCTTGTTGATCTTGCTCTGCACAATACGTAACATCAACTACCATTGCTGTTAACATACAGAAGTCTCTGGGTTGAAGAAAGCTGGGGAAACAGCTGTTACCATCACAACTAAAAAGAAGTGATGGGAAAACATGCAATCCAGGCATTCTGTCAGCACATGGAGCAAGTGCTGCCAGTCTAACAATATCTTGCACTCACCAAACTATCAGGGTGCAATCTTGAGTCTTACAACACAGTGTTGAGTAACCACTCAGCTTAGTCCACCCAACATCAACCCATACACTGAGTCAATGGTGATTCATTGTTATGAAAGCACCAGCACAAAGGACAGGGGTTCATGGTGAGTTCCAGGCAGTGCAATGTGCAGACAGGCAGGAGGGGACAGAGTTCAGACTCTAGAACTTCTAGTACCTGTAATGAATTGGCACTCTGAAAGCACCAAGCAAGCTACCAGTGTAGGACTAAGCATTATTTTAGACTATGTGAGCTGATATCTAACATTATTTTAATAAATAATCAAAAAAGTCAAAAGTGGATTTTATTTCTGTTAGGCTGGTTAAAATGTGACCATCATCACAGAAGACCAATATCTGCTTTTCAGGGTGCCTTACCCATCAGCTATTGAAAAACAAGAAAAAGTGGAAGGATAATTCCATTGTGACCAATGCTACCCTCATTATTCACAGAAACACTATTGTATTAAACATCAAGAGGAACAAAGCACAGATAAAATTATGCCACAAACAGAATAATTACCGATATACAAGTTTGCTCTGCAACTGTTTTGTTTTTAGCTTGACCTACCCATGATCCAAATATCATACACCGTACAGTCTGAAACACTTTTTATCAAAGTAACAAACAAAAATATCTACCTTTATTCATACCTTCAAAATATATTTACCTAGAAATTAGATTGTATTATACTTTTTTTTCTCATGAAATTGGCTTAAATTAAATTGTTTCCTTTCTTTTGTTTCCAGATCTGATGGAGGGCTCTGGCTCTGAATCTTTAAGTTTCTCTTTGGGCATAATGCTGCCTGACCTGATAAGTGTTCCCAATCACTTCTCTTTTAATTTAAATTTGTAGATTTTTAATATTTTAATTTACTTAAGACTCACTGTCACATTTTTTCCATGAATTGCAAACTTGAAGTAATTCTCTTCTGCTCTACCTTTTTGCCTGTCTCTTCTGCTCTGTTCACCCCGATTGGCTTCTCTTTTTCCTTATATTCTTCAATAAGTCATTCAAACCTAGTATGTTTTCATACTTTCACATTTCTAATGAAGAATTTCTGTCTTGAAATATTAAGTCTTTTTCTTTCCATGATGCTGCTTGGCCTGTTGAGTGTTTTCAGTTTTTCCTGCTTTTAGATTATTTTTGTGACCATTTCCATGACATACCAATTGCAAAATTTGACTGAGCACTTCATGTTGGAATCTTACACAAGTATCCTGACATTTTCCCAGAATCAGACACACACATCATTACATAAGTCATCATACAGTTCTGCTTTCCACTATTCACGACCACTTTGCAAGGCTCTTTTTGGAGACAGCTCTATCCTGAAGGTTGGATTTTGTTAGTAACGCGTTACCAGCTATCCATTTTGATTCTGAGACCTCTAGCACTTCTAAATACACCAGCTCAATGTTGCTACAACAAGAATTTTGACACAACCACAAATAATGGAAAATGGAACCAGCCTTCTCAAGTGAGATTCTACTCCTGTAGAACACATTTTAACTCATAGCATTGTCTTACTCATCAATCCAATTGAACACTTCAAGAAGCACAGAGATTATTTATTTTGCCTCCAGTCCAGGATAAGCAATTTTCACTCTTTTCACTTCAACTGTACTCAACAAGAATCCTAAAACAAGGATTTACAAGTTGATCTACTGACTGAATACAGAATGCCATGCTGAAGTGAAGCTAAGCATACCCAAACAACAGTGAGGAAATCTGAGATTGAAGCTTTGTTAAATGTCTTCAGTCTCTATAGGAGTCCTTCATTCACACAGTATAATATCAAGATTGAGGAACACAACATGCAGGGGAAAAGATTTTTGCAAGAGGAATCAATATAAGTTCAGCAGTCTCGATCATGCATTTGTTCAGTTGCATGCCAGAAAGGGAAATGCTTAAGGACGCTAATGTGCTGCAGAGCAATGAAGCACAGTTCAATAAACTTTAAAATCAGCTCTCAACGGGCAGCTTAAATCTTTCCTAAACTAATGGCACGTGGACTCAGATGCATTCCAGTCGTGGGCTTAGTCGATGAAAGATCAGCATTACCATCACAGAATTAATCTGTAAAATCAAGTATTTAATTTACAAGAGAAAATGAATGCAATGTTTTATATGGGAATTGATACTTTGAAATCTGGGAGTAGATCATCAGAACACAGAATAATGATATGTGTTTCTGTGTGGACTCAGCAAGGCAGTGATCGCCATGATATTCCCTCACTCTTAGTTTTTTTTAATTAATTTTTTATACATTTTCTACATCGCTACAGATAAAAAAACCCAGATCGAAATGAACATTAATACAGTGCAAAAATACACATACAATAATAATATAATACAAGAAGATAATTGAGAAAGCACCCAAATTGAAGACATGTAAAATTAATATCCTCCCCAAGCCCCGCAACAAAAAAAGAACTCCAGAACAACCACAACACAATATAGAGAATATAAATCAGGACAATCAAACCCCCAAAACTATAAATACACTTAGCAACAGAAGATATTAATGCCTATTACCAAAAAAAAAGGAGCTGAAAGCAAGGGACCGAAAAAAAAATCTTAGTTAAGAAGAAGGTTATGAAAGTACTCAATAAAAGGTCCCCAGACCTTATGGAACTTTGTATCTGAATTAAGAACTGAATAATGAATTTTTTCAAGGTCTAAGCAGGACATAATATCATTAAACCATTGAGCATGGGTGGACGGGGCGACGTCTCTCCATCTAAGGAGGATTAAGCGTCTAGCCAGGAGAGAAGCAAAAGATAACATTCGACACTTACTTGAACTCAGACGTAAATCTGTCTCACCCAAAAAACCGAACAAAGCAATTAAAGGGTTAGGTTCTAGGTGGTGATTCAGAATATAAGATAACGTTATGAAGACATCTTTCCAAAATTTCTCCAAGCTAGGACAAAACCAGTACATATGAATGAGAGAGGCCTCGCCCCTTTTGCATTTATCACAAAGACTAATATTAGGGTAAAATCGAGATAGTTTAGATTTAGACTTATGGGCTCTATGAACAATCTTAAACTGTAAGAGGCAATGGCGAGAACAAAGAGAGGTTGAATTAACCGATTTGAGAATCGAGTCCCAAGTCTCATTAGATAAGGAGATATTTAAATCATGCTCCCAAGCCATTCTAATTTTATCCACGGGGCACGCCGTAAGGATGCTAATTTGTCACGAATAAATGATATTAAACCTTTACCTAGTGGATTAATAGAAAGAAATAAATCCATAACGTTTTTCTCAGGCATTTCAGGGAAGTTAGGAATTAAAGGATTAATAAAGTGTCTAATTTGGAGGTATCTAAAAAAATGAGCATTGGGCAGATTGAATTTAGCAGAGAGCTGTTAAAAAGATGCGAAGCGATTATCAATAAAAAGATCTTCAAAATGTCTAATGCCCTTCCTATACCAATCATGGAATGCTGAATCATACGTAGTAGGTAAAAAAAAGGTGATTATGTAGGATAGGGCTAGAAAAGGAAAAACCATGGAAACCATAAAATTTCCTAAACTGAGCCCATATATGCAAAGTGTGTCTAACAAGAGGATTAACTATTAATCTGGACAAACTACGAGGGAGTACAGAGCCAAGAAGTGCAGAAATAGAGAAATCTTTAGTGGAACTCAACTCCATTGCCACCCAATTAGGGCACTCGGGTTGGCCATGGAAAAAAGACCGAAAGGTAGCACAACGTATATTGGCTGCCCAATAATATAAACGAAAGTTAGGTAAGGCCATGCCACCCTCTTTTTTTAGATTTTTGGAGATAAACTTTATTAATTCTAGAGCGCTTATTCTTCCACAGATATGACAAAATAATAGAGTCTAAGGAATCAAAATAAGATTTAGGAATAAAAATTGGGATTGATGGAAATAAATATAAAAGTTTAGGGAGAACATACATTTTAACAACATTAATACGACCTACCAAAGACATAGATAGAGGTGACCATTGTAACAGACTCCGTTTTATAGCATATGAAAGATTGGCAAGATTTTCACGAAAGAGATCTTTAAACTTCCGTGTGACTGTAATCCCAGGATAAGTAAATTGATTATGAACTACTTTAAAAGGGAGATCACGGAATGTTAATTCTTGTGCTTCTTTATTAATTGGGAAAAGTTCACTCTTATGTAAATTAAGTTTATAGCCAGAGAACTGGCTAAACTGAACAAGAAGTGAAAACGTTGGAGGTAAGGATGTAGACGGATTTGAAAGAAAAAGTAATAAGTTATCAGCATAAAGAGAAACTTTATGCTTAACACCCCCTCTCCAAATCCCAGTCAATTCAGGACAATTTTGAAATGCTATCGCCAAAGGTTCTATAGCCAAATCAAAGAGAAAGGGACTTAAAGGGCATCCCTGATGGGTGCCACGTTTGAGGTTAAATAACTGGGATTTCTGAAAATTAGTCAAAACAGAGGCAGTAGGACACAGATACAACAATTTGATCCAAGAGATAAAACTTTGACCAAAGTCAAATTTTTCTAAAACTGCAAGAAGGTAGTTCCACTCTATAGGATCAAATGCTTTCTCCGCATCAAGGGAAATAACACATTCAGGAATCCCAGTTGGAGGTGAATATAAAATGTTAAATAAACACCGAATGTTAAAAAAAGGAAGACGGTTTTTAATAAAACCAGTTTGATCATCAGAAATAATAGAGGGAATAACAGTTTCTAATCTATAAGCCAAAACTTTGGTCAAGATTTTAGCATCAACATTAAGCAAAGAAATCGGCCTATACGAGGAACACTCTGCTGGGTCTTTACCCTTTTTAAATAAAAGAATAATAGATGCCTCATTAAAAGAGGATGGCAATTTACCGTAATTAAACGAGTCAGATAATACTGAGAATAACTGAGGAGAAAGAAGTGAAGAGAATGATTTATAAAATTCTACAGGGAACCCATCAGGTCCAGGAGATTTCCCTGAAGACAATGCAGAAATTGCAAAAGATATTTCTTCTGATGATATAGACGCATTAAGTTTGGCTTTAAAATCAGATGAAAGTGAAGGAATATTCAGATTATTTAAAAAATTATCAAAAGAGATATTCTCATTCAAAGATTCAGAGGAATAAAGTCGAGAATAAAAATTTTTAAATGTGTCATTGATTTCTATGTGATCCTATGTAAAGTCTCCATTCTCCTTCCGGATCTTTGTAATATGTTGTTTGGCTTTGGAACGCCTGAGCTGACTGGCTAGAAATTTACCAGATTTGTCACCATGAATATAAAAGTGACTCTTACTTTCAAGAAGTTGGCATTCGACAGGTTGAGTAGACAGAAGATTAAATTTAGTTTGTTCTACATGCTTCTTGTATAATTCAGGATTCTTAGTTTGAGCATACAGTTGATCCAATTCTTTAATCTGATTAATGAGGTCTAATCGATCTGCACAGGACTTTCTATTAAGATTTGCTGTATAGGAGATTAATTGACCCCTCAAATATGCTTTCATGGCATCCCAGACAATCTGGGATGACATTTCAGATGATGTATTGGTGTTAAAATAAAAAAGTTATCTGATCCTTAATAAATTTTAGAAAATCATCATCCGATAATAAAGTTGAGTCAAACCGCCAGTGTTTATTCCTCTGAGGAAGACCAGGAAAATTTAAAGACAAAGTAATTGGGGCATGATCAGAAATCAGTATACTCTGATAGCCACAAGAATAGACAAATGGAATAAGTTGATTATCGAGTAAAAAATAGTCAATTCTAGTAAAGGTATGGTGAACATGTGAAAAAAAATAGTCTCTCTCAGTAGGATGAAGGAAATGCCATATATCAGAGATACCATAATTAGAGAGAAAAGAGTGAATAGCTAAGGCAGATTTAGTAGGTAGTCTAGTAACAGAGGACGATCGATCCAAATTAGGATCTAACCAACAATTGAAATCGCCACCCAATATAAGAGAGTATGAGTTTAAATCTGGTAGTGAGGAGAAAAAACGTTCAAAAAAATTAACATAATCAAAATTGGGAGCATACAGGTCAGATATCTTATTATGGAGTTCAAAAGGAATATTTGAATTAAAAAGGATGGAGACCCCCCTAGCTTTGGCGGCAAAGGATGAATGAAAATGCTGACCCGCCCACTTCGACAAAAGCCGAGAATTATCAAAACTACGAATATGAGTTTCTTGAAGGAAAGCAATGTCAGCTTTGAGTTGTTTAATATGCGAGAAGACCTTCCTTCTTTTAACTGGATGATTCAATCCCTTTACATTCCAGCTCACAAATTTAAGTGTATTAACCATTATCAATTGTTAGTGCATAGAAGGTAGCAGGCATATAAAAAATCAAGCAGTACAATAACAGTCTGGGAGCAAAAATGTAAACATAGATCCGTAGAATCAAAACAGAGACATGTCCTGAATAACAAAGGAAAACAAAAGAAACAGTGAGTAGTGTTGGAACTGGAGAATCCACCCCACCCTCGCAACCCAAAATTAGATGGCTACCTAAAAAAGCAGCTAGCTCTACCAAAAAAATTAACCCAAATATGACTTACAGTTCTGTGTCGTTAACAAAAGTTCTGTATAAATAATATAGCAAATAATAACCAATTTATGCACTAGAAAACAGAATTACAAATAGGAACAACTTCAACAGAAGTATAAAACTTAATACAAAGAAAATCAGAAGAAAACTAAAACTAACCTACCCGTGAAAAATTATAAAAGATTAAAAGAAAAAAAAAGGGAGGGAGAAAAGGGGGAAATTATAAATTCAAAGAGAGTACTTATCAACCATTTATAGAAAAAAAGCAAAACTTAAACTATGAATTAACCAACAGGGAGGCCTTCAATAAAAACTCCAAACCTCCAAAACAAGATAGAGTCAATTGTAGTTCTCTATAGATAAAGTTATACAAAAATAAAATAGATTACACAGGTAAAATCTAAAAGTCCGCAGGGAAACATTAAACTTAAATTATCTATATAGAAAAAACGCACCAAGTCCAGGGAGAGATTGACTACAGCCCTTAGAGTTTCAATAGATAACGACTGAATTATTCAAGTAAAGTCTGAGTTCGGAAAAAATAGTTTTACTTCGAGAAGTACTTATCAACCATTTTAGAAGGTCAGGCTGGTTCTGAAGAAGACGAGATGGCTGGAAGACTTCCAACAAACGCCTCAGCCTCCTTCACTGATTTAAACCACTTATAATCTCCAGTAGTAAGCGTAATTCGAAGATCGGCTGGATTTCGGAGAGAGGGTCTGAATCCATGATCCAAAAGCACTTTCATTACACCTTTAAACTCAGCACGCATCTTCAGAACCTGGGGCTATAGAAAAGCAAAAGTACCTCTGCGGCGTGCCTCCATCATCAAACGGTTTTTCACCTGGTATTGATGAAAGCATAAAATAATCGGCTGTGGATGGGAACCCAGAATTGAACAAGGAACATAAATCCTGTGAGCCCTTTCAAGCTCAGGTGGAGTCAGAAGAAATTCTTTCCCGAAAATCTCACAGAGAAAATTAGAAAAAAATTCAACGGGAGAGCTCTTTTCGGTGGCCTCTGGCAAATCAAGAATTCATAGATTGCAACGTCTGCGCTGATTTTCAAGATACACCATTTTGGAAAAAAGTTTACTGTTCTTCTCCTCTAGGTTGGAGCAGAGAGTTTCAAGATATTGAGCACGGCGTTTTAAATCTTCAGAAGTTAACTCAATGCGAGATAAATGTTCAGCATGTTCATCCACTCTAGCATTAATCTGATCCAATTTGACATTCAGCTGGTTGAAAGAAGTTCTAAATTCAGTTCTAAAATCCATTAAAGTATCTTGTCGATGTTGTTCCAAAACAGTGAGAATGTCAGCCGGCAAAGCCGTAGAAGTTTCCTTTTTCCCGGTTTTAGTACTTTTGGTAGCCATTATAAGATAGATGTGTTCGCAGGCAGGTAAAAGAGAACTAATAAAATACCTAACTAAGGTTTAAGAAGTGAGACATATAGTGCAAAGGTAAGAAGAATAACGGAGCAAAAGTTCAGAGCAACTAAACAATCGCCATCTTACCATAAGTCCCACTCTTAGTTTAAAGCAGTTAGGATTAATTCCTGCTAATAAGCAATTACATTCAACATCATAGTGCAATATAATATGAGTTGGCTCCTCATCTAGAGAGAAGCTTGCCCATGTGGATCAGAAGAGGATACTGGCAGGGATGGCTGAAGTTTCTAGGATTAGTTAACAAGGCATAGGATAGATATGTCCCACAGAAGAGGATGTTCTCAAATGACAGTGGCTGACGAGGGAAGTTAAGGACTGCATAAAAGCCAAGGAAAGTGTTTATAAGGTACCAAAAGTGAGTGGGAAGTTGGATGATTGGGAAGCTTTTAGAATCCAACAAAAGGCAAACAAAAAAAGCTATAAGAAGGGAAAAGATGAAATATGAGGGCAAACTAGCCAACAATATAAAAAAAACTAGAAGTTTTTTTCAGTTATATAAAGAGTAAAAAGGAGGGGAGAGTTGATATTGGATCACTGGAAAATGATGCTGATGAGGTAGTAATGGGGGATAAAGAAATGGCAGATGAACTTAATGGGTACTTTGCAAATGTCTTCACTGTGGAAAACACTTGCAGTGTGCCAGACATCCGTGAGTGTCACAGAGTGGGAGTGAGTGCATTGCTATTACACAGGAAAAACTGTGAGGCAAAGTGAAACTGGACCTGATGGTCTACATCTAAGAGTTCTGAGAGAGTTCACTGAAGAGATAACAGATGTATTGACCATTATCTTTCAAGAATCATTTGATTCTGGCATGGTCCCAGAGGACTGGAAGATGGCAAATGTCACTCCACTCTTTAAGAAGGGAGGAAGATAAAAGAAAGGAAATTATAGGCCAGATAGCCTAGCCTCAGTGGTTAAGAAAGTATTGGAATCTGTTATGACAGATGAGGTTTTGGAGACTAATGATAAAATAAGTCAAAGTCAGCATGGTTTCTGTAAAGGGAAATCTTGCCTGACAAATCTGTTAAAGTTCTTCAAGGAAGTTACAAGCAGGGTGGACAAAGGAGAGGCAGTGGACGTCATTTACTTGGACTTTCAGAAGGCATTTGATGAAGTGCCACACATGAGGCTGCTTAACAAGATAAAATCCTATGGCATGACAGGCAAGATACTGGCATGGATAGAGGAATGTCTGAGTGGGAATAAAGGTGGCCTTTTCTGGTTGGCTGTCAGTGACTAGTGGTGTTCCTTAGGGATCATTGGGACCACTACCTTTCACATTGCTTTTTGGTAAAGTTTGCGGACGGTGCAAAGATAGGTGGAGGGGTAGGTAGTGCTGAGGAAGTGATTACAGCAGGACTTAGACAAATTGGAAGAATGGGAAAAAAAGTGGCAGATGGAATACAGTGTTGGGTAATCTATGATAATGCATTTTGGTAAAAGGAACAATAGTGCAGACTATTATCTAAATGGGGAGAAAAGGTTCGAACATAAAAGGTGGAGAGAGTCTTTGGAGTCCTTGTGCAAGACTCCCAGAAGGTTAATTTACAGGTTGAGTCTGTGGTAAAGAAGGCAAATGCAATGTTGGCAATTACTTCAAGTGGAATAGAATACAAAAGCAAGAAAATAAGGTTGAGCCTTTGTAAGACAGTAGTCAGGCCACAGTTGTAGTATTGTCAACAGTTCTGAGCCTCATATCTCAGAAAGGATGTGTTGTCTTTGGAGAGTGTGCAGAGGAGGTTCAGAAGAATGATTCCAGGAATGAAGGGGTTAACATATGAGGAGTGTTTGGT
This sequence comes from Hypanus sabinus, assembly GCF_030144855.1. Lineage (NCBI taxonomy): Eukaryota > Metazoa > Chordata > Chondrichthyes > Myliobatiformes > Dasyatidae > Hypanus > Hypanus sabinus. Next base: position 63,393,424 of record NC_082724.1, on the reverse strand, counting down.
AGCTTTTGGCCTGTACTCACTGGAATTTAGGAGAATGCGGGGGGGGGGGGGGAATCTCATTGAAACCTACCAAATTTTGAAAAGACTAGATCGGGTGGCTGTAGAGAGCGTGTTTCTTATTGTGGGGGTATCCTGAACTAGAGGTCACAGCCTCAAAATTAAGTATGACCTTTTAGAACAGAGGTAAGGAGGATTTTTTTAGCCAGAGAGCAGTGAATCTGTGGAAAGCTCTGCCACAGACAGCAGTGGAGGCCAAGTCTGTGTGTATACTTAAAGCAGAAGTTGATAGTTTCCTGATTGGTCAGAACATCAAAAGGTATAGCAAGAGGCCAGGAGTACGAGGTTGAGTAGGATCTGGGAACAGCCATGATGGAATGGTAGAGCAGACTTGGTGGGCTGAATGACTTAACTCTGCTTCTATGTCTTATGGTCTTGTTTATGATTTACAATATTTCTATATGTGAGCTATTCTTGTTTTGGACTGTACTTTCATCATGTGACTGAAGTTACAAAGGTCATACAACTTCGTGATACAATTTAAAATTAAGCTGTTGGGCTGTGGAGCTAAAAGATAAGTGCCTTATTTCAAACAGATTTGAAACATAATTAAAGTCAAAAAGATTAAATAATTAAACTTGAAGCAGTTTCATATGTAATATTATTCTTTATAATACTCAATAACCTTCCCTGATAATGGACTGGTAGCTAGATTTTGAACAGACATCATTAAGATCACTGTGGCTGTATCTAGCTCATGGGCTCCTTTGCCAAGGAGGCTGGGTGGAAGCATTTCTGAAGGTTAACATCAAGGGTGCTGTACTCCTCCATTCCCCACATCTCACATGCAGAGTCTGCTATCTACTACTTTGTGTTATTCCTCATAAAATTATTAAGTTTTTGGGATACATGGTGGCACCAAAATAAATAGGCAGAACTCAGCATTTCCTTAAAGGGAAATCTTGCCTGACAAATCTGTTGCAATTCTTTGAGGAATTAACAGGCCAGATTGGCAACTGAGAGTCAATGGATTTTCAGAAGGCCTTTGATGAGGTGCCACACAGGAGGCTGCTAATGAGATAAGAGCCTATGGTATTACAGGAAAGTTACTAACACGGGCAGAAGATTGGCTGGCTGGCAGAAGGCAAAGGGTGGGAATAAAGGGGGGCATTTCTGGTTTGCTGCTGATGTCCAATGGTTTTCCACAGGGTTTGGTGTTGGGTCCACTACTTTTCATATTATAAGTTAATTGTAATGTATGGATCTACTTCTTTTAGAGCAATGACTCTCCCCCCCCCCACCCCTCTTAGCACAACATATTGATCTGTTGTCTGCACATGCACATTGCTGTCTCTCTCTCAATGCTATGTGAATACAACAGTTAACACCATCACCCACAAACATGCTTTTATTTAATTGGTATGTAGTTGTGTACAGACAATTGGCAATGTGTGTGAACCTGAATGTCAGAAAATATCACAAACTGCACTGACAGTTCCGGGACAAAACAGCGAAAGTTAAACAGCATGAGAAGGACCCGTGAGTAACGGTGAAAAACATGCTAAATTTAAAGTGAGCATGACAAGGCAATAAATTCAGTCAGGAAAGTTGACAGATTTGATATGCTAATGAAGGCTGTTAGTCATATGTGGAGAAAGTTAAATTGTATTGTAACGCAAACAACATGGAGGAGCAAAAGAGAGCCCTTGCACTTAACTTAATGGGTGCAAGGACATTCAGTCTCTTACACAACCTGGTAACCCCTGGAAAGTCAGCAAGCAAGCCATTTGATGAAATTGTTACAATTTTACAAAATCATTTGAGACCTAAAGTGTTGGCAAAAGCAGAGAGATTTACATTTTACAATGCATTGACTGTGCAAACTTTCCCAGTACTGTGACTTCAGAGATGGACTTCCTGATGACAGGCTTGTGTGTGGCATGCATAGTCAAAGCACTCAAGAGGGGCTACTATCCAAAAGAGACATAACCTTAGACTGGGCATTGACCATCGCAATATTGTTAGAGACTGCAGCAAAGGAAGGAGAACTATAGAAAAGTAGATCAGAATGCAAAATGCACAAAATATCCCTGAATGGTACAAAAAGCCAAAACTGTTATTGATGTGGTAAATCCTTCCATAATGCAAATGACTGTTGTTTCAAAGAAAGTATAACAGACAAGGTCAGATAGAGATAACGTGCAAGGCAAACAAAAAGCATAATTGAGTGAAAAGTCTCTGTCATAAGGGGACAGGAGGCTGGACCCAAGCACAGGACACAGGCACTGAAGTACTAGGGGCAGGACAGGAACAACTAAGCAAGAGACAAGCCATGGAGACCATGGTGTGCGTGAGAGACATGACATTCAAGGTGACGTTGGGGTTCTGAGAGAGTCTTAGAGTTCAGGCAGGCAGGAGGATACCAGAGTTCAGGTAAGGTCTAGGAGTTCACTGGGCAGCCACATAATTCTTGGGCAGGGCCCAGACCTCCCAGGCAGGAACACAGGCACTTCAGTAGGTCACAGGGCACCTGGGTAGGTTGCAGGACACAACCCATCAGCAACAAGGGATAGGTAGGGGCAGAGACTTCTGGGTAGGCCACATAACTCCTAGGCAGAACCCAGACCTCCCAGGCAGGAACACAGGGGCCTGGGTAGGTTGCAGGACACAACCCATCAGCAGCAAGGGATGGAAAGGGGCAGAGTCCCCTACCAGGCAACAGCAGTCCAGCCAGACTTGCCCAACAGAGGCCAGGGAACTAGGTCCAAGGTGACCACTAAACTTACTCCAAGGCAACCTCCAACTCTAGTCAGCCCCCAGAGCCCTCTATATACACCGCCAGCCAATGGGCATCAGGTGCGCCTCCTTAAGCCCCAACAAGCCACGATGATACACAGGTGTGATCAATTGGGTTCAAGGGCAAAAGGAGGGATGGCTACAAGACCCGGAGTCCGGAGTCCATGGACCAGATCAAGACCCAGCATGCGGGCTCCAGACCGGACTATAACAGTCTCAAACACAAAACTAAGCAAATGCATGAAGTTACCGAATATAAAACAGAACTAGACAACGTAGAGTTTGACAAAGGTGAACTTTCATGCCTAAAACTGCATAGTATAACTGAAACAGATCACAAAATCATCTGGATCATAATCAATGTGTCTGATGTAAAACTGAAAATGGAGCTGGATTTAGGGTTAGCTTTGTCCATAATTCCAGAGGGTGACTACAACAGACTGTTTTCTAAGATATCATTAGAGAAGACCACAATAATGCTAATGATTTACACAGGTGAAAAAGTGTCTCCCAAAGGCAAACTGAAAGTAAATGTGGTGTGTGGAGGCCAAACACAACAGTTAGAGCTTCATGTATTGAAGAATGGAGGGCCAGCACTTTTTGAATGCGAATGGTTGAGAAAAATCCAACTAGATTGGCACTCAATCAAAGCTTTCAATGTGGAATCAACAGGCAATTGTAGCACTAACCAGAGATTGCATACCTGCTTAATGCTTAAGGTTTTTTGAGAATAATATTGGTAAACTTAAAGACATGAAGGCCAGAATTGAATTGAATGAAACAGCAACACCAAGATTCCACAAAGTACGTTTGTTGCCTTACTCACTACATCCTAAAGTGCATGCCGAACTGCAGAGCTTGGAGGCATTTGGAATTCTCTCTAAGGCTGAGTGGAGCAATTGGGCCACACCCATTGTCCCAGTGCTCAAGAAAGGGAAGGCTGGAGCCATTCGTATGTGTGGAGATTTCAAGGTGAGCATTAACCTATTGCTGTGTACTGTGAAGTATCCCGTGCCATGAAGGCATTTTTGCACCTTTGGCAGGTGGAGAGAGGTTTTCAAAGATTGACTTGTCACAAGCCTACCTGCAAATGGAGATTGAAGAGTCAAGCAGGAAGTTCCTCACAATCAACACTCACAAGGGACTGTTCCAATATAATTGACTCATCTTTGGCATCGAATCAGCTCCAGCAAATTGGCAAAGAGCGATGGATTAAGTGCTCCAAAATATCCCAGGAACACACTGTTACCTTGATGACATCATCATGACTGGCAAAAATGATGAAGAGCACCTCCAGAATCTTGATAAAGTGCTTACCTGGATGAGTGAGGAATGGCCTCCATGCAAAGAGACAGAAATGTGAGTTTTTCAAGAATGAAATCTTATATTGTGGACATGTCATTGACTGGCATGACTTACATAAGACACAAGAGAAGAATGAAGCAGTGCTGCAGGCACCCAAATCAGAAAATGTGTCACAACTCAGGTCATACTTGGGCCTTGTAAACTATTACCATGGTACTGGTTTCTCCCAAACATTGCTACAGTGTTGCATCCATTGAATACACTGCTACAGACAGGAGCAAAGTGGGAATGGTCAGAAAGATGTGAAAAAGCATCCAAAATAATAAAGAGATCGATAACATCAGATGAATTGCTCACCCATTATGACCCATTCCTGCCCATTAGACTGGTGTGTGATGCATCCCCTTATGGCATCAGAGCCATTTTGTCTAACATGAAAGATGGATCTGAACATCCAACTGAGTTTGCTTCAAGATCACTGACGAGTGCAGCACACAACTATACTCAGATCGACTGAGAGGCCCTTAGTCTAGTATGGGGAATAAAGTTGTTCCACAGCTACCTCTATGGTCAAAAACTTACACTAGTGCAGATCACCAGTCCCTTGTGTCCGTTTGCAATTCCAGCCAAGGAATTCCGGTGATGTCTGCTGCCCAGTTACAATGTTGGGCACTATTCCTAAGAGCCCACTCTTATGACATAGAGTTCAAGGGTATCAAACAACACAGCAATGTTGATGGTTTGTCACATCTTCCACTATTGGCAACTGAAGAAAAAAAGTCTTCATACTGCGACCCAGCAGAAGTGGTCCACACTGCATTGGTGGACCAGTTGCTGGTACAAAATTCCAAAATACAAAGAGAAAGAAGGAATGACCTGACATTGTCAAAAGTCTGTGAAATCACCGTGCAAGGATGGCCAGCTCATGGTAACCCTATGTTTCCAGAGTTGTCAGTGAGTTGAGACCAACTGTCGTTATGTCAAAGTATGCTGATGTGTGGATCTTGTGTTGTGGTCCCTCTAAACTGTGCACCAGAATGTTAGAAAATCTGCATGAAGGACACCGGGGTACAGTCAAGATGAAGAGACTCACCCGGAGCTACGCGTGGTGGCCAGAAATAAATAAGCAGGTTGAAAACTTGACCAAAAGCTGTTTGGGATGCCAAAACATTCATGATGCACCACCACGTCATCACCACGGCAAAGAGTACATATCGACTTTTCTGGACCATTCATGTTCCTGATTGCTGTTAATACATATTCAAAGTCAACAACATCAGCAAAAGACTGTCTCTGCTCTGAGCACTGTTCTTGCCAGTAACAGCTTACCCAAACAAATTGTGAGTGACAACGGACCACAGTACACATCAGGAGAATTCTGACTGTTCATGAAGTAAAATGGCATTAGACATTTCAAGTCAACCCCTCACCACCCAACAATGAATGGGTTAGCTGAAATGTTTATCCAAACCTTCAAGAAGTCCATTAATGCGATGGACAAATAGGTCATTTCTCTATAGCACAAGGTGGACAACTTCTTTTTTGTGTATTGAACTCTGTTCATGCGATGACAAATTAAACACCTGCAATGCTGTTCATGAACAGGAATCTGAGATCTCACATAGACATACTGAAGCCAGACTTCTGGAGGGAAATACAAAATAAATAGTTCAGCCTGTTGCCAAGTGAAGCAGCAAGGAGCTTCGGGATTGGACAGGGTCCTAGCACGTGATTACCAAGAAGATAAGTGGACACCCTGTAGGATAGCTACAAGAACTGGACCACTGATGTACACAGTGGATGTTGGAGATCAGATATGGAGATGTCATGTGGACCAGATACCGGATGCTCAACCGAAGAACATACCTGAGACGATTGCATCCAACAAGACGGGCATATTACAGCCACCAAACTCATATCTCAGTGATGAGCGTGTCACTAAAAGGAACATGACACAGGAAATCGAGAATGGTGCCTTAGACTAATCACCTACTAAATCCAGTGTCACTCCACAGGTCCAGAGGCGCTATCTTGAAAGAAACAGAGCTCCCTCCTAAAGACTGAACCTTTAGAACTGTGAAGTTAGTTGTGAATTGTGAAAGCATGTTTATTTGGAATATGAGTTTATGAAAGGGAAATTGAATGTTTTGTACATATACAGTTTTATGTTGCATTAATCTAAAGGGGGAAGAGTGTAATGTATGGATCTATTAACTTTAAAGCAATGCCTTCCCCCCAGCACTACTTATTGATCTGTTGTTTGTGCATGCACATTGCTCTCTCTCCCCCACTCTCTCTGTTGCTGCATTGTGAATACACCAGATAAAGCCATCATCCGCATGTGTGCTTTTATTTAATTGATATGTAGTTGTGCACAGACACAATATTAATGATCTGAATGACAGAATTGATGGCTTGTGACCAAGTTGGTGGATAATTCTAAGATAGTGGAGGGGCAGGTAGTGTTAAGGAAGCAGGGAGTCTGCAGAAGGACATGGACGGATTAGGAGAATAGGCAAAGAAGTGGTAAATAGAATATGGTGTAGGGAAATGAATAGTCATGCACTTTGGCACAAGGAATGAAGGCATAAACTGTTTTCTAACTGGGAAGCAAATTTGGAAATCCGAGGTGCAAAGAGACTTGTGTGTCCTAGTGCAGGATTCCCTAAAAGTTAACTTGCAGGTTAGATCAGTGGTAAGGAAGACAAATATAATTAATTTCTGAAGTATTAGAATATAAAAGCAAAAATGTAATGCTGAGGTGTTATAAGGCATTGTGCAGACCATATTTACAGTATTGTGAGCAGTTTTGGGCCCATAGCTAAGAAAGGATGTGCTGGTATTGGAAAAGGTCCAGATGTGTTTACAAGAATGATCCCAGGCACATAAAGGTTAATGTATAAGAAGCATCTAATGGCTTTGGGCCTGTACTCACTGGAGTTTAGAAGAATGAGGGAAAATCTCATTGAAGTATACCAAATATTGAAAATCTGGACAATGGACATGAAGAAGGATATTTCCAATCGTGGGAGAAATATGTCCCTTTAGAAAAGAGATGGAGAGGAAGTTATTTAGCCAGAGGGTGGAATTCATTGCCACAGATGGCTATGGAGGCCACGTCATTGTATACTTAAAGTGGATGTTAACAGCTTCTTAATTGGTAAGGGGTCAAAGATTATAAGGAAAAGGTCAGGGAATGGGGTTGAGAAGGGAAATAAATCAGCCATGAATGAATGGATGAACAGACTTGATATGCCAAATAGCTAAATTCTGTTCCTATATCTTACGATCTAAAATTCTGAGATCCAATTGCTTCCTGCACAAATGCCAGCAGCTGCTCTAGTCCGGGTGCACCTTATTTGTAAGAGATGGAATCTAGCTCTTGTTGGTGCCCCCATTCAATTAACAGTGCAGACCACTGAATCAATGCTGAAATAATTAAAATGAACAAAAGGCACAAAGTTAATATGTTGTTTGAACTGCATTCAATGGGCATGGGTTAATTGCACGTTACAATACTTGAACCTTTTTTCAAGGGCTACTGAATTTCAAATGAGTTTATTCAAAAAATATTATGACATGTACATGATGGTACTAACCCTGTTTCAGGAATGCCTCTGGCACACTGTCAATTTTCCCAGCTGTTTTACTGTAAGTGATTTCATTGGTGCCCCGACAGAGTCATTTCCTGCTTTCGGCCATCTTTCTGCAAGTGTCAACATACAGCAAAACACTGAATTTACTTAAAGCAGTGATGTTTTTACATGGCTACACAACTTCAGGAACAATCTCCATAATTAAGGATGCATTACTCTTCAAGGGAAGCACCAATAATAATTCTTGTTTTATAATTCATACATGATATTAGTTATTTATTATCTACTGTTAATTTTAAGTTATAGACTTTATAGAAATTTATATAATTCTGAGAGACATAATTAGGATGGATAGAATCTTTTTCCTCGGGCAGGAAAATCTAGAACAGAGGACAGAGATTTAAGGTGAGAGGGGAAAAATTTTAAAGGAGATTCAATAGATGATTTTTTTTAATTCAGAGAGTGGTGACTGTCCAAAACATGATTTCAGAGGAAATAGTAGATGAGGATCTAATTATAAAGTTTAAACACCATTTGCTCAGTATTTATTGTCATGGTCCTGTCTGTGGATTCCTCATTACAGTTATTTCCTTTTCCCCATGTTCTGTTGGGTGCCTTGATTAAGGCACCTGATCTTCATTTCATACTGGCAAGATAAAAGGCTCTGCGTTATAGCAGTGATTGCTGGACCATCATCAGAAGCATGCCACTGGAAACCAGTCACCAGAAGCCAGTCTTCTCGCTGTAGCCACTGAGGCTATGCTCATCCTGGGACCACCAAGAATCGTAGACTCTAGTTGCTTCAGTGCCTGTGGCTGCTTAGTGAATTCCATCATTTTTGTATCCAGCTAAGTTGCCGGCCATTTTTGCTCTGCTCCGAGTAAGGTACGAATTCTGTTGTTTTTGTGGCCAGCTGAGACTGCTGGCCAGTTGCTGCCACTTTGAGCAAAGATATGAATGGACTGTCATTGTATGATTTTGTCTCCTCGTTGTGCAAATCCTTTCCAGCTGAGTAGGTCTGGCCGTTTGCCACTACTCCGAGTTGGGTATTCTCTCTCCTCATTGTCCAAATCATTCCAGCTGAGTAGGTCTGGCCATTTGCCGCTACTCTGAGTTGGGTATTCTCTCTCCTCATTGTCCAAATCATTCCAGCTGAGTAGGTCTGGCCGTTTGCCACTACTCTTAGTAGGGTAGTCTGTCTTTTCCTGGTCCAGGTCCAGTCCAAGTCCAAGCTCACGGTCAGAGTTCCGAGTCCAAGTTAAGATTAACATTTAACTTTTAAGAAAAACTTGGACAGATACATGGATGAGAGGTGTATGCAGGGATATGGTCCAGCTGCAGGTCAGTGGGACTAGCCAGAAAAATGGTTTGGAACAGCCAAGAAGGGCCAAAGAGCCTGTTTTTGTGCTGTAATGTTCTATGGTTCTAAGATCCAAGTTCTGAGTCCAAGCCGAGGTCCACGTTCTGTGTCCAAGCCGAGGTCCATGTTCCGAGTCCAAGCCAAGGTCCATGTTCCGAGTCCAAGCCAAGGTCCATGTTCCGAGTCCAAGCCGAGGTCCATGTTCCGAGTCCAAGCCGAGGTCCATGTTCCGAGTTCAAGCTGAGGTCCATGTTCCGAGTTCAAGCTGAGGTCCATGTTCCGAGTCCAAGCTGAGGTCCATGTTCCGAGTCCAAGCCGAGGTCCATGTTCCGAGTCCAAGCCGAGGTCCAGGGTCCGAGTCCAAGCCGAGGTCCAAGTTCCGAGTCCCAGCTGAGGTCCACGTTCCGAGTCCAAGCCGAGATCCAGGGTCCGAGTCCAAGCCGAGGTCCACGTTCCGAGTCCCAGCCGAGGTCCAGGGTCCGAGTCCAAGCCGAGGTCCACGTTCCGAGTCCCAGCCGAGGTCCAGGGTCCGAGTCCAAGCCGAGGTCCACGTTCCGAGTCCCAGCCGAGGTCCAGGGTCTGAGTCCAAGCCGAGGTCCACATTCCGAGTCCCAGCCGAGGTCCAGGGTCCGAGTCCAAGCCGAGGTCCACGTTCCGAGTCCAAGCCGAGGTCCACATTCCGAGTCCCAGCCGAGGTCCAGGGTCCGAGTGCAAGCCGAGGTCCACATTCCGAGTCCAAGCCGAGGTCCACATTCCGAGTCCCAGCCGAGGTCCAGGGTCCGAGTCCAAGCTGAGGTCCAGGGTCCGAGTCCCAGCCGAGGTCCAGGGTCCGAGTCCCAGCCGAGGTCCACGTTCCGAGTCCAAGCCGAGGTCCACGTTCCGAGTCCAAGCCGAGGTCCATGTTCTGAGTCCAAGCCGAGGTCCATGTTCCGAGTTCAAGCTGAGGTCCATGTTCCGAGTCCAAGCCGAGGTCCATGTTCCGAGTCCAAGCCGAGGTCCATGTTCCGAGTCCAAGCCGAGGTCCAGGGTCCGAGTCCAAGCCGAGGTCCAAGTTCCGAGTCCCAGCTGAGGTCCACGTTCCGAGTCCAAGCCGAGATCCAGGGTCCGAGTCCAAGCCGAGGTCCACGTTCCGAGTCCCAGCCGAGGTCCAGGGTCCGAGTCCAAGCCGAGGTCCAGGGTCCGAGTCCCAGCCGAGGTCCAGGGTCCGAGTCCCAGCCGAGGTCCACGTTCCGAGTCCAAGCCGAGGTCCACGTTCCGAGTCCAAGCCGAGGTCCACGTTCCGAGTCCAAGCCGAGGTCCACGTTCCGAGTCCAAGCCGAGGTCCACGTTCCGAGTCCAAGCTGAGGTCCAAGGTCCGAGTCCAAGCCGAGGTCCAGGGTCCGAGTCCAAGCTGAGGTCCAGGGTCCGAGTCCCAGCCGAGGTCCAGGGTCCGAGTCCCAGCCGAGGTCCACGTTCCGAGTCCAAGCCGAGGTCCACGTTCCGAGTCCAAGCCGAGGTCCACGTTCCGAGTCCAAGCCGAGGTCCACGTTCCGAGTCCAAGCCGAGGTCCACGTTCCGAGTCCAAGCCGAGGTCCACGTTCCGAGTCCAAGCCGAGGTCCACGTTCTGAGTCCAAGCCGAGGTCCACGTTCTGAGTCCAAGCCGAGGTCCAGGGTCCGAGTCCAAGCCGAGGTCCAGGGTCCGAGTCCAAGCCGAGGTCCAGGGTCCGAATGCAAGCTGAGGTCCACGTTCTGAGTCCAAGCCGAGGTCCAGGGTCCGAGTGCAAGCTGAGGTCCACGTTCTGAGTCCAAGCCGAGGTCCAGGGTCCGAGTCCAAGCCGAGGTCCAGGGTCCGAGTCCAAGCCGAGGTCCATGTTCCGAGTCCAAGCCGAGGTCCAGGGTCCGAGTCCAAGCCGAGGTCCTGGGTCCGAGTCCAAGCCGAGGTCCACGTTCCGAGTCCAAGCCGAGGTCCACGTTCCGAGTCTAAGCCGAGGTCCACGTTCCGAGTCTAAGCCGAGGTCCACGTTCTGAGTCCAAGCCGAGGTCCACGTTCTGAGTCCAAGCCGAGGTCCAGGGTCCGAGTCCAAGCCGAGGTCCAGGGTCCGAGTCCAAGCCGAGGTCCAGGGTCCGAGTCCCAGCTGAGGTCCATGTTCCGAGTCCAAGCCGAGGTCCACGTTCTGAGTCCAAGCCGAGGTCCACGTTCTGAGTCCAAGCCGAGGTCCACGTTCTGAGTCCAAGCCGAGGTCCAGGGTCCGAGACCAAGCCGAGGTCCAGGGTCCGAGTCCCAGCTGAGGTCCACGTTCTGAGTCCAAGCCGAGGTCCAGGGTCCGAGTGCAAGCCGAGGTCCACGTTCCGAGTCCAAGCCGAGGTCCAGGGTCCGAGTCCAAGACGAGGTCCAGGGTCCGAGTCCAAGCTGAGGTCCAGGGTCCGAGTCCAAGCCGAGGTCCAGGGTCCGAGTCCAAGCTGAGGTCCACGTTCCGAGTCGAAGCTGAGGTCCAGGGTTCCGAGTCCAAGCTGAGGTCCAGGGTCCGAGAACAAGCCGAGGTCCACGTTCCGTGTCCAAGCCGAGGTCCAGGGTCCGAGTCCAAGCCGAGGTCCACGTTCCGAGTCCAAGCCGAGGTCCACGTTCCGAGTCCAAGCCGAGGTCCACGTTCAGAGTCCAAGCCGAGGTCCAGGGTCCGAGTCCAAGCTGAGGTCCAGGGTCCGAGTCCAAGCCGAGGTCCAGGGTCCGAGTCCAAGCCGAGGTCCTGGGTCCGAGACCAAGCCGAGGTCCACGTTCCGAGTCCAAGCCGAGGTCCAGGGTCCGAGTCCAAGCCGAGGTCCATGTTCCGAGTCCAAGCCGAGGTCCAGGTTCCGAGTCCAAGCCGAGGTCCAGGTTCCGAGTCCCAGCCGAGGTCCAGGTTCCGAGTCCAAGCCGAGGTCCATGTTCCGAGTCCAAGCCGAGGTCCATGTTCCGAGTCCAAGCCGAGGTCCAGGGTCCGAGTCCAAGCCGAGGTCCAGGGTCCGAGTCCAAGCCGAGGTCCAGGGTCCGAGTCCAAGCTGAGGTCCAGGGTCCGAGTCCAAGCCGAGGTCCAGGGTCCGAGTCCAAGCCGAGGTCCAGGGTCCGAGTCCCAGCTGAGGTCCACGTTCCGAGTCCAAGCTGAGGTCCATGTTCCGAGTCCAAGCCGAGGTCCATATTCCGAGTCCAAGCCGAGGTCCACGTTCTGAGTCCAAGCTGAGGTCCACGTTCCGGGTCCAAGCTGAGGTCCACGTTCCAAGCTGAGGTCCACGTTCCGAGTCCAAGCCGAGGTCCACGTTCCGAGTCCAAGCCGAGGTCCACGTTCTGAGTCCAAGCCGAGGTCCAGGGTCCGAGTCCAAGCTGAGGTCCAGGGTCCGAGTGCAAGCCGAGGTCCATGTTCCGAGTCCAAGCCGAGGTCCACGTTCCGAGTCCAAGCTGAGGTCCACGTTCCGAGTCCAAGCCGAGGTCCACGTTCTGAGTCCAAGCCGAGGTCCACGTTCCGAGTCCAAGCCGAGGTCCACGTTCTGAGTCCAAGCCGAGGTCCATGTTCCGAGTCCAAGCCGAGGTCCATGTTCCGAGTCCAAGCCGAGGTCCACGTTCTGAGTCCAAGCCAAGGTCCAGGGTCCGAGTCCAAGCCGAGGTCCAGGGTCCGAGTCCAAGCCGAGGTCCAGGGTCCGAGTCCAAGCCGAGGTCCACGTTCCGAGTCCCGGCTGAGGTCCACGTTCTGAGTTAAAGCCGAGGTCCAGGGTCCGAGTCCAAGCCGAGGTCCAGGGTCCGAGTCCAAGCCGAGGTCCAGGGTCCGAGTCCAAGCCGAGGTCCACGTTCCGAGTCCCGGCTGAGGTCCACGTTCCGAGTCCAAGCTGAGGTCCACGTTCCGAGTCCAAGCCGAGGTCCAGGGTCCGAGTCCAAGCCGAGGTCCAGGGTCCGAGTCCAAGCCGAGGTCCAGGGTCCGAGTGCAAGCCGAGGTCCACGTTCTGAGTCCAAGCCGAGGTCCACGTTCTGAGTCCAAGCCGAGGTCCAGGGTCCGAGTCCAAGCTGAGATCCACGTTCTGAGTCCAAGCTGAGGTCCACGTTCTGAGTCAAAGCCGAGGTCCAGGGTCCGAGTCCAAGCCGAGGTCCAGGGTCCGAGTCCAAGCCGAGGTCCAGGGTCCGAGTCCAAGCCGAGGTCCTGGGTCCGAGACCAAGCCGAGGTCCACGTTCCGAGTCCAAGCCGAGGTCCACGTTCCGAGTCCAAGCTGAGGTCCACGTTCCGAGTCCAAGCCGAGGTCCACGTTCCGAGTCCAAGCCGAGGTCCACGTTCCGAGTCCAAGCCGAGGTCCACGTTCCGAGTCCAAGCCGAGGTCCACGTTCTGAGTCCAAGCCGAGGTTCAGGGTCCGAGTGCAAGCCGAGGTCCACGTTCTGAGTCCAAGCCGAGGTCCAGGGTCCGAGTCCAAGCTGAGGTCCACGTTCTGAGTCCAAGCTGAGGTCCACGTTCTGAGTCAAAGCCGAGGTCCAGGGTCCGAGTCCAAGCCGAGGTCCAGGGTCCGAGTCCAAGCCGAGGTCCAGGGTCCGAGTCCAAGCCGAGGTCCTGGGTCCGAGACCAAGCCGAGGTCCACGTTCCGAGTCCAAGCCGAGGTCCACGTTCCGAGTCCAAGCTGAGGTCCACGTTCCGAGTCCAAGCCGAGGTCCACGTTCCGAGTCCAAGCCGAGGTCCACGTTCCGAGTCCAAGCCGAGGTCCACGTTCCGAGTCCAAGCCGAGGTCCAGGGTCCGAGTCCAAGCCGAGGTCCAGGGTCCGAGTCCAAGCCGAGGTCCACGTTCCGAGTCCAAGCCGAGGTCCACGTTCCGAGTCCAAGCCGAGGTCCACGTTCCGAGTCCAAGCCGAGGTCCAGGGTCCGAGTCCAAGCCGAGGTCCAGGGTCCGAGTCCAAGCCGAGGTCCAGGGTCCGAGTCCAAGCCGAGGTCCTGGGTCCGAGTCCAAGCCGAGGTCCACGTTCCGAGTCCCGGCTGAGGTCCACGTTCCGAGTCCAAGCCGAGGTCCACGTTCCGAGTCCAAGCCGAGGTCCACGTTCCGAGTCCAAGCCGAGGTCCACGTTCCGAGTCCAAGCCGAGGTCCAGGGTCCGAGATCAAGCCGAGGTCCAGGGTCCGAGAACAAGCTGAGGTCCACGTTCCGAGTCCACGCCGAGGTCCACGTTCCGAGTCCAAGCCGAGTTCCACGTTCCAAGAACAAGCCGAGTTCCAGGGTCCGAGTCCAAGCCGAGGTCCACGTTCTGAGTCCAAGCCGAGGTCCACGTTCTGAGTCCAAGCCGAGGTCCAGGGTTCGAGTCCAAGCCGAGGTCCAGGGTTCGAGTCCAAGCCGAGGTCCAGGGTCCGAGTCTAAGCCGAGGTCCACGTTCCGAGTCCAAGCCGAGGTCCACGTTCCGAGTCCAAGCCGAGGTCCACGTTCCGAGTCTAAGCCGAGGTCCACGTTCCGAGTCCAAGCCGAGGTCCACGTTCCGGGTCCAAGCCGAGGTCCACGTTCTGAGTCCAAGCCGAGGTCCACGTTCCGGGTCCAAGCCGAGGTCCACGTTCCGAGTCCAAGCCGAGGTCCACGTTCTGAGTCCAAGCCGAGGTCCACGTTCTGAGTCCAAGCCGAGGTCCAGGGTCCGAGTCCAAGCCGAGGTCCAGGGTCCGAGTCCAAGCCGAGGTCCAGGGTCCGAGTCCCAGCCGAGGTCCATGTTCCGAGTCCAAGCCGAGGTCCACGTTCCGAGTCCAAGCCGAGGTCCACGTTCCGAGTCCAAGCCGAGGTCCACGTTCCGAGTCCAAGCCGAGGTCCACGTTCCGAGTCCAAGCCGAGGTCCACGTTCCGAGTCCAAGCCGAGGTCCACGTTCCGTGTCCAAGCCGAGGTCCAGGGTCCGAGTCCTAGCCGAGGTCCAGGGTCCGAGTCCAAGCCGAGGTCCAGGGTCCGAGTCCAAGCCGAGGTCCAGGGTTCGAGTCCCAGCTGAGGTCCACGTTCCGAGTCCCGGCTGAGGTCCACGTTCCGAGTCCAAGCTGAGGTCCATGTTCCGAGTCCAAGCCGAGGTCCACGTTCCGAGTCCAAGCCGAGGTCCACGTTCTGAGTCCAAGCCGAGGTCCAGGGTCCGAGTCCAAGCCGAGGTCCAGGGTCCGAGTCCAAGCTGAGGTCCACGTTCTGAGTCCAAGCTGAGGTCCACGTTCTGAGTCAAAGCCGAGGTCCAGGGTCCGAGTCCAAGCCGAGGTCCAGGGTCCGAGTCCAAGCCGAGGTCCACGTTCCGAGTCCCGGCTGAGGTCCACGTTCCGAGTCCAAGCTGAGGTCCACGTTCCGAGTCCAAGCTGAGGTCCACGTTCCGAGTCCAAGCCGAGGTCCAGGGTCCGAGTCCAAGCCGAGGTCCAGGGTCCGAGTCCAAGCCGAGGTCCAGGGTCCGAGTCCAAGCCGAGGTCCAGGGTCCGAGTCCAAGCCGAGGTCCACGTTCTGAGTCCAAGCCGAGGTCCACGTTCTGAGTCCAAGCCGAGGTCCACGTTCCGAGTCCAAGCCGAGGTCCAGGGCCCGAGTCCAAGCCGAGGTCCACGTTCTGAGTCCAAGCCGAGGTCCTGGGTCCGAGTCCAAGCTGAGGTCCACGTTCCGAGTCCAAGCTGAGGTCCAGGGTCCGAGTCCAAGCCGAGGTCCAGGGTCCGAGTCCAAGCCGAGGTCCAGGGTCCGAGACCAAGCCGAGGTCCACTTTCCGAGTCCAAGCCGAGGTCCACGTTCTGAGTCCAAGCTGAGGTCCACGTTCTGAGTCAAAGCCGAGGTCCAGGGTCCGAGTCCAAGCCGAGGTCCAGGGTCCGAGTCCAAGCCGTGGTCCACGTTCCGAGTCCCGGCTGAGGTCCACGTTCCGAGTCCAAGCTGAGGTCCACGTTCCGAGTCCAAGCCGAGGTCCAGGGTCCGAGTCCAAGCCGAGGTCCAGGGTCCGAGTCCAAGCCGAGGTCCAGGGTCCGAGTCCAAGCCGAGGTCCAGGGTCCGAGTCCAAGCCGAGGTCCACGTTCTGAGTCCAAGCCGAGGTCCACGTTCTGAGTCCAAGCCGAGGTCCACGTTCCGAGTCCAAGCCGAGGTCCAGGGCCCGAGTCCAAGCCGAGGTCCACGTTCTGAGTCCAAGCCGAGGTCCTGGGTCCGAGTCCAAGCTGAGGTCCACGTTCCGAGTCCAAGCTGAGGTCCAGGGTCCGAGTCCAAGCCGAGGTCCAGGGTCCGAGTCCAAGCCGAGGTCCAGGGTCCGAGACCAAGCCGAGGTCCACTTTCCGAGTCCAAGCCGAGGTCCACGTTCCGAGTACAAGCCGAGGTCCACGTTCCGAGTCCAAGCCGAGGTCCACGTTCCGAGTCCAAGCCGAGGTCCACGTTCCGAGTCCAAGCCGAGGTCCAGGGTCCGAGTCCAAGCCGAGGTCCAGGGTCCGAGTCCAAGCCGAGGTCCACGTTCCGAGTCCAAGCCGAGGTCCATGTTCCGAGTCCAAGCCGAGGTCCACGTTCCGAGTCCAAGCCGAGGTCCAGTGTCCGAGTCCAAGCCGAGGTCCAGGGTCCGAGTCCAAGCCGAGGACCAGGGTCCGAGTCCAAGCCGAGGTCCTGGGTCCGAGTCCAAGCCGAGGTCCACGTTCCGAGTCCCGGCTGAGGTCCACGTTCCGAGTCCAAGCCGAGGTCCACGTTCCGAGTCCTAGCCGAGGTCCAGGGTCCGAGATCAAGCCGAGGTCCAGGGTCCGAGAACAAGCTGAGGTCCACGTTCCGAGTCCACGCCGAGGTCCACGTTCCGAGTCCAAGCCGAGTTCCACGTTCCAAGAACAAGCCGAGTTCCAGGGTCCGAGTCCAAGCCGAGGTCCACGTTCTGAGTCCAAGCCGAGGTCCACGTTCTGAGTCCAAGCCGAGGTCCAGGGTTCGAGTCCAAGCCGAGGTCCAGGGTTCGAGTCCAAGCCGAGGTCCAGGGTTCGAGTCCAAGCCGAGGTCCAGGGTCCGAGAACAAGCCGAGGTCCACGTTCCGAGTCCAAGCCGAGGTCCACGTTCCGAGTCCAAGCCGAGGTCCACGTTCCGAGTCTAAGCCGAGGTCCACGTTCCGAGTCCAAGCCGAGGTCCACGTTCCGAGTCCAAGCTGAGGTCCACGTTCTGAGTCCAAGCCGAGGTCCTGGGTCCGAGACCAAGCCGAGGTCCAGGGTCTGAGTCCAAGCCGAGGTCCAGGGTCCGAGTCCAAGCTGAGGTCCACGTTCCGAGTCCAAGCTGAGGTCCATGTTCCGAGTCCAAGCTGAGGTCCAGGGTCCGAGTCCAAGCTGAGGTCCACGTTCTGAGTCCAATCTGAGGTCCACGTTCTGAGTCCAATCTGAGGTCCAGGGTCCGAGTCAAAGCCGAGGTCCAGGGTCCGAGTCCAAGCCGAGGTCCAGGGTCCGAGTCCAAGCCGAGGTCCACGTTCCGAGTCCCGGCCGAGGTCCACGTTCCGAGTCCAAGCCGAGGTCCAGGCTCCGAGTCCAAGCCGAGGTCCAGGGTCCGAGTCCAAGCCGAGGTCCAGGGTCCGAGTGCAAGCCGAGGTCCACGTTCTGAGTCCAAGCCGAGGTCCACGTTCTGAGTCCAAGCCGAGGTCCACGTTCCGAGTCCAAGCCGAGGTCCAGGGTCCGAGTCTAAGCCGAGGTCCACGTTCCGAGTCCAAGCTGAGGTCCACGTTCCGAGTCCAAGCCGAGGTCCACGTTCCGAGTCCAAGCCGAGGTCCAGGGTCCGAGTCCAAGCCGAGGTCCAGGGTCCGAGTCCAAGCCGAGGTCCACGTTCCGAGTCCAAGCCGAGGTCCAGGGTCCGAGTCCCAGCTGAGGTCCACGTTCTGAGTCCAAGCCGAGGTCCACGTTCCGAGTCCAAGCCGAGGTCCAGGGTCCGAGTCCAAGCCGAGGTCCAGGGTCCGAGTCCAAGCCGAGGTCCACGTTCCGAGTCCCGGCTGAGGTCCACGTTCCGAGTCCAAGCTGAGGTCCATGTTCCGAGTCCAAGCTGAGGTCCACGTTCTGAGTCAAAGCCGAGGTCCAGGGTCCGAGTCCAAGCCGAGGTCCAGGGTCCGAGTCCAAGCCGAGGTCCAGGGTCCGAGTCCAAGCCGAGGTCCAGGGTCCGAGTCCAAGCCGAGGTCCTGGGTCCGAGACCAAGCCGAGGTCCACGTTCCGAGTCCAAGCCGAGGTCCACGTTCCGAGTCCAAGCCGAGGTCCACGTTCCGAGTCCAAGCCGAGGTCCACGTTCCGAGTCCAAGCCGAGGTCCAGGGTCCGAGTCCAAGCCGAGGTCCTGGGTCCGAGACCAAGCCGAGGTCCACGTTCCGAGTCCAAGCCGAGGTCCACGTTCCGAGTCCAAGCCGAGGTCCACGTTCCGAGTCCAAGCTGAGGTCCACGTTCCGAGTCCAAGCCGAGGTCCACGTTCCGAGTCCAAGCCGAGGTCCACGTTCCGAGTCCAAGCCGAGGTCCACGTTCTGAGTCCAAGCCGAGGTCCAGGGTCCGAGTCCAAGCTGAGGTCCACGTTCTGAGTCCAAGCTGAGGTCCACATTCTGAGTCAAAGCCGAGGTCCAGGGTCCGAGTCCAAGCCGAGGTCCAGGGTCCGAGTCCAAGCCGAGGTCCAGGGTCCGAGTCCAAGCCGAGGTCCAGGGTCCGAGTCCAAGCCGAGGTCCAGGGTCCGAGTCCAAGCCGAGGTCCTGGGTCCGAGACCAAGCCGAGGTCCACGTTCCGAGTCCAAGCTGAGGTCCACGTTCTGAGTCAAAGCCGAGGTCCACGTTCCGAGTCCAAGCTGAGGTCCACGTTCTGAGTCCAAGCTGAGGTCCACGTTCTGAGTCAAAGCCGAGGTCCACGTTCCGAGTCCAAGCTGAGGTCCACGTTCCGAGTCCAAGCCGAGGTCCACGTTCTGAGTCCAAGCCGAGGTCCAGGGTCCGAGTCCAAGCCGAGGTCCTGGGTCCGAGTCCAAGCCGAGGTCCAGGGTCCGAGTCCAAGCCGAGGTCCACGTTCCGAGTCCAAGCCGAGGTCCACGTTCCGAGTCCAAGCCGAGGTCCACGTTCCGAGTCCAAGCTGAGGTCCACATTCCGAGTCCAAGCCGAGGTCTACGTTCCGAGTCCAAGCCGAGGTCTACGTTCCGAGTCCAAGCTGAGGTCCACGTTCCGAGTCCAAGCTGAGGTCCACGTTCCGAGTCCAAGCTGAGGTCCACGTTCCGAGTCCAAGCCGAGGTCCACGTTCCGAGTCCAAGCCGAGGTCCACGTTCTGAGTCCAAGCCGAGGTTCAGGGACCGAGTGCAAGCCGAGGTCCACGTTCTGAGTCCAAGCCGAGGTCCAGGGTCCGAGTCCAAGCTGAGGTCCACATTCTGAGTCAAAGCCGAGGTCCAGGGTCCGAGTCCAAGCCGAGGTCCAGGGTCCGAGTCCAAGCCGAGGTCCAGGGTCCGAGTCCAAGCCGAGGTCCTGGGTCCGAGACCAAGCCGAGGTCCACGTTCCGAGTCCAAGCCGAGGTCCACATTCCGAGTCCAAGCCGAGGTCCACGTTCCGAGTCCAAGCCGAGGTCCAGGGTCCGAGTCCAAGCCGAGGTCCACGTTCCGAGTCCAAGCCGAGGTCCACGTTCCGAGTCCAAGCCGAGGTCCACGTTCTGAGTCCAAGCCGAGGTCCAGGGTCCGAGTCCAAGCCGAGGTCCACGTTCCGAGTCCAAGCCGAGGTCCACGTTCCGAGTCCAAGCCGAGGTCCACGTTCTGAGTCCAAGCCGAGGTCCACGTTCTGAGTCCAAGCCGAGGTCCAGGGTCCGAGTCCAAGCCGAGGTCCAGGGTCCGAGTCCAAGCCGAGGTCCTGGGTCCGAGTCCAAGCCGAGGTCCACGTTCCGAGTCCAAGCCGAGGTCCACGTTCCGAGTCCAAGCCGAGGTCCACGTTCCGAGTCCAAGCCGAGGTCCACGTTCCGAGTCCAAGCCGAGGTCCACGTTCCGAGTCCAAGCCGAGGTCCAGGGTCCGAGATCAAGCCGAGGTCCAGGGTCCGAGAACAAGCTGAGGTCCACGTTCCGAGTCCAAGCCGAGTTCCACGTTCCCAGAACAAGCCGAGTTCCAGGGTCCGAGTCCAAGCCGAGGTCCACGTTCTGAGTCCAAGCCGAGGTCCAGGGTTCGAGTCCAAGCCGAGGTCCAGGGTTCGAGTCCAAGCCGAGGTCCAGGGTTCGAGTCCAAGCCGAGGTCCAGGGTCCGAGAACAAGCCGAGGTCCACGTTTCGAGTCCAAGCCGAGGTCCACGTTCCGAGTCCAAGCCGAGGTCCACGTTCCGAGTCCAAGCCGAGGTCCACGTTCCGGGTCCAAGCCGAGGTCCACGTTCCGAGTCCAAGCCGAGGTCCACGTTCCGGGTCCAAGCCGAGGTCCACGTTCTGAGTCCAAGCCGAGGTCCAGGGTTCGAGTCCAAGCCGAGGTCCAGGGTTCGAGTCCAAGCCGAGGTCCAGGGTTCGAGTCCAAGCCGAGGTCTAGGGTCCGAGTCCAAGCCGAGGTCCATGTTCCGAGTCCAAGCCGAGGTCCATGTTCCGAGTCCAAGCCGAGGTCCACGTTCCGAGTCCAAGCCGAGGTCCACGTTCTGAGTCCAAGCCGAGGTCCACGTTCTGAGTCCAAGCCGAGGTCCAGGGTCCGAGTCCAAGCCGAGGTCCACGTTCCGAGTCCAAGCCGAGGTCCATGTTCCGAGTCCAAGCCGAGGTCCAGGGTCCGAGTCCCAGCCGAGGTCCAGGGTCCGAGTCCCAGCCGAGGTCCAGGGTCCGAGTCCTAGCCGACGTCCAGGGTCCGAGTCCAAGCCGAGGTCCAAGTTCCGAGTCCCAGCTGAGGTCCACGTTCCGAGTCCCAGCCGAGGTCCATGTTCCGAGTCCCAGCCGAGGTCCATATTCCGAGTCCAAGCCGAGGTCCACGTTCTGAGTCCAAGCTGAGGTCCACGTTCCGAGTCGAAGCCGAGGTCCAGGGTCCGAGTCCAAGCCGAGGTCCAGGGTCCGAGTCCAAGCCGAGGTCCAGGGTCCGAGTCCAAGCCGAGGTCCATGTTCCGAGTCCAAGCCGAGGTCCAGGGTCCGAGTCCCAGCCGAGGTCCATGTTCCGAGTCCAAGCCGAGGTCCATCTTCCGAGTCCAAGCCGAGGTCCACGTTCTGAGTCCAAGCCGAGGTCCAGGGTCCGAGTCCAAGCCGAGGTCCACGTTCTGAGTCCAAGCCGAGGTCCACGTTCTGAGTCCAAGCCGAGGTCCAGGGTCCGAGTCCAAGCCGAGGTCCATGTTCCGAGTCCAAGCCGAGGTCCATGTTCTGAGTCCAAGCCAAGGTCCAGGGTCCGAGTCCAAGCTGAGGTCCACGTTCTGAGTCCAAGCTGAGGTCCACGTTCTGAGTCCAAGCTGAGGTCCACGTTCTGAGTCAAAGCCGAGGTCCAGGGTCCGAGTCCAAGCCGAGGTCCACGTTCCGAGTCCCGGTTGAGGTCCACGTTCCGAGTCCAAGCTGAGGTCCACGTTCCGAGTCCAAGCCGAGGTCCAGGGTCCGAGTCCAAGCCGAGGTCCAGGGTCCGAGTCCAAGCCGAGGTCCAGGGTCCGAGTGCAAGCCGAGGTCCACGTTCTGAGTCCAAGCCGAGGTCCACGTTCCGAGTCCAAGCCGAGGTCCACGTTCCGAGTCCAAGCCGAGGTCCAGGGTCCGAGTCCAAGCCGAGGTCCACGTTCTGAGTCCAAGCTGAGGTCCACGTTCCGAGTCCAAGCTGAGGTCCACGTTCCGAGTCCAAGCCGAGGTCCAGGGTCCGAGTCCAAGCCGAGGTCCAGGGTCCGAGTCCAAGCCGAGGTCCAGGGTCCGAGTCCCAGCTGAGGTCCACGTTCTGAGTCCAAGCCGAGGTCCACGTTCCGAGTCCAAGCCGAGGTCCAGGGTCCGAGTCCAAGCCGAGGTCCAGGGTCCGAGTCCAAGCCGAGGTCCAGGGTCCGAGTCCAAGCCGAGGTCCACGTTCCGAGTCCCGGCTGAGGTCCACGTTCCGAGTCCAAGCTGAGGTCCATGTTCCGAGTCCAAGCTGAGGTCCACGTTCTGAGTCAAAGCCGAGGTCCAGGGTCCGAGTCCAAGCCGAGGTCCAGGGTCCGAGTCCAAGCCGAGGTCCAGGGTCCGAGTCCAAGCCGAGGTCCAGGGTCCGAGTC
Source organism: Hypanus sabinus (assembly GCF_030144855.1). Taxonomy (NCBI): domain Eukaryota; kingdom Metazoa; phylum Chordata; class Chondrichthyes; order Myliobatiformes; family Dasyatidae; genus Hypanus; species Hypanus sabinus. Next base: position 63,371,314 of record NC_082724.1, on the reverse strand, counting down.
CAAGCCGAGGTCCAGGGTCCGAGTCCAAGCCGAGGTCCAGGGTCCGAGTCCAAGCCGAGGTCCAGGGTCCGAGTCCAAGCCGAGGTCCAGGGTCCGAGTCCAAGCCGAGGTCCACGTTCCGAGTCCCGGCTGAGGTCCACGTTCCGAGTCCAAGCTGAGGTCCATGTTCCGAGTCCAAGCTGAGGTCCACGTTCTGAGTCAAAGCCGAGGTCCAGGGTCCGAGTCCAAGCCGAGGTCCAGGGTCCGAGTCCAAGCCGAGGTCCAGGGTCCGAGTCCAAGCCGAGGTCCAGGGTCCGAGTCCAAGCCGAGGTCCAGGGTCCGAGTCCAAGCCGAGGTCCAGGGTCCGAGTCCAAGCCGAGGTCCAGGGTCCGAGTCCAAGCCGAGGTCCAGGATCCGAGTCCAAGCCGAGGTCCTGGGTCCGAGACCAAGCCGAGGTCCACGTTCCGAGTCCAAGCCGAGATCCACGTTCCGAGTCCAAGCCGAGGTCCACGTTCTGAGTCCAAGCCGAGGTCCAGGGTCCGAGTCCAAGCCGAGGTCCAGGGTCCGAGTCCAAGCCGAGGTCCACGTTCCGAGTCCAAGCCGAGGTCCAGGGTCCGAGTCCAAGCCGAGGTCCACGTTCCGAGTCCAAGCCGAGGTCCAGGGTCCGAGTCCAAGCCGAGGTCCAGGGTCCGAGTCCAAGCCGAGGTCCACGTTCCGAGTCCAAGCCGAGGTCCACGTTCCGAGTCCAAGCCGAGGTCCAGGGTCCGAGATCAAGCCGAGGTCCAGGGTCCGAGAACAAGCTGAGGTCCACGTTCCGAGTCCAAGCCGAGGTCCATGTTCCGAGTCCAAGCCGAGGTCCAGGGTCCGAGTCCAAGCGGAGGTCCACGTTCTGAGTCCAAGCCGAGGTCCACGTTCCGAGTCCAAGCCGAGGTCCACGTTCTGAGTCCAAGCCGAGGTCCAGGGTCCGAGTCCAAGCCGAGGTCCAGGGTCCGAGTCGAAGCCGAGGTCCAGGGTCCGAGTCCAAGCCGAGGTCCACGTTCCGAGTCCAAGCCGAGGTCCAGGGTCCGAGTCCAAGCCGAGGTCCACGTTCTGAGTCCAAGCCGAGGTCCAGGGTCCGAGTCCAAGCCGAGGTCCACGTTCCGAGTCCAAGCCGAGGTCCACTTTCCGAGTCCAAGCCGAGGTCCAGGGTCCGAGTCCAAGCCGAGGTCCACGTTCCGAGTCCAAGCCGAGGTCCACGTTCCGAGTCCAAGCCGAGGTCCTGGGTCCGAGTCCAAGCTGAGGTCCACGTTCTGAGTCCAAGCTGAGGTCCACGTTCTGAGTCAAAGCCGAGGTCCAGGGTCCGAGTCCAAGCCGAGGTCCAGGGTCCGTGTCCAAGCCGAGGTCCAGGGTCCAAGCCGAGGTCCACGTTCCGAGTCCCGGCTGAGGTCCACGTTCCGAGTCCAAGCTGAGGTCCACGTTCCGAGTCCAAGCCGAGGTCCAGGGTCCGAGTCCAAGCCGAGGTCCAGGGTCCGAGTCCAAGCCGAGGTCCAGGGTCCGAGTGCAAGCCGAGGTCCACGTTCTGAGTCCAAGCCGAGGTCCACGTTCTGAGTCCAAGCCGAGGTCCACGTTCCGAGTCCAAGCCGAGGTCCAGGGTCCGAGTCCAAGCCGAGGTCCACGTTCCGAGTCCAAGCTGAGGTCCACGTTCCGAGTCCAAGCTGAGGTCCAGGGTCCGAGTCCAAGCCGAGGACCAGGGTCCGAGTCCAAGCCGAGGTCCAGGGTCCGAGTCCAAGCCGAGGTCCACGTTCAGAGTCCCGGCTGAGGTCCACGTTCCGAGTCCAAGCTGAGGTCCACGTTCCGAGTCCAAGCCGAGGTCCAGGGTCCGAGTCCAAGCCGAGGTCCAGGGTCCGAGTCCAAGCCGAGGTCCAGGGTCCGAGTGCAAGCCGAGGTCCACGTTCTGAGTCCAAGCCGAGGTCCACGTTCTGAGTCCAAGCCGAGGTCCAGGGTCCGAGTCCAAGCTGAGGTCCACGTTCTGAGTCCAAGCTGAGGTCCACGTTCTGAGTCAAAGCCGAGGTCCAGGGTCCGAGTCCAAGCCGAGGTCCAGGGTCCAAGTCCAAGCCGAGGTCCAGGGTCCGAGTCCAAGCCGAGGTCCAGGGTCCGAGTCCAAGCCAAGGTCCTGGGTCCGAGACCAAGCCGAGGTCCACGTTCCGAGTCCAAGCCGAGGTCCACGTTCCGAGTCCAAGCCGAGGTCCACGTTCCGAGTCCAAGCCGAGGTCCACGTTCCGAGTCCAAGCCGAGGTCCACGTTCCGAGTCCAAGCCGAGGTCCAGGGTCCGAGTCCAAGCCGACGTCCAGGGTCCGAGTCCAAGCCGAGGTCCACGTTCCGAGTCCAAGCCGAGGTCCACGTTCCGAGTCCAAGCCGAGGTCCAGGGTCCGAGTCCAAGCCGAGGTCCACGTTCCGAGTCCAAGCCGAGGTCCAGGGTCCGAGATCAAGCCGAGGTCCAGGGTCCGAGAACAAGCCGAGTTCCACGTTCCCAGAACAAGCCGAGGTCCAGGGTTCGAGTCCAAGCCAAGGTCCAGGGTTCGAGTCCAAGCCGAGGTCCACGTTCCGAGTCCAAGCCGAGGTCCACGTTCCGAGTCCAAGCCGAGGTCCACGTTCCGAGTCCAAGCCGAGGTCCACGTTCCGAGTCCAAGCCGAGGTCCACGTTCCGAGTCCAAGCTGAGGTCCACATTCCGAGTCCAAGCTGAGGTCCAGTGTCCGAGTCCAAGCCGAGGTCCAGGGTCCGAGTCCAAGCCGAGGTCCACGTTCCGAGTCCAAGCCGAGGTCCACGTTCCGAGTCCAAGCCGAGTTCCACGTTCCAAGAACAAGCCGAGTTCCACGTTCCAAGAACAAGCCGAGGTCCAGGGTTCGAGTCCAAGCCGAGGTCCAGGGTTCGAGTCCAAGCCGAGGTCCAGGGTCCGAGAACAAGCCGAGGTCCACGTTCCGAGTCCAAGCCGAGGTCCACGTTCCGAGTCTAAGCCGAGGTCCACGTTCCGAGTCCAAGCCGAGGTCCACGTTCCGAGTCCAAGCCGAGGTCCAGGGTCCGAGTCCAAGCCGAGGTCCAGGGTCCGAGTCCAAGCCGAGGTCCAAGTTCCGAGTCCCAGCTGAGGTCCACGTTCCCAGTCCCAGCCGAGGTCCACGTTCCGAGTCCAAGCCGAGGTCCACGTTCCGAGTCGAAGCCGAGGTCCACGTTCCGAGTCCAAGCCGAGGTCCAGGGTCCGAGTCCAAGCCGAGGTCCACGTTCTGAGTCAAAGCCGAGGTCCAGGGTCCGAGTCCAAGCCGAGGTCCAGGGTCCGAGTCCAAGCCGAGGTCCAGGGTCCGAGTCCAAGCTGAGGTCCACGTTCCGAGTCCAAGCTGAGGTCCACGTTCCGAGTCCAAGCCGAGGTCCACGTTCCGAGTCCAAGCCGAGGTCCAGGGTCCGAGTCCAAGCCGAGGTCCAGGGTCCGAGTCCAAGCCGAGGTCCAGGGTCCGAGTCCCAGCTGAGGTCCATGTTCCGAGTCCAAGCCGAGGTCCATGTTCCGAGTCCAAGCCGAGGTCCACGTTCTGAGTCCAAGCCGAGGTCCAGGGTCCGAGTCCAAGCTGAGGTCCACGTTCTGAGTCCAAGCTGAGGTCCACGTTCTGAGTCAAAGCCGAGGTCCAGGGTCCGAGTCCAAGCCGAGGTCCAGGGTCCGAGTCCAAGCCGAGGTCCAGGGTCCGAGTCGAAGCCGAGGTCCAGGGTCCGAGAACAAGCCGAGGTCCACGTTCCGAGTCCAAGCCGAGGTCCATGTTCCGAGTCCAAGCCGAGGTCCAGGGTCCGAGAACAAGCTGAGGTCCAGGGTCCGAGTCCAAGCCGAGATCCACATTCTGAGTCCAAGCCGAGATCCAGGGTCCGAGTCCAAGCCGAGGTCCAGGGTCCGAGTCCAAGCCAAGGTCCAGGGTCCGAGTCCAAGCCGAGATCCACGTTCTGAGTCCAAGCCGAGGTCCAGGGTTCGAGTCCAAGCCGAGATCCACGTTCTGAGTCCAAGCTGAGGTCCACGTTCTGAGTCAAAGCCGAGGTCCAGGGTCCGAGTCCAAGCCAAGGTCCAGGGTCCGAGTCCAAGCCGAGATCCACGTTCTGAGTCCAAGCCGAGGTCCAGGGTTCGAGTCCAAGCCGAGATCCACGTTCTGAGTCCAAGCCGAGGTCCAAGTTCCAAGTCCAAGCCGAGGTCCAGGGTCCGAGACCAAGCTGAGGTCCAAGTTCCAAGTCCAAGCTGAGGTCCAGGGACTGAGACCAAGCTGAGGTCCAGGGTCCGAGATCAAGTCAAGACCGAGTCCAGGTTCCTAGTCCAAGTCGAGTCCAGGTTTTACCAGTTTGTTATCCAATGTTTACGTCCATGTTGACATTTTGTCCTCACTCCCCAGCCTTCCTAGTAAATATCAATAAACCCAGTTCTGTTTATACTACCTCTGTGTCTGTGTCTGCTTGGATCTGCTCCCAATGCCCCCTTGTAACATTTAGATAGGAAAGATATAGAGGGTTATGGGGCCTAATGCAGTAAAACATGTGTCTCACAAAACTTAACTGAGTTTTTTGAGGAGATGATAAAGCTGGTTGATGAAGTAGGATAATGGATAATCTCTAGTAAAGTATTTGACAAAGTTCTCCATAGTAGGATAATCCAGAAGATTAAATCATGTGAGATCCATAGTGAGTTGGTAGGCTGGATTCAAAACTTGCTCGTTCATAGAAGACAAAGAATAGTTGTGGGGGTGTTATTCGGGCTAGAGGTCTGTGACCAGTGGCGTTCCACAAGGATCAGTGCAGGAATTGATGTTGTTGCAATATATAAATGACCGGACAAAAAAACACTTATTCATAGAGCACCTTTATACAAACTATGTAGTTCTAAGTACTTTACAATCTGATAAAGTGCAAACATAAAAATAAAAAATAAATGATGTTAATTAAGAGCAATGTAATTTAACTGAATTTTCTGTTGGCATTTCAAAATGTCAACTGTCTGCATCCCTTATAGTTTTAGGTACTTAGTTCCATATTTAGGAGTGTAATTAAAAAAGCCAACTTGCCAATTTTTTTGAAGGAGGTTGTTTAAATTTAAGAGACCGCAGAAGAAGAACTAAGAGTTCGAGAGGGATTATAAAATGAGATGTACACTGGTCCCAGACCATTGATAACTTTAGAAACAAGTAAGAGAACTTTAAAATGAATTCCAAAAGATACAGGAAGCCAGTACTGAGTAGTTAAGATGAACCCTCATCTAGGTTTTAGTTTAAAGTCTAGCAGCGGCTTTCTAACTGAGTTGAAGTCTGTCAATATTTTCTTTGGAAGAACAGTAAAATGTGCATTGCAGTAATCTAGTCTAATTGATATAAAGATGTAAATTAATTTTCCAGCATCATTACATGACAGAAATGGATGTGCATTTGCAATATTTCTTAAGTGTAGAAATGCTGCTCTGAACACTTTCTTTTTATGGAATTTAAAATTCAAATTTGAATCGCGATAACATTGTTACTTTTGATTTCATTTGTTTATTGCAACCATACCAGAAGTCAGAGAAGTTAGGGTGATGTTGAATTAGACTGTATAATAGTTATTTTCTTTGCAGTTTAACAACGTATTGCATGCTTGCATTTTATATACATATAAATATATACATATATATATATATACATGTAACTGTTAAGTATGTTCCCTAATAGTCGCAGTATGTATATATAATTGTTCAGTGTGTCACCTAGTGGTTACAATTCTGTATGATTCTGGAAGGTTCTGTGGTATCATATATTTAAATAGGGCTGTCTAATTGGCAAACTCTTATCTACAAATTTGAATGGAATGTTTCTTATCTATAATATAAAAAGAGCTGAACAATTTGCATCACCATTTTTTAATTCTTATTCTCTTCATTTTTAGTGTTCTTCTGGGTCTTTGTTCTTAGCTATTAGACTTTTGCAGCTCTACATTTCCAATTCTCTTTGTTTTATTAGAGCTTAATAAAATTATCATGAAGTATTATGTTTTATGCCTCTTTCTTGACTTCCAAAAGAACCTTGGATTACAACATCAGAATCCAACAGTGTTAGGCTCAACCAAGATATAGCATTGTGTGTCATCTGCTTAACTGTGGAAATCAAGTTTATGCTCTTTAATGATGTCTCGTAAGGGGAGCATATACTGTGTAAGGAGATGAGTAGGGGACTAGGACAGCTTCCCTGAGCAACACCAAAATGTTCATCATATCTCTTAGAAAGACAAAAATATTTCTCTCTGATATATGAGCAAAACCAATAGGGATGCTACCAGAGAGGCCAATCCAATTCTCAAAGTGATCTAGGAGAACATTGTGATCAGTTGTGCTGAAGGCATCTAAAAGAATTAGAACTGAGATCTGTTGTGTTTGATATTGAGGGATAGTGCAAAAAACACCAAGACACTAGTCTTGCAGGATATTTAACTGACCTTTATTGATAATTCTGCTTGCACACTATGTGAACTCTTCCTTTGTGGAAGTAGCTAATTGAGTGGTACAGGATCGGCATGATTGCAGAGAGTGAGGAAGGTTGTCAAAGGGTACAGCAGGATCAATTGAAAACTTTGGAGTTTAATCCAGACAAGTGTGAGGTAATTCGTTCTGGGGAGTCAAATGCAAGAGGACAATGCACAGTAAATGGCAGAATACCTAGAAGCATTGATGTACAGAGGAATCTTTTGATGCTCCTGTAAAGTGCAACACAAGTGAATAAAGTGGTAAAAAGGACTATGGCATGCTTTCTTTTGTTGATTGGGGCATTGAGTATAACAATTGCAAGTCCTGGAAAGTTTCCTGTCTCAATACATAGAGGGCCTTACTTGGGAGGGTGTGAAACTGAACCTTAGGGAGCAAGGCAGGGCAGGTAACTGAAGTAGTAGCCAGTGAGCACTTTTGTTCTAGTGACCAAAATTCTATTGGTTTTAGGATAGTAATGAAGAAGCATAGGACAAGTCCACAGGTTGGAGTATGAAACTGGTACAGGGCTAATTCTGGATGATTTTCACAGTAACACACACAAAATGCTGGTGGAACACAGCAGGCCAGGCAGCATCTATAAGGAGAAGCACTGTCTACGTTTCGGGCCGAGACCCTTTGTCAGGACTAACTGAAAGGAAAGATAGTAAGAGGTTTGAAAGTAGGAGGGGGAGGGGAAAATGCGAAAAGATAGGAGAAGACCGGAGGGGGTGGGGTGAAGCTGAGAGCCAGAAAAGTGATTTGGCAAAAGGTATACAGAGCTGGAGAAGGGAAAGGATCATGGGATTGGAGGCCCAGGGAGAAAGAAAGGGGGAGGGAAGCACCAGAGGGAGATGGAGAACAGGCAGAGTGATGGGCAGAAAGAGAGAAAACAAAAGGGGAGGGGAAACTAAATATATCAGGGATGGGGTAAGAAGGGGAGAAGGGACTTTAACAGAAGTTAGAGAAGTCAATGTTCATGCCATCAGCTCGGAGGCTACCCAGCCAGTATGTAAGGTGTTGTTCCTCCAACCTGACTGTGGCTTCATCTTGACAGTAGAGGATGCCATGGATAGACATATCAGAATGGGAATGGGGTGGGGAATTAGAATGTGTGGCCACTGGGAGCTCCTGTTTTCTCTGGCGGACAGAGCGTAGGTGAAATGAAAGTGTTGTTCCTCCAACCTGAAAAATCTTTCTCCCTAGGCCTCCTATCCCATGATCCTTTCCCTTCTCCAGCTCTGTATCCCTTTTGCAAAGCACCTTTCCAGCTCTCAGCTTCACCAGACCCCTTCTGGTCTTCTCCTATCATTTGCATTTTCCCCTCCCCCTCCTACTTTCAAATCTCTTACTATCTTTCCTTTCAGTTAGTCCTGACGAAAGGTCTCATCCCGAAATGTCGACATTGCTTCTTATAGACGCTGCCTGGTCTGCTGTGTTCCACCAGCATTTTGTGTGTGTTGCTTGAATTTCCAGCATCTGCAGATTTCCTCGTGTTTGATTTTCACAGTATCTCACTGAGGTCGAATGGGTGAGTGAGTCTGTTTGAAGGGAAAGGAATAAACAACAAGTGGGAAGCTTCTGAAAGTGTGATGTCAAGAGTCCAGAGCAGCATACTCCTGCTAGGGTGAATGGTAAAACAGGCAAGTTTAGGGAACCTTGGTCGATGAGAGATATTGAGATCCTAAAAAAAATTAAGCATACATTTAGTTTTGGAGATCAGGATCAAGCAAATCCCTTGATGACTATAAAATATTAATAATACAATTAAACAGGAAATCAGGATGGCAAAGTAAGGTAATAGATGGATCTGGCAGATAAGGTTAAGGAAAATCACAAGAGGTTCCATATTAAGAATGGAACTTATTATTAACTGTATTAAGAATAAAAGGGTGTGTAGGGAGAAAGTAGGTCCCTCCCATTGGAGATCAACAGGGTCATCTATCACTCGAGCTGTAGCAGGTGGAATAGATTTTTAATGAATATTTCCCCAGGGTGCCCACTAAGGAGAATATTATGGTTGCCTAAGATATAAGGGAATCAAGTAGAAATGTCTTGGAGAATATTCATATACCAAGGGGGAGTTATTTGCAGCCTTACAGTGCATTATGGTGGATAAGTTCCCAATGCCTGACCAAATGCATCCTCAGGTTTTATGAGAGGCCAGAGAAGAAATTGTGGAGGCTTTTCTGGAGACATTTGCTTCATTGTCAGCCTCTGGTGAAGTTCTTATACACTAGAAAGTTGTAAATGTTGTTCATTTGCCAGGTGACTTAAAATTAGGATGTGTTATCAATATCGAAGAAGGTTATCATAGATTACCGGAAGAGTCAGCATAGCTCTGTATATGGGAAGTAATGCTTAACAAAGCTTTTAGACTTTTTGAGGAGGTAATCAAAAAGCTAGAGGAGGGTAGAAAAATGAATGATGTCTATATAAACCTTAGGTCCATATGTCTGTAAGCCTTTAACTAGGTCCTGCATGGTAGGTTGGCATGGAAGGTTATGGAATCCAGGAAGAGCTAGTTTGGTGAATTTAAAATTGGCTCTGAGGGAGGAAGTAGAGAGTGGTGGAGAGTTGTTTCTTGGAATGGAGGCCAGTGACTAGTGGTGTGCTGTAGGGTTTGGTGCTGGGACCCTTGTTCTTAGTTATTTATATAAATGACTTGGATGTGAATACGCAAGGCTCAATCAGTAAGTTTGTGGTGACAAAATTAAGAGCTGTTGTTGATGATTATTGTAGATTAGCAACAGATCTTAATCAGTTAAGAAGTGGACAAGGAGTGGCAAATGGATTTCAAGACAGATACATGTGAGGTGATGTATTTTGCAGTCAAACTAGCACAGGACTTCCTGCTGCAACGAATGAGGCGAACCCAAATGCAGGACACAGGCATGGAGATGTGGGCGTGAGTGTTGAATGACAAACAGGAGGTAGTGCAGGAAAGCAGGAGGCAAGCAGAACTTATCTTGACACGGAATGCAGAAAGGGAAGCGGCAGACAAAACTTTTCTTAGCACAGAGAGACAGAGTTACACAGGTAAACCTCGGTACTGGAGTAAACTTGAAATCCTTATCTTGACACGGAGAGACAGAGTTTCACAGGTAAACGCCGGAACTGGAGTTGAACTTTTCAACAAGATAAGTTGAGAAAACTTATCTTGACTTGGAGAGACTGAGTTGCACGGGTAAATCTCGGTACTGAAGTAAAACTTAGAACACACAATCTGAAGTGCCCAGGAAACATTAATTACCACACTGGCAAAACCAACAATCTGGCAACTAGTGGGTGTAAAGCTGGGGTTCTTATACTGCAGGTCTTGATGAAAACCAGCCATCAAATGAAATTAGGAGAAAATGGGGAATTAACAGTCACATACATACTAGGGAGTGTAACAGAATAGAATGACTTAGAAGTACAAGTGTGCAGATAGATAAATAGATACTTTATTGATCCCCAAAGAAATTAGTTTATTGAAAGCAACATCACAGGCAGACGGTGATGAAAAAGACATTTAGCTTACTAGGCTTCATTAGTCAGGGCACTAAGTACAGGAGTTGGGACCTTTCTATCAGTTCTATCAGTGGTGAGGCCACACTTGGGGTACTATGTGTAGTTTTGGTTACTCTGTTATAGAAATGACATGTAACAGATGTACGAGGATGTTGCTGAGATGCCACAATATTAAACACCACTAGACTATTCCGAAAGTTCCTAGCAATTGAGAAATGAGTGTGCTTGCTCTGCTTGTACCTAAGGTTTTACCAACTTGAACAGAGAACAAAAAATCAACAATGATAATAATAAATAAATAAGCAAAATTATTGAGAATATTAGATAAAGAGTCCTTGAAAGTGAGTCCATGGGTTGTGAGAACAGTTTAGTGATGGTGCAAGTGAAGCTGAGTGGTTATCCCTTTGGTTCAGGGGCCTAATGGTTGATGGGAATCGATTGTTCCTGAACCTGGTGATGTGAGTCCTGAGGCTCCTGTCCCTTCTTCCTAATGGCAGCAGTGAGAAGAAAGCATGACAGGGTGGTGGTGGTGCATCCCTGATGATAGATACTGCTTTCCTGTGACAATGCTCTGTATAGATGTGCTCAGTGGTGAGGAGGGTTTTGCCCACGATGGACTGGGCAATATCCACTACTTTTTGCAGGATTTTATTTTCAAAGGCATTGGTGTTTCCATAGCAGGCTATGATGCACCCCATCAATATACGCTCCACAACATATCTAAAGAAGTTATTCAAAGTCATAGATGTCATGCCGAATCTTCACAAACTCCTAAGGAAGTAAAGGCACTACAGTGCTTTCTTCATAATTGCCATTACATGCTGGGTGAGGAATTTAAAGTTGTTTATTCTCTCCACTTTAGATTTCCCGATGAAAACTGGTTCATGGACCTCTGGTTTCCTCCTCCTGAAGTCAATAATCAGCTCCTTGGTCTTGCTGATATTGAGAAAGGTACTTTTGCTTTGGCAACACTCAGCCAGCTTTCTAATCTCCCTCCTATATGCTAATTCATCATTTTAGATTCTGCCTCTGAAAGTGGTGTCATTAGCAAACTTAAAAATCACATTGGAGCTGTGCTTTACCACACAGTCATAACTGTAAAGCGAATCGAGCAAGGGGCTAAACACACAGCCTTGTGGTGCACTTGTGCTGATTGAGATTGTAGAGGATATGCTGCTGCCAAACTGAAGTGACTGGAGTCTGAGAGGAAATTAAGGATCCAATTGCACAAGGAAGTATTGAGGTCAAGGTCTTGAAGCTTATTGATTCGTTTTGATGAATTGATAGTATTGAATGCCGAGCTGTAGTCGATAAAGAACATTCTGTTGTATGCATCTTTGCTGTTCAGATGTTTCAGGATTCAGTTCTTCTTCACTTCATTGGAGTTTGGCTACTGAAAGAGGTTTGGATAATCATGGGGTTCACTGGATGAGTAGGATTCTGCAAAAGGTCATAGTTACCACTGGCAAGAATACATATAAGATTATATCTGTGGCAGCAGATATAATTTCTGACCACAAAGAAGACAAAGCGTTGGCAAATGTATTTAATGAGTTTCTGTGATGACTACTACAGTGGGATACTGAATCCATGGGTAAGCTGTGTGTTGTATGTGAGTTTTGCAGTTGTGGTGAATGATGGTTGTGTGGATGGGGTTAGTAATCTGGCACTATATCATGGCTCCTGCATTCCTCATTTAAAAAGTTTTAAAGCAATGAAAGTACATGGCCAAATATTGAAAATTATTTGGGCAAGATATTTCTGATCCTGAGGAAGCATTTTTCTGAGTGTTTAACAAATTACTGAGGAACTCTGAAAGTCTGAATGCCCTTACGCAATTATATGGCTGTCCAGTCCTTCAAGTATACCTTCCACTGGATGCTGGAAATATTTGCCTAAGTGTGGGTGTATGTGGTGAAACAAGCAATACGTACCATGTGCTAGTGAGTGCAACAATAGCATGATCAGGCATATTAATGTGTGGCTGAGAGACTGGTGTAGGGGGCAGGGATTTAGATTCCTGGATCATTGGGGCCTTTTCTGGGGAGGTATGACCTGTACAAAGAGAACAGGTTACGCCCGAACCCAAAGGGGTCCAATATCCTAGCGGACACATTTAATAGAGCTGTTAGGGAGGGTTTAGACTAATTTGGCAGGGGGCTGGGAACCGGAGTGATGGGGCTGAGGAAGGAGAAAGCAGAAATAAATCAGATAGCATGCAACAGAGGTAATAGAAATAACAGGCAGGAGATGAGGCTTAATCAAAGCCAGTGGCATGAGTTACAGGGTAATAGAGGCATGGTGCATTTAAAACAAAAAGCAACAAATACTGGACTGAGAGGGTTGTATTTGAATGCATGCAACATAAGGAATAAAATGGACGATCTTGAAATTCAGCTACAGATTAGCAAGTATGACATTGTGGCCATCTCTGAAACTTGGCTCCAGGATGGCTGCCATTAGGAGCTGAACATCCAAGGATATACAGTATTTCGGAAAGATAGGTTAGTAGGCGGTGGGGGGGGGGGGGGGGTGGTATGGCTCTGTGTATAAGAAATAATATTAAATCATTGGAAGGAGATGACATATGATTGGAAGGTGTAGATTTTCTATGGGTTGAGTTAGGAAATGGCAAGGATAAAAGGACCCTAATGGCAGTTGTATACAGGCCTCCAAACAACAGTCAGAATGTGAATTACAAATTACAGCAGGAGATAGAAAACATTTGTCAGAAAGGCAATCACATGATAATCGTTGGGGATTTTAACATGAAAGTGGATGGGAAAACCAGGTCAGTACTGAACCTCAAGAGAGAGAATTTGTAGAAACCTAAGGGATGGCTTTTTAGAACAGCTTGTTGTTGAGCCTGCTAGGGGATCAGCTGTGCTGATTGGGTGTTGTGCAACAATCTGGAGGTGATAAGAGAGCTTAAGGTTAAGGAACCCTTAGGGAACAGTGATCACAATATGAATGAAATTTGAGAGGGAAAAAAATAAAATCCGATATGTTGGTATTTCAGTAGAATAAAGGAAATTACAACAGCATGAGAGGGGAACTGGCCAAAGTTGACTGAAAAAAGACATTTGCAGGAAAGACAGCAGAGCAGCAATGGCTGGAGTTTCTGCGAAAAATGAGGGAAGTACTAGACAGATATATTTCAAATAAGAAGAAATTTTCAAATGGAAGAAGGACACTACCACGGCTGATAAGAGAAATCAGAGCCAAAGAAAAAGCAAAAGAGAGAACATACAAGGAAGCCAGAGCAAGTGGGAAGATAAAAGATTGGTGAGTTTTTAAAAACTTGCAGAAGAAAACTAAGAAGGTCATTCAGAAGGAAAAGTTGAATTATGAGAGGAAACTGGTGACTAATGTCAAAGAAGATACTAAAAGCTTTTTTAAGTATATAAGGGGTAAAAGAGAGTCGAGGCTAGATATAGGACCATTACAAAATGAAGCTGGAGATATTGTAATGAGAGATGCAGAGATGGCAGAGGAACTGAATGCGTATTTTGCATCAGTCTTCACAGTGGAAGACATCTGCAGTATACCGAACATTCAAGAGTGTCAGGAAAGTGAAGTTTATACAGTGAAAATTACGACTGAGAAGGTGCACAGGAAGCTTAACGGTCTGAGGTTGGATAAATCTTGTACCTGATGGAATGCACCCTCGGGTTCTGAAGGAAGTAGCTGGAAAGATCGCAGATGCATTCACAATGATCTTTCAAGAATTGATAGATTCTGGCATTGTACCGGATGACTGGAAAATTGCAAATGTTGCTCCACTATTTAAGAAGGGTGGAAGGTAGCAGAAAGGAAACTATAGACCTGTTGGCCTGACATCAGTGGTTGGGAAGTTGTTGGAATCGATTGTTAGGGATGAGATTATGAAGTACTTGGAGGCACATGACAAGATAGGCCAAAGCCAGCATGGTTTCCTGAAAGGAAAATCCTGCCAGACAAACCTACTACAATCTTTTGAAGAAATTACAAGCAGGGTAGACGAAGGAGATACAGCAGACATGATGTAGTTGGATTTTCAGAAGTCCTTTGACAAGGTGCCACACATGAGGCTGCTTAGCAAGATAACAGCCCATGGAATTACAGGCTAGTTACTAGCATGGGTGGAACATTGTCTGGTTGGTAGAACACAGAGAGTGGGAATAGAGGGATCATATTCTGGCTGGCTGCTGGTTACCAGCAGAGTTCCACAGGGGTCATTGTTGGGACCGCTACTTTTTATGATGCATGTCAATGATGTGGACTATGGTATTAATGGACTTGTGGCTAAATTTGCCAATGGTAGGAAGATATGTTGACAGAGCAGGTAATGTTGAGGAAACAGAGAGACTTAGATAGTTCAGGGGAATGGGCAAAGAAGTAGCAAATGAAGTAAAATGTGAGAAAGTGTATTGTCATGCACTTTAGTGGAAGAAATAAACAGGCAGACTATTATTTAGATGGGAAGAGAAATCAAAATGAAGAGGTACAAAGGGACTTGGAAGTCCTTGTGCAAGATACCCGAAAGGTTAACCTCCAGGTTGAGTCAGTTGTGAAGAAGGCGAATGCAATGTTGGCATTCATTTCTAGAGGTAGAGAATAGCGGGGATGTGATGTTGAGACTCTATAAGGAACTTCTGAGACCTCACCTGGAGTATTATGTGCAGTTTTGGGCTCCTTATTTTAGAAAGGATATACTGACATTGGAGAGGGTTCAGAGAAGATTCAATAGAATGATTCCAGAAACGAAAGTGTTACTGCATGAGGAACTTCTGGCAGCTCTTGGGCTGTATTCCTGGAGTTTACGAGAATGAGGGGGAATCTCACAGAAACATTCAGAATGTTAAAAGGTCTGAACAGATTAGATTAGGCCAAGTTATTTCCCACGGTAGGGGGTTCTAGGACAAGTTGGCATAACTTCAGGATTGAAGGATGCACTTCTAGAACTGAGATGCCGAGAAATTACTTTAGTCAGGGGGTGGTAAATCTGTGGAATTTGTTGCCACGAACAGCTGTGGAGGCCAAGTCATTGGGTGTATTTAAGGCAGAGATGTTGATTAGCCAGGGCATCAAAAGGTATGGGGTGAAAGCAGGGGAGTGGGGGACGACTGGAAGAATTGGATCAGCCCATGATTGAATGGTGGAGCAGACTTAATGGGCTGAGTGGCCTACTTCTGCTCCTATATCTTATGATCTAATGGTCTAATAACAACTGTATGATTTTGCATGCATAGAAACTACTGGATAGACTTGAGTGGCATCAATAAGGATGGAATAATATGATTAATGTCACTCACAATTTTCTACCACAATCAAAAGGTAAGCAAATAAGTGAGTTTAAATTTGCAAGACCATGTTTTAACTAAAGTTAGAGGTCTCTTTTTAATTATTTCAACAGGCTGAATCTGCCTGGTATTTTGTTGAAAAAATATGACAGCAAATTGACTCTTTGGTGCTTTTCAATAATGAGTTATTTTTCTTTTTTTCCCTGCCCTACCTGTTAACATCCCCACTACAGATGCTCGCCTCTGACAAAATTAGTGGTGGTGCTTTTGCTAATATCTTCCATCACTGACATCAACTCTGTCCGAAAGCTACTTCGGAACTGGAATATTGCTTTGAATGATGTGTTGCAAATCATGTGCA
This sequence comes from Hypanus sabinus, assembly GCF_030144855.1. Lineage (NCBI taxonomy): Eukaryota > Metazoa > Chordata > Chondrichthyes > Myliobatiformes > Dasyatidae > Hypanus > Hypanus sabinus. The sequence continues at coordinate 63,355,697 of NC_082724.1, read as the reverse complement.
ACATTGGTCCCACCAAATGATTTGTATACATGAGGCCTGGGAATGGCAATCCAGGATGAAAAAAGCTTTGGAACATCATGAGCATTAAAACATAACTCCTCAAAGCCTTGAACAAAACTGCTGGAGGTCTCACACATGTATTTATCATGTATTTTCACAGGTTGAAGAAATCTTGGGTTATGAGGTCTTCAAAATGGGACAACTGTAATGAGATTTTGGAACTAAATCAACTTGTTAGGTTCAGTCATCAATGCTTTATCCAAAAGTAGGCCAGGGTCCTGGTGAGCATTAGCTCAGTAAAACAATGTCACAAAACAAAACAGTGCTGTATTTGGAAATTTGATATAAGATAGAAAATTCTGAAAATGCTCTGTAGGTAAGTTAGTATCAGTGGAGAGAGGAATTAATTTAAGCTGATGACCTTGTATCTGAATTGGGAAAAGTTTGGAAAAATATGCTTTAAGTTACAGTTTGGGGAGAACATGTCTATGATATATTGAGGTGGTCGTGTAAATGCCTGTACCATGGCTGCTTGTGAACCTTTTACTAGATGCTAAAATTCTTTAGAAATTATATTGTTAATATCCTAATTTTTTGGGTGATCCCAGCCAGAAAGGAAGTGAAGATTTTTACAGAGTGAAGATTTTATGACTAATATGATGTGTTCAATTTCAAAAGTATAACTGAGCTTTTTCAACATTTGGTCAATGATCCTATATATTAACTTATTGAATAATGGTGAATTACATGTTCCTATAAGGGAAAGGCACGTGCTATAGGCTAGTTCAATATTTTTTTCTGAGTAAGATACAGTGGTAAATGGTCTGAACTCTATAATAAGATGAATGAATTCCAAAAATTGTGTTGGAAGACTGTTTTGGAAGGTGTGTGTTCTGGGCTAGTTTTGCTATTGGAGTGCTATTGGAGATAACAGTGATAAACAGCCAGAACCCTATTTGAACGTGAATGAATTCCAGAGATGGAATCAGAAGAAACAATCTTTGAAAGTTACAATATATTTAAAATATATCAGTGTTAACATTGTGTAGTATTAATCTCACTTTCTATACTATATATTAATAGACAGGTATTATGAGAGGACTACGCAACCAATCATTTGTATTGGTAATTGCCAATAGAATGTGAAGTTAACTTCCTGCTACTCCTGTGGATATTATTGAAAGCAACCACTGACATTATTTGAGCAATGGATTAACGTTGTAAGGAAACAAAGTTTTGAAAGCGCTTTCCTCAATTAATAGAATTCTTCTTGGCATATTATATTACTGCCTTTACACTTAAAGGGAGAAGATGATAATGAGAATGCACTTTTAATGCTAGTTACCATTGTAGTGGTATTTAAACTCTTACACCACTGCAGCAACTAGCCTTGCTTCTTTGTACCTAGCCCTTCATCTTCATACCGACCACAGACGACACATTGAAGACAGTTCTATTTACTTTAATGGGATCACTCACCTTCAATTTAAAAAGACTGGATAAGAGTTTTGTTTCATTTTTCTCTATTACATTTTTAATTAATTAAGCTAGAAAAATAGGAGGAATGGGATATTTGAGCCCTTGGGTTCAATAGTATCTTGACAACCTCAATATCACATTTCAGCTGTTTCCCCATATTTCTTAATGTCTTTTGGGTCTAAAACTCCCTAAGTATATTCAGTGATCTGGCATCCACAGGTTCATTACCCTCATCTCAATGAGATCAGTTTCTCCTCATCTCAATCCTAAATGTTTTATCCTGAGACTGTGAGCCCTAGTTCATGACAATCCCTCCATCCCTACCATCAAATTCTAACAAGGGAAAACTTCCTTCCTACTTCCAGTCTGTTGACTCCTGATATAATTAAACATTTCAGTGAAATCTCCAATCACTCCAGTAAATACATTCACTGTCTACTCCATTCTCCTCATACGACCATCCTGTCATCATAGGAGTAAACACAAGGAAATCTGCAGATGCTGGAAATTCAAACAACACACACAGAATGCTGGTGGAACACAGCAGGTCAGGCAGCATCTATAGGGAGAAGCACTGTCAACATTTCGGGCCAAGACCCTTCGTCCTGAAGGGTGAAGGGTCTCGGCCCGAGACGTCAACAGTGCTTCTCCTTATAGATGCTGCCTGGCCTGCTGTGTTCCACCAGCATTTTGTGTGTGTTGTCTGTCATCATAGGAATTGGTTTGGAGACACTTTACTACACTCATTCTTGGGCAAGAAAGTATTTTTCCTGTAAGGATATCAAAACTGCACATGATACTCTGAGATGTGATCTCACCCTGCATAAGGTGGCAGGACATTTTTGCTCTAGTAGTCAAAATCATTTGCTAAGAAAATTGTTATTACCTTTTGTTGTCTTAATTGCCTGCTATGATAGAAAGCTTGCTTTCATTGGTTCCATATACAAGGACACCCAGATCCTTTTGTACATTAATATTTTGCAGTCCATCATTGTTTAAAGAATATTTTGTCTTTCTAGTTTGCTTTCCAAAGTGGGTGATTTCAGATATATCCATATCATAATGGATCTTTTATGCAATTGGCCACTCACTCCACTGGTCTAAATCACCTTGGAGCACCTTTGCAACCTCTTTAAAACTCAGACCCACTCAGTTTCTTGTTGTTTGCGGATTTAGATATTAGATTTTTAGACTTTGTTCCCTAATCCAAATATTAAATATATATTGTGAACAATGATTCCTCTAAGCCACATGAGTCCCCATGGGGCGAAGTTTCTGACAAGCATATTTACAGGTTAAGTCTATCAGGTGGTCGAATCTGTCACTGCGATCTACGTAGCACCGGCTGTGATTGCACAGCTGCCGGTGGTGATTGCACTGGAGATGGTGGTTGTGCTGGTTCCGGCCTAACTGGAGGAGTCAGCCCACTAGGCGTCAGTGATCCCTCATGCGTGTGCGAGGCGCCTGGTGTATGCGCGTGCGAGAGGCCCAGTATAAGAGTGTCATGAGGAGTCTGTGTAGGGCTCAGTGTGCATGGTGTCACCTCGGGTACAGGGTTCATAGTTACTGTGGAGTGTTTGGGGTGGTGGTCTGCTGCTCCTGCGGGTGCCAGGTCGCGGACAGAGACCGTGTCCTCCTGCCCATCAGGTAAGACCATGTAGGCATACTGGGGGTTCGCATGTAGAAGGTGAACCCTCTCGACCAGCGGGGAGTATTCTTTGCTCCTCACATGTTTCTGGAGCAGCACTGGCCCTGGGGATGTGTCTACTTTCTCAACATTATCGACGAGTACCCATGGTTCCCATTTGCCATCCCCTGCCCTGACACCACTGCCACATCTGTCATAAAAGCCCTGCGCCAGCTCTTTACTCTGTTCGGATATCCCTGCTATATCCACAGTGATAGAGGGTCCTCGTATATGAGTGACGAGCTGCGCCAGTACCTGCCGGCTAGGGGCATTGCTACTAGTAGGACCACGAGCTATAATCCCCGGGGAAATGGACAGGTGGAGAGGGAGAATGCCACAGTGTGGAAGGCCACACTTTTAGCCCTTAAGTTGAAAGGGTTGCCGGTCTCTCGGTGGCAGGAGGTCCTCCCCGAGGCACTCCACTCTATCCGCTCCCTGTTACGTACGTCCACCAATGCCACCCCTCATGAGCGCCTATTCTCTTTTCCCAGGAAGTCTGCCACTGGGACCACCCTACCAGCTTGGCTGACATCCTGTGGTGAACTACACTGACCGTGGAAGAAAGAACAAGCAGCAATTGACCACCATGCTACATCCTGGAGACTGAGAGGCAGGGCTCAGGTCCCAATCGCCTTTATACCGGGGTCTGTGGGAGGAGCCACAGGAGCAGTCAGCGGTAGGGGGGGGGGGGGGGCGTGTCCAGACAGGTATATGTAGTTCACCACAGTTCCCTAATCCAAATATTTAATATATATTGTGAACAATGATTCCTCTAAGCCACATGTCTGTGTGCACACACACATGCTTTTGCTACTAGCGCACACAGGAATTTAAACTGCTTTCAAAAGGTTGACACCCTCCACCTCATTGATATATTCAGAATATTTTATGATCATACACAATCACATTTCCTTTTCCAGTTTCTGTTGCGGATGATTTGACATTATGGTGTTTGTAAAGATTTGTCTGCAGAGTCAAAGGCTTGAAATGGAAAAAAATCAGTAATTCATTTAAAGAGACGAGTTGGTCAGGAATATCAGGGTGGTGTTTGAATGGGGTCTAATACCTCTGCTGCTGGATGCTTAACTCTGCCTGTGAAAGGATTGCCAGTGCTTTGGGAACCCTTCATTTAATACTATCACTGAATGGTGACAAGGTGGCTGCAATCAAGGCAATGCATCCTATTTGTCTTGAGACACTGTGATTCACCAGTGTGACACAATAAAACAGCTCACTGTGATATGGTGGAGGCCTACTCCAATGGAAAATGCAGTCTGTGACAGAGAAAGTGACAGTTGTTATTTTAGTCTCGGGTTTTTTTCCATGGCATGTTAATGTAATATCAGATTCCACAAGGTACTGCTGCACGAAAGAACTGTCTAGTCTCTTGTTTGAAAGATTAAGCAGGAACATTACTTTCACCATAGTTAATAGGAAAGAAACTGTTAAGGTTGTATCAAATGACAAGATTCGTACTATTATTGCTGGTATCCATATAGTTCTGAATGTTTGTGTAGGACGGGGGTCGGCAACCCGCGGCTCCCGAGCCATTTGTGGCTCTTTCACCTCTGTGCTGCGGCTCCCTGTGGCTTTGGGAAATAATTGGTCAGTATTTAATTAAAATGTATTTTATGTTACTTTGTTAGCTTTTGAAATGTAATTCTAAATTTGAAGATTATGGTGATCTTGTACAATCTAAGTGTGGCGACACATTTCCTGGCACATCCGAAACGGCTCACAATTAGCCAGCATTCCGGCTAAGGGAGATAGCCTACGGGGGTTTGTGAGTACTCGTCTTTTGCAGCATCTGCGTCCATGGGGGCTGGGTTGAGGGAGGCTTAAAAGCAAGGCTGTTTAGTTCGAATAAAGTTATTCGACTGCAGTTTACTGACTGCGTGAGCACACCGCTACAACGTGTTTTTATCGCTGGCTGTCCAGAGGGGAGGTGCTGAAATGCTTTGTCGCGTGTCTGGAAGAAGTGAAAACTTTCCTGGGCAGCAAAGGGCTCACCTTTCCTGAGCTGGAACAGCCAGAGTGGCTGGAAAAGCTACACTTCATGGTAGACATGACAGCGCACCTGAACACGCTGAACACAGCTCTTCAGGGGAAAGGACGTACAGCCCTACACATGTTGGAGGATGTTTTGGCATTCGAGCGCAAGTTGACAGTGCTTGCCAGAGATTTACAGAAAGGCACATTGTCTCACTTCCCCAATTTGAGAGAGTTCAAACAAGGTCACGACATGATAAATTCGGAGTATTTACATTCTGCAATCATCGCAATGCAAACATCGTTTGGGAAACGCTTCTGTGAGTTCAGAGAGGAAAAAAACACATTATCCTTCCCGGTCACTCCCCTAAGCATCGATCCATCCCTACCGAATACGACTGCATTGTCAGGTGTGAGTCAACCTGACCAAGTATGATAAATATTTTAATTGCCTATTATTTTACGTATATTCATATGTTTTCATTGTTCAGTGAAATAGTCCTTTTATTTTTCAGGTTGACAGCTGGCTGACGTTATTTTTGGTTTGCTGCTGGCGGCAAATTTAAGTTTAGCGTTTTTCATAAACACAAGAAGGACTCAAATAGACGTTGAGTATTTTACTTAAAAGTAACCTTCAACCCAACATCTTATTTTCGGAGTTCAAAATGTTTTTGTTGCATGCAGAAATGTAATTTCGTTTTCTCTGCAGGAGCTCATCAATTTCATAAATGCAACACATTATAGTTTGTTTATACATAGCATAAAGGCAAAACAAAACGTTGTATGCAGTGTTATTTCATTTTAAATGTCAAACGGGTTTTGCGGCTCCCAGTGTTTTCTTTTCTGTGGGAAACGGGTCCAAGTGGCTCTTTCAGTGGTAAAGGTTGCTGACCCCTGGGGAGAAGTCCATTTACATTGCAACTCTGTCTCTCTGACACAGTGGTGTCAAGAAAACAACTTCTCCCTCAATGTCACAAAAAGAAAGTAACTGATTGTGGATTACAGGAGACGGGCTAACCCCTATTGACATCAATGGATCCGGGGTCGAGGGGGTAAACAGCTTCAAGTTCCTCGGCATCCACATCACCGAGGACCTCACATGGTCTGTACACACAAGCTGTGTGGTGAAAAAGGCACAACAGTGCCTCTTTCCCCTCAGACGGTCGAAGAAGTTTGGTATGGGACCCCAAGACCTAAGAACTTTTACAGGGGCAAAATTGAGAGCATCCTGACTGGCTGCATCACTGCCTGGTATGGGAACTGTACCTCACTTAATCACAGGACCCTGCAGAGAGTGGTGCGGACAGCCCAGCACATCTGAAGCTATGAACTTTCCATGATTCAGGACACTTACAAGGACAGGTATGTAAAAAGGGCCCATAGGATCATTGGGGACTTAAACCATCCCAACCACAATCTATTCCAGCTGCTACCATCTGGGAAGCGGTACCACAGCTTAAAATCCAGGACCAACAGACTCCAGAACAGCTTCTTCCACCAGGCCATCAGACTGATTAACTCATGCTGATTTTAGTGTACTCTATGTTACATTGACTGTTCTATTTATTATAAATTACTATGATTGCACATTTAGACGGAGATGTAACGTAAAGATTTTTACTCCTCATGTATGTGAAGGGAGTAAGAAATAAAGTACACTACAAAGTACACTAATGAGTATTGGACTCCCCAGCAACAGTCTCAATCCATTCAACTTATAAGATCTTAAGACATAGGAGCAGAATTAGGCCACTTGGTTTGTAAAGGATTTTGGCCTGAAAGGGATAAAGGGTTTCAGCCCAAAAGGTTGACTGTACTTTATCCATAGATGCTGCCTGGCCTGTTGAGTTCCTCCAACATTTTGTGTGTGGTACTTGGATTTCCAGCACTTGCATATTTTCTCTTGTTCGTGGTTTATAAAGGAAATAAGTTTATTGGTCTGATGACTAGCAAGATAAGGGAAAGACTCCAGGAATCAATAAGATTTCTAGATCAGTATATTGAAAAAAACCTAATAAGACACTGGCTATTTCAGATACTATGCAAGGAGAAAGAGTTATTTAATATTCCTGTTGTAAAGAGGCCTCAAGGAAAGAATGGATATTTACATTGCTTGAAGATGACTTACTTCATATTAAAACCAAATTTTTAACCAAAACAAAGCAGACTATTAATTTATGTGTAGATTGGCTATTGTATGGGAAACAATATCAAAGGGCAGGACTAAGATAGGCAGCGGTTAGCAGCATTTAAATATAGTGCATTGCACTAAGTAATGATTCTTTTAAGGCACAAAATGCAACAGTAAAATGGATTATAGAAGAAATTAAAGATTGTATTAAATATAAGGAAAAGATCTATAAAATTGACAGAAGCAGTAAATTGGAATGTATTAAAGCTCAATAAAAGATATCCAAGTGATACCAAAGAAAGGGAAAATGAAGTACAAGGTAAACTAACAAGAAAAAATAAAGTCTGTAAAAGTCATGTGTATGTAAAAAGCTAAAGTCCAGAGAGGACAAATGTAGGATGCCCGAAGGAGAATTCGTAATAAAAAATGACAGAAGAATTAAATAAATATTTGATGTTTGTCTTCACGGATGACAACATAAAACTTTCCAAAAATACTGGATTTGATGAAATTTTGTATTAGCAATGGAATGCTACAAAAGAAGTTATTGGGTATGGGAAAACTGCTATCGTCAGTTCTTTACGATCTATGTACATCTTAAAGTTGTATAAAATGTGGCTATGAAGATTTTAGGAGATCTGCTTATCACTTTCCAAAATTGTATAGATTATGGAATGATTACTGCAGATTGAAGATAGCATATGCTTTTTAAGAAAGGAAGGAGAGAGAAAACTGAAAACTACTACCCAATTAGCCTGACATTAGTAATGGGAAGACTCCTGGAATCTATAATAAAGGATTCAACGTTGAGACATTTAGAAAAACCATATGATTGCTGAAAGTCAGCATGAATTAATCAGAGAGAAATCGTGTTTGATTAACTTATTTCATATCTTTTGAGGTGCAACTACTAAAGCAGGTGGGAAGAAACAATGGTTACAGTTTATTTGGATACTTCGAAGGCTTTCAATAAGATCCTACCTAGGCATCAGTGAACAAAGCCAAAGAACATTGAATTAGATTTGTAAACAATTGTTGATTTAGAGCTGGTTAACAAAAAGAAAACAATAGGAATAACTTGCATTTTCTAAGGTTGACACACAGTGCCTGAAGGGGTACCAGAGGGGTTGGTACTTTGGTCCCAACCATTATTAATCTACAGAGACTATAAAAAATATCCCCTCCTCCTCATTGATCTCTTAGTGGCCTCCCTCTTCCTCTCCCTCCCTCTTAGTAGACCCCTTCTTACACAGTCACTCCGTTTTTAAGCATGGCCTGCTCTAGGCAGATTTACAGCTGTGCCATATTCTTAACACTTCTAGGTGATTGACTTCTCTATACTCCAAGGGATATTTAGTTACTTGGAATTTTTCTTGTATCCATCATCTGACTTGTCCTTTTCAATAACCTTTTTGCAGAGTTGCTTGGAGTGCCCTTTTGTCTTCATAGTGTAGTTTTTGCCAGGATACTGACTCACCAGCAGTTGGACCTTCCAGATACAGGTGTATTTTTACTACAAACAATTGAAACACCTCGACTGTACAATAGAGATCTCTAATTAACCAATTATGTGACTTCTGAAACCAATTGGTTGCTGCCAGTAATAATTAGATGTAAAGTATTAAATGGGGTGAATACTTATGCAATCAATTATTTTGTGTTTTATATTTGTAATTAACTTAGGGATCACTTTGTAGTGATCTGTTTTCACTTTGACACAAAAGAGTCTTTTTCTGTTGATCAGTGTCAAAAACAGCCAAATTAAATACACTGTGATTCAAAGTTGTAAAACAACAAAGCATGAAAACTTCTGAGGGGGACGGGGTGAATACTTTTTATAGGTACTGTTTATCAATCATTTGGCTGAGGGGATCAAATATTCTCAAGTATACTGATGACACAGAACTAAGTGGAAACATGAACAAACAGACTTCAAAGGGGTAGAGTGAGTAGATGTAAACATGGCATACTTTCAATGATGAGGGATCGGGAAATGTTAAAGCTATGAAACCTCTGGGGTGTCTTTTCACATAATTCACTGAAAGGTGATATACAGGTACAACAGGAACTTGAGAATGCAAATGATATATAGGCCAAAAAGAGATTTCTTGCTACAATTATGTTGAGGCTTGGCATAATCAACCTGGAGAATTGCGTACTGTTTTATCTACTTTCATAATAAAGAAAGTGCTGTGAAGATTCATCAGTCTAGTTTCTGGAATAACAGATCTGCATATGAGGAGAGATTGAGTATGCTATTTTTTGTAACTCCAAAACAAATTGGAAGATAAACATAGGAGCTTGGAGTTGTGTGTCTATTTCATTTTACTTTATTGAGGTGCTCAAATATATTGTGGCATCATCCAGTACCTTTCTTAATTCACTTTCAGTTGATTCTATCACAGAGGATGTGGCATGCAAATGATGGAAGGATCTCCAATCAAGCTGTAACTGTCTCAGCCAACCATAGCTCCACAATGCTGGCCCTCCAGTTTTACCGCATGTGGCTTGTTGATCATTGTATTTCACTGTTACAAATGTCATTTTCACAGGAGTTATCTTTGTTCTAGTAAGTTCTTAGTCGGATATCTGCAGACTTCAGTTTAATAACTTTGAAATACCATTCAAACTGATTTTGTGGAATGACTGAAACAGCCAATTCCATTCTGATTAATTTGCTGTTCACTTCTGGTGTGTTTCCTGTTAGTTATCACGTTGTAAATCAAAAAATGTTGAGATATTACTTGTGTTACTCTCACCATTATCAGGTTTTTCATCAATAGTATGCAGATTAGTGCTTTATTAAAACTGACTTGACTTTTTTGTCTTTTTCTCTTCCCTGTGCTGTCCATTTATTTTTGTCTGCCAGATGTGCTGTTTGGATGTGTCCTACTTGTTGAATGTTCTGCAAGTTTTGCCTTTAAATCTACTTTGGCTTGGTGTATGTGACACCATTTCTGTCACAATGGTAACACAATTTGTTTGGTCATACAGGTTTCTGTTCAGATATTTTGTTTATGCTCACTTTCATTGCTAACTTCATCTCAATTGCATCTCTGTCTGCCTTTTCCTTTGATACAGCTATTTCAGTCGCTCTTTTAAATGTGAGTTGTGCTTCAGGAGCCATTTTTGAATGCTTTCTTGTAAGATTTCATAAATTAAACAATCTCTCAGTACATCATTAAGCCCATTAATGAACTAGCAATGCTCAGACAATTTCTTCAATTCAGACACACAAGATGACATGGACTCCCTTGTCTTTTGATTCAGCTTATGAAACCTAAAGCATTCTGCAATCAACAATTGTTTTGGTTCCAAGTGGTCATGCATTACTTTCACAATATGAGCAAAACTCATTTTGGCTAGTCTGGTTGGAGCAGTTTAACTTCTAAGCAAACTATATGCTCTTCACCTATTGTGCTCAGTAACACTAGCACTCGCTTTTCATTGGCTACTTCATTTGCTTCAAAATACTGCTCAATTCATTCAGTATACATCACCCAGTTATTTTTTGTGCAATTGTGTTATTTTTTGTGTTTATCTTTCTGATATACCCAGCCGTTTCTGCTTTTTAAAATTTATTTATTATTATTATCGCCTGGTACTCACTGTTTCTGCTGCATTTTTTAAAAGCTCAAATGTCTCTCTTTCTCTCATTTCCGACAAGAAACATGCAGCACTTTTTTTTTACTCGACCATCTCGCTGCACTTCAACAGGTAGGCAGTCATCTTGGGTTCATTTTAAAACTTACTTGACACCACTGATATATCTTGTAAATCTGAAAGCTAATCGAAAGAAAAACATGTAGTCCTCGTTTTTATTTAAGAGCTCAAATATGACATGGTAGCATAATGGCATATGACATTCATGTACTCTTACATATTTCCCGCAATGAATTATTTAAACAAAGAATGGTTAATGAAATGATATATTTATAATACTATTCAATATTACAGAAATACTAAATATACAACAGAGTAGGTTATGTCTCTATTCTCTACTCCTTAGAAAAAAAATTAGGTGAACCTCTCTGAATCATGCAAAGTTTTAAAAAGGCCTGATGCAGGGAGGATGTTTCTATTGACTGAGGACTCTAGAACTATAGGTTCCAGTCTTAAAATTGATGAGCCATATAGGACTGAAATGAGGAGAAATTTCTTCTCTCAGATGTGTGAATCTTTGCAATCTTTAGCAATTAAAACTGACTAAATAGATTTCAAATTACAGGAATCAAGGGATATTGGAATAGAACAGAAAATGGTATTTGATGTAGAAATTCTACTCCCACTTATATTTCTTACCTTGTTATGTTTACACTGCTTTTTGCATTATGACTCCGTGAGACCATTCTTAGACATAGGTGGAACAAATCTTTGTACAGGGTTCCTCTATCTGCAAGGCTACTTAGTTAAAGGTGTCTCTTTAACCCAAGATGATTCAGGCCACTTGATATCTGTTTGTGGTGTTGTATGGGATATGACATTTTGTTCACAGAAGATAGCAGATTAATCCAAGCATATTATTTACGTTAATGACGATAACAAATTTCTTTCCAGGTTTAGCAGGACTTGCTCGAGCATTCCATGTTACCAAGCTTATTCTATGGTGCCAACCACATTACTGAAGCTTGTGTGAATACCTTTTTCCATTCAGTTAAGCTGTTCCACATCTTACAACAACTCTGTGACAGTCTGAGCATTTAGAAAATGATGCAGAGAGCCTTTCATGACTTTTTTGGGGATCCTTCAGGTGTTGTGATAAAGCTCTCAACACGCTTTGCCAATTTGCAATTTGCCCAGCAAATACAAAAATCTCTGACTCCAAAACTGAAGGGAACACAGGTCTCCTGTTTTTATCAACAATAGAAATATACAACATGATCATACAACCGGCACCTTCTACTCCGCAAGTGTCATTCCTCCTGCTTCTTCTCATTCATGTTCAATGTTTCATTTGTGATTAACTAATTGATAGCGAGTCCTAAGCCCCTCCACTTTCCACTGGACCATTGTGTTCATACTTCCTGCTGAAGGGTTTCAGCCCAAAACGTCAACTGTACTCTTTTACATGGATGCTACCTGGGCTGCTGAGCTCCTCCAGCACTTTGTGTGTGTTGCTTGAATTTTCAGCATCTGCAGATTTTCTCTTGCTTGTGTTCATACTTCAGCTTGTCTGAAAAAGATTGAAATGTAAATTCTATCTGTGGCTCATCACTGCTTCTTGTGTGAGATCGAGGGTATAAAATGTGTAAAGAAAGTGAGTGAAGCAAATGTTTTTTCATTTACATAAATCCCAGCTTTAATTGAAGGGCTTGCTCCTTAAATGAAAGAGGATGGACATGGCTTTGCTGGGCTTTTCTCACTTGCTTTCCTCTTCACGTGTGTTGTCTTAACAGCTGCACTCAGTTGGTAATCAGTTACATTAAATGAGTTTGTATATGAGTGCTATATAAGTAAGTAAGGATAGAATAATCTACAATAGTTTTATATAGGAGTTGTTTTTGGATAAATCCTTGGAAGAGAAACAAAACAATATGCTAACTCCTGAGGTTGAATTACTTTAACTCACACTGCACAGGAAATTGTAATTTCATCTCCTTCCACCCTATTCCTGTCATCCTATGGGCAAGTTGCTTCATCTATATTTTATATATACAGCATAGAACAGTGCCGTGCAAGAACAGGCCCTTCAGCCCACGATGTTGCGCCAAACCAATTAAATTATTAATATGTAAAAGGATATTTACTTAGATGCCAGCTTTTTCTGAAAAAAGCACTGAAAACATGAGTGTGTGGAATAGGCTGCCGGTGGTGGTGGTGGAGGTGGATACGATAGGGTCTCTTAAGAGACACCTGGATAGGTACATTGAGCTCAGAAAAGTAGAGGGCTTTGGGTAACCTTAGATAATTTCTAAAGTAAGTTGGCACAAATATGTTTGGCACAGCATTTTGGGCCGAACGGCTTGTATTGCGCTGTAGGTTTTCTATGTTTCTATGTTTTCTATGTTTCTAATACCAGAATTAATGAGGTACCAGTTGATGGTAAGTATTTTCATGTTTCCAATGAATTGTTAAATAATAATTTTGACTGCATTTGAATGTTGCAGGTTTTGCATTAGTCAGTACCTATGACATTTGTTACATTGATGATACTTTGTGTTCTGTTCCTTTACACTGACCTTTCCAATTGAATTGAAGAATATTGATATCATGATATGATATCACATTAACTCTTCCTCATTCTTTCTTATTTTTCTAAATGGCTTGTTATATAACTGCTCTCCTTAAGCTGCTAGTCATTAGCTGGTATAATTATTATTTTGTATTCTTATTATTGCTAATTATTGCTTAAAATGCCTTTGCCATCTCTGTTGCAATAGCTTCATCCTTCTGATAGCTGTGATAATCTTTTCTAACAGTGAGGCACCTCACCTGGCTTAATTGGTCAAACTTCATAAAACATTATCTATCATCTTCTGCCATCTGTTGTCCCTTTCCTTCTGCTTGTAAGTTCAATATTCCATCTGGCTCCCATCTGCTGTATGATTCTTTCTAGTCATTAAACATTTTATTCAATGTTAGTCTTTAATTTTGTCTCATATTTTTACAACTATATTGATTTATCTTTACAATCTATGTGAAACACTTAAAGCCTGCACCTGAATTTATGAAAGGTGCTATATAATAAAGTTATTATTATTATTCATCACCTAATGCACTGTGTACATCTAAATTACTAAAAACAAAACAGCTCAGGACTGATTTTAAGCTGTTTATAAATATGACAAAGACAGATTGATTTCAGGTAAAGGAATTTCAGTGGTTTTCTTTCTTCTTATTAAGTCAGCCAAATTTTAAACAGGTAACAGATGAACAGCTTTACACATGCACTGTCACACTGCTGTGATGTAATTAACCTCCTAGCTTGATTATTGGCATGAACAGTATTACTTCCTGGGGGAACTAATGGGTTCGGGTGAAGAAGTGAACTGGGTTAACATATAGCTCCAACTAAATACTTTTGCTTCCATTTTCCTGCCTGACTAACTTCAAATTATAAAGTGATGGATTTTTCAATTTTGTGGGGATTTTTTTTGTGAATGTAATACCGATTATACTTTTTCTGCGTAATATAGAACAGTAATGCCCTTAGGCATGTAAAATATTTTAAAAATGTATATAAAAACTTGCATGCCATCTCACAAAGGATGTAGAATATGAACATTTAGATTTGTTCCATATTTCCCTTGAAAGATTTAGCATGTAATATCAATTTTTAATGGAAAATGGAACCATACAATGGGTCACAGGGTAACTGATTATTGGACACATTAAGGTATTTTAAATATTTTTAAAGCATCTCCTCAAAAATCTTTTATCTTGGATTTAATGAAAGCCATCAATGATATTTTTTAAACCTGACGAATTGCTGCAAAAGAAAAACAAAATAGAAACAGTGATAGTGGTTTGAAACCTTAATCAACTGACAACTTAACAGAACTTATTGAGTGTTGGGTGATTGCTGCTGGTGCCTAAATCAAAAAAAGTCAGCTGATGCTGGAAAATAAACAACAGACAATGCTGGAAACATTCTGCGGATCAGAAAGCAAGGTTAATGTTAATTAGTCTGGTTTTTAACTCTAATGTAGTTTGTGATCTCAACCATATTGGAATATTAGAGATCCCAACATCATGGTAAGTGGCTATTTTTCTTAATCCTTTTAAGAATTTACATTTATCAATCATATTCATCATGTTTATTCATGACACTTTGAATAAAGGACTTCCCAAAATATAGCTTCAACAGTGTTCGTTAAACTTACAATTTCAAAGTCTCTAAGGTACTATTCTCAACTACGCAACTGGGTAGTTAGTTCAATGTGTACACAACTTGCTGTGTAAAGAAATGCTTCTTGATGATAGTCTGAAATATCACTTCAACCAGTCTCCACCTATGGTCCTGTGTCCTCGTTGATGGATTCATTTTGAGGTAGCAGCTGGCATCCACATTTCTTATACCCTTAATGATTTTGAGTGCTTTATCATGTCTCCTCTCATTCTACATCTGCCTAGGCTAAAAAGACTAAATATTTTCAACCTTTTTTCATAGGTTATATCCTGCAGACCTGAAGTGAGTCTCATCTCCCTTCTCTGAACTCTTTACAATACCTTCAAGACCCTCACAAAATATGGAGACCAGAATTGCACACAGTACTCAAGGTGTGGCATCATTCAGCTTCGGGAGAATGTCTGCAGACTGAAATTCCACTGAGGGCCTTTATAGCCTTCCTGATTGCTCTGTGAATTGTCTAGATGTTGATAGTGATGAGTCTACCATGATATCCAAATCCTTCTCATATAGTGCACTTTCTAACTCAATATTTATATGTAAAATTTCTAGACCCACTGACACAACCGATCAACAGCTGATGTAATAGCCACAGCTCCACACACCGTCCTTACATATCTGGAGAAGAAGGATGCTTACGTGAGAATGCTATTATTGGACTACAGTTCAGCATTCAACTTCGTAATTCCCACCAGACTTGACAAGAAGCTCGGAGACCTCGGCCTTCACCCTGCCTTGTACAGCTGGATCCTGGACTTCCTGTCAGATCGCCAGTGGGCTCCCTCACCTCTGCCCCTCTGACCCTCAACACATGCCAAACAAGGCTGTGTCTTAAGCCCCCTCCTTTAATCTCTGTATACCCATGACTGTGTTGCCACCCACAGCTCCAATCTGCTAATTAAATTTGCTGACTACACTATATCGATTGGCCTAGTCTCAAATAATAAGAAGGCAGCCTACAGAGAAGAAGTCATCACCCTGACACAGTGGTCCTTACTCATCTGGAGAAAACAACCTCTTCCTCAATGTCGCAAAAACAAAGGAGCTGGTTGTGGATTACAGGAGGAATGGAGACAGGCTAACCTCTATTGACAACAATGGATCTGGGGTTGAGAAGGTGAACAGCTTCAGGTTCCTCGGCATCACTGAGGATCTCATGTGGTCTACACGCACCAGTTGTGTGGTGAAAAAGGCACAATAGCACCTCTTTCACCTCAGACAGTTGAAGAAGTTTGGTGTGGACCCCCAAATCTTAAGAATTTTCTACAGGGATACAATTGAGAGCATCCTGACTGGCTGCATCAGTGCCTGGTATGGGAACTGTACTTCCCTCAATTGCAGGACTCTGCAGAGAGTGGTGTGGACAGCCCAGCACATCTGTAGATGTTAACTTCCCACTATTCAGGACATTTACAAAGACAGGTGTGTAAAAAAGGCCCAAAGGATCATTGGAGACCCAAATCATCCCATCCACAAAATGTTCCAGCTACTACCATTGGGGAAATTGTACCGCAGCATAAAAGCCTGGACCATCAGGCTCCAGAACAGCTTCTTCCACCAGGCCTTTGGACTGATTAATTCACACTGATACAATTGTATTTCTATGTTATATTGACTGTCCTGTTGCACATACTATTTATTATAAATTGCACATTGCACATTTAGACAGAGACGTAACATAAAGTTTCTTTCTCCTCATGTATGTGAAGGATGTAAGAAATAAAGTCAGCTCATTTCAATACTTCATTTAAGTAATATTTTACATATTTAAAATTTCATCTGCCATTTATCTGCCCACATCTTGATTTTGTTTAGGTCTAACTGTACTGATTGTGCTGCCTGAACATTATCAGCCTGTCTCCCTAATTTTGTGTCATCTGCAAACTTTATTCCTTTATTTGTTATGTGCTTATCCAAATCATTAATATAAATTTTAAAAAGCAGTGGCCTCAAAACAGATCCCTATGGAACCCCACTTTTAGCATCTTCTAGCTGTGAAAATGATCCTCTCACCATTAGTTGTTTTCTGTTTTTGAGCCAATTTTCTGCACCCATTTGCACATCTTAAGCCTGAATCCCTTCTACCTGTCATTTGATTATTAACCTCTCTTGGGGTATCTTATCAAAAGCCTTCTGAAAGTCCGTAAATGATAAGAACTGCTCCATTGTTATCATAAATTTTAGTTGCCTCCTCATAGAACTCCAGCATATTAATAAAACATAATTTTCGTTTTCTGAACCCATGCTGGCTTTCTGCATGGTTCTCATAAAGTAAAGATGATGGTGAGCTTTTCTGATATGCAAGATGTGTTCTGGAACCAAGAGATGAGCACTCACTTGAGTTTGAAACTGTTCGTAGTTTCCACTGCTGTGCCACAGTGTGAATGGTGTAAGTTCTCCTGAAATCAATAGCCTTTGACTTGTTGATGTTGACATAAGAAGTGATACCATTGTTTTGCATCTGGCCCTCATGAACACAGTATCTTTAATATATTTATTACCTACATGAGAAAATCTTCAAATGCTTATTGCAATGACAAGGGCACCTGCAGATTTATTACCTAGTCTTTTTTTCTTATGTCAAATATTTTTATACATGCATGCTTCATCTTTCATTATAGTATGCTTTTTGAGATTTTATGTGGTTTATTTTGTAGTTCCTGGCTTGTTTAATTAGACTATGTCTCCTGAGTTTAGAATCCTCAAGAAGATACATCCTTAATATATAGCAACAACCTATCAGGGAAAGCTGCAGTGACTGGGTCTCTGGCACTGAATCCCGTTCGGTGGCTCAGAAGGGATGGGGGTGAAGACGAGTGCAGTATTGATAGGGAGTTCCATAGATAAAGGAGCAGACAGGGAATTCTGTAGATGTGTAAGGTATGTTGCTTCCCAGATACTAGGTTCAGGGATGTCTCTGATCAGTCCACAACATTCTAAAGGGAGCCAGAAGTCATGGTATATATTCATACCAATGACATAGGTAAGAAAAGGGAAGAGGTCCTGAAGAGAGAATATAGTGAGTTAGGTAGAAAGCTAAATACCAGAACCTTTGAATTGTTGCCTGTGCCACATACCATGGAGTATAAGAATAGGTGGACTTGGCAGATGAATGCATGGCTGAGGAATTAGTGCTAGGGGCAGGATTTCAGATTTCTGGATCATTGGCATCCAGAAATCAGTATAGAGCTGTACAAAAAGGATGAGTTACATCTGAACTTGAGGGCGACTAATATCCTTGCGGACAGGTTTGCTAGAACTGTTGGGAGGGTTAAAATTGATTTTGTAGGGAAATGGGAACCAGAATGATAAGGCTGAGCATGGGACAGTTGGTATAGAAGTAGTTGCAGCATGTCGTTACACTGTGAGGAAGGACAAGGAAATGATCGGGCAAAATAGCAGTCAGTGGGATGAGTTGAAGAGTAATGTGGGTACAAAATTGAAAAGTGTGATGAATATAGGGCAAAAGGTGTTAAAACTGAATGCACCCAATATACAGAATAATGTAGATGATCTTGTAGCACAGTTAGATATTGGCAAGTGTGGTATTGTGGGCACCCCTGAATTATGACTGAAGGAACCTCATAGTTGGGAGCTTGACACCCAACGATACACATTGTATCAAAAATATAGATAGGTAAGCAGAGGAGGTGATTAGAAAGATGTCAAAGATTACGGAAAGAAAGTGGGAGAATGACAATTGAGAGAGATAATAAATCAGCCATGATGGAATGGCGGAGTAGACTTGATGGGCTGAACAGCTTAATTCTACTCTTACGTCTTATGGTCTTATCACTTTGCGATTTCACCAACTATGATTCTATGAAATCTAACTTAGATTTCTAAAACCAAGTTATTAATATAAATTAGAAACAGTAGCAATTCCACACCTCTCAATGTGGCTCTGTACTCATTAGTTCCAATGGAACTCATCATTCTTCCCCTAACAAATGCCATCTTACTTCTTCATTTTAGGTTTCATCCTGAGTTCATCATTAATAAGGAGTATATTAAAGTGCTGGAAAAAATTATGTGATCAAGCAGTTAAGGAAAGAATCTGGTTTGAGTTAAGAAACAATGGAAGTGCTATTAACATTCTGTACCAATATATAGGGTGAGATTTAATGAAGGAGATATAGAGGAGCAATATTGTGAGGAGATTGCAGAGATATGAAAAACTCATATTTATAATATCAAGGACCTTCAAACATTATAATATTCACTGAGATGAAAATTTTTTAAAGTGTGTTAGGGGGAACCTTTTTTTAACTGGTGGTTTCTGGTTGAGGAGGAGAATATTGTTTGGGAACGTGGCATGCCAAGTAGAGCAGTGAAAGAACGTTTAGTGAAAAACTATCATATTACTGTAAGATAAGTAGCAAAAAGAGAGCAAAATAGTGAGGTAGTGTTCATGGACTGTTCAGAATTCTGATGGCAGAAGTGAAGAAGCTGACCCTAAAATGTAGTGTATGTGTGTTCAGGCTCCTGTATCTCCTCCCTGATGGAAGTTGTATTTCTAAGCTATTTTGACTGTACTGTTGTATATTTACTGTACATACTATTTATTACAAATTACATTAATTTGTACATTGCACATTCAGACAGAGATGTAACATAAAGATTTTTACTCCGCATGTATGTGAAGGATGAAAGAAATAAAGTCAATTCAATTCACTTCAAAACTTCAACATATACTGAGTTAATTACTGAGGTCATAAAGGAAAATTAATTTATAAAAGAACCTTAATTTAAAGTAATTATTTCCTTGTTCTTAGCTTAGCCACTTTTATCAGGATGGTAGGTACTGTAACTCAGGTCAGAAATGTTCTCCACCTATGTCTTTGGAAGTGTAGTAAACTATATAGCACTTGAAAGATGGTACTGTGGGCCAGCTTTCTTGAGAACAATGTGAAGATTATAAGTGCCAACACAATTGAACTGATGGTGTGGGCATCATTCTGCAGATCCTAAATGCACTTTCCTTTTTTGGCTCAACATCTTTCAATTGCCTTTGTTAAACATACCCTTATGATGACTTTGCAATCTATTTCAAATCAAATCTGGCATTTCATCAAAGCTTAGAGGAGAGAACTACAGCTATAGCTAGCTGATTCACAGACACCTCCCGTTATATAAGCATTTCTGGATATGTTTCTCTCTGTACTGGTGACCTAATTATATTCTTGCATTCAATTCATCCCTCCATTTCTTGGCTGTTCTCCAATACATGTTACTGGTTGTTATACTTGGTTTCTAATCTATTATAGATTGTGTTCTCCTATCTTAATCCTTTGTCATGTTACCCACTTACTGATTTCATATTCTAGATTATAGTGATGACTAGTTTTGAAAAAATATTCCTGTGGTATGAATTTCCGCTTATATGGCAAATGCCTATTTAGAATGATTTGTATTGTTCTTTTAAAATAATTTCCAGTATATCTCCACACAGATTATGTTAAACACAAATGTTTTGAATGCATGAGATCAACTTCTGGATCAATTTTGGAAGATTAGGAATATATTTCTTTCTTTCTTGTACTCTTTCATAAATTGGAAAGATTTTATTGAAAGCTTTTAATAGTTGGTTCTGATACTTTAATTCCTATCTTAATCCAACCTGTGGAGTAGGTGATGGCAAGGAGAGTTGGAGACAGTTCGTTGTGGAGTTTATGCACCACTTTTAAAAAGCAAGCGGGGCCTGTGGGGACTTGTCTGTGGAGCGGGAGATTGCTTGGATTATTAATGACTTTGCTGGGACCAATAAAAAGAGCTGAACAGCCATTGACGAGTGGACCAAGTAAGAGTGGGAGGTATTGGCTCAACAGGCTTAAATGAGAACAGGTGGAGGCTCTAAATAAGTTTCTAGTAAGAATTTTTTTCTCTTTCTTTGTCTTTTAGTATATAGCTAGTCCATTGAGAATGGGTCTAGGGTTAGTGGTATGTTGTGAGAGATGTGGGAGCTCTGGGAACCACCCCACCCCATCTATATCTACACAAAGTTCATCGAGCTCCAGGTCCTTAGAGAACTTGTTAAAAAATGGAACTGCAGCTGGATGACCTTCAGCTCATATGGGAAAATAAGGTGATAGATAGGATTTACAGGGAGGTAGTCACCCCTAGGTTACTGTTAGGAGATGGAAAGGGAATAGGTAGCCAGTGCAGAGCTGTTGTGGCTGTTCCCCTCAAAAATGAATATACCGCTTTGGATACTGTTGCGGGAAGCTGCAGCAACTGGGTCAGAAGGGAAGAGGAGAGCTGAAAGTTTTGAAAGTAGAGAAGTCCTCTGCACCAGATAGACTACACCCTAGGATTCTAAAAGAGGTAGCTGAAATAATTGTGAAGATATTAGATTCTGAAGGACTGTAAATTCGTAAATGTCATTCCACTCTTTAGGGAAAGGAGATCAATGGATGTTGTTCACTTACATTTTCAGAAGGCCTTTCACAAAGTGCTGCACATGATAAGAATCCATGGTATTACAGGAAATATTCTAGCATGGATAGAAGATTGGCTGACCGTCAGGAAGCAAAGAATGGGAATAAAAGGGCCCTTTACAAAGATAGGTGGAGGGGCAGGTTGCGTTGAGCAAGTGGGGAGTCTGCAGAGGGTCTTAGACAGATTAGGAGAAGGGACAAAGAAGTGACAGATAGAATATAGTGTAGGGAAGTTAAGCACCTTGTAGAAGAAATAAAGGCATGGACTATTTGCTAAATGAGACAAAGTTCAAAAATTAGAAGTTCAAAGGGACTTTGGAGTCATTATGCATGATTCCTTAAAAGTTAACTTGCAGGTTGAGTCGGTGGTAAGGAGAACAAATGCAATATTACCATTAATTTCAAGAGGATTAAAATATATTAAAGTAAGGATGTAAGGCTGAGGCTTTATAAGATGCCATGGTAGAGTAGTGGTTAGCACAATACTGTTGCAGCTTAAGGTGACAGAATTCAGATTTCAGTCCCAGCGTCCTCTGTATGGAGCTTGTACATCCTCCCAATGGGATATGTGTGTTTCCTCTGGGTGCTCTGCTTTCCTCCCACAATTCAAAGGTGTACTGGTTAGTAGGCTAATTGGTCATTGTAAGTTGTCCCATGATTAGCCTAGAGTTAAATTGGCGGTTGCAGGTGGACTGGCTTGAAGGTCTAAAAGGGCCTATTCTGCACATTATCTCTAAATAAAGAAATAAACAAGGTCAGATGGCACTTGTTGGAGCAGTTTTGGGCTCCTTTTCGAAGAAAAGATGTGCTATCACTGGGGAGGATCCAGAGTAAGTTCACAAGGATTATTTCTATAATGAAAGGGTTCATGAATGAGGAATGCTTGATGGCTCTGGGTCTGTATTCACTGATGTTGAGAAGAATGAGGGGTGATTTCATTGAAGCCTACTGAATATTGAAACACCTAGACAGAGTGGATTTGGAGAGGATGTTTCCTATAGTGTGGGAGTCTAGGACCAGATAGCACAGATGCAGAATAGAGGGACATCCATTTAGAACAGATATGAGGTGGAGTTTCTTTAGGCAATGGGCAGTGAATCTGTGGAATTCATTGCCACAGACGGCTGTGGAGGCCAAGTCACTGGGTACTTTAAAAGTGGAGGTAGATGGGTTCTTGATTAGTCAGGACGTCAAAGACTATGGGGAGAAGAAAAGTTGAGAGAGATAATCAATCAGCCATGATATAATGGTAGAGCAGATTTGATGGGCTGAATGGTCTAATGCTGCTTCTATGTTTTATAGCCTTATGGTCTTATTGCAAAGGATAAAATCTTCAGCTGTGGTCATTGTAGTAGAGTGTTCTCTACACACCCCAAGTACCTCTGTTCTGCAGCATTCCCTCATGGCCTGGCCGTTTACTATGTACAGTAGGTTCTGGCTTAGTTTTTCTTGCCAAACTGTAACACCTCATATTTGCCTAATGAAATTATATCTTCCGTTCCTCAGTCCATTGGCTGAGTTGATCATGATCCCATTTTAATCTTAAATAACCTTCACTGACTACTATGCTACCAATTTAGGTGCCATCCAAAAAATCTCTAACCATGCCACCTATATTCTCACCTACATCATAAAATAAATTATGAACAACAGTGGATCCAACACCGATCTCTGCTGCACACTGCTGGTTGTAGGCCTCCACTCTATAAAAGCAACCTGCTACAAATTGTATCTAGCTTGTTGAAATATTGAGGAATATTGGTAGCTTGGGTTGGCTTTGGAAGTTTGGTTGTTCACTGAGTTTGGCAAAATGCTTGCAGACATTTCAGCTCCCATCGAGAAGCCATCATCAGTGAGCAGTTCAGGGTGTTGTCTCTTCAGAATGCTTGCTTATATACTCGTCCGGAACGGAAGAAAAACGATGTCAACAATCAACGAATCACCAGTAATCTTGGGATCTGGACAGCGAAGCAAACACTTCCAACAGACTTTCCTTGAAGCTAGCCAATCAAAATCTTCTACTGCTAAACTGTTCAGAGGGTTTTGAACCAGCCAACTAGATCATGATGTCTAATCAATATCCAATCGGATCCCAGAGCAGTATATAAGCTGGCATTTGGAGTAGACAACACCCTTAACATTGCATCGATGATGGCTTCTCAATTGGAGCTGAAATGTCTGAAAACATTTTGCCAAGCTCGATGATCAACCAAATTTCCAAATGACTAGCTTGATCTGGATTCTATATGATCTTACCTTTCAGACCAACTTACCATACAATATCTTGTAAAAAAAAGAGCCTTTCTAAAGTCCATGTAGGCAATGCTTACTGCATTGTCCTAATTTATCTTCTTGGTCAGATCTTCAAATAAAAATTTATGAGATATGAGTTGCCATGCACAAAGTCAAGCTGACTAATCTTATCAGTTCTTGTCTTTCCAAATGCATGTAGATCCTATCTCTAGAATCCTCTCCAATAACTTACCCACAACTGACAGTTGGCTCACCAGTCAACAGTTCCCAGGTTTCTTGCAGACTCTTTGAAATAAAGGCACAACAATATTCACCTTTTAGTCTTCCAGCACCTGACACATTGTCATCGATGGAACAAGTTTATCCACAAGGGGGCCTCAGTATTTCCTCCAGCTTCCCATAATATTCTAGGATACACTTGACCAGGTGTAACCAGAGCACCATGTCTGTCATGTGCCAGCACTGCCCTCACCTGGTCAGAGGTCACACCACCTGCCTGTCAACATTTCACCCCTCCCAACTAATCAATGCAAACTTAACCATTGGCCACCTTAATTGGATTAACCTGTCTAGCACCAAGCTGTTGGCCCTCTGACCTATAAAGGGTGCTACATGTGCTTGGCTCGCTCTCTTTTGCCATCCTCGAGGGACCACCCTGCTTCACTCCAGGCTGAAGACTGCAGAACAGCGCTGGAGACATGTGGTAAGGTGTGCATTGAATAGGGTTGTGGGAGCGTTTATTGTTGTCCCTTTAGCAAAGAGCCATGCTTGCCCATAGCAAAAGGGGGGGCAAGTATTGTAGTTACTTTTCCCCTGCTTGTATGTGTACCTGTCCTCCATCCCCACACCGTTTTCCTGTGTATTGTACTGCAGACCCAACTTTTCCCACGCTCCTCTATTCTAAGCGCATTTGTACGAATACTGTAGCCGATTGTGTTGTTCCCAAGCTTTTCCTCCCCTTGTAAATAAACTCCTTATTATTAAAACTGTTTGTCCAGAGCTCTTGCCTTGAGACCCAAAGAACCTTTCTCATTTCCATCACAACACCAGGTCTTGGGAATTTATGTAACTTTTATGCGTTTTAAGACCTTCTGCACTTTTTCTTCTGTAACATGAACTCTTTTAAGGTCATCACTATTAATTTCCCTTGCATCCCTGTCCTTCTCTAAAATAAATACATTTGAAAAATATTCATTTAGGACCTTGCCCACAGATGGACAAACTTGTTGATGTATTTCTCCTTAGCTACTTTTTGCCCTTAGTGTACCTGCAGAATCACTTTCCATTCTGCTTGACCTTATCTGCCAAGGCTATCTTGTATGCCCTTTCTTCCAGGTGAAGCAATACTTCACCTGAGAATCTGCTGGGGTTGCCTACTGTGTCTGGTACTCTCAATGCAGCCTCCTCCACATTGGTGAGACCAAATTGAGGGACCACTTAGTTGAGCACCCCACTCCATCCGCCAAAAGTGGAACTTCCCGCTGGCCAAACATTTTAATTCCCATTCCCATTCCCATGCTGACATGTCAGTCTATGGCCTCCTCTTGTGCCTAGATAAACCCACTGTCAGGTGAAGGAACAACTCCTGATATTCTGTTTGGGTAGCCTCCAACCCGATGGCATGAATATTGATTTCTCTTTCTGCTAAAAAATATTACCCTCCCCCTCTATTCTTCTTCTATTCCCCACTCTGGTCTTTTACTTTTTTTTACCTGACTATCACTTTTCCTTGGGTCCCCTCCTCCTTCCCTTTCTCTATGGTCTGCTCTCCTCTTATATCAGATTACTTCCTTCAGAGCTCTTGATCTCTCCCACACACCTGGCTTTATCTATCATCTTCTAGCTAGCCTTCTTCCCCTTCCTCCACCTTTTTCATTCTGGTGTCTTCCCCCTTCCTTTTCAATCCTAAAGAAGGGTCTCCGGCTGAAATGTCAACTCTTTATTCATTCCCACAGATGCTGCCTAACCAACTGAGTTCCTCCAGCATTGTGTGTGTACCTCTGGATTTTCAGCATCTACAGACTTACTCATGTACATGATTTGAGGCCCTTTCTTTCCAACTGATTTCCTCTTGTGTACTCTTACTCCTTGGTTGGCTGGTGGCACAGTGACATCAGCGCTGGACTCCGGAATGGAGGTTCCCGGGTTTGAATCCAATCGGGCTGTTCCCGAGTACGCTTTCCATCCATGCCGGGTTGAATGTTAAGCTCACAACTTGGCCTCGTAAAATAAAGAGAAATACTGCGAAATGTCTGTGTGAGGAGTGGCATGCCACACAGTCTTTCGTTCTACGCCTTGTATGGCATGAAAATGCCTGGTGCTGGCTTCTCAGGCCTGAGTCGACATCATTATCATCATCATCACTCTTACTCCTATTCTCTTCAATGGATTCACTTGATCCTAGCTGTCTATACCTGACATACAGTATGTGTATTTATTGTTCTTGTTCAGCCTCAATTCCTGCCATCCTTGCCCACTCTAACAGGAAAATGCTGCCCTGAAGTTGTCACAGCCACGGATTTGACGGCGCAGCAGATTCGGCAAGTGCGCTCGTAAGTATGGACGTCAGCTAGTTATTATTTCATTTGATAGTATTTAACTCCATTCATTCCATCGTAGTATTTGTTGAGACTTGGACACAGCCAACGCTTGGCTGCCTGCTTGCATTCTGCCTTGCCTGAGAAACTGGACAGTCGAGTCAACGGACTCTGAAGACTAGGGGGATTCGTTTTATTCTTAGTTGTTCTGTTCAGCCCCAGTGTCAGCTTCGTTTTCCATTTGAGAGTTTAGTTAACAGCCCTGTTTGGCCTAGTGTTTATTGTTTTCTTTTCCCTTTTACGCTGTTCGCATTAAATTCTGTGATCTATTGATCTGCTTCAGTGTCTCTCACTCTGAACTTGGGCCATACCTGCACCAGGTGGCAGAACTTTTCAAAATCCTTTCACATACCAGACTCCCTTTGCCTGCTGGCAGACTCTGCCACTCAACTTCTGAAAGTTCTTGTCTAATGCCATCAAATGCCATGATGCCGAACTCTTCTTTCGCCGTATCCGTCTCTGAGCTTACTTCTTTGTCAAGAACTCTCCTACCCACACCGATGACTCCTTCTCCCGTCTTCAACCCTCTTCCTCTTCATGGACACCCCGCTCTGGTCCTCTGCCTGCTCTGGATCTCTTTATTGCTAATTGTCGACGGGACATCAACCGCCTTGACTTCACCACACCCTGTTCCAATTCCAACCTCACTCCTTCTGAACGCTTTGCTCTCCGCTCCCTCTGCACCAAACCCAACCTCACTATAAAACCTGCTGATAAGGGGGGAGCTGTTGTTGTTGTCTGGTGTACTGACCTCTACCTGACCGAGGCACAGCAACAACTCTCTGATACCTCCTCTTATTTACCTCTTGATCATGACTACACTAAGGAGCACCAGGCCACTGTCTCCCACACCATCACCAACTTTATCAGCTCTGGGGATCTCCCATCCACTGCCATCAACCTCATAGTTCCCACACCCCGCACTTCCCGTTTCTACCTCCTACCCAAGATCCACAAACCTGCCTGTCCAGGTAGACCCATTGTCTCAGCTTGCTCCTGCCCCACCGAACTCATTTCTGCATACCTTGACACTGTTTTATCCCCCCTTGTTCAATCCCTTCCCACCTATGTTCGTGACATTTCTCACACTTCGAATTTTTTCAATGTTTTAAGTTCCCTGGCCCCCACTGCCTTATTTTCACCATGAAAGTCCAGTCCCTATATACCTCCATCCCCCACTAGAAAGGTTTCAAAGCTCTTCGCTTCTTTTTGGATTCCAAACCTAACCAGTTCCCCTCCACCACCACTCTCCTCCGTCTAGCAGAATTAGTCTTCACTCTCAATAATTTCTCCTTTGGCTCCTCCCACTTCCTCCAAACCAAAGGTGTAGCCATGGGCATCCGCATGGGTCCCAGTTATGCCTGCCTTTTTGTTGGCTTTGTGGAACAGTCCATGTTCCAAGTCTATACGGGTATCCATCCCACTCTTTTCCTTCACTACATCGACGACTGCATTGACGCTGCCTCCTGCACACATGCTGAGCTTGTTGAATTCATTAATTTTGCCTCCAACTTTCACCCTGCCCTCAAATTTACCTGGTCTATTTCTGACACCTCCCTCCCCTTTCTTGATCTTTCTGTCTCCATCTCTGGAGACGGCTTATCTACTGATGTCTACTATAAGCCTACAGACTCTCACAGCTACCCGGACTATTCCTCTTCCCACCCTGTCTCTTCCCCTTCTCACAATTCCTCCGTCTCCGCCGCATCTGTTCTCAGGATGAGGCTTTTCATTCCAGGACGAAGGAGATGTCTTCCTTTTTTAAAGAAAGGGGCTTCCCTTCTTCCAGCATCAACTCTGCTCTCAAACGCATCTCTCCCATTGCCAGCACATCTGCCCTCACCCCATCCACCCGCCACCCCATTTGAGATAGGGTTCTCCTTGTCCTTACCTACCACCCCACCAGCCTCCAGGTCCAACGTATAATTCTCCGTAACTTCCGCCACCTCCAATGGGATCCCACCACCAAGCACATCTTTCCCTCCCCCACCCTTTCTGCTTTCTGCAGGGATCGCTCCCTACACAACTCCCTTGTCCATTCATCCCCCCCTCCCCCCCCCCATACCTTCAAATCGATCTCCCTTCTGGCACTTATCCTTGTAAGCGGAACAAGTGCTACACCTGCCCTTACACTTCCTCCCTCACCACCATTCAGGGCCCCAGACAGTCCTTCCAGGTGAGGTGACACTTCACCTGTGAGTCGGCTGGTGTGGTATACTGTGTCCGGTGCTCCCGGTGTGGGCTTTTATATATTGGTGAGACCCAATGCTGACTGGGAGACCGTTTCGCTGAACACCTACGCTCTGTCCGCCAGAGAAAGCAGGATCTCCCAGTGGCCACACATTTTAATTCCATGTCCCATTCCCATTCTGATATGTCTATCCATGGCCTCCTCTACTGTCAAGATGAAGCCACACAGGCTGGGTAGCCTCCAACCTGATGGCATGAACATTGACTTCTCTAACTTCCATTAATGCCCCTCCCCTTCTTACCCCATCCCTGATATATTTAGTTTTTTTTTCTCTCTCTGCCCATCACTCTGTCTGTTCTCCATCTCCCTCTGGTGCTCCCCTCCCTCTTTCTTTCTCCCTAGGCCTCCCGTCCCATGATCCTTTCCCTTCTCCAGCTCTGTATCCCTTTTGACAATCACCTTTCTGGCTCTCAGCTTCACCCCACCCCCTCCAGTCTTCTCCTGTCATTTCGCGCTTTCCCCTCCCCCTCCTACTTTCAAATCTCTCACTATCTTTCCTTTCAGTTAGTCCTGACGAAGGGTCTCAGCTCGAAACGTCAACAGTGCTTCTCCCTATAGATGCTGCCTGGCCTGCTGTGTTCCACCAGCATTTTGTGTGTGTTGCTTGAATTTCCAGCATCTGCAGATTTCCTCATGTAATACCATCAAAATTGGCTTTGCCCCACTTGTTTTGTTGAAGATAGCGCTGTCAACTCGTGGCAATACTCTACAGGCAGCATACAAAACTACTAACTATTCTATTAATTACACTTTTTCTGGACTGCTATCACTAAAATCTGCAGACTTTGGGAGTTGTGTTTTTGAACAGCCTGTATGACCTGGCGTATTTGCAATATCCTGAAGGATTCAGTAAACCGGACTCTTGAGAATGCAGGGACCACTATGGTGGCCTTTAATGGAGGGAATGTGTGGATGGATTGAAGCAGAAGGGCCTGGGATTGAATTGAAAAATGATCCTATGTTTGGCCAATTTAAGCACTGAGGTAAATTTAAAAAATCAAGGCGTCATGGCTGAGGACAAAGGATGAACTGGTGTTCAGCTCACTACTGATGAAGTTTACTTGCCGCAGTGCGGAACTGATTCTGCAGCTGAGGCCTGCAACCATTGGCAGTTGCCTCAGCACTAAACTACATCCACAGCTATGGCCTGCAGCCATCAGGCTCCTGGGACAGCAGCATCGCTGAACTAGCTCCGTAGCTGTGGACCCACTTTCGGGGATCTGCTGTTCCTAATCTGTGTGTTATTTCTTCACTTTTTATTGTTTGCATGTTCTGTTTTTTGCACATAGGGTGTTTGTGGAGTGTTTTTAATGGGTTCTGTTATGAGTCTATCATTTGTGCTGCCCTGTAAGGAGATGAATCTCAGGGTTGTATATAGTGTACATACTTCGATAATAAATGTACTTTGAACTTTGAACTTTAGGACTTTAAATTGTGGACCAGTCCTAACCTTTTCCATAACTATTTAAAAATTATTAGAATTATGGTCACTCATCCCAATGTGCTCCCCCATGAACAATTCAGTCACTTGTCCTGCCTTATTTTCAAGTTTTGCCCTTCCTCCATTTACACATTGATTGAGAATTTCTTTTTCTCTACACGCTTGGCAAACTCTTTCACCTCCAAGTCCTTAACACTATGGCAGACCCAGTCAGTGTTTGTAAAGTTAAAATTCCCTATCACCACAGGAACAGGAACCGTGGTGTACAAAGGCTGTAATAAATCTAGTCAAGAAGTAAAGAAAAGCTTACAAAAGGTTCAGAGAGCTAGGTAATGTTAGAGAACTAGAAGATTATAAGGCTAATAGGAAGGAGCTTAAGAATGAAATTAGGAGAGACAGAAGGGGCCATGAGAAGGCCGTGGCGAGCTGGATTAAGGAAAACCCCAAGGCATTCTCCAAGTATGTGAAGAGTAAGAGGATAAGACATGAAAGAATAGGACCTGTCAAGTGTGACAGTGGGAAAGTTGTGTATGGAACCGGAGGAAATAGCAGAGGTACTTAATGAATACTTTACGTCAGTATTCACTATGGAAAAAGATCTTGGTGATTGTAGTGATGACTTTCAGCAGACTGAAAAGCTTAAGCATATAGATATTAAGAAAGAGGGAGCTTTTGGAAAGAATCAAGTTGGTTAAGTCACTGGGATCCGATTAGATGTACCCCAGGATATTGTGGGAGGTGAGGGAGGAGGTTGCTGAGCCTCTGGCGATCAGTAAATCATCAAAGGGGACGGGAGAGGTTCTGGAGGATTGGAGGTTGTGAATGTTGTTCCTTTATTCAAGAAATGGAGTAGAGGTAGACCAGGAAATTATAGACCAGTGAGTCGTACCTCAGTGGTTGGTAAGTTGTTGGAGAAGATCCTGAGAAGTAGGATTTATGAACATTTGGAGAGATATAATATGATTAGGAATATTCAGCATGGCTTTGTCAAGGGCAGGTCGTGCCTTATGAGCCTGATTGAATTTTTTAAGGATGTGACGAAACACATTGATGAAGGAAGAGCAGTAGATGTAGTGTATATGGATTTCAGCAAGGCATTTGATAAGGTACCTCATGCAAGGCTTATTGAGAAAGTAAGGAGGCATGGGATCCAAGGGGACATTGCTTTGTGGATCCAGAACTGGCTTGCCCACAGAAGGCAAAGAGTGGTTGTAGATGAGTCATATTCTTCATGGAGGTCACCAGTGGGGTGCTTCAGGGATCTGTTCTGGGACCCTTACTCTCTGTGATTTTCATGAATGACCTGGATGAGGAAGTGAAAGAATGGGTTAGTAAGTTTGCTGATGTCACAAAGGTTGGGGGTGTTGTGGATAGTGTGGAGGGCTGTCAGAGGTTACAGTGGGACATTGATAGGATGCAGAACTGGGCTGAGAAGTGGCAGATGGAGTTCAACCCAGATAAGTGTGAAGTGTTTCATTTTGGTAGGTCAACTATGATGGCAGAATATAGTATTAATGGTAAGACTCATGGCAGTGTGGAGGATCAGAGGGATCTTGTGGTCCGAGTCCATAGGATGCTCAAAGCAGCTGTGCAGGTTGACTCTGTGGTTAAGGCGGTGTATGGTGTGTTGGCCTTCATCAATCGTGGAATTGAATTTAGGAGTTGTGAGGTAATGTTGCAGCTATATAGGACCCTGGTCAGACCCCACTTGGAGTACTGTGCTCAGTTATGGTCGCCTCACTACAGGAAGGATGTGGAAGCCATAGAAAGGGTGCAGAGGAGATTTACAAGGATGTTGTCTGGATTGGGGAGCATGCCTTATCAGGATAGGTTGAGTGAACTCAGCCTTCTCTCCTTGGAGTGACGGAGGATGAGAGGTGACCTGATAGAGGTGTATAAGATGATAAGAGACATTGATCGTGTGGACAGTCAGAGGCTTTTTCCCAGGGCTGAAATGGTTGCCACAAGAGGGCACAGGTTTAAGGTGCTGGGGAGTAGGTACAGAGGAGATGTCAGGGGTAAGTTTGTTTCTCAGAGAGTGGTGAGTGTGTGGAATGGCCTGCCAGTAATGGTGGTAGAGGCGGATACAATAGGGTCTTTTAGGACACTATTAGATAGATACATGGAGCTTAGTAAAATAGAGGGCTATAGGTAAGCTAGTAATTTCTAGGCTAGGGACATGTTTGGCACAACTTTGTGGGCTGAAGGGCCTGTATTGTGCTGTAGGTTTTCAATGTTTCTATGTTACTTCAGCTCTATTATTTTGTCTCCCTACATATTTGTTCCTATGATTCCTACTGACTATTGGAGAGCCTACAGAACAATCCCTTCCAAGTGATCATTGCCTTCTTATTTTTCATTTCTGGTCCTGTGCACTTCACTGGATAATCCTCGGGAACATCCTCTCCAAGTACTACTGTGTTTTTCTCCTTAATCAAAAATAAACCACCTCCCCCTTCTCTTGCCTCCACCTCTATCCTCCCAATAGCACCTTTAACCCCCAACATTGAGCTGCCATTCCTGTCTCTCCCTCAGCCATGTTTCTGTAATAGATATAATATCCCAGAATCAGAAACCCATTCTTCCCTCACTCCATTGAGCTCATGCCTGTCCTGTTTACTGAACTTGCCCTCTTTAACATCTGTATTTGTCTTAAACTTCTGATCTATCTCCTCCCTGGCAGACTAGTTTAAACCTTTCTGAGACCCTCTAGAAAATATCTCTGCCAAGATATTGGCCCTTCTCTAGCTCGTGTGCAAGCAATCATCTTTTTACAGGTGACCATGCCCCAGTACTCTAAAAATCTGAATTTCTGCACCCTATATTAGATCCTCAGCCATGCATTGTTTGTCCTGTTCTCCTAATCTCACTCTCATTGGTAGTAATCGATTACTACTGACAACACAGGCTGGCGAGAGATCCTGTTTTCTGAGATCCTTGAGGGTTCATAATATGTTATCATACTACATCTACTCTTAAAACTGAAAACTACCACAATGCAGGATGCCTGTGATTAGACAGCTAATCTTTGTCTGTGGAGCCAAAATTCTGCAGACTGATCCTATCATTTACACTGGTAATTTCTAGCACTGACACCATTTGAATGTGCATGATCAGAGGGAGGTGTTAAAGATGCTGTGATTTCATACCCAGAGGCACCAAACAAACATAAGAAGAAAGAAAGATATTAATATCACTGAATACACAAATCCCAATTCCTTGGGAAGTGCCTTAGATCCTATTAAGTTGAGTTATAGTAGCTAATTTTTGCATGGCTGGAATCCACAAATAAAAATGTGGTTATGATAAAATAATTTACTTTTTAATTGACATTTCTTGAGGGATAAATATGGTCCAGGACACCAGAGATTAACTCCTGATCATCTTCAAAAATCATGACAGGACCATTTCTTCCTGATTGAGAGCAAATAGGGTCTCAGATTAACTTTCTAATTGAAAGGCAGCACTTCTTCAATATTGCCTCTGAGTAACGACCTATATTTTTGTGTTCTATAGTGCAACATTTTGGCAAATAAACAACTGAGCTACCACCTCAAACTTAAAACCAACATTCTTGTAACTCGAAAGGAACCATTTTGGCTTCCTGTGATCTATGTCTGTGAAGTTAATGAGTGCTTATTTTTGACCAGATAAATGTTTTTTATCAACAAATTCATCTATATTTAACTAGCAAATCTATGCGGTAAGTTTTATCAAAGGGTAATCTTTCACAATAGTGTAACTCTCACTTTGGCTAGCGGTGATGGCCCTCGACCTGGCCAAACTTTAAAAAAATCTCGTTTGGGTGGATGCTGCGTGATGTGTCCCCGTTACAAATCAGTACCACGAAATAGCAAACAGTACACAATATGCGATTAAACAATTGAGCTTTATTATTCTTACTTTGACTATATGGTTAGTAAAGATGACGAAAAAAAAGAAAGGGCCTATTCTTATGAAACAGTCTATTGCACAATGTTGGAGCTCAGTGATAAGCCGATCTTCCACCATCGACCTCCTCTGTTCGTCGATGCCCTTCGGACCCTCGCTCCAAGTCCACTCTGTCCAATGGTCTACCAACTCCCTCCATTCGTGTCTTCTCTCCTCATCTCTCCCCGGCAAAAGCCCGTGAAAATCTCTCTTCCAGACTCACAAGAAAGAACAACAGCATTCCAAACCCCGTTATCTCTAGTCAGAACCCAAACATTGCTGCTTCAGAGAAACCATTACATTATCAGTGCAACCTTACAGCATGTTACACAACAGTGAAACTTTACAGCATGTTACAATAGCCTTAACTGACGTAAGTCAGTCATACAGCACTGTACTAATACTGCAAATCAAATACCTTTCAATGCTTTTGCATTTCATGTGCTTGTTTATATACTTCATAGATGTTTTGAGAATCTTTGCCTCCACCATCCATTTAGGCAGATTCCAACTACTATCTGGGTAAAACTGTTCTTAAATGGTCCCTTCTATAAACGTATAAACGTATGCCCTCTAATTCTAGACAGCTCAGCTATGGGTAAAGGTTTCCTACAATCTACCCTATCTACCTACCTTCCACCTTACCTGGTTTCACCTATCGTCTGCTAGCTTGTACATTTCACCCGCCCCCACCTTCTTATTCTGGCTTCTCTCCCTTTCCTTTCCAGCCCTGATGAATGGTCTCAGCCTGAAATGTTGACTGGTTATTCCTCTCCATTGATTCTACCTGACCTACTGAGTTCTTCCAGCATTTTGTACGTGTTGTGTTAGATTCCCAGCATTTGTAGAATCTCTTGTGATTATAATCCTTTCATAAATTTATACACCTCTATCAGGTTCTCTCTCAACCTCTTCTGTTCCTAGAAAATAAAAACTGCCTGTCCAACCTCTCCTCATGAAGTGAAATTTCTTCATCTCGGGTGACATATTTGTGAATTTCCTCCACATCCTCCCCAGTGTAATCACACTCTTCCCATTGTATGGAAACCAGCACTGTACATGGTACTCCATCTATGGTCCAGCTATTATTTATACCATAACATCTCTGCTTTGATACTCAACATCTTCTCTAATGAAAGCAGGCATCTTGCATGTCCTCTTCATCTTCAGGGATCATTGGACCTGCACAGCAAGGCCCCCTGTTCTTTCGTAGTCATAGTTATGAAAACCAGCTGTACCTCTATAACTATGACTTTGGTCCATGTTGACCAAGATGTTCTATACAAGCTAGTCCTATTTGTTAGTGTTTGGTTCATAACCTAAGTCTTTCCATTCTATGTTCCTATTCAAATAACTTTTAAAAGCTATTTTTACCTGCCTCACCTTGCACTTATCTGAATTAAACTCCATTTGCCATTTCTTGGCCCACTTACTCAGCTTTATCACTACCCCCTTATAACTGTTTGATAATCTTCTCCTTTGTCCACTCTGCCACATATTTAGTGTCTTCTGCGGACTTATTAGCCATGCCTTGTACATACTTATCCAAATTATTATTATAGATAACAAACAACAATTGGCTCAGCACACAACCCCTGAAGCATACCACTTCCAGTCTGAGAAACAATCTTCCTCCATCAGCCTCTGATTTTTGCCATCAAACTAATTGTGTATCCAATTAGCCAGCTCTCCATGTAATCTAACCTTCCAGAATAGTCTGTCATTTGGAACCTCACTGTATCTCATATAACCCACATTTACCATGCTGCCATTACTTTTTTTTTGCTCTATCACAAAAAAACTAAATAATATTCATAAACCATAATTTCCCCTGTGCAATACCATGCTGACTAACCCCAATCAACCTGTCTTTCCAGATGTATATGTATCATATTCTTCAGAATCCTCTCCAGTAACTTAACTAACACAGATGTTAGATTTACTGGTCTATAGTTTCCAAGCTTTTCTTTGCCATCCTTAAATAAAGGCTCTAAAAAGGCTACTTTCCAGTTTAATGGCACCTCATGTGTGGCTAATGATCATGCAAATATCTCAGCCAAGGCTCCTGCAATTTCTTCTCGAGCCCCCACAGCGTTCTTGGATATATAGTACCTGGTCAGGCACTGGTGATTTGTCTACCTTAATATCTTTTAAGAAATTCAGCATTTCCTCTGCTGTAAGATGGACTATCCCCAAGACATCCCCATTTACTTTACCTCTGCGAAAGACACCATTTACTCATACTCTGAGCACAATGAAAGAGCAAAAGTTCTGCAGATCCAAGCAATGATCAATCCAGTGGTGAGAAAGGAGAAATTCAAAAGGAACCTGAGGGGTAACCCCTTCAAGCAGAGGAAGTGGCCAAGGCAGGCACAACAGCACCTTCCAAGAAGCAGGGCAGAGCTCAAAGGACACTACCATTCATTGCTTCTGTCCTATCTGCATTTGTCCTCCCACTGTGCATTATTTTGTGATTATCAGAATCAAATTCCATTTATTCAATTGTTCAGCTCACATTATCATGTCTACCCTCCTCACCATAAACAACAGCAATTTTTGTGTTGTCTATAAACTTCTGAATCGTACAACCTAAAGTCACATCTAAGTTATTAATGCACATATCCAATAACAGTACCTGTGATACACGCCACCTGTCATTGGTTAAAGAGATAAAGGTAGCTTTATTTGTCACATGTACATCAAAACCTACAGTAAAATGTGCCATTTGCCTCAACAGCCAAGACCGTCCAAGAATTGCTGGGGGCTGCTCGCAAGTATTGCTGTGCTTCTGGCATGAATATGGCATGCTCATAACTTACTAACCTGTACACTTTTGAGATATGGGAGGAAATTGGAGCACCTAGAGGAAATCCAAATGGTTACGAGAATATACCAATGCCTTACAGACAACGGCAGAAATTGAACCTTGGTCACTGATGCTGTGAAGCGTTATACTAGCCATGACACTACTGTGCCATCCCTCAGTAGCTTTCTACCATCACTCTCTGTTTCCTATTACCAAGCCAATTTTGGATATCACTGCCAAATTGCCTTGAATCCTGTAAACTCTTGTCTGGAACTTTGTCAAAGGTCTTAACTGAAGCCTGGGCATGCTACATCAACTGCACGGCCCTTATCATTATGTTTTATTATTTGTTTACAAATTCAAATTAATCAAAACCATGATTCTACTGAATCCATGGACCCCTACAGAGAGTAGGATTAATCCCTGTCTTTCCAAATATAGATAAATAATAAATAGGCAAAAAGTGCATTGAACTCTGGCAGGAAACACTGTAACTGAAAACCCCATAATTGAGACTGAGCTCATTGGACTGTAATGATGCATGTTAAAATCTGATTTCTAAAATTGACAAATTCCCACAATGCTACATGAAGCAAAATGAATTCTACACTGAACCTTTAAACATTTCTAAAGCCACTTACTTTGCCAAAACAATTTTTATACACAGAAAGATTATGATTAGATGAAGAGATGGAGCCAAATTTTGGTGTGCTTGGCTTACTTGTTCAAGGAATATTGTGTAAGGTAAGTACAGGATAGGAGCTTCTACCTATACAAATGGAAGCCCAGAAATGATCACTGGGTGAGCAGAGTTAAACTGAGATTGACTGAAGTGTGTTACTGGTTCAACTGAAAATCACACCCACATTGTGAACTTGCAGCTTTCCAATTACCTTACATGATTTGATTCCAATATTTCATCCTGGTGTGTTGACATCTGCATTCTGAGGCATTTGTTAAGTTAGTTTCTTCATTTCATTTCAGAGCACATTTCATTTGACTAAAACTAACGGGTATCTCCTCCAAAATTACTGCACCTTGACTCTTTGATACTGGCAATCTTGATCATGGGGAGATGTTATTCTTTGCATTCATCTGGTCCTACATACTTGTCTAAGTGCAGCTATCTTTCATGCTGAAGAATATTCCTTGGTTTGGAAATTCCAATAGGACTTGAATCCCTTGGTTGTGGGTAGCTTATCTGACAAGAGTACTAGTTCGTTAGTCCATTTCTAGGTCTTTTATAAACTAAGGTGGTGAGAAATCGCTGTTATGTGAAGGTCTATCTGATTTGAAATGGCTTAATTTGTTAAAATACAGGACTTAAGATAGCTAAACAAAAGATTACTAATACATACCCAGCTCCTAACCTACATTTGAGTTCCACCTTATAGAACACTCTAGAGTCTATAAGGTTGTAGAATTGGCATCAGAAGCATAGCGACATTTGCGAGCTGATCAGCATAACCCTCTCTGACATGATGATACAAATGACATATGTCACTGTATGTTCTGATGTACATATGATAAATAAACCTAATCTCTAAAAATGAAACTAAATATTCCAAGTCCCACATATCTGCTTTTTTAAAAAAATTGCATTGGATGAAATATATAACATGTATTAGAGTCTCTGCCTCCTAGGATTGATCTATCTGATGTGATAACACACGATCTGGGAGCAACTTCAAAATGACTGAGAATTATAATGTAGCAACAGTAGCTGTAACAAATCAGTTAGAGACCAAATCCTGTCCAGCCTTCATAATGATAAATAAAGTCACTAGAACTTGTCTGATAGCAGTATATAGGCTGGAGCAAAATAACCAATACTGGAAAATTGGTCTGTTCAAATTAACCTTTAATATTTTATATGGTATAGCCACTAGGATAGATTTGGGTTAAATGTTCAATCCAGTGATCTGAACTTTCCATTTGAACACAAACAGTGTGACAGAAATCATGAACCTGCCCTGTTCAAGAACACCTCATTATATATTTTCTCTCGAGCTCTAAATGTCCAGAAGTATCATTGATTTAAAAAATACCAAGCTCATATGTTAGGATTATCAAATTAACTGTTACTGTAGAATTGAAAGGACTGCAGCAGCTTAAAGAGGTATTTAATTTTGTTCCAGCAAGTAAAGTTCAAAGGATGAAGGTTAATCAATTCAGCATAAAGGTAAAATGCATCAAATTATATATTAATGGATTGAGGTAAAAGATGTGGGGACAATTTGGTAGAACTAACCTGAATAATGGCAGAAGGTAATCAGGTTAAGTAATGCCAAATTAATCATTCTTTGCCTGACCACATGATCCAGCTCTTGATCATAGCAATGGTCGTGATCATTGCGGGTGAAGAACTTCCATTCATTTTCAAAATTGGCTGGTTTCTTCTTCATGGGTAAAGTCCTCACCACCATTGAGTACATTTACATGGAGCATTGTCACAGGAAAGCAGCATCCAGCTTGCTACTGCCTTCAGGAAGAAGGTGCAGGAATCTCAGGACTCGCACCACCAGGTTCAGGAACAGTTATTGTCTGCCAACCACCAGGCTTTTGAACCAGAGGAATAACTTCACTGAACTTCTCCTGTCCCATTATTGAAATGTTCCCACAACCTATGGATTCACTTTCAAGGACTCTTCATCTCATGTTCTTGATATTTATTGCTTATTTATTTATAATTATTATTTATTTCTTTTTTTATTTACAGTTTGTTGTCTTTTGCACTCTGGTTGAATGCCCAGTTGGTGTGGTCTTTCATTGATTATTATTCAATGGTTATTATTCTATTATGGGTTTATTAAGAATGCCTGCAAAAATGAATCTCAAGGTTATATATGGTGACATATATGTACTTTGATAATAAACTTACTTTGAACTGTTTTCAGTAATATATAAACAGCCAGATAAACAACTTCAGATAAATAGTACAAAGGGTTATCATTACAAACATATCCAGAATATGTGACCATTAATACAGATTTCCACTTTTATTTTTTATTATGGCTTCGGATATATTACAAAGACCTTTACAGTCAAAGAAGCTCATTTGACTTGTAACACACACAAGATGCTGGTGGAACGCAGCAGGCCAGGCAGCATCTATAGGAAGAAGTACAGTCAACGTTTCGGGCTGAGACCCTTTGTCAGGACTAACTGAAAGAAAAGATAGTAAGAGATTTGAAAGTGGGAGGGGGAGGGGAAAATGATAAGAAAAGACAGGAGGGGAGAGATGAAGTCAAGAGCTGTAAAGGTGATTTGGCAAAAGTGATACAGAGCTGGAGAAGGGAAAGGATCATGGGATGGGAGACCTGGAGAGAAAGAAAGGGGGAGGGGAGCACCAAAGGGAGATGGAGAACAGGCAGAGTGATTGTAAGAGGGGCAGAGAGAGAAAAAAAAGGAGAGAGAAAAAGGGGAATAATATATAAGTAAGTAAGTAAATAAGGGATGGGGTAAGAAGGGGAGGAGGGGCATTAACGGAAGTTAGAGAAGTCAATGTTCATGCCATCAGGTTGGAGGCTACCCAGCCGGTATATAAGGTGCTGTTCCTCCAACCTGAGTGTGGCTTCATCTTGACAGTAGAGGAGGCCATGGATAGACATATCAGAATGGGAATGGGATGTGGAATTAAAATGTGTGGCCACTGGGAGGTCCTGCTTTCTCTAGCAGACAGAGCGTAGGCGTTCAGCGAAACAGGTCTCAACAATATATAAAAGGCCACACCGGGAACACCGGACGCAGTATACCACACCAGCTGACTCACAGGTGAAGTGTCGCCTCACCTGGAAGGACTGTCTGGGGCCCTGAATGGTGGTGAGGGAGGAAGTGTAAGGGCAGGTGTAGCACTTGTTCCGCTTGCAAGGATAAGTGCCAAGAGGGAGATCAGTGGGAAGGGATGGTGGGGACGAATGGACAA
Source organism: Hypanus sabinus (assembly GCF_030144855.1). Lineage (NCBI taxonomy): Eukaryota > Metazoa > Chordata > Chondrichthyes > Myliobatiformes > Dasyatidae > Hypanus > Hypanus sabinus. Next base: position 63,314,922 of record NC_082724.1, on the reverse strand, counting down.
GGGAGTCGCGTAGGGAGCGATCCCTACGAAAAGCAGAAAGGGGGGGAGGGAAAGATGTGCTTGGTAGTGGGACATGTAGTCATTTATGTGTTAGGAAATTCAGAAGCCAAATTCAGCAAGCTCCCAACAGTTAAAAGAGAATGAATTAAATAGCTTTTTAAATAAACTCTATGAAAGGGTAAATATTGATGTATAACCCCCCCCCACGTTCCTCTTTAAAAATTACCATGAAATCTTTAATGTTTACCTGAGAAGGGATCTCAGTCTATTCCCACTAAACTCTCTCTCAGTATGGCACTTCCCTACACACAACGTTCTGCCTCAGACTTAAGCACCCGATATGACTTACCCAAGGCTAACACCCACATCAAAATAATTCAGATAAATTCCTGGAAATCGTTATTATATTTTTTAAAGAAATTAGAGCCCCACTATGTTTTAGGGTTGTTCTGTTTTAAGGAAGTAGTACCAATGACTGTTTTCTTGCTCTTGACACAAAATATTGAAGAAACAATTGGGTCTGTGGTATATCACAATACAACTGTTGAAACAAAGTTTCCACTGCCCAGATCAATCTGTGAGTCTGAATGAAGTGTTAACTAATATCTATAAGACCTAATCTGCACAATTATGAAATCTAAAATTAATTGTGTCTCAGGAGTAAGTGAAAAGAGAAGTGGGAGTTTAGATGTTACACATCAGGAGTTACCAGTTCTACATTTGCAATGGAAAAGATTTTTAAAAACTGGTAATATTTAGTGAAGATCTAGTTTTCCTAAAACTTAGAACCTCCAATGGTTTTGCATTACAGCCCAAATGAGCTGTTATTTCCAACAAATATAATTTAAATATCCTTTACTAATTAATTAGTGCTCCTTCTGTAGGAGAAAATTATGGAGTACACGGCTGCCCGAGGATTTCCCAGACAAGCATGAATTGTTATCTCCTTCTGTTAACTTTTGAAGGATCAGAAGATATTTTTTACAGCTGCTGAATTTCATGGCAATTTTTGAAGAGGAACATGGGGGGGGGGGGTTATACATCAATATTTACCCTTTCACAGAATTTATTTATGTCCATCTGCCGGTGGCTATTTAGCAGCTGATCATTTGTCACTCTGATTATTATCCCACTTGCCTTGTTAAGCATCCCTTATTTCTGCTTATTCTCTCAACTTCTTCATGTCTCCTTTCTCCTGTTGTTTGCATTTTCTGTTGTCATCCCCCCCCCCATTTACTCTGCCACCTGTTCACTCTTCTTACTGCACCCCATCAATATGTTATGCCACGTGGTTGGAAGGAGACTGCTGTGCTGCTGAAATCACGTTTCTAGCTTCTCACAAGATGATTTCTTGGAATGATGAATCCAGGCAAAATTAATTCACAGATATGATAACTCTCCAAAAAGAGTGCATGGATTGGATATGCATGCTCTGAGTTAATTAAGCATTACAGAAAGCCCTACAGTTCATGATCAAAAGACAGATTTCAAGTAGTGGGCTTTTCCGTGTTTTTTTTCTGGGGAAAGGCAAGTTATCAATAAAAGACAAAAGTAGAAAATTTGAAACAAAAACTGTAAACAATGAAAATACTTCACAGCCCAGTCAGCATCTCCGGAGAACTCAGACAATACTTTAGTAATGGATACAGTATTAGGTGGTCTGATTCTGCTATTGAAGAATAAATTGGTGATAACTAATTAAATTTGTCATAGCTTCAATTGTAATTCTCACTGTGATCCCAAAGTAATAATGTAGGAATATGCAATGTTTAACTCTGCCAAGGATAGTCCAAAGCCTGTCCGCAAAGGAGGAGGGTTCAGCATGGGGCTAGCAGCCTCATCCTGCAAAGACTTGGAGCTACAGAAATACCAACAGAAGCTCCTAAGATGTCATCCCTGGGAGAGGAAGGATCTTTGCATAGAAAAAGTGTGAAGTCATGCAATGGAAGTCACAAGTCGGTGGCCATAACAGGGCTGATTGACCCTCTGTCATGCCGGACATGGGCCCAGGACTAAGGACTCTGGCAAGCTGCTGTCTGTGACCTATGCCACAGCAGTGGTAATAGGCCTAAATAAGTCAGTATGCTCTGTTGAATTGGCTTATTTCTTGTTTGTTTTGTACAATTATTTCCTTGAACTTACAAAGGTATCATATGAATTTGGATGAGTTTGAATATTCATCTTTTTACTTTTGTCAAGAGCTAAAGCTGCAATAAAGATGGAAAGTGCTTCATGTAACAGCAGCTCGTTGATGTAAATGTGTGAATTGAAGAGATGTAATCAATAAATAACATCATAGTAAACATTTTAAGTGTTGAACCATCTTCACCATGAGAAAACCACTTAACAATTGACTCAAGCATGAGTTTTATCACATTTTCCATTAAGCCTTAATAACTGTTGATTTGTGAATTGTCCCTCTCCTCCTCCCTTTCTTTCAGTCAAAAATGTCATCCTTCCTTGTTTCTCTGCAAAGGTGCCACTTCAGACTTTGTGAGACATTTATTAAGACAGTTGGTAGTCAGAGATCCCTTCTTCCTGAGAATTTGCAACAACAATAATTTTGAATCCGTGTAGCTCCTTTAAACTGACAAAGTTATTCGAGATAGGTGAGCAAAACATAGTCAAAGAGAGATGTTATGTAATGTTTTTAAGGCTTATAAGGAGCTGAAGAGGAGAAAGGTCCCAAGAAGGGAATTTCAAGTCTTAAGGGGAAGTCAGTTCTGGTTCTCAAGGCCCCAGATGATCAGGGTGAGGGTCTGGGTGGATAGAAAGATGGTCTGAGGGTCAGTTTCAGTTTCTACAGGGTTGAACTGTCATGACAAGGCATCTGCCTTATTGAGAACTGCAAGAAGATACCCGCAAGAAATATTTATCAGAAATATAGCTAAATGGGGACAAGATCAAGAGTACAAAGAAATTGCTCTGGCACACACAAAATGTTGGAGTGTGCATAGTGAGACAAAGATATTTCAAAAAAAGCAAGCAGGAGCAGTCAGGGTATTTTGTGTGCCACAGATCACTAGGATGTTTTGGGGTGTGTGTAACAAAAGAGATCTTTTAGTGAAAAACACCACAGACAACAAGGTAACTGAAGGCTAGGAGCAACTGGTTGAGGCTGACTGGTTCATGGGTGAACAAGGACTGCAGATGAGATCTGGGTTTAAATAGGCTGCAGGTGATAAGTTGGAAATGAGTGGCATGTTAGCTGGGTGGAGACTGGGAGGTGCAGGCCTGACAGGACTCCCCTCCAATGGTCCACAACTGACAACTCAGGATGATCTGATGAGGTTGGTGAAACTCCTTGTACAGCAATGAATCCAAGATGAAGCTGGTTATCACCCGAGACCTCACTTCCAGGCCATGCCCTTCTGAGTCAACTAGATACTGCACAGCCCACCCACAAGAATGTGAATCCATTAACCAGCAAATTGTGTACACTGGAGCACCTTCCACCATCCACTAACTGGCAGGTGTGTTTACTGACATTTTTAATTTCTCCCTCTCCCAGTGTAGAGTGCCCTCCTGCTTCAAAACATCAACCATTCTCTCTGTACCAAAAAGGTAACATGTCTGAACGACTGACATCCTGTCGCACTCGCCTCAATAATAAGCAAATGCTTTGAGAGGCTGGTCTAGGATTACATCTGCAGCTTGCTACCCCCCAAACTGGACCCCCTACAATTCGCTTGCCGACACAACTGATCGATAGACTATGCAATAGCCACTGCTCTGCATACTGTCCTCACACATCTGGAGAAGAAGGATGCTGATGTGAGAATGCTGTTCTTGGACTATAGTTCAGCGTTCAGCACCATAGTTCCATCCAGGCTCGACAAGCAGCTCAGAGACCTCGGCCTTGATCCTGCCTTGTGCAGCTGGATCCTGGACTTCCTGTCAGATCGGTGCAAGGTGGTAAGAGTGAGCTCCCTCACCTCTGCCCCTCTGACTCTCAATACAAGAGCCTCTCAGGGCTGTGTACTAAGGCCCCTTCTTTACTCTCTGTATACCCATGACTGTATCACCACCCACAGCTCCAATCTGCTAATTAAATTTGCCAATGGCACTACACTGACTGGTCTAATCTCAAACCATAACAAGGTGGCCTACAGGGAAGAAATCATCTCTCTGACACAGTGGTGTCAAGAAAACAACCTCTCCCTCAATGTCGCAAAAACAAAGGAGCTGCTTGTGGATTACAGGAGGAATGAAGCCAGGCTAACCCCTATAGACATCAATGGATCTGGGGTTGAGAGGGTGAACAGCTTTAAGTTCCTCAACATCCACATCACTGAGGATCTCACGTGGTCTGTACACTCCAGCGGTGTGGTAAAAAAAAGCACAACAGTACCTCTTTCACCTCAGACGGTTGAGGAAGTTTGGTACGGGCCCCCTAATCCTAAGAATTATTGAGAGCATCCTGACTGGCTGCATCACTGCCTGGTATGGGAACTGTACTTCCCTCAATCACAGGACTCTGCAGAGAGTGCTGCAGACAACCCAGGGCATCTGTAGTTGTGAACTTCTCATGATTTCGGTCATTTACAAAGACAGGCATGAAAAAAGGGCCTAATGGATCATTGGGGACCCAAGTCACCCCAACCACAATCTATTCCAGCTGCCACCATCCAGGAAACGGTACCACAGCATAAAAGCCAGGACCAACAGGCTCCGGGACAGCTTCTACCACCAAGTCATCAGACTGAATAACTCGTGCTAATTTGAGTATATTTCTATGTACATTGAATGTTCTATTTATTATATATTATTATAAAAATACTATGATTGCACATTACACATTTAGACAGAGATGTAACGTGAAGATTTTTATTCCTCATGTATGTGAAGGATGTAAGAAATAATGTCAATTCAGGTAGGTGATTTGGTGAGAAAAGTGAGAGGTGTGGCAATTTAACTGTAGTTACTGAAGAAGTGACAGCAGAAATTGAAGAACCCCAAGAAGCATTGTAGCTGTTTGAGGGATGTGGTTCATGTTGGTGCCCACTTTCTCTGGATCCATGGTTATGCCTTGGGGTGAAAGGATGTAACCCAGGAAGGAAATGACCAGGAGTGTGGAACTGGCATTTCTCTAACTTCCAGTACAGTTGGTTTTTGAAGAGATGCTGAAGGAGTGACCAGAAGTGACAGATTTGGTCTCGAGGTTCCTTAGAGAAGATGAGGATGTTGTGGAGGCAGATGAACACATACCTGAGTAACATGTCTCAGGATCTCGTGAATGAAGGCTTGGAAAGTGGCGGGACGCTAGTGAAGTCCAAAAGGCATCACCAAATGGCCAGTGGGTGTTATGAATGCTGTCTTCCACTCATCTCCCTGGCAGATGCAGATTAGGTGTACACACTCTGTAGTTCCAGCTTGGTGAAGACCTGTTTTGAAAGTGCTATCCGTCAAAGGGAGAGAGTACCAGTTCTCAATGCTGATTTTGTTGAGTCCATGGTAGTCAATGCAGGGACAGAGATTCCCATCTTTCTTTCTAACAAAGGATGCGACTGGCATAAAGCAGTTCTTTACAAAGCAGGACAACTAAAGCAGTTCTTCAGCACTTTGGCAATGTCGCCATTCATGGTCTGAGTCTCAGGAGGGGAGAGGGAGAACAAACAACCTCAGGGAGGGGTGGTGCCTGGGAGGAGGATAACTAAACAGTTGTGTGGTCTGTCAGATGACAAGGTGCCGGCTTCTCTTTTACTGAAGCTGATGGCTAAGTCGTGATATTCCTTTAGGAGCTTGTTGAGTTCAGGGGTTTCCTCCACCTCCATGGATTTATGGGGTGAAGTCAGCTGGTCCAGTTAGGTGGCTCCCATCTCAGCAGTGAGCCCAGTGACCAGGTTCGTGAGAGGAGTAACCCAAGGTGAAGGGAATGTTGAGTGAGTCAACCAGGAAGAAGTAGATGGACTTGTGATGCTCTCCAATGCTCATGTGCACAGGTCGTGTGTATGCTCTGATCCTCCCCAGACCCCAAGGGATGCTCATCAACAGCTCTGATGCAGGAGTGAGAAATAGCTCAGTAGGAAGTTCAACCTGCACGCACAGAGTCCAGTTCAGAAAATTGCACCAGAATCCACCAAAGCCCCCAGTGAGTGGAGACCCATTGGGGGGGTGGAGAGAGTGAGTCAGGTTATCGTGCTGGGGTGAGGGACTGGGCTAGACTTAGCAGATAAAAGACCCCCTCTTCTCTACCTGGTGGTGCTATTTCCTAGAAACAACGGGCATTTGATGCGTGGCTGATCAGCTTTTCCACAGTAAATGCACAAATTGTTTCTCTACCGACACTCACACTCTTCGGGGACTGGGGAGTGGGTTAAGGGAGCTCTCCCTAACTGCATAGGTTCTGGAAGCATTGATGTTGAGGGTCCTGCAGCCCAAATGGTCCTGGGAATGGCACTGGTGTTCTGGCTGGTGATCTGCAGGGTTCTTCCATAAGTAGCGTGTAAACATAAATGGCCAGAGTGGTGAGGCTTTCTAGGTTGATGGACATCTCCAGGTAGTCTGCTTATCCAGGTGCTCTGCGAGGCCATGATGGTAATGGAGTAAGAGGACTTCCACATTTCAGCTTCACTCCACTGCGAGGGTCTTGAATTTCACAGTGTAATCAATCACAGAGCTTCAGCCTTGATGCAGACTATGTATCTGATTCACTGCCCACCTTCTGCTTCCCAGATGGTCGAAAATCTCAGCAGTGAAATCCTCATTATAGAGGAAAATAGGGGTGTCATTGTCTCCGTTAGCAGTAGGGCATGTGTCAGTGCAGGTAAAAGAGTTTGTGTAGTGGAACATTTTGTATCTAGTGATCATAATGCCATTAGTTTCAAGATAAATATGGAGAAGGATGGGTCTGGTCCTCGGGTTGAAATTCTAGATTGGAGAAAGACCAACCTTAATAGTATCATAAAGTGTGAATAGGAACAGGTTGTTCTCAGGCCAGTGTGTGTTTGTAAGTGGGAGGCCTACAAAAGTGAAATTTTGAGTGTACAGAGTTTGGTAGTACAGGAGAACATTTCATAAGGTTCTGATTTAAAAGCTTCACAGTTTTGCAGAGTTACTAGTGATGAGCAATGAAAGCAAGTTTGTGATACATTGTAATATTGAAAGGCTGAGATAGAATGAACGTGGAGAAGATGTTTCCTATAGTGGGGGATTCTAGGACCAGAGGACACAACCTCAGAGTACATCTCTTTACAAAGATGAATAGGGATTTCTTTAGCTGGAGGATGGTAAATCTGTAGAATTCATTGCCTTGGATGGCAGTGGAGGCCAAATCATTAGGTTTATTTAGCAGAGACTGTTAGTTTCTAGGTTATAAGGATGTCAAAGATTATGGGGAGAAAGTAGGAGAACGAGGTTGAGAGGGATAATAAGTTAACCATGATCGAATGCTAGGACTGTCTCAATGGGCATAATGGTCTAATTTTGCTCTTATGTCTTATGGAGTATGTATATGAAGTTAGCAGAATTCCCTGAAGAGGTTAAGTCAAGTACATAGAACATAGAAGAGTATAGTACAGGAACAGGAAGTTCAGGCCATGATGTTGTGCCAGACTAGTTAATTATCAAAAGCCTAATTAAACTAACCCTTTCTATCTACACAATGTCCACATCTTTCTGTTTCCTACACATTCATGTGCCAGTCTGGGAGCTCTTGAACACCTCTATCATATTTGGCTCCAGCACCACCCCTGGAAGCACATTCCAGGCACAAAACAGTCTCTATGTACAGTAAAGAAAAACTTGCCCCACACATATCCTTTGAATTTACCCTGCTCACCTTAAAGGCATGCCCTCTGGTACAGGACATTTCAACTGTGGGAAAAATGCCTACTCTATATATGCCTCTCATAATCTTATAAACCTCTATTAGATCTCCCCTCATCTTGCACTGCTCTAGATAAATCAGACCAAATTTTCCCAACTTCTCTCTTATAGCACGTGCCCTCTAATTTAGCCAGCACCCCTGTAAACCTCTTGCACTCTTTCCAAAGCCTTGAAATAATTTCTATAATGTGGTGACCAGAACTGAAAGCATTACTCCAGATGTGGCCTAACTAGAGTTTTATAAAGCTTCAACTTGAACTCAGTCCCTTGACTAATAAAGGCAAATAAGACATTTGTCTCCTTCCCACCTTATCAACTTGTGTGGGCACTTTCAGGGAGATATGAATTTGGACCCCAAGATCCCTCCGCACGTCAACATTATTAAGGGTCTTGCCTTGTCCCTTTACATTTGATTTCCCAACCTACAACATTTCACATTTGGCTGGCCTATACTTCATCTATCATCCCACCCATTTCAATAGACAATAGACAATAGGTGCAGAAGTAGACCATTCAGCCCTTTGAGCCTGCACCGCCATTCTGAGATCATGGCTGATCATTCACTATCAACACCTTTTTCTGCCTTGTCCCCATATCCCTTGATTCCCCTATCCATAAGATACCTATCTAGCTCCTTCTTGAAAGCAAATATGCAACAGATCTACATCCACTGAATCCTTTGGCAGTCTTTTACATCACCTACAAAACCAGCAACCTTCATATTGTCTGTAAACTTCCTAACCCACCGATTCTACATTTTCATCCAGGTCATTTATATGCATATATTGCAAACTGCAAAGGTTCCAGTAAAGATCCCTGCAGAGCACTTGTCACAGGATAGGTCCCATTGACCACTAATCTCTGTCTTTTATGAGCAAACAAATTCTGAATCCAAAAGGCCAGTTCACTGTGGATCTGATGATCTTTATCTTCTGGATGAACCTTCCATGAGGACCTTGTTAAATACATCACTAAAATCCACGTAGATAATGTCCACAGCTCTACCTACATCAACAACCAGCCTCAATAATTTTAATCAAGTTAGTAAGACATGACTTTCCCTGCAAAAAGCCTGTTTCTAATCAGTTCATGGTTTTCCACATACTCATAAATCCTATCCCCAAGAATCCTCTCCAGTTACTTCTCTCCCACTGACAATAGGTGGAGAAGCCTATAATTTCCAGGGGTATCCTTATTTCCCTTCTAATCACTTATTTTCTGGGACCTTGTTGGTGTCTAGAGAGAACACAATGATATTAGTTAAGACCCAAGCAATCCTCTTTCTTGCTTCTCTCAATAACCTGGGGGATATCCTATCAAACCCTGGGGTAGAATGGTAGTGTAGCAGTTAGTGCAATGCTATTACAGCTCAGGGCGTTAGAGTTCAGAGTTCAATTCTGGTGTCCTCTGTAAGGAGTTTGTATGTTCTCCCCATGAAATGAATGGGTTTTCCTTGGGTGCTCCGGTTTACTCCCACAGTCCAAAGATGTACTAGGTAGGTTAAATGATCATTGTAAAATGTCCTGTGGTTAAATTGGGGTTGTTGGGGGTTATTGTGGTGGCTTGACTTGGGGTTGGAAGGGCCTACTCTGCGTTGTATCGTTTAACCAAATAAATTAACAAATTTAAAACATGACCCACCTTAATGTTTTTTAGGAGACCCCACCACTACCTCTTTATTTTTATTCTCAAAATGCCATAGAAATAAGTACACTCCACTTTGATATCCCTATCTTCCATGCCCTTTTTTATTGGTAAATACTGATGCAAAGTATCCATTTAGGGTCTCACCCACATCCTCGGCCTACAAACACACATTCTGTCCTTGAGTGGCCCTCCTCCCTCCCTCGTTATGCTCTTGCCCTTGATGTATGGATATAACACCTCGGGATTCTATTGAATCCTCATTGCCAAGGATAGTCTGTGCACTTCTCTAAGGCTAACACCCATTTCCTGTACTGCAGTGACCAGAACTCTGCAGAATACTCGAATTGTTGCATGATCAGTATTTTATACATTTCCTGCTCTTATAATAAGTGTTCTCTTTAACTATCTTCATGGATTTCTGCACCTGTATTCCAAGAGCCCTTTCTCCCTTTACTTCATTTGCCAGGTAGTTTGCCTCACACTTCTCCAGAGTAAAATCTATTTAGCTTTTCTAACGGCACTCAATAAGCCACTTTCTTGCTAATTAAAAATGAGCAGGACTTCCTTAACCAAATCAGAATCAAAAGCAGGTTTAAGATCACCGGCATACGTTGTGAAATTTGTTAACTTTGTGGCAGCAATGCAACACAATACATGATAATATAGAGAAAAAACTGAATTACAGTAAGTATATACAGGTATATGCATATCAAATAGTTAAATTAAATAAATAATGCAAAAAAAAAAAAAAAAAAAACATAAATTTAAAAAAAGTAGTGAGGTTGTGTTCATAGGTTCAATGTCCATTCAGAAATCAGATGGCAGAGGGAAAGAAGCTGTTCCTGAGTCACTGAGTGTCTGCCTTTGGACTTCTGTACCTCCTTCCGGATGGTAATAATGAGAAGAGAACATGTCCTGGGTGGTGGGGGTCCTTAATGATGCCTTTTTGAGGCACAGCTCCTTGAAGATGTCTTGGATGTTATTGATGCTAGTGCCCATGATGGAGCTGACTAAGTTTAATTCAATCCTGTGCAGTAGCAAACCAACCCCCCCCACCCCCGTACCAGATGGTGATGCAGCCAATCAGAATGCTCTCCATGGTACATCTGTGGATATTTTTGAGTGTTCTAGGTGACATTCCAAATCTCCTCAAACTCCCAATGAAATATAGTCACTGTGCTGCCTTCTTTATAGCTGCGTCAATATGCTGGGACCAGGTTAGATCCTCAGAGATACTAACACCCAGGAACCTGAAGTTGCTCACTCTCTCCACTTCGGTTCCCACTATAAGGATTGGTGAGGGTTCCCTCTTCTCATCCTTTCTAAAGTTCACAATCACCTCTTTAGTCTTGCTGACATTGATTACAAGGTTGTTTCTCTAAGTTATACGATGAATTACTCTAGAGTTAAAGTGGCTTATCTTGCATCATAGTAAGATAAATTTTGGTTTTGTGTTTTATAACATAGAACACTATAGCACATTACAGGTCCTTCAACTCACAATATTGTGCAGACTTTATAATGTACTCTAAGATCAATCTAACCCTTCCTTTCTATATTTACTTACTCATGGCCCATTATGCCGTTAGCACTTAGGGCAGCAGTGAAGGTCTTCCATCTCTGTCTGTCTTCCATCTCTGTCTGTCCTTAGCCATCTTCTCTATTGTGCCCAAGCTGTGATTCAGGGTCCTCATTTCTGCCAGTATGGTATGGCACCAAGTTGTCTTCATTCTCACATGTTTCCTCCACCCTTCAGGGATCCAATGAAGTGCTGTCTTGATGATGGACTTGGCCTCACTTTTCATCACGTGCCCAATCAGTCTCCAGTGTTTCCTCATGATGATTGTGGTCATGTCTTTTTGATGACAATGAAGGAGTAGTGCATGGATGGAGATATTTATTGGCCAGAAAGTACAGAGGATCTTCCGGAGGCTAGTGGTGTGGAATGATATCAGCTTGACAAGGTCACTCTCTGTATGTGCCAACATTCTGACCCGTACAAGAGTGTGTCCGGAACACAGCTCTGGTACACCTTCACCTTGGTGTGAATGCTGGACTTGGTTGATCCCCATTTGTTGCTCATTGATCTGAAGACTTTGCTGAGTGGGCATTGAGTGTTGTCCTTGGTCCCACCATCCTGCTGAATGATGCTGCCCAGGTGCAGGGCAAGTCAATGCGATATGCTTTGACGGGAGGAGGAGACTCTACATTGGGAGTCATGGTCTCATTCTTTCTCTAGCTGACTCTGAATCCAACTTGTCCACCAGAAGTACGCAGGCATTGGATTTCCTCTTGCATGTTCTGGTGTATATATGATAGTAATGCGAGGTCATCCGCCGAGTCCAGGTCAGGTAGAGATTAGAATCCACCTAATGCCTCTCTACTTACCTTTCATTGTTTGCCTCATAACCCAGTCAGTCACCAGGTTAAACAATATCGTCCACATCATACAGCTTTGCATGACTCCTGTCTTGACTTCAAAGGTCAAATCACAGTCCCAAACTGTGCAGGTGAAGTTAGCATAGAAACTCTGGATAAGCTGGACAATTTTGGAAAGGATCCCCTATGATCTGAGAATTTACCGGAGGCTCTCCCTGTGGATGCTATCAAAATCCTTTTCAAAGTCCATGAAATTCACATACAGTTGTCTCTGCCACTCTGTGCCCTGTTCTGTGAAGTTACACAATGTGAAGATCTGGTCAACACAGCCTCTGTTTTTCCTGAAGCCAGCTTGCTCTATCCTCAAGCACATGTTGAGAGCATCTGTAATCTGTTGGACAATGACTTTGATGAGAAAATTACTGGGCACTGACAAAAGTGTGATATCACGCCAGTTGTTGCTATCACTTAGCGCTCCTTTCTTGTGGCATCCTAACAATGATTCTCTTTGTCCAGTCCTTGGATACTTGTTCTTGTTCTCAGATTATTGTAAACAGTGGTTGCAGGATGGCCACTACAACTTTTGGTTCAGCTTTGAACAGTTTGGTGTTCAAATTGTCATGTCCCGGAGTTTTGCTGTTCTTTTATCATTTAAACGCAGCAACAATCTCCTCTTTCTTGGGTGGATCTGTGTTGATGTTGAGGTCCTCTGCTGCCTCTTGTATGTCAGATTCTTCATCTGTTGGTGGTCTAGTCAGTAATTCTCTGAAATACTCTGTCCATTTTGCTTCTTGCTCTTTCTCAGTTGTCAATATCAGACCGTTCTTATCTCTCACAGGATCACTGGATCTGGCCCGGAACTTACTGCGTACAAATTTTGGGATGGTTTTCCTGAATCTCCACCCAGGATTTGTATGGCTGATAGTAGTGAAAACCGAGAGGGAGCTACTGGCACAATAAAAGAAGCTTCCGGCAGATAACCATGGTGAAAGGCTGGTGGAATTCTGTGACATTATCAGTCTGGTCTTAGGAGGGACCCTCTGTCACAACAACGGATTCGGCAGTGCAGTAGAGAGGGCAACTGCACTTGTGAATTTGCACGTGTCAGGTAATTGTCATTTAGTTGTGATAGTATTTAACCACGTTCTTGTCGTAGAACTTGATGAGACTTGGGCAGAGCATAGCAAAGCTTTGCTGCTGTTTTGCATTTGGCCTTCACTGAGCCATTGGACTTTCAAAGTCAACTGACTCTGAGGACTCGCAGTATTTGTTTAATGTTTAGATATTCCTTTCAGCCACAGTGTAGGCTTCGTTTCCCTTTTGAGAGTTTAGTTAGCGGCCCTGTTTGGCCTAGCATTTATTGTTTTATTTTCCCTTTTCGAATTAAAGTCTGTGAGCTATCAGTGCTTCAGTGTCTTTCACTCCGCACTTGGGCCATATCCAAGATCACAAAAATGGACCCAGCAGAGAGAGAGCAGCTGACCTTGGACGTGAGATTCATTGGTCAGGTAGGTGACAGGCTACAGGCAATGGAATCTGTTCTCAGTGAAGTTATGGAGGCAATAAGGCAGATAACCTTGTGCCGACAAGCCCAGTCTCACTTGGAGGAACAGGTATCGTCCCTAGCCGCAACTGTTCAACAGCTCAACACTGACAGTCGGACTCAAGTGTCTGCGATTTCCGCACTCATGACCACCATCCATGAACTTACTACAAGCAGCCAGCATCAGCTGTCAGCGATTAACGTTCTCGTCAGCTCAGTTCAGCAGCTTCAGGTCACCTCAGTCCCACTCCCAGCATCTCGCAGGTCCTCCTTTTCTGCTGCCCTGACAACCTCTGCTACTAATGCTCCTGCGCCTGGAAAAGAGCCGACTCCCACCACCGGGCGGACATCCTGGTGATCCCGGTGGCTGCAGGAATTTTATTACCCAACGCGAGCTGACATTCCAAGCTCAGCCTGGTCGTTTTGGTGATGATGTGCGAAAAATGGCGTCCATGGTCAACCTTCTTGACCGACCTCCACTTAGTCTGTTCAACGCTTTGCGGGAGCAAGGACACCCCGCAGCCCAGTCGTTCCGACATTTTCAGTCAGTGTTAAGGAGAGTTTTTGATCTTCCGGTACGGGGTCAAGAGGCTGCCCACCGACTCTTGGACCTTCACCAAGGCAGAGGAACAGTATGTACACTATGAACACTATGTAGTGAAACTCCGTACCTTTGCAGTAGAGATGGGATGGAATGAGAGATCTCTCATCACTGCCTTCTAGCATGGACTGAACGCAGGGGTCTAGCGTGAGATCGCTGTCCAGGATGAGCAGGACAGTCTGGATGACCTGATTAATCTGGCTATTCGAGTTGACGACCGGGTAACTGAGTGGCACAGGGAAAGAATGTTTCAAATTTCCTACTTGCCACCAGATCACTGTCTTTCCTTGCCCTTGCCCCCTCCCCAGCCCCAACTAGGAGTTGAGGATGCCATCGTCTACCTGCTGAACCGTGTCTACACCCACCTGGACAAGCCAGCGAGCATTGTGAGGGTCATGTTTTTTGACGTCTCCAGTGCGTTCAACACCATCCGCCCTGCTCTGCTGGGTGAGAAGCTGACAGTGATGCAGGTGGATGCTTCCCTGGTGTCATGGATTATTGATTACCTGACTGGCAGACCAGAGTACGTGCAATTGCAACACTGTGTGTCAGACAGAGTGGTCAGCAGCACTGGGGCTCCACAGGGGACTGTCCTGTCTCCCTTTCTCTTCACCATCTACACCTCAGACTTCAGCTACAACACAGAGTCTTGCCATCTTCAGAAGTTTTCTGATGACTCTGACATTGTTGGATGCATCAGCAAGAGAGATGAGGCTGAGTACAGGGCTACGGTGGGAAACTTTGTCACATGGTGTGAGCAGAATCATCTGCAGCTTAATGTGAAAAAGACTAAGGAGCTGGTGGTGGACCTGAGGAGGGCTAAGGCACCGGTGACCCCTGTTTCTATCCAAGGGGTCAGTGTGGACATAGTGGAGGATTACAAATACCTGGGGATATGAATGGACAATAAACTGGACTGGTCAAAGAACACTGAGCCTGTCTACAAGATGGGTTAGAGCCATCTCTATTTCCTGAGGAGACTGAGGTCCTTTAACATCTGCCGGACAATGCTGAGGATGCTCTACGAGTCTGTGGTGGGCAGTGCTATCATGTTTGCTGTTGTGTGCTGGGGCAGCAGGCTGAGGGTAGCAGACACCAACAGAATCAACAAACTCATTCGTAAGGCCAGTGATGTTGTGGGGGTGGAACTGGACTCTCTGACGGTGGTGTCTGAAAAGAGGATGCTGTCCAAGTTGCATGCCATCTTGGACAATGACTCCCATCCACTCCATAACGTACCGGTTAGGCACAGGAGTACGTTCTGCCAGAGACTCATTCCACCGAGATGTAACACTGAGCGGCATAGGAAGTCATTCCTACCTGAGGCCATCAAACTTAACGACTCCTCCCTTGGAGTGTCAGATACTCTGAGCCAATAGGCTGGTCCTGGACTTATTTCCACTTGGCATGATTAGCTTATTATTATTTAATTATTTATGGTTTTATATTGCTATATTTTTTCACTATTCTTGGTTGGTGCGGCTGTAACGAAACCCAATTTCCCTAGGAATTAATAAAGTATGTCTGTCTGTCTGTCTCCCTCATCTGATCACCATCGATCCTCACCCTCCCCCCCCCCACCACCCAGCACCCAGCCCATGGAGGAATCTATACAAGTGGGCCACACACAACTGTCTCAGGAGGAATGAGAGTGGCGCTGGAGAACAGGTTCCTGCCTTTACTGTGGTGATCCAGGACACTTCCAGGCAGCATGTTCCAAGCGTGCAGTAAAAGAGAGTACCTAGTCCTCCCCAGGGCCGCCTCCTTTCCTTATCTTGTCCTGAAACGGTGTCCATGGAGGAATACATTAGGGAGGCATTGAGCCTGGGGTTTATCCGTCCGTCAACCTCGCTGGCAGGAGCAGGCTTCCTTTTTGTGAACAAGAAAGATGACAAGCTCCGTCCCTGCATCGATTATCAGCCCCTGGACAACATCACTGTGAAGAACCACTACCCCATTCCCTTGCTGGTGCCTGCGTTTAAACATCTCCAGGGAGCAACCCAGCTTTGTCAGGACGAAGGATCTCGGCCCGAAACGTCGAGAGTGCTTCTCCCTATAGATGCTGCCTGGTCTGCTGCGTTCCACAAGCATTTTGTGTGTGTTGTTTGAATTTCCAGCATCTGCAGATTTCCTCGTGTTTGTGTGAGTACCTGGTGATGCCTTTTGTTCTGGCCAACTGTATTCCAGGCCTTGGTTAACAATGTGCTCAGGGACGTGTTGAACCAGTTTGTGTATTCAGATGCCATGGTTGTCCATTCCTGCTCACATCAGGAGCACGTCCAGCACATTCAGCACATCCAGAGAGAACTCAGATGCCTTCTTGAAAAAAACTTGTACACCAAGCCTGAAAAATGTGAATTCCATTAAGACCAGGTGTCATTTTTGGGCTATGTACTTACCCCATCCAGTGTCCAAATGGACCCTAGTTGCAGAGTGGCCCAAACTGTCTACAGTCAAACAGGTGCAGTGCTTCTTGGGGTTTGCGAACTTTTATCACCACTTCATCCGGAATTTCGGTTCTATCACACTCCAATTAATGCAAGAAGACCACAGCAGGATTCCATTGAACCGATGATGTCGACTGAGCATTTTCCGAGCTGAAGCGACGTTTCACCACTGCCCCGCTGCTGCGACACCCAGACCCATCTCAGCCATTCATCGTCGAGGTGGATGCATCCGATGTAGGTATTGGAGCTGTCCTCTCTCAGCGGATAGCCGGCTGCACCCTCGTGCCTTTCTTCCCGTCGTTTAACTCCAGCCAAGAGGAATTACGATGTTGGGAACTGGGAGCTTCCGACTGTTGAGGAGACCCTGGAGGAAGGGCGACACTGCCTGTGCCCCACCGCTCCTGGTCCCACCTCTGGGTAGATTTCATCACTGGTCTGCCCTGTCTAATGGAAACACCACCAGGTTGGTCATTGTGGATTGATTTTCTAAGTCTGCCCACTTCATGGTTCAACATGTGTTCAGGCTCCAGGCTTTCCTGAAGACATAGTGTCTGATCATGGGCCACAGTTCACTCCTGCTTTCGGAAGCTTTCTGCTGTCTCGTAGGAACCATGGCCAGACTCTCGTCTGGCTTCCACCCCCAATCCAATGGCCAGACTGAGAGAGGGAACCAGGAGTTGGAGACAACACTGCGCTGCCTTGCCTCTTCCAACCCCAAGTCCTGGAGCTCCCAATTGGTTTGGGCAGAGATCGCCCACAATAACCTCAGTCTGTCTCCCTTTGAATGCCAGAAGGGATTCCAGCCCCCGCTCTTCCCTGATCTGGAGATCGATGTAGGATTCCTGTTGCTGAACAGCTGATCCAGCGTTACAAGTGCACCTGGAGACGAGCCAGGGCTTCTCTGCTGCGCGCCCAGAAACAGCGTTCCCGGCTGATCGGCTCCGTCAACAGGTGACGCCATTCAAGCCAGGAGAGGAGGTGTGGTTGGCATCGAGGGATCTTCCCCTGAAAGTCCAGGGCTGCAAATTGGCACTGTGTTACGTGGGACCGCTTGTAGTGGAAAAGGCCATCAGGTTGGAGGCTGATATAAGATGTTGTTCCTCCAACCTGAGTGTGGCTTCATTTTGACAGTAGAGGAGGCCATGGATAGACATATCAGAATGGGAATGGGATGTGGAATTAAAATGTGTGGCCTCTGCGTCGGGTCGGGTCTCACCAATATATAAAAGGCCACACCAGGAGCACCGGACGCAGTATACCACACCAGCCGACTCACAGGTGAAGTGTCGCCTCACCTGGAAGGACTGTCTGGGGCCCTGAATGGTGATGAGGGAGGAAGTGTAAGGGCAGGTGTAGCACTTGTTCTGCTCACAAGGATAAGTGCCAGGAGGGAGATCGGTGGGAAGGGATGGGGGGGACGAGTGGACAAGGGAGTCATGTAGGGAGCGATCCCTGCGGAAAGCAGGAAGAGGGGGGAGGGAAAGATGTGCTTGGTAGTGGGATCCCGTTGGAGGTGGCGGAAGTTACGGAGAATTATACGTTGGACCTGGAGGCTGGTGGGGTGGTAGGTGAGGACAAAGGGAACCCTATCCTGAGTGGGGTGGCGGGTGGATGCGGTGAGGGCAGATGTGTGGGAAATGGGAGAGATGCGTTTGAGAGCAGAGTTAATGGTGGACGAAGGGAAGCCCCTTTGTTCAAAAAAGGAAGACATCTCCTTCGTCCTGGAATGAAAAGCCACATCTGAGAGCAGATGTGGCGGAGGTGGAGGAATTGTGAGAAGGGGATAGCATTTTTGCAAGAGACAGGGTGGGAAGAGGAATAGTCCGGGTAGCTGTGAGAGTCTGTAGTCTTATAGTAGATATCAGTAGATAAGCCGTCTCCAGAGATGGAGACAGAAAGATCAAGAAAGGGGAGGGAGGTGTCGGAAATGGACCAGGTAAATTTGAGGGCCGGGTGAAAGTTGGAGGCAAAGTTAATGAAGTCAACGAGCTCAGCATGCATGCAGGAGGCAGCGCCAATGCAGTCGTCGATGTAGTGAAGGAAAAGAGTGGGACGGATACCTGTGTAGACTTGGAACATGGACTGTTCCACAAAGCCAACAAAAAGGCAGGCATAACTGGGACCTATGTGGGTGCCCATGGCTACACCCTTGGTTTGGAGGAAGTGGGAGGAGCCAAAGGAGAAATTATTGAGAGTAAGAACTAATTCCTCTAGATGGAGGAGAGTGGTATAGAGGGGAATTGGTTAGGCCTGGAATCCAAAAAGAAGCGAAGAGCTTTGAGACATCCCAGTGGGGCTGGAGGTATATAGGGACTGGACGTCCATGGTGAAAATAAGGCGGTGGAGGCCAGGGAACTTAAAATCATTGAAAAAATTCAAAGTGTGAGAAGTATCACAAACGTAGGTGGGAAAGGATTGAACAAGGGGGGGATAAGACAGTGTCAAGGTATGCAGGAATGAGTTCTATAGATTGTGTCTGCCAGCATCACTGAAGATCCACCCAGTATTCCCTGTTTCCCAGCTCAAGCCGGTTACTACCTCTCCCCTGGCCCCAGTCACCCCACCTCCCCCTCCTCCCGCTTGGTAGATGGTTCCCTTGTCTATGCTGTGCGGCACCTCCTGGCATCTCGCTGGGTACGTGGTAAGATCCAGTACCTTGTGGACTGGGAAGGGTACGGCCCAGAAGAATGTACTTGGATCCCGGCGAAGGACATCTTGGACAAGTCGCTGATCCGGGACTTCCAGCGGACACAGGTCTGTGGCGCCTGGAGTGGGGGGCCCTGTCACAACCACGGATTCAGCAGCGCAGTAGATATGGCAATTGCGCTTGTGAATTTTCACATGTCAGGTAATTGTCATTTAGTCGTGATAGTATTTAACCACGTTCTTGTCATAGTGCTTGATGAGACTTGGGCAGAGCATAGCAAAGCTTCGCTGCTGTTTTGCATTTGGCCTTCCCTGAGCCATTGGACTTTCAAAGTCAACTGACTCTGAAGTATTTGTTTAATGTTTAGATATTCCTTTCAGCCGCAGTGTAGGCTTCGTTTCCTTTTTGAGAGTTTTAGTTAGCGGCCCTGTTTGGCCTAGCATTTATTGTTTTACTTTCCCTTTTTCGAATTAAAGTCTGTGAACTATCGACCTGCTTCAGTGTCTTTCACTTAGGCCATATCCGAACTGTGGTGACACCCTCTTTCCGCACTGTGAAACCTACAAACTGACATGGTTCTCACCCAAAGGACATGACAAGAACCTAATTGAGCATTTGATGATCAATGGTCTGTGGAAACGATCTGTTCAGGAAGTGATAACCACATCGGTGTAGCAGTGATGAAACTCAAGCTGAAAAGCACTGGGACCAGAACACATTTACAAAGACAGTTTGATGTTGAGAAGCTCAAGGATTCCTTCAGCATTCAGCTTAAGGACGGATTCCAGGCCTTGCTGCAAGACCTTGATGAGGATGTGGCAGTGGACAAGATTGACAGAATGTTGAAAGAAATGGCCTTAATCTTCAAGGAGAGCAGCAAAGCTTGTCTAGGATGTAGGGTTGGCAAGAAGAACAAAGAATGGATACAGCAGGAAACATGGACAACTTTAGAAGAGAGATGGATAATTAAGGAAAAACAAGTTAGATGCAAAGTTAACATGAATTAATGTGAAACTTCAACTAGCATATACTAAAGATAACAGGAAAGTGATGAAACTTGTAAGAAAGGATAAGACAGTCTACATGGAATGCAGAGGAGGCCAAAGCAGTGGTCAATTCAGGTGATCAGTGAAGTATATACAAGATTTCAAAATTGGTATGTATGTGGTCTGTTACGTATCCCGTAACTGGATAACTTACCAGCAAAGATAGAGAGGTCTGTAGAAGTCTGTTGTCACTATTTTCAAAAGTTTTTATTTATAAAGGGACACAAAAGTAGGGTTAATACATACATTCAGATAGTGCACATCGTCAACACTCAATCTAAAGTGCGGGTATAGTAATAATCATCATTAAGAGGTGAGCTCTGCTGTTGTCTCGGGGTTAATAGATTGTCCGTTGGAAATATAAAAGTCACTCTGAAAGTCTGCAGGCCTCAGCCCTTTGAAAATCGCTGGACAGACCAAGAGAGAGAGAGATTGGGGGAGAAGAGAAAGAACTTGCCGAGTCTTGATGAATCTTCTGTGAAATCAGGGGGAGCATTGGTTTCCTCTCCCCGATGTTAGTTAAAAGTGGTTTTCTGTGATTCCAGCCACAAATTCCAATCCCGGAATCTAACGCACGTGGCTTCCTTCAGAATGGCTTCCCGCTTCTCGTGTCTTCTGGGTGCGTCTGAGGGGGCTGTCCCCCTGAGACTCTCCTTTATACTTCCTCACGGGGTCGCAGGTGTCAATCAGGTTGGGATGATGCAATCTCTCTCTCAACCAGCCCACCTTGCCCGAGGGCTTTTCACGAGGTCTCCATGAGACAATAGTTGCTGGCATCTTATTCTGTATCCCCGGTGGGATGTGCAATTTTTCACGTTTCTCTCTCTCTCTCACTTCCTGGGTCTACTGACCACCCCCCCCCCCAATGGGTGCTCTTGCGATTCTCACAAAGGAGGGGGCTGGGATCATAACAGGTCTCACCAGGATTTTAGAGAGCTGAAATATAATCTCTTGGCATTTGAACAAAATTTCCTGACTAAAGGCCAACACCCTAGTCAGAGCATCAAACAAAAAGGAAGAGGTACAAAAATTATATTTCATAGAAATTATATTTCACCTGTGTTATCTCCCAATCATCTTTTTCATTAATTCAAAACTCTATTGATTACAGTTGTGTGTTACCAGGGATGGAATATTTCAATCATGAGGAGAGTGGATGGACTGGGATTGCTTTCCTCATCAGGTTGAGCAATGTCTGTGTGAGGAAAGGCACTGGCAACATTTCATGTCAAAACCCTGATTCAGGACTGAGATGGCTGGGGGAAGAAAAGAGAAAGGAAACAGTGACTGGAGGGCAGAGGTGATGAACGATGACAGGCAGGTTGTTTCAGGTAATGGAGGGGGAATCAAGGTGGAGTTAGTAGATAGTGATGGGTAAATGCTAGACAAATTGAGAGACAGATACAGTGAATTAGGGGGAGAAGGCAGAGATAGTTTGCCCAAAGGCTCCCTACACATCCCCTCCCCTATCTAGTCCTGGCTCCATCTGCCATTCACCTCTTCCCTAATGGTTCCCATATATCCTCTCTTACTTATCACATTTCAGTTAGTTGCCTTTTGTGTTCCTACTTATTACTCCCCTAGCTGTTTCCAGTCTTCAGACTCCCATCACTCCATCTGTCTCTCAATTTTTTTTCTCTTTCCCTTTGTCTGCCTCCATCTATCACCCACACATCACAGTCTCCCAGCTCCATTCCCTCTCCCCTCCCCTACTTGGTGCAAGCTGCCTCTCATCTTTCATCCATCCTCGGTCCACCAGTCACCTCACTCCCCTTCTTCTCTTTATACTGGCCACCTTGCCTCTCCATCCTCAGTCCACCAGTCACCTCACTCCCCTGTCTCATCACTCCCCTGTCTCATCACTCCCCTTCTTCTCTTTATACTGGCCACCTTGCCTCTCCATCCTCAGTCCAAGTGTAAGGTTTCGATCTGAATTGTCAACACTTTAGCTCTCACAGATGCTGCTCGACCCACTGTAACTGAAGAGGAATCTGACAGATGTTATGAAAGGCGTAGAAAAGATGGATAGAGAGAAGTTATCTTCCTAATGGAAACATCTGAAGCCAGAGAGTTTACATGGGGAGGAACAAGGGTTAAGAATTGGAAGGAGACTGATATCTGCAACATGTTGCATGAGAAGGAGGTGAAGGAAGATACTCTTAAGTAACTAAGTAACAGCAATTTGGCAAGACCTAGAAGGCTATGGATGAAGTGCTGGTATATAAGATCAGTAAAGGTGGATAGCTGGTGTGTGCTGTGACTCCGTGATTGGAGTGCTGTCATTGCAACCTGTGACATTCACTGTTATCGTTCTCCTCGTTTGTCACTGGTGAAGTTCCCAAAAATTGGAAGGTGGCTAATGTTGTTCCATTGTTTAAGAAGGGTAGCAAGGACAAGCCAGGGAACTACAGGCCAGTCAGCCTGGAATCAGTAGTGAGGAAGTTACTGGAGGGTATTCTGAGGGACAGGATCCACCAGCATTTGGACAGAGAGAGGGAAGTCATGCTTGACAAACTTTTAGAGGTTTTTGAACAGGTGACAAAAAAGGCAGATGAGAGCAGAGCAGTTGATGTTGTCTATATGGACTTCAGCAAGGCTTTTAACATGGTTCTGCATGGTAGGTTGATGTGGAAGGTTAAGGAATCCAGGGAGAGCTAGTTTGGTGAATTTAAAGTTGACTCTGAGTGAGGAGACAGAAGGCAGTGGAGGAGAGTTGTTTCTTGGAATGGAGGCCGGTGGCTAGTGGTGTGCCACTGGGGTTGGTGTTGGAACCCTTGTTAATTGTTATTTATGTAAATGACAGATGTGAGTGCACAGGGTTTGGTCAGTAAGTTCGCGGATGACAAAATTAGGAGCTGCTGTTGATGGTGAAAGTGATTATTGTAGATTTACAAGGGATTTTGATCAGTTAGGGAAGAGGGCTGAGAAGTAGCAAATTGATTTTGATACAGATAAGTTTGAGGTGGTGCCTTTTGGAAAGTCAGATCAGTGTAGGACTAATGCTATGAGTACTAGAGCACTAGGGAGTGTAAGGCAATAAAGGAACAACGTGCATCATTAAGTATTGTCACAGATAGACAGGGTTGTGTAAAAGGTGTTCATCAGTCTGGGCATTGAATAAGAGTTGGTACATTATGTCACAATTGTATTATTTATTGGTGAGACTGCACTTGGAGTACTATATGTAATTTGGTCATCCTGTTATAGGAAAGATGTGGTTAAACTGGGAAAAGTGCAGAGAACATTTACGAGGATGTTCCCAGGACTAGAACGCCTGAGTTATCGGAAGAAGTTGTCTGGGCTGGGTCTTTATACCTTGGAAAGCAGGAGAATGAGGGGCAACCTTATAAAAATGTTTAAAATTGTGTACGGCATGAATAAGGTGAATGTTAATAGCTTTTCCCCCAGGGCTGGGGAGACCTAAACGAGAAGGAATAGGTTTAGAGTAAGAGGGAAAAGACTTAAAAGGGAATGAGGAGCAAATGTTTCACGCAGGAGTTGGTGAGCATGGGAACTAGATGCCGGAAGAAGTGGTTGAGGCAGGTACAATAGAAGCACTTAGGTAGGAACATGGAGGAGTGAGACTTAAAGGAGTATTGTTGTGAAGGAAATAAGGACTATTTGTATGGGCACGTTGGTCGACCTGGTCTTGTTGGATTCCTGTATTCATGCTGTATTGCCCTATGACTTTAGATAACATTGTCAGAAGGTGTTAACCTTTAACCTTTAACACTAAGAACAGCAAGGACTGCAGGCAGATGGCACCTGTAGGTTCCCTTCCAACAGTCACAGTTTGTGACTTGGAGATTTGTTTTTGGCACGTCTTCATCATCGTGAATCCAAGTCCTGCAACTCCCTTCTCAATAATACTGTGGGAGTACATTCACCAGAAGAATTACAATGGTTCATAAGGGTGATTCACCACTACATTCCCATGGGCAATTCGTGATAGATAATAAACATTGCCTTGCTCACCTCCCAGAAATAAGTAAATGAGACATGAAATCTGAAATAAAAATGTAATATACTGGAACCAGTCAGCAGGTAATGAGGCATACTTGAAAGCATAAAAGTGTTAACATTTTCAATCACTGAGCATTCATCAGAACTTGTAAAGAATAATACACCATTCACATTCCTTTTTAATTCCAGACAGCATTGATCACGGCAACATAACTAATAGTCTAGAGGTATAACCGGACGTGCAGGGTAGTTGTTTAGGGTGCATGCCAATTAATTCCCTTTCAGGATATTTTCTACTCATCAATTTTTCCCTCTGTTCTAATGTATCCTCTGTGATAGAAATTTTGCTTTGTTAAATGTCACACATAAATGTCATGCCAAATTTAGAGAGAAATATTTCAATTACCATTTAATAAGCAGAAGCACAATAAATTCTACAACTTGCATTTATATCATATTCTTAATGTAGCAGAACATCATCCCATGACACTTTGCAGAAGCGTGATCAGAAAACTTCGGCAGATAAGACCGCAGAGACATTCAGACTATGAAGAGGGACGCACACTGGAAGAAGTGATGAGTGGATGCACTGGATGCCAGAACTGGAGAGTCACAGAAATCTTGAAAGGTCATGGAGCTGAGGGAGATTTCAGATCGGGAAGGAAAAAATCAGGTTGGGAGTTAAAGTGAGGATGGGATTTTTAAATTACTTTGGACTATCAGTTGCCAAGCACACAGGTAATGTGGGCTGGGATTGAAGCAGAATCGTTTTGGTGTATTTTTAGAATTTTTTTTCTAAAGGAAAAATCCTTTATTTGGAAAAAAGGAATAAGTGTACCTTATTTAGCTGCTTGAGTATCTTCCAGCATTCTATATACTTGTGTATGATTTGTATTCTAACTCTTGGCTCCTTGTCCTTTGAAATCCTCATCTGATAAAAAATCTATTGATTTTAGATCTAGAATTATTAAGAAGTAAGCATCAATATAAAGAGCTTTTCAATATTTTACCATCCTTTCCTGGAAGTGTTTCTTAGCTTCTCTTTAAATCATCCTGATTTTCTTATGACCCATTGCACTGGACACCCACTCCACTAGAGATGATCTTGACATTTTAAATTCCTTTTAAAGTTCTGAATCTACAAACAATTACAGCATGAAGTGCATTAGATAGTATCCAGGACATGAGTCAGTATCAGGAATGTAACACAAAACTGATCAACTTAAAAGTGCTTTTAGTAAGTGGGAGAGCTCTAACGCACTGTCTGAGGTTACATACCTCCTGTAGCCTGGAAACAATTGCTATTGTATTCAAAACTGGGATGGACAGCTTCTGTGTATTAAGGAATATAGTGTTGAAATAGAAGATGAGTCATGGTCTTGTTGAATGCTAGATCAGACTGGAGGAGCCCAATGGTATACAGCTGCTCTTATTTCTCATGATTTGGTCATCAGGGAAATCATTATGACTTTGCACCAGATGATTTCAGTGAAGCTATACTTTTCTGACATGCAATGGTAGAGGAATCAGTAGGATGTTACTGGGAAAATGGGATTGATGGGAATGGGCTGAATGGCCTCATCTGTCATTAGGTTCATTTTCCCAAACTACACAGAATGTAGTCCCATTCCACTTGATGCTTCTGAGCAAACAGCTTAGCTAGAAGAGAAAAAAAAGGTATTGGAACAACAGAAAAATATTATAAGCAGAGGTGAAAGAAGTCATGTTTATTCCTAGAACTCGGCCCTCTAGATTTTATGGAAACCTCTAAGTGTGTATATGTGGAGTAAACGCTGCGCTGAAGCACAAACATATTAACCAGAATGAAATATGCCTTGGGAACATATGTACTCTAAAATTAATTATTTATAGGTGGCATATTATAGGATGGAATATCTATGAGCTTAATACTAAATCTCAATACCCATTGCTCTTCTAGTTGAAGGTGAAGTTAATATTGTCAGAAGATACACGTTCTAGCAAAATTGCCAATTAACATAATATTTTACATTAGGCTTAGTGATTTGACCTCACATTGTACAGTTGAACAATTAGTCTTAATTATCCATGCATAGTTAATACATGTCAATGTTAAAGCATTATTTTACTAAACTAAAGCAAATTAAATAAGCCTGTGAGCTGAGAGTGTCAGCAAGATTAAGTCCTGCAAGTGTTTTTGAGCTTAACCCAGCTAATACTTCTTCTTTCTTATGAGCAAAGGTGTCTCTTTCTATTGTGAAGTTAAAGTTAACCTTCATTCCTCACAAAATCCCTCTTCACAACAAAAACAAATGTTCTCTACCACTAATTTATACTAAAGTCTGTGTTTAAGTGTAAAATAGCAAGAAAAGCATGTTTCCCCCAGCAGCCTAATCAAATAAATCCCATCACTTTTTGATGTGTTTTGTAAATAATTTTGTTCTCACTGTAAGTATAGTGTTTTGTTCAGCTGGTATCAACTGTCTGTGAAAACATTCCTCATCTGAGACCTGCTGTATTCTCAGTCTGCAGTTCTAATTTTTGCAGTATTTTCAATTCTGGCCTGTTTTCTTTTTTTACCCCTGTCATTCTTTTAACTGTTGCCAATGCTAAATTACCTTGCATCCTCTCTCTTAAGTCATTCTGGCGGCCCAGTCAGTGGTGGGAGCATTGCACAACAGCAAGGAGGTTACTAGGAGGTCCGTGACGCTCATTTAAAAGGAGAGCTTCACAGGCGTTTGGTGTCATTCTGGCAGCCCAGTCAGTGGCAGGAGCAGCACAGAGGAAAAGGTAAACAAGCAGAGTGGCCATTGTTGGGGTGGGCCAGTGGTGAGAGTAGGAGCGTCAGGCTTTGGCTTGCAAGAGGCACTGGCTCTGGGTAAGTTGCCCAGTTCTAAAACAAGAGAAAATCTGCAGATGCTGGAAATCTGAGCAACATACACAAAGTGTTTGCGACCCAGAACGTCGACTGTACTTTTTCCACAGATGCTGCCTGGCCTGCTGAGTTCCTCCAGCATTTTGTGTGGGTAAGTTTCTGTTAAGATTCCTTTTTTTTCTTACTGTGTCAGGGTACTTAATGTAGTTTAACTGGCTGTTGTGTGTTCTTTATGCCAGATGTTAGAGTCCTGGGAGACTCTGAATCTCTCAGGGAGCTCCATTTGTGTGAAGTGCTCCTTGAAATCCGTGTTAGGGAGCTGGGACAGCAGAAGGATAACCTTCGGCTTCTGCAGAAGTGTGAGGAGATCATTGATCTCAGTTATAGAGAAGTAGTCACCCCTAAGGTGCAGGAGGCAGGTGACTGGACGACTTTCAGGAGAAGGAATGGGAAGATGAACGGGCAGTTAGTGCAGAGCACCCTGTGGCCATTCCCCTCAATAATAAGTATACTATTTTGGATACTGATGTGGGGGACCTCACTGGGGAATACAATGGAGGCCAGGTTACTGGCATTGAGCATGGGTCTGTGGCACAGAAGGGAAAGAGGGAGAAGAGGGAAGGGGTAGTGATAGGGGACTCAATAGTCAGAGGAACAGACAACATCTTTTGTGGATGTGAATGAGACACCAGTATGGTATGTTGCCTCCCAGGAGTCAGGGTCAGGGACCTGTTGGATCATGTCCACAGCATTTTGGAGAAGGAAGGAGAGCAGCCAGATGTCTTGGTATATATTGGTACCAATAGTGTAGGAGGGAAAAGCAAAGAGGTCCTGAAGTGCAAATTTAGAGAACTGGGCAGAAAGCTGAGAAGCAGGACCTCCAGGGTAGTAATTTCTGGATCTCTACCTGTGCCATGCTCCAGTGAGGGTGGAAACAGGATGATTTAACAGATAAATGTGTGGCTGAGAATCTGGTGCTGGGGACAGGTCTTCAGGTTCTTGGATCATTGGGATCTGATCATGGGGAGGCATGACAGGTTGCAACTGAACCCTAGAGGGACCCAGAGGCAGGTTCATTAGAGTTGTTGGGGAGGGTTTAAACTAATTTGGCAGGGTGATGGGACTCAGGATAGGACAGATGGTTAAAAAGCAAAGGTGGCATCCAGGCAGAGAGTCAGGAAGGGCAGGTAGGTGAGAGGACAAAATTGCTTCATGAAAAGACACAAAAATGCAAGAAATATTGGAGAATCAAGAATCTAGAATAAATAAGGAGGTAAGATAACTAGGTGTTAATGAACCCGAAAGCAGCTCCATCCCAAGGACCATACCGGACCTTTGAATGAAGTGGCTACTGAGATACTGAATATTTTGGTAATTACCTTTCAAAATCTCAAGGCTTCTGAATGGTTCCTTTAGATTGAATGATAGTAAATGTGACCCCACCATTTAAGAATGGTGGAAAAAAGAAAACAGGGATAAATATTAGCCAAATCTTGCCAGCTGGGAAGATGCCTGTATTCCTAATAAAGAATAAACATACAAACTTCTTGACTTCACCAGGTAGATGCATGCATTTTCCCTGATGAGTCTAGACCAGGGGTCAAATACTTAGAATCAGAGGTAGGTATTTAAGATTTTAACAGAAATTCCATTACTCAGAGGGTGGTGTATCTTTAGGATTCTGTATCTTGAGAGCTATGGGGATTTAATCATTGACTGCATTCAAAACAGAGATCAATAGCATTATGGCTATTAACAAAACCATAACCTCCCAACATTTACAATTAATTCCCCAAGCAATAATTGATGGAATTTAGCTTCCTCAAGCACTGGCATTTGCTTGAATAAATGTCATTGTATAACAAAGTTTAAAACACACAAGAAAGGCATTGATAAGAATATATAGACCATTAAATTGGTAGATTATTGTAACTGATTTGGTGGAAGGTTTGCAAATATGAAGTGATGGAGTTCCCTGGCAGCAGCTCTTGGAGGAGTATGTTCATCTGAGGAGTGAGTAAATGATAAAGAGGATATTACCTCCTACCGGAGAAAAATGCTTTATTCGGAGCTTGAGATGGAGGAGACATAGACTATTTAAAAAGGCCTAAAATTCCCCTGTGCCAAAGTTGAAAATAAAAAACAAAAGTGAATGCTGACGAACTCAACATCTATTGGTCAAGGGGCACGGAGGAATAAAGCCAATGTTCCAGAACGACTAAAATGAATGTTCTAGTTTGGTTCCAAGCACGAAAAAGCTGACATGGTGAGAAGAGTAAATGGTATTTTGTAGGGGCACATCAATTGAGAATTGTGTGGCAATAGTAAATGGGGAATTGTGGGTGCAGCAGAAAATGCGGAAAGGAAGCCATTGGTACACAGGGAGAACCAGTAAGTGAAGGGAATTAGGGAACACCAGTGAAGTTGGTCATTCATGGGCCAATATAAATGGGGAAATTGCAGTACATTGGTACTGGCGAATTAAAGGCAACTGGAGAGTTGTAGGGCAGAAATAAATGGAAGGTTTTTGAGGGCAAATAGAAAGGCACAGCATACTGTAGGCAGTACCAGTGGGGTATGTAGTATTTGCAGGGGAATTGGGAACGCTGAGAAATGGGGGAATTTAAGGGTTATTATTCAGTGAGGGAGTGAGAGAAATAAGTAATTGGGGATTTTTCTTTGTAATTTATTTTTTTAATGAAGTTCATCATCAAACAAACATTCCCATAAGATGTATTTCAGACATTGTACATATATATCACAAAATCTCCACAAAGTATTTATCTGAGGTATACACTTATAGAAAAGAGTGGAAAGAAAAACAAGCAAAAGGAAAGAACTATGTACAAGTAGGGAGTGATCTTTTTTTACAACAGATTCATTGATTTGTGAGAATAAAATCAGGCCTATGAGGCATTATGTAGTTAAACCATTTTCCCCAGTATGAATCAAATTGTTCCAGCTTATGATTAACAGATGCTGTTATCTTCTCCATTTTGTAAATGTCCATTGTAATTTCCATCCATGTATTTAAAGTTGGGCTCTCCTGTGATAACCATTTCCTAGTAAGAGTCTTTTTACCAGCCACCAACAGTATATTCATTAAATATTTATCTCTTTTCAACCATTCTTGAGGTATATATCCAAAATATATGGTCTTGCTCTCTAAGGGTATTTCATATTTAAAGATGTCTTGTAGGGCATTGTATATTCCCCTCCAATAGTTTTTGATAACAGGGAAGACCCAAAAAATATGATAATGATTTGCATTTTGATTTCCACAATTTGTCCAGCAAACAAGGAGGTTACTATCATAATGGGATTTCTGAGAGGGTGTAATAAAATATCTTATCAAGCTTTTCCATCCAAACTCCCTCCATTTCTGTGAACTGGTACACTTGCATTGATATCTCCATATTGTTATCCATTCTTCCTCAGATATAATTAGCCCTCCTTCCTTCTCCCATTTTGTTTTACTGTATGAAGTTGAATGTGTTTTAAGATTTGACAACCCCTTATACATGCTTGAAATGATTCTACTACCATTATCTGAATTATATGCTTTTCTAAACAGCTCTATCAAGCACGTACTTGCCTTGGTTACATTTTTAAGTGTCTTATTAAAATATTGTCGCATCTATAAATACCGATAAAAATCTTGTTTTTCTAATAAGTGTTTCTCTTTCATCATTTCAAAACTGAACAGTGTTCCTTCTTTCATTATATTGCAAAGAACTGTTATTCCTTTAGCTGTCCAGTTCTTAAATCTAGCATCCAATTTATTTGGTGTAAAATCTGAGTCGTATGCACACCATTTATGAATTACAATATCTCCCTCTAGATTATATTCTTTTATAGTAGTTTTCCATATTTTAAGAGTCAATTTCACCCATGGGTTATCAATAGTATTAATGTATCTTTGCAGGTTGTTATCAGCCAAAATTGCTTGTATGCGGATGGGAAGTACCCGCTCCTCAATGTTTTTCCATTGAGCGTCATATGATGGGTTGCACCAACATATCACAGCTCTCAACTGTGCTGCAAAATAATAATCTCTAAGAGAAGGCAAGCCCCATCCCCCCTTTTCCTTTGCTAATTGCAAAGTTTTGAGATGAATTCTAGGCCTTTTACCCTGCCAAATATACCTGATAGCATTTTGTTCCATTCATTGAATTGATTTTGATTAATCTCTATTGGTAGGGTCTGAAAGAGATATAACAGTCTGGGCAGTATATTCATTTTAATAGACTCAATCCTTGAACTGAGACTGAAAAAATGAATCAGGTTCCATTTGCCACATCTTCCTTAATTTTTTTATATAAAGGCTGATAATTACATTCTGATAATTTTGCCAAATCTTTTGGCATAATGATGCCCAAATATTTGAAATACTCTGTGTGCCATGCCCAGGGGTGTCGACTTTCAATTTCTCTTGGTGGGCTATAGTAATATAAAAGTAATTGGGTTTTATCTATGTTGATCTTGTATCCTGATAATTGACCATATTGTTCAAAGGATTACATCAATTTAGGTAAAGAGTATGTTGGTTGCCCTAGATCAGGGGTCAGCAATGTTTACCACTGAAAGAGCCAATATGGACCCATTTCCCACAGAAAAGAAAACACTGGGAGCCACAAAACCCGTTTGACATTTAAAATGAAATAACACTGCATACAATGGTTTTTTTGCCTTTGTGCTATGTATAAACAAACTATAATGTGTTGCATTTATGAAATTGATGAACTCCTGCAGAGAAAACGAAATTACATTTCTGCATGCAACAAAAACATTTTGAACTCTGAAAAAAAGACGTTGGGTTGAAGGTTACTCCATAGGTAGCCTATCTTGGATCGAAGAATTAAAAGAAAGCGCGCACTGGCGGGTGTCAGGCATTGGCAGTGGTGATGTATATTAATAGCGATAAAAAACACGTTGTAGTGGTGTAGCGCTACACGCAGCGCTAAAATAAAGACACTGCAGTCAAAGGTAACTTTATTCGAACTAATCAGCCTTGATTTAAAGCCTCCCTCAACCCATCCGCGTGGGCGCGGATGTTCCAAAAAGCACGTACTCACAAACCCCCGTAGGCTATCTCCCTTAGCCAGAACGGTGGCTAATTGTGAGCCGGTTCGGACGTGCCAGGAAATGGGGTCTCCACAACGTTTTTAGATTGTACAAGATCACCATAATCTTCAAAATTCGAATTACATTTCAAAAACTAACAAACTACGGGGAGCCGCAGCACAGAGATGAAAGAGTCGCATGTGGCTCCGGAGCCGCGGGTTGCCGACCCCTGCCCTAGATAGATCAAAATGTCATCAGCGTAACAATCCAATTTATGCTTTGTCCCTTTACTAGTAATTCCCCTGATATCTTCATTTTGTCTGATGTATTGAGCTAATGGTTCCAGATATAATGCGATGAGTAGCGGTGACCATGCACAACCCTGTCTCATGCCCCTTTCTAGCGTAAGATTATTTGATAAATATCCATTGATTTTAGTCCTCGCAGTAGGGTTGTCGTATAGTGTCTGTATAGTTTTAATAATTGTTTCTTGGAAACCAAATCTGTGTAAAACTCTGTAAAGAAAATTCCAATTAACCGAATCAAATGCTTTTTCAGTGTCCACGCTTATCACTATTGCTTCGATTTTATTTTTTTTTGTATATGATCCATAATGTGAAGTGTCCTTCATATATTGTCTTGTGTCTGGTGTTGTCGTATAAAACCTGTCTGATCGTTACATATCAGTATGGGTAGAAACTCCTCTAATCGTCTGGCCATGATGGAGGTAAATAATCTATAATCTACATTAAGAATGGATATTGGTCTAAATGACCCGCATTCCATTTTATCCTTGCCTTCTTTCGGTATAGCTGAGATTATCGCTTCCTTCCAACTGGGTGACATTTGTGCCTTTTTTAGAGCCCAGTTCAGTGTGGGGAATAAAACAGGAATTAATTCATTTTTAAATTCTTTGTACCACTCTGCCGTATACCCATCTGATCCTGGTGACTTGCTTAATTTAAGCCTACGAATTACAGCTTTTAATTCAACTTCAGTTATGTCAGCAATCATCCTTCTATTTTGTTCTTCACTTAAAGTGGGTAACTCTAGAGAATTAAAGAAGGTGTCAATTTGGGTTATGCTTCCCCCTGGAACTTTGGAATATAGTGTTCTGTAAAACACTTCAAAAACTTCTTGAATTTCACTTAGCTTATTTTTTATCATTTTTGTTCTTGGGTCCCTAATTCTATGAATTGTATTTTCTGCTATCTTTTTTTTAGTTTCCATGCCAGTATTTTCATAGATTTCGATCCACTTTCATAATGTCTCTGTTTCAGAAATATTAAGTTTATCCTGATTTCTTGTGTAGCCAAACTATTTATTTCATTCTTAATTCTTTTAATTTCCCCTAATGTATCCTGTGCCAAATTCAATTTGTTTTTTCTCTAGTTCCTTCAGCCTATTTTGTAATTCCTCTAATGTTTTATTCCTTATTTTTTCTTATATGAAGATATCACTATAATTTTCCCTCTTAAGACCACCTTCAGAGTGTCCCATAAAATGGGAGGTGAAACCTCTCCATTATCATTGAATTCTAAGTAGAGACCAATTTATTTTTTAATTTGTTCCTTAAAATACAGATCATTGAGTAGACTTGAATTTAGTTTCCAAATAGTATTCTTTGGTTGTAGGTCAAAATCAACAGATAAATATATAGGGGCATGGTCACTTACATCTACTGTCCCAATTTCACAGGTGTTTATTTTGTCTGTGTCTTTTCCAAATGTTATGAAATAGTCTATTCTTGTATATACAGAATGTGGAGCAGAATAATGAGTGTAATCCCTTCTATCAGGGAAAAGGTCCCTCCATATATCAATTAAACCAACATCCTCAAAAAGTGTAAACACGAGGAGATCTGCAGATGCTGGAAATTCAAACAACACACACAAAATGCTGGTGGAACGCAGCAGACCAGGCGGCATCTATAAGGAGAAGCACTGTTGATGCTTCTGGCCGAGACCCTTCGTCAGGACTAACTGAAAGGAGACACTAAGAGATTTGAAAGTAGTGGGGGGAGGGGGAAATGCGAAATGATAGGAGAAGACCGGAGGGGGTGGGATGAAGCTAAGAGCTGGAAAGGTGATTGGCAAAAGGGATACAGAGCTGGAGAAGGGAAAGGATCATGGGACGGGAGGCCTAGGGAGAAAGAAAGGGGGAGGGGAGCACCAGAGGGAGATGGAGAACAGGCAGGGTGATGGCAGAGAGAGACAGAAAAAAAAACAGCTAAATATGTCAGGGATGGGGTAAGAAGGGGAGGAGGGGCATTAACGGAAGTTGGAGAAGTCAATGTTCATGCCCTCAGGTTGGAGGCTACCCAGCCGGTATATAACGTGTTGATCCTCCAACCTGAGTGTGGATTCATCTTGACAGTAGAGGAGGCCATGGATAGACATATCAGAATGGGAATGGGACGTGGAATTAAAATGTGTGGCCACTGGGAGATCCTGCTTTCTCTGGCGGACAGAGCGTAGGTGTTCAGCGAAACGGTCTCCCAGTCTGCGTCGGGTCTCACCAATATATAAAAGGCCACACCGGGAGCACCAGACGCAGTACACCACACCAGCTGACTCACAGGTGAAGTGTTGCCTCACCTGGAAGGACTGTCTGGGGCCCTGAATGGTGGTGAGGGAGGAAGTGTAAAGGCAGGTGTAGCACTTGTTCCGCTTACAAGGGTACGTGCCAGGAGGGAGATTGGTGGGAAGGGATGGGGGGGACGAGTGGACAAGGGAGTCATGTAGGGAGTGATCCCTGCGGAAAGCAGGGGGGGAGGGAAAGATGTGCTTGGTAGTGGGATCCTGTTGGAGGTAGTGGATGTTACGGAGAATTATACGTTGGACCCTGAGGCTGGTGGGGTGGTAGTTGAGGACAAGGGGAACCCTATCCCGAGTGGGGTGGGGGGTGGATGGGGTGAGGGCAGATGTGTGGGAAGTGGGAGAGATGTGTTTGAGAGCTAAGTTGATGGTGGAAGAAGGGTAGCTCCTTTGTTTAAAAAAGGAAGACATCTCCCTCATCCTGGAATGAAAAGCCTCATCCTGAGAGCAGAAGCGGTGGAGATGGAGGAATTGTGAGAAGGGGATAGCATTTTTGCAAGAGACAGGATGGGAAGAGGAATAGTCTAGGTAGCTGTGAGAGTCTGTAGGCTTATAGTAGATATCAGTAGATAGGCCGTCTCCAGAGATGGAGACAGAAAGATCAAGAAGGGGGAGGGAGGTGTCGGAAATGGACCAGGTAAATTTGAGGGCAGGGTGAAAGTTGGAGATAACATTAATGAAGTCAACGAGCTCAGCATGCATGCAGGAGTCAGTGCCAATGCAGTCATTGATGTAGCGAAGGAAAAGAGTGGGACGGATACCCGTGTAGACTTGGAACATGGACTGTTCCACAAAGCCAACAAAAAGGCAGGCATAACTGGGACCTATGTGGGTGCCCATGGCTACACCCTTGGTTTGGAGGAAGTGGGAGGAGCCAAAGGAGAAACTATTGAGAGTAAGAACTAATTCTGCTAGACAGGTGGTAGAGGGGAATTGGTTAGGCCTGGAATCCAAAAAGAAGCGAAGAGCTTTGAGACGGTCTGGGTGGGGGATGGAGGTATATAGGGACTGGACGTCCATGGTGAAAATAATCCTCAAAAAGTGTATTAACTTGTTTATGTAAAGATTTTGTTTCATAGGTTTTTCTATTGGAAGAGTCTAAGTTTCATGGTAATTGTAAAATTAAGTCTCCCCCACATATCAGGAGACCTTCTCTTTCCATTACCATAATATCAGTAATTTTCTGAAAGAAAGCAATATCACTTCCCAGGGGTGCGTATATGTTCAATAGAGTAACTGAATTTCCGTCTATATTCCCCCTTTCCAGAATATACCTGCCCTCTTTATCTCCCATTTCGAATACTTTTTCTAAATTTAGCTTACTTGGGATAAGAATAGCAACTCCTCTCCTATGTCCTGATTTATATGAGGAGAAAAACAGATTAGTGAAGCCCATTCTCTTTAGTTTTTTATGCTCATTATCACTTAAATGAGTTTTCTATAAATATACTACATGGGCTTGTTCTTTTTTCATTTTGGATAAAATTCTCTTACGTTTGATTGGATTTAATAGCCCATTGACATTAAAAGAAATGAATTTTACCTTGTCCTTAGCCATCTAGAATGAGCTTCCTGTAGAAGTAGTAGAGGCCAGTTCAGTTGTGTCATTTAAGGTAAAATTGGATAGGTATATGGACAGGAAAGGAGTGGAGGGTTATGGGCTGAGTGCGGGTAGGTGGGACAAGGTGAGATTAAGAGTTCGGCACGGACTAGGAGGGCCGAGATGGCCTGTTTCCGTGCTGTGATTGTATATGGTTATATGGTTATCTGTATTTATCTGTCAATGTATCATTGTAATTAGAATAAAACTTAATTGATCTACTCCCTGGACAAATAAGAACCAAGAAACTCAAATAATAACAAAAATGGCAACGAACGTGTGATTCCAAGGCTGAGGTCTCTAGTAGATGACCCTGCGTTAAGCTAGAGGAAACATTTAGCTGTGGGGGATAACCCCTTCTACTTGTGAGTTGAGGGCCCCCATTGCAGTATTCATAAAAGTCAGTGAACAAATCCAACACACAGAAAAGATTTCCCTGTGTACTCCTCCTCTCTCTCTCTCTCTCTCTCTCTCTCTCTCTCTCTCTCTATATATATATATATATATATATATATATATATACACTCACATATATTACATACATACACACACACACATATATTATCATTTTGGTGGGAAAAAAGGAGTAAGTGAGCGAAGAATAAGTAAGTAATATAAAATGCACATTATAATAAGTATTTCTCGAGATAGGTATATCACCGTGTACTTTTGCTTCCGTTTAGCTTCTCAACATTTTTAAAGTTAGCCAAACCTTATGGCTCTTCTGAAGGGGGTCAGGACTGTCTTTGGGAAACTCCCGGTCTCTTCCTGATATGTTTCTCTCGGCCTCCTCCTGTCTCCTGCCTTCTCGATTCTCGCACTATTTCCCAAGCGGATCGGGATAATTCCTCAGCCAGGCTTTCCCTCATTTTGGTCACGCTGACGGGCAACCCTCTGGCCTTCATGTCTGTAGTCACCTCTTCCACTGTCTGGTACAATCGCGTACAGTTGTCATAAAACACTCGAAGATTAGCAGGGTACGGAGTTTGAAATCTAGTCTTTTGTTGCTTTAGTACTTGCTTTACTTCAGAGTATTCTTTGCATTTCTGCAGGACCGTGGGGGGGGGGTGTAATCTTGGTCGATATATATTAATTTATCGTCGAAAAACACTCTCTTCTTACCCCAGGCCCTTTATAGAATCTCCGCCTTGGTGCTGTACCAAAGGAATTGAATTATTATTGAACGTGGCTTATCCTGGGTAGACTTCGGGACTAACACACGGTGGGCTCTTTCGACTTCCAGCTCCATATCCAAGGGAAGCTCCAATGCGTCCCGCAGTAACTTTCCGACAAACTCTGTCATAGACGGGCCCTCTGCTCTTTCGGGAACGTTGTAGGTTCTGATATTTTTCCGCTGTGATCTTCCCTCCAGGTCAAGCAGTTTACCATCTTTGTGATTTAATATTTTTATTGTCTTACTCAGTATCCGTTCCATGTTTTGAACGCGATCTTCCATCTTCTCAATTCGAGTCTCTGCCACCACTATTTTATGATTGACGCTGGTGAGTTCTGATTTAATGTCACGGAGCTGCTATTTTATATCTTTCTGGACCTCCATTATTTCTTTCAGGATTTCGATCATATTTACCGCTTCGCCTGAACGAGGCCCAGCATCCGCCTCGCTAGCACGTGGTCAGGTAGGAGAGCCGATCGCTGCACTCCTCTCATCCACGGGCTCCGCAGTGTCGCTTTTTTATTTCCATTCCTTTTCCCCATTCTTGCCCCTCTTTTCAGTTCAAATATTTTTTGAAAAATATTATATTTGATAGGTTAACGGGGCTTAATACGCGTTTTTCCGGAGAAGCTAGTGACTTAAGCTGCCATTCTCGATGATGACATCACTGGAACTGGAACTGGGAATTCTTCAGGCACCAGAACATGGGGGAGCAGGAGTCAGAATGTGGAGGAACCAAGATAATTAAGGAATTAGTAAAAGCTGTCACTTGTTTTAGGAATGGAAGAATGCACCAACAAATGTGCAGATTTCACACTGTTTTAGGGAGCACTTGTAAGTGTAGTTAGGGACATGCATGAGGATTAAAGGTAAATGGGGAATTTGTATAATTAATGAGTACTTTGCTTCAGTATTCACTATGGAAAAGGATCTTGGTGATTGGAGGGAACACTTAGAGCAGACAGAAAAGCTTGAGCATGTAGATATAAAGAAAGAGGATGTGCTGGAGCCTTTGGAAAGCATCAAGTTGGATAAGACACCGGGACCTGATGAGATGTACCCCCAGGCTACTGTAGGAGGCAAGGGATGAGATTACTGAGCCTCTGGTGATGATCTTTGCATCATCAATGGGGACGGGAGAAGTTCCAGAGAATTGGAAGGTTGTGAATGTTGTTCCCTTATTCAAGAAAGGGAGTAGAGATAGCTAAGGAAATTATAGACCAGTGAGTCTTACTTCAGTTGTTGGCAAGTTGATGGAGAAGATACTGAGAGGCAGGATTTATGAACATTTGGAGAGGCATAATATGAATAGGAATAGTCAGCACGGCTTTGTCAAAGGCAGGTTGTGCCTTACGAGCCTGATTGAATTTTTTGAGGATGTGACTAAAAACATTGATGAAGGAAGAGCAGTAGATGTAGTGTATATGGATTTCAGCAAGGCATTTGATAAGGTGCCCCATGAAAGGCTTATTGAGAAAGTAAGGAGACATGGGATCCAAGGGGATATTGCTTTGTGGATCCAGAACTGGCTTGCCCACAGAAGGCAAAGATTGGTTGTAGACAGGTCATATTCTGCATGGAGTTGGTGACCAGTGGAGTGCCTCAGGGATCTGTTCTGGGACCCCTACTCTTCATGATTTTTATAAGTGTCCTGGATGAGAAAGTGGAGGAATGGGTTAGTAAATTGGCTGATAACATAAAGGCTGGGGATGTTGTGGATAGTGTGAAGGGCTGTCAGAATTTACAGCAGGACATTGATAGGATGCAAAACTGGGCTGAGAAGTGGCAGATGGAGTTCAACTCAGATAAGTGTGAAATGGTTCATTTTGGTAGGTCAACTATGATGGCAGAATATAGTATTAATGGTAAGACTCTTGGCAGTGTGGGGGATCAGAGGGATCTGAGTCCATAGGACACCCAAAGCTGCTATGTAGGTTGACTCTGTGGTTAAGAAGGCATACGGTGTATTGGCCTTCATCAATCGTGCAATTGGGTTTAAGAGCCAAGAGGTAATGTTACAGCTATATAGAACCCTGCTCAGACCCCACTTGGAGTACTGTGCTCAGTTCTGGTCACCTCACTACAGGAAGGATGTGGAAACCATAGAAAGGGTGCAGAGGAGATTTACAAGAATGTTGACTGGATTGGGGAGGATGCATTATGAGAATAGGTTGAGTAAATGCTGCCTTTTCTCCTTGGAGCAGCAGAGGATGTGAGGTGACCTGATAGAGGTGTACAAAATGATAAGAGGCATTGATTAGTCAGAGACTTTTCCCCAGGGCTGAAATGATTAGCACGAGAGAACAGAGTTTTAAAGTGCTTGGAAGTAGGTACAGAGGAGATGTCAGATTTTTTTTACGCAGAGGGTGGTGAGTGCGTGGAATGGGCTGCCAGCGATAGTGGTGGAGGCAGATATGGTAAGGTCTATTAAGAGGCTCCTGGATAGGTACATGGAGCTTAGAAAAATAGAGGGCTATGGGTAACCTTAGGTAATTTCTAAGGTAAGGACATGTTCGGCACAGCTTTGTAGGCTGAAGGGCCTGTATTGTGCTGTAGGTTTTCTATGTTCTATCAAAATGGCCATATGTCTCCTTGCAGTCCATATCTCAAACTTCTGCTTGGGAAGTTAGAACTAGTTAGTTCCTTGAGCCCATTCAGTTGTTCAGGGAAATTGTGGATGACATTGCTCGGATATCAATCTGAAATTTAATGTATGATGTGCATCAGGTAATGCACTGAGTTAAGTGATTGTGGAATGAATATTAGCCACAGATAAACATAAACACCTATCATCTGCAGAACTTTATTTACGTCTGTACAAGAACATGAGCTCCTAAGCACAGTACTGGAAAAAATCACCTTGAAGAATGCAAGGTTACTGCTAATGATTAGTCCACCACAGTGCTATAGGGCTGGAGTCTCACAGAGGCCAGGATGGGTTTGTATGGCAGAATGACGTCCCTGCAGAACACCAGTGAAACTGTTGGGTTTTCAAACAGGCCAGGCAGCATCTTTGGAAAAGGGTAAACAGTCGACGTTTGGGCTGAGACTTTTCTTCAGTCCTGAAGAAAGGTCTTGGCCTGAAACGTCAACTGTTTACTCTTCCCCATAGATGCTGCCTGACCTAGTTAGTTCCTTCAGCATTTAGTGTGTGTTTGGATTTCTGGCATTTGCAGATTTTCTCACGTTTGGGATTTTCTAACAATCTGGTACTTCATGGTCATCCTTACTAAAGATAGCTATTTAAAGATCAAGATAAGAAAGATTATTCAGCTTCAGTTTATTATCATTTAGAAACTCCAATGACCTTTCACCCTAACCCTTCACTTAGTTGTTGGCCATCACAGTGCTTGCTTGACCTCTACAAAATTAACAGTTAACAGTTAACATGTTAGATAAACTGTTAGAGATAAACAGAGAGCAAGAGGTGGAGAATTTCTTAAATGCATTTATTTTAATGATAGGAGCATTGTAAGAAAGGTGAATGAGCTTAGAGCATGGATTGATACCTGGAAATATGATCTTGTAGCTATTAGTGAAACATGGTTGCAGGAGGGGTGTGATTGGCAACTAAATATTCCTGGATTTCGTTGCTTCAGGTGTGATAGAATTGAGGCACAAGAGGGGGAGGTGTTGCATTGCTTGTCAGAGAAAATATTATAGCGGTGCTCTGGCAGGATAGATTGCAGGGCTCATCTAGGGAGACTATTTGGGTGGAATTGAGGAATGGGAAAGGTGTAGTAACACTTACAGGGGTGTATTATAGACCACCTAATGGGGAGGGAGAATTGGAGGAGCAAATTTGCAAGGAGATAGCAGATATTTGTAGTAAACACAGGGTTGTGATTGTGGAAGATTTTAATTTTCCACACATAGACTGGGAAGCCCATTCTGTAAAAGGGATGGATGGTCTGGAGTTTGTAAAATGTGTGCAGGCTAGTTTTTTGCAGCAATACATAGAGGTACCGACTAGAGAAGGGGCAGCGTTGGATCTTCTGTTAGGGAATAAAATAACTCAGGTGACAGAGGTATGTGTTGGGGAGCACTTAGGATCCAGTGATCACAATGCCATTAGTTTCAATATAATTATGAAGAAGGGTAGGACTGGACCCAGGGTTGAGATTTTTGATTGGAGAAAGGCTAACTCTGAGGCAATGCGAAAGGATTTAGAAGGAGTGGGTTAGGACAATTTGTTTCATGGGAAGGATGTAACAGAGAAATGGCGGTCATTTAAAGGTGAAATTTTGAGGGTACAGAATCTTTATGTTCCTGTTAGGTTGAAAGGAAAGGTTAAAAGTTTGAGAGAGCCATGGTTTTCAAGGAATATTGGAAACTTGGTTAGGGAAAAGAGAGATATCTACAATAAATATAGGCAGCATGGAATAAATGAGGTGCTTGAGGAATATAAGGAATGTAAGAAGAATCTTAAGAAAGAAATTAGAAAAGCTAAAAGAAGATACGAGATTGCTTTTGCAAGTAAGGTGAAAATAAATCTGAAGGTTATATTAATACAGTTATATTAATAGCAAAAGGATAGTGAAGGATAAAATTGGTCCCTTAGAGAATCAGAGTGGACAGCTATGTGTGGAGACGAAAGAGATGGGGGAGATTTTGAACAATTTCTTTTCCTCAGTATTCACTAAGGAGAAGGATATTGAATTGTGTAAGGTAATGGAAACAAGTAGGGGAATTATGGAAACTATGACGATTAAAGAGGAGGAAGTACTGGAGCTTTTAAGGAATATAAAAGTGGATAAATCTCCAGGTCTTGACAGGATATTCCCTAGGACTTTGAGGGAGGTTAGTGTAGAAATAGCAGGAGCTCTGACAGAAATATTTCAAATGTCATTAGAAATGGGGATGGTGCCGGAGGATTGGCGTATTGCTCATGTGGTTCCATTGTTTAAAAAGGGTTCTAAGAGTAAACCTAGCAATTATAGGTCTGTAAGTTTGATGTCAGTGGTGGGTAAATTAATGGAAAGTATTCTTAGAGATGGTATATATAATTATCTGGATAGACAGGGTCTGATTAGGAACAGTCAACATGGATTTGTGCATGGAAGGTCATGTTTGACAAATCTTATTGAATTTTTTGGTTAT
The DNA here is from genome assembly GCF_030144855.1 of Hypanus sabinus. Taxonomy (NCBI): domain Eukaryota; kingdom Metazoa; phylum Chordata; class Chondrichthyes; order Myliobatiformes; family Dasyatidae; genus Hypanus; species Hypanus sabinus. Next base: position 63,272,433 of record NC_082724.1, on the reverse strand, counting down.
GAGGAAAGTTGATGAGGGTAAAGCAGTGGATGTTGTCTATATGGACTTCAGTAAGGCCTTTGACAAGGTTCCGCACGGAGTGTTAGTTAGGAAGGTTCAATCATTAGGTATTAATATTGATGGATTCAACAGTGGCTGGATGGGGGATGCCAGAGAGTAGTGGTGGATAACTGTTTGTCAGGTTGGAGGCCAGTGACTAGTGGTGTGCCTCAGGGATCTGTACTGGGTCCAATGTTGTTTGTCATATACATTAATGATCTGGATGATGGGGTGGTAAATTGGATTAGTAAGTATCTAGATGATACTAAGGTAGATGGCATTGTGGATAATGAAGTAGATTTTCAAAGCTTGCAGGGAGATTTAGGCCAGTTAGAAGAGTGGGCTGAGTGATGGCAGATGGAGTTTAATGCTGATAAGTGTGAGGTGCTACATTTTGGTAGGAATAATCCAAATAGGACATACATGGTAAATGGTAAAGATTTCAGGAATGCAGTAGAACAGAGTGATTTAGGAATAATGGTGCATAGTTCCCTGAAGGTGCAATCTCATGTGGATAGGGTGGTGAAGAAAGCTTTTGGTATGCTGGCCTTTATAAATCAGAACATTGAGTATAGGAGTTGGGATGTAATGTTAAAATTGTGCAAGGCATTGGTGAGGTCAGATTTGGACTATTGTGTACAGTTCTGGTCTAGACTGAAGGACTAGAAGGGCCGAGATGGCCTGTTTCCGTGCCGTAATTGTTATATGGTTATATAACATAAATTTTCCAATCAAAATACATGAAGTGAATGTGTTGCTATACACTTGGTGTCCCCAGGTGAACACAAACCCTTTGTGTTCTTTAGCTCTGCAATAGTTCTGCCCAGTGAATGAGACTGTTGAGACAGTATGTAGATTTGAGTGACCTTGACTTGGATCACTGCTATCCACATAGACAGATTGACAGGTGAGAGCTTCATGCAAGGAGTGTGCCAGGGCACGTCTTCCTGGAAGGGACAAGTCCGTGCTTTGTGGAATCTCAGGGTAATGCGGCAGGAGGGCAATTGGTGAGCTGGCTAGTCTGAGACTGAGTCAGCAGAAATCTGAGTATATTGACATTTTTGTCAGAGGTCACATCATGTGCGGCAATCCCAGACTGGAAGAAGGAGCTTAGAGCTCCGTGTACTCTTTAATCTTTCCTGTAGGCAGGTGACCAAAACTGCACACAATACTCCAGATTAGGCCTCACCAACATCTTATACAACTTCAACATAACATCCATCTTCTGTACTCAGTACGAAGGCCAATATGCCAAAAGCTTTCCTTTAAACTCTGTTTAGCTGTGATGCCAGTTTCAGTGAATTACGTACCTGTATTCTGAGATCCCTTTATCATCCTTGTTCAGGTTGACTCACACCTGACAATGCAGTCGTATTCAGTAGGGATGGATCGATGCTTAGGGGAGTGACCAGGAAGGATAATGTGTTTTTTTCCTCTCTGAACTCACAGAAGCGTTTCCCAAACGATGTTTGCATTGCGATGATTGCAGAATGTAAATACTCCGAATTTATCATGTCGTGACCTTTTTTGAACTCTCTCAAATTGGGGAAGTGAGACAATGTGCCTTTCTGTAAATCTCTGGCAAGCAACGTCAACTTGCGCTCGAATGCCAAAACATCCTCCAACATCATCAGCAGAGCAAGAGAATTACTGTAGATTAAACACTGTCAAAAATTAATAAAATAAAAGACTGCAAAAATGTAAATGTTTGATGGAATTCCTATATGCAGAAAATGTCTGAATTTTGATGAATATTTATTCAAATTTCAACATATTAAAACTCTTCCTAATTACATTTTCATATATTTGGTTCTAATTTGTTATTGCTTATTTGCGTCTGTTAATAACGTTTCTATAAATTATTAAAATTATTATGGATGGATTAGTGAAAATGTTGAACGCTGAAATGTCAGAACTATAAACTGTCCAAAAATGCAAATCCCTAGTCACTTGAGCAGTTTTGGCTTCTCTGACTTGAAATGTAAGCAGAAGAAATTCATCTAGAATCTCTGTATTAGAGGGGAATTGGGTACCTCAGTGGCTGAGGAGTTAGTGACTTGTGGACCTGGATCTAGCTGGCATGTGAAATGGGTAAAAGGCTGATGTAATGCAGCCAGTGAATTTGATCAGTTGCATTTATACTGAAGGGGCAATATATATCTCTTAAAGGGGAAATAGAAAACAATTATTCATGACAAACACATGGCAGGATAAGGCACAGAGTACAGATTCTACGATGTTACTCTGGAGGCTCAGTGCAGATGGAGGAGAGCAGAAGGGAGATCCTCTTCCATCCAGATGGCAGAAATCCTTCAGGCAATTCTGGAGTTCAAATAGGCCAGAGATTACTAGCTCAGCTTACAGGATGTGGTTTCAAAGCACCAAGTCCTTCATGCTCCCAAGGTAAGCGCACTGTGCTTCTCTGCACTCGCAGCCAGCTTGGATGTACTGCAGTGTCCAGTACCCTTCCCTTTCTCACAACGACAGACCTGTGTTGTTGCCTCTGGTTCTCTGTGTTGACGGCATTTCTGAAGTGTTGTATTGTCTACTTGTGCAAAGCAAGTGCGCTGAAGACTGGCACAAGAATAGCTTTGGTATCTTGGGGCAGGATCTGTTGTATTTCCTCAGGAGGCATTACTATGTGTGAGTGACAGAGGATGAGAGGTGACTTGATAGAGTGAGGAGGATTATGAAAGGCATAGGTAGAGTGGACAGCCAGCACCTTTTCCCCAGGAAAGCAGTGGCCATTACCAAAGGGCACTGAGGAAAGCTTAGGGGGTTTGTCAGAGGTAGGTTTCTTACACAGAGGGTGGTGGGAGCCTGGAGTGGTGGTAGGGCCAGATACAAATAGGGACATTTAAAATACTCTAAGATCGCATGTGGAGGGTTATGGACAAGACTTGAGGCTCTGTCGGAGGGAAGGGATTTTTGATTGTGGAGTAGGTTATAAAGGTTGGCACAACATTCTTTACTGAAGAGCCCATGCTGTGCTGTTCTACACTCTGTATTTTATGTCCTTTCTTTGGCAGTGCTTTCGGATGAAGTTTTAAAGTGACTGCCAGATTTGAGATAGAGTGTTGGTGTTATTGCAGAGAGAGGTGATAAACAAATTGAGATACTCCTAAAGTAGTCACTTCCCATCATCAGCCGGTCTCTCAGCCCCATGGAAGGGAGGGCCTCAGCAACGCACTGCCTCTAAAGGAGGAGATGAGCCATGGAAAGCAGGACAAGACGGGGGGGGGGGTGGGGGGTGAAAGGAATCTCCGTGTGACTATGTGGGTACTCCTGCACCTTGCCACATCCTAAAGTCATGTTGATTACAATAATTAGGATTGTGAGTGTGTGGTGGGGGTAGTCGATGGGGCTGCGGGAGAAGAAATGGGACGAGTGTGGATGCAATAAGCTGAAGGATCTAACTTTGTGCCTGTGTAATCTGGCAAGCACAGTGTCAAATCATTCACAATCAGATCCAGGCACAGTGTTACGTTGATAACAGGGCAGACAACTGTTGAAATATTAGCCAAGGGATCTGTTACGTTCACTTGAGAGACCTAAGCCTTGACTTATTGCCTCATTGAAGGAGCTGGAGAATATAAGCCCAAAGATGATGACACAAAGTTATGTAACATAGAAACAAACGCCGTGCCTCTGCTGAACCTCACATGTCTGTCTACGGTGATCCCATTTACCAATATTTGGTCCATTGCCTGTGGTTCTTGGTAACTCAAGCTCCTGAATCCAGCACCCACTGATGTAGTGCATTCCAGATTCAAAGCTCCCTCAGTTCTTTCTCCGAACTCCTACCCCTCTAAACTACTTTAAATTGACATACTGTAATTTTGGCTCAATTTCATAAAAGTAGGTGAGGTCACAGCAGGAGTACTGCGCACAGTTGTGATTCCCTCATTATAGGAAAGAGAATATTGCACTCAACAGGATGTAAAGGAGACGTGTCTGCTCTGGAGAAAAGTTCCTTATTACCTATCCTATCGTACCCTTCATCATTTTGCATAAGTTGGCCATGACTTGTTAGTCTCCTCTACTTCAAAGAAGATAAACTCAGCCTATCCAGTCTCTCTGCACATGTGAAACACTTCATCTCAGACTGTTAGCAGTACTCCAGCTAGAGACTAACCAGCATACTGTGAGATTGTGCCATAACCTCTCTGCCCTTATATTCAGTACTCTGACTAATAAAGCTTTATGCCTTCTTCACCGCCTTATCTTTATTGTAAATGACCATATGCTCATTGTCAAGGTCAGTAAACACAGGAATAAGCCCCATCTGCCGAGTACTGTGTTGTTATAGTCACACTCTGCACAATGCACTTGCCTCACTCAAATTGTTTTTAATCGCTGCTAATAAGCACTTCACATGCCCCAGCAAACACTCTCCCACCAACACACACAACTCATAACTCTGTAAACTTCAAGGGAGTTACAGAAAGGGTTAAAGGCGGTCTGTAAATTAAGGTCCTGAATTGGGAAAAGGCCAATTGGGAAAAATAGATAGGGAACAGCTGCCTTTTAGGCCAGACCATAAAATACTGGAGCAGAATTAGGCCATTTGGCCTATCGAATCTGCTCCGCCACTTCATCACGCTGTTCCAATTTTCCTTTCAGCCTCAGTCTCCGGCCTTCTCCCCGTATCCCTTCATGCCCTGACCAAACAAGAATCAATCAACCTATGTCTTAAATATCCATAAAGACTTGGCCTCCACAGCAGCCTGTGGCAAAGAATTCCACAGATTCACCACTCTCTGGCTAAAGAAATTCCTCCTCATCTCCGTTCTAAATGGACATGCCACTACTCCAAGGCTGTGTCCTCTGGTCCCGGACTCCCCCACTATAGGAAACATCCTCTCCACATCCGCTCTATCTGTGTCCTCTGGACCCAGACTCCCCCACTATAGGAAACATCCTCTCCACATCCGCTCTATCTGTGTCCTCTGGACCCAGACTCCCCCACTACAGGAAACATCCTCTCCACATCCGCTCTATCTGTGTCCTCTGGTCCTAGACTCCCCCACTATAGGAAACATCCTCTCCACATCCGCTCTATCTGTGTCCTCTGGTCCTAGACTCCCCCACTACAGGAAACATCCTCTCCACATCCGCTCTATCTGTGCCCTCTGGTCCTAGACTCCCCCACTACAGGAAACATCCTCTCCACATCCACTCTATCTGTGTCCTCTGGTCCCGGACTCCCCCACTATAGGAAACATCCTCTCCACATCCGCTCTATCTGTGTCCTCTGGTCCCGGACTCCCCCACTATAGGAAACATCCTCTCCACATCCGCTCTATCTGTGTCCTCTGGACCCAGACTCCCCCACTATAGGAAACATCCTCTCCACATCCGCTCTATCTGTGTCCTCTGGACCCAGACTCCCCCACTACAGGAAACATCCTCTCCACATCCGCTCTATCTGTGTCCTCTGGTCCTAGACTCCCCCACTATAGGAAACATCCTCTCCACATCCGCTCTATCTGTGTCCTCTGGTCCTAGACTCCCCCACTACAGGAAACATCCTCTCCACATCCGCTCTATCTGTGCCCTCTGGTCCTAGACTCCCCCACTACAGGAAACATCCTCTCCACATCCGCTCTATCTGTGTCCTCTGGACCCAGACTCCCCCACTACAGGAAACATCCTCTCCACATCCGCTCTATCTGTGTCCTCTGGTCCCAGACTCCCCCACTATAGGAAACATCCTCTCCACATCCGCTCTATCTGTGCCCTCTGGTCCCGGACTCCCCCACTATAGGAAACATCCTCTCCACATCCACTCTATCTGTGTCCACTGGTCCTAGACTCCCCTATAGGAAACATCCTCTCCACATCCGCTCTATTTGTGCCCTCTGGTCCCGGACTCCCCCACTATAGGAAACATCCTCTCCACATCCGCTCTATCTGTGTCCTCTGGTCCCAGACTCCCCCACTATAGGAAACATCCTCTCCACATCCGCTCTATCTGTGCCCTCTGGTCCTAGACTCCCCCACTATAGGAAACATCCTCTCCACATCCGCTCTATCTGTGTCCTCTGGACCCAGACTCCCCCACTATAGGAAACATCCTCTCCACATCCGCTCTATCTGTGTCCTCTGGACCCAGACTCCCCCACTACAGGAAACATCCTCTCCACATCCGCTCTATCTGTGCCCTCTGGTCCCGGACTCCCCCACTATAGGAAACATCCTCTCCACATCCGCTCTATTTGTGCCCTCTGGTCCCGGACTCCCCCACTATAGGAAACATCCTCTCCACATCCGCTCTATCTGTGTCCTCTGGACCCAGACTCCCCCACTACAGGAAACATCCTCTCCACATCCGCTCTATCTGTGCCCTCTGGTCCCGGACTCCCCCACTATAGGAAACATCCTCTCCACATCCACTCTATCTGTGTCCACTGGTCCTAGACTCCCCTATAGGAAACATCCTCTCCACATCCGCTCTATCTGTGTCCTCTGGACCCAGACTCCCCCACTACAGGAAACATCCTCTCCACATCCGCTCTATCTGTGCCCTCTGGTCCCGGACTCCCCCACTATAGGAAACATCCTCTCCACATCCGCTCTATCTGTGTCCTCTGGTCCCGGACTCCCCCACTATAGGAAACATCCTCTCCACATCCGCTCTATCTGTGTCCTCTGGTCCTGGACTCCCCCACTACAGGAAACATCCTCTCCACATCCGCTCTATCTGTGTCCTCTGGTCCCAGACTCCCCTATAGGAAACATCCTCTCCACATCCGCTCTATCTGTGTCCTCTGGTCCCGGACTCCCCCACTACAGGAAACATCCTCTCCACATCCGCTCTATCTGTGTCCTCTGGTCCTAGACTCCCCCACTACAGGAAACATCCTCTCCACATCCGCTCTATCTGTGTCCTCTGGTCCCGGACTCCCCCACTATAGGAAACATCCTCTCCACATCCGCTCTATCTGTGCCCTCTGGTCCTAGACTCCCCCACTACAGGAAACATCCTCTCCACATCCGCTCTATCTGTGTCCTCTGGTCCTAGACTCCCCCACTACAGGAAACATCCTCTGCACATCCGCTCTATCTGTGCCCTCTGGTCCTAGACTCCCCCACTATAGGAAACATCCTCTCCACATCCGCTCTATCTGTGCCCTCTGGTCCTAGACTCCCCCACTATAGGAAACATCCTCTCCACATCCGCTCTATCTGTGCCCTCTGGTCCTAGACTCCCCCACTACAGGAAACATCCTCTCCACATCCGCTCTATCTGTGCCCTCTGGTCCTAGACTCCCCCACTATAGGAAACATCCTCTCCACATCCGCTCTATCTGTGTCCTCTGGTCCTAGACTCCCCCACTACAGGAAACATCCTCTCCACATCCGCTCTATCTGTGCCCTCTGGTCCTAGACTCCCCCACTACAGGAAACATCCTCTCCACATCCGCTCTATCTGTGTCCTCTGGACCCAGACTCCCCCACTACAGGAAACATCCTCTCCACATCCGCTCTATCTGTGTCCTCTGGTCCCAGACTCCCCCACTATAGGAAACATCCTCTCCACATCCGCTCTATCTGTGCCCTCTGGTCCCGGACTCCCCCACTATAGGAAACATCCTCTCCACATCCACTCTATCTGTGTCCACTGGTCCTAGACTCCCCTATAGGAAACATCCTCTCCACATCCGCTCTATTTGTGCCCTCTGGTCCCGGACTCCCCCACTATAGGAAACATCCTCTCCACATCCGCTCTATCTGTGTCCTCTGGTCCCAGACTCCCCCACTATAGGAAACATCCTCTCCACATCCGCTCTATCTGTGCCCTCTGGTCCTAGACTCCCCCACTATAGGAAACATCCTCTCCACATCCGCTCTATCTGTGTCCTCTGGACCCAGACTCCCCCACTATAGGAAACATCCTCTCCACATCCGCTCTATCTGTGTCCTCTGGACCCAGACTCCCCCACTACAGGAAACATCCTCTCCACATCCGCTCTATCTGTGCCCTCTGGTCCCGGACTCCCCCACTATAGGAAACATCCTCTCCACATCCGCTCTATTTGTGCCCTCTGGTCCCGGACTCCCCCACTATAGGAAACATCCTCTCCACATCCGCTCTATCTGTGTCCTCTGGACCCAGACTCCCCCACTACAGGAAACATCCTCTCCACATCCGCTCTATCTGTGCCCTCTGGTCCCGGACTCCCCCACTATAGGAAACATCCTCTCCACATCCACTCTATCTGTGTCCACTGGTCCTAGACTCCCCTATAGGAAACATCCTCTCCACATCCGCTCTATCTGTGTCCTCTGGACCCAGACTCCCCCACTACAGGAAACATCCTCTCCACATCCGCTCTATCTGTGCCCTCTGGTCCCGGACTCCCCCACTATAGGAAACATCCTCTCCACATCCGCTCTATCTGTGTCCTCTGGTCCCGGACTCCCCCACTATAGGAAACATCCTCTCCACATCCGCTCTATCTGTGTCCTCTGGTCCTGGACTCCCCCACTACAGGAAACATCCTCTCCACATCCGCTCTATCTGTGTCCTCTGGTCCCAGACTCCCCTATAGGAAACATCCTCTCCACATCCGCTCTATCTGTGTCCTCTGGTCCCGGACTCCCCCACTACAGGAAACATCCTCTCCACATCCGCTCTATCTGTGTCCTCTGGTCCTAGACTCCCCCACTACAGGAAACATCCTCTCCACATCCGCTCTATCTGTGTCCTCTGGTCCCGGACTCCCCCACTATAGGAAACATCCTCTCCACATCCGCTCTATCTGTGCCCTCTGGTCCTAGACTCCCCCACTACAGGAAACATCCTCTCCACATCCGCTCTATCTGTGTCCTCTGGTCCTAGACTCCCCCACTACAGGAAACATCCTCTGCACATCCGCTCTATCTGTGCCCTCTGGTCCTAGACTCCCCCACTATAGGAAACATCCTCTCCACATCCGCTCTATCTGTGCCCTCTGGTCCTAGACTCCCCCACTATAGGAAACATCCTCTCCACATCCGCTCTATCTGTGCCCTCTGGTCCTAGACTCCCCCACTACAGGAAACATCCTCTCCACATCCGCTCTATCTGTGCCCTCTGGTCCTAGACTCCCCCACTACAGGAAACATCCTCTCCACATCCGCTCTATCTGTGTCCTCTGGTCCCGGACTCCCCCACTATAGGAAACATCCTCTCCACATCCGCTGTATCTGTGTCCTCTGGTCCCGGACTCCCCCACTATAGGAAACATCCTCTCCACATCCGCTCTATCTGTGCCCTCTGGTCCCGGACTCCCCCACTACAGGAAACATCCTCTCCACATCCGCTCTATCTGTGTCCTCTAGTCCCGGACTCCCCCACTATAGGAAACATCCTCTCCACATCCACTCTATCTGTGTCCTCTAGTCCCGGACTCCCCCACTATAGGAAACATCCTCTCCACATCCGCTCTATCTGTGTCCTCTGGTCTTAGACTCCCCCACTATAGGAAACATCCTCTCCACATCCGCTCTATCTGTGCCCTCTGGTCCTAGACTCCCCCACTATAGGAAACATCCTCTCCACATCCACTCTATCTGTGCCCTCTGGTCCTAGACTCCCCCACTATAGGAAACATCCTCTCCACATCCGCTCTATCTGTGTCCTCTGGTCCCGGACTCCCCCACTACAGGAAACATCCTCTCCACATCCGCTCTATCTGTGTCCTCTGGTCCCAGACTCCCCTATAGGAAACATCCTCTCCACATCCGTTCTATCAAGGACTCTATTGCAGAAGTGTGTCTTTCAGAAGTGAAATATTGAAAGTTATTGCTATCAATATCTTTCACCAAACCACTTTTGGATACGATTTTCCAACTTCCTTTGGCTCCCATGGGCTCTAAATTTTCCCATGAAACCCCGTCCATAGCCTTAATGAAGCCTGCGTAGACTACATTAACCATATTGTCCTCCTCAATACATTTTGTAACCAGCTTGAAAATTTAAATCCAATTAATTAGATAAGATCTCCCCCTGACAAAACAATACTGACTATATTTGATTAATTTCTGCCTTTCCAAGTATCAATTAATCCTATTCTTTGGGACTTTTTTCAATAACTTGCTTTTTGCTGACATTAGGCTATAGTCTTGTAATTATCTGGCTTATCACTGCCGACCTCCTTGAATAAAGATACCACATTTGCTGTCCAGAGGTCATTTGCTCTCTCATCCATGGTCAATGAAGACTTTGTCAGAGTCCTAACAACTCCATCCTTACTCCCAAAGCAGGGGCTAGAAATGTATCCAGTTAAAAGCCAAAGGGGAATTTGGGGAAGCATAGTCTGATTAGGGGTAGTTAGTGTAGTTTTGTGAGGAGCAGGTTGAACCTGATTGAATTTCTTGAGAAGTGACAAAGCAAAGTGATGAAGGTAGAGTGGTGGGTGTGGGGTATATAAATTTTAGTCAAATATTCAACAAGTTTCCCCATCATAAGTTCATATAGAAAGTAAGGAGGTATGGCGTCCAGTGAAACTTGGCTGTATGGATTTGGAACTGGCTTGCCCATGGAAGGCAGAGCTGGGTAGTTGATTTGAGGTCTGTGACTAGCGGAATTCCGCAGGGATCTGTCCTGGGACCTCTGTTCTTTGTGATTTATTTTTATAAATTACTTAAATCAGGCAGTGCAAGGGTAGGTTGGTAAGTTTGCAGATGGCACGAAGTTTGGTGGCATTGTGGATAGTGTAGAAAGTTGTTGTAGATTTACAATGGCACATAGACAGGATGCGGAGCTGGGCTGAGAAGTGGCAGATGGAGTGGCAGAAAAGTGTGAAGAGAAGCACTTGAAAAGTCAAATTTGATAACAGTACAAAATTAATGGCAGGATTCTTAGTAGTGTGGAGGATCAGAGGGAGGTTGGGGTCCACACGCATAGATCCTGCAAAGTTGCTGCAGAGGTTGGTAGGGTGATTAGGAAAGTGTATGGTATTTTTGGCCTTTGTTAGTTGGCAGATTGAGTTCAAGAGCTGCGAGGTAATGTTGCAGTTCTGTAAAACTCTGGTTAGACCACATGTGGTCATTACACTTTACGTGGCTCCAAGATCTTTGGGGCACCACTCCCAGTATTCACTCTCCACTTTAGCTTCACTTCTGCCTAAGCTCAGAAACCTTTTTCTCCTGGTCTCTCCAGCTACTGCACTGAGTTTCAGGTCAAAGGGATTGCTGCCGGTCCCTTTGTTTGCTGCTCAAATGCCCAAAACCCTTTGCAATGGTTTCCAGCAATAATTGTAAACAGAGGGCCAACCGTTTATAAAAGCCAGTAATGACTTCAAACAGCATCAGTTAGGTTCAGCTGATGCTAAGGATTCCTGAAATTATTTCCATGATGCTGCACTATTGAGAAAATAGCATGATTGGGAATGAATTCCTATAGCTAAACTGAGATGGCATCCCAATTCTCATGTGATAAAGTTTCAAGGTTCAAGTTACCTGACCTTGATATTTTCAGGATAAGCACTATCTGAATCACAGATGTGCAAGTGTTAGCTGCAAAGTACTTTTGCTTTAGTCCAGGTCTGGTTATCAATCAGGATGCTGGCAAAATCAGATGAATTGTGATCAGAGCTGTAATCTGTGATATGGTCAGTAAATGAACTAGCTCCTCAACATGAGGGCATTGAAATAGCAGGGGCCAAGTATTCTCTTCTGAATAAATCAAGCAAAGTTCTTCCCTACCTATGACAACGTTTTCTTTCTTGTCTGCAATTACTCCAGCCATTAGAGGGCTTAACCATGAGATTATCCTCCTCAGTATTTGTTTGCTACCTTGTTGTCAAGCGCAGTTGACAGGGACATTGTGTCCTATTCTGTTGTTAACACCCCGCAATTCTCTGCTTTCACCGACTTCAAATGATTCTCTCCCCTCCCCCGCCAAGGTGCCTGGACCATGCCTGAAGCAAACATCTTCACATTTCACAACTGCAATGAGCCTTGAATCTTTCCATTTTAACTGTTAAAAACTAAATGAAAAACATTCCATTAAAAGACCTACTTAAGTATTCTTTACACACCAATAAAATAGTCCGCAATACTCCATCTGATGTCAATAATGCAACTTGCTTTCACTAGGGCTTTTAAAATGCACTTATTATGTTTGGACTATTGACCAAATGCCTTTGGTTGTGGACAGACAATAAAATATGTTAGTGAAGTGATTAAAGGGAATACTAAAAATATGGATACCAATGGAAGTATTTGAAAAATATGAACAATTTAGTTAAAATTTGTTACACAAACCAAATCAATTTCCTTTGATAAACAGAATATTAAGTTTAGACAAATAGTGGCCAAAGATTAATTCCAATAAATAAATGCAGGCATTTAAGGCCAAAGCTCCTTTAACAAAATTAACTGGTTTATTCCATAGAGAAACTTACCTTGATCCATAGACATCATCAGGGAAAGAACCAAACCTAAGGTCAAAGATTTGTAAACCTACATCTTTAGAGAGTATCTTAAAGAAGGGAATGTTACTGAGACAGAGGGATTCCCAAGTGAGGCAGTGCCTTCAGTCCATATACTGTATATATACACTCAGTAGATTGAATTGAATTGACTTTATTACATACATAAGGAGTAAAAATCTTTGTTACATGTCCATCTAAATGTGCAATGTGCAATTTATGGTAAATTGAAAAAATAGCATGTACAACAGGATAGTCAATATAACATAGAAATACAGTTGCGTCAGCATGAATTAATCAGCCTGATGGCCTGGTGGAAGAAGCTGTCCCGGAGCCTGATGGTTCTGGCTTTTATGCTGTGGTACCGTTTCCCGGATGGTAGCAGCTGGAACAGTTTGTGGTTGGGGTGACTCGGGTCTCCAGTGATCCTTTGGGCCCATTTTACACACCTGTCTTTGTAAGTGTCCTGCAAAGTGGGAAGTTCACATCTACAGATGCGCTGGGCTGTCCACACCACTCTCTGCAGAGTCCTGTGATTGAGGGATAATTTATTTGGTACACCTGTACACCTGCTCATTAATGCAAATATTTAATCAGCCAATCATGCTCATAAGGTTCATTTATTGGTCAGATCAAGCATCAGAATGGGGAAGAAATGGGTGATAGAAGTGATTTTGACCGTGGAATGATTTTTGGTGCCAGACGGGGGCGTTTGAGTTTCTCAGAAACTGCTGCTCTCCTGGGATTTTCATGCACAACAGTCTTTAGAATTTACAGAAAATGGTGTGAGAAACAAAAACCTACTGAATGCATATTTGTGGTCTTCTGCTGCTGTAGCCATTCATCAGGGCAAATTCTTCATGTAGAGGGTGGTGTGTATTTGGATTGAGCTGCCAGGATATATGGACTCCTTTGTCTGCAGCTGGAACAGAACTTGGCTCCAACTGGGCATTGGGACTTGGAAGTGAAGGCAGAATAAATTAATTTCTCGAAAGCAGGAACACTTTATAGCTTCCTTAGTCTTTTTTTCTTGAGTATCAATTTCTAAATAACACCTAAACTTATCCAGGACTATTACCTGTTTCACGGACTAGAAGGGCCGAGATGGCCTGTTTCCATGCTGTAATTGTTGTTAATTGTTGAATTGTTGCAGTGGCACCTTCAGATTCCAGTGTCCACAATTTCTTACGACACAAGGGATTTCAGAGGTTTTGGAATTTGGAGAAATCTGTCGTAAGAACTCAATGGGTCAAGTAGCATCTGTAGAGGGAAGAGAATTGTTGATGTTTTGGGTTAAAACCTTCATCAAGACTTGATGGCTCATCTCTCCAGCTGTTTGTTTACTGTTTGTGTTTGCACCGAGCATCCATTGGAACTACATTACGGCTGCTAGACATGGCTGCTACATCAAAACGATGTTCCCTTTCTGCAGCAATGTTAGAAGATAAAATTGAAGTAGTGAAGTGATTATGAGAGCTGTGTAGGTCTGGAGAAGGTTACTGTGGTAGGACAACAGAGAAGTCATGTAGTGATTCAGAAATATAGACAATAATTTAAAAGCTGAAATATTGCTAGACTTGGAGGAATTGTACAGAAACAGGTGGATGGGATGAAATTTAGAATGTAAACCACACAGACAAGACTACCTGTCTTCTGAATTTAATTTTTGAAACCCACATGCTTATTATAGGATGGCTATGGGCTCAAAGGGAACTTAAATAGCTACTACCTTTACAGAGCTGCCAAAGTGCCATTGTAGTCAGACCCTGAACTGCAAATAGCCAAGGCTTGTGCCTTTGGTAGCACTGAATGGGAGGGAATCTTCTCAGGAAGCAGGTGAGGGGAGGTGATTGATCAGGATATCTGTTGCCAGTTGTATCTTCATCACTAACCTATGCCCTGAGATTGAGGTAGATACATCTAGAAAGGGAAGTGAGGAGTCAGATTGAAACTGGCAGTGAAAGTAATGAAATGCTTGAGTTCTGCTAGCATTCAGGAAGCATCGCCAATGTAGTAGTCATCAATATACTGAAAAAAACTGTTGATGGACAGATCCTGAGTGAGACTGAAATAAAGACTGTTGTTGGACCCATCCATGCAAATAACCCTATCTATACCTATACTATGCTATTGTCCAGTAGTATGTACTGTGCCTATAAAATGTATTCACACCTGCAGGAAGTTTTCAAGTTTTATTGTTTTACAACATTGAATCACAATGGATTTAATTTGGCTTTTTTGACACTGATCAACAGAAAAAGACTCTTTCATGTTAAAGTGAAAACATATCTCTACAAAGTGATCTAAATTACTTACAAGTATAAAATACAAACTAATTGATTGTATAAATATTCACCCCATTTAATATGACACACGAAATCACCATGGTGCAGCCAATTGGTTTTAGAAGTCAAATAATTAGTTAAATGGAAATGACCTGTGAGCTGTCAAGGTGTTTCAATTGATTGTAGTACAAATACACCTGTATCTGGAAGGTCCAACTGCTGGTGAGTCAGTATCCTGGTAAAAACTACATCATGAAGCCAAAAGAACACCCCAAGCAACTTCGCAAAAAGGTTATTGGAGAACAGAAGTCAAGAGATGGATACAAGAAAATTTCCAAGTACTGAAGTCTGAGCTAGAGTTTGCCAGAAGGCATGTGGGAGACTCAGAACCCAGTTCTGTGGTCTGATGAAACCAAAGTTGAGCCTTCTGGCCATCAACACTATGTTTGGTGTAAGCCAAACACCACACATCATCAAAAACATGCCATCCCTTCTGTGGTGGCTGCATCATGCTGTGGGGATGCTTCACTGCAGCAGGCCCTGGAAGGCTTGTGAAGGTAGAGGGTAAAACGAATGCAGCAAAATACAGAGAAATCCTAGAGGAAAACCTGATGCAATCTGCAAGAGAACTGTGACTTGAGAAAAGATTTGTTTTCCAGCAAGATGATGACCCAAAGCATAAAACCAAAGCTACACAGGAATGGATTAAAAACAACAAAGTTAATGTCCTGAAGGGGCCAAGTCAGAATCCAGAACTCAATCCAATTAAGAATTTGTGGCTGGACACTAAAGGGCTGCTCACTCACGATCCCCACGCAATCTGACAGAGCTTGAGCAGCTTTGTAAAATAGAATGGGGAAAAATCGTAGTGACAAGATGAGCAAAGCTGATAGAGACCTATCCACACAGACTCGAAGCTGTAATTGTCACCAAAGGTGCATCTACTAAATACTGACGAAGGGGTAATTAATTATACAATAAATTATTTTGTGTTTAATAAATTTAGACCAATTTGTAGAAATTTGTTTTCACTTTGACATTCTTTTCTGTTGATCAGTGTCCAAAAAGCCTAATTAAATCCATGGTGATCCAATGTTTTAAAAGAATAAAACATGAACACTTCTGGGGGAGTGGAGGTGAATACTTTTTATAGGCAATGTACATCCACAGTATGAAGTGTTGTGAGAGATTGGTGATTAAATATATCACTCCTGCCTGAGAAGCTTCTTGGATCCACTCTAATCTGACTACTGGAGCAACAAGTCCTCAGCAGATGCTATCTCATTGTCTCTTCACTGAACACTGGAACATCAGGATGTCCTTTATCTACTACAGCTTGGTATTCAATACAATATTCCACTCAAAACTAATGAAGAAGCTTCAAGTCCTTACACAATTGGATCCTCGATTTCCGCACTTGCAGACCCAGACAGCCTGGATTGGCAAAAACATCTCCTCTATGATCTCCATCTGCACAGGTGGACTATAGTAGTGTGTGCTTAGTCCCCTGCTCCAGGAAGATGCCAGCTCTTCACCTCGCAAGCTGGAACATCTGGACCACGTATCCTGGACTGCCTGACGAAATCCAACAGATTGACACAGCCCACAAAACAGCAGTCATTGACAGGGAGCTCACTTGGCTGATCGTCGACTTTGCCTATGTCCAGAAGACCCGCTTGGTGGGTAACAGTTTCATCAGAGAGTCCAATTACACCTGCTTTTGGCAGGGTCTCTCTCACAAAGACCCAAGGCTGTATGGGGTTGGTTTTGCTGTGGAGAACTCTATCATGGTCACAATGGAACTACCAACAGGCAGAACAGAAAGGAATCCTGCTCTCTGCTTATCATTGCTTTCTGGTCCCGTAAACCTCCTGGGCATCGATACTCCGACACTTTGTTCTTCACCAGAGTCCAAAGACCAGTCCTACGAGGCTCTGGATGAGGCAAAATCCATAATCCCAAGCACTGAAGGATTGTACCTGCCTGGACATTTCAACGCTAGAGTTGGAGCTGACCACGAAGCATAGGCTTCTTGCCTTGGCCAACATGATGTCAGCAAGATGAACGAGACTGCTAGAGCTGTGCTGCCATCATGGACTGTACATCATCAACATGTACTTTCTTTGTAAGGAACAGCACAAAGTCTCCTGGAGACATACACGGTGCCACCACTGGCATTGGCTCGACCCTACCATCACCAGGTGCAGGGACCTGAACAGTGTCCTTGGCATTCACAGTTACCACGGTGCAACACTCCCCACTTATCAGCAGAGCAGGGCTAATGCCAAAGAGACTCCATTATTCGAAGCCAAAGGGCCGCTCTTGCATCAATACCTGCTGTAGAGCAAACTCTGACAGAGCAAGCAGCTTGCGGACACCTTTGAAGCCGCAATGAGGAACAGTTCTGGTGAAAGAACCTCGACTGACTCCAAATGGTCACAACTCCATGATGCCACCTACAAATCAGCCATAACTAGCATTTGGGAAAAAGGAGCCCAAGCACACAGTTGGGTACGAAGCACACTGGGAAGAAATGGAGCAAGTGACTGAGGCCAAGAGAAACTTCCTACACCAGCACACACGATGCCCTCAGCGCTGTAGGAAACAAGGCACAGCAAACTGCCCAACGTGCAAACAACTACTGGCAGAATTTCCACCTCGGATACTCAGACCGTATCTCTGTTATGCTAATCCCAGCATACAGACCGCTCGTCAGGCACTCCAGACCAGTTCAGAAGCAGGTGAAAACCTGGCCAGCAGGAGCCATCTCTGCTCTTCAAGACTGCTTTGAGAACACTGACTGGCACATGTTCAGAGAGGCTGCAACCGATGGTGACTCTACCAACTTAGAGGAGTACACAGCATCAGTGACCATCTACATCAGCAAGTGCATTGATGACGTTACTCTGTCCAAGACCATCACTATACGTGCGAACCAGAAGCCATGGATGACCGCGGAGGTGCATGCGCTGCTGAGGTCCCACGACTCCGTCTTCAGAGCAGGCGACAAGGCAGCTCTAACAACAGCAAGGGCCAAACTGTCCTGGGCCATCAGAGGGGCAAAGCGTGCACACGCCCCGCTATTCCACAGCCACTTCCAGGACAGCGGCGACACGCGGCGCATATGGAAGGGCATCCAGGACATCACCAATTACAGGACAACATCACCTGACTGTGTGGGTGATGCCTCCCTCCCAAATGCGCTGAGTAATTTCTACGCCCGGTTTGAGGTGGAAAATGACGTGGTGGCGAGGAAGTCCACCTCTCCTACGAATGACCAGGTGCTGTGTCTCTCCGTGGCTGACATGAGAAGAACCCTGTGCAGGGTCAACCCATGGAAGGCTGCTGGACCAGACAACATCCCTGGTAGAGTGCTCAGAGGGTGTGCAGACCAGCTAGCAGATGTTCTCACTGACATCTTCAACACCTCCCTGAGCAGTGCCACCATTCCAACATGCTTCAAGGCCGCCACCATCGTCCCCGTGCCGAAGAAGTCTTCAGTGTCCTGCCTCAATGACAACCGTCCCATTGCACTGACATCCATCATCATGAAGTGTTTCAAGAGGCTCGTCATGAGGAACATCAAGACCCTGCTGCCCCCCTCACTGGACCCCCTGCAGTTCGTGTACTGTCCCAACCGGTCAACAGACGACACCATTGCCACCACCCTCCACCTGGCCCTAACCCACCTGGACAAACAAGACACATACATTCAAATGCAGTTCATAGACTTC
The DNA here is from genome assembly GCF_030144855.1 of Hypanus sabinus. Lineage (NCBI taxonomy): Eukaryota > Metazoa > Chordata > Chondrichthyes > Myliobatiformes > Dasyatidae > Hypanus > Hypanus sabinus. The sequence goes on along the minus strand of NC_082724.1, from coordinate 63,253,953 downwards.
AGTTCAGCATTCAACACAATCATCCCTCAGAAACTGATTGGAAAGCTGAGCCTACTGGGCCTGAACACCTCCCTCTGCAACTGGATCCTAGACTTCCTGACTGGGAGATCTCAGTCAGTCCGGATCAGGAGCAGCATCTCCAACACCATCACACTGAGCACGGGGGCCCCACAGGGCTGTGTGCTCAGTCCACTGCTGTTCACTCTGCTGACCCACGACTGTGCTGCAACACACAGCTCGAACCATATCATCAAGTTCGCTGATGACACGACCGTGGTGGGTCTCATCAGCAAGAATGACGAGTCAGCTTACAGAGAGGAGGTGCAGCGGCTAACGGACTGGTGCAGAGCCAACAACCTGTCTCTTAATGTGAACAAAACAAAAGAGATGGTTGTTGACTTCAGGAGGGCACAGAGCGACTACTCCCCGCTGAACATCGACGGCTCCTCGGTAGAGATAGTAAATGGCACCAAATTTCTTGGTGTTCACCTGACGGAGAATCTCAACTGGTCCTTCAACACCAGCTCCATAGCAAAGAAATCCCAGCAGCGTCTCTACTTTCTGCGAAGGCTGAGGAAAATCCATCTCCCACCCCCCATCCTCATCACATTCTACAGGGGTTGTATTGAGAGCATCCTGAGCAGCTGCATCGCTGCCTGGTTCGGAAATTGCACCATCTCGGATCGTAAGACCCTGCAGCAGATAGTGAGGTCAGCTGAGAAGATCATCAGGGTCTCTCTTCCTGCCATCACGGACATTTACACTACACGCTGCATCTGCAAAGAAAACAGCATTATGAAGGACCCCATGCACCCCTCATACAATCACTTCTCCCTCCTGCTGTCTGGGAAAAGGGTTTGAAGCATTTGGGCTCTCACGACCAGACTATGTTTCTTCCCCCGAGCTATACCCAGAGCCTGGACTGACACCTTGCCCTACTGTCCTGTTTATTATTTATTGTAATGGCTGCACTGTTTTTGTGCACTTTACGCTGTCCTGTGTAGGTCTGTAGTCTAGTGTAGCTTTCTCTGTGTTTTTTTTTACGTAGTTCAGTCTAGTTTTTGTACTGTGTCATGTAAACCATGGTCCTGAAAAACGTCTCATTTTTACTGTACCAGCAGTTATGCTTGAAGTGACAACAAAAATGACTTGACTTGACTTGACTTGAAAAGGAGGTGGTGATGACAATCGGTCCTTTCTGCCTTGGCTGTCTTTTTTTTTAATTGAGTTTTCAAATAATTACAGAAAGAAAAAATATGTAAAAAAAATATACACTTCCCCCCTTCCCTTAACCCCTCCCTCTAACTTCCCTATATTAAAAAAAGAAAGAAAGAAAGAAAGAAAGAGTGCCTGGATATCGAGAGATCCCCACAAGCTCCATGGAGTTCATAATAACTTTATATATATATATTTATTTTTTCCCCAAATAACCAATTATTTTATCTTCAGAGCACCTATATATTTAATCCTGTCTTTTGTAAATAAGGGTGACAAATTTTCAAAAATGTTTCATATTTATCTCTTAAATTATAAGTATTTTTTTCAAGTTTTTTTTTCAGCTGTAAATTTCATTCTTCCAACTATCTATACTTAAGTATGCATCCGATTTCCAAGTAACTGCAATAGCCTTTTTGGCTACTGCCAGTGCAATTTTTATAAATTCTTTCTGATATTTATTCAATTTGGGTTTCGATTTTATCCCTTCAATGTCACCTAATAAAAATAATATTGGATTACGTGGAAGTTGTGTTCCAATAATTTGTTCCAATAAAACTCTTAAATTTGTCCAAAAAGGTTGAATTTTAGAACAAGACCAAGTAGAATGTAAAAAAGTACCAATTTCTTGGTTACATCGGAAACACTGATCAGATAAATTTGGGTTTAATTTATTTATTTTTTGTGGTGTAATATATAATTGATGTAAAAAATTATATTGCACTAATCTTAACCGAACATTTATTGTATTTGTCATACTATCAAGACATAGTCTTGACCAATTTGTTTCTTCAATTTTAATTTTCAAATCACTTTCCCATTTTTGTCTTGACTTATGGACTCCTTGTTTAATTGCCTGTTTTTGAATCAAACTATAAATACAAGAAATAAATTTTTTAGTCTTTCCTTTTTGAATTAAGGTTTCTATTTCATTAGATTTCGGCAATAACATTGTTTGACCCAATTTTTCTCAAAATTAATTGGATTAATTAATTAATTGGAAGTAACAAAAAAGAGTGTTGTTTGATACTTTATATTTATTCTTTAATTGATCAAATGACATTAATATACCTCCTTCAAAACAATCTCCTATATATCTAATCCCTTTTTGAAACCAATTATATAAAAGTTGATTATCCATTGTAAAAGGAATAAGTCTACTTTGAATTAAAGATCTCTTTGCTAATTAAGATTTCTTTGTCTTGTCATCAACATTTATCTTATTCCATAGATCAATCAAATGCTTTAATGTAGGAGATTCTTTCTTTTCCCGTATCCATTTAGATTCCCATTTCTATATAAAATCTTCTGGTGTATTTTCTCCTATTTTATCTAGTTCTATTCTAATCCATGCCGGTCTATCTCTCTCAAAAAAAAAGATGCAATAAATCTAAGTTGATTTGCTATATAATAATTCTTAAAATTTGGAAGTTGTAATCCTCCTAGATCAAATTTCCATGTCAATTTTTCCAGCGATATTCTTGATATCTTACCTTTCCAAAGAAACTTCCTCACATATTTATTTAACTCTTGAAGAAACTTCTGGGGTAGTTGTATTGGTAGTGATTGAAATAAGTATTGTAGTCTAGGGAATATATTCATTTTTACGGTATTTACTCTACCTACTAATGTTATTGGTAATACCATCCATTTATCAAGATCTTCTTGAATTTTTTTCAATAATGGTAAGTAATTTAATTTGTATAAGTTCTTTATATCATTATCGACTCTTATACCTAAATATTTTATACCATTTGCCGGCCATCTAAATTGAGTTATTAATCGACATCGACTATAATCTCCTTTAGTAAGAGGTAAAATTTCACTTTTATCCCAATTTATTTTGTAACCTGATATTTTCCCATATTCTTCTAATCTATAGAATAACTTACGCAACGAGTGCAATGGGTTTGTTAAATAAAGCAGAACATCATCAGCAAATAAGTTAATCTTGTATTCTTCCTGATTAACTCTGAAACCCTTAATATCTGGGTCCATTCTAATTAATTCTGTTAATGCTTCTATCGCCAACACAAATAAAGCAGGTGATAATGGACAACCTTGCCTAGTTGACCTTGTTAACTGAAATGGTGTTGAAATTTGACCATTTGTCACTACTTTAGCTTTGGGATTAGTATTTAAGGTTTTAATCCATTTTATAAATGATGTTCCTAATCCATATTTTTCCAATACCTTAAATAAAAAATCCCATTCCAATCTATCAAATGCTTTTTCTGCATCTAAAGCAACTGCCACACTCATTTCCTCCCTCTTTTGCGCCAAATGAATTATACTAAATAACTGAGTTACGTTATCTGCCAATTGTCTATTTTTAATAAATCCTGTTTGATCCATATGTACTAATTTTGGTAAGTATTTAGATAATCTGTTAGATAAGATTTTTGCTATTATTTTATAATCAGTGTTTAATAAAGAAATAGGTCTATATGATGCTGGCTTTAAAAGATCTCTATCTTTTTTTGGCAATACTATTAAAATAGCTGTTGAAAAAGATTCTGGAAGTTTATGCATTCTTTCCGCTTGATGTATTAACTCCATAAGAGGTGGAATTAATAAATCTTTAAACTTTCTATAAAATTCAGGCAGAAAACCATCTTCTCCTGGGGATTTATTACTTTGAAGTGATCCTAAAGCTTCTTCAACCTCTTTCAATGTAAAAGGCATATCTAATCCCTTCTGTTCTTCCGTATTTAATCTTGGAAGAGTTATTTGTGATAAAAACCTTTCTATCTTGACATTATCATTTTGTGATTCTGATTTATACAACTCCGAATAAAAATTCTTAAAAATTTCATTAATTTCTAAAGATTTATAAGTAATTTTATTTACACTTGTTCGAATTGCATTTATTGTTTTAGAAGTCTGGTCTGTTTTTAACTGCCATGCAAGGACCTTATGTGATCTTTCACCTAGTTCATAATATCTCTGTTTAGTTCTCATAATTGCTTTTTCTGTTCGATATGTCTGAAGTTTATTATATTGTAACTTCTTATTAATAAGTAGTCTTCGTTTTTCTTCTGTCATATTTCTTTGAGATTCTCTTTCTAATTTTGTAATCTCTTTTTCCAATTGATCTATCTCTATCATATATTCCTTCTTAATTTTAGAAGTATAACTTATTATCTGACCTCTCAAATATGCCTTCATTGCTTCCCACAATATAAATTTATCATCAACTGAATGTGAATTTGTTTCTAAAAAGAACTGAATCTGCTTTTTCATAAAATCACAAAAATCTTGATGTTTTAGTAAAATTGAATTAAATCTCCATCTGTAAATTGATTCCTCTTTATCAATCATTGTCATTGTCATTATCAAAGTAGAATGATCTGACAATATTCTTGCTTTATATTCTATATTTTTCACTCTATCTTGAATATTCGTTGATAGTAGAAAAAAATCTATCCTTGAATATGTTTTATGTCTATTTGAATAAAATGAATAATCTCTTTCTTTTGGATTAATTCTTCTCCATATATCAATCAAATTTAGGTCTTTCATCAATGATAGTTAATTTTACTACTTTTGATTTTGTGACAACCTTTGTTGATCTATCTAAAACTGGATCTAAACAAAAGTTAAAATCTCCACCTATTAATATTTGTCATGTGCGTTAGCTAAATTCAAAAAGACCTCTTGTATAAATTTTACATCATTTTCATTTGGTGCATAAATATTCATAAGAGTCCATAGTTCTGAAAAAATTTGACAATGTATAATTACATATCTCCCCGCCGAATCAATTAATAAATTTTGTATTTTAATTGGTAAATTTTTATCAACCAAAATTGCAACTCCTCTCACCTTTGAATTAAGTGAAGCTGCAATAACATTTCCAACCCAGTCTCTTTTTAATTTCTGATGTTCTATGTCTGTTAAATGTGTTTCTTGTAAAAAAGCTATATCTGTTTTCAATTTTTTAACATATGTTAAAATTCTTTTTCTTTTCACCGGTCCATTAAGCCCATTAACATTAAAACTTAAAAAATTCAGTAAATTAATCATTATTTTTAATTACGTTACTCCAATCTATAATAATACCTAATCTTTCAACTTTCATGGTATCTTGGGAAATCTTTTTAAGGTTCTCCATGTTGCTATGTATGTCCCCACCGATCATCCAGGCAGAAAGATAGAAGAAAAATAGAGTATAAAGAAAAAAACTAAATACCCCCCTACTAATGTTATGAAAAAAAAGAACACAACATTACCCCCCCGTTGTACAGGTCATGGCAATCGCCATGCTTACACACGTGAATCCCGTAGTAATTGATCCAAAGCTCCCCAGCCCCCCGCAACATAAAAAAGTATATATATAAGAAGAAAAGAAAAATACTATTCTCAATTAGTATTTCTGAAATTTTACTTTTCTCCCCTGTATCATCCTTAAATGTTCATCACTTCCATTCACTGTCTCTATCTTCATCTTTAATCCATTACGCTTGGAAATCTCTATGTGTAATTAGTGAATAGATGGAAGTTTTTGTGCGAACTCCTCCGCTTCTCGATAATCGGTAAAAAATCTTCTTTTTCCCTCCTCCAAAAAAATTATCAGTGTTGCTGGGTGACGCATTATAAATTTATAACCCTTTTCCCATAAAACTTTTCTCGCTGGGTTAAATTCCTTCTTTTCCTTTCCTTTCCTTCTTAAATTCCTTCTCTTCAAAAGGTTGTAACTTATATCAGGATAAAAAAGAACTGCCTTCCCTGCTATCATCAATGGCCCGTTTCTCTTTTTGGCATATTGGGCAGCCGCCTTCAGGATCTTTTCTTTATCTTGGTATCTTAAGCATTTTATCAAAATTGATCGTGGATTTTGATCAGCTTGAGGTCTTGACCTTAAGGCTCTATGAGCCCTTTCAATCTCAATTAGAGTTTCTCCTTCCATTTCCAATTTTTCAGGGATCCATTTTTGAAAAAAATTTATTGGATCTTCTCCTTTGGTATCTTCTTTAAGTCCAACAATTTTAATATTGTTTCGTCTACTAAAATTTTCAAGCTTATCAATTTTTTCCATGATGCCTTGGCTGTCTTGAAGAAACTCTGCATCACTAATTGTCCCTTACTTTAGAAGAATAAAGTGGGGGGGGTATTTCAATGAAACCTATTGAATATTAGAGTGGGTGTGGAGAGGATGTTTCCTATATTGCAGAAGCTGAGGAGCAGAGGGCACAGCCTCAGAAGAAGCATGTCCATGTAAAACAGGATTGAGGAGGATATTTTTTCTCTGCCATGGGCTAGTGAATCTGTGGAATTCATTGCCACAGTCAACTGTGAAGGCCAGGTCAAAGAGGAGGCTGATCATTTCCTGATTACTCAGGATGTCAAAGGTTACAGAGAGAAGGCAGGAGAGTGAGGTTGAGAGGGATAATAAATCATTTGTGATGGAATAGCAGAGCAGGCCTGATCAGCAAAATGGCTTCATTCTGCTCCTATATCTTATGGTCTAAATTGTGGTTGAGGTGAGCACATCAGTATAATTTAAAAGCCATCGAGGCAAGTATATAGATAGGAGAGCTTTAGTAGGCTGTTGCCCTAATGTGGCCAGATGGGACAAACTCACTGAGCGACAGAGTCTGCATGAACAAGTTGGGCTGATAGGCCTGTTTTCTATGCTGTGTGACCCTGTGCATGTCTGTCCGTGTGTAAGTGTGCCTGTATGCTATGTGTGTGTCTGTGTGTAAGTGTGCCTGTATACTATGTGTGTGTGTGTTTACTATGTGAATGAGTGACATATTTGTGTCCTTACACTTTTATGTGTGAGTGTGCAAGCACGTATCTGTATCTGAAAGTGTATATGTGTGTGAGAGTGTTTCTCTGCATGTGGCTATACTTGAAAGTGTACATTTGTGCAGGAATCTGTACGTAACCGCGCGTGCAGACCTGCTGCCGTTTATATGGGATTTGATGGAAAGTAAAGAGGAAAAGTGGAGACAAACCTAGCAGAGCATGCTGTGAAATTGCTAAGCAAGGTTGAGATATTTTTCCTCTTGAGTGGAGTACGAGACTGAACAACAAGGAAAACTGTAATAATGATTTAGATAAATAAAAGGAAGTGAACATCACTTGAGGCTGGGAAGAATTCACTTCAGGGTACGGTAGTGAATTCTTTATCTGAACTGAAGGGGAAATATGGCAGAAAACTGAATTGAAACAAGTAATTACATGGCTGGAATGCTGTTTGTTACAGTGGAACACCTCTAGACACAGCTAATGTCAGACAACCAAAACAAGCTCTGCAGAGTTTGAGCATATTTTCTGGAAGGTTCCCCAATGATCACAAATAATTCTGACGTTGTCTGCTTAAGCAATCAATACTTAGACTGCTATGTTAACAGTCAGTATTTACTCATGCTTGCTGCGTGGAGATGAATTCTACTGAGGGAATGGGCACTGATCGTACGTGGAAGAAGGTAGTTTATTCTGCCTGGCCAATTAAATTGGCACAAGGAGAAAGCCATTGTATGTCATGGTGTAAATGAGTGAGACTAGTGGAACTTTTAAATATTTATCCTGAGCCAACAGGGCAATGGTGGAGAGTGATTCCACTCAATGGGTACTCTCTCACTATTCTCAGTGGTGAATGAGGTACTCAATTAAATCAGGATGTTCATCTGTGCACATCTTATCTTCATAATCACAGTTTGCCTCTACTTAGTGCAGTCTGCTCTGGACACAGAGAGCAGCATTCAACTCTGTTCTGAGGGGCCAGGAAGAGTTTCCAGGGGGAGTGAAGGGAAAATCACAGTCTCAGCACTACTGACCTGCCTTACCAGCCACAAACCATACCTCAGCAGCCGGCTCACAATCTGCTGGGTAATTTGGCTGCACAAATGGTACAGGACAGTACTTCTTTCTGCCCCCACCCCTTTGATGCCCAGCCTAGGCTGTGTGGGCTAAGAGTGGCTGAGGGGTTAAAGCAGCCTAGGCCTTAAACTGATTCTCTCACCCCCTATGGCAGCCCGAACGTGGGCCCACTTAAAATCTTGCAAAACACCAGAATAATACTGGGCTCCACATAATGAAATGGCAATTTCACTGTCACAGAAACATAGAACAGTATCACACAGAAACAGGCAATTCAGCACTACGTTTTTGCTGATGCAAAATTAAACTAAGCCCATCTGCCTGCAGGTGGTTTACAGCCCTCATATGCCTGCTCATGTGTCCGTGTAGATGCCTGTTAAATACCAGTATCATGCTCTCACCTCCACCCCGGCGGCATGTTCCAAACACCTTACAACCCTCTGTGTAAAAAAAACTTTCTCCACATCACCTCTAAACTTTCTCCCTCGCACCTTAAATCTACGCTCTCTATCATTTAATATTTCTACCCTGAAAGGAAGGCTGTGACTACCTACCCTTTATATATCTAAAGGGTGACAGGGTGGGGATGTGTCTCCACCAACGGAGGTGTAAGGTGCTCCTTCCCACCGCTACCCTGCAGGTCACCCTTGGGGAAGGTGCGGCACCTGCTTAGCCCCCCCGCAGATCAGGGTCACATGAAGCCATGGGAGCAGGTCGTGTGAGCTGTTGGCACATATAATGAGACCTGGTTACGTGACGCCAGGCAGACAATCTCCAAGAGTATTGATAATGGCTGGGATCACCTGTCATTGCCTGGAAGAAGGGAATGGCAAACCACTTCTACAGAAAATATTGCCAGGAACAACAGATAGAAGACCAAAATTGTCCATGTCATATCGCATGGTGCATAATGATGATGTGCCTCTCATAATTTTATCAAGTTCTATTAAGTCTCCTCTACCTCTAGTACTCCTGAGAAAACAATCCAAGTTTGTCCTACTTCTCCTTATAGACAATACTCAAAGCAGCACCTTGTTAAGCCTCTTCTTGTACCATCTCCAAAACTTCCACATCCTTCCTCAAATGCAGGGATTCCCAAGCTTTTTTATCCATGGACCCTTACCATTAACCAGGGGTCCGTGGATCCCAGGTTAGGAATGTCTGCACCCATCAGATAACCAGAATTACACACAGTACTCCAAATACAGCCTAGCCAGCTGTAACATGACTTCCCTTCCCCCAACTTTCTGCTTTCTGCAGAGGTCGCTCCCTAGGTGACTACCTTGTTCATTTGTTCCTCCTCACTGATCTCCTTCTTGGTACTTACCCTTGCAAACAGAGCAAGTGTTACACCTGCCCCTACACCTCCTCCCTCACTACTATTCAGGGCCGCAAACAGTCCTTCCAGGTGAGGTGACACTTCACATGTGAGTCTGTTGGGGTCATCTGCTGTATCCAGTGCTCCTGGTGTGGCCTCCTGTATATCAGTGAGACCTGTTGTAGACTGGGAAACTGCTTCGCCGAGCACCTTCGCTCCATGCACCAGAAAAAGCGGAATCTCGCAGTGGCCACCCATTTTAACTCTACTTCCCATTCCCATTCCGATTTGTCAGTGTTGGCCTCCTCTACTGCTGCGAAGAGGCCACACTCAGGTTGGAGAAACAACACCTTGTATTCTGTCTGGGCAGCCTCCAACCTGATGGCATGAACATCGATTTCTCCAACTTCCAGTAATTGCCTCCACCCCTCCTTCACCATTCCTTATTCCTGTTTCCCTCTCTCTCACCTTATCTCCTTACCTGTCCATCACCTCCTTCTGGTGCTCCTCCCCCTTTTCTTTCCTCCATGGCCTCCTGTCTTCTCCTATCAGCCCTTTACCCCTTTCACCAATCAACTTACCAGATCTTTACTTCACCCCTCCCCCTCCGGTTTCACCCACCACCTTGTACTTCTTCCTCCCCACCCCCACCTTCTTCTTCTGACTTTTCTTCCTTTGCAGTCCTGAAGAAAAGTCTTGGCCCAAAGCGTTGACTGTTTACTCTTCTCCAGAGATGCTTCCTCCAGCATTTTGTGTATGTTGCTCCTGACCTTGACACTCAGTGCCCAGACTGTTGAAGGCAAACATACCATACACCTTTGATTGTTGAGAGTTGGGCCCACAGAGACTACTTTTCAGAAGTTCAACCATATCCTGAATTTCTAACCATTATTTGAGAGGCAAAATATGGTAGTCAGTGTTTGAGTAAGTATACTTGATAGGTGAAGAACTTCAACTCATCTGGAATGACCGATATACAATGTGTAAAGGTACACTGTGAGTTTACAAATACATCAGACAAGATAAAATTGTTCCCAAGAAATTTCAGAGACCAGTGATAGAGTCTAAAGTGTTTGGTTTTTCACTATATCCTGAGGGGAGTCTGAAATTCTCCCCCACATGTGGGCAGGATCTCTTCTGCTAGCAAAGATTTGTTAGATTTGTTAGATTTGCCTCAAAAGTTAAGTAAAGACTTACTGGGTAGGTTTCAGGAGAGCTTGCTGCCCTTAATTAATTCAGGCCAGCATTGCTTGTGGACACTTCATGTTGGCGACCAGATGTGTGTAGGATAAGGAAGTAGTTACTTTTGGGATCCAGGCAGAAGCACCATTTGAGTGTTTTTCTGTACAGCTCATCTAAACAAAACTACTATATATATTTCTTCAGAAAGTTGTATGAACATGTGGATTAGCAGCAGAATTAGGCCATGTGGTCTTTCAAGCCCGTCCATCATTCAATAAAGTCATAACTGATTATGAACTCAATGCTGCATATTTCCTTGGGAGTTTGCAAAGATTCAGAATGACATCTAAAGCCTTGACAATCTTCTATAGATGTGTGGTGAAGAATATATTGATAGGTTGTACCACAGCCTGGTATGGAAACACTAATGTCTTTGACTGGAAAATCCTAAAAGAAGTAGTGTATACGGCCCAGTCCATCATGGGTGAAGCTCTTCCCACCATTGAGCACGTCTACATGGAGTATTGTCACAGGAAAACATCATCCATCATCAGGGACCCCCACCACCCAGGTAATGCTCTCTTTTCACTGCTGCCATCAGGAAGAAGGGACAGGAACCTCAGGACTCTCACCACTGGGTTCAGGAAACAGTTATTACCCCTCAATCATCAGGCTCCTGAACCAGAGGAGATAACTTCATTCAACTTCACGTACCCCAATGCTGAACTGTTCCACAACTCAATTTCAAGGACTCTTCATCTCAGCCTCTTGATATATATTACTTATTTATTATTATTATTTTATTATTATGTTCTTTCTTTTTATATTTGCACAATTTGTTGTCCTGCATACAGTTGCCTGCTCTGTTGGTGCGGACTTTGATTCAATTATGTTTATTGGATTTATTGAGTATGCCTGCAAGAAAAGGAATCTTTTGGTTGTATATGGTGACATATATGTACTTTGATAATAGATTTACTTTGAACTTTGAACCATGCTGCTGCGCCATAGTTCCAGTGACCCGGGTTCAATACTGACCTTCGGTGCTGTCTGAGCAGACTCTGCACATACTGCTTGTGACAACATGTGTTTCCTCTATCTCCTGAAGATTGTGTGTTTTTAGATTTATTAACCGCTACAGATTGCCTCTGGTGATAGTGGGCGATAGGATTTAGAAGGGATTGATGGGAACATAAGGAGAATAAACTAGGATCACTTGTAACATTTGCCACAAATGGGCTCAATAGGCCAAAGAGCTTGTTTCTGTGCTTTATAATTCCATGATTCTTCCCCGCTTTAAAATATTCTATGTCTCTTCCCACTATCCTTTGAGAAAGAGAGTTCTAAAGAACCACAAAAACAAATTGCTTCATCTATGTGTTTAAATGGGCGACTCCTTTTTAAATGGTGACATCTGTTTCTAGATTCTCTGGTGCTTTGCTTGTACCTGGCATAGGTTTTATTGAGACTTATTACAAGGTTCTTATTCTATGGGTAACAGAAGCACTAAATTCACTTCATATTCCTAAAGTTTATCTTTTGTCTCTGATGTTTCAGTCCCTCAACTGAGAGTACAACTTTCCTGGAAAAAAATTGTTATCACTCACTCCTTAAGGCTGTTTTCAGCCAATTATTTTTGAACTATGTAGGAGTATGGTTCAGCAAGTCATTTTTAGATTTCCCATGATGCATGCTGAATCAGCCAAGGATGACATATAGGCCCTTGGCCCCTGAAATTAGCGCTGCTGTTGGGAGTGGTCAGAAAGTAAGGATAAAAAACATACAATGTTTGGATTACCATACTGGTATCCAAAAATCTGATCGACTGACCCAAAGGCACGAGTGCAGTGAGTTTGAATCATTCTGTGGAAATGTAAATTCATCTAAACTGTGGTCACTTTAACTAATGCAGTTAAATAAGCCTACAATGAAAGGCTATTTAGAAGCCAGTCCTGCCACAGAATAGTGGTGCTATTGGTGTCAGTAATTTTGCATTCGGCATTGTACTCAGACTTAAAATATGGAGGTCATGTGCCTAAAGTTATTGATTCCCTCGACTGTGGCAGCCACTCAATACAGGGCTCTGACCGTGACAGTGAGATGTGATGGAAGTGCAGTGGCTAAATTCACGTACTTGTAGTGCAGAAGCCTGGTTAATGATTCTGGGATTTAAATTCAAGAGCCACCAGGGCAGCTGTGGAAGTAAAATTCAGATAATAATCTGCAACTTTAAAATGCTAGTCATACTTAACAAGCTCAAAAATCTACCAGATTATTGTAAAAGCTCATCTGATTCCACAATGTCCTCAAAGGGAGGATGTCTTTAACCAGTCTAGTCTATAGAAGAGTCCATACCAATCCCATAACTCTGTGATACACAGGTTCCATAAAAATTGAAAGTTCAAGGTAAACTTATTATCAGAGTACATATACGTCACCATATACTAGCCTGAGATTCACTTTCTCATGGGCATTCACAGTAGAACAGAGAAAGACAGCAGCATCGGAGTAAATTATACACAAAGACTGACAAGCAACAAAAGTGCAAAAAGAAGACAAGCTGTGCAAATAACAAATAAAATAATTAAAAATCTTGAGAGCATGAGTCATTGAAAGTGACTCAATAGGTTGTGAAGTCAGTTCAGAATAGAGGTGAGTGAAGTTATCCAGTTTGGTCCAGGGGCCTGATGGTTGAAGAATAATGAGGGTAAAAATAATTAAGTGTGAAAAACACTAGTATGTTTTAGTGATGTTAAGTTAAAGGATGGATATTTTATCAAGACCCTGGGAGCCTGGATGCAGACCCCTTGGTCTGAATGGGGCCTTATTTTAGAATACATTGATGGTGTGTTTGTGGGATATTTTATTTTTTATCCAAATAAATAGAAATCTTGTTCATCATGTCATGCAGTACAAAGTGCCACATGTCAGGCTGCTAAACAAGAGCCGGTTGTATTACAGGAAGGGTAGCATGGACTGAAGTTTGGCTGTCCGGCAGATGCAGAACACTGGCTATAAAGGGGGCCATTTCTGGTTGGCTACTGTTTTTCTGCAGGTGTCTGTACTGGGTCTACTATTTTTGACATTATGTTGACGATCTGGGTGACAGAATTTATAAGACCATAATTGGGCCATTCAGCCCATCAAGTCTGCTCTGCATTCCATCATGGCTGATCCCAGATCCCACTCAACCCCACACACCTACCTTCTTTCCATATCATTTGATGCCCTGACCTATCAGGAAACTATCAACTTCCGTCTTAAATATATCCAGGGACTTGGCCTCCACCACAGTCTGTGGCAGATCATTCCACAGATTTACTGCTCACTCCAAGTTCCTCCTTACCTCTGTTCTGAAAGGTCACCCCTCAATTTTGAGGCGGTGCTGTCTAGTTCTGGATCCCCAAACCATTGGAGACATCCTCTCCACATCCACCTCATTTAGTCCTCTCATCATTCAGTTGGTTTCAATGAGATCCTCCCACATTCTTCTAAATTCCAGTGAGTATAGGCCCAAAGCCGCCAGATGCTCCTCATACGTTAACTCCTCCATTCCCGGAATCATCCTCGTGGACCTCTTTTGGACTCCGTCCAATGACAACACATCCTTTCTGAGATGTGGGGCCCAAAACTGTTGACAATACTCCAAGAGTGGCCTGACTAGTGCCTTATAAAAGCTCCGCATCATTTCCTTGTTTTTATATTCTGTTCTCAACATTGCATTTGCCTTCTTTACCACAAACTCAACCTGTAAATTAACCTTCTGGGAGTCTTGCACGAGGACTCCTCAGTCTCTCTGCTCCTCTGATATTTGAACCTTCTCCCCGTTTAGATAATAGTCCGCTCTTTTGTTCCTTTTACCAAAATATTCACTATCATACATTTCCCAACATTGTATTCCATCTGCCACTTTTTTGCCCATTCTTCCAATTAGTCAGACTCCTGTTGCAATCGCATTTCTTCCTCACCACTATCTACTCCTCCATTTTTCTTTGTACTATCTGCAAAATTTGCCACAAAGCCTTCGATTCCATTATCTGAATAACTGACAAACAACGTGAAAAGTATCGGTCCCAAAACAGACCCCTGAGGAACACCACTAGTCACTGGCAGCCAACCAGAAAAGGCCTCTTTATTCCCATTTGCTGTCTCTGGTTTGTTAGCCATTCCACTATCCATGCCGGTATATTTCCTGTAATGACTTAGCTTTGTGGCTAAGTTTGCAGGTGATGCAAGGATAGATGGAGGGGCATGTAGTGTTGAGGAAGGAGAGTGTCTGCAAAAGGACTTGGACAGATAAGTAGAATAGACAAAGAAGTGGCAAATGGAATACAGTGTAAGGAAGCAATATGGTCATACACTTTGGTAGAAGGAACAATAGCATAGACTATTTTCTAAACAGAACAAATTCATAATTTGAAGGTTTAAAGGAAATTGGGAGTACTAATGATAGGTTTCTTGATTAGCCAGGGCATCAATGGGTATGGAGTGAAGGCAGGGGAGTGGGGATGACTGGAAGAATTGGTTCAGCCCATGATTGAATGGCAGAGCAGACTCAATGGGCCAAATGCCCTACTTCTGCTATGGTCTTGTATGAGCTCCCACAGGTGAGCAGGTTAGAGAATTCACCACCCTTGGTGTGAAGACATTTCAGCTCAATTCAATCCTAACTAGCAATGCCCTTCTTTTAGATGGTGCTCCGACTTCTAGGCTCCCCAGTCAAGGAAAAGATTCTTCTGATCGAGCCCTGTAAGAAGTTTGTAGGTTTAATTTGATCATTTCTCATTCTGTTCTGAGTAACATTATGAGGAGTTGCTTGCACTCAGCTCTCAGCCTAATGTGAAGGCACTGGTAGAAGATGCATTGGAGCTAGTTTCCCAAAATTTCAAGTATTTTTCTCCAATTTAATGACCAATGTGCCTAATTATATACAGAACAAACTTAAAAATCATCCCTGCTATTAAAAATGACTGACAAGTGCTTGAAAGCAGAAGATAGTAACATGACAGAAATAATGACAAAAACAGGTCATAGATAGGCATGGTGGGAGGAATTATAGAAATAAAAAGTGCATAAGATGCTAAGAGTATGTGAATGAATTGGAGGTGCTGGCGAGTGAAGTCTCCATCAAAGGCAGCACAGTAAAATTCCGGCAAAGAACGTTTGATCTGCAATACAATTGATCCTCTTTTCATCAAGTACATGATTTATTTATTTACCTGGTTACAGTAAAGGTGCCATTAAGCTAAGTAGAGTACACCACTCACATCCCTCTTTGGCAGCACCCTAGTGGAAATGGCACACAGTTTCAAACTCCTGGGAGTGCATGTGCAGTGGAGAACATCCTAACATGCTGCATCACTGCACGGTACAGGAAGGCTGGACAACGGGTAGTCAAAACTGCCCAACGCATCACCAGCACCAGCCTACCTGCCATGGTGCCAGAAGAGGGCCAGTAATATCATGAGGGATACCACACACCCTACACGTGGACTGTTTATCCCACTCCCATGTGGGATGAGACTACATAGCATCAAAACCAGGACCACCAGACTCAAAAACTGTTACTTTCTCCAAACTGCTCAATACCTCCTCCCATGAACACATCCGTCCACACCCCCCACCACCACTACTTTATCATTTCCTGCCAAGGTCACCTCATATACAGACACTCCTGTACCTAATGTCACTTTGTGAACATAAAATCACTCCGTGCATATAAGCTACCTCATGTATTAACATTTATTGTGTTTTTTTATTGTTGCATTCTTTATCTTTTGGTGTTTTTGTGCTGTATCAGATCCGGAGTAACAATTCCTTTGTTCTCCTTTACACTTGTGTCCTGGAAATGATATTAAACAATCGTTAATCTTGAATTGAAAGAGGATTCTCCAGGAATTTGCCAGGACTTGAGGGCCTGAGGAGGAGGAGGAGATAGGGTAAACTTTACTCATTGGAGTCTGAGAGGCACAGAGAGGTGACTTCACACAATCTGTTTCCCAGGGAAACCAGAGGGTATAGTTTTAAGGTGAGAGTGGAAAAACTTGGAAGTGTCCGGAGGGGCAACTTCACTCAGAGGGTGGCGAGTACGTGGAACAAACTGCCAGAGAAAGTGGTTGCCAAAAGTACAATGGCAAGATCTCAGTCATGCTTGGGCAGATGCATGAATATGCATCTCGACACTGTTTTATCGCCCCTTGTTCAATCCCTTCCCATCTATGTTCAAGATACTTCTCACGCCAAATTTTTTCAATGATTTTAAGTTCCCTGGCCCCCACTGTCTTATTTCACCATGGACGTCCAGTCCCTATATACCTCCATCCCCCACCAGGAAGGTCTCAAAGCTCTTCGCTTCTTTTTGGATTCCAAACCTAACCAATTCCCCTCTACCACCACTCTCATCTAGCGGAATTAGTCCTTACTCTCAATAATTTCTCCTTTGGCTCCTCCCACTTCCTCCAAACTAAAGGTGTGGCCATGGGCACCCGCATGGGTCCCAGTTATGCCTGCCTTTTTGTTGGCTTTGTGGAACAGTCCATGTTCCAAGTCTACACGGGTATCCGTCCCACTCTTTTCCTTCGCTACGTTGACGACTGCATTGGCGCTGCCTCCTGCACGCATGCTGAGCTCGTTGACTTCATTAACTTTGCCTCCAATTTTCACCCTGCCCTCAAATTTACCTGGTCCATTTCCGACACCTCCCTCCCCTTTCTTGATCTTTCTGTCTCCATCTCTGGAGACAGTTTATTTACTGATGTCTACTATAAGCCTACGGACTCTCACAGCTACCTGGACTATTCCTCTTCCCACCCTGTCTCTTGCAAAAATGCTATCCCCTTCTCACAATTCCTCCGTTTCCGCCGCATCTGTTCACAGGATGAGGCTTTTCATTCCAGGACGAAGGAGGTGTCCTCCTTTTTTAAACAAAATGGCTTCCCTTCTTCCACCATCAACTTTGCTCTCAAAAGCATCTCTCCCATTTCACGCACATCTGCTCTCACCCCATCTGCCCGCCACCCCACTCGGGATAGGGTTCCCCTTGTCCTCACCTACCACACCACCAGCCTCCGGGTCCAATGTATGATTCTCTGTAACTTCCGCCACCTCCAATGGGATCCCACTACCCAGCTCATCTTTTCCTCCCCCTCTCTTTCTGCTTTCTGCAGGGATCACTCCCTATGCAACTCCCTTGTCCACTTGTCCCCCCCATCCCTTCCCACCGATCTCCCTCCCAACACTTATCCTTGTAAGTGGAACAAGTGCTACACCTGCCCTTACACTTCCTCCCTCACCACCATTCAGGGCCCCAGACAGTCCTTCCAGGTGAGGTGACACTTCACCTGTGAGTCGGCTGGTGTGGTATACTGCGTCCGGTGCTCCCGGTGTGGCCTTTTATGTATTGGTGAGACCCGACGCAGACTGGGAGACCGTTTCGCTGAACACCTACGCTCTGTTCGCCAGAGAAAGCAGGATCTCCCAGTGGCCACACATTTTAATTCCATGTCCCATTCCCATTCTGATATGTCTATCCATGGCCTCCTCTACTGTCAAGATGAAGCCACACTCAGGTTGGAGGAACAACACCTTATATACCGGCTGGGTAGCCTCCAACCTGATGGCATGAACATTGACTTCTCTAACTTTCATTCGTCCCTCCTCTCCTTCTTACCCCATCCCTTATTTATTCATTTTTTTCCTTTTTTTCCCTCTCTTTTTTCCTCTCTCACTATCACTCCTTGCCTGCTCTCCATCTCCCTCTGGTGCTCCCCTCCCCCTTTTTTTCTCCCTAGGCCTCCAGTCCCATGATCCTTTCCCTTCTCCAGTTCTGTATCCCTTTTGCCAATCACTTTTCCGGTTCTCAGCTTCACCCCACCCCCTCCGGTCTTTTCCTATCATTTCACATTTCCCCCTCCCCCTCCTACTTTCAAATCTCTTACTATCTTTTCTTTCAGTTAGTCCTGACGAAGGGTCTCGGCCCGACATGTCGACTGTACTTCTTCCTATAGATGCTGCCTGGCCTGCTGCATTCCACCAGCATTCTGTGTGTGTTGCATGGATATGAAGAGTTTAGAAGGATATGAGCCACCTATGAGCTAATGGGATTTGTTTACTTGGGCACCGTGATTTGCGTGGGCAAATTGGGCCAAAGGGCCAGTTTCTGTGTTGCTTTGCTCCACGACAGTGATTCATGGCTGCTGCCTGACCTGCTGAGCGTTTCTAGCACTTTCAGCTTTTATAAAGTACTGTTGGTTGAAACATTAATTAAAGGTGTCATAAGATTATAGGAAGATAAGCCACGGGTTATCGGGTGTGTGTGGGGGTGGGGCAGGTTGAAGGGAGAGATGTTATTGCCTTTCTTTAATTGATGACCTAATACACAGTACAGATTGTATGGTCATTCTCCGATTATTGCCTGTGCAGCCCAATGGGTGTGATCGGCTGTTGTCTTTCCCAGTTCACACTGAGCAAATCTCAGAAGAGTTGTCATTAGCTGTGCGTGCGTTTTGAGACAGGGGCGTTGAAAGGAATTATATAAATCCAATGCTCACAGAAAAACTGACGTGGAAAAATAGCTGTTCGTGGAACCAGTGCTAAATATATTACTGTGCCATGTCCATGATTTTGTTCATAGCGAATACAATTTAAATGTAAAATGTCTTTGTGCATTAGACTGGTGTCAGCTGATCACTAACCAAATTACTTACTTTTCTCTCCTTCTCCACTAACCTCGGTGATGTATATGTAATTTGACCCTTCACCTTGGTTTCTGAATTGAAATAAATACAACTCACTCAATATACAGCACAAACAAAAAGCAAGTGACAGAAATATATAAGCACACATTATTTGATGTGAGTAATATGTCAGGTTTTATCCAATCTGTACAAAGCCTGCAACTGATGTGTTTGACAATGCCACAAAACATGTATTCATTGTTTTTTTTTCCAAATCTATCCCTAGGCTACACAGCAAGCGATGAATTCTAAGCACTGAATGTTAGCACTGTTGACCTCCATTAGACTTGGGCTTTACTTTTATTACAGCAAAATTCCAAAGGCGACATCAGGCGACTGCAGGATGATCTTATCTTCAGTATGCTAATTGGCTGGGCAGTGGCCACAGGGAATGGAGGTGATGGAAGAAGGGTGCACGTGGAATGGCTAAGGTCAGGAATACAGGGTGTAAGCGAGACACTTGTACCTGTATTGGAACAGGAGTGTAATCAATAGTAAATAATAGAAGCAGGAATTATGAAGGTATAGGTGTAATATGCATTAAGAGTACCAAGGATAACATATGGATAGAATGTAGACCACATAAATAACAAACACAAGTTATTCCACTGATGCTGGAAATCCCAGAGCAACACACCAATGTTGGAGGAACTCAGCAGGTCAGGCAACATCTATGGAAAGGAATAAAAGGCTGATGTTTCAGCCTGAGATCCTTCATCAGGACTGGAAAGGAAGGGGGATGAAGTTGTTCAGATAGATGTTTGAGTGAGCAATCTATAGAGGGTGGGAGTAGGAATTTATCTGGAAATTGGCACAGGAATGATTTATATGGAATAGAGAATGATAGCAGGAAGATCAATGTAGTTGGGAGCAGAATGGTGCAGAGTTCCAGAGACAAGGATGATAACCATCTGAAATGTCATGGACCATAAGGGTTTAGAATTGAAGAACAAAAGCAGTGTTTGCACATTATGACAGGGCTGGAATGATGTAAATAATGTTCAATAGGAAAACGAGTCAAGTGTTTTAAAAGAGACAAGAGCAAGACCGCTGAGTGATGGAACAGGAACAGCACAGTTTCAGAATGAAGGGAACAGGACTGACGTGTGTAGGAAAGATAGGCGTGATTTTGAATGCTGAGGCATTACAACATTTTTGTCCATGCATGTAACATGTGGTTTACAACATCAACAAGAGTTGGAGAATGTTACTGAAGAAGTGAACCACCCAAAGTCATCAGCACATAGAGGCTCAGCAGTTTCCTCACCCCAGCTGAAACAAGCCCGGAGCAGTAAAGTATTTGTAGAATGCTGAAATTGTCTTCGCCACTGATGAGCTGATGCTCCTAAAACAAACACTGGCTTTTCAGAATATAATCTCAGTGAGGCCTCATCACGACAGCAGAGGAAGCCGTGGATGGACATATCGGAATGGGAATGGGAAGTGGTGGAGAGGCCACACTTAAGTTGGAGGAACAACACCTTATATTCTGTTTGGGTAGCCTCCAACCTGATGGCATGAACATCGAATTCTCAAACTTCTGGTAATGCCCCCCTTCACCATTTCCCATCCCCTTTTCCCTCTCCCACTTTATCTCTTTGCCCACCCATCACCTCCCTCTGGTGCTCCTCCCCACTTTTTCTTCCTTCCATGGCCTCCAGTCTCTTCCACCAATCAACTTCCCAGTTCTTTACTTCATCCATCCCACTCCAGGCTTCACCTATCACCTGGTGGTTCCCTCTCCCTTACCCCCACCTTTTACATCTACTCCTCAGCTTTCTTCTCCAGTCCTGCCAAAGGGTTTTGGCCCGAAATGTCGACTGTACCCTTTTCCATAGATGCTGCCTGGCCTGCTGAGTTCCTCCAGCATTTTGTGCATGTTGACAGTTTCCTGATTGGTCAGGGCATCAAAGGTAATGGTGAAAAGGCAGGCACGTGGGGTTTGTTTGGATCTGGGATCCACTGTGATGGAATAGCAGAGCAGATTGGATGGGCTGAATGGCCTGATTCTGCTCCTATGTCTTATGGTCTTACGTTCATTATACATTCAGAAGTTCGATGGTGGAGGGGAAGAAGCCTTTTCAGAAATATTGAGCATGTGTCATCAGGTTCCTGCATCTCCTCCCTGATGGTAGCAATGAGAAGAGGGAACGTCCTGGGTGATGGGGGTCCTTAATGGTGGGTGGCACCTTTTGAGATAATCACCTTTTGAAAGTGTCCCCGATGCTGGGGAGGCTAGTGCCCATGATGGAGCTGGCTGAGTCTGCATCTTTCGGTTCAAGATGGCACTAGTGACGACACAACTATTGACCACTCTGTTATCACACTTTTCCTGGTAAATGATCACTGCAATTAATAACCTGTAACTTCCCTTTGGAGTCGAGCTTCTGAACCGCCTGAACAATCTGGTATTTTTGTGGTGTGAACGGAAGCCTCGAAGGTGTGGGATGGTTGTTATGTGGCCGGATCGAGGCAGCTGCGAATGAGCCAATGATTGGCCACTGCTGGGTTGGACTTGGAGGCAATTCGAAGTGGCAGATCCGAGGCGGCGGGACCCAGAGCTGAGAGTGAGGAATGACCTGCCGTTCAGTAGATTAAAGCACCAGACTAGGTTGGAAAGGTTGGATACAGTCTGAATCGAGCTGGCGGGGCCCAAACTCCAGAGCACATTAAAGCGGCAGGGTCCGGGTACTAGAGCCGCTGTTTGGCCAATTTAAGCATCAGGCCAGATTGGAAAGGTCAGATACGGCTAAAATGTGACTGCAGGGTCCAGGCCTGAGAGTGTATCAAAGTGACAGGGATTTTAGCACCAGGCCAGATCAAAGGTCATGATGTCGGGGTTGGAGGAGAGGAATGGCCATGTGTTCAGCTTGCTGCTCTGCTCTGTTTCTGCCCTGAACTGAGGCCACAGCCACAGCCACAGCCTGCAACAAGATCCTGGACCAACTGGCTGTGGCTCACTTTTGTCAAATTCAGTTCTGAATGCTATTTGCTTACTTTTATTCTTTACGCAATTCATTTTTTTCCTGCACTTTGGGTGTTTGACGGCCTTCTTTGTTCATTGGTTCTATGGGCTTGTGGCTGCCTGTAAGGAGATAAACCTCAAGTTGTTTACAGTATACATAACTTGATAATAAATATACTTTCAACTTTGGTCTTAAAGTGACATTCAAATTATTATATTTTGTGTTCACCTGAATCATATTTACCTTAGATGTGTTTATTTATTGGAAATGACATTTTCATCATTATTTCCCACGCAGTGCAGAGCTATGTTGCTGGTAGTTTGGATACACAGTAACAACTAACTCATTAAAAGCCAACAGTGAGGGCTACGGATAATAATAATAATAATAATAATAATAATAATAATAATAATAATAATAATAATAATAATAATAATAATAATAATGAATATCAAGAACATGTGAGGTTTTGAAAGTGAGTCCAAAAGTTGTGAGAGCAGTTTGGTGGTGAGGTGAGAGAGGTTGAGTGAGTTATCCAGTCTGGTTCAGGAGCCTGATGGTTGAGGGGTAGTGACTGTTCCTGAACCTGGTGGTGTGGGTCTTGAGGCTCCTGTACCTTCCTCCTGATGTCAGCAGTGAAAAGAGAGCATTACCAGGGTGGTGAGAGTCACTGATGATGGATGCAGCTTTCCTACAATAACACTCTGTGTAGATGTACTCAACGGTGGGGAGAGCTTTACCCATGATCAACTGGGCATTATCTACTACTTTTTGTAGGACTTTCCACTCAAGGGCATGGCGTTTCCATATCAGGCTGTGATGCAGTCAGTCAATGTACTGTCCAGCACACATTGATGAAGTTTGTCAAAGTCCTAGATGTTGTTACAAATCTTTGCAAACTCTAAGGAAACATACAGCATTGGGAGTTCATAATCGGTTATGATTTTATCGAATGGTGGATGGACTCAAGATCTAAACAAATTCCAAAGAAAGTAGGACCATAAGATATAGGAGCAGAAGTAGGCCATTCAGACCATTGAGTCTGCTCTGCTATTCCATCATGGTGGATCCCAGATCCAAACAAACCCCATCATGGGCTGATCCAACTCTTCCAGTCATCCCCACTCCCCTGCCTTCACCCCATACCCTAACCCTAACCCTGGCTAATCAAGAACCTACTAACCCTACCAACATGCTCTCCATTCTTCAAAAAAAATGCAAAGAAAAACCAAAAACAAAGTCCACCTACCCACTTACCTCGCCAAAGCCCGAAGTAGAGGCAATGTGCTCTCTTTGTAATTGCACTGATGTTCTGGGCCAGGTAGGTCCTCTGAAATGATAACACCCAGGAATTTAAAGTCACTGACCCTCTCCACCCATGATCCTCCGATGAGGACTGGCTCATGGACCATGGGTTTCCTCCTCCTGAAGTCAATAATCAGCTCCTTGGTTTTGCTGACATTGAGTAAGAGGTTGGTGCTGTGGTCAGATTTTCAAATTTCCTGTGATGAGAGACCTTGACGAGGATGGAGTATCTGGAGTAAAAGTTGTGGAGTATCCGAGACTAGGATTGAGGCACAATCCAAGGCTGAAACTAGAACTGATGTTAGGCAATAACCCAAGTGAGCTCATGACTGAGCACGGAACCTCAGTTTTCGGGTGCTCCTTAATACTGAAATTCTGGCGCCAAAACATGGCAATCAATTAGCTGGAAGGTCCTGAATTCTTAAATCCATACTCCAGAGAGTTCGAGCATTGGAATTCCGGAGCTGGCTCAGCTGGGAGCATATCATAATGCTCTCTCCTATGCTGCCTATAAAAACTATTCACCCTCTCCCTCCTTAGAAGTTTTCATGTTTTATTGTTTTACAACATCAAATCATAGTGGATTTAATTTGACTTTTTTTGAACACCAATCAACGGAGAAGGATTTCTGTGTCAAAGTGAAAACGGATCATTACAAAGTGACCTAAATTAATTACAAATATAAAAGACAAAATAATTGATTGCATAAGTATTCACCCCCCTTTAGTATGACACACCAAATCATCACTATTGCAGCCAATTGGTTTTAGAAGCCACATAATTGGTTAAATGGAGATCACCATGTGCGCAGTTAAGATGTTTCAATTGATTGTGGTAAAAATACGCCTGTATCTTGAAGGTACAACTACTGGTGAGTCAGTATCCTGGCAAAAACTACACCATGAAGACAAAAGAACACTCCAAGCAACTCCATTCAAAGGTTATTGAAAAGTACAAGTCAGGAGATGGATACAAAAACATTTCCAAGTCCCTGAATATCCCTTGGAGTACAATTAAGTCAGTCATCAAGAAATGGAAAGAATATGGCACAGCTTTAAATCTGCCTGGAGCAGGCTGTCCTCAAAAACTGAGTGACCGTGCAAGAAGAGGACCAGTGAGGGAGGCCATCAAGAGTCCTTTGACAACTCTGGAGGAGTTACAAGCTTCAGTGTCTGAGACAGGAGTGACTGCACATACACCAATTGTTGCCCGGGTGCTTCAACAATTGTAGCCTTTTGGGAGAGTGACAAAGCGAAAGCCACTGTTGGAAATCTTGGCTAGAGTTTGCCAGAAAATGTGTGGGAGGGAGACTCTGAAGTCAGTTGGAAGATGGTTCTATGATCTGATGAAACCAAAGTTGTGAATTTTGGCCTCAGACTAAATGCATGGTGGAGGCTACATCAGGCTGTGGGGATGCTTCACTGCAGCAGGCCCTGGAAGGCTTGTGAAGGTAGAGGGCAAAATGAATGCAGCAAAATGCAGGGAAATCCTGGAGGAAAACCTGATGCAATCTGCAAGAGAACTGCGACTTGTGAGAAGATTTGTTTTCCAGCAAGATAATGACCCCAAGCATAAAGCCAAAGCAACCCAGGAATGATTTAAGAACAACAAAGTTGATGTCCTGGAGTGGCCAAGTCAGAGTCCAGACCTCAATCCAATTGAGAATTTGTAGCTGTTCTTTTAAAGGGCTGTTCACCCAAGCAATCTGACAGAGCTTGAGCAGTTTTGTAAAGTAGACTGGGGAAAGATTGTGGTGCCCAGATGTGCAAAGCTGATAGAGACCAATCCACACTGATTCAAGGCTGTAATTCCTCCCAAAGGTGCAATACTGACTTGGAGGGCTGAGTACTTTCCAATCAATTATTTTGTGTTTTCTATTTGTAATTAATTTAGATCACTTTGTAGAGATCTGTTTTCACTTTGACACAGAAGTCTTTTTCTGTTGATCAGTGTCAAAAAAACAGCCAAATTAAATCTACAGTGATTCAATGTTACAAAATAATACAGACATGAAAACTTGCAATAGGGTTGAATTGTCACCACCTTTGATCCGGCCTACGACAGTGGTGTTGTCAGCATTCTTAAATATGGCCTTGGAGCTGTGCTCAGCTATTCAGTCATAAGTGAAAGGCAGATATAGCATTGTCAAATTGGTATCTGGAGTTTGAATTGTGCCCAGCCACACAGTTGTGGGCGTAGAGAGAGTAGAGCAGTGGGCTAAGCACACATCCTTGAGGTGCGCCAGTTGATTGTCAGAGAAGGTGAGATGTCACTTCCAATCTGCACTGACTGTGTTCCTCCCGATGAGGAAATCAATAACCAAGAAGGAGGTACCGAGGCCCACGTTTTGGATCACAAACAGGAGAAAATCTGCAGATGCTGGAAATCCAAGCAACACACACAATGCTGGAGGAACTCGGCAGGCCAGGCAGCAACCTTGGAAAAGAGTGCAGTTGACGTTTCGGGCTGAGACCCTTTGGCAGGAGTAGATTTAAAAGGTGGGGGAAGGGAGAGAGTAAAACAAGGTGACAGGTGAAACCTGGAGGGGAAGGGATGAAGTAAAGAGCTGGAAGTTGATTGGTGAAAGAGAATCAGGGCAGGAGAAGGGGGAGTTTGATAGAAGAGGACAGAAGGCTGTGGGAGAAGGAAAAGGGGGAAGGAGCACCAGAGGGAGGTGACAGGTGGGCAAGGAGAATGGGTGAGAGAGGGAAAAGGGGATGGTGAATGGTGAAGGGGGGGCATTACCAGAGGTTTGAGAAATCGATGTGTATGCCATCAGGTTGGAGGCTCAACTGTCATGTTGAGGTCACACTCAGGTTGGAGGAACAACACCTTATATTCCGTTTGGGAGCCTCCAACCTGATTGCATCAACATCGATTTCTCAAACTTCTGGTAATGCCTCATTCCCTTTCCCTCTCTCACCTATCTCCTTACTTGCCCATTGCCTCACTCTGGTGCTCCACCCCCCCCTTTCCTTTCTTCCTTGGCCTTCCTATTAGATTCCCCCTTCTCCAGCCCTGTATCTCTTTCACAAATCAACATCCCAGCTCTTCACTTCATCCCTCCCCTTCCAGGTTTCACCCGTCATCTTGTGTTTCTCTCTCCACTCCCCACCTTTTAAATTTATTCCTCAGCTTTTTTCTCCAGTCCTGCCAAAGGGGTCTCGGCCTAAAACGTTGACTGTACCTTTTCCACAGATGCTGCCTGGCCTGCTGAGTTCCTCCAGGTTTTGGAGCTTGTAGATTAGAACTGTAAGTATGATCGTGTTGAATGCAGAGCTAGTCAATTAACAGTGCATGACATAACCTTTGCTATTGTCGAGGTGATCCAAGACTGAATGGGAAGCCAGTGAGATTGCATCTGCTGCAGACCTATTATAGTGATAAGCAAATTGCATTGGGCCCATGTCCTTGCTGAGGCAGGACCATGACCAACCTCTCAAAGCACTTCATCACAGTAGGTCTGAGCACTACTGAACGATAGCCATTGAGGCAGCTCATCCTGCTCTTCTTGGGAACTGCTATGATTGTTCCCTTTCTGAAGCCGGTGGGAACAGCAGTGAGAGACTGAAGATGTCCAGTTGGTTGGCACAGGTTTAGAGTGCTCTACCCGGTACACCATCAGGGTCTGATGCTTTGCGAAGGTTCATCCTCTTGATAGATGTTCTGACATCAGTCTCCAAGACAAGACCACCAGATGCTGCAGGGTTCACACAGGTGTAGTTTTATTCTCCCTTTCAAAGCGTGCATAAAAAGGATTGAGCTCATCTGAGAGTGAGGCATTGTAGCCATTGATGATGTTAAGTTTTGCTTTGTAGGAAATAATGGCCTGCAAACCCTGGCAAAGCTGAGGTACATCCAATTATGTCTCTAGCTTCATTTGGAATTGTTTTCCCACCCTTAAAATACAGTAGCCTTCCATAGGTTGTACCTGAACTTCTTGTATGGTTCTACATTGCCAATCTTGAATTCCATAGATCTGAGCAGACTGCAAATCTCCTGGCTCATCCATAGCTTTTGGTTTGGGTATGTCTGGTATGTTCTTGAAGGCACACACTCATCCATACAGGTCTTGATGAAGTCAGTGACAACTGTGGTGTAATCATTCAGATATGAAGATGAATCCCTGACTATTGTCCAGTCAACTGACTCAAAACAGTCTTGTAAGTGCTCCTTTGCAATCACCTCCCCCCCAACCATACTTTCTTGGTTTGCACCACTGGTGCTGTGACCTTTAGTCTCTGCCTGTACACAGGGGTAGAAATACCGCCAGGTAACTGGACGTTCCAAACTGTGGGTGTGGGATGGCATGGTAAGTGTTCTAGATGGTGGTATAACATTGGTCAAGTGTATTGACTCCGCTTGTTCCACAGGTGACATGTAGTTGTTCAGAGACTACTTCAAGCTGGCCTGGTTGAAATCCCCTGCAATAGCAGGGAAGACATCAGGGTGTGCTCTTTCGTGACAGCCTATCATAGTGCTCAGCATCTTCAATGCCTGCCTGATGTTAGCTTGAAGTGAAATGTACACCGCTATCAGGATGATAGCGAGAAGCTCCCTTGGCAGATACTGTAAAACAGATGACATTCGACCGCTAGGCGTTCCAGATCAGGTGAGCAGGACTGAGACAGAACCACCACATCAGTGCACCATGATGAGTCAATCATAAAGCATATTCCACTTGCTCTACCTTCAAAATGACTACGTTTGCAGAGAATGGTGAAGCTATTGGGCTGCAACCCTAAGTCCAAAATGATGGGGGTTCGGGGGTAAGCCATGTCTCTGTGAAGCAAAGTACACAGCAGTCCCTGATGTTCAAAGATTCAAAGTTCAAAGCATGTATCCATACACAACTCTAAAATTTGTCTTCTCCAGGTAGCCATGAATCAGTGAAAGAACGTGAAAATCATTCAGAGAGAAACATCAAACCCGACCCCCCCAATATAAAAACCTAACAGAACATCAACCCCCAAATGCCCTCCCCTTGCACAGCAAACGGAAAAGGAATGGACGATTTAAAATACGGAATGTAAAATGCATAAATCTGAAAAAGTCAACAGTCCACACACAGTAGCTCAATCCATCAACACAGAACCATGATACTATCCTCTGATATCACCAGCATTCATAGAGAGAGACACCACATGGGTGCAGAGGCCTACCTGCTGGCCACAGAAAGCCATACAGCAATAGGGCACTCACAGACTGCTTCTCCAGCAGTGATCAAAAGGCAACCAATTCACTGAACTCACACTCACTTTCTGCATTCGCCTCACTGTCTCAATATTCCTCGATGCTTTAACTGGCAAAATGCAGTTGAACATAGAAAATGGGTGCAGGAGTAGGCCATTCGGCCCTTCGAGCCTGCACCGCCATTCAGTATGATCATGGCTGATCATCCAACTCAGAACCCTGTACCTGCTTTCTCTCCATACCCCCGATCCCTTTAGCCACAAGGGCCATATCTAACTTCCTCTTAAATATAGCCAATGAACTGGCCTCAACTGTTTCCTATGGCAGAGAATTCCACAGATTCACCACTCTCTGTGTGAAGAGGTTTCTCCTCATCTCGGTCCTAAAAGGCTTCCCCTTTATCCTTAAACTGTGACCCCTCGTTCCGGACTTCCCCAACATCGCAAACAATCTTCCTGCATCTAGCCTGTCCAATCCCTTTAGAATTTTATATGTTTCAATAAGATTCCCCCTCAATCTTCTAAATTCCAGTGAGTATAAGCCTAGTCGATCCAGTCTTTCTTCATATGAAAGCCCTGCCATCCCAGGAATCAATCTGGTGAACCTTCTCTGTACTCCCTCTATGGCAAGAATGTCTTTCCTCAGATTATGGGACCAAAATTGCACACATTATTCTAGGTGCGGTCTCACCAAGGCCTTGTACAACTGCAGTAGAACCTCCCTGCTCCTGTACTCAAATCCTTTTGCTATGAATGCCAACATACCATTTGCCTTTTTCACTGCCTGCTGTACCTGCATGCCCACCTTCAATGACTGGTGTACAGTGACACCCAGGTCTCGTTGCATCTCCCCTTTTCCTCATCAGCCACCGTTCAGACAATAATCTGTTTTCCTGTTCTTGCAACCAAAGTGGATAACCTCACATTTATCCACATTAAATTACATCTGCCATGAATTTGCCCACTCACCTAACCTATCCAAGTCACCCTGCATCCTCTTAGCATCCTCCTCACAGCTAACACCGCCGCCCAGCTTCGTATCATCCGCAAACTTGGAGATGCTGCATTTAATTCCCTTGTCTAAATCATTAATATATATTGTAAACACTGGGGTCCCAGCACTGAGCCTTGCGGTACCCCACTAGTCACTGCCTGCCTTTCTGAAAAGGTCCCGTTACTCCCACTCTTTGCTTCCTGTCTGCCAACCAATTCTCTATCCACATCAATATCATACCCCCCAATACCGTGTGCTTTACGTTTGCACACTAATCTCCTGTGTGGGACCTTGTCAAAAGCCTTTTGAAAATCTAAATATACCACATCCACTGGCCCTCTCCTATCCACTCTACTAGTTACATTTTCAAAAAATTCTATAAGATTCGTCAGACATGATTTTCCTTTCACAAATCCATGCTGACTTTGTCCGATAATTTCACCTCTTTCCAAAAGTGCTGTTATCACATCTTTGATAACCAACTCTAGCATTTGCCCCACCACCGATGTCAGACTAACCGGTCTATAATTCCCCGGTTTCTCTCTCCCTCCTTTTTTAAAAAGTGGGGTTACATTAGCCACCCTCCAATCCTCAGGAACTAATCCAGAATCTAAGGAGTTTTGAAAAATTATTACTAATGCACCCACTATTTCTTGGGCTACTTCCTTAAGCACTCTGGGGATTTATCTACCTTTAATCCCTTCAATTTACCTAACACCACTTCCCTACTAACATGTATTTCCCTCAGTTCCTCCATCTCACTAGACCCTCGGTCCCTTACTATTTCTGGAAGATTAATTATGTCCTCCTTAGTGAAGACAGAACCAAAGTAGTTAATTCAATTGGTCTGCCATGTCCTTGTTCCCTATGATCAATTCACCTGTTTCTGACAGTAAGGGACCTACATTTGTCTTGACCAATCTTTTTCTTTTCACATATCTATAAAAGCTTTTACAGTCAGTTTTTATGTCCCCTTCCAGCTTTCTCTCATAATCTTTTTTCCCTTTCCTAATTAAGCCCTTTGTCCTCCTCTGCTGGACTCTGAATTTCTCCCAATCCTCAGGTGTGCCGCTGTTTTTTGCTAATTTATATGTTTCTTCTTTGGACTTGATACTATCCCTAATTTCCCTTGTCAGCCATGGGTGCACTACCTTCCCTGGTTTATTCTTTTAAAGTGATAAAATGCTTGTGAAGACTGAGAAAGCATTAAGTGTATGGCTAGAGGACATGTGACAGAAGCATATCCCTGTCGATGGCCAAATTATACATGATAAAGCTCTTAGTCTGTATGAGCACTACTGTGACGGGATTGATGAGAGCGAGAGAAAAGAGTTTAAGGCTAGTTAGGGATGGCTGGCTGGCTATGTAAAGCACTATAGCCTCAAGAACGTAAAGATCATGGGAGACAGCTTCCTATAACAATGTTTCTAACTAAAGCATCAGCAATTCTGAAGTCTCGACATTCAACGCTTGAAGATCCTCAGCCCTCAGCCTCCACAGTTCCTGACTTTAGTATTATTGTCATATTATTCATCTACTTGATCTGCTTTGCCATTCCAGAAGGTAGTTCACACCCACCTTGCTGCCAATCTGCAGACACCTATTGACTAGATCAAGTAAGGGTGGCAACTTTCATCCCCAAAAGGAGCTGCAGGCGCCGGAAACCATCTGTGTGTGTTCTCTGACCTGCTGAGTATTCCCAGCAGATCCTGAATTACTCTACTCTGATTAATTGATTACTCTCAATAAGTACTCCAATTCCTTTTTAGAAAGAATTGGAATGTTGGATAAAAATTGGATATTCAAGAGCTTAGAAGTGTGAACGTTATGCAAAACAGAGACAAAAGGTGCAGTAAACACTCATCAGATTAGGCTGCATCAATGGAGAGAAAAGCACTGAACGTTTCCGGATGATAACTGGTAGGACACTCAGCCTACGTTAACACTACACCGGAGAATTTTGAAAACGCCAGTTTCACATAAAAACAATAGGCGTCCGCACTATGCGTTTTTAAAAATATCTCTGTCCACATTGAAACAGAGATATCGGCGAATCTCCTCCTACTGTGCATGCGCAGGACACATCTACCGAAAACAAGCGACATGTTTGGCGTCGAAACTCACTGTGAAAGATCTGCTGCGCGTTTGTTCAGTTACAGACTAGAAAAACTTAAACGACAGACAGCTGTTGGCTGTCGCGCAGGAGAACTTAAAAGTGAAATAAAAAAACAAATACTGGAGCATATGGAGGCAACCGACAGGGAGTCCACGGACAGTACGACTCGGCTGATGACGAACATTGAGAAACTGACGAACTCTGTTGCATTAATAAAGCCCCTTGTTAAATGTATAAAACATGTCTGCATCAGTGTTATCTTGTATTTCCATACAATGTTACATTAGGCCGTTACACATCTATTGTCAGAGAAGTATTTGCATAAATAGGTAAACCACCTTCATATGAGCAAGGACAGAAAACAGGGCAAAGTGAGTATACTTTTTAATTCAGTAAGTTATGGGTCAAGGTAATTGGTGAGTACATTTCTAACTCTTCTGGCTTCAGTCTTGTTGCTGTCTGTTCTGAAATTGTTAGGTTGCGTTCAGGAAAACAATGGAATGGCGTGCTGCCGTCACCATCTGTCATGATAGCATTTTCAGATTTCTCTGGTTACCCTGTGTACACTGATCTGCCCAAGCGGCATTTTCAAAATTACACACTTTGGAGAACGTTTCTGAAAAGCTCCGGTTTCAGGGGACGAAAATGCCGTTTTAGTGTGGACGAAGGGTAAAAACGAAGAAAAAAAGCTTTGGTTACGGATTTATCCGGTGTAGTGTGGATGCAGCCTGAGGCAAAATGATTGTTATGGGGCAAGTTAAAATGCATAAAGGTCCAGCTAAAGAGGTGTAAGTGAGCGTTGATTCCTGTGCTGAGTTGGCACTCCTGAAATGGGCCTAGTTGGAAAATGAAGTGAGGTTTCATAAAATTACCTTGAACATTGTTAGGGGCCAGAGAGGAAGTGAGGAAGATAATTAATCTGACAACTATTCAAGCTACACAGGTACCACTTGTGCATCCTGAGGCAGTTTTATTCCCAGCAGGTTATATTCTCAACAGGAGTCCTTGGATAGTAGAGAGAGTAGAAAGGGTCTTTGGTACTGTTGTAGAGTCAGCTCCTGCTCCCTTCACCCCCACAGTCTGGTGGTCAGCATGTTAATTCAGGGCTTCTTGCAGGCGTCACTTCCTCCATTGTCTGCCCCTGCTTATGTAACTCCTCAGAAACTCTCTATTCGTCTGTTTCCATGTTTGTTTCTACCAAACACCACTGCCATTGGTTCTGTCTAATTCCCAAGATTTCTCTAAACATTTAGCCCTTTTTAAAAATCCTTTAAGGTTCTCCTTAAAGCATTCAAATGTTTACCCTCTTCCCAATGACTCTCCTTTTGACAGTGTCAACTTGTTTGACTAGTGTTTAATATGTCAGTGCAAGTTGTTATCTTCATTGTTGGATTAGAAATGTGTGAAGGAATTTGTTAAATTAATTTACTCACAGTAAATGACAAATATTATCATTTCAGATCATTTATTGATTTATTTGTTGAAGTACAGCACGAAATAAAACTTTGCTAAATAAAAGGTGCTGCAGACATCCCCCCCCCCCTTATGCTTCCCTCAAATCATCTGCAAATCATTTTAAAATGATATGTACAACATGTCTGGATGAACTCAGCAGGTTGGGCAGCATCCGTGGAAATGAGCAGTCAACGTTTTGGGCTGAGACCCTTCGTCAGGACTAAAGAAGGAAGGGGCAGGGGCCCTATAAAGAAGGTGGGGGGGAGGGGGAAGGTGCCAGGTGAAAAACCAATCAGAGGAAAGATCAAGGGGTGGGGGAGGGGATAGGCTGGAGAGGTGAAAAAGGAATGTAAGGGGAAAGCACTATGGGTAGTAGAAGAAGGCAGAATCATGAGAGGTGATAGGCAGCTGGAGGAGGAGGCAGAGTGAAAGTGGGATGGGGGAAGGGAGAAGGAGGGAATTACCAGAAGTTGGAGAATTCAATGTTAATGTCAAGGGGCTGGAGACCACCCAGACGGTATATGAGTTGTTGGCTGCTGGGTTCCACGGATGCTGCCTGACCTGCTGAGTTCCTCCAGCTTGTTGTACGTGTTGCTTTGGCCCCAGCATCTGCGGTGTACTCTGTGTTTACGATTTTAAAATGATGCCCTTTTCTATCAGCCATTTCCACCATGGCAAAAGGTCTCTTGCTGTCCACCCAGTTTATGCTTCTTAAACATCCTGAGACTGCACTGCAATTGTTCTGGGCTTTCTCCCAGGCAGGAGGCCCAATGCCTACCAAGGGTCAAATAATGAGAGATTGGATCCAACAAAATCAGATAGGCTCCTGCAACTGGCACCAAGTGACACCAGCTTATTAGTGTAAATTAAACTCAGAGTTCTTGCCCACAACATCCCATGCACCATCGATCCACAAGGCCTGACCCCCATTCACTTAGGCTATATGATTATTTTCTGAGCTGTACGTTTACTGGTATTGTAATTATATATGCTAAATGTGCTTTGTGCTGTGTATAACTGTCGGTACTGTGCTGTACACCTTGGCCCAGGGAAACGCTGTTTCACTTGGCTGTATTCATGCATGGTTGAATGACAATAAAACCTTGAACTTGAAATTCTGAGCAATATAGCAAGGTGTTTCACAGCTCTGAAGGCCTGGGCTGCTGTCTGTGTGCTGTTTGGGCATTTTGGTAGTTTCATCTGGGTGCTCCAGATTCCTCGCACATCCTGATAATCATGTGTAGGTTATCTGCTTTCTGTAAATTAGTGAAGGAAATGGCTAAAGAATAATAGAGGTTTTGAGAGACATGTTAAGGAGGAGAGTTTGCTGGGCTAAAGGTAATGAAAGGATAGGAAGAGGGACTTGGGGCAGTTCAAGAAAAACTGTGAAGCTGGGAGCTGGCATGGATTTGATGCACTGAATGGCCTTACCTGAATGATCAGGTAAGGAACTACGATGTCATTAGCTTTTGCAATAATTGGATGCATTAAAATTCAGCTGAATATCATGTCATTGCAGAGAGATGACAAAGGTCAAAGCATTTGATAAAGCAAGGGCCTAAATTAACTAGCTGTTCATTGATTTCTTTGCTGCTTGGTCAAAGTCAAAGTCAAGTTTATTGTCATATACACAAGTTCATTTACGCACAGGTGTAATGAAAAACTTACAGCAACATCACAGGTAGATGCCATCATATAAGCAGCATTCACAAAAAACATTAAAAGTCCTTTTTTAGTACTAAGTGATCTGAGTGGTCATAGTGTTGCTAAAGGATGGCTGAAGGCAGATAGTGTTCTTGAACCTGGTGACATGGCCTCTGGTGAGACCATGCATAGACTGGGCAACCATTTTGTAGAACGTCTGCAACCATCTTTTCCCCTGGGTAGGGGAGTCCAAAGCTAAGGGGAATAACTTCAGAGTGACAGGAGAAAGATTTTAAAAAGTACATGAATGAAAATTTTTTCATGCAGAAGGTGCTAGATCTGGAATGAGCTGCCAGAGGAAGTGGTTGAGGTGGGTACAATAGTATCATTTAAGAAGCACCCAGACAGGTACATGGACTGGAGAGAGTGATGAAATTGAGTGACTCATTCTAGAATCCTAAATTTAAGCCAAGACCTCATTGTTATAGGTGCCTATAAGTTTCCAAACACAAGTCCGATTCTTATAAAATGGAAAAACACACTAACGGGCTGCAGATGAACATGTCGTCTATTGCAAACAGAAATCTCCAGTGAGACTTCCTCCACAGGATCAGGTTTGTTATCACTGATACACAGTATTTCATGAAATTTGATTCATGGTAGCAGTACAGTGCAATATATAAAAAATTACTATCAATTACAACAACATATATAAATAATGCAAAAAAAGCCAAATAGAGATACACTTTTCATGGGTTTATGGACCACTCAGAATTCTGATGTTGGAGGGGAAGAAGCTATTCCTAAAATGTTGAGTGTGCGTCTTCAGGCTCCTGTTCCTGCTCATTGATGGATGTGATGAGAAGAGGACATGTTCTGGTTGGTGAGGAGACTGGTCCCACAATGGAGCTGGCTGAATCTACATCGCTCTGCAGCTTTACCTGATCCTGTGCATTGGCGGGCCCCTCCATACCAGACGGTGATGCACCAGTTAGAATGCTCTCCACGGTATATCTGTAGAAATTTGTTAGAGTTTTTGGCGACATACCAAATTTCCACAAACTCCTAATTGCCTCAATATATTAGGCCCAGGATAGACCTTCAGAGATTGACCTCCAGGAACTTGTAGCTGCTCACCCTTTCCACTGCTGACCCTTCGATGAGGGTTGGTGTGTGTTCCCTCAACTTCCCCTCCCTGAAATCTACAATCCATTCCTTGGTCTTACTGAAGTTGAGTGCAAGGTTGTTGCTGCAACACCACTCAACTATCTGACCTATCTCACTCCTGCACACCTCCTCAACTCCATCTGAAATTCAGCCAACAGTAATTGTGTCATTAGTGCATTTATAGATGGCTTTTGAACTATGCTAGGTGCACAGTCACAAGAGAGCGTAGATTATTGGTTAAGCACACATCCTTGAAGTGCTCTTGTGTTGATTGTCAGTGAGGAGGGGTTTTATTTCAGATAGGCACTAACTGCAGTCACTGATGAGGAAGTCAAGGATCCAGTTTCAGAAGGATGTACAGAGGCTAAGGATTTGAAGCTTATTGATTAGCACTGAGGGGTTGATGATATGGAATGCTGAAATGTCATCAGTAAACAGCAGCCTGAATTAAGTATTGCTGTCATCCAGGTGGTCTACGCATCGACTGGATGCCTCTTGTAGTGGTAGGCAGATTGCAGTGGGTTCAGGTCCTTGCTCAGTCAGAGGTTAATCCTTGCCATGATCAGCCTCTCAGAGGCTACTTGGCGATAGTTATTGGGGCAACTCACCCTGCTTTTCTTGGGCACGTGTATGTTTGTTGCCCTTTTGAATGAGGCGGAAACCTCCAACTGCAGTTTTCAGAGCCCTACGAGGTCCACCGGTGGGGTCTGACGTCTTGCAGGGGTTCACTGTTCTGATGCTGGCCTCTGAGACAGAAATTTCTGGGTTTCTGGATGTTGCAATGATCTACACAGGTATAGTTTCACAATGTTAGAAATGGTGAGTGACTGAAGCCCTTAGTGTCGTGGAAGTTTCTAGTGAGACCTATTTTTGAAAAGAAACCTTCAATGTCCTTCCTCAATTGTTACTAACTTTAGTCCAAGAAATATTGCTTGCAGTTCGTTTTTATTGTGAAACTTGTGTAGGTTCAAGGGCTGCAGCAAAGGAGAACATGAAGGTGAGACAGGGATGGTGAATAAGGAAGTGACGGGTTGATATTATCATGCTTGTCTTCTTGTTCTGGACTAACACTCTGATGCAGATTCTGCACTGCTACA
The DNA here is from genome assembly GCF_030144855.1 of Hypanus sabinus. Taxonomy (NCBI): domain Eukaryota; kingdom Metazoa; phylum Chordata; class Chondrichthyes; order Myliobatiformes; family Dasyatidae; genus Hypanus; species Hypanus sabinus. The sequence goes on along the minus strand of NC_082724.1, from coordinate 63,216,739 downwards.
GATATAGTCCTGATGAAATCTTATCCCAAGAGACTTGTTGGTCTTCAGATTGGATAAAAGAAATCATATGGTACAATATGAAACATAACTAGAGATGTTCCTTCTGGAATCCTGGTTCACTTATCACACCAACAAGCAGCATTAAAACAGATTGTCCTGGAATTCAGTGCAGTTTTTCTTCCAGGTTGTCACATCTAAAACTTAACATTTTTCAAAGTGGACCTTGATTGTGATCATTTCAGATGAACATACACTTTACAGGAGTGGAACCCCGTCTGGTCTTCTGCCAATGCACTTCAAGGTTCGACATATTGTGCATTCAGAGGTGCTTTTCTAGACATCACTGTCATAACATTTGGTTATACAGGGCTGCACAGTAGTGGTTAGCACAACACCTTGGAGTATCAGCAACCCGGGTCCAATTCCCACCACAGCCTGTAAGGAGTTTGTATGATCTCCACGTGAGCGTTTGGGTTTCCTCCGGGTGCTCATGTTTGCTCCCACATTTCAGAGATGTACCAGTTTATAGGTTGATCAGTTATTCTAAATTGTCCCCTGATTAGGTTAGCATTAAACTGAGGGATTGCTGGGTGGGTCAGAAGGACCTACACCACACTGAATGTCGATAGATAAATCTGAGGTATTGTTACCTTCCTGTCAGCTTAAATAGTCTGGCCATTCTCTTCTGACCTCTCTCATTAACAAGGCATTTTCACCCCTAGAACTGCCGCTCACTGGCTGATTTTTGTCTTATGCTCCATTCTTTGCAAACTCTGGAGACTATTGTGTGTGAAAACTCTAAGAGATCAGCAGTCAAATCACCCTGTCTGGCACCAACAACCATTCCATGGTCAAAGTCATTTCTTCCCTATTCTCATGTTTGGTCTGGACACCAATTCAATCTCTTGACCATGTCTGCATACTTTTATGCATTGAGTTGCTGCCATGTGATTGGTTAATTAGATATTTGCATAAACGAGAAGATGTACCTAATAAAATGGACGTCGAGTGTATGTCACTCTGGAAATCTGCGCGGGTTTTGTATCTAGCCATGTATCAAATGATGTCATTGCTTCAGATATTCCTTCTTCTGAAATTGGTCCACATTGTCTTCAACGCATCTATGTTTTGGCACTCTGAGAATATATAATCTTGCATTGCACTAATGTGGAAGTCCCATTCCTGTTAGAGTCCACGTAGGAAGTCCCATTACCTAATTCTGCTACTTTGGATTACAGCCCACTTCAACCCCACAATAACAGCAATCTGACTTTATAGTCTCTGAGAATTGGATTGGCCCAACCCCAATCCCAATCCTCATACTGGCTAAGACCTGTCCACACATCCTGAATCCCAATAAGCACTGGCTCTCACCCTCCCAGATACTTGATCAATCTGTGCCAGAATTCCCCAGCAACTAGCCTCTGGTTTCCAAACACCCTTTACACTAAAGTCCCCAACTTCTTGCAACAGGCTATTGATATTGGAGAGCTAACTCATCCCCCAATTCCAACCAGGCTCCAAGCTGCTGGCAAGCCATCTCCATTGCTCCAATCCCTGCCAGTCCTGATTTATCCCTTGGATATTAACCCTTTCTTATCCCAGTCCAATACCTGTTTCCTTAAATCCTTGGGTGCTACTGCAGTCTGGTCAGTGGGTGTCAATGGAAGTGATAGCAGGAGGGTTGTGTAGTGAACTGTGAAATGGCGCTTTAACATGTCAACAGGAGAGGTCCTGACCTTGGAACACAACAAAGTCTATCTCATTTTGGGTGAGGGGATCTTGCTGTTTGCAAGTTATACAAGTGCCATCCAGCACTTCATTGCAATGCAGCATGCAGGCTCTGAATGGGCTGCAGAACGTTTTGGGAAGTGTACATAAAGACTGCTGGAGAAAGGGAACATGAGGATGGGAATGGGCTGTCTCAATGCCCAATGCAATAAAAAGGAAGATAAAGTGTGAAGTAATTAAAAGAGGAACAGAAGAATGTTGCAAGTGATCACAGTCACACCAATGAAGCAGAAGAAGCTCCGAGTGTAAACATCTTTAGGTCTGAAGAAGAGCATCACAATAGAAGAATAACTGATATTAATTGTGGATTCTGTTCTTAATACTACATGTCACTTGTATGTAGCTGATTCAAACCACAGTGACTTTTATTGCTTTTTAATTAAGTACATATAAATCAGAGGTTAATGAAATCTCACATATTTATTGCCTTGTTTCAACTATGAAAAGCACTTGTCTTTGGGGTTAGAAAAAACTTGAGATAGGATTTTTTTCCTCCTGTCAAATTTTATTTTTAATCACATGCTCCCAACCCCCAAAGCTTTATGCCAGAAGCCACGTAAGCCATGTAAATTGTGTAAGTATTGTTTGTCCCTGTCTGTCAGAGAACTTTGTGTGCTGATGGGCAGAGTTTTATGTGCCGTCTCTGTGTGGGGTCGCTCTAATGAAATGGGAGCAAGAAAAAGTTCTGTGAAGTAGATTTTGTTGTCTAGTGACCTGGACACTTCAGATTCAGATTCATTCATCACATGTACATCAAAACATGCAGTGAAATGTGTTGTCTGCATTAACACCCAACACACCTGAGGATGTGCTGAAGCCAGCCCGTAATGAGCCCACAACTCCTAACCATTTTTATGGACTGACAAAATGAGGGTTTGTGGCTTCAAAGTTCTGGCTTAATTGAAGTTCACCAGGCCAAATAGGACCACACACTGGTGTGAACTATCGAACTATTTAAGTTCACCAGGCCAAATAGGACCATGGGACTGGAGATTTGCTCTGGTGTGAACTGTCGGACCTCACACTACATGGGACTGGAGATTTGCTCTGGTGTGAACTATCGGACCTCACACTACATGGGACTGGAGATTTGCTCTGGTGTGAACTATCGGACCTCACACTACATGGGACTGGAGATTTGCTCTGGTGTGAACTATCGGACCTCACACTACATGGGACTGGAGATTTGCTCTGGTGTGAACTATCGGACCTCACACTACACGGGACTGGAGATTTGCTCTGGTGTGAACTATCGGAGTCCTGGACAGCAACAGCTCACATTCTCCGAGGCAGCATAAATTTGGACATTGCACCTGGAAGAGCTCCATTTAGAAATTGGATTACTGTGTTTATTTTTGGATTGTGTGATGTATTCCAATACGTCCATGCATAAGTTCGGGAAACGTGGTCATTCTGTACTCATGACAGCTGATGGAGTTGCACATTGCTGGTGCACACACTGTTGCATGCCAGAGGCCATGGACAAAGTGAGAACAAAGCAATGTCATCTGTTGTGGAACAGTACTTGGCCACTCCGTGGTGCTCCATGCACCGCAGTGCACTATGAAAGAGCCGATCAGCAAGTTAATACCTCTGCAGTTACCTGGAGGCATCAGGAGGGTTCTGTGTTTGCTCAAGTTATTCTGGCTGAGGTGCCTCTCTATTCATTACCTCTTTGTCCTGGGAGGTGCAGCAGTAAGTGTGGCTTTCTCACAGCTCCAGTTGTCTCTGTTCAATCCTGACAACGGGTCCTAGTGCTTGCATATTCTCCCAAAGTGGATTTCCTCCCACAACTCAGAGATGTGCAGGCTGGTTTATTGCTGTAAATCACCACTTGGTATAGGGTAATGACAGAAAAAAAAACAAAATTCAAAGGGGAAATTGATGGATTGCAGGTTGGGGAATTGTATGAATGTGTTGTTTCCTGGTTGGAGCCAGACTGGACAAATGGCCCCCTTCAGTGTCATAAACACAAGAGATTCTGCAGATGCTGGAAATCCAGAGTAACACACACAGGATGCTTGAAGAACTCAGCAGGTCAGGCAGAACCTACTGAAATGAATAAACTGTCGACATTTCAGTCTGGCACCCTTCATCAGGATTGGAAAGGAAGTGCGAAGAAGTCAGAATAAGAAGGTGGGGGAGGGGGAGGATTACAAGCTGGTAGGTGATAATTGAAACCAGGTGAGGGGTTAGGGAAGTGGGCGATGAAGTGAGAAATTGGGAGGTGGTGGGTGGAAAGGGTAAAGGGCTGAAGGAGAAGGAATCGGGGCACAAACAGGCACCTCCCAGTATCCGTCTGTGAACTGAGCTCACCTGTCACTCATTTCCAATTCGGCACTTGCAACCTATTTAAACCCAGATCTCATCTGCAGCCCTTGTGTTTATTATGTGCTTGATTATGGCTCTTAGGTTAACTTCAGCTTCAACTTTAAAATGTTTAGATGTGATACAAGCACGGGCTTTAGGTTGTGTTGCGGTGCAGTAAGATCGTCCCCTGTTTCGGCTTTACTTGTTGAAATGGGACAATTACCCTCACAGTTGTGGAGGTTGAAGTTGATGTTAAAATACTGGATTAACTTGAGGGGTCAGAGGAATGATCATCCTGTTGGAAGACTGTTGAGAATGTCACAAGAAGAGTGTTTTTTGTTTTGGGTGGCTGGGTTCTTATCACCCTAGACATATGGGTTTGTTGGATTATGCAATATGGCCCCACTGTAGCTTTCTCTGTAACCCCACCTTGGTTTTTTTTCCAATCACTTCAGTTGATTTGAGGTTACATGATTTAATGAAGAACAAGGATTCTGATAAACCTGACAGTCTGTGGGTTCATCAATGTGTTAAGGAAAATTATTATGATTTTTACCATTTTTACTGATGGATCAAAAGATAATTTAATTGGGAACGGTGGTGTTGCTGTTTTTGTGCCTGAATTACAAGTAACAATAAAGAAATGTCTTGCATGCCATTAATCAGTATATACAGCAGAACTGGTGCCATCATTCTGGGCTCACAGTGAGTGGAGGGAATTTGTCTTTGCAAAGTGGTCATTTGTTCAGATTTTTTTTCAGTCCTGACGAGCCTTGAAACAGGTTAGTCTAGTGGTAGGTCAGATTTACTGTTCAAAGCTCTTCAAACTTTACTTCATATTCAAAGTCTTGGTTTACGTGTCCTTTCTTATGGGTCCCTGCACATACAGGTGTTGAGGGGAATGAGCAGGTTGATTGCTTAGCTTAAAAAAAAAGTTGTTAGAAGTTCAACTGTTGATATTGACCCTCTACTTAGCAAATCGGAAGTTAAGGGGTTGGTAGGGTTAAGGATTGGGGGTTGTAGCAAGATTTGTGGGATAATGGGCATAAGGGGAAACACCTTTACTGAACGCATAAAACTGTGGGTTGATGGGAGAAAAGGGAAAAACAAGAAGGGAAGGAATTATATTGACTCATCTTAGAATCGGGCATACTAAGCTTAATTGTATCTTATTGGAGAACGTCACTCTAGGTTGTGTAGGTTTTGTCATCATTATAAAACTGTTGAACTCATTGTATTGCAGTGTGAAGCACAAAAGCTGGAAAGAAATCAAGTGCAGGCTTTTTGTGTTGTTAGTTTTCATTTTAAAACTTTAAGTCATGGGAGTGACTTCAATTTAATTCACAGTATTGTCTTTCACTATTTACAATCGATGGGGCTTTTTGGGGTAATTTAGTTTTCACTTGATTAAGAAACGGTAAGGATTTTGTATCCCAATTCTCTACACCACACTTCAGTTCAGGTGGTGGCAGAAATGCACCGAGTTCCACAGCAGGGACAAATCCATAGGGAAGATGCCATACCTCATCTTGGAGCGACTGTCTGCCTCAAGTCTTTTACCATTTCCACTGGCTCTAAAGAGACACTACAAGGGACCGCGATGAATTTCTCAGTGGATCCAGATGGTTAAGGTGTCCCCTCTCTGACTACCATCCACATTTCATCCTGCCTTGCACTGTTCAAGATAGGACAGCTTTAAAGCTGTCACCCTGTCAGCTACAGGCTGTTTGTGCTTTGTTTGGGGTTTAGAATATGCCTCGAGTCCAAAGGAATCTCACAAGTGAGGTGTGAGACTTTATCTTAATTCTATACTATGCTAAATTACCGCTCTATACTGGATAGTGCTGCATAAAGAGCAAAAAGCCAAATCCTTGCTTTTACAAGGAATCGAGATAATGAGAGATTAGCTTTATTTGTCATCTGTACATTAAAACGTACAGTGACTTGTGTCATTTGTGTCAAATCAAATCAACAAGGATTGTGCTGGGCAGCCCAGAAGTGTCGTCACACTTCCAGTACCAACGCAGGGTGCCCACAACTCACTAGCCCTAACCTGTCTGCCTTTAGAAGGTGGGAGGAACCTGGAGTACTAGGGAGAAACAAACGCAGTCACAAGGAGAACATGCAAACTCTTTACAGACAGCAGAGGGAATCGATCTGTGATCATGCAGCTGGTGCTTTAATATGTTATGCTAACCACTCTGTTCTTTATCTCCTGTGATAAGGGAGAGCAAAAGAGGTGCTCCATCTGTGTTAGGAGAGGTCAGAGTGATTTCCCCAAAACCACCTCCAAATCCTGTCCACGGTGAGAAACAGAGAAAGCAGTGGGACATGTATCACACAGTCTACAATGTTACGCATTAAAATCTGAATCAGAACTACTCCACTGAAACATTTCACCTCCCAGCTGAGAGAGAAATTACAATGATTCACCAGCTTCCACAATGAATAATTAACCTTTGACAGGGAAGAAAGACAGAAGGTGTGAGAGCACAATCTTCTACTCAGCCGGTTCCCAGGTCTTACATCCACTGTAGTTCATGTGTGAGTTCTTTTAACATGGGTGGGGGCACTGAGAATGCCGTCCTGAAAGGAAAGGGTTTACTGAGGGATTGAGGGTGAGAGTGTTATGTTTGATAATCTTAAAGCCTTTTGAAATCATTCTTGAAGTGAGGAGAGTGATGTCAGAAGTGGCACTTTTAAATATGTACTTCCCAAACCTAAAACACATGGCAGATATCGAAATTCCTGGACGGACAGACATTCAGAGGTTTCCAATGCAATTTTTGAGCATCATTGATTCAACTACTGAGCAATTTTTTTTAAGATTCACTACGTTTGGGTCATTCGAAGAAACAGCAAAATTTGTGAATTATGCAGACAAGGTAACATCAGACTGAATTTGAACATGTTGCAGAAAATTAATTTGTATCATTTTGAAATGCAATTGATTAATTTACAAAGCAGCTCTATTTAGAGACATGACTTAAGAGATGTACTAGAAAATAAAGAGTTTGTTCAGTGATGGGGTCAAAGTATAAAATTCCAGGCCATGAGATTCCAAAACTCTGGAATTCCATTCCTGAATCTTTGAATAATCTCAGTATTTTCATTGACACATTCATGTGAATCATTATTTCCAGTGATGAACTTGGTCAAGTCTAATTATAGGATAGTGTCAAAATAACCAAATACAAGCCGGTTATCAAATATTTGTCGTTGTTAGTGCAACAGCAGAAGTCTCACTGAGAGCAGTGTGTTTATTTTCCTTTCATTGATCTTTTATAAATATGCACCAAATATTATAACTTCATGTACACATTTCTTGTTGTAGATGGTGTACAATAACAATACAATTTAGAAAAGATGTTATTTTTTCAATTGTCTTTTAAAAGATTAATATTAATCATTTTTGAACAGGTTTTCTAAAATGCTTCATTTGTGTTGTGTTATAATTTTATTAAAAGAAAAACAATAAATGAATGTATTAAGGAAAAGGGCTCATCCTTTTTCCTCAAAATGTCCATAGTTATTGTTACTAAATCATCATCCGGTGACGATCTCTGCTCAAAATTAATATGGCATGCAAAAAATTTTAGACCATAAGACCATGGGGCACTGGAGCAGAATTAGGTCAATCAGCCTATCAAGTTTTCTGATTTATTATCCCTCTCAACCTCATTCTCCTGCCTTGTCCCTGTAACCCTCGATGTCCTTACTAACCAAGAAACTTTCAGACTCAGCTTTAAGTATATCCAATGACTTGACCTCCACCACCATTTGTTGCAAAAAATCCCACTGATTCACCACCACCTGGCCAAAGAAATTCCTCCTCAACTCTGTTCCAAAGGGATGTCTTCCTATTCTGAGGCTATGCCCTCTGGTCCTAGACACTCCCATATTGGAAACATGGTCTGCATGTCCATTCTATGTAGCCCTTTCAATATTAGATAGGCCTCAATAAGATCCCTCCCCCTCATTATTCTAAACTCCAGTGAGTACAGGCCCAAGGCCATGATTTTTTTTAAGAAGTCTGTTGCCATTTTGGGCATATGCTCTCAAAAAGGTCTGCTGCCCTGAAAGGGAGTGAGAACCTTGTAGAAAGGTGGGAGTGAGAATTAAACACACAAGGTGGGGGGGAATACCTGGAATTGGCAAATTTATTGTTCATAACCTTGGGCGGTGGGCTGCCCAAGTGGGTGTTTGGCCTCACTCTGGTCGTGGAGACAACTGTAGGTAGACAGGCATGTGGGAGTTGAAATGTCATGCAATCGGAAGCTCAGGATGGCTGTTATGGACCGAGAGCAGAAGCCCCACAGAAGTTATTGCCAAGTCTCGGCTTGGTATTGCTGATGTACTGAAGGCCACGTCAGGAGCACCATGTGTAATAGACAAGGTTGAAGGAGGTACATGCAAATCTCTTCCTCATGGCTAAGATCACATTGGACCCTCACATCAACTGCCCACGTAAAGCATTATTGAGTCCTGTGCTCCATTACCAAAGCTGATCATCAGAAAAGAATATCCAAGGTGGTGACTATAACCTCCATCTCTTCCTCTCTACCACAAACAAACATTAAACCTCAATCTCCGAACTCCTTCAATCTCTCTTCCAGCAACCATGCTGAAACTTGTGGTGAGAAAGACTGGGGTGGTTTCATCAAACATTCCCTTCCACACTCCTTCCCACTTCAATCACTCCTATGTGTTCCTAGCTGCCTGAATCCCTCAGTACTGTACGTTCCAGGCAAACTCCTGTCTTGCGCTCTGCCCCGAGAGTCAGTCACCTCCTCTTCACCTGACCCCACTCCAATCAAGCATTTCCTCTTACTGATCTCACTAGTGCTTCCTTTTTTTAGATACTCCCAGAAGCTTGTTATCTTTAGACCATTGCAAACTCCTGAGTTTTTTGGCAGCCTTCCCATCCTTGGGTACACTATTTTTCTATAAAAAGTTTACACAAATCTTCCTCTCAATTCTGCGTCTACACTCTTCCAAATTCAGAAAGCTGATTTGAATAATTTCAGAAATTCACAGAACTGTTTGATGAAATACCCTGCACTTTCCAATCTAAATTAAAATTAAATTAACTATACCTTTTCTGCAGGCCTCACTGATCTGTGAATCAATTTATACACATCGGACAATTCCCAGCACAGTTTTAACTCTTATTCCTCAGATTTAAGCACCTTGTTTCAACTGATTGCTTTCTTGTAACCATATCCTCTCTTCCAAATGTAATATTATGATATTAATATATTAATACCCTTGCCTGGATGAAGACATGGAAGACTGCAATGTTGAAATATGTAGCAAAATCAAAATCCTGGAGGAACTCAGTGGATCAGGCAGCATTTGAGGAGGGTGGGGGGAAGGGGTGTTTATTTTTTTCAAGTTGAATCCCTTCAGGACTTAGAAAGGAGAGGAGAGGTAGCTAGTATAAAGACGGAAAAGGCTGCCAGCTGATTGGCGGACTAAGGAGAGGTGAGGGATAACAGATAGATAGTGCTAGGTGGGGGAGCATGATGGAGCGATTAGGGAGACAGATGGCTAACAGGAGAAAATAGACAAAAAAAAAAGCAGGTGAAACCAGGTGGGGAGAGGGAAACAAGTGGGGACATAAAGACCATCTTTGGATATAACTTCTTCAATGTCTATCCCACAGAGTCAAGGTTGTGGGCTTCCAATCCTGGTTTATGAGTTGGCAGAAGGGGCCAAAATAGGAACCATAGGTTCTTCCACATTGGGCCAGTAAGTGGCTGATCGTGCAGGTGGATAAGTAGTTTATGAGGAGAGCCTTCTGTACTTCTATGTATCTCCAATGTATGGATCTGAGGTTTCCGATACCATCCTGAATGACCCTCTTTCACTTTGCGTGGTCAAAGTGGGTCAGTGCATCTCTGAGCTGGTTCTGAGGGAAAGCGGCTCATCGATCTGTACCCCACCCACTACCCTAACTATCGGTAAATCACAGATGAGAGAAGAACCTTATTTGTGGAAAATTAAAGATGCAACAAAAAAATTGACTAAGTGAAAAATTTGGTCTTCAGATCAATAAGTTATTGCAAAGGACCCTGAGAGACAGGACCTGCATACATACAGAACGACAAGATCTGATTAGGGATGTTTGGCATAGCTTTGTTCAAAGTTCAAAGTAAATTTATTATCAAAGTACATATGTGTCACCGTATACAACCCGGAGATTCATTTTCTTATAGGCATACTCAATAAATCCATAATAGAATAATAACCATAATAATAACCAATGAATGACCACACCAACTTGGGCATTCAACCAATGAGCAAAAGGCAACAAACTGCAAATTCAAAAAGAAATAAATAATAATAATAAATATCGAGAACATGAGATGAAAAGTCCTTGAAAGTGAGTCCATTGGTTGTGGAAACATTTCTGTGATGGGGCAAATGAAGTTGAGTGAAGTTATCTCCTTTGGTTCAAGAGCCTGATGGTTGAGGGATTAACTTCCTGAACCTGCTGGTGTGAGTCCTGAAGCTCCTGTACCTCCTTCCTGATGACAGCAACAAGAAGAGATCATGTCCTGAGTGTTGGTGCTCCCTGATGGTGGAAGCTGCTTTCCTGCAACAGCGTTTCATGTAGATAAGCTCAGAGGTGGGGAGGGCTTTACCCCTGATGGACTGGGCCATATCCTCTACTTTTTGTAAGATTTTCAGTTCATGGGCCCCCATAACAGCTGTGAAGTGACCAGTCAATGTACTCTCCACTACACAGATTTGAAATTAGTCAAAGTTTTAGATATCATGCCGAATCTTCACAAACTCCTAAGGAAGTAAAGATGCTACTGTGCTACTTCATAATTGCATTTATGTGCTGGGTCCAGGATGTAATTATTTAGTCATGTGTCATAAATTTGATTGAGTTTTTTGAAGAAATACCCAAGATTAATGAGGGTCATGCAATGGATGTTGTCTACATGGACTTTAGCAAGGGTTAACATGATAGGCTGGTCCAAAAAGTGTGATCACATGGGATCCAGGTTAAGCTGAACATTTGCCTTGATCGTCAGACACAGAGCGTCAGGTCTGTGCGGTCAGGTATCTCCCAGTCTTCACCCACCTAACTGGGCTCACCTGCTACTCATTTCCAACTCATCACCTGCAACCTATTTAAACCCAGCTCTCGTTTGCAGCCCTTGTTCTCTCTTCAAACCAGTCAGCCTCAACCAGTTGCTGCTAGCTTGCCTTGTTACCTGTAGTGTTTAATACCTGCTTTCTCTTGTTCCATGGACCTTTGTGGCTTGGTATTTCTGCAGTCTATTACTAAAGTCATTGTTCATCGCTAAGTCATCTCTGCTGCTTTGCTTTTGGGTCAAGCCTCTTCTATATTCCCTGACAGGATGAGTGAAACCATGATTGACCCAGCCAGGTTTGCTTGACTGATCAGCAGAACTACACATCCATGCAACAGACCTGCCAACTCAACCCACATCAAGCTCGCTGGCCTCTTTTGTGAGCAATTCAACTTCACCATCTCCTACCGACCCAGTTCCAAGAACAATAAGGTGGACGCCCTGTCGTGACAGTTCGACCCAGCAGAAATAGAGATTGACATTCAGCCTAGATCCTTTCCCCAATTGTCTAGGACCTTGAGAGCCAGATCTACCAGATGCTACAGCACGGGCCTGCTCTGGCCAGCACCCTTGACAACCACACATGCATGCCAGCAGCCATACGCTCTGAGGCACTCCAGTAAGCCCACTCCTCACCAATGTTCCCTCTAATTTTTAGTAGTCAGTGTGCACAAACATTTTATGTTGTGAATATTTTCTTCCTGTGACAAAAGTATGTGCACACATGCCACAGTTTATGTTGGTTTACAAAATATTTGACATAAAACTGCACAGAATAACAACAAAATAACATACATATTCTGTTAACTAATTAACAGAAACATTTAGCTAAAAGATTATTTTCAATAAGTATAAATATTAATTGCTACATTATTTTAGGTAACTAACCTTTTGTGCACATTAATTTCCTTTGTGTGCTGGTTGAAAAACGTGTGTGCGCGCACACAACTTAAAGGGAACATAGCTCCTCGCCCCATTTCTCCAATGCAGCCCACTTCATTGCCATCAGTAATTTCCATCATGAAACTTGCATCAGCTGCTGAGACAGTGGACCTTGTTCTCCTCCGTGTAGCTTGCCTCCATGGCTTCTTCAGGACATTGTGTCAGACCAGGGCCCACAGTACATCTCCAGCTTCTGACAAACCTTCTGCTCCCTCCTCTGCACCTCAGTGAATTTGTCTTCTAGTTATCACCCGCAGACCAATGATCAGTCTGAAAGAACCAATCAGCAAGTGGATAAGTTTCTGTGATGCCTCGCCATCACTAATCCTTCCACATGGAAGAGGTGTGTGCTCAGGGCCGAGCAGTCCCACAATCTACACACCCCCTCTGCCATGGGTATGACACCCTTTTAAGAGCTTCATGTCTACCAAGCCCATTGTTCCCCACAGAGGAGATAACAGTGGAGGCCCCATCCACCAGGATCCTGGTTGACCGATGCCAGAATGCTTGGAAGAAGGCATGGAGTGCCATCCAAGCTGCCAACTACACCTACTGTGTCCAGGTGCCACCAGGCCAACCATCATTGGTGCCCAGCCAGATTACTCCAGCCTGCAGACCATGTCTGGCTACCCACCCGAGATCTGCCCCTTGCACAACTATCATCGGTGCCTTGGTCCCTTCAAGATTACTCATAGCATCAGTCCATCAATCCAGCTGGTGCCCTGCCGCAGGGTCACAGTTACCTTCTTGCTGTAAGCCTGTTCTCCATGGACCACTCAACTCACCAGAGCCTGCACCTCCAGAACCGAGGATGGTGGAGGGAGGTCCGATGTACGTGGTTGGTGGATTCATGTAGTCATCGATGGGGTATGAAGTACCTGATTGACTGGGAAGGGTTCGGCCCAGAGGAGAGGTTCTAGGTGCTGCCCAGTTTCATTTTAGATCCATTGCTCACCAAGAGGTTTCACTGAATCCAGCTGGATTGTCCAGGGCCATCAGGTGCCAGCTGTAGAGGGGTGTTCTGTCAGGTCTGCACAAGTATGTACTTCCCAGTCTCCACCCAGATAGCTGGAGTTACCTACCACTCATTTCCAACTCATTGCCTGCAGCCTCACTCTCAGCTGCAGTGTAAGTTCATTCATCAAACCCGCCAGCTTCAACCAGTTGCTCCTAGCTTTCCTGTTGCCTGTGGTGTTTAATATCTGCTCTCTCTTGTTTCATGGCCCTCTGTGTCTTGTTATTTTTGCAGTCTATTACTAAAATAATTGTTCATTGCTAAATCATCTCCACTGCTCTGGGGTCTGGTTTTAGATCAAGCCTCCTCTATATTCCCTGACACATAGTTTGCTGGTAGAAGACTTTTTTTTGTTTGATGGGGGCCTGTGACCAGTGGTATGCTGCAGAAATTGGCATTATTTCTTTGTCATTTGTGTTAATAATTTGGATGAGAATTTGGAAGGCATGTCTAGTAAAATTTTAGATAATACTGAAATTTGTGATGAAGTGTACAGTGAAGAAGGTTAACTAAAATTACAATGGGATATTGATCATTTAGACCAGAGGGCCTAATGGGAAAGGCTGATGAGTTTAATTCAGGTAAATCTGAGTTGTTGCATTTTGGTAAGACAAACCAGGGCAGGAATTACATGAGGCTAGGGCCTTGGGGAGCTATAGAGTAATACAGCATGGAAATAGGTCAAATAATCCCTGCCAGCCATAGCATCTTCCCTGATCCCCTCAGCTATCTGTGACTGACACATAATCCTCCAAGCCCCTTCCTCTTAAATATTGCAATTATACATGCCTCGGCCATTTCCCTTTACAACTCATTACCCTCTGTGTAAAATAGTTACCTCTTGAGTCCCTTTTAATTCTCTCCCCCCAGAGTTATCTTGTATCTGTGCCCTCTAGTTTTGTACTCACCAATCCTGGGGTGAAGACTGTGACTGTCCACCTTACCCATACGTCATTCTCCTATGGTTTAAGGAATAAAGTGTGGCTAACTTCTCCCTTTTACTTAGGTTCCGTAGTCCAGTCTATGAGTTTGGTAGACATTTAAGTTTATTGCTATCATGCCTGCAGGCATATGGACAAAGCATTTAAATGCCATGAAAATCTGATTTTTTTTTGCAGCAAAACCATAGAACACAATGAGGACAAACCTGTTAAGTCAACAAACATACATAACCTGTTGAGAGAGAGAAGAAAACTGCAGAGCATGAGGGATGCAGGGAAGTGGCAACAGGTAGGCATGGTGGCAAAAGGCATTTGGCATGCTTTACTTCATCTGAATAGTGATAGAGGGTCCCAGTTGGCTATCTTTTTCCCTACAATGTGGAGAAAAATGCAACTGATTCCTCGAGGGTGAGTTACACATGTTATGCACCTTGATGGTTATTTGTATCAGTGCTCTCTATAGGTTTGTCTCAGATAAGCTGTAGCATATACATTTCAATGGAGAACACTGGAAGTTTACAAACTTCTCGGTCTCTTGCAGTGAGAGGCGAGTCACATCATTTGGCTCAGGTCATGTTTTATTGCTGCTGTTCGTTTAACAGCTCAACAAGGCTTATTAGAACTAAGGTCTGAAGCTAAAAATTCAGGTAGCAATGTTTTCAAAGTACCTGTGCAGTAATCTTAGACAGAGAAGTTTATGGAGAGAAAGAAGTTCTTCAGCCAGCAGCGTGGGTAATCCGTGGAACAGGTCCTCCACTGGTTATGACAGGGTTCCATTCTTGAGTACAGTTTGCAATATAATTGGAAAGTATCCACTGAGCAATAGATTTCAATAAAAACAGAAGCCAATGTAAGTAATTCAAGACGTTTAAACTCAACTGCTCAGATATTGCTACAAACCAAGTTCCCACATGGCAGAAGATGCCTGCAATCCTGGGCAGTCAGAAAATCCATCCCAGCTGTTGGAAGTTTTCTGATGACTCTGCCATAGTTGGATGCATCAGCAAGGGAGATGAGGCTGAGTACAGGGCTACGATGGGAAACTTTGTCACATGGTGTGTGCAGAATCATCTGCAGCTTAAGGTGAAAAAGACTAAGGGGCTGGTGGTGGACCTGAGGAGGGCTAAGGCACCGGTGACCCCTGTTTCCATCCAAGGGGTCAGTGTGGACATGGCGGAGGATTACAAATACCTGGGGATACGAACTGACAATAAACTGTACTGGTCAAAGAACACTGAGGCTGTCTACAAGAAGGGTCAGAGCCGTCTCTATTTCCTGAGGAAACTGAGGTCTTTTAACATTTGCCAGACGATGCTGAGGATGTTCTACAAGGCTGTGGTGGCCAGTGCTATCATGTTTGCTGTTGTGTGCTGGGGCAGCAGGCTGAGGGTAGCAGCCACCAACAGAAACAACAAACTCATTCGTAAGGCCAGTGATGTTGTGGGGGTGGAACTGGACTCTCTGACGGTGGTGTCTGAAAAGAGGATGCTGTCCAAGTTGCATGCCATCTTGGACAATGACTCCCATCCACTCCATAATGTACTGGTTAGGCACAGGAGTACATTCAGGCAGAGACTCATTCCACCGAGATGTAACACTGAGCGTCATAGGAAGTCATTTCTACCTGTGGCCATCAAACTTCACAACTCCTCCCTCGGAGTGTCAGACACCCTGAGCCAATAGGCTGGTCCTGGACTTATTTCCACTTGGCATGATTAACTTACTATTATTTTATTATTTATGATTTTATATTGCTATATTTCTACACTATTCTTGGTTGGTACGACTGTAACGAAACCCTCGGGATCAATAAAGTACGTCTGTCTGTCCCAAATGCTTGCTTATATGTAAGGGATCATAACCATACCTGTCTGAGGAATCTGTCTCTGGGGCTGTATTTATGTAATTATTTGAATGTCCAGACCCTCCTGCCTGTCTTCACGGCTGGTATAATAGGAGTCACGGAGAGAGGTGTTAACAGGAGAGCATGATATAGGGTAGGGTCACTGAATAGATCAACATCTGACTTAAGTCAGGGATTGGTTTCATCCTGGATATAGGCAGAGGTGAATCAAATATGACTTCCATTGCTGCAATATGAAATTGTTAATCATTCCCTTTCCCTCTCTTTGGAAAGAAAGGTTTTATCAGTTTTGTTATAAACATAAAATTCTGCAGATGCTGCAAAACACACAAAACGCTGGAGGAACTCAACAGGTCAGGCAGCATCTATGAAAATTATCAAACAGTTGATATTTTGGGCCAGTACGCTTCTTCAGGACTGGAAAAGAAGAGGGAAGACACCAGAATAAAAAACAGTGGGGAGAGTAGAAGGTGATAGGTGAAGCCAGGTAGGTGGGATGAAGGGCTAGAGATGAAGGAATCTGATAGGAGACGAGAGTGGACCATAGGAGAAGGGGCACCAGAGGGACATGATAGGCAGATGATAAGAGGTAATAGGTAGTGGAATGGATTCAACCTAGTACATCATGGGTAAAGCCCTCCCAACTATTGAACACGTCTACATGAAATGCTGTTTTAGAAAAACAGCATCCATCATTAGAGATTGCCACCACCCAGGCTGTGCTCATTACATACTGCTGCCATCAGGTAGAAGGTACAAGAGCCTCAGGACTCGCACCACCAGGTTCAAGAATAATTACCACCCCTCAGCCATCAGAGCCTTGAATAAAAGGGAATAACTACACTCACTTGCCCATCCATTGAGATGTTCCCATGACCAGTTATCTCACTTCAAGACCTCTTTATCTCATTATCTCATGTTCTCATTATTTATTGTTATTTAATTATATTTGCATTTGCACAGTTTGTTGTCTTCTGCACTCTGGTTGATCTTTCATTGATCCTGTTATAGTTGCTATTCTATAATTTGCAGAGTTTGCCGGGAAAATGAATCTCAGGGTGCATATGGTGACATATATGCAGTTTGATAATAAAATTTACTTTGAACTTTTGAAGGGGGAGGGGAGAAGCATTTTTTACTGGAAGGAAAAATCGATGTTCACACCATCAGGTTGGATGGAATATAAGGTGTTGCTCCTTCAGGCTGAGTGTAGCATCAGGGAAGGGCATGTTGGAATGGGAATGGGAATTAAAATGTTGGGCCATTGAGGAGTTCTGCTTTGGGTGGATGGAGAGGAAGAGCTCGATGAAGCAATTCCCTAATTTATGACAGGTCCCACCAATGTAGAGGAAGCTGCATCGGGAGCACCAGACCCCAGCAGGTCTGCGGGTGAAGCGTTGCCTCACCTGAAAGGACTGTTTAGGGCTCTGAATGGAGATGAGGGAGGAGGTGAATGGGCAGGTGGAGCACTCTGGTTGCTTTCAGGGATAAGTGCAAGGAGGGAGATTAGTGGGGAAGGGTGAATGGAATAAAACTTTTCCATTTTTCAAGAAAGGCTGAAGTTGTATAAAACGAGGGTAAGGTGGGAAAAAGAATCACATTGACAGCTGTGCAGTAATCTGAGGACACATTTAAGATTATTGATAAAATATGCAGAGATTTGACAAAGTAATGATGTCCTGCAGGAAGATCTTGGGAGCAGGAGATTTAGGTGAGGAGCAAAAAGACATGATTGGAATCTGAGGGGCAATTTTTTACCACGTGATAGGTAGAAAATGTACTCTTTGTCAACCCACCAGAAAGACTGAATGCATCTGGCACATGGATGGTGTAGGATGGAAAGGATAGATTGATATTAGAGTAAGTTAAAACGTGGGCTGAAGGGCCTGTACTGTGTTGTTGAGTCCTATGTTCTAACACAGTTAATTGATTAATTCTGGATTTCCAACAGAACTATAGCAACTGAGTTCTTAAAAAAAAAAGTTTAAATAAAATAAGGATGATGATAAATGTGTCACTCAGGGAGACAACCGAAAAAAAAAGAATCAGGTGGTGATGATTCTTTGCTGAATCAATTCTCAGCACAAGAAGAACACTCGAAAAAATCTTTCTTTATTTATATTGGTGTGGTCTGTTCTGCTGAGTATCACTGATGACTTCAGGTTGAGGAGGGAATTCAGGGAAGATGAAAGAAAATAGTTTTTAGGAGACCACTCCTGATTGCAGAGCAATTTGTCAAGGACGTTTAGTATTGATATCTAAGTACTCAGTGCTGAACTAATTTCACAACACACAGACTCACTTTCAAGGACTCTAGAATTCGTGTTCTCAGTGTTACTTATTGAATTCGCGCACTGTCTTCTTTTGCACATTGTCGGCCTTTATGTGTAATTTTTCCATAAACATTAGGGAATTTCTTTATTTTCATGTCAATACAGAGGGATAACTTCACCCAGCCTGAGACTGAACTGTCCCACAACCAATGGATTTACTTGCATTGTCTCTTCATCTTATGTTCTCAATATATATTTCTTATAATTAATAATTACTATTTTATTTTTATACTTGCACGGTGCGCTTATCCATTTTGTTGCGTGCAGCCTTTCATCGCTTCTATTCTATCTCTTTATACTTACTGTGAACGCCACAAGAAAATGAATCTCAGGATTGTATATGATGATGTGTTTGTACTTTGATAATAAATTTACTTTGAACTTTGAAAAAATAAATCTCAAGGTGTATATTGTGATCTATAAATACTTGGACAATGAACTTACTTTGATGCCGTGTCATTGACAGCATTTAAGGTGATCACCTGGGCTTAGAAGGCTGGGAGATAGGATTATTACAAATTGATGCCCACGGGTCAGCACGATGTGGTGGGCTGAATGGCATAGTCTGTGTTGCCTGATCCATGGCTTAAGTTGACAGGATTTTGGATGTTAAGAGAATCGAAGGGTGCAAGTTTAATTGCGGAAGGTGTCACAAAAGGTAAGAGATCAGCCATGGTGTGAACGGCAGCCCGGTTGTGCTTCTGTTCCTTTTGTTACGCTGCTGAAGGTCAGAGGTACAACAGACAATCACACCGCTGCTCGCTCACTCTTTTCCACTAACTCAGGAAAGATCGCAGGGTCTCAAACTAGCAAGTTCAAAGCAAGTTTACTATTAAAGTACTTATATGTCACCATATGGTATTTTGAGATTGAATTTTGCAGACATTCACAGTAGAACAGAGAAGCACAATAGAATCAATGAAGCACTACAAAGACTGATAAACAATCAATGTGCAAATTAAAAAATGTAAAAATTAATTAAAATAAAGCAAATATATAATATAGAGAACGTGAGTTGTAGAGTCCTTGAAGGTGAGTCCATAAGGTGTGGTATCAGTTCAGAGTTGAGGTTATTCACACTGGTTCAGAAACATGATGGCTTAGGGGTAATAACTGTTCCTGAACCTGGTGGTGCGCGACCTAAGGCTCCTGTGCCCCCTTCCCAATGGCAGCAGTGAGAAGAGAGCGTGGCCTGGATGGTGGAGTCCTTGATAATGGATGCTGCTTTCTCGTGGCACTGCTCCTTGTAGATGTGTTCAATGGTGGGGAGGGTTTTCCTGTGATAAACTGGGCTCAGGCATGTGAAATACTGGAACTGGATGGCTCAAAGTATTCCTATTATCACAGGTGATCTATTCAGTCCACTTTGATCTTCTTGTCAGAGTGAGTAATGAATACTCATCAAGACAGCTGGAAGACAGTCCAGTATGAAGACTGCATGAATAGGTAGCAGGACATAAAAGTCACTTTCATGCCAGACTGTATTGTATATCTACTACAGCTTGGAAAATCAGCTGTTAGCTCCAACTGTAACTCTTCTGTGTTCTGTTCTGATCAGGAAAGGATAAAAGAAACAATCACAGATAAGCTGCTTTACCTTGTTGCAGAGTCCCAGGCCGATGCTGAGATACAGAATACAGTTGCGTGACATGTAATTGATTAAAACAGCAAAGTGAGGTGGGCCCGAGAGATTTCTTTACCCAAGGCTGGGTCTGCGATTGCAACGTCTGGCTGCAGAAGTACCCAGTGGCTCGGCTGCGCTAGGTGAACTTCAGAGCCACTGTCTACAGCACCTGCATTCTCAAAGTTTAAAGTTCAGAGTAAATTCATTCTCAAAGTACATAGATGTCACCATATACTAACCTGAGATTCATTTTCTTGTGGGCATTCACAGTAGAACAAATAAATACAGTAAAATAAATGGAAAAACTACACACAAAGACTGACAAGCAACCAATGTGCAAAAGAAGACAACCTGTGCAAATATCAAAAAGTAACAAATAATAGATTAGTAAACATACACATAATTAAATGATACTGAGAACGTGCGTTGTAAAGTTGTTGGAAGTGAGTCTATATAGGCTGTGGAATGAGTTCAGTGTTGAGGTTCCTGGCATCTCATTCAGACACCTTTACAAAGAACAGAGAGAACAATTGCATGATTATAGAGCTAGTCCCACCTTAACGAGAAGAAAGAATGTAAATGGAGAATTATTTTGATGTAATACAAAAAATCAAACAAATAGGTGTCAGATTGCCTGGCATCAGTTTTAATTTTACCAATTACTTAAAACATTTGAAGACGTTGCTTCATGTTCAGGATTTATTTTAATATTTAATTATAATTTAATCTGCACTGAAATGCATCACTTTGCGTTCTCATGTCTGTGCGCATAATATATTTCTATGGGATACTTACAGGCTGTCCTAGGTTACAAATGTCAGACTTATGGGCCATCTATGTATGAGCCATAATATTATTAAATTCAGAGTATTTTTATTTTATTTTATTTTATTTAGAGATACAGCGTGAACCAGACCCTTCCAGCCCCTCGAGCTGCACTGCCTAACAACCTACCAATTTAGCCCTAGCCTAATCACAGTACAGTGTACAATGACCAATTAACCTCCTACTCGGTACGTCTTTGGAACGTGGGAGGAAACCAGATCACCTGGCGGAAATCCAGGGGGTCATGGGGAGGAACGTACAAACTCCTTATGGATGACATCGGTATTAAACTCTGAATTCTGAAGGCAGAGCTGTAATAGCCACTGTGCTGCCGTGGCACCCATAGAAGCGTAGTCATTAGCGATAGCTCCTATGAACAAACATTAGTTCCTATGTCCAGCAGAACTCGTATCCTCTCTCTCCATTATTAGCAAGTCTTCTGATGTGCTTTTTATACCATTCATTACCATACTGTAGAGAAGTGGTTACTAAATTGAGTGACTTTTGTGGATTTTTTCTGATTTAAGGACAAAATCAATGTACAGACATCTGTAAAAGCGGAACCCACTCATTACCCTGGGGCAACCAGTACATGCCACTTTTGAGGCCAATTTCTCATCATATTCCCTACATCTATCTATCTATCTGTATGATTGGTCTACAAATACACTTCTCTTCCTCTTTATTCTGTTTGTGTCATTCGACTCATGCCAAAGATTGGCCTTACATGCGACAATCCCAACTTTCACGACCTTTGAACCTATTTAAAGACTCTTCTCCCATACCCTTTGAGAAAGAGGATTCCAAAGCCTTCCATCCCTCAGAGGAAAAATCGCCCTATCCCCGTCTTAACAACGGCAATCCTCCATGCTGTCACAGGGAGAACATCTAAACTCCACAAAGCCAGTGCAAAGGTCACCCTGAACCCACACCTCTGCCTCTACTGACTAAACCACTGTGCTGCTAGCTGGGTTTTCTTTCCCTTTCTTTTAATACATATGCCTTCACAGGGTCTATTTGTATTTTGCATTAGTTTTGATTGGCAATCCCCAACAAAATGAGAGGCTATTAAACAAAGGTACAATAGTTTTGAAGGCAACCTATTACTGATACTGTTCGCTATCTTCCCCCAAACGAGGTGGTGCAATTCTACAATACAGAACACCCCCACATCTGCCATTACTGTCTGGTTGGTGAGCACCCTCTCACGGTATACGTGAAACCCCTTGTTGCCGGGCGTCTCCAGAAACATGGCTGGCTAGCCCTTTGCTAACAAGCCAATGGACTCAGCAGTGAGAAAACCACCTTTCTCAAACTCCGTAGAGTTCGATATGACTTGAGTCCCACTGCACCGGGAGAGCCGGGTTGTTTCAACCCGCAGCACCACAAACTGGGCAAATACTCTGTAAATGCTGTCCACTTGCCATTACCCCTCAGCAAGAAATAACAGGCTGTACACCGTGTACAATTATAAAAAAGGTTTTTTATGAATGTCACTTAATTAAACAGATATTACAGAAGAAAGAAAAAAAGGGGGAAAATGAAAGGGCCCATTACAATTAAACAGTCAAATGTGCACAAAGTTGGAGGTCAGATCTTTCAAAAGCTGGAGGTATCCTTGTGCTCATAGCACCAACTCCTATTCATTGATCACCGATAAAACTTTCTATTTTGGACTCCATCGAATCTGACATTCTGGTTGGATTAAATCCTACCGCCGGTTCTCTCGATCTTCTTTTCTCTCCATCTTCTGCTGAAAAGGACCTCAACCCCTTTAGTGTCCATCCCAAAACCTCTTTGCACAGTTTTCTCTAGAACCTTTTCCCAATTCCACCATCCTGATTGGCTGACCTGACATTCCTAAGCTGACCCAACATTCACAACCCCTTATCTTTAATGACAACCCAAACGCTGCCAGCAAAGCACACTGCTTCTACAGAAAACCATAAAAAGAAATACCCCACAGCATTAGAAGAAAACATTTAGCAGTAAAATCTTAACCAGGATATTACATTTAGAAGCTGTCAGGTCAGCAGAGAAAGACTTGTTTGTGTCCAGGACAAAGAAGGGGACAGCAAAAAACCATTGCAGGCACTGCTTCAACCTGCAAATGAACCTTCAGGGAATCCTGCAAGAGGACTCCCAAATCCCTCTGCACCTCAGATTTTTGAATTTTTCTCCCTGTTTAGAAAATAGTCTATGCTTTTATTCCTTCTACATGACCATACACTTCCGGACACTGTTTTCCATCTGCCACCTCTTTGCCTATTCTCCTAATCTGACTAAATTGTTCTGCATCCTCTCTGCTTCCTGAATAGTACCTATTTTCATATTGTCCTTCAAACTTGACTACGAAGCCATCTATTTCATCATTCAAATCATTGACATACAACGTCAAAAGAAGCAGTCCCAACACAGACCCCTGCGGAACACCACTAATCACTGGCAGCCAATCAGAAAGGGATCCCTTTATTCCCACTCTTTGTCTCCTGCTAATCAGCCAATGCTTTATCCATGCTTGTATCTTTCCTGTAATACTCTGGGCTCTTATTTTATTTAGTAGCCTCATGTACAGCAGCTTGTCAAAAGCCTCCTGAAAATTCAAATACACAATATCTACCAATTCTATCCTATTCGTATATTTCCTCAAATAATTCCAACAAATCCGTCAGGCAAAATTTTCCCTTATGGAAACCATGCTGACTTTGGCCTACTTTGTCATGTTCCTCCCAGTACCCCTGAAACCACATCCTTAACAATCAACTCCAACATCTTCCTAATCACTGAGGTCAGGTTAACTTGCCTATAATTTCCTTTCTTCTGCCCCCCTCACTTCCTGAAGAGTGGAATAACATTTGCAATTTTCCAGTCCACCGGTACCCTACCAGAATATATTAATTTTTGAAAGATCATTACTAATGCATCTGATATCTCTTCAGCCATCTCTTTCAGAACCCTGGGATGTAGACCATCCAGTCCAGGTGACTTATCTACTTTCAGCCTTTCAGCTTCCCAATCACTTTCTCCCTAATAATAGCAATTCCATTCACTTCTGCCCCTTGACACTCACGAATTTCCAGCCTACTACTAGTTGCTTGTACAGTGAAGACTGATGCAAAATACTTATTCAGTTCATCCACTATTTCCTTGTCCCCCATTACTATCTCTCCAGCATCATTTTCCAGCAATGCAATATCTACTTTCATCTCTTTTACTTTTTATAAATTTGAAAAAAAACTTTTCGTATCATTTTTGATACTATTGGATAGCCAGCTTCAGATTTCATCTCCCCCCACCGTATGCTTTTATTTAATTGCCTTCTGTTAGTTTTTAAAAGTTTTCCAATCCTTTAACTTCCGACTAATTTTTGCTTTCATATAGTTTCTCTTTTGCTTTTATGTTGACTTTGACTTCCCTTGTCAGCCACAGTTGCACCATCCTGCCTTTAGAATACTTCCTCTTCTTAAGGATCTCTATCCTGCACCCTCCAAGTTGCTCCCAGAAACTCCAGTCGTTGGTGCTCCATTTTTCTTTCCCCTTTCTTGATCTCTCGGTCTCCATCTCCGGAGACAGACTATCCACTGACATCTTCTACAAACCCACTGACTCCCATAACTATCTTGATTATACCTCTTCCCACCCTGCCCAATGCAAAAATGCCATTCCCTATTCCCAGTTCCTCCGTCTCCGCCGCATCTGCTCCCAGGATGAGGTTTTCCGTTCCAGTACTTCTCAAATGTCCTCTTTCTTTCAGGATTGTGGTTTCCCTTCTGGCGTCATCAAAGATGCCCTCACCTGCATCTCCTCCACCTCCCACACTTCAGCCCTTAATCCATCCTCCCGTCAGCACAACAGGGACAGGGGTCCCCTTGTCCTCACCTACCATCCCACCAGCCTCCGGATCCAGCATATTATCCTCTGCAACTTCCACCACCTTCAACAGGACCCCACCACCCAGCACATCTTTCCCTCCCTACCCCTCTCAGCTTTTTGCAGGGATCGTTCCCTCGGCGATTACCTGGTCCACACATCCCTCCCCCCAAAACTCCCACCTGGCACTTATCCCTGTAAGCACAAATGGTAAACCTGTCCCCACACCTCCCCCCTTACCACCAGTCCGGGCCCCAGACAGTCCTTCCAGGTGAGGCAACACTTCACCTGCGAGTCTGCTGGAGTTTTCTGTTGCATCTGGTGCTCCCGGTGCAGCCTCCTCTACATCAGCGAGACCCGACGCAGATTAGGGGGACCGCTTCATCGAACACCTCTGTCACAATAGACAGGATCTCCAGGTTGCCACCCACTTCAACTCTGCCTCTCACTCCCATCTAGATATGTCCATACATGGCCTCCTCTACTGCCATGATGAGGCCAAACTCAGGTTGGAGGAGCAACACCTCATCTACCGTCTGGGTAGCCTCCAGCCTGGTGGTATGAACATTGAATTCTCCCATCCTAGGTCCCTTTCTGCCTCTCTCCCCTTTCAACTTTCTGCTCCTTTATCTCTACAGTTCTTTCATTCTTATCCCCTCCCCCTCCCCCCTTTATCCTTCCTCTGATTGGTTCTCCACCTGGCGCCTCTAGCCCTTCCCCCTCCCCTATCTCTATTACTGGGCTTCGGCCCTCTCTTCCCCCCCATTCCTGATTAAGGGTCTCGGCCCGAAACGTTGGCTACTCTTTTCTCACGGATGCTGCCTGACCTGCTGAGTTCTTCCAGCATTGTGTACGTATTCTTTTCTGTTATCCCTGCTAGTGTCCCCTTCTAATCAACTAGAATTTTAGGAATGAGTGAATCCTCTTGGATTATAGAAACTGCCCAACATTTGATTTCAGAAAATCACACACAAAATGCTGGAGGAACTCAACAGGTCAGACAGCATCTATGTAGTGAATAAATGGTCAACATTTCAGGCTGAGACCCTTCATTAGGACTGGTTCATAACTTGATTGCAGAGATGTCTTTGTCTGGGCTGACAGCTGGGAACCAGTCAGTCTCTAACTTCTTATAACTTCTAGAAACTAATTGTGTGGACGCAAAACATGGTTTATGCCTCAAAATTTACCATCAGGTGTAAAGCAAACAGAAATGTCCTACAACATTCAGAGTGACTGGACTGCCTTCTGCCTGCCCGGGAAAATTGCTAGTTGCCGGTGGAGAATTCCAGATCATCTGATGAGGAACTACATGGACTGTACTAGACAAAGCCACAGTTGCCTCAAATTCCTTTGAGAAGGAATTGTCCCAGGCAGCAGAGGTAATCTGATTCATGTAGCTCAGGAAGTTGGAGTATCAATGAATACTAAAGGTAGTCTAGACAGAACTTGACCCAGCCTTGCAGAAATGAAGCTTATCCCACCTCTCTTTATACACCAGCCCCTGTGAGAATGTCCAATCTCTTACTTGCAGCTTTCACTACTTTTTCTGCTGCTTCAGTCACTTACCATGGGAAAAGTATTCAGACCAGCTTTTCGTGAAAGCTGAGCTCTTCTCTGCTTCATGTTTTGTTGAACTTCAGCTGTGTTGGATTTGTGCATCTGTGCTGTGGGTCTTGCTCCCATCTAAATATCTCCTTAATTAGCATCTTCTGTAAACATCTACCTCATCATTGACAAAGGGTTGATACTGAGGTTCATGAGACTCAGTCAAAGATAAAATAGCTCACTTAGTGTCCTCACCAGCATCCTAAGGATTCATTCCTTTCACTGCCAGTGCAGTGCGTACCACCTGCAGAATGTTTTACTCACTTAGACGAACAGGATAGCATCCCACAAGCCTGAAGCGTCTATTAGGACAGGAGGCATGCGGGGAACAGATCACCCCTCTGATTTCCCTCTGGGATGAACACCATTCTGACCTGAAAATTTACCATTGGTTCTTCATTGTCAAAAATCCTGGAGCTACCTCCAAACCACCCGCAGGAAGGGATTTTCGCTAATAGGAACACAGGGAACACGAGTGAGGGCTTTTCCCTTTGGAGCAAATGAGGATAGGAAGTGACCCGATAGAATTTTACTGTACAAGATGACATGAGGCATAGTTCAGGTGGAATGTCAGAATTTTTCCCGGGGCAAATGGCTAATACAACAGGCCATAATTTTAATGCGATTGGAGGAAAGTTTAGTGAGGGGTGTCAGAGGTAAGTTCTTTACAAAGAGGGTATGTGGTGCAGGGGTGGTGATAGAGGCAGATACATTAGAGGCATTTAATAAACTCTTAGACAGGCACATAGATGGTAGTACAGTGGAAGGATATATGGGAGGAAAGGGATAGATTGATCTTTGAGTAGGTTAAAAGTTTGCCACATCAAAGGCCAAAGAGTCTGTACTATGCTGTAGTATTCTATGCTCTAATGCAATTGTTCAAGAAGGTAGCTCATCCCATACTTCTCAAGGGCAATAAGGATTGATAGGTAATGTCAGTCTTGCTAGCTATATCTTAAATCTGAATAAAACAACCCACCAGACTCTAACTCTGTCTCCAATGTACCAATTCCATGTGCTCATACTTGTCCAGCCCATTGTCTGGTGCTTACAGTCAGCTTCCAACAACACATTGCTAAAATCGCAGTAGATTTCCAAAGGTTAATGCATTACTAATTTATTTCCCAATTATTAGCTGTATCTTGAGACAGGGCCTGGACACCTGCTGATCTCAAAATTGCTGGCATTCTGACAAGTTCCACTTAGAATAACAGTTACACCACATGGAAGCTATAAAAAAGGATATTTAATCTAGCTCATTATATGTATTGTGTAACTATGTCCTCTGACCTATCTACATAATTTGTTAAAATTATACCACTGACACCGACTTGGGTAACACAGTCCTGGCACAGCAATGATTAGCATCCAGTACAACTCTTTAGTTTTCTGTGGGTTATGACTCTGCCAGTGTTGTGTTTGGTTCTGACTTCAGTTTTACGAGGTTTCCTTGATGCCACACTTGGTACAATGGCTTTTTTTAATACCAAGGGCAGTCACTTTCAGCTCACCTCTGCAAGTTGGCTCTTAGTTTGATGAAGCTGTGATGAAGTCAGGAGCTGAGTGGTTCTGGTGAATCAGAATCAGAAACAGGTTTGGTATCACTGGTGTATTTTGTGAAATTTCTTGTTTTGCGGCAGCAGTATATTGCAATACATAATAATAAAACTATGAACTGCAAAAGTATATGCAAAATCTTAAATGAGTAGTACAAAAAGAAAGAAACAACAAATTGCTTGATGGTGTGCTGGTGAAATCTTTCATTACATTTTTTCCATTTACTGGTAGTTTCCTGTATGACAGTTCTACTTTTGAGAGCCTGATGCCCATTGCTCCATCTTTGGTTTGTTGAAGCTAGACAGTCTTGGCTAGAAGTGTGTAGATTCTGGATCACACACTTCCCTCTTTAAGAAGGGAGGGATGCAAAATGCCGGAAATTACAGGTCATTTGGACTGACTTCACTGGTTGACGAGTAGTCCATTATTAAGGATGAGGTTATGGGGTACTTGGAGGCACATAATAAAACAGGCCGAAGGCAGTGTGGTGTCCTTAAGGGGAAATCTTGCCTGAAAAATCTATTAGAATGCTTTGCAGAATTAACAGGAAGGATAGACAAGGAAGTCAGTTGATTGTTAAGGATGAGGTTATGGGGTACTTGGAGGCACATAACAAAATAGGCCAAAGTCAGCATTGTTTCCTTAAGGGAAAATGTTGCCTGACAGATTCTTTAAAAAATAACAAGTAGGATAGAATTGGTGGATGTTGTGTACTTGGGTGTTCAGAAGGCCTTTGACAAGGTGCCACATACAAGACTGCTGAACAAAATTAGTGCCCACGATACGACAGGAAAAATACTATCATGGACAGAAGATTGGCGGACGGGTAGAAGGCAAAGTGTTTGAACCATTTTCTGGTTGGCTGCCAGTGACTACTGTTGCTCTGCAGGGGTTGGTGTTGGGTTTTATGTTAAAGACCTGAACGACGGAACTGACGGCTTTGTGGCCAAGTTTGTGGATGATACAAAGGTAAGAGCAGAGGCTGTTAGTGTTGAGAAAGCAGATAGTCTGGATAGATTTGGGGAATGGGCAAAGAAGTGGCAGATGGAGTATGGTGTAGGGAAGTGTATGGCCATGCGCTTCAGTGGGAGGAAAAAAGGTGTGAAACTATTTTCTAAATGGGGAGCAAGTTTAGAAATCAGAGGTGCAAAGGTACTTGGGAGTTCTAGTACAAGATTCCTTGAAGGTAAACTTGCTGGTTGAATCAGTAGAAAGGAAGGAAAATGCAATGTTAGAATTCATTTTGAGGGAACTAGAAAGTAAAGCTGTAATACTTTATAAGGCATTGGTCAGACTGTATTTGGAATACTGTGAACAGCTTTAGGGCTCTATATCAAAGAAAAGATGTGTGGCATTGGAGAAGGTCCAGAGGAGGATCAGGAGAATGAACCTGGGAATGAAAGGGTTAACATAAGAGGACTGCTTGATGGCTCTGGGTCTGTACTTGATGGAGCTTAGAAGAATGAGGGGGAATCTCATTGAAAGCTACTGAATATTGAAAGGCCCAGACAGAGTGGACATGGAGTGGATGTTTTCAATAGTGGGGGAGTCCAGAAGCAGAGGAGAAATCCTCAGAACACAAGGGTGTCTTTTAGAGCAAAGATGAGGGGCTATCTCTTTAGCCAGAGGGTAATGAATCTGTCAAATTCATCGCCACAGACCGCTGTGGAGGCCAAGTCATTGCCTATAGTTAAATAGGGGTTGAGAGGGATAATAAATCGTTCCAGTTTGAATGATGGAGCAGACTTGATGGGCCAAGTGACCTAATTGTGCTGCTATGTCTTACGGTTGTAGCACTACTGCCAGCACTTTGACTGTTTGCATAGTCCAACACTTCTTGATATTTAAAATCATATTTTTGACCGTATTCAAATTCAATCCAATTTCCCACTCTCCCAGCCTCTGACATTTTCAAGTTTCCTTGTATCATTATCCTTCTGTTCTGGATGAAAGGATATACAAAATATCGATTCAGTGTTTGTCACTTCCCTGTTATCACCTTTGTCTATCTTTAATGTGTCCGTTCTTTCCTTTTTAAAAAGCTTTTACTGTTATTTTTGAGATATTGTGTCTGTTCATAATCCTTCCCTTCATTGACCTGTTGGTTATCATATCTCTCCCAAAGCTTGCCGAATTTCCTATTTGGTGACATTACATGAATCTTTATGTTTGCTCCTGTCAGACATTTCATCCCTGATCATGTTTGCGTGAAGACAAAAGTCACATGATTTGAGGAGTCTTTAATGTTGTTTCATATCTCCATACCATTTAGATTAAAGATGAAAAATTGCTTTATTTGTCAACGTACATCAAAACATACAGTGAAATGCATAAATTCAAATCAGTGAGGTTTTTGCCAGGCAGTCTATAAATGTCATGATGCTACTGGCACCAACATAGCTAGCTCCCTAACCTGCACGTCTTTGGAACGTTGGTGGGAACCGGAGCACCCGGAGGAAACCCATGCGGTCACAAACAATTTACAGATGGCGGTGGGAATTGAACCCGAGTGATGACTGTTGGCACTGGAAAGCAGTTGTGCCAACTGCTACACTAACATGCTTTCCCAGTTTGAATTGTAACTTTATAGGTTCCTCCTCCTGTGGACATGACAGAATACATTCAGAAGGAAGGTGATTTATTATATATTGGGAATGAGATACCAAGATTATAATATCTTTTATCCTCATGCATTGCTTTCTCTGCAATAAAGAAATGCTTTCTGACTCTCTGATAATAATCACTGACCAGCTTGGCTCAGGCTCCTTGTAGTTTTCTACCCAGCTTGAGTAACATGCAGTTATCTCCTGCAGATCTTCCAGAGCAGAGTAAATGTTTGCAGACATGTCGAAAGCAGTGGGATATGGGAGCAGAAATAACGCCCAGAGCTTACTTTCTAAAGTTTGATGAGTAATTCACTTCAATGTGCACCTCCATTTTGACAGCAGCTTTGACAGAGCTAAGAAAAGGACCATTCAAAGTCTGGCCAGGATTAGGATTGATTGACATTCCAATTGGTTTCCTTCAGTGTCTTTCAAGTAGTCAAATCAATCAACCCGCAGCCAATCTGAAGACAGGTTTTGTGAGTTGCTATGGTGATGTGCTTCTTTGTGTGTAGACTTTAAGCAGGTATAATTTAATAGCTTATCTCTTCAATCTGCTGGAGCTGACATCTCTAGAACTTCTCTCATTTAGGTAAACAAAAAATAGATGTCATGGTAGTGTGGCAGTTGGTGCAATGCTGTTATAGCAGATCGGCCTGGGTTGGATTGCCGCCACTGACTGTAGGGAGGTTGTATGTGATCGTATGGGTTTTCCTCCCACATTCCAAAAGCATATGGGCTGGTAGACTAATTGGCCACATGAGTGTAATTGGGCAGCGCAGGCTTATGGGCCGGAAGAGCCTGTACCATGCTGTATCTCTGAACAAAAATGTTTAAAATGGGGTTTGCAGGTCTATATTAGGATGTTCATGGTGCTAAGGAACTAGTGGCACAGATGGTGGATCCACACTGGCACTGAGTCCAATCCTGATCACTGCTGCTGTCTGTGTGGAGTTTGCACATTCTCCCTTACCATTCAGGACATGCCTTCTTCTCATTACTACAATTGGGGAGGAGGTACAGGAGCCTGAAGACTCACATTCAATGTTTTAGGAACACCTTCTTCCCCTATGCCATCAGATTTCTGAACAGTCCATGAACCCATCAACTATTCTGACTATCCGCACTATTTTGCTCTTTTTTACACTACTAATTTGTTTTTATATTTCATACTGTAACTTAGAGTAATATATTTTTATTATTGTATTGTGCTGCACCACTGCTACAAAACAACAAATTTCACAACATATGTCAGTGATAATAACCTGATTCTGTTTCTGAGAAAAGATTGTATAAGACGATCAGAGGCATTGATCATGTGGATAGTCAGAGGCTTTTTCCCAGGGCTGAAATGGTTGCCTCAAGAGGACACAGGTTTAAGGTGCTGGGGAGTAGGAACAGAGGAGATGTCAGGGGTAAGTTTTTTTTACACAGAGAGTGGTGAGTGCGTGGAATGGGCTGCCGGCAATGGTGGTGGAGGTGGATACGATAGGGTCTTTTAAGAGACTTTTGGATAGGTACATGGAGCTTAGAAAAAGAGAGGGCTATGGGTAAGCCTAGTAATTTCTAAGGTAGGGACATGTTCGGCACAACTTTGTGGGCCGAAGGGCCTGTATTGTGCTGTAGGTTTTCTATGTTTCTATTGTTTGACCTTCTCTGCTCTCTGACCCACCTCAGGAGTAGGAGATGTAGGTACAGAATTCAGGCCCAGTCTAATTGGTCTATAGGTTCCTTTTTTTTTTGCCTCCCTCTCTTCTTAAAGAGTGGACTGACATTTGCAATTTTCTAGTCCTCTGGAACCATGCCAGAATGTAGTGGTTCTTGAAAGATCACTACTCATGCCTCCACGATCTCTTCAGCTACCTCCTTCAGAACCCTGAGGTGTAGTCTATCAGGTCCCGGTGACTTGTCCACTTTCAGGCCTTTCAGCTTCCCTTAGTAATAGCAATTACACTCAAGTCTGCCCCCTGACACACAGATTCTGGGCGCACTGCTGGTGTCTTCCACAGTGAAAATACTGATTAAGTTTATCCACCATTTCTCTGTCTCCCATTACTACCTCTGCAGCATTGCTTTCCAGTGCTCCAATATCCACTCTTGCCTCTTTTACTCTGTTTATATCTTTTATATTTTTGACTAGCATACCATCATATTTCATCTTTTCTCTCATTATTGCTTTTTTTAATTGCCTTCTGTTTGTAAAGCTTCTCACTCTAACTGCCCATGAGTTTTTAATATATTATATGCCCTCTCTTTTGCTTTTATGGTGTCTTGACTTCTCTTGTCAGCCTCGATTCTTTCATCCTCCCTTTAGAATACTAATTCTTCCTTGGGATGTATCTATCCTGCCCCTTCCGAGCTCCAACCACTGCTGTCCTACAGCCATCTCCGCTAGTGTCCTCTTCTAATCAACTTCGGCCAGCTCCTCTCTCAAGCCTCTGTAATTCCCTTTACTGCTCTGTAGTACCGATCCATCTGATTTTAGCTTCTCCCTCTAAACTGCAGGGTAAATCATATTCTGTTCACTGCCTCCTAAGTGTTCCTTTACTTTAAGCACCTTAATTAAATCTGGTTGAAACACAATCTGAAATTGTCTTTTCCCTAGTTGGCTCAACCACTAGCTGCTCTAAAAAAAACACATCTTACAGGTTTTCCACAATTTCCATCTTTTGGGATCCAGCTCTAACCTAATTTTCCCAATCTACCTGCATGTTGAAATCTCCCTTGACTATCACACCATTGCCCTTTTTACATGCCTTTTCTGTTCCCAGTTTTTTATGTACTTTTAAGGCAGAGGTTGGTAGATTCTCGATCAGTCTGGACATGAAGGGATATAGGGGGAAGGCACGAGACTGGAGCTGAGACCAGAAATGGAACAGCCATGATGGAGTGAGGAGGCAGAATTGATGGGCCAAAAGGCCTAATTCTGCTCCTATATCTTGTGGTCTTATGGTATCACATGTCCTGACCACTATTCAGAGGCCTGTGTATAACTCCCATTGATTTCTTTTTGCCCTTGCAGTTTGTTAACGCTACCCAAATCTTCCAATCCTTTGTCTCCTCTTTCCAAAGATTTGGTTTCATTTTTTACTAACAGAGCCACCTGCGACCTACCTGCCTACCATTTTGATACAACGTATATCCTCATAAAGTAATAGTAATATATGGATCTATTTCTTTTAGAGCTATGCTCCCCAGCACTACATAATGATCTATTGTCTGTGTAGGTGCTGTTGTCTATGCACACACATTGTTCTCTCTCTCTCACAGCAATGTGAATGCACCAGTTAAAGCTATCTCCCAAGTGTGTGCTTTCATTGCCACCCCACAGGTCCAGAGGCGCAATGAGAACATTATTGTTGACAAGACACCTGCCAAACCCAGTGCCACCCCACAGGTCCAGAGGCGCAATGAGAACATTATTGTTGACACGACACCTGCCATTTATTTGGAATATGAGTTTATGAAAGGGAAATTAAGTGTTTTGTACATATACAGTTTTATGTTGTATTAATCTAAAGGGGAGTAAATGTAATGTATGGGTCTATTAACTTTAGAGCAATGACTCACCCTTTGCAGTACGTATTGATCTGTTGTGCATTGTTCTCTCTCTCTCTCTGGTTGCAATGTGAAGACCCCAGTTAAAGCCGTCTTCCATGTGCATACTTTTATTGATATGCAGCTTGTATACAGACATAACATTGACGACTGTCTCTGAATCAGGACCTTAGGGTCCTGTACCTCCTGCCCAATGGTAGTCCTGAAGACAGCGTGGCCTAGATGGTGTGGGTGGGGGGTGTCCTTGATGATATGGGAGGAAGGCAGAGGTGAAACAGCCTCTAACAAAGCACTTTAGCATTGAATTTGTATGTGGCTGCATCCAGTTTCTGCTCAGCATTTGTTTAAATTGATTCACTGGATGTGGCATTGCTAATTGCCTGAGAACATTGAAGGGAGCCATCAGCAGGCACCAGAACAGTCAAGTAATCAGGGTAACCCAGTACAGCCGGTCACCAGCGAGTTTCCGAGTTCAACCAGCGACTGTGTCTAAAAGTGATATTTTCACAAACTGAGAAACTGGGTGAGCCAATGGCATATGTGGGGGTAGTAACATTCCTGAACACCGGGCACTGTAGATTTGAGGAGGGCATAATGTTAATGATCCACAGTGCAGCTACTGCTTCAGTGTGGATACACTCGATATTTCAGATAGTGTCTCTGACACAAATCAAACACGAGGCCTGGTATCAAGGTCAGGATTCCAGGAAAAGCTACTCTCACCCAAAAAAATCCTCTCCCACTCCCTCCATCCCATCATATTCACCCCTCCCTTCCGCCTTATTCCCCCCTCCCTCCCACCATATTCCCCCTCCCTCCCTCCCACCATATTCTCCCTCTCCCTCCCTACCACCATATTCCCTCCCTCCCTCCCTCCCACCAGATTTTCCCCTCTCCCTCCCTCCCACCATATTCCCCCCTCCCTCCCTCCCACCAGATTTCCCCTCTCCCTCCCTCCCTGCTTCCACTACTCTTCTCCTCTCCTTCTCTCCTACCTGTCTGTCTGATGCACCATCAATAACTCACTCTGAGATGTGAAGGCGAGATATCGGCTTTTATTGACTGGAAGAAAGAACAAGCAGTGATTGACCACCATACTACATCCTGGAGACTGAGAGGCCGGGCTCAGGCCCCAATCGCCTTTACACAGAGTCTGTGGGGGGAGCCACAGGAGCA
The DNA here is from genome assembly GCF_030144855.1 of Hypanus sabinus. NCBI lineage: Eukaryota > Metazoa > Chordata > Chondrichthyes > Myliobatiformes > Dasyatidae > Hypanus > Hypanus sabinus. The sequence goes on along the minus strand of NC_082724.1, from coordinate 63,181,613 downwards.
GTCAGCAGGGGGGGCGTGTCCAGACAGGTATATGTAGTTCACCACACTCTCCCTATTGTAACACTCTCCTCTCCCTTATTCCTTCACTCTCCTCCCTCCCCTTGTTGTGCTTTGTTTTATTGTTTTTTTAAAAAACTGGGGCCTCTGCCCCTTGGTGATCTAGACTATGTACACAGTATCCTATGGGGGAGCTGCAGCCACATCACCACTGAGTGAATGGAGTAGACATTGTAGTGGGGGGGAAGCAGTGAGGCGTGGTCCCTGTGAGACATGGGGGCTGGCAGGCAGGAGTAATGATGACAGAATCATTTGCTCCCATTACTGCCTGAAGCAAGCGCAATCAATTTGCTGGAGTGAAATGGATCCCAGGAGCACTATGCAAGCTGAAGTACTACTCATTTTACAATGATCATAAAGTGCATGAGAGCAGCTGAGAGAACACAGCAATAAACTTTGAGTCCGTGACCCCTCTGAAGCTGCTGACTGCATTCTCCGATCATTCTTTGTAGAAGGCTATGAAGCCCATGTGAGGGCCAGTCCCTAAGCCAGTGTTCCTCTTCACAGTTCAATGAGACCTGTGGGGTTAAATGTCTGGACCTGAACCTGGAAGTCCAGACAGCTGAACTGAAATCCCACCACAGGAACTACGGAATTTAAGTTCATTAATAATCTCGATTTTAAAACCACTCACAAAATACAGAAGGAATTCAGCCAGTCATGCAGCATCTATGGAGAGGAACAAACAGTCAGCATATCCCCTCCACAGACGCTGCCTGACCTGCTGAGTTCCTCCAGCATTTTGTGTTTGGTGTTCTGGATTTCCAGCATCTGTAGAATCTGTTGGATTTATTGGTAATGATGACCATTATGCTGTCAAATTGTCACAGACAGCTTTGAACGCAATCCCCACTGCAATCTGTTACCTCCTGGCCTGTATATTCTTCCCCCTACCGTTACTGTTAAGCCAGAAGTTAACATCAAGGAGTGTGCAAGGACAGATCCAAGCATGGCCAGTGGTATTGGGGAAATCCACCGCGTGTATGCAGTCTGGCCAGCACCTGATTCCAGACTCCTAATGCCGTCTAAAACAGTGAAATAAGCCACTCACTTAAGGCATCACCTCTGCGGTGAGACAAAGAAAGAGAAAATTGGAGTCGCCACCTGCCATTGACATCAGCAGCAAATTCAGTCTCAAATGCCCCCAACTCAGTTGAGCTGAATGTTTAAATTGGGAACATTGTCCCTCAGACCAGTCAAGCAATTGTCTGACATTGATATATTCACGGAATTGCACAAGATGCCAGACTGCTCACTCACAATTTCTGGGCATTCCCGTGTCCCTGTTTCCACCAGAGGGGACAGGTCATTGATATATTAAGACCACACTGACCATCAGTCCTCTGAACCATTTCCGTCCCATGCCCCCTTGATCCTCAGAAACAATCACTCACCCTCATGCTGTATGTGGAGCAATGTTCAGTAATCTGCCAACCCACACAGTTTTGCGATATGTGAGGAAACCAGATCACAGTGAGAAACTGAGCCCCCGACATTGTTTACAACTGGATCCCAGAAGTTTTATATCATGAGATAAATTATTTGCAAAAATGCCTCCTCCTAAAGCCTCCCTTCAGTTGATGAGTCAGTGTGCAGAGTGATAGTAGGGAGATGTACAGGATGAAGTCTGGATTTCAAGGCACATCACTAGCAGCGGCATTGCTGGTCAAGAACTGGAGGATGTAACTGCTAGACTTGATTTTCAACAGGCAGCAAGTGAACTAACAAAGGCAGGAACCCACCAATGGCGCATCCATGATAGCATAAGGCATAGGAGCAGGATTAGGCCATCTGACCCATCGAGTCTGTTCCGCTATTCAATCACGGCTGATCCTTTTCTATTTCCTCCTCAACCCTAGTTCCCGGCTTTCTCCCCGTAACCTTTGATACCATGTCCAATCAAGAACCAAACAATCTCTGCCTTAAATACACCCAATAACTTGACCTTCACAGCTGCCTGTGACAACAAATTCCTAAAATACACTGCCTTTTGGCTAAAAAACTTCCTCCGTATTTCTGTTTTGAAAGGGTGCCCCTCCATCCTGAGGCTGTGTGCTCACCCTTCTAGACTCCAGTGAGTACAAACCCAGAGCCATCAAATATTCCTCATAGGATAACTCACTAGCATGAGTGAGTGCCACACTGTCCTGTTGAAGAGGAAGTTCTGTCATCTTTTTGCACTAATGCCTGGTTTTTGCACTAATCCCTTGCTTTTGCATATCTTGTTTTTCCCTTCACTGTCTTGTATAGGTTATGCATAATCAATGTTTTATTTGTTATAGAATCATAGAGCAATACAGGCCCTTTGGCCCAACGAGTTCATGCTGCCCACAGTGCCTACAAAGCTAGTCCCATTTTCCTGTGTTTGGTCATATGCCTTTAGACACTGCTTCTCCATGTATCTATCCAACTGGTTCTGAAATGATACTATTGTACCTCCCTCAAGTACTTCCTCTGGCAGCTCATTCCATATACTCACCACCCTCTGCATGAAAAAGTTGCTCTTCAGTTCTCTTTTAAATCTTTCACCTCTCATCCTTAACTATGCCCCCTAGCTTTAGATTCACCTACCCTTGGGGAAAAGACTGTTACCATCCACCTTATCTATGCCTCTCATAATTTGAAACATTTCTATAAGGTCACTCCTTATTCTCTTAAATTCTAATGAATAAAACCTGCCCACTCCCTACGTCAGGCCCTCTAGTCCTGGCAACAGCCCTCTAAAACCTCTTTTGCACCCTTTCCAGTTGAATTACATCTTTCCTATACCAGGGCTTTCCAAAACTCCGAGTTTTCCAGGACAGGATACTCCAAGTGTTGCCTCAACAACATTTAGTACGACTGAACAAAATATCCCACGTCCTACGTTCAATGCCCTGACTGATGAAGGCCAGCTTGCTAAACGCCTTTTTGACCACCCTGTCTCTCTGTGGCACTGCTTTCAATGAACTATGCCCTTGTACTGCTAAATCCCTCTGTTCCATTGTACTCCCTAGTACCATACTATTTATACTGTAGGTCCTACTTATTCTATTTCGGTCGGTCTTTCCAAAATGCATCACCTCACGTTTATCTGCATTGGAATCCATTTGCCACTCTTCAGCCCACTTCACTAACTTGTCAAGATCCCCTTGTAATTTACGGCAACCTTCTTCACTATCAACAACACCCCCTAATTATGTGTCATTTGCAAATTTACTGATTAAGCCTTGTGTATTCACTTCCAAGTCATTTATATATAAATAACGAATAACAAGGGCCCCTTCAGCCTTCAAACTCTGCTTCTTCCTAGCTCCAAGCCAATTTTGAATGCTCTGACTAGCTCCCCCCAGACTCCATGGGACCTGATCTTCCAGACCACCCTCTCTTGCAGGATCTTGTTGAAACCCTTGCTAAAAACCTTTGCTGAAGTGTTGCCTGAACCTGTGCCTGCAAAGCTGCTACAACTAAATCTTTCATTTTATCTGTAACTCACCATACTTAGGAACGTGGCAATAAACTTGATTTGTCTTGATACCAAGGGCCACCCTCCAGCATGTTTTTGTGGCACTATGAATGTGCTAGACTCAGAACAGATCTGATATGTCAAAGATAGAAATCCATGAGGCAGTGTCAAAAGCAGAAATGGGGGCCACTCCAAAATAAAACCTTCTGGGCTGACATTCCTCACTGTTATGATCACAAAACCTCAGGATTCAGGTCTGGCTCAATGAACAGTATGGAAGGGTAAAGAACAAGATGCAGGAAGACTCAATGTGTCAGGCAGCATCTGTAGAAGGAAGTGGACAGTGAATGTTTTGAATTGAGATCCTTCATCTGGACAGATGAACAAGGAATACAATGGACCACCAGCAGGGATGTTTCCCTCCACAGATGCTGCTCAAGCTATTAAATTCCTCCAGCATTGTGCTTGTTGCTTCAGATTCCCGTGTCTCCAGTCAGGAAGGACATGCTAGAATCATCTGGCAAACTTGAAGACATTTTAGTTTAATTTAAACGCCGGCCCGGGTAGACACGGGGCTCCTCTCTCCATGACACTGAGGCTGTGAGATTGCCCCCAGCTGCCATGTTTTGTGCCTGTGAATTTGCAATGATTTGCCCTGCTAATATGATGAACTGAATATGGAAGCTTTAGGCCTACTCTGGGCTGATCCAGGGATTTGGATCTAAGGGCTCAATTTGGTTCATTGTTGCTCACTCGTTTCTAAGGTTTGCATGATTTGTGTTTTTTTCTTTCTCTGCGCATTGTGGGTTGGTCTTTATTTTCCTGACTGAGTTCTTTCCAGTTTCTTGCCTTGTAGCTGCCTGTAAGCAGGCAAGATTGTATAATTTATACATTCTTTGACAATAAATGCATTTGAATTTTGAATCTTGATTCTTGCATGTCCTTACTTATGCATAGAATTGTTCGTCTGGCCAACCAATGGATCAGCTCTGGCTATGATGGGATCATAAGAGATAGGAGCAGAATTAGGCCATTTGGCCCATCAAACCTTCTCTACCATCCCATCCCTACTTTATTACCCCTCTCAACCCCATTCTCCTGCCTTCTCTCCATAACCTTTGACGCCCTGACTAATGAAGAATCTGCGAACCAGTGCTTTAAATATACCCAATGACTTGGCCTCCACAGCTGTCTTTGGCAATGAATTCCACAGATTCTTCACCCTCTGGCTAAAGAAATTCCTCCTGTAATCTCTGTTCTAAAGGAGCGCCCTTGTGTTTTGAGGCTGTGTTGTCTGGTCGTATTCTTCGCTACTATAGGAAACATTCTCTCCACATCCACACTAACTAGGCCTTTCAATAATAAATAGGTTTCAATGAGATCCCCCCTCATACTACTAAAGTCCAGCAAGTACAATACAGGCCTAGAACCATCAAATGCTCCTCATATTTTAACCCTTTCATTCTCATGAACCTCCTCTGGAACCTATCCAATGTTTATATATCATTTCTTGGATAAGGAGCCCAAAAGTGCTCACAATACTCTGCAGTCTGGCCAATGCCTTATAAAACCTCAGCATTACATACTTGTTTTTATATTCTAGTCCTCTTGAAATGAATGCTAACATTGCATTTTCCTTCCTTACCACCAACTCAACTGCAATGCAGAGCATCATTCACATGCAGTTTATCAGCCCTTGGTTTTTAATGACCTAACCTAACCCATTACAGCAACAGTACAAAGCCACCACTTTATGGATGTTTTGAGTTATGACCAGACTGATTGTCTCCACTGAAGACAGCTGGCCAGATTAATATTGGCTATTGGGCTATTGAATGTGGGGGACCTTCGAAGTTAAGGCTACAGTGACTCAATCTGTGGAAAACTCAATACTGAGTTAAAAGGAAATTCTCTGAGACTAGCAGATCCTAATTTCAGTACAGAATTATGTTAAAATTGAATTATGCACATACTCACCTCAACATCAATGCCCATGCCTTTAGTAACCTCATTGCTCAGCCTCTTGAACCCAACTTGCTGAACACTTCTAACACCCCTCCCTTTAGTTTGATTGTTCTGTTACAGAGGCACCTTATTCAAATTTCTAAATAAAATGAACTGTAAATTGATATTGGGAGAATGAAAATCGAAACCCCTAATGAGAAATGGATAGGAGAGGGTTGGGATATGGGCCAAAGCAAGGAAAATGAGGCTAGCTTAGGTAGGCATCTTGGCTGGCATGGACTTGTTGGGCTGTAGGGCCTTTTTCTATTCTCCACTACTCTATGACTCCTTAATATTTGATGAAATAAATTTGCTATTATTCTCTAATTTGAACTAAACATTTGAGCCCATCCATTATGGCATTGAGTGAACCCAGACAAGGACAATGCTAATGTCATAAGACAAAGTAGGGAAATTAGCCCTTCAGCCCCCTGTCTGCACTGTTGCATTTACACTCATCCTATATTAACACCATGTTATTATTCACTTCATACTTCCATCAACCCCCAGATTCTACCTAGATGCCAGTGGCAGCTAACCTCCTGGGATGTGAAGAAAACTGGGGCACCTTCAGGAAACAGACATAATCGTGGGACAGTGTGCACACCTCACACAGCCAGCACCCAAAGTCAAATTGAATGTAAATTTATTATCAAAGTTCATGTGTGTCACTATATACCACCTTGAGATTCATTTTCTTCCTGGCATTTACAGGAAAATAAGAAATACAATAGAATTTATGAAAATCTATTTGTAAATTAAGACTGACATACAACCAGTGTGAAACAGAAGGCCAATCATGCAAATAATTTAATAAGTAAGTAAATAATACTGAGAGTTGTAGAGCCCTTGAAAGTAAATTTATAGGTTGTGGGATTAGTTCAGAGCTGAGGTGAGTGAAGTTATCCACATTGATTCAGGAGCCTGATGGTTGTAACCATCCCTGAACCCAGTGGTGTGGGACCTAAAGCGCCTGGACCTTCTACCCGATGGTAGTAGTGAGAAGAGAACATGGACTGGATGGTAGGGGGTCCTTGATGATGGTCACATATCTGGACCTGTACTGAATCCCAGGGTCAGAATTCAACCCAGGTCTTTGCTGTTGAAAAGAGGCTCATCTATCAATTGTACCACTGTGTCTTTCTGGGAGATTAAAGCTTAGCTTTATTTCAAATACAGTGAAATGTGTCTTTTTGCATGAACAAACAATACAGTCCGAGGATTGTGCTGGGGGCAGTCTGCAAGTGTGGCCATGCTGCCGGTGCCAACATTGAATGTCCGAAACTCTAACCCTAACCATACGTCTTTGGAATGTGGGAGGAAACCTGAGCACCTGGAGGAAACCCACATGGTCACGGGGAGAGTGTACAAACTCCTTAACAAGCCATGGTGGGAATTAAACCCCTATCTTTCCTTGCAGGCATTGTACAACAACTGTGTTAAAGGCTATGCCAGCATGCTGTCCAACTATACAGCATGCGATCTTGCCACTGCTCGTGGAGATCAGAGGGTTAGCCACTGTGGAAGAGTGTCAACGGTAACCTTGAATAGACCACTGAGTGTGCAACAGATAAGCTAGAGGGGAAGAGAGACAACTCCTTGCTGAAATATATATATAGACATAGAGGCGATCATCTCTGGTTAATGGGTGGGAATAGGTATTGTACTAACAAAGGAGAAGTGACCACTGTTACAGACTTGCCCACAGACATTTCAGCCTTGAGACATGCACTCTAGACCCCTGGCATGTCAGGTTCCCCATTCAATAGCCCAATGTTGTTGGGATGGCTGACGATAATCTGGCCACACACAAAATGCTGGAGGAACTCAAGAGGTCAAGCAGCATCTAGGGAGAGGAATAAACAGCCAACGTTTTGGGTTGAGACCCTTCATCAGGACTGTTTGCATGTGTTTATCTGATTTCCAGAGTCTGCAGAATCTCTTGTATTTCTTCTGCCCTCCTATGCAGTCCTCCTGAAAGGTCAGCCAGAAATGTCAGCTCTTCATTCCTCTCCATAAATATTGCCTGACCTCCTGTCTAGTCCAGCATTTTGTGTTTGTTGCTTTGGATTTCCGGCATTTGCAGAACCTTTTATTGTATGTTTATAAATCTGATCAGCTGTCTTTATGGAGTCACTCTGGCCATAACTCAAAAAAGATCCATGAAGCGGTGACTTGGTGCTGCTTTTGGGATGCGCTAGGCTGCTTCATTGAAAACCAAGGGCTGACAGACTACACTTGAATGATGCAGAGGAATCTGGTAGTTGGAGATGACGGGCTCTCCTGAAGAATTCTTCTGATGTGTTACTGGTGGGGAATTCTAAAAATGAAATGTCTTCTCCTGCCACGTGGACTATTCCCTGCCAGATGGACAACTTCCTAATATCACATCAAAGAAGAATGTTTGGCACGCAAATCAGCATTTAACCCTTGACATTATGAAGCAGATTACTTTGCATTAACACGGTACTGTTTGTGGCAACTTGCTGACTGCTGTTCACTGCTGGGATTTCGGAATTCAGATATAATTTCTTGGCTCTAAAGGATGATCAGTGGCCCAGTTACCTACTATATTGATGCAATCTTTCCTTTTGTGTGCTACAACAAAGCAGAATTGTTTAGTTATAGTGAGGCTGTGAACAAGTCTCCAACAGTCTCCCAGAAAAGTACAAAATGTACAGAAAATAATTATGGAATAAACCAGACAATTTTATTCACTCGATGGGTGGGATAGCTGTTTCACCCTTGGTCCTTGTAGTTCATCTGAACTATGACAGTTCTGAAACATCGACTGTGCTCTTTTCCACAGATGCTGCCTTGCCTGCTGAGTTCCTCCAGCATTTTGAGTGTGTTGCCTGGAATCCACAGGACTGGGAGCTGACGGAGAAGGCACTCAATGTAAATGTGATACTGCATTCAGTGAAACAATGACTCATCAATCAGAGAAAAGTGTTTATGTTTGGGCTTGCATTTTAGATTCTGTTAAAATCTGTTACTTTAAACGGGCATAGCCCTGATTCAATGATGCACACTACACCATCTCCATGGCAATGATTGAGAAGGCAGAAGAGTGGAGCGTTGTTCATACATCCCTATAATAGATCTCTAATTGGCTTTTACAGGCTGTTAACTGCAGAAATCTGTCTGCCAATGGTTAGAGGTTGTTTACAAGGGTGCTTATAAAACCAGTTTACACCCTTGCCAATTGAAATGCCCCAGTGATTGAAATCTTCCTATTTAAAGAAGTCACATCAAGGATGTTTACCTATATGCACGTATTTACAGACATTGGCACAAGTAGACATGGCAAATACTTCATGCTCTGAAACATAAGGATTTTAAAAATATGCTTTTATCTTATGTCAACAATGAAATAGTCTATGAGTTTCATTGGATTGTAATCAAAGTTGGACTCATGCCAGATGGGTAACCAATGACACTATTTAATTAATGCCTCAGAGGAGGAGAGGCTGAAGTGTAGGAAGCAGATTTCAGAGCCAGGTAGCTATAGGTGCAGCTATGGTGGTGGAAGAAAGGGAATCTGAAACTCTTGAGAGGTCTCCAAAAGTTTGATGTGTTACATTGGACAAAGAACATAGGCCAGTACCAGCCCTTCAGCCCACAGTGTTGTACCAAGCTTTTAACCCATTCTAAGATCAATCTAACCCTTTCCTGCTACATTCGTCTTGCAATGTTGGCATTCATTTCAAGAGGTCTAGAATACAAGAGCAGGGAGATGATGCTGAGGCCTCGAGTATTGTGAACAGTTTTGGGCTCCTCATCAGAGAAAAGATGTGCTGGCATTCGAAGGAGTTCAGAGGAGGTTCACAAGGGTATGAAAGAGTTAACATACGAGGAACATTTGATAGCTCTGGGTCTGTACTCGCTGGAATTTAGAAGGATGAGGGGAGGAACGTTGAAAGGCTTAGATAGAGTAGTTGTGGAAAGAATGTTTCCCATGGTGGGAGAGTCCAGGACAAGAGGGCACAGCCTCAGGATAGAGGGGCGTCCATTTAAAACAGAGATGCAGAGAAATTTCTTCAGCCAGAGGGTGGTGAACTTGTGGCCACAGACAGCTGTGGAGGCCAGGTCGTTGGGTGCATTTAGGGCAGAGTTCGATAGGTTCTTGATTGGACATGGCATCAAAGGTTACAGGGAGGAGACTGGGGAGAGGGGCTGAGGGGGAAAAAGGATCACTCATGATTGAATGGCAGAGCAGATTAGATGGGCCAAATGGCCTAAATCTGCTCCTGTGTCTTATGGTCTTATAACCTTCTAGTTTCTATTATCCATATGCCTATCTAAGAGTTTCTTAAATGACCCCTAATGTCTCTGACTCTACCACCATCCCTAGCAGGCCATTCCATATACCCACCACTCCTTGTAAAATCTCACCCCTGACATCCTCCCTATACTTTCCTCCAATCACCTTGAAATGATATCCCTTGTATTAGCTATTTCTGGCCTGGGAAAATCACTCGATCTATTCCTCTTATCATCTTCTGCGCCTCTGTCAAGTCACCTTTCATCCTGCTTCACTCCAAAGAGAAGAACTATTTCATTCAGTCGATATTTTTGTTGGAGATCATTGCAAGATCTGCTCAGGGTGAGGGCATAGAGAGGTTTTTAAACAAGCACTATTTTTTAAATGGAGACACAAGAGACTGCAGATACACTCTGGGGCAATGAACAAGCTGCTGGAGAAACACAAAAGGCCAAGTAACATCTGTGGAGAGAAGTAGACAGTTGATATTTCAGGGTGAAACCCCTCATCAGAAGTTAGATTGAAATCTGCCTGATTAAAGGAGTCACACTAGTCTGCGCAACTAATGCATGTATCTGCAGACAAAGATATATGGAGCCATGTACATTTCCTACCACGGATGCTGTTGAGTCCTTCCACCATTTTGTTCATTGCACAAAGTTTTTAACTTTGAGACGTTGATAGGGTGGTTAAGAAGGTCGATGGTGTGCTGGCCATCAGTAGACAGGTGATTGAGTTCAAGAACCACAAGGTGACGTGGCAGCTCTATAAACCCCTGGCTAGCTCTCACTGAATATTGTATTCAGTGCTGGTTGCCTTATTGGAGGAAGGACATAGAAGCTTTAGAGAGGGTGCAGGAGGTATCAAGACCTAAGTCCTAGAGTTTATTGATCAGTTTTGAGGGGATTATAGTCTTTTTTTAAAAACTTTTTTTATTAAGTTTTCAGATGATTACAGAAAGAAAAAAAATACCCTTCCCGCCTCCCCTTAGCCCCTCCCCCTAACATCCCTATAGAAAAAAAGAAAAAAAAGAAGGAAAGAAAGAAAGAGTGCCTGGATATCGGAAGATCCCCACATGCTCCACGGGGTTCATAATAACTTTAGTATATATATTTATTTCTTTCCCCAAATAACCAATTATTTTATCTTCAAAGCACCTATATATTTAATCCTGTCTTTTGTAAATAAGGGTGCCAAATTTTCAAAAATGTTTCGTATTTATCTCTTAAATTATAAGTAATTTTTTCAAGTGGAATACAGCTGGAAATTTCATTCTTCCAACGATCCATTCTTAAATATGCATCCAATTTCCAAGTAACTGCAATAGCCTTTTTGGCCACTGCCAGTGCAATTGTTATAAATTCTTTCTGATATTTATTCAATTTGGGTTTTGATTTCATCCCTTCAATTTCGTCTAATAAAAATAATATTGGATTATGTGGAAGTTGTGTTCCAATAATTTGTTCCAATAAAACTCTTAAATTTGTCCAAAAAGGTTGAATTTTAGAACAAGACCAAGTAGAATGTAAAAAAGTACCAATTTCTTGGTTACATCGGAAACACTGATCAGATAAATTTGGATTTAATTTATTTATTTTTTGTGGTGTAATATATAATTGATGTAAAAAATTATATTGCACTAATCTTAACAGAACATTTATTGTATTTGTCATACTATCAAGACATAGCCTTCACCAATTTGTTTCTTCAATTTTAATATTCAAGTCATTTTCCCATTTTTGTCTTGACTTATGGACTCCTTGTTTAATTGCCTGTTTTTGAATCAAGCTATAAATACAAGAAATAATTTTTTTAGTTTTTCCTTTTTGAATTAAAGTTTCTATTTCACTAGATTTCAGCAATAACATTGTTTGTCCTAATTTTTCTCTTAAATAAGCCCTTAATTGGAAGTAACAAAAAAGAGTGTTGTTTGATACTTTATATTTATTCTTTAATTGATCAAATGACATTAATATACCTCCTTCGAAACAATCTCCTATATATCTAATCCCTTTTTGAAACCAGTTGTATAAAAGTTGGTTATCCATTGTAAAAGGAATAAATTTACTTTGAAATAACAATCTCTTTGTTAACAGAGATTTCTTTATCTCATCATCGATATTTATCTTATTCCATAAATCAATCAAATGTTTTAATATTGGAGATTCTTTCTTTTCCTGTATCCATTTAGATTCCCACTTATATATAAAATCTTCTGGTATATTTTCTCCTATTTTATCTAGTTCTATTCTAATCCATGCCGGTTTATCTTCATCAAAAAAAGATGCAATAAATCTAAGTTGATTTACTTTATAATAATTTTTAAAGTTTGGAAGTTGTAACCCTCCAAGGTCAAATTTCCATGTCAATTTTTCCAACGATATTCATGACATCTTACCTTTCCAACGAAACTTCCTCACATATTTATTTAACTCTTGAAAAAACTTCTGGGGTAATTGTATTGGTAGTGATTGAAATAAGTATTGTAGTCTAGGGAATATATTCATTTTTACGGTATTTACTCTACCTACTAATGTTATTGGTAATACCATCCATTTATCAAGATCTTCTTGAATTTTTTTCAATAATGGTAAGTAATTTAATTTGTATAAGTTCTTTATATCATTATTGACTCTTATACCTAAATATTTTATACCATTTGCCGGCCATCTAAATTGAGTTATTAATCGACATCGACTATAATCTCCTTTAGTAAGAGGTAAAATTTCACTTTTATCCCAATTTATTTTGTGACCTGATATTTTCCCATATTCTTCTAATCTGTAGGATAATTTACGCAACGAGTGCAATGGGTTTGTTAAATAAGGCAGAACATCATCAGCAAATAAGTTAATCTTGTATTCTTCCTGATTAACTCTGAAACCCTTAATATCTGGGTCCATTCTAATTAATTCAGCTAATGGTTCAATCACCAACACAAATAAAGCAGGTGATAATGGACAACCTTGCCTAGTTGACCTTGTTAACTGAAATGGTGTTGAAATTTGACCATTTGTCACTACTTTAGCTTTGGGATTAATATTTAAGGTTTTGATCAATTTTATAAAAAATACCCCTAATCCATATTTTTCCAATACCTTAAATAAAAAATCCTATTCCAATCTATCAAATGCTTTTTCTGCATCTAAAGCAACTACCACACTAAGGGGATTATAGTCTTGAGTGCCAAGCAGTGGTCAATGAAGAACATCCTGATATATGGAAGTTCACTGTCCAGATGTTTCAGAGCTGAGTGAAGAGCCAATGAAATGGCATCTGCTGTTGAATTGTGGTGGTGATGGGCAAATTGGAGCAGGAGTTACTCGTCAGTCAGGAGTTGATACGCTCCATGACAACCTCCCGAAGCTGTAAAGCTTGTCATTACATAGGAATCTAATTGAAATAAAGGATTTTGTTGTTGAATCTGTCATTACAAGCACTAACACAATAGTGAGAGGCATGCTCAGTCAATAACCTGTCTCCAGGGAAGCCCCAACTCTGCCAGGAGTACCCAAGGGCTGGGTGGCGAGTCCTCCTGGCTAAAGGGGGAGAAAGGAGAGACTGAGCCCATGAACACCTGCCTCAAAGGGACAACAATTATACCAGATCCGAAGATGAGCAGGGTGAGTTGCTTTAATTACTATCATCCAGTAGCACACCCATCTACGGTGATGAAGTGCTTTGAGAGATTGGTTACGGCGAGAAATAACTCCTGCTTTAATAAGGACCTGGACCCACTGCAATTTGCCTATTGCCACAAAAAGTCTACAGCAAACACAATCTCACTGGCTCTCCATGCGGCCTTGGATCGCCTGGACAATACAAATACCTCTGTCAGGAAGCTGCCATTGACTACAGCTCAGTGTTTAACACCATCATTCCTACAGTCCTAATCAAAAAGTTCCAGAACCTGGGCCTCTGTACTTCCCTCTGGAACTGGATCCTTGGCATCCTAATCAGAAGACCACAATCTGTGCGAAATGGAAATTACATCTCCACCCTGCTGACAGTCACCACGGGTGCACCTCAGGGATGTGTGCTTAGCCCACTGCTCTACTCTCTCTCTCTGCATACATGACTGTGTGGCTCAAATTCCATCCATAAATTTGCTAACAATACAAACATTGTAGGCAGAATCTCAGATGCTAACAAGAGGGCATATAAGAGTAAGATATACCAACTAGTTGAGTAGTGATGCAGCAACAACCTTGCACTCAACGTCAGTAATACCAAAAACTGATTGTGGACTTCAGAAAGGGTAAGATGAGGGAACACGCACCAATCCTCGTGGAGGGACCAGAAGTGAGAAATTTCAAGTTCCTGGGTGTCAATCTCTCTGAGGAGCTAACTTGGATGCAACATGTCAATGTAGCTATAAAGAATGCAAGGTAGTAGCTATATTTCATCAGGAGTTTGAGGAAATTTCTATAGCTGTACCGTGGAGAGCATTCTAACTGGCTGTATCACCGTCTGCACATGATGGAAGTAAGCTGCAGAGAGTTATGAAAATAGTCAGCTCCATCATCTAGCCTCCATAGTATCCAGGACAACTTTAAGGAGCGATGTCTCAAAAAGGCAGTGTCCATCATTGAGGACCCCGATCGCCTAGGACAGATCTTCTTTTCACATATATATATTTACTGTAATTCACTGTTTTCACTATGTATCGCATTGTGCTCCTGCCGCAAACTTAACAAATTTCATGACATATGCCGGCGATATTAAACCTGATTCTGATGAGCCAGAATATCATTGGCCAATGGCACCCACACTAGAACTTAGAACATCAAACATTATAGCACCGTACTGGCCATAATGTTGTATCGACCTTTTAACCTACTCTAAGATCAATCTAACCCTTACCCCCATATAACCCTCAATTTTTCCATCATCTATGTGCTTAGCTAAGATATCTTAAATATCCCTAATGTCTCTGGCTCTACCACCACCCATGGCATTGCATTTCACACACTCTACACTCTCTGTGTGAAATACCTACCTCTGACATATCAACTATAATTTCCTCCAAACACCTTAAAGTTATGCCTCCTTGTATTAGTCATTTCTGCCCTGGGGAAAATGTCTCGGGCTGCCCACTCTACCTATGCCTCTTATCATCTTGCACACCTCTATCAAGTCACCTCTCATCCTCCTTCACCTCCAGAGAGAAACGCCCTTGCTCAGTCAACCCATCCTTATGATTTTCCCCTGCACAATGGAAAATGGGGAGTGGGACAGAAGATGGATCAGGGAAGAAGGCGAGTCGGGATGAGATGGTCAATGGTTGGAAGCCCAAGATTGCTCCTGGTAAAGGGATGGAAGTGGTAATAGTATTGGTTTATTATTGTCACATGTACTCAAACATAGTGAAAAAAATTGTTTTGCAAGCCACTCATACAGATAATTTTGAAACGGCAGTGTTTTAAGATAGTACAAGGAAAACTCAATATCAGAATGCATAATATAGAGTTACAGTTACAGAGAAAGTATAGTACAGCTAGACAATAAGGTGGAAGAGCCACAATGAGATTGACTGGGAGGTCAAGCATTCATCTTTAATGTACAGGAGGTTCATTCAGTAGTTCTCGAGACTGGTGGTACACAGCTTCAGTCTTTTGTATCTTCTGTCAGATTGAAAGGAGAGGAAAGGGAATCTCTGGGTGTTAGGAAGAAGATGGTTTAGTGCCGGTCAGTTTATCTCAGTGACAGACACCGAAGCTTGCCCACCAGGCATACTCCTTGGCTTTGTTCCAAGTGGATGAGCACAGACTCAGTAGCTGAGGGAGGAAGTAGGGAACTAAAACTTCACAGGTCCTGCATCAATATTGAAGTTACTTTTGGCCACACACACCAAACTGTGACAGGGTGCATCCAAGAATCCACGTTCAGTGGATTATCTTCCATTATTTCTTATGGATGCCACCATCCCCTTCAGCATACCAAAGGCAGGGATCCTTCCCTAATGTTTGAAACAATCCTCAATCTGCACCAGTACCAACTCCCTTCCCATGCAACCACACAAACTCCCATCTGCCCTCGTACCTCCCGCTTTCCATTCCAAACGCTCCCAGGCAAAGCAGCTTCCACTCCTCGTTTAGTAAGCATCTGGTGCTGCCGCCCACCAGGTGTTCACTAAACTAGGATTGGGTGATGTTGCGAGGAACATTCCTGTCTCCATCCTTCTCTGTCCTCACCCTCCCACACTACTCCAGTGAAGCCCTGTACAAGTTCAAGAACAGTCACTCTTTCTCCAACGAAGCATGTAAAATAAATCATCTTAAAAGTCTCTTCCACTGGGAGTTAATCAGATCAACCATTCTGCATAGCTCCCTCTAACTATTATCTCAGTCACTGTACTGCACTGTAAACACTTTGAACAACACACATAATGCTGTCTACATTGTAAATACACAAAGGTATTTATGTTTTTTGCATATTTTATTCCATATTCGTGTTTTAACCTTTATTTTCATCGAACTGTTTATTCCACTCAACAATTTCTTTTCAAAAGTGTTGCTTCCTCAGATTTATTTTTGTTTATGATAGACCACTTGAAGCTGAACACAAATATAATTTCAGACTACATATATCACGTAGAAATTTGGAGAAACAAGGAATTAACTTTTATTGAATTTAATGCATTTAATTGCATAATAGTGCTGATGCTTTGCAATAGTTCAACTAAGCTAACAATGTTTTGTTGATGATTTTCATTTGTACTCAGTGTCTGATGTTTCTTGCTTAAGTGCCCAACAATAATCAGACAGCACTGATGGATTCCAGTTGTCTGATACCGTTTCTCCGTGACCGCAATGTCCTGGTGAAACCTTTCACCATGCTCGTCACTGATAGCGTCAAGATTTGCAGGGAAGAAGTCAAAATGGGAAAGCAGAAAGTGAATCTTTAGTGACATGTTGTACTTTTTTGCATGATTGAAGCATGTTGTCAACCAGCTGTACAGAGTTTGGTGCTCTGTAGTTGCCAAGAAAAATTTCAACAACATCCTTGAATGCTTTCCATACAATTTTCTCTGATCCCACTAGAATTTCTTTGAAATGACTGTTGTTGATAATGTGTTTGATTTGTGGACCAACAAAAATGTGTCCCTTAATTTTGGCATCAGTTATTCTGACTTGAATTATGAATTTGAAATGACAAATATGGGCAATTTCAAAAAAATACACAGTGCTTGACAGGGAAATTTTATGGTGGTTTTCATGATCAGCAGCCCAAAATCCACACGATACACCCAAAAGTATTCAAGAAGCAAAATCTTGTTTGTCCAGTGTTCTTTATCGTTGTTGAATGTGGTTTTTTTGTTGCATGTCACTCCGTGACCAACACACCAGAGCAAATTTCAATGCGTGTAAATGAATAAAGCTGACCCTTACCGTTCAGCAATTTCAGATAACCTACCAGTCCAGGTTTGTATCTCATTCACTTTACCTCTTTTCTCTCCTCACCAGTAGTTCAGATTTCTTTTCCTCCAGAACTGTGTTACAACCCCTACCCCTTCCAGATGTCAGTACCACTATCTCGGTCTCATCTCATCTCCTCCCTATCACAGACTCCTTTCATTTTATCTAACCTCTCTCTTTCCCTCTGCAGACTAAAAGCTTACTGCAGAGCTATCTTTTCCAGTCACGATGTACAATCTACACTTTAACTCTGTTCCCCAACATTTTCTGTCTTTCTTTCAGACTTTCCACACCTGCAGCATTTTATTTTCAGCCAGGCTGCAGAAAATGTATGGATTCTCCATTAATTTGCAGAAACTCTTGTATTCTCTCTGAGCCTCTCTTATTTCCTCATAGAGTGGCAGAGTCATCAGAATCACTGACATGCGAACTCTGTTGTTCTGTGGTAACAGTGCAGTGCCAACACAAAATTGCGATAACTTATATAAATAAATAAATGCATACATACTGGAAAAAAATATAACAACAAGTTAGTGTTCACAGGTTCATGGGATGTTTAGAAATCTGAAAGAAGAGGGGAAGAAACTGTTTCTGAATCACTGACTGTGGGTCCTCAGGCCCCTGTACTTCCTCCCCAATGGTAATAACAAGAAATGAGTATTTCATTAGTGAGGAGGTACAGAAGCCTGAAGACACACGCTCAATTATTCAGAAACAACTTCGCCCCCTCTTCTTTACTCTAGATTTCCAGCGTCTGCACAATCTCTTGTGTTTGGGATTATTTCCCAGAGGGCGATGATCCTTAGTGATGGATGCTGCATTCTTGAGATGCCACCTCTTAAAGCTATCCTTGTTGATGTTGAGGAGAGTTGGCCCCTGATGGAGCTGGCTGAGTCTACAACCAGCTTCTTGCAATCGCATGCACCAGGATGCAACCAGCCAGAATGCTCTCCACCACACATCTATAGAAGTTTGTAAGTGTTTGGTAACATACTGAACCTCCTCAAACTCCCAACAAAGCCATGCTGCTGGTGTGTCTTCCTCATAATGGTTCAAAGTATTGGGCCTAGGATAGATCCTCTGAGATATTGATACCCAGAAACTTGAAACTGGTCATCTTTTCTACTCTTGATTCCTCAGTGAAGATTGGTATTTGTTCTCCTGACTCCCACCTCCTGAAGTCCAAATCAATTCTGTCATCCTGCTTAAGTTGGGTACAAAGTTAAGGCCCTTTGTCCCAACTTGTCCATGCTGACCCAAAATTCCCATATCCCTCTAAACCTTTCCTTGTCATTGAACATAGAACAAAGAACAGTACAGCACAGAACAGGCCCTTCAACCTACAGTGTTGTGCTGACCTTTTTACCCTAATCCATGGACAAACTAACCCTTCCCTCCCTCCATTTTTTCTTAGATGCATATCCCCATTTAAGTATTTAAAATGTTCCTAACAAATCCACCTCTATCACCAACCCTGATGTATAAAATTGCAGAGACCAGTCCAATCAATCAGGAGGTAGGGAGAGTCATAGACCTGTCCAAGGGCTGCCTCGCCAATTCCTCTGGCAGCTCGTTCCATATCCTCTCTGTAAGCAGCCAGGTTCTTGTGCTATCAACCTGATGATTGGCAAATCCCCCTGCTCTGCTGTTTGTTCATTAATTATCCCATCTCTCTCCCTCCTGGATAAGTACCCAGATTGTTCCTGAATCATTGCCTACAGTATAGTTTGATTTGCCCTACTTTCTGATTTCAGTTTACCCAGATAGATCTGTTCTGAATCCACTGAACAGTATCGCCATGCAATTCCATGTCAGTGCAGATACAAGCCCTTCAGCCCATCTAGTCTGTTCCGAACTATCATTCTACCTGGTCCCAACAAACTGCACCTGCACCAGAGCCCTTCACTACCCTTCCATCTATATACCAGCTCAAATGTTGGATTAAATCCACAACCACCACTTCCTGTCTACACCCCTCTATGAGTGAAGATGTTCCTCCTTATGTTCACCCTTAACCTATGACCTCTAGTTCTAATCTCAACCAACTTCAGTGGCCTGCAGTGGACTTGGACTTGCAGACTTCCCCAACGGACTCGCAGAGATTCGTAGACTGGAGGCTCAGGCCACTGGGCCTCGATTTCCAGCCTTCCAATCAACCTTCAGGCTTTGACCTTTGGTATTATTCCCAGGACTCATCGACGATAATGAATGTGAGGACCTGAAATCCAAGCCTTGAACAACAGACTCAGCAAAGATGGGACCCTGAAAACTAGGCCTCAAACTCCGGTCTTGCCAATTAGCATACCTAACGATTCACCAGTCCTTGTGCCTTCTG
Organism: Hypanus sabinus; assembly: GCF_030144855.1. NCBI lineage: Eukaryota > Metazoa > Chordata > Chondrichthyes > Myliobatiformes > Dasyatidae > Hypanus > Hypanus sabinus. Next base: position 63,162,090 of record NC_082724.1, on the reverse strand, counting down.
CCCACGTGGAACTCCAATCCTGGGACCTACCCTTGACTCACTGACCTGTGGGGGTTGGGGGGGGGCATCAGCCCATGTCCTTTCTGCTCTGTGTACTTGACATCCAACCACGGATGTCCTTCAGCAAACGTCCACATCACTGGTAGAACAGAGGCCTAGCCCTGACCTCTAACTCTCCCACGTATTCCTGTTCTTAGACCCAAATATGACTCCTAGATCACCCATCTCTTCCCAAAACCATCCCTACAAACCTAAAAACAACAAAAAAACTATTAAGTCTGAGCTGCGACCTTGATGAAGACCACAGGTTGAAGCCATCTTGACTGGAAGCAATTTCAATTCTGGTGATTAGCTCAATAAACTAAAATATGATTATTATAACCAAGAAACCATTCTCAATCACACACCATTCACATCCTGCCCTTCGTACCAAGGCCAACCAGTCAGTTCCACTGGGGGAGGTCTCACTTCCACATGTTGAACTCCTCTGTATCTTAATGGAGAAGGCGAAGTGGGAGAGGGTGAGGTAACCCAGACCTCAGAGCAAATGGCAGCTGAAGGTAAACCAGTAGTGCTTTGGTGATGAAAATCAACAGCATGCAATAGCCAGAGAGGGGGTGAGCTGACTCCCCATGGGGTGTTCACACCCACCGGGCTCTCCAGCAGCGCTAACATATCCATCTGCACAGGGTCAGATTAGTGCTGCAGTTAACAGCCAGCATGGAATCCAACGTCAGGCAGTTTGAAATCACATCAAGACTCCAACGAGGCACTGTGAAGCAGTCTAATGAAGAGCCTGGTGTGTGAAGCAGCTCGCTTACACTGAATTATTGATAAGGGCGTCGTGCCTCATTCCCTTGTGGTTCCAACAGCAGCAGGCTTATTATGGCGGTAGAGCAATGGGGATCAGTAACAACAAACTGTAGAGGGTGGATTTGGAAATCAAAACAGAAACGGCTGAAATACTTAGCAGGTCAGCGTGCCTGTGGAGAGCTAATACTTCAATCAATGATCTTTCATCAGAGCCAAAGAGAGAGTCAAAATTTCAGGCCGAGACCCTTCGCCTTTCCCGGAAATTAGTCAGAGCTGTGAAGCATCAGTGGTCCAGTGACGCTGCCTGTAGAAATACACTGAACTAATTCAGTGTCTCAGTGGGCAGACCCAAAAGCAGAGTCCGAATGGTGCCCGGCCACACTGACAAACTGCCTCGGCCTCGGTCTGGGTGCAGTCTGCAGGATCTCCCTACCACCGTTGCTTTCCTCCCTCATCCCAGGGATCTGCTAGTTTATTGTGCACTCTCAATTGACTTAAGGTTGTTGTAGCTGGGGAGTGGTAGTGGGGAACAAGCTTCCACTACCTATTAAATGACATGTATCTCAAATAATCTCTAACAACCGAGTCCAGCTCCTAATCTTCACATGGGGCTCAGCTACTGCCCTGCAAAACCGTTTCTCCTGACAGGAGAAGGGGCAAAGGTGGCTTACTGGCACCTTAAAACCAGTCACTTCGGGTAGATGGGGCTCGTCAGCCGTGGTTGGCAGCTGATTTAGGAGAAGGAAATTTCTGATCTCAAACCACCACTGCCTTGCGGCTATACCCACTCATGGGGAAGCTTCGGGAGTAAACCCTGAGGGAAAATCCAGAGCTGAAGTCCCTAAGGCAGTCCGACATTGAGTGCAATGCCGGTGGCAACTCCTGCAACACTTCAGGTACCAAACTGTGTCAGTCTCTGTCATTCCTTTGGATTCATCAGATGCATGAAGAGGGGGGAGCCTGTTACATGGGCAACAGCTTGCTCTCCATGTGTATGGAGCTTGTGTATCTAAACAGCCAGGGCACAATATCCATGGTCAACTCTGACTGAGAGAGGCCCTCACCAAGTTGACTGGTTGCATCACAGACTGGTATAGAAGCTCTAATCCATAGGTTTGTAAGAACTGCAGAGGGTTGTAGACACAACCAGTTCCATCACAGTCATAACTCTCCCCTCCATTGAGGACAGCCTCAAGAAGGCAGCATCCATCCCCAAGGACATACCCTCTCCTCATTACTATCATCAGGGGGGAGGGACAGGAGCCTGATGACGCACACTCAATGATTCAGAAACAAGTTCTTCCCCCCCAGCATCAGATTTCTGAATGATCTATGAACACATGAACACCACCTCTTTATTCCTTTTTGCACTATTTATCTATTGTTGCATTTTGTTATGTCTTTGCACTGTACCATTACTGCAAAACAGCAAAGTTTACATCACGCAAGACAGTGAAAGTAAATCTGATTCTGACTCTGTGAGTGGCTAGAATGGAGAATCTGGGAGGAACTGGGAGGAATGTGGGCAGGATAGGTTACAGGAAAAATCAGTGGAGAATCTGAAAGCTGACACAGAACAGAAAGGTCATCTTCGACTCATATGGAGATACAGAAATGTCCCAGGAGTGTCTGACCTCCCCTCTGTCTCAGTAACCAGATCTGGACACAGGGAATTTGGTAGCCTGATAAAGGTTTCACCCCAAAATGTTGACTGGTTATTCCTCTCCTGCTTTGCTGAGTTCCTCTGGCATTTTACGTGTGTTGCTCTGGATTTCCAGTATCTGCAAGATTGCTTGTGTTGGTGGTGTACCTGACCCGAAGTCTGCAGTTTTGATTTGTTAGACTTGATTTGCTGCTTGTGATTGGTTGGACTGTTGAAGATCCTTCTCTAACACCATCCAGCCATCTTGAAGTGGATCCCCAGTTAATATGAGTTCATCTACTGATTACAAGTGCCACCTATCTCCCTCCTGCTTGTATTAAGCTACCCAAGACACAGTATATCAAAGCCGAGGTGTGTCAGTTTCCCATGCAACATCCTTTATCTCATCACCGTCTTAAACTCTACATCTGTGAGAGAGCTTCCTGTCTCCCTCACCTTTTCAGTGCTCCCCATAGCAGCACTCTCTCTCTCTGCTGCCCATACCTGCTGCTCTAGACCTGCTCCCCATCTCTGCCTTTCTTGTACAACACTTGTTAAACCTGCCCCAGTGCCCATGGTCTTGTGTTGACAAAATCCAGGTTACGTTACCTCGGCCATCTCCTGGGTCACTACTGCCCTCCTCACTGGATGTAAATTACAAACAGGATCAAATTTTTCTGATTGCCTGATTTGTGTGTGTGTGTGTAGGGAGGAGGTGATTCTAGGTATCAGAACCTTTTACTCTGGCTGAAAGGTCCAGGATGAAGAAAGTGAAGTCTCTGCAGGGGAAGACTTGCTTCAGGACCAATCTTAACGGTCGGAAGTACAGTACTGCCCCCCGATGGCTGATCAGTGCACTACAGAAAGTGGTGACGTGACTAATCTCTTCCTTCCTCCTCAATCCGAAAACCGGGGCTGATTTGTTGTCGGCACATCAACCTTGTATGAAAATGTGCAGACAGCCCATCTCCTTTACTTTGAATGAGCACTGAGCTCTGCGTGCATGAGGTATCTCAGCAATTGTGATGGTAAAGGGTGCGACGTAACAGTCAGCTTCTCCCTGCGATCCTTCAATATAACAGTCTGATGTATGTTGTACACCATCACAGGTGTACCCATGTCTATCACTATAAAACTCACTCATACACCTGCATCTCCCCAGTGATGTACTGCCATCAGCGCCCCAGGTGCGGATCATGGCTAATTTATTCTCTCTCTCAACTTCATTCTTCTGCCTTCTCCCTGTAACCTTTCAAACCCTGACTAATCAAGAACTTACCAACATACACCTTAAATACACCCAATGATTTGGCCTCCACAGCCGCATGTAGCAACAAATTCCACAGATGTACTACCTAAAACATTCCTCATCTCTGTTCTAAATGGACATCCCTCTATTCTATGTCTGTGCCCTTTAGTCCTAGACTCCCCCATCTTAGGAAACATCCTCTCCACATTCACTCTAGGCCTTTCGACATTTGATAGACTTCTTCTAAATCCCAGGAAGTACAGGCCCAGAGCCATCAATTATGCCTTATAGTGGTAAGCCTTCCTTCCTGGAATCATTTTCGTGCATCTCCTCTAAACCCTCTCCAAAGTCAGCACATCCTTTCTTAACAAAGGGGCCCAAAAATTCTCACAATACTCCAAGTGAGGCCTCGCCAATTCCGTATAAAGCCTCAGCATTACATCTTTGCTTTTATATTCTCATCCTCTCGAAATGAATGCTAACATTGTATTTGCCTTCCTTACCACTAACTCAATATTCAAATTAACCTTCAGGGAATCCTGCACAAGGACTCACAAGTCCCTTTGCACCTCAGATTTTTGAATTTTCTCCCACTTGGAAAATATTCTATGCTTTTATTTCTTATATCATAGTATGTAACCATACACTACTCAACCCTGTATTCCATTTGCCTCTTTGCCCATTCTTCTAATTTGTCCAAGTCCTTCTGCAATCTCCCGGCTTCCTCAGCACTACCTGCCTGTTCACTGATCTTTGTATCATCTGCAAAAATGGCCACAAAGTCATCAATTCTACTGTCCAGATCATTGACATATAACATAAAAAGAACCAGTCCCAGTACTGACCCCTGTGGTACTGGCAGCCAATCAGAAAAGGCTCCCTTTATTCCCAGACTTTGCCTCCTGCCAATCCATGCCAATCCTGCTCTGTCCATGCTAATGTCTTGCCTATAACTCTTATCTTATTAAACAGCCTCATGTGCAGCACCTTGTCAAAGGCCTTCTGAAAATCCAAGTACACAACATCCACCAATTCTCCTTTGTCTATCCTGCCTGTTATTTCCTCAAAGAATTCCAACAGATTCTTCAGGCAAGATTTTCCCTTAAGGAAACCATACTGATTTTGGCCCATTTTATCATGTCCAAAACCACATGATTTTTGTGAAATTACCACATCCTCAACAACAGACTCCAATATCTTCGCAACCAATGAGACCAGGCTAACTGACCTCTAATTTCCTTTCTTCTGCCTCCTGCCCTCTTGAAGAGTGGAATGATATTTGCAATTTTCCAATCCTCTAGAACCATGAACTATGATGTATTGACTCTTGAAAGATGATTACTAATGCCTCCACAATCTTGGCAGCTCCCTCTTTCATAAACCTGGGGTGCAGGACATACCTGTATTTTTCGATGCACGTAAGATAAATAAATCTGAATCTGATTTATATTTATCCCACAGAGTAGGCTGAATCAGAATTAATAGACTGTGGGATTTTCTCCAGGATCCAAAGGGTTAATTTTCCATACCGGGGAGTTCATGCACTGGCCCATTACTGTGTGTGCAGAATAATCCACACAGCAAGTTGACGTCTCAACTAGTGAACAATGCAATGAGACGACCACATGCTAATTCACTTTCTGAGTAATTACGCTGAGCGCAGTGTGAGAGGAAGCTTCCTTCGAGAGAACCGTCATTTGCTGATGTCAGACAGTGAGGCAGACTGCACCACTCCCAGAATCAGTGAGTTAAAGGAGAACTCCCGCACTTGGAGGCATTTTCAGCAGAATTCTGATCATATCTGCTTCCTTTCTTGGTGTTTTAAATTATAAAAATGAACTATTTATACAAAAAAGAAAAAAATGATGAAAAATTTACATTCGTGGTCCTTACTTCCAGCAGCATAGTTTGTTTTTTTAAATCATAACACCACAACCACTTATGTGGCTCCTGGGGTGATATTCTAATTTTATTATTTGAGTATTTCTAATGATTTAATAACATTATAATGTATTATTATCTAATTATTCTAACATGGATTTTATAATGTGAAGTGTTATAATTTGAAATATCATACTTATTATAACATCATAATATTTCAAAGATTCTAATATCTGTGGGGCTTCCTCCCCCAAACCATCCCCTCTGTGTATGGTAGCAGAAGGAGTCTAGACTGTGATCTCTCCCTGCAGAGTCTTAGCAGTAGCTTCAGTGAGGTTCACTGCATCCCCCGGCACATAGTTCTGCTGCCTAGAATGAGGCAGCCATCAGTGTTGGGAGATGAACAAGGTTCAAACAGGCCAAAGGGAATCTTTCACCAAGCTCACACTATAAAATACACACCCTCAGTTGCTCCTGCTGTTCCTTGCTCAGATGCAAAGGGGCATTTCTGAGGAAAACTCCATAATTATTTTTTTAAACCAGATTGGAATACCTGCAGGTTTATTTTGAAGCCATCAGTATTACTAAATTAACTTTTACTTCCAGGTTAGAAGTCACATTTATGAATAGCCAATAGTGACGTATGAACTGATACAGCTTTACAGTTAGTGGAGCCGCAGGGTTCCAGTTTCATTCCTACCCTCCAGTGCTGACTGTGTGGAGTTTGCATGCTCCTCCTGTAATCAAACAGGTATCCCCTAGGTGCTCCAGTTTCCTCTCCCATACCAAAGACGTGCGGGTTGGTAGACTAATTCCCCATCCAGCATAGTGATCTCTCATTACACCCAGTAGCAGAGCAGTAGAGTCAGAAATAGACAGACAGACTAAATGAATCTGTGGCTGAGGTCCTGATGCAGGAGGCAGAGATTCAAGGATGAATTTCCATGATAATATGACACCCTAAATAATACAGTTGAATGATCAGCATACCTGAGACATAATTGAGGGCTTCACAGTAGTGTAGAGGTTAGTATAACTCTATTCTGTACCAGTAATTCTGACCACTGTCCATAAGGAGATTGCATGTTCTCCCCGTGACCGTGTGGGTTTCCTCCAGGTGCTCTAGTTTCCTCCCACAGTCCAAAGATGTAGGGTTAGTAGGTTAGTTGGTCACATGTGTGTAATAGGGCGGCGTGGCCACATGAAGCCAGAAGGGCCTGTTGTTGTGCCGTGTCTCTAAATGTAAAAGCAATGTGAAACCTGAGTATTATCTGAAATGATATCCAGGAGGATTATTTTGGGAATGGGAAACATTTTGGGAAGTTATGTCCAATGACAAAACAGATAGTCCTTTCACTGGTCAACAGGATGGGAGACAGGACTGATTCACCACATCACTAAATGCTCATCTCGCATTCCAGTTAGCAGTGGTATTCACAGCCTTTGAAAAGGCTCAATGTACAATGAGAAAACCGGTCGCTGGATCCTTCCCACTGCATGGAGTTAGTTATCTGTTAGGTTGGGTCAAAGAGTTTAAAGTACAGGCTCCATCCTCCACAGCAAGAGGGATATCCCAGTGGCCTCCCATTTTCAAATTCTACTTCCCATTCCCATTCTGACATGTCAGTCCATGCTACGATGGGCCATTTTCAAGTTGGAGGAGAAACATCTCATATTCTGTCTGTGTAGCCTCTGATCTGACAGCATGAACATCAATTTCTCAAACTTTCAGTCATTTTTTCCCCTCCTCCTTCTCCAATTCCCATTCTGGCTCTCCTCTTACCCCTTCTCCTCACCTACCCATCAACTTCCTCTGGTGCCCCTCCTCCTTCCCTTTCTCCCACAGTCCACTCTCCTCTCCTATCAGATTCCTTCTTCTTCAGCCCTTTACTCCTTCCACCTATCACCTCTCAGTTTCTTACTTCATCCCCTTCCCCACCCACCCACCTTCCCCTATCACCTGCAACTTGTACTCCTTTCCTTCCCCCCACCTTCCTATTCTGGCTTCTTCACCTTTCCTTTCCAGCGCTGGTGAAGGGTCTTGGCCTGAAGCGTTGACTGTTTATCCCCCTCCATAGACGCTGCCTGACCTGCTGAGTTCCTCCAGCATTTTGTGTGCTACTCAGGATTTCCAGTGCTTGCGGGATCTCTTCTGTTTAGCGGTTCTTCAAAGTGTAGGAAGAGTGAAGTCTACAGGGACATGGAAATGCATCTTGACAGTGGAATTAAGCAAGCTTTAGAAACTCTGCCTCTCGTGTCTGCTCTGTTTAATATTAGTGGCACTGCTTAGTGGAACAGTGTGTCTGGTCACAGTTAAAACTGACTGCTCTTTTCCTAACATTCACCAAATATTGCCACACAAGACAGATGTGATGATGTGACGACATCCCCTCTGAAGGTGTGAAGTTGATTTACTACACTGATCAGATTACTACTGGAAGTGTGAATGAGTCATTAGCAAAAATATCACTTAAGCATAGTTACAAGAGACTGCAGACGCTGGAAATCTTAATGCGTGATAGATCTGCCTCCAGCATTGTGTGTGTGTTGTTTAAACATAGTGTGGGGATGATGACTGTACAACCACACGATCCTTCATTCTTCTTCCTTCTTTATTACAGATTAAATAAATTGTCTAATATCTTGTCCCAGAGACTTGCAGGGACAAATGATCGAATATGAAGATGGCTGTTAATTATAGGGTGAAATGAGGGGTAGATTATTGGGGTATTTTACCATGGAAGGATGGGTAGACTGTGATACACTCCAGCAGTTTATAACTGTGACCATGGTATTGAGGTCATCTGCTCAGTGAAGGACACCCTTTAGTCTGCCCAAGACTTGTTGGTCTTACGGCAGAGCGAGACGTCAGTGGGAATGGTGCAGACTGACACAGGAGGACATGCTGAGACTCAATGCAGCCAATCCTAAGGCTCTGAGGGGAAGGACCACATACTAGGCTCCTTCCCTCTCACTGACAGAGGGCTGAGCTAGGTAGGGAAGCCCCTCAGATGTTGAAATGGTTTTATTCCAGGTGGCTATGCTTTTAAAAAAATGTTAACACCAGTGAATCTATTGAAAATGTTTTTCATTGTTTACTCCTTTATATACTTTTTCCGAATCTTTTTCTAGATAAAAATGAAGCGACATTACCACTGGGCATGGAGGGCCCGTGAAATAGCCTCTCAAACACTTCATGGGTAAGAATCACAGGCTGGTGATGATGTACTGGTGTCAGAGAACGTACTGCCTTGCTGTTACAGTGAATATGGGGAAAGGCATGAACTAATTATATTTACTGTGCGTGTGATAAGTGAAGTTACTTCACTGAGAAAAGAGTATCACAATGAAGTGCTGTGCTGAGTATGGTGATGGAGGAATCCTCTGTCACTCAGACTTCAGGCATCAGCTTGGGTCAGTGCTATAATGCTTAGTTGTATATCAGACATGTATATAATCTGGGCCAATCTGCTGAGTAAAATACAAAGCAGTGAACTGACCATTTCCCCAGCCTCCTATCTGATCCTGAACGTTACACCATGGGACTACTTCTCTCCCTCCAACTACCACTACTGGCTGCCCAGCACGACTGCTGTGATGAGGGGATGCCTTCGCAGAACGAATGGAAGAGACCGACTCTGTCTGACGCCATTACATTCAGCCTCCGTAAGATAACTTGCCGGAGGGGACGAATTGGTTTCCTCGCCCTTGAAATATTTATCTAGTTTTGTTCCCTGCTCATTCTTTATTGATTATTCTGTAAATTCCTGGAGGGACAGTCAGTAACCCTAATACTGAGACTTTGACTGAGGAATTAAGCGTGGGTCTAGATCCTGGCTGTTTTGTTCTGGGAGACTCCTGAATCACTGGTGCCTTTTGTCCTTTGAGTTCTGTGCTAATGGATTTTAATATCTGTATCCTCTCTGTGACACTTTATTCTTGCTGCATTGATCAGCTGTACATCACTGCATAAGATAAACCTGCTTGGTGACCCATTAATGCCTTTATGTGCATAAATACTTAATGGTTAGAGTATTTATTCCTCCATGGATTTCAGTTGAATTGCCATTAGTTACCTCCTGTCACAGGAGGGTCTCTGAAGGCTGGTAACAAGTCTACAAAAACACGAAGATTTTACACCTGAACCTTGCAGTTTGAAACAGAATCTGACTGTGGTAATCCTCTCGTGACCTCAATGACCTTTATCTCTTGTGAACTCCTGTTCTAGCCTCTTGTGAATCAGTGTGAATTTACACAATTATTATCCATTGGGTCTATGCTGACTTCCAGCAGAGGAAGGCAAATGCAGTGTTAGCGTTCATGTCGAGAGAACTAGAACATAAAAGCAAGGAGGTAATGCTGAGGCTTTATAAGGTATTGGTCAGACCTCACTTGGACTAATGGGCCCTTTATCTAAGTAATGATGTGCTGGCATTGGGGAGGGTCCAGAGGAAGTTCATGAGAATGATTCCAGGATTGAAAGGGTTAATGTACTAGGAGTGTTTGATGGCTCTGGGCCACCAAGGGGGGAAAAATGGGGGAAAAAACTTACGTAGGCAATTATCTCAACTCCTGTGCTTCTCTTTCAGTTAGTTTCTGGATATACAAAATATACCAGAATAGAGAAGAAAGTTTGAAAAAGAACCCGGGATGATATCTACCTATTGAAGCACAGAATGTTGTTCTTTGGCAGAGGAGAGAGACTTTTGAATTAAAAAAAAGGCAGGATATGGTTGAAATTAGCAAGCAAAGAACACGGCCACTGGTTCAAAAACCGAGTGGTAATAAATAAACAAACAAACAAATAGAAAGATGGATAACTAAATAGATAGGCAGATAAATAAATAACTAATCAAATAAACAGAAATGGTTGGGTCCACCAGAAAGAAAGGCACATTCCATTGCCCATGATATAACTGGCTGCTTTACAAGGAATAACTTGTATTTTGAAGCAAATGAAATAGCTGATGAAACTCGTGCTGGTGTTGCAGAGTACAATGGGTGGAAAAGCAAACAGTTTGCTTGAAAGTTTAACTGCTCCAACCAAACCAGTTCTGATGAGCTTTGCTGCTGTTGTGAACATAATTAGGAACATTTAGAACTGAAACCATTGTTGATTGCAGAAGGCTTTAAGTTTCGTAAGTGGAATCAAAAGGAAGGGGCATCCATTTCAGCTTACATCTCTGAATTTCAGAAATTGGCTGAGAATTGTCAGTTTAGTAATGGGCGTAATGATGAACTGAGAGATTGTTTCATTTGTGGAATCTTACAAGGAAGCATTCAAAAACAGCTCCTAACTGAAGCACAACTCTCATTTAAAAGAGCAGTTGAAATCGCTGTTGATTTGCAGTCAGGAATGAAAGTGAGTGGCAGCAGAATTGCAATGTCTTAACAGAAACCTGCCTGGCTGAACAAGTTGTTCTATCAGTGTCACAGGGGCTCATATACACCAGACCATTGCAGGTTTAGTCAAGCCAAGTCAAATCACTTTTTATTGTCATTTGGACCATAACTGCTAGTACAGTACACAGCAAAAAGGAGACGACGTTTTTCAGGACCATGGTATTACATGAAACAATACAAAGCTACACTGAACTATGTAAAAACAATACAGAAAAAACTACACTAGACTACAGACCTACCCAGGACTGCATAAAGTGCACAAAACAGTGCAGGCATCACAATAAATAATAAACAAGACAATAGGCACAGTAAGTTGGTGTCAGTTTGGGTATTGAGGAGTCTGATAGCTTGGGGGAAGAAACTGTTACATGGTCTGGTCATGAGAGCGTGAATGCTTTGGTGCCTTTTCAAAGGTGGAACTTGCAGAAAAGGCAACAAAATAGAACGCATACTGTCCAACGAGTAGGTCGGGCAGACAGAAATAAACAGACTGCACAGGCAAGAGAAAAGGCTAAAAAGTCAAGTTGCAATTCAAAAAGAACACTAATCTGAAAGATCTGATAGTGACGAGTATGACACAGGACTGAGTAGCCTGATGATTTACAATGTGAAAACAAATAAGAGACAAGAAATATGGCTTACACCAGAAGTGAACAGAAAATTAATTAAAATGGAAATAGACACGGGCTCATCTGTTTCAGGCATTCTACAAAATGAGTTTGAACAGCATTTCAAAGATATGAACTGAAGCCTGCAGATATTCAACTAAGAACTTATACTGGAAAAAAGATAACTCCTGTGGAAATGACATTCACAGCAGTGAAACGCAGCAACCAAAAGCCACATTGAGCTTGTATGTGGTAACAACAGGAGGACAAGCATTGCGGGGCCATGATTGGCTAAGACGACTACAACTTGACTGGATATCCATCCACCATTTGCACGCCACATCCCCTGCAATAGAGTGAACTGAAAGGGAATTAAGAAGGGTACTGGATAATGCCACAGCAGTGTTCAATAATGGCATTGGAAAAGGCAAACATATCAATAGTAAAATAGTATTGAATAGAAAATGCCACAAACATATTTTACAAAGTCTGTCTGGTTCCTGATACCATCTGTGATAAAGTAGCCTGTGAGCTAGAATGTATGGAGGCTGAAGGAATTCTTTCCAAGGTTGAGTGGGTCCATGGGTAATGTCAGTAGCCCAGAAGATCGATCTATCAGGATCTGTGATGATTTTAAGGTCACCAACAACCCATACTGAAGGTAGGTCAATATCCTCTCCCCAGAACAGAAGATATCTTTGCAAACCTTTCTGGATGGCAACACTTCAGCTAGGCAGACTTGGCTGAGCCCTTCCTACAGATGGAGATGGCAGAAGAGTCCAAAGCGTTTCTCACCACAAACACTCACAAAGGGCTTTATCACTACAATAAGCTTATTTTCAGAGTAGCATCTGCACCTGCACTCTGGCAGGAAGCCATGAGCCAGGTACTGCAAGACTGCCCAGGCACTCAGTGTTACCTGGATGACTTCATTGTTACAGGTGAAGATGACAAGATACATTTCCAAACTCTCAAGACCATGAAGATTAGAAGATTATGGGCTTAGTGCATGACATGCAAGTGTGAATTCTTTAAACCAAGCATCACTTAATGTGTTCACACCATTGATGCACAAGATTTTACACAAGTCTGATGAGAAAATTCAAGCTAAGTGGATGTCCCAAGGCCAAAGGACATGTCACAGTTGTGATCACTTTTAGTACTTGTCAATTACTTTAACAGGTTCCTACCAAACCTGCCTACTGTACTCCGCTACTTGAACAGATTGGGAAGAGATGACAATGGACAATGTAATGTGAGATAAAAGGGAAAAGGCAAAAGAAATGGTTACTGTACTCACTCATTCTCATCTAAAGCATCCAGTGAAGCTTGTCTGTGATGCCTCGCATTATGATTCAGGTGCAGTCATGACCCATGTCACATGTGATGGAAGTAAATGCCCCATAGCATTTGCATCACGTTCCCTTACCGAAGCAGAGAAAAACCACATACAGATTGACAGAGAGGCCTCGACTCTGGTTTAGGGTGTAAAACATTTTAACCAGTACTTACTTGTGCAGGAGATAGTTTGTCCTTGTTACTGATCATCAACCACTCGTGTCCATTTTCAAACCATAGAAGAGTGTTCCACTAACCGCAGCAGCACAGATCAGAGATGGGCTCTGTTTCTTGGAGAACATAATTAGGAGACTGAAATCAAGAGGACAACTAACCATGGAAATGCTGATGGATTGTCCCATTTTCCCTTGGAAAAGCAAATACCAAAAAATGTTCTAAAGAAAGGAATCCTCTTGAAGTATTCTCCCTTGTGCACATCACGTCTCCCTATTACGACAGAGATGGTCCACAGGGAAACCAGAAAAGACCCCACACTGCCTCAGGTCTACCTGGCCACCCAAAATGGCTGGAATGTGCAGCAGAAACTCTAGTTCCCCCATTTTTATCAGCACTGAGATAAACTTGCCCTTGAAGGAGGTTGTCTTCATGGGGTTTGAGAGTTGTTATACCATCCAAGCGGAGAGCTAAAGTGTTGGAGGATCTACATGCTGGTCACCTAGGCGTGGTTAAAATGAAAGTGTTGGCTTTGTCTGATGGCCTGTGATAGATCAGCAGATCGAGCAGCTTGCCAAGCACTTTGTGGATTACCGACATGTCCAGAAGATGCCAAGAGCAGTGGCTGTCCATCCCTGAGAATGGTCTGCATGCCCTGGCAGATGATCCATGTAGATTTTGCCAGACCATTCATGGGCTCAAATTTGTTGTTAGTACTGAGGATGCAGCATCAAAGTGGCCAGAAGTGTTCTCAATAGCTTCCACTACAGTTTGCACACTGTTCTCTCCTCAAGGACTGGAGATCCAGAACACTTTGTCAGTGACAACAGACCGCAGTTTACAACAGAACCTGAAAATGAATGCAATAGGACATATAGAGAGCCTTTCCGGTAGCCGATGGGGTAACATCTTTTTAAATTTGCTCCTACCTTACCTATCTTTTTATTTCCTACCAGGTTTTTGAAACCTTATTATAAATCTTAATATTTCTCTAATATGTCTGGGAAAGACGAAAGCCTCTGCAAAAGAAAAAGGAAAAGAAGATGACTCTCCAACCACTTGGAATCAATTGGAGAGCTCCTTAAAAAGCAAAGAACAGAACTCTCTGAGGAATTTCAACATCTTAATGTCAAGTTGGATGCTATTTAACAAACTTTAATCGAACATGCAAAGTGAATTAAAGAGAATAAAGAAGCTGTGTCATTACTGGAAGCGGACTTAGAAGACATGAGTAAGCTTTGCAAAAATTATAATTATCTAATGAAAAATTAACAAAGAAGATTACCAACTGGAAAGCAGAAGGAACAATCTACGTATTCTGGGTCTTGAAGAATCAGTTGAAGGTGCCCACCCCACGGAGTTCTTTGCAAGTTTGTTGAAACACCTGTTCCCTGATTTATTGCCATCTGTGAAATCACTATTCCCGAAACCCAAGGCAGGAGAGCATCCTAGTTCAGTCATTTTATGTTTTCATGAATTTCACACTAAGGCCCTTTTAATCTGACATACCCGTCGAGTTGGAACGAATGATTTCAACGGGAAGATGATTAGATTCGTGGAAGATTATACACCGGAAGTTATGGCTGAACTTGTCAAATATAAAGAGGTCATGTCGCTGCTTTATGAGAAAGGGTTTAAGCCCTCCCTTTGTCTCCCCGCATGTCTTAGAATTGTTTTGAAAAATGGTGAGCGGAAATGACTGGGATTGGTTGAAAATGCACAGAAGTTTTTGGAAGCAGAAGATTAATTGCGTTATAGCTGTTAGAAGAGCAATTACTTTTTAAATGTTGGACAGAATAAGGTTTTAATAAACTTATGTTTTGACTGTTAATATATCTTGTTTTTTGATATTTTTCACTATTTTATTTTTCTTTGTGAGGTTTTTTTATATATATTTCTTTTGAAATTGTTAAAATGAATCCTCTTATGTTTTGGATTTTTGATCTAAGTTTTTTCTGTTTTGTCTGGGTAGGAACATAACAACTTTGGATGTTTTGGAGTTTTACCAGCAGGGTTCCTTGGGGAGAGTTGTCTTTAGGGTTAGCATGCCAGCTGTCCTTTGGCCTGCTTTTCTGGTTTTGGGAGCGGGAGGGGAGTTGGGTTTCTTTTTTCTTTATTTTCTGGAAGCTGGATTGGGCTACTATCCAAACTTTCTGTTTGAGAACCTTATTTTATGGCCTGTCTTGTGGATCTAATGATTTATGCTCAGATTCCTTAGCTCTTCTGTTAATTAGAATTTAAAGTGGAGTAAAATATTGTTACTTAGTTTTAATGTGAAAGAGTTAAATCATCCTGTGAAACAGAATAAGATCTATACTTATATTAAAAAGTTAAGGGCGCCCATTATTTTTCTACAAGAAATGCATGTACTTAGCTGTAATAATGCATGCCTTTTTAATCGGTGGAGGGGTCTACAATTTTATTCTTCATTCAGAGCACAATCTCATGGAGTCTCGATTTTTATAGGTAATACAATTTCTTTTTGTTCAGTATAAAGTTGTCTCTGACCCTAATGGGCGATTTGTTATAGTGTCAGGGAAACTAGATAATAAATCAATTGTATTTGCTAATGTGGATGGCCCAGGATTTTTTGAGCATTTCTTTTCATTCTTGCCAGATTTGAGCTCTTATTCTTTAGTGATGAAAGGAGATTTTAATTGTTGTCTAGACCTGTGATATTGATGTCTGGTGTTTTCTTCACCCAGCAGAAAGGGAGTATTCATTCTTCTCCCATGTCCATCATTCCTATACTAGGATTGATTATTTTTTATTGATAGTCAAATGATTCCATTAGTATGATCCATTGAATATAAAGAAATAGCTGTGTCCAACCACTCTCCTGTATTTCTATCTTTAAATCTTCCTGGTTTCACTCATATGAACAGATCCTGGCATTTTAATTCAACTCTATTATCTGATAAAGACCTTCTAAAATTTATGAAGAATCAAATTACTCTTTCTTTGAAGAAAATGCATTGGAAGAGACCTCTAGTCTTATCATTTGGGACACCTTTAAGGCATATATCGGGGACAAATTATCTCTTATACTGCATATATTAAGAAAAAAGCTAATAAAGAGAGAACTGATTTAGTCAATCAATTAAAACAATTAGACCAGAAATATGCTTTGTCACCAGACCCCCATAAGACATATTGGAATTAAAACTAAATATGATCTTCTTATAACGTATCTAACTGAAAGCCAACTTTTAAAAGGTAGAAGCCAATTCTATATACATGGAGAAAAAACATTGATAATTGCTAATCAATTGAAGACCTTTACAGCTAAATGGCAAATTAAAGAAATTTGTAAAACCAATGGTGATATGAAAACTGACCATTTTGAAATAAATGACGCTTTTAGAGAATTTTATTCTAAATTGTATAGTTCTGATTCTGTTAAAGATAATACTGCAATGAACAATTTTTAGACCAATTAAATATTTCTGGACTTTCGGTTGATAATCAAAAGCAGTTGGATCAACCTGTTTCTCAGGAGGAAATCACTGAGGCTATATATTCATTGCATTCTGGGAAATCTCCAGGACCCAATAAATTCTCTGGAGAATTTTATAAGGCTTTTTCTTCATTGCTTATACCTTATTTATGTTCTACCCTTACTGAGGCCTTCAAGGTCAGTAAGTTGCTACAGTCTTTTTATGAAGCTTCCATTTCACTTATTCTTAAAAAGGATAAAAATCCCATTGAATGCTCTTCATATAGACTAATCTCTTTACTCAATGTTGATGCTAAGATCCTATCTAAATTCTAAAAGATTTATTAAAAATCAATATTCCTATTTTAATATACAGTGACTGTTAAATGTTATCCATTCTCCACCCAAGGAATATCAGAATGTGTGATTTCTCTCGATGTGGAGAAGGCTTTTGGTCGAGTTGAATGCAATTACCTATTTAAAACATTAGAAAAATTTAATTTTGGGCCCAATTTTATCCATTGGATTAAACTACTTTATTTATCTCCCTCCTTACCTAAATTTATATACCTCTTTTATGCTGTACCTGTTTTTATTCCTGTCTTTTTTTGATTCTCTCAATTCTTTCTTCCTATATATGGAAGAACAGAAAACCCCGATTAAATAAAGCCCACCTTCAAAAAAGCAAAAAGAACGGTGGCCTTGCTTTAACTAATTTTAGGTTATATTATTGGGCAATTAACATACGGAATCTTACATTCTAGTTATATATTAATCGCGAGGATTTTCCAATATGTGTCTTTTTGGAAGCCAATTCTGTTACGGAATTTTCTATAATTTCTCTTCTTGGATCCTCTCTTCCTTTATCTGTATATAGATTAACTGACAGTTTAGTGGTTAAATACACTTTGAGGATCTGGCTACAGTTTAAGAAACATTTCAGTTTATTGAGATTCTCTTTTTCCAGTCCTATTTTTTCTAATTTTTTTTAAACCATCTATGACCGATCTGTGTTTTAGAGAATGGGATAGACTAGGCATTAAACGATTTCAGGATCTGTTTGTTGGAGGGAATCCATCTTCTTTTGAGCAGCTCTCAGTGAAATATAACCTATCTAATACCCATTTTTTTGATATTTACAGATTAGAGATTTTTTAAGATCTAAACTATATACATTTCCTACTAGTCCAGATAAGAACATAATAGATGTAATTTTTAATTTGAAACCTTTTGAAAATGGCTCAATATCTTATATTTATGGTCTGTTATTGGGATTGAGAATGGCTCCTTTAGATAAAATTAAAAAAGATTGGGGAAGGAGCTATAGACTTCATTATCTGATGAGACCTGAAGGGTTATCTTCAAAATGTTTAATTCTTCGTCATTATGTGCTCATCATTCCCTTCTACAATTTAAAGTAGTACATAGGACTCATACGTCTAAAGACAAGCTCTCTCGTTATATTGCAGATATATCTCCTTACTGTAACAGATGTAATAATGGCGAGGCTTCATTAATTCATATGTTTTGGTAATATTCAAGTCTTGAAAAATATTGGAAAGATATATTCCAAACTTTTTCTGTACTTTTTAAAATTAGTTTTAAACCCAATCCTTTAACTGCCTTATTTGGTATTGTTGAGGAAAGAACTTAATTTTGGAGCCTTCTCATTCGCGGGTACTGGTTTTTATTTCTCTTATGGCTAGGAGGGCGATCTTGCTTAAATGGAAGGAGATTCCCCCCCCCCCCCACATATGCTCAATGGTTATGTGATGTTGTGTCATGTTTAAATCTAGAGAAAATTCGTTGTTCAATTTCTGATTCGAATCAAGATTTTCAAACGTTATGGGGACCCTTTCTGAACTATTTTAAAAATCTTTGAATTGTTATTAACATATAGATCTGGGCTATTATTATAAAACACTATATGGTCAAGTACTCTTTTTTTCTCTTGTTTTTTTTCTACCAATCAGCTTTGTCTTGGTAGGGGTATAGACTTTTTATAATATAATTAACCATACTATTGTATTTCATCATTCAATTTATTTTATTTGATTGATCCCATTATGGGATACCGTGATTGTATCAGTGTGATTTATATATAATGCATTTTGTCCTATCTTATTTTGATTTATAATGAGTATCCTTATGAATTCTGTATTTGTCTATATGAAATGTAATAAAAATATTGGAAAAAGGAAAAGAAAAGGACATATTACATCTGCAGCCAGCTACAAATGGCCTGGCGAAAAGGTTTGTCCAGAGTCTAAAGAACACGCTGCACTGAATCAGAAGCTCGCTAACTTCCTCTGCAAATTGCAAAAGGAGCACACCCCACAACCAACAATTCACCAGCTATGCTCTTCCTGGGTCGTCCTGTACGCTCACGTTTGGATCTCCTCAAACACCTGGGACAAACTCAGGGTTCTCCAAACAAGAACGTTCAAGTTTCACTTCTGGACAAGTAGTCCTGGCGAGGGACTGTAGAGATGATCAAAAGTGGGTATGTTAAATGATTCAGGACAGAACTGGACCACTCTCCTACATTGTAGAGATTGCATCTGATGTCATCTGGAGATGACACGTCGATCATTGGGGAAGAGCAGAGCCAATTGTTGGAGAAGAAAGGTGCCCTAAGCTGTTAAAATCATTTCCTGCAGTCCCAGAGTCAACTCCAACAACCACCATGGAGAAGGCTGCAGAACTTGAGATTGTTTCACAGCCCCAAGTCTCTCCCTCTAAGCAGAGTGTCTCCTCACACACTCCTTCAGGAAAGACACTATCCCCTAAGAGAAAGAAAAAATCTTCTGCAGCATTTAAATCTTTAGAACTGAAAGGGACAATTTAAATATTGACAATGCTGAGCATGGCTATATAGTAGTTCCATTATATAGTATACTGTGTGTCTGTATATATATATATATATATATATATAGAGAGAGAGAGAGAGAGAGAGAGAGAGAGAGCAATGCATTACACATTTGAGTAATATTGTAAATGTATTGTTTGATTAAGTATACTTTGATTACATCGTTCATTGTGGGTTATATGTAAGAAGTACATGAATTGCAAACGTCATTGTGCACCACTTCATGTGTAAGTGCCACACTAAACAAAACAAAAGAAAACTAGCTAGGTAAGTATCCCGACTCCTATTTTTTTTCTTTCAATTAGCTACAAAACATAACAGTGTGGAATTCATTGCCACAGACAGCTGTGGAGGCCAAGCCACCGGGTGTGATTAAAGTGGAAATTGATAGGTTTTTGATTAGTCAGGGCATCACAGGTTATGGAGAGAAGGCAGAACAATGGGTCAAATGGTCTAATTCTGCTCCCATGTCTTATGTCTTATGGCTAGCTCCCATCACTCCTATTCCTCTTCCCCAAACACACCTCCCATCAACACCCTCCCTCACATCCCCTCCAACTGCACTTTGATCCTTTTACCACCCTCTGACACCAGGGTCCATTCGCAGTTGCCATCTGATCTACCAGCCTGTGTGACATTGGGAGTTGTGAAGAAACTGAGGCACCCAGCACAGACCTTGGAATCATAATGAGCAACACGCACAAAGTGCCGAAGGTCAGGCAGCATCTATGGAGGGGAATGAGGAATCAGCCTTTTGGGCCGAGACCTTTCATCAGCACTGGAGAGGAATGGGGAAGAAGCTAAAATACGAAGATTGGGGTGGGTACACAGGACAATCTGGCAGGTGATCGGTGAAGCCAGGTAATGAGGGGAAGGTGAGTGGGTGGGGGAGTTGGATGAAGTGAGAAGTTGGGAGATGATAGGTGAAGCCAGGTAGTGAGGGGAAGGTGAGTGGGTGGGGGAGTTGGATGAAGTGAGAAGTTGGGAGATGATAGGTGAAGCCAGGTAGTGAGGGGAAGGTGAGTGGGTGGGGGAGTTGGATGAAGTGAGAAGTTGGGAGATGATAGGTGAAGCCAGGTAGTGAGGGGAAGGTGAGTGGGTGGGGGAGTTGGATGAAGTGAGAAGTTGGGAGATGATAGGTGAAGCCAGGTAGTGAGGGGAAGGTGAGTGGGTGGGGGAGTTGGATGAAGTGAGAAGTTGGGAGATGATAGGTGAAGCCAGGTAGTGAGGGGAAGGTGAGTGGGTGGGGGAGTTGGATGAAGTGAGAAGTTGGGAGATGATAGGTGAAGCCAGGTAGTGAGGGGAAGGTGAGTGGGTGGGGGAGTTGGATGAAGTGAGAAGTTGGGAGATGATAGGTGAAGCCAGGTAGTGAGGGGAAGGTGAGTGGGTGGGGGAGTTGGATGAAGTGAGAAGTTGGGAGATGATAGGTGAAGCCAGGTAGTGAGGGGAAGGTGAGTGGGTGGGGGAGTTGGATGAAGTGAGACATTGGGCGGTGATAGGTGGAAGAGGTAAAGGGCTGAAGGAGGAACCAGATCAGATAGGAGAGTGGACCGTGGGAGAAAGGGACGGAGCAGGGGCACCAGGGGGAGGTGATGGGCAGGAGAGTGGACCGTGGGAGAAAGGGACGGAGCAGGTGCACCAGGGGAAGGTGATGGTCAGGTGAGAAGAAGAGAAGAGGTAGAAGGGGAATGGAAAATGAGAGAATGGTGAGTCGGGGGAGACATTACCAGAAGATAGAGAAATTGATGTTGGAGGCTACCCAGATGGAATTTGATGTGTTGCTCATTAAACGGCAGCCTTCAGTGCATAGAGTCAGAATTATACAGCATGAAACAGGAACTTCAGTCCTACTTGTCCGTTCTTCAATTTGGCCAACTGAACTAGATCTGTAGAAGGTGATAGATGAAACCAGGTGAGCAGAGGTGGTAGGTGGGTGGGGTAGGGGTATGAAGTAAGAAGCTGGGAAGTGATAAGTGGAAAAACTGAAGGGCTGAAGAATAAGGAACCTGATAGGAGAATGTACAGACTTCAAGCAGATAGTCGTCGAGGTGAGAATCAGACCTGGCTGCTTGTTGCGGACCTCTGCACCACATTCCCCTTGTGCTTCTTGTTTATATAGCTCACTGCTAAATTTCCTTCTAACATAACATTCATCTTATCACATTAGGTTGCTCTCCTCCTGCTCCCATTATATGGGCTACTGTCAAACTTCCTTCTGACAAAATGTGCCTGAAGCCTGTTGAGATATGTGTGCAGCCTTTAACAGTTATTTCTTTCCTAGTTGTTTCCTAGCACTTGTCAGACCAGTGCTGGGCTTCAATGTAGCTGCTTCCTGAATGTGCTCCAAATATTCACAACACAATTCTTACTTTCATATGAATTACTAGAACATAGAACACAGAACCTTAAAGCAGAGGCCACAATGATGTGCCAACTTTTTAACCCACTCTAAGAATTGATTAGGCTCAGGTTAAATCGGGGGTTGCTGGGCAGTGTGGTGTAACGGGCTGGAAGGGCCTATTCCACACTGTATGTCATTAAATCAATCATTAAATTAAATTTTAAAATCCATTTGTCCCTTTTCTTCTATATTTCCCTCCATTGTTTTATCATCCATGTGCCTATCTATGAGTTTCTTAAATGTCTCTACCACCTCACCTGGTAGGGTATTCCATCCAACCAATATTCTGCGGAAAAAATCTTACCTCTGACATCCCCCTATACTTCCCTCCAATCGTCTTGTATTAGCCATTTCCACCCTGGGAAACAGTCCTGGGCATCCATTCAATTTATGCCTTCCGTCATCTTGTACACCTCTGTCAAGTCACCTCTCATCCTCCTTCACTCCAACGAGAAAAGTCCTAGCTCACTCACATCCTCATAAGACACGCTCTTGAATCCAGGAAACATCTTTGTAAATCTCCTCTACACCCTTTCTTATAGTTTCCACATCCTTCCTCTAACGGTGGCACCAGTGAATTGATTCAATTCCCACCACCGTCGATAAGGAGATTGTACGTTCTTCTTGTGACTGTGTGCGTTTGCGTGAGGTGCTCCAGTTTTCTCCTGTACTCCAAAGCTGTACAGGTTAATCGACTAATAGGTCACATGGGTGTAATTGGGCGATGCAGGCCAGAAGAACTGGCTCCTGTGTTGTATTTCCAAATGAATAAAAAGTAAATAAATAAAAATGAACACAACATTCCGAGTGCGGTGTTGAAACTTTGCTTTTTTTGTCCAGGATTTAAGATCAGTTGCAAGTGAGTGGTCTTGTCCTTCTTTACAGCATGACTGTGTAGGTCTCCATTCGTCTCGATAGACCACGGATTTGCACATCAGAAAGTTTCCAGGGCACAAGCCTGTGCAGGTTTTTTTTTAATGGAAGACTGGCAGTTGCCCAAGCTGCAAGTCTCCCCTCTCCATGCCACCAATGTTGTCCAAGGGAAGGGCATTAGACAGCATGTGGTACCTCTTGTGGTAGCAGGGAAGCTTTACAGAACCAGCAACCCGCGTTCAATTCCCGCCACTGTCTCTAAAGAGTTTGTACGTTCTCCCCGTGACCGTGTGGGTTTCCTCCCAGAGCCTACAGACATACCAGTTGATGGGTTAATTGGTCATTGTAAATTGCCCCATGACTAGGATAGGGTTAAGTCAGAGGGTTTCTGGGCAGCACAGCTTGAAGGTCCGGAAGGGCCAACTCCACACCGTAATGCAATAACGTTTAGGATTTCAATCAAGCTGTCCGCACATCAATCAACTGATTGTTCAGCACCTTAGGAATCCACTGGCTGGGTGCAAGTACTTTGTGTAATTTGTGTGCTTCGGATGTCGGATCACCTGACCTTACTTTCTGTGAGCAAGTTTTCGAATACCTGCAGTAATCAGAGATTTTCCTTTTTCAGACCCATCCCTGCTGGAAATGGCTGCTGACACTGCTTCCAGCATCCCGCCAGGCCCCGAGTTCCTCGCAGCTCTTCGACTTCCCCCACTGAACCTACCAATACCATAAATCAGAGTCTGTTCAGTCTGAGCCCTCGCCTCATCTCTGATGCAGGTTGAAACCATTTGGAGCAGGGGCAAGGTTACAGACTGGGAGAGATACATTTCACTACAGCAACAGTATGGTTCGGCATTGAATATCAACGAGTTCAAAGAGTTTACATTAATGGATATGAATAAACAGAGAGGGTGCCCTGGATATCAAGGACTGAGTATATTTGGTTTACTGTCAATGACTCTCTAATTCATGTACTCAGTATTATTTTTTATTTGCACAGATTCTTTTCTTTTGCACATCGGTTGCTTGTCAGTCTTTGTTTATGTGTAGTTTTACATAAATTCTGTTGAATCTCTTCATTCTCCTATAAATGCCCACAAGAAAATGAATCTGAAGGAGCATATAGTGACATATACATACTTTGATAATAAATCAACTTTCATCTTGGCTTTGAGAATGAATCAACCAATCTGCTGGGAGGATTCCAGAGGCTGCTGTATCATGGAGAGAATGATAGAAAATTGTGCAAAAACTACGCAGTATTGTTAGTAGGAAACTTCAGCCATACTAATATAATCTGGGACAGAGATACAATAGAAATAAAGGAGAGGAATTTCTCAATTGTGTTCAAAATAAGTTCATCGAGTAGTGCATTTAGAGCTGCAGTAAGAGGCATTGCTAGACTTATTTGTGGGGAATGAGGAGGGGCTAGTGGAGAGTGGAGGGAACAATCTTGGAATAGCGATCATAGTAAAAAAAATGATAAAGACAAGGGAAATTAAATGAACCACTCTCGAGGTAAAAATAGACAACCGGAGAAAAACCATTCTCAATGGTATAAGAACCCCGATCTGGTTTGGCATTGAAATGGAATCAAAGACTAACAGGTAAGACACCATTTAGACAATGATTTTGGTACATTCCCATGGGGCGATGGGGTAGTTGAGTTAAGGTCAGAGTTCTTTGGATGATAGAAGGGATAAGGAGTAGAATAAAACAACAAAGTGCAAGAAATACATTAGATTTATTGCATCAAATGCAACCAGGCTGATTGCATCCTGAATTGCTGAAGAGTGCAAGGATGGACATTGCGAAGGCCCTGGTCAAAATCTTCCAGTGGCTGTAGATATAAGTTTGAAAGTCTGATACACATAAATCACTGAAATCACTTGTCAGACAGAAAAGCATCATCGGGAAGGGGACCAGTTAATGCTTTAGATTAATGACCTTAGTGCAGATTTTTCTCTTTAACCCTGCTATGCTAAGGAGAATTATTTTCCCTAATCCTGATGCCCACCATGCCAGCTGCTCATTGTAACTCTCCCAGATATCTCCTGATCTGTTTCAACAATTAAACCTGCAGGATCCTCTGTTCATTGTTGAAATTATTCACGTTATCAGATTCTGTCTTCCACTTTATACGTCTTTATATTGATGCATGGCCCAGTTCACCAGTGTGTCTCTGACCTCTTTAATTCTGAGCAGTTTATCAGAGTTCCACTTCATCAGACTGAGAAAAGTAATGAATCAGTTCCCTGAAAAATCCTTGACTGGGTATGCAAAGTAGTTGAAGGGAATCCCAGCGTTTACTCTTGGCATATAGATTCAGACTCAGACTCAGTAAGTTCAGAAAGATATTACAAAATCTGTTACTTGTGTTACATAGAAACATAGAAAATAAGTGCAGGAGTAGGCCATTCGGCCCTTCGAGCCTGCACCGCCATTCAGTGTGATCATGGCTGATCATCCAACTCAGAACCCTGTACCTGCTTTCTCTCCATACCCCCGATCCCTTTAGCCACAAGGGCCATATCTAACTTCCTTTTAAATATAGCCAACAAACCAGCCTCAACTGTTTCCTGTGGCAGAAAATTCCACAGATTCACCACTCTCTGTGTGAAGAAGTTTTTCCTTGTCACAGTCCTAAAAGGCTTCCCCTTTATCCTTAAACTGTGACCCCTCGTTCTGGACTTCCCCAACATCGGAAGCAATCTTCCTGCATCTAGCCTGTCCAATCCCTTTAGAATTTTATACTTTTCAATAAGATCCCCCCTTAATCTTCTAAATTCCAGTGAGTATAAGCCTAGTCAATCCAGTCTTTCTTCATATGAAAGTCCTGCCACCCCAGGAATCAATCTGGTGAACCTTCTCTGTACTCACTCTATGGCAAGAATGTCTTTCCTCAGATTAGGGGACCAAAACTGCACACATTCTAGGTGTGGTCTCACCAAGGCCTTGTACAACTGCAGTAGAACCTCCCTGCTCCTGTACTCAAATCCTTTTGCTATGAATGCCAACATACCATTTGCTTTTTTCACCGCCTGCTGTACCTGCATACCCACCTTCAATGACTGGTGTACAATGACACCCAGGTCTCGTTGCACCTCCCCTTTCCTAATCAGCCACCATTCAGATAATAATCTGTTTTCCTGTTCTTGCAACCAAAGTGGATAACCTCACATTTATCGACATTAAATTGCATCTGCCATGAATTTGCCCACTCACCTAACCTATCCAAGTCACCTTGCATCCTCTTAGCATCCTCCTCACAGCTAACACCGCCGCCCAGCTTCGTGTCATCCGTAAACTTGGAGCTGCTACGTTTAATTCCCTCGTCTAAATCATTAATACATATTGTAAACAACTGGGGTCCCAACACTGAGCCTTGCGGTACCCCACTAGTCACTGCCTGCCATTCTGAAAAGGTCCCGTTTACTCCCACTCTTTGCTTCCTGTCTGCCAACCAATTCTCAATCCACATCAGTAGCATACCCCCAATACTGTGTGCTTTAAGTTTGCACACTAATTTCCTGTGTGGGATCTTGTCAAAAGCCTTTTGAAAATCTAAATATACCACATCCACTGGCTCTCCCCTATCTACTCTACTAGTTACATCTTCAAAAAATTCTATAAGATTCGTCAGACATGATTTTCCTTTCACAAATCCATGCTGACTTTGTTCGATGATTAACAACCAAAATACACAAGTATGTGCTGGTGGCAGCCCACAAGTGTGGCTGTGCATTCTAATGCCAACATAGCATGCCCACAATGTTCTGCAGAACAACACAGGCAATAACAAAAACAAAACAAAACAAGACAACGTCAGCAAAACAAGCCCCTCTCCTACCCACTGATCCCCTCACACACACGGACAGAGGGAGACCTTCAAGCCCAGATCAGGACCTCCCAGATCTTAAGATTTTAAGACATTTGAAAGCAAGTATTCCAATCTGTCCTAATTGTGGTTTTTGATTTCAGATATTATAAGAGTAGAACGAAGAAACAGAAGCAGAAATGTCAGAGTTCACCGGACTCCTGATTTGCTGGGTGATAAAATAATTGCTAAATTAACAGATTCTGAAGCAGCTTACTCCATTGTATTTACTGCTCATGATGGGGTCTCTGCCTAGAGAACACAAATTGGTCAGTCCTTTTCACTCTTTATCTCATCCAACCTCTCTGCTCCCGGTCTGCTGAACTACTTCAATAAGTTCAACATAATCTCAACTCCAAAAAACCCACCTTAACAACACTGGATACTACTGTATGTGACTTCCAGGCTCCACTCTGTGCCTCCAGACCAGTCTCTATGCTAGATTCACTAGGCTGATTCCTCAGATAGAAGGGTGTCCCATCACAAATTTGGATCTACACTCAGTAGCCACTGTACCTCTTGTACCTGATAAAGTGGCCACTGAGTGTGGGTTTGGGGTCTTCTACTGCTGTAGCCCATCTACTTCAAATCTTGATGTGTTATGCTTTCAGAGATACTGTTCTGCACATCACATGTGGCTATGTGAGTTACTATTACCTTCTTGTCATCTTGAACCAGTCTAGCCATTCTCCTCAGACCTCTCTCATTAACAAGGCATTTTTGCCCACAGAACTGTGCACTATTTTCTGTAAATTCTAGAGGCTATTTTGTGAGAAAATTCGGGAGATCAGTGTTTTCTGAGATACTCAAACCACCCTGTCTGGAACCAACAATCATTCCATGGTCAAAGTTATTTAGATCACATTCCTTCACCATTCTCATGTTTGGTTTGAACAATAACTGTGTGTTCAAGGATTGGATTGGGAAACTCAAGCATATCAAGGATAAAATAGTGATAAATGAAAATGCCACACCCAACTTTTACAAAGCTCGTCTCGTTCTTTATACCATCTGTGATAAAGTAGCCAGTGAGCTAGATCACATGGAGGCTGAAGGGATTCTTTCCAAGGTTCCATGGGCAATGCCAGTGGTCCCAGTAGCCAAGAAGAATGGGTCTGTCATAATCTGTGGTGATTTTAAGGTCACCATCAACCCAGTATGAAACTGGCTCAATACCCTTTGTCCAGAATAGAGGATATCTTTGCAAACCTTCCTGGAGGAAAACACTTCAGCAAAATGGACTTAGCTGAAACCTACCTACAGATGGAGATGGAAGAGGAGCCCAAATTGTTTCTCACCATAAACACTCACAAAGGCCTTTATCACTACGATGGGCTTGCTTTTGGAGTAGCACCTGCACCTGCACTCTGGCAGAAAGCTACGGACCAAGGCTGCCCAGGCACTCTGAGTTACCTGAACGACTTCATCATCACCAGTAAGGATGACAAGAAACATCTCCAAAACCTCAAGAAAATTTAAAAAAGATTAGAAGATTATGGGCTCACATTTCTGGCTCTCATTTCTTCTTTTGAATTAGTTTAATGATTTAAAGTTACAAAATGTAACATGGAATGCTAGAGATATTGCACACCTTAATCAGTTTTCACCCACATGGTCTATGAAGCAACACAAACATTTCTCCCTAAATCAACACTGCAACACTATTTCTTGTGGAGTAGAGAGACAAAGGGTCACTGAAAACTATTTGTGAAAAGTCTGTTTGTACACCATAGACTTTAGAAACCACAGTATACATTTCTCTCTTTGTCTTTCCCTTGTGCTGGTAACTACCATGAACAAAACAGGCCTTGTGGCCAATGAAATATTGGCAACTGCAGACAGGCACATTTCTGGAGATCAAATATTCAACGAGTTTTACAGTAAGTAAACATGCCATGAGTCCATATCCATTTACACCAATACTGTCTTATTCTCATCAACTCCCAGCACACAAGGGGCAATTTACAGTGGACAAGCAACCGACCAGCCTGCATTTCCTTGTGATGTGGGAGAAGTATGATCACAGAGGGAGTGTGCAAACTCCACACAGACAGTAACAGAGGCAGCAGCTCTGCAAACTGAACCTCGGTGCCTCCAACATTCATGCGCCGCCTTTGATCAATGGAGGCTAATCCCTTACATTTTGCATATCTAGCTGGAAATCCAGAATTGCTGCACAAATTGATAGAGCTAAGAAAGTGTTTAGTGCCTTAACCTTCATGATCTGGGCAATTGAGATCAAGAGCTGTGAGATAATGTTGCAGCTCTATAAAAGCCTGGTTAGAACACATGTGAAATATTGTGTTCCGTCCTGGTCACCTCATTATAGGAAGGATATAGAAGTTTTAGAAAAGAGATTTACCAGGATGCTGTCTGGATTAGAGAGCATTTCTTATGAGGTAAGGTTGAGTGAGCTACAACTGTTCTTCTTTGGAGTGAAGAAAGGTGCGAGGTGACTTGATAAAGGTATACATGTTAAAAGGCTTTGATTGAATGAATAACCAGAGACTTTTCCCAGGGAGGAGTCGGCTAGTAGCAGGTGGTATAAGACTGTAAGATACAGGAGCAGAGTTAGGCCATTTGGCTCATCGAGTCAGCTCCACCATATTATCACGGCTGATCCAATTTTCCTCTCACCTTTAATCACCTGCCTTCTCCCCATAACCCTTCATGCCCTGGCCAATTAAGCTCTGCCTTAAATATACATGAAGACTTGGCCTCCACAACTGTCTGTGGCAAAGAATATATAATTTTAAAGTGATCAGAGGGACATATGGGGGGGATGGCAGAGTGTGGTGAATGTGTGGAATGTCTTGCTGGGGTGATACTAGAGGCAGACACATTAGGGACATTTAAGAAATGCTCAGAAACCATTAGATAGGCATATACAAACTGTTAGTGAATGGAGGACGGTGCTGTAAAGATAGTTTTCAAAACAAGATCGATCTTGTATTTAGAAAGTAATGAGTCAATTGCCTACCCGGAAAGAGTACTGATACGGTAAATGTGTGCTGCAGAGGTTAGAGGTGGGATCTCAAGAATATATTTCAAGGAACAGAGGCTCCTAGGTCAGGGGCTAAGCAGCAATCACATTTTCCATCCCAGCAGGATGGACTTGGAATACCATTACAATGCCCAGGTGCTATTTCAATGCAGTTCTGATGAGAATGGCGATTTTTTTCACCTCCCTCCATCGATGCTGCCTGACAAGTTAGGTTAGCAGAGGCCCACTGGGGACCCTGCAGTGCTGGCTGACGTGGGACAGGACTCTAAATACTGATGGCCATGTCAGGTTGGATATCAAAATAATATTCTTTGGCCTTGGATTAGGTCTTAATTTGCTGTAGTTTTCCTGAGTTCACTTGAACAAGTCTCCAAGACGACCAGAACCTTGTCATGGTTTGGAGGCTTACTTGCCTCAATGACCCGGGGAGCTGTGTTGGCTGGAATCAGGGCCTTGTGTTGTGCTCCTTGATAATGTCACCCTTGCCAAACAGGTCAAAGGGTAGAGGCCAGACTAAGAGCAGTCCACTGGTCCTCCAGATCCAGGGTTCAGCTCAGGGCTAACAGCATTGACTGGCCAAAAAAAAATTGTTACAGAAACAACAATGAAGAGTCCTTTGATATCTGTGTGTGATGGTTTTCCTGAGTCAGCCACTTGTATGGCTAACAATAGTGCAAACTGAGAGAGCTACTGGAACGATGAAAGAAGCCTGAATGCTGCTGAGATCAAGACCAAAATTTGTTTTTTATTGGAATGTATGAACCATGTACAACACTGGCAAGGTAGCACAAATAGCTGCAGAAATGCATCGTTGTAATTTACATCTACTGGGTGACAGTGAAAGCAGATGGACAGGGTCTGGCAGGAACTGGTGAAACAGTTTTATACCCAGGAAGGGAAGATGGTCAGCATCATGATGGTGTAGTTGTCATTTTGAAGAAAGGCATTGAAAAGTGCTTGCTGGAGTGGAAACCAAGCAACAGTAGAGTCAGACGGAAAGGGAAGCAAGTGAACATGACTGTGATCCAGTGCTATGCACCAACTAACCATCGTGACATTGAAGAAAAGGACATCTTTGAAATGCTGCAATTGGAGGTAGAATTAACACCATGTCATGACATAATCATCGTCATGGGAGATCTAAACACCAAAGTGGGAAATAGCAACTCACACATCACTAGGGTTATGGGTACACATTGATGAATAACCATGGTGAAAGGCTGGTGAACTTCTGTGACATTACCAGTCTTGTCTTAGGAGGGACCTTCTTTCCACACTGTGAAATCCACAAACTGACATGGTTCTCACCCAACAGACACGACAAGAACCTGATTGGCCATTTGTTGATCGATGGTCTGTGGAAACGATCTGTGCAGGATGTAAGGGCGGAGAGAGGCGCAGTTCCAAGAAGTGATAACCACATCGGTGTAGCAGTGATGAAACTCAAGCTGAAAAGCACTGGGACCAGAACACATTTACAAAGACAGTTTGATGTTGAGAAGCTCAAGGATTCCTTCAGCATTCAGCTTAAGGACGGATTCCAGGCCTTGCTGCAAGACCTTGATGAGGATGTGGCAGTGGACAAGATTGACGCAATGTGGAATGGATTGCCTCAGTCTTCAAGGACAGCAGCGAGGTTTCTCTAGGGTACAGAGCTAGGAAAAAAGAACAAAGAAAGGAAATGGGGCACCCTTAGAAGAAAGATGGAAAATCAAGAAGAAAGTGTTAGATACAAAGTCAACATGAATTAAGGTAGAACTTCAACTAGCTTATACTGAAGCTAACAAGAAAGTGAAGAGGTTTGTGAGAAAGGATAAGAGAGTCTACATGGAAGACCTTGCAGAGGAGACTGATGCATCAGCCATTCGATGCGATCAGGGAGAAATATAATATACAATATTTCAAAATTTGTATGCAGTAAGTTCCAGGCCAGATCCAGTGATCCTGTGAGAGATAAGAACGGTCTGATATTGACAACTGAGAAAGAGCAAGAAGCAAAATGGACAGAGTATTTCAGAGAATTACTGACTAGACCACCAACAGATGAAGAATCTGACATACAAGAGGCAGCAGAGGACCTCAACATCAACACAGATCCACCCAAGAAAGAGGAGATTGTTGCTGCGATTAAATGATAAAAGAACAGCAAAACTCCAGGACATGACAATTTGAACACCAAACTGTTCAAAGCTGAACCAAAAGTTGTAGTGGCCATCCTGCAACCACTGTTTACAATAATCTGAGAACAAGAACAAGTATCCAAGGACTGGACAAAGAGAATCATTGTTAGGATGCCACAAGAAAGGAGCGCTAAGTGATAGCAACAACTGGCGTGATATCACACTTTTGTCAGTGCCCAGTAATTTTCTCATCAAAGTCATTGTCCAACAGATTACAGATGCTCTCGACATGTGCTTGAGGATAGAGCAAGCTGGCTTCAGGAAAAACAGAGGCTGTGTTGACCAGATCTTCACATTGTGTAACATCATAGAACAGGGCACAGAGTGGCAGAGACAACTGTATGTGAATTTCATGGACTTTGAAAAGGATTTTGATAGCATCCACAGGGAGAGCCTCCGGTAAATTCTCAGATCATAGGGGATCCTTTCCAAAATTGTCCAGCTTATCCAGAGTTTCTATGCTAACTTCACCTGCACAGTTTGGGACTGTGATTTGACCTTCGAAGTCAAGACAGGAGTCATGCAAAGCTGTATGATGTGGACGATATTGTTTAACCTGGTGACTGACTGGGTTATGAGGCAAACAATGAAAGGTAAGTAGGGAGGCATTAGGTGGATTCTAATCTCTACCTGACCTGGACTCGGCGGATGACCTCGCATTACTATCATATATACACCAGAACATGCAAGAGGAAATCCAATGCCTGCGTACCTCTGGTCAGCCAGAAAAGATTGAGAAAATTACCCTCAATGGGGAGTCTCCTCCTCCGGTCAAGGCATATGCCGTTGACTTATCCAGCACTGGCAGATTCAGCTCCCTGGACAGCATCATTCAGCAAGATGGGAGGACCAAGGACGACACCCAGAGCAGGTTCAGTAAAGCTAGAAAGTTCTTCAGGTCAATAAGGAATGTATGGGGATCGAACAAAACAGTGTTCACACCAAGTTGAAGCTGTACCAGAGCTGAGTTCTGTCCACACTCTTGTATGGGTCAGAATGCTGGCGAGTGACAGAGAGCCACCTTGTCAAGCTGTCGTTATTCCACACCAGGAGCCTTTGGAAGCCCCTCTGTATCTTCTGGCCAAGGAAGATCCCCAACAATGCACTACTCCTTCAGTGTCACCATAAGGACATGACCCAAATCATCATGAGGGAACATTGATGGATTAGGCACATGCTGAGGAGAAAGGCCAGCTCTATCATCAAGACAGCACTTCACTGGACCCCTGAATTTCGGAGGAAATGTGGGAGACCAGAGGCAACTTGGCACCATACTGGTAGAGGCAAAAATGAGGATCTTGAAGCACACGGTGAGTGCAGTAGAGAAGATAGCAGAGGACAGACAGAGATGGAGGACTTTCATTGCTGCCCTAAACGCCAGTGGTGTAACAGGCAGTAAGTAACTAAGCTGAAAAAGGGAAAATCTTTTGCTACAAAATGCAAGCGTATTTAAACATAACAAGGTGTTTATGCTGCTCTGCATTAACTATAAGAAAAAGCACTGCTTTAGCACTGAGTTTGTACAACAGGATACAGGCCCCTCGACCCAAGTCCATGCTTATCTACATACAAAAACAGTTCCCTACATTTCATTTACACATTTCCATGCCTTGGCGATTCAAGTGCTTGTATAGGTGCTAAAGTGAAGTGAGAGTTTCTGCCTTCACCACTTTCTGAGGTAGTGTTCCAGGTTGGAATCACATTCTGTGTGAAAAATATTCCCCTCAGAACCCCTCTCACTTTAAACCCAAACCCTCTTGGGAAAAAGATTTTTATCTATCTGGCCCATCCCCTTAGAATTTTGCACCAAGAAAAAGGAAATACCATTACTTAGAAGTATATTCAAATCGAATCTAATCATAGTCATTAAAACAGCCCAACTGTATTCCACTTGGAGATGAATATAAATCAGTTTTATATTAACATGGGGTTTCAGGAAGGATACTTGCCAGAACCTCACTAATTAAAGGTTTCTGCATTCACAGAGCAGAAAATGCCCAATCACAGATCAGAATTTTGTAGCTGTGAGGGTGAACAGCTGTAGACCATTTTCTGTGTGGTTTGGCCTTTTGCAGTTCGATTAGTTCATGTGTAAAACAAGCTTGTACCTTGGTTCCATTTGTGCTTACAGTGTGGTTGCATGTTGTATGCTTAACTGATCAATGTCTAAGTGAGACTGTTCGATTTAACACATGCTGCCCATGACCTGGCTGGGCTTGAAGTACCAACTTAGAAAGAGATTTACATCTTGCACATTTGGCACATCTACAAGGAACTCTGCCACAAGAAAGCAGCATCCATCATCAAGGACCCCTACCATCCAGTCTATGCTGTCTTCTTCTGCTGCTCGAAAAATGCCCTCTGCTTATCTTTCGTTGTTTGCCTCATAATCCAGTCAGTCATCAGCTTAAACAATATCACTGACACCATATAGCTTTGCATGACTCCTGTCTTGACTTCAAAGGTCAAATCACAGACCCAAACCGTGCAGGTGAAGTTAGCATTGAAACTCTGGAGGATGGTACAGGAGACTTAGATCCCACACCACCACATTCAGGAACAGTTATTACCCTTCAATCATCGAGCTCCTGTACCATAGTAGATAATTCCACTCACCCCAGCAGCGAACTGATTCCACAACCTATGGACTCATTTTTAAGGATTCAAAAACTCATGTTCTCAGTATTATTTATTTATCTATCTATTTATTTGTATCTGCAGTTTGTCCTCTTTTCCACGTTGGTTGTTTGTCAGTTTTTGTGTGTATTTTTCATTAATTGCGTTGTATTTCTTTCGTCTATTGTGAATGCTCGCAAGAAAATGATGATATACTGCATTTTGATAATAAATTCACTCTAATTTTGACTTCGACCCTCAGGAGGTTCGATTTGGTAGGAATTTTATTTCTGAATGTAAATCACATTGCACTTATCTTCGATGTGGATGTGAGTTTTACTTGTGGCAATCCATCGGCAGCAGCATTCCCTCCTCCATTGCCTTTGGTGCTGTGATGTTATCTCAGATTGTTCTGATAACATCCAACTCCCCTTGCTGTTAGTGGAAAGAGACTGGTTTCAGAGGACTGATTGGAGTACTACTAACACAGCTCCTACACAAATCGCTCAGACAGTCCCAGCAAGAGGAACACAAGCTGTCTGCCTCAAAGGGTGAAGACTCCCATCACATAACATCAGTTGTAGGTGGAAGCCACTACAGAGTGGGATTGGGTCAGTGGATCTGTACACTTGGCATATCATATGAAGTCTGGACTGAAAAGATGCTGTTATTTCTGGGCCTAACCCACACATTATTGCCGTTCACTTCCACAGTACAACGTGAGCTGGTACAACTCCGATACTCAATTGAAGCAGTGGCACCATTACTGTGAATTAGGGTATGGCATTCAATGGGGTAAAGTTCAGATTCTGCCCTTTTGAATGATCTTGACCATATTTCTGTAGTCCATGGCCCAACCGAGATATCGTTGCCCCACTTTATGTACTTTCAGTCAGAGAGTTAGGTTTTGATGAGCTATGCTGATGTTATAAATTTCCCTTTTATTGATCACAGTGCTTGAAGATGGATTTAAACAATAGGTGATTGACTGTGGCCGTTAATCTATAATGAAAATGGCAGAAGCAGACCAAACGGAAAAGAAATGTAGACAGCACAGGATGGAGTATCTGAAATGAAACGACCCAGGCTCCTTGAACGTTTGAAGAGAATACACTGATAAAGGAATACACTTGGCTTATTATCAGTCAATTGGAGAAAACTTTCAGAAACGAAATACAACTCAAAACATGATTGTCAGCACTTCATAACAAAACAGTGATGGTTTTCATGGTTCATATAACATTTCTCTGCTCATTGCTAAATCTGGAAATTCCCACAAAATTGAAGAAGAGTTGAATCTGCCAGCAGTAAAGGGAATTCTGAGTACAGTTTGGCATAAATCACCAGGCCATGTCATTAAAGTAATTCCGCTTAGTGACAAATCTATTCAAAGGTGAATAGTTGAAATATCTGAGAATGTGGAAACCACATTGTAATATACATAGGGCAACAGAATTTGCTCTGCAATTGGATGAGTCAACTTTGGCAACAAATCTTTGCTTCTTGGTTACATTTGCTTCATAAAAGATGAAAGCATGGTTCAAGAGTTGTTATTTCAAAACTAGAAACAGATATTGAAGGGGGAATCAATAATTCTGGTTGTTGATCAATTTTTCAAAGAGGGATATTCCACTCACCAACATACTTGCTTGTGAAACAGTTGGAGTACCATCAGTGACAGGACAGCACTGTGGGATTATTACGTTCTTGAAAAATGTTGTGCTTAACATATTTACTGTGTAATTCACAGATAACGCCTTGTCAAGAAAAATCCAACTGATCGGCTGCATAGATCATTAAATACTGTTATCAAGTCCCATGCTCTCAATTCTTCACTATTTTGAGAGCTTTGCATTGAGAATGATGAACAGTTTGAATGCTTGCTGTTTCACACAGAAGTTAGATGGCTTTCCAAAGGAAATTGCCTGAGATGCTTTTGTGAACTTTTTGAAACTGTGATAAAATTCTGAAAGATTTGAATGTAATCAGCTTTGAATCAGATTTGAATGTAATCAGCTTTGATTTCAGTAATCAGCTCAAAAATATTAGGCATGACATTGCTTATATTCACAAAGTTCAATGAAATCAATCTTCAATTGCAAGGATATAATGCAAATCTTATCAAAGTCAAATTTGTCTCCACACGTCTAAGTTAACCCTATTTAAGCACAACATTGCCTGCTGTGACCTTTTCCAATTCATGAACCTCTCTGAGTTGGAAGAGAAAGAAAGAATATCAGATGATGATCTTCAAGGATATTGTGCCCACCTGGGTGATCTGAGTAAAGATACGTTGGAGAGATTTTAGGATTTTCTCTTGATCCAAATTCCAGATTGCATCATAAATCCATTCCTGAACTCTTGGAATGAGGAATTAACAGGGAGAACGGAGGAAGAACTGATCTCGCAACAAAATGACTTTGAGCTGAATCCAAGGTTCAAAAAATCATGTCAAGACTTTTGGTTGTGGAAAAAAGATCTCTGAATGCTCTCCTACACCATGGAGAAAGGTCAGGGTGTTCTTTATTGCCTTTCCAAAATCACACTCAGTGGAGCGTGGTTTCAGTAATGAAACAGATTGCAAATTACTGAACGTGGGGATCTGAGATTCCTTCTGAGTGACTCTCAGCTTGATGTCGAGAAGCTGATATCACTGCACCAGGCCCACCCATCTCATTGAAGCAATGAAGCATAGAGTAGTCAGACTACTAATGTACACCTTAAAATTATTGATGAAAATCGTTTTTACTGTAATTAAATACAGAAGTAATTTTATTTGTAGATTAAAAATAAATTTGAATAATTTTGCTTTGAATTCGCAGTTCCCATTTTCTTTCACTGTGCATAATAAATCAAAATTCTTTAGAGTTTTTAAGTCATGGTCAGAAGGGAGAGGGGGAGCTGGGGATGAGCCAAGGAAGTGGTAACCCAAAAAAAACCTTAGGAACTGCTACTTTTGAGGAACTTGAAGAGCCCGTACTGTGCAGTAGGTTCGACATTCTGAAGTCCTTGGCAGTATGATAGGAGGGAGGTACTATAGTGACAACTTGGGTCAACATCATCAGCCAAAGGAAAAGAACAATTTGATATTAGTTATTCAGTTAAGTGCCATTACCTATTCTGACAGTCCCAGTGAAATCTAGTTACAGATTCTTCAGGTGAGTGCTGGTGCCCTGACCATTGGTGGACACCAGGTTACACTTCCAGGTTTGTGGCACAAGTCTAATGGGACTAGAAACACAGGAGTTTTGCCAAAGGTTATGAATGTGAGATTCCATTTACCAGCACTTGATCAATGTAATCGGCTAGATATGGCTGAATACACACTTGTGGTAGAAGTGCCCAGTATTGTCACTTACTGGAAAAGTTCAGATAGAAACATAGCAGATACTGAGCACTGGTCTTCAAGATTCAAGTTTATTTACCACATGTACATCAAAGCAAAGTAAAATGTGTCATTTGCATTAACAACCAACACACCCAAGGGTGTGCTTGGGGCAGCCCACAAGGGTCGTCCACACATTAGCATGCCCACAATGCTCACGAGAACAACGTAGAACACAACAAAACAGGACATAGCAAGCAACAAAACAATAACAGCAAAACAAGCCCCATTCGTCCCTCCCCCACGCACATATACAGTCCTCCAGACCCAGGATGGGCCATCTTTGTCAGCCTCCAATGGACTTGACATGGAATCAGCCTCACAGACTGGGCTTCAACTTCCTGAGTGGGCGTGCAGAGATTTGCAGACTTAGGGCTTTGACCAATGGGCTTCTATTTCTGGACTTACGATTTGCCTCTTGGGCCTTGGTCCTCGGCATCAACCCCAGGATCCGCTAATCACTGAACACTACACCTCGAACTCTGGACTCATCGAGTTTCACCAAATATCTTCAGATCTATACTGAGCGTTAGATCCACTGTACATGTCAGCTGTTTCTCTTTGTTATGAAGGATTTACTGAGCTTGGCTGAGCAGCATTTGTAATAGTAGGGATCTCAAGAAAGGCTGGGATGGGTTAACCACTCAATATTTCTGTCAAAATTATGATTAATTTTGGTGTTTAACATAATCTTGGGTATTGTAGAAAGTGAAATGTATTGAAACAAATAAGAAGAAAATATTAAAGGTTACAATTAATTAAAATTAAGAAAATGCACGTAAGAAGGAAATCTAAAATACAAACTTAAAATACTGAAATATGGAGCATTGGCCCTCATCAATCGTGGAATTGAGTTTAGGAGCCAAGGGGTAATGTTGCAGCTACAAAGGACCCTGGTCAGACCCCACTTGGAGTACTGTGCTCAGTTCTGGTCACCTCACTACAGGAAGGATGTGGAAACCATAGAAAGGGTGCAGAGGAGATTTACAAGGATGTTGCCTGGATTGGGGAGCATTCTTTATGAGAATAGGTTGAGTGAACTCGGTCTTTTCTCCTTGGAATGATGGAGGATGAGAGGTGACCTGGTAGAGGTGTAGAAGATAATGAGAGGCATTAATTGTGTGGATAGTCAGAGGCTTTTTCCCAGGGCTGAAATGGCTAGCATGAGAGGGCACAGTTTTAAGGTGCTTGGAAGTAGGTACAGAGGAGATGTCAGGGGTAAGTTTTTTACACAGAGAGTGGTGAGTGCATGGAATGAGCTGCCACCGACAGTGGTGGAGGTGGATATGATAGGATCTTTTAAGAGACTCCTGGACAGGTACATGGAGCTTAGAAAAGTAGAAGGCTATAGGTAACCTTAGGTAATTTCTAAGGTAAGGACATGTTCAGCACAACTTTGTGGGCCAAAGGGCCTGTGTTGTGCGGTAGGCTTTCTATGTTTCTACGTTTCTACTCAACTAGTCAGGCAGCATCTGTGGAAAGCAAAACAGTCGAAGTTTCAGGTAGGCACCCTTTGTCAGAACTGGGAAAGAGAGAAATAAAGTCAGATTAATGAATTGGATGGAGCAAACTGAGTTAAAATGATGGACAAAAGCGACAGGAAAAAGGAGTGCAAAACAGTAAACAAAAATGAGAGGCAAGACAACTGGAGATGGCAGACTTGTTGGTGCCCTTGTCACCTCCACCACTGCCTCTGTCTCCCGTCTTCTTCTAGACGATCAGTCAATCAGAATTTCCTTTGGACAGTACATAGAACATAAGAACAACTATAGGAACCGGTTCTTCAGTCTACAATCTGTGCTGATGATGATTAAAATTAAACTGCAGATCTTCCTACATGTGTAGGGTAATGTGTTTGGTGGAAACTTGCATAATTCAGTCACCAACATTGAGTTGGGGTCCACTTTAAGAGGCTGGTCTGACGTGATGATGTAATTACTTTTACCGTTTGTGCTCAGTGTTTGAAGTACAATAATTTAGTTGTTATGGTTTTTCTTAAACATAAAAAACCTCATGCCATTTTATTTGCAAAAACTTATATTGGTGACCCTGATGTTCTGGGACGGTTCCAGAGATATTGAACATGTCAGAGTTTTGGGAGCAAATTGCCATTGCTTGGTTTGTACAAGCTGAGGTTCAATCTGCGGTGCGCAAAATCTCTGCCGCCAACATCAATTATTTCAATGTGGTAGTGTTGCTCAGCAATTCCATGGCTGCAAGAGTGGTGAGTCCACTTGAACAGTCTCCTGTGTGGAGTACAGTGGGCAAAAATTAACCGTCATATTCAGGCACTATCGGCACCTTTTGAGGTCCCTGAGCGACGTTTAATCATGTCAATGTGGACCTTGTTGGTCCCTCCCCATCTCCTACCCCCCCAGTGGTTTCATGCATCTCCTTACCATGATGGACTGTACCCCCAGGTTGCCCCTCCAGCATCAGAGATGGTTGCAGACATGGCTTGGACATTGAGCGGTTGGCAACCATTTGATATTTCTCTGACTCATATCATATCTCTGGGCTGCGATGGCCCAGAACCTTGGTGTTAGGCTACATCACGCCACAGTGTGTCACCTGCAGCCCAGTGGCCTGGGCACTGCTCCTTAAAAGCTGGCTTCCATGACCATTGAGTGTTGGCATGGGTTCTACTGGAGCTCAGAACATGCAGCCGTCCTTGTCTGCATTGGTATACTGGCAGCTGTTACGAGTGCCAGGTGATTTTATTCTTGATGCCACAGCTTCCTGGCCGGGCTCTCAACAGCAGTCCACCCTCCTCAGTAAATTCAATTCCTTTGTACCTATTCCTACCTCCCATCATGGCGTGCAGCACTCTTGGGTTCCTGTTGACCTACATTCGGCCTTGTTTGTTTTCATCCCCTTAGGCCCCTTGTGATGGCCTGAATAGAGAGAAAAGATGTTTATCATAGAGAAGAGAGGTAAACCTGGTTGCATTTTGGTATATCTCCTTAAACCGGCCCATCAAGATCTGGAGATTACACTACCATGCCCCTGCCGTCATGACGTGACCATGAAAGTGCCGACTCATATCTGGACGAGCCAGGGGCCTATGCTGTTCCTTCAGCCATGGAACACAGGACCCGAGCCGGGCACTCACCTGAGCTCCAGACAGGCTCACAATGCCAGTTGTAGTGAATTCTAGGGGGGCCTGTGGGTAACATAATTAGGAGAAACGTACGTAATTACAACCACTGACATGGAATTGCGGTTCACTTTATGAGGCTGGTCTGACATGATGAGTTAATTACATGAAGTGCTTTCACCATGCTCTGTGTTCAGTGTTTGGAGTGCAATAAATGAGTTGTTTCAGTTTTTCTTACACATAAAACACCTCTGCCATTTTTATTTGTGAAAGCCTAGACACATCCCTTCATTCCCTGCCTGTTTATGTGTCTAAGTGCCTCTTAAACAGTGCCATCTGCTTCAACCACGTATCCTTGAGTGCACATTCCACTCTCTGACGTGAAGTTTATGTTTTAATCGCCCTATAGTGATTTCCTGAAGGGAGCTTTGGAAAAGGCAGTTTGCAGAATTGGTCATGTCTACAATGATTTCTCCTGCCTATTTCTTTGCCCTGGACACATACACGTCCTGCGGTGATGGTGGACCACGGCCAATGACCTTCTCCGCTAACCTGAGTTTGCCTTGGTTTTTGTATGTTGTGGGAGGACGGTGTACCAAGTCAGCCAGTAATGGCTGATGTGAGGATGCTCTCTGTGATGGAGTGTAGAATTGCACCAGTAGCTCCTGGGGAAGAGGGAATTTTCCAACTGCCAGAAGAAGGTTTTGATCCACAGATGCTGTGCTGAATTACGGAGGAAGAAAGCAGGTACTGGTAAAGGTTATTACATTGCTTCTGATTCATGCAAAGCTGTGAAGATAAATGTCACACTGTGAGCTGTACTGCTGGGGGTGTCGTTGTGTCAGTCAGTAAAAGATTCACAGTGAGCAGGAGTAGCCCACCTGACCACTGAAACCTTCCCCACTGGTCAGAGCCGATTTATGCCAGGCCTCAGTTCCTCCTTTGCTCCAGAAACAGAAGCATTCAACCAGTCAGGCATCATCTGTGGAAAGAGATTCTGAATATGGGTTGCTGGCCTGAAACATCATATTTAAGATGTGCATCTGCCTGCAGATGGCCCACATCTCGGCATTCCCTGCCCGTTTATGTGACTAAGTGCCTCTTAAATGATGCCATCTGCTTCAACCACGTATCCTGAGTGCATGTTCTGGCCTCCTACTACTCTGTACAGGAAACCACAAAAATACAGAAGCATCTGTACTGTAATTGCTGGAAAATTCACTGAACAATTACTGCAATTTGCTTATCGCCACAATAGGTCAACGGCAGATACAATCTCAATGGCTTTTCACACGACCTTAGACCACCTGGACAATACAAACACCTACATCAGGATGCTGTTTTTCAACTATAGCTCAGCATTTGATACGTTACAGAACCTGGGCCTCTGTACCTCCCTCTGTAATTGGATCCTCGACTTCCTAACCAGAAAACCACGATCTGTGCAGATTGATGACAACATCTCCTCCTCACTGACAATCAACACTGGTGCACCTCAGGAGTGTGTGCTTAGCCCACTGCTCTACTCTCTATACCCATGACTGTGTGGCTAGGCATACCTCAAATGCCATCTATAAATTTGCTGATGATACAACCATTGTTGGTAGAATCTCAGGTGGTGACGAGAGGGCGTACAGGAGTGAGATATGCCAACTAGTGGAATGGTGCCACAGCAACAACCTGGCACTCAACGTCAGTCAGACGAAAGAGCTGATTGTGGACCAGGAAGGGTAAGATGAAGGAACACATACCAATCCTCATAGAGGGATCAGAAGTGGAGAGAGTGAGCAGCTTCAAGTTCCTGGGTGTCAAGAACTCTGAGGATCTAACCTGGTCCCAACATATCAATGTAGTTATAAAGAAGGCAAGACAGTGACTATACTTCATTAGGAGTTCAAAGGGATTTGGTATGTCAACAAAAGCACTCAAAAACTTCTATAGACGTACCATGGAGAACATTCTGACGGGCTGCATCACTGTCTGGCATGGAGGGGCTACTGCACAGGACCAGAAGCTGCTGCAGAGGGTTGTAAATCTAGTCAGCTCCATCTTGGTTACTAGCCTACAAAGTACACAGGACATCTTTAGGGAGCGGTGTCTCAGAAAGGCAGCGTCCATTATTAAGGACCTCCAGCACCCAGGACACCCTTTTAGAAACATAGAAAACCTACAGCATAATACAGGCCCTTCGGCCCACAAAGCTGTGCTGAACATGTCCTTACCTTAGAAATTACCTAAGGTTACCCATAGCCCTCTATTTTTCTAAGCTCCATGTACCTATCCAGGAGTCCCTTAAAAGACCCTATCACATCTGCCTCCAACACCGTTGCCGGCAGCCCATTCCACGCATTCACCACTCTCTGCGTAAAAAACCTACCCCTGATATCTCCTCTGTACCTACTTCCAAGCACCTTAAAACTGTGCCCTCTCGTGCTCTATAAACTGTCTCCTTTTAAACTCCTCTCACTATTCTAACTGGCTGACATCCACGTACTTGCACAGTCATGCCCCGAGATACAGAAGCCGGAAGGCACACACTCAGCGATTCAGGAACAGCTCCTTCCCCTCTGCCGTCCCATTCCCATATGGACATTGAACCTTTGGACACTACCTCACTTTTTTAATATACAGTATTTCTGTTTTGGCACGATTTTTAATCTATTCAATATGCAGTAATCGATGTATGTAAGTATTTATTAATTTATTTATTATTATTTTATCTTTTATCTTCTTCTATATTATGTATTGCAATGAACTGCTGCTGCCAAGTTAATAAATTTCATGATACATGCCAGTGATAATAAACCTGATTCTGATTTACACATATAGGTGATTATATAAAAATACAGGCATGCATAGGAAAATTAAACTACAAGAAAAGTAACAGCACTCTAATCTAACAACTGTAACAAAACTTCTCTATTTTCTAAACTCCAACCCATTTGCAATAAGTTGGATAGGAGTGATGGAGAACACACACACAAAATGCCGGAGGAACTCAGCAGGCCAGGCAGTGTCTGGGAAAAGAGTACAGTTGGCGTTTTGGGCCGAAACCCTTTGGCAGGACTGGAGAACAAAAGCTAAGGAGTAGGT
The DNA here is from genome assembly GCF_030144855.1 of Hypanus sabinus. NCBI lineage: Eukaryota > Metazoa > Chordata > Chondrichthyes > Myliobatiformes > Dasyatidae > Hypanus > Hypanus sabinus. The sequence goes on along the minus strand of NC_082724.1, from coordinate 63,118,148 downwards.
TTAAAAGGTGGAGGGAGGGAAGAGAGAAATGCAAGGTGATAGGTGAAATCTGGAGGGGGAAGGTTGAAGTAAAGAGCTGGGAAGTTGATTGGTGAAAGAGACAGAAGGCCATGGAAGAAAGCAAAAGGGGGAGAAGCTGCAGAGGGAGGCGATGGGTGGGCAAGGAGATAAGGTGAGAGAGGGATTTCTCAACTTTACCGTCATGCCCCCCCCCCGCTCCCTCCCTTCACCATTTACTTGGATTTACAGAGGGCATTTGATAAGGTGCCACACATGAGGCTGCTTAACAAGATAAAATCCTCTGGCATTACGGGAAGGGTACTGGCATGGATAGAGGAATGGCTGACAGGCAGGAGGCAGCGAGTGGGAATAAAAGGGGGCTTTTCTGCCTGGCTGCCAGTGATTAGTGGTGTTCCACAGGGGTCAGTATTGGGGACCATTGCTTTTCTCATTGTTTGTCGATGATTTAGATAATGAAATTGATGGCTTTGTTGCAGAGATTGCAGATGATAAAAAGATAGGCGGGGGGTAGGTGGTGCTGAGGAAGCAATGCAATTGCAGCAGGATTTAGACAAATGGGCAGAAAATGGCAGCTGGAATACAGTGTTGGGAAATGTATAATAATGCATTTTAGCAAAAGGAACAATAAAGCAGACTACTATCTAAATGGGGGGAAGGTTCAAACATCAGAGGTGCAGAGGGACTTAGGAATCCTCATGCAAGACTCCCAGAAGGTTAATTTACAGGGTGAGTCTGTGGTAAAGATGGCCAATGCAACTTTGGCATTTATTTCAAGAGGAATAGAATATAAAAGCAAGGAGATAATGTTGAGCCTTTATAAAGACTGAATTAGGCTGAATAGCCTAATTCTGCTCCTATGTCTTATGGACCATAGCATTCCATACCCTCCCATCCACGCTCCTATCCAAACTTATCTTAAAATTTGAAATCAAACCCCCATCCGCCACTTGCACTGCAGCTCATTCCACACTCCCACCACCCTCTGAGTGAAAAAGTTCCCCCTCCTGTTCCCCTTAAACATTTCAGCTTTCACCCTTAACCCATGACCTCTAGTCTCACACAACCTCGATGGAAAAGGCCTGCTTGCATTTATCCTATCAACACTCCACATAATTTTCTATACCTTTATCACGTCCCCTCATTTTCCTACACTCTAAGGAGTAAAACCCCAACCTATTCAACTCAAGTCCTGGTAACATCCTTGGAAATTTTCTCTGAGCTCTTTCAGTCTTATTGATATCTCTTCTGTAGATAGGTGACAAAGAATTGCACACAATACTCCAAATTAGGCCTTATCAATGTCTTATACAACTTCGACAGAACATCTCATCTCCTGTACTCAGTACAGGATGAAGGTCTTTGAAGGCCAATATTTCAAAAGCTTTCTTTATGACCCTATCTACCTGTGACACAACTTTGAAGGAATTATGGATCTGTATTCCCAGATCCCTCTGTGATACCACACTCGTTCTGTCTAAGTCCTCACCCGGTTTGTCCTCCCAAAGTGTAACCCCTCCCACCTGTCTGCATTAAATTCCATCTGCATTTTGCAGCCTGTTTTTCCAGCAGGTCCAGATCCCACTGCAGGCTTTGATAGTCTTCCTCACTGTCTACTTTGCCTAAAATCTTGGTGTCGTCTACAAATTTAACGATCCATTTTAACGCATTATCATCCAAATCGTTGATATAGATGACAAACAACAACGGACCCAGCACTGATCCCTGAGGCACACCACTAATCACGGGGCTCCAGTCAGAGGGGCAACCATTTACAGCCACTCTCTGGCTTCTCCCACAAAGCCAACATCTAACCCAATTTACTACCTCATCTTCAATGCCAATAGACTGAATGTTCTTGTATAACCTCCCATGGAGGACCTTGTCAAAGACCCTGATAAAGTCCATATAGGCAACATCCACAGCCATTTGCCTTCATTGTCAACTTACTTGAAAAACTTTTTAAGATTGGTTAAACGTGACCTACCACGGACAAAGCCATGCTGACAATCCCTCATCAGTTCCTGTCTATCAAAACACTTCTGATCTATTCAGTCCTTTTGAATACCTTCCAATAACTCTCTCACTATTGAATTCTGGCTCACTGGCCTACAATTCCCCAGGTCACTTTTAGAGCTGTTCTTGAACAACATCCCCCAATCTTCCAGCACCTTATCCATTGCTAACGACATTGAACTATCCCTGCTAGGGCCCTTGCATTTTCTGCACCTGCCTCCCACAGGGTCTAAGGAAATACCTAATCAGGCGCAGGGACTTATCCACTTAACTTGCTTCAAGATAGCAAACGCCTCCTCCTCTATAATCTGCATATGGTCCATGATCTCACTGCTGTTTTACCTCACATCTATAGACTTGGTGTCTGTCTCCTGAGTGAATACAGATACAAATATCCAATTCAGATCTCCCCCAGCTCTCTCAGCTCCATGTATAGATCACCACTCTGATCTTTAAGCTGGTCAACTTTGTCCCCGGAAATCCTTCTGCTCTTAATATATCTGGAGAAGCCCTTGGGATTCTCCTTCACCTTGTCTGCTGGAGCCACTTTGTGCCTTCTTTTAGCCCTCCCGATTTCCTTCCCTTGCATTTCATTATTTCTCAAGTACCTTGTTTGTCCCTTCCTGTCACAGTGAAGTAAATTGTGAAATGGACTGACTGAGAAGTTCAATGTGTCAGCCTTGACTTAGTGGGCCAAGTGGCCTCCAATTGTATCATAGGGTAACATGGCAACTTGAAAGCAGGAGAGTTCTTTCTGGTAGGAAGCTCTCCAGATTTGCTTCTGATTCATTGCTTCCTGTAGTGTGTGCAAGCTTTAGCTTGTTGCTGTGTAACGGGCAGCTTGTGATTTGTTGAGCTTTCTGTACCGTTGTATAATGGAGACACACCTGATTCTTCCAGAGGAAGGAGGGTTAGGAATTGCTGATTGGGGGAGTGGTCTGGCAAAGGGCTAGAATCAAGTCAGACACTGATTGATGAGTGTAGGCTAAGGTGTCGTAATGGCTAGCACAGCTTTGTTTTGTATTGTTACACCTGGTAACACTGCTGTTTAGATGCAGTGGGAGCTGGGACTTAAAGGCACAACTCACTGCGTTCCCCGGCGCCCTGGACGATGCCTGCACCCTTCTGTCTGGCTCTGCTGCTTGCTGCTCTTGCTCTAGGGGGTAAGTGTGAACGCTGCTCTTGCTCTAGGGGGTAAGTGCCTCACGTGCTCTGATGTCACCGAGGACAGGACTGACCCTCAGCCGACGATTTCTGCCACGCTCATCTTTCTGGGTGTGTATGCACTCCTCACAGTCTCCACACTTTTCATACTCTCTAATGATAGTAAAGGAGTCCATTTAGCCCATCGAGTCAATCCCAGCCCTCAGAACAATCCCATTACCTTGTGACCTATTCAATCTCTGCATCCAAATGTTTCTCCCACATTCGTGGTAGAGTAATAACAGATAAAGTGCTCAGGGTACAACACACACACACACATTTATTCACTCGTACACCTCACTCTCAGACACACACACACACACACACTCACTCACTCACTCTCACTCTCTCTCTCACACACACACACACACACACATTTATTCACTCGTACACCTCACTCTCAGACACACACACATTCACTCACTCACTCTCACTCTCTCTCTCACACACACACACACACACACACACACACACACGCTGTCAGGTTAGGGATGGAACCATCTGTATCTAGTAGGGGCAGTAAATGGTTGGAAGGCAGAGGAGTCACTCTGTGGGGACAGTATGTGGCCAAGGGTGACTGTAGGGATATGTGCCAACAATGTACCTTATTTAGTGCATTAAAATGGCTGAGTCTTTATGGTGCGTGTGTGACAGTGAGTGAGTGAGTGTGTGTGTGTGAGAGTGAGTGAGTGTGTGTGTGTGTGTGTGTGTGTGTGTGTGTGTGAGAGTGAGTGAGTGAGTGAGTGTGTGTGTGTGTGTGTGTGTGTGAGAGTGTGAGTGAGTGTGTGTGTGAGTGTGTGTGTGTGAGAGTGAGTGAGTGTGGGTGTGTGTGTGAGAGTGAGTGAGTGTGTGTGTGTGTGAGTGTGTGTGTGTGAGAGTGAGTGAGTGTGGGTGTGTGTGTGAGAGTGAGTGAGTGTGTGTGTGTGTGAGTGTGTGTGTGTGTGTGTGTGTGTGTGTGTGTGTAAGTTTGAATGTTGTGCCCTGACTCTAGATAATCTAGTTCTACCCTCTAACCTGACATTTCAAATGAATACAAAGGTGAACCGTCACTAACTCCTGATAATCTGGTTTGCTGCATTGTGTGTTTAAAATATTTATATCAATTGGATAACTGAATGATTATCTTTCATGTTTTATTTTCCAGGAGATTTCGGTGCCAAAGGACACATTAGTAAGTCTCTGTAATAAATGATGAGCTTGAATTGACTGTGAATGTGCAGCTGGAAAAAATGGAGGGTGCATTGAGGAGAGGGGAATTAAGGAATCTGTAGGCACGGAGGGAGGCACTCTATGCACATTGAATAGCAGAGTCACTGAAGTGTGTAAAGGGAGAGGCAAACACAAAGTGCTGGAGGAACTCAGCAGGTCAGGAGGCATCCATGGAAAGGATTAAGGAGTTAATATTTCAGAAATGGAATGGAAGGCCCAAGGCATCTTCTCGTGCCATGATGAGGCCACCTGCAGGTTGGAGGAACAACTATGTCTGGGTAGCCTCAAACTTAACAGCATGAACATTGATTTCTCTAATTACCTGTATTTCTCCCCGCTACCCCTTCTCTCTTCTCCTTCCCTCATTCTGCCTCCCCTTTTACTCCTTCTCTTCTCACCTGCCTACCATCTCCGTCTGGTGACCCTTCTCCTTCCTTTCTCGCAGGCTCCATGCTTCTCTCCAATCAGGTTCCTTCTTCTTCAGTCCTTTACCTTTTCCACCTTTCACCCCCCCCCCAGCTCCTCACTTCATCCCCCTCCCCCACTTACCCACCTTCCCCCTCACCTGGTCTCACCTATTGCCTGCCAGCTTGTACTCTTTCCCCTCCCCAACCCCACCGTCTTATTCTGGCTTCTGCCCCCTTTCTTTCCAGTCCCGATGAAAGGTTTCAGCCTGAAGCGTCAACTGTTCATTCATTTCCATCGATGCTGTCTGACCTGCTGAGTTCCTCCAGCATTCATGTCTGTTGCTCTGGATTTCCAGCATCTGCAGAATCTCTTTCGTCTAAAAAGGAAGAGGCAATCTGTACACAGCAAGCTGCCACAAGCTCCAAAATGACAATTCTCTTTGTGTTGTTACTTAAATGATAACTATTGGCTAAGGCACTGGAGAGATCATCCTACCCTTCCTCAGGGAGCAGACAGGTCTCAGCTTGTCTTGGCCCCGTTGCACTGTATCAGCCCCGGTCACTGCACAAGTGTCTGAGATGGGGATGACCCCAGGGCTTTAGATTCAGAGACAAGAATGTAGCCACTGAGTGAACTGTAAAAATCTGATGCAGACGAGGAGGAACTTCTTTAGCCAGAAGGTGGTGAGTCTATTGCCACAGATGGCTGTAGAGAGGTTCTTCATTAGTTAGGTCATCAAAGGTTACAGGGTGAAGGCAGGAGAATGGGGTTGAGAGGTAATAAATCAGCCATGATAAAAAGGCAGAGCAGATCCAATGGGCCAAATGATTGAATCCTGCTCCTATGTCTTATGGTCTTACCGTTTTTCCTTGTGAAGTTAACATTATCTTGCCCTCCCTTCCCCTGCAGCCGTGGACAATTTTGAAAGTATTGCTACAGTCCCTGAGAACAGTCCTCCAAGAACCAGGATTTCTGAGTTCCAGATAATTGTGGACAACTCTACCCTTGTTCAAATCACTGTCACTTCCATACCAAAAAGCGAATTCTTTCAGATACTTTGGAGGAAGACTCACGAGAACAGAACTGGAAACCACTTCCAAGCAGAGGTACAGTAGGCTCCTTCCTTTGGCCTCACCAGGCAAACCTGTGGCAAGAATTTATATCCTCAGGAGGTTCAGGAACAATGAAAAACTTGCCTGGCCACGGCATTGCAGACATGTAGATCCAGACAGTGCACAGAACGCAAGTCACTCATAAATTACACCAGACAATGAAGCAAAGTGAGACATTAGTCAACAAATAAACACAAGCAGAGAGCAATCGATGATAGTGCAAGGGGTGGGCCGAGTGAGGGTCAGCGCTGTGCCTGATGCTGGAGGTGAGGGGCTTCAGGCTTCTGCCAATGGTGACAGCAAAAAGAGGGCATGGTTCAGATGCTAGAGATCTCTCCTTGCGGTGGAAATCTCTCCTTGGTCAGGTGCTGAAAAAGATGAGGATGGGATACATGGTTCCACAACAGGGATATGTCCAAATCCCGGCCTGAGGCATTCTATTTATATAATTGCAGGACAACCCCCACTCTGGAGCACTCTCCCAGTGACCTTTGAAAGGTGAAGTGTTTAAGGGGAACATGAGGGGGAGTTTCATCACTAAGAGGCTGGTGGGAGTGTGGAACAAGCTGGGTAAAATTTCAACACAGAGAAATTTGGATAAGTACTTGAGAATAACTGTCCAATGGTAAGTGTCGCTCCTGAACCCTTTGTTTGCACCTTTGTCTTGTCTTGGTTCCCAGGCTTGTAGGTGGAGTGGGTGGCTTTCATGGGCCGTGTTCAGCCTGGGTGACTGCTGTATTACATCTGCCAGTTTATCGTCTAGACTCTTCCCTTACTGAACTTCCACACCGGCTGTACAAAGTGTCTGAGCTCTGTTTCACAGCACACCGTTTTAACCCCTGCTTTGCTGAAACTTCCACAGGGAGAAGGCAGCGTAAGTGAGTCTGACAACAGAGGTAACCCGGTCTATGTTCAGTCGAAGGAAATGGCCATCACTGATGAGGTGTGCGGGGAGTGGGGACCAAGGCCCCTGTTATGAGAGCTTCCATCACATTCTCTAACTGTGTTTCTGAAACATGTTTAGATATTTCTGAGCAATCATGCCTCGTTGGATCATGAGAGGACTCCGATGTATGTGCTCACCATTTCGATCTTTGCTGATAAGATGGAACCGCTGATGGAAAAGCTCAGGCTGAACGTAGTCGGTGTCCATGATGTGCGGTGTGGTGAACATTTCCAGGCACCAGGAGGTGATGAGTCTCCCGCAGCTTACATCTCCAGCCAAGTCCCAGCAAAACAAATAGTGGAGGGGCAGGAGTTTCTCTAGAGAACGGGCTGAGGGAGGAGGGATCGGTGAGGGTGGGGGGGGGAAGTGTTTCTCTGTGAGATAGGTGTGAGGGGTGGAGAGAGTGTGTCCCCCAATTGAGGCATAGGTGTTTCCCCGGTATGGAGGTGAGGGGGGGGGGGGGGGGTCTCCAGACTGATACAGCCTTATGATGTATGATCTTCTAGGCAATAAGGCACTTTGGGGTTCCCCGGTCACTGGGGTGCTGCTCAGGACTGATTCCTCTCATGGCATATGGCAGCACAACACCTTACAGTACTGTGACCTGGGGTCAGTTCCTGCCGCTGTCTGTAAGGAGTCTGTACGCTCCCCCCATGACCACCTGGGTTTCCTCCAGGATCTTCAGTTTCCGCCCGCAGTGCAGACTGTGCTTAACTGGTCATTGCAAATTGTCCCATGATTAGGCTGGGATTAAATTGGGAGGATTGATGGTGGCGAGATTCGGGGGTGGGGGGGGTGATGGAAGTGCCTATTCTGACCTGTCTCTGAATAACTAAATATGTTTAACTCCCCCCCCCCCACCCCAGGAGACACAGTCAATGTGCTGGAAACTGCCACACCTCTCTCGCAAATCTACACCGTTGTCTTGGCACCCACCTACTCAGAGAATTTCTCAGTGAGTACACCAGTGACAGTACCAAGGGCTGACTCACGGCAGGGTGGAGTGATCAATGCCTCCTTAGATGCTGGGGTCGTCGAGGATGATGACCAAAGGACTGCGGACTCAGAGGCTCTGCTGGAGGAACTCAGGTCAAGCAGCTTCTGTGGGGGTGGGGGAGGGATTGTTGGTATCCCAAGTCAAAACCCTACAACCCTGAAGCAGTGTTTCGACCTGCAGTTCCTTCCCTCCCAGGGATGCTGTTTGAGCCACTGAGGCCCTCCAGCAGACTGTCTGTTGCTCGCATGGTTTCAGGCTTCAGTCCAGTACTGTACTTGGAAGGCAGCCATTGAAAACCAGTTCGAGAATGAGGGGAGGGTGAGAAGCCTTAGGGGAGAGAGTGCGGAGCCAGTTACAGTGCTCGCTAACCACAGTCAGTGGCTGAAGTGGAGGAGCTCGACAAAGACTCCAACCACAACGTGAACGCACTTTACTCCATGCCATAACGTACTCCATACGCCACTCCAGAATGACGTGAAATCAAATCCCCACTTAAAAATAACTGGGCCTTTGGAGCAGTGGTGCTGGGATCCACTGGTAAGGAGCAGCAGTCATGAATCATAATCTCATTGTCGCAACCGAAGAGGAGGAGGAATTTTCAGGGACACTCACAGACACTGTTACTATCACGAGAGACAAGTCTGACTGAGTTAACTGCAGAGGGGTCTCCCTGCTGTCTGTGTCACCAACCACCTAACGCACCCCCCCCCCCCCCACCAAGCACAGTGCAGATTTCATCCACCCAAAGGCAGAGCGATGACTCTGGGAGTAACCCAGGGAGCTGCACCTGTCTCTGTTCACTCACTGAGGCCTCAGACTCCATCTTACCTCAAACAAAGCTGCAGCAGAGTGGTGCCAATCCGCAGAACCAATGGAAAACCACCCAGCCCACAGCTGGAGCGAACTTCAACACTCAACATCTGTAGGACAAAGGACTTCCATCATAGACCAGCAAAGGAGCAAGCCCTTCAGCCCACCATATAGTGCTCCATGCTAGCATAGCAGTAAGTGCAACTGCATTACACGTGGGGGGTGGGGTCGGAGTTCAGAGTTCAATTCCGACATCCTCTCTAAGCAAGTTTGTACACTCCTTCCTACGTGCACGTGGGCTTCCTCCCACAGTCCAAAGGCATACTGGTTAGTCGGTTATTTGATCATTGTAAATTATCCTGTGGTTCAATCAATGGGTTTCTGGGCTTGGTGGGCCAGAGGGCCTGTTCTGCACCATATCTCCAAATACAAAAAATCAAACTAAACTAATCCTTTCTGCCTTCACAATACCCTTTCCCTCCATCCTCTGTATATTTCTGTGGCTATCTAAGAGCCTCTGAAATACCTCTGTGATACTTGCCCCCATTACCACCCCAGGCAGTGCATTCCGGGTGCCCGACTCTCTCTGTGTAATAACATACATGCTCCACACTCGTCCTTTGAACTCAACACATCTCATCTTAAGTGGATGCCTTCTCATGCTGTATTGGACATTTCATCCCTGGCAAGAAGATACCAGCTGTTGGCTCTACCTTTGCCCGTCACAATATTATGACCATCTGTCAGGCCTCAGCCTGTACCACCCACTGGAAACAACAACCCAAGCTTCTCCCACCCCACAGGCAGCACCCTGGTAAACCCTCTGCACCCTCTCCAAAATGTTCCTATAACCAGAAATGAGTGAATTTCTCCACACGTAGGCTAACCAGAGATTTATAAAGCTGCAATCTTGAACTCAGAGCTTCAACTGCAGACTCCCCTGCTACACGACATGGCAACAGTATTCATGGAAGATTCTGGAAATTCGGATCAATCACCATATCTCCAGAGGACATTCACCACCACCTTCGAGGCTTTGCTGGGTTTGGTAAAGGGTACCTGCTACACACTCATGGGCAGCCAGTCTATCTCTACTCCTGAGACCTAGGCAACCTTCGGTTGGCTGCACAGAGAGCTGGGGAGATATCGCCAACGCTGCCCTGCAAAGCCCCCCAAATGCCCTCAATATCCTATTCCAGGCTAACATCCCCAGAACTGAGCCCCTAATTACACTGAGGTCACATCACACGTGGGCCCAAAACCCGACTCCTGAAGCAGACCCTCTGCCAAGGGAAGAGATTTATCATCAAACCATTACAAGCAAAGCATCCATGAGAACATCCAACATCCCCACTGGCTCCGAGAAGCCTTGGCCCACGGTGGTATTGAGAACCTCAAGGCCATGCTTTGGGAGCTCACAGAAGACCTGAGTAGGCAACTGGAGGGGTAGAGCATCTTGTAAAACTATCCACATGCTCTCCCCACCAGCCCCATCTGTAGATAAGTCACCTCAGGATGGAGAAAACTTGGAGTGGAAGCAGGTCAGCCCTCAAGGGACTGCTGTCAAGAGAGAAGTTTAGTCTGACAGCGTACACTATGATTTCAGTGGAGTTGTCCATCGTCTGAGCCAGTGGCCTGGTGCTGGCAGATTCCTGAATGGATCATGAACACTACCTCACTCTTTGCACTATTTACTTTTAATATATTTCTCTTTGTAACTTCTAATAATGTTTACATGTTGCTCTGTACCGATGTTGCGAAACAATCAATCTCGTGACATGTGTCAGTGATAATAAACCTGATTCTCAAACACGAGGAAATCTGCAGACGCTGGAAATCCGAGCAACACACACAAAATGTGGAGGAACTCAGCAGGCCGGGCAGCATCTATGGAAAAGAGCACAGTCGATGTTTCAGGACCTGCCTGTTGAGTTCCTTCAGCATTTTGTGTGTGTTGCACGTTAATGTGATTGTGTGGCAATTATGATTTTGCCTCTGGTTCAGGAACAGAATGGGGAGTAGCTATTCTCGACCCTGGTGGTGGGGTCTTCACGTTCGCTAATTCCTGACTGATGGTAGCTGTGAGAAGATGGCACAGACTGCATGGAGGGGATCTTTGGTTTATTGTCACATGTTCCAAGTTACAGTGAGAAGCTTTTTCTCCATGTGTCATCCGGCCAGATCAAGCCACATCAAGGTAGTTAAAAACAGAATGCAGAGTATGGTGGTGCAGTTCCAGAGAAAATGGGTTGCAGGTAATCAACTGAAGTTCATGGGCCATAATCAGGTAGACTGGGAGATGAAGAGTTTATCTTTAGCGTATGGGAAGTCTATCCTTGAGCCTGGTGCTACATGTATCTCCTGCCCAAGGGGAGGGGAAGAAGAGAGAATGAATGGGCTGGCTACTTTCCTGAGGCAGCAGGCAGTACAGAAACATAGAAACCCTAGAGCACAATACAGGCCCTTCGGCCCACAATGCTGTGTAGACAGAGTCTATGGTGGGGAGGCTGTTTTTCAAACAGGGATTTCACAATCAGCTGACAGCAGTAACGACTCCTGTGGCTGTGCACTAGTGACCTGACAGTAGCCCACGTGTTTGAAGATCAGGAGCAGGGTGGTTGAGGGTCCAACCCTCCAGCTCAGCTCTCTGCTGCTATTCAGAGTTCCTCCTTCCCTTTCCTATCAGCTGCAAGGGAGGTTGGGAGGTGGTGTGAACTCCTGTCACAAAGGGACATGCCTCAGTGCCAGAGGACGGGGCTCTTGTCTTGAGGAAGCGGACATCTGCCTCCCACTTCTAAGGCCTCCAATGGCTAAAGGTGTTAAAATGAGGAGCAGGAGTGATTTTGATTCAGCAGATACCAACCTCATTGCATTCTCATTACAGTATGCCATCACCAAATCCATTCCCATATCTGCGAAGGACTTCTTCAGTGTAGACTGGTCAGGCAGCATCTATGTCCCACCCAGTGGCTTTGGACGACAGCATGTGGAGAGGGTAATAAAGTCCATCATAACCACCCACTGAATCTTCCTTCCATGGGAGGGTGAGGGTAGGAATCTGAAGCTCTGAGCCCGGGCAGGGGGAATGTAGAGCCTGCTGAGTCTCTGATACCCAGTGGTGCCCACCAGAGACATCAGCTCCCCATCTGAGACTCCTGGACATCCCATCCCCCAGCGCAAAGTTCCTGGAGATCCCAGTGTGAAACTCATGGCGATCCCATCTTCCAGAATGAGGTTGCTGGGAATCCCACCTCCCGGTGTGAGATTGCCGGGAATCCCACCTCCCGGTGTGAGATTGCCGGGAATCCCACCTCCCGGTGTGAGATTGCCGGGAATCCCACCTCCCGGTGTGAGGTTGCTGGAGATCACATCCCCCAGGGGGAGATTCCCGGAGATCACATCCCCCAGGGTGAGATTCCCAGAGATCACATCCCCCAGGGTGACATTCCCGGAGATCACATCCCCCAGGGTGAGATTCCCGGAGATCACATCCCCCAGGGTGAGATTCCCGGAGATCACATCCCCCAGGGTGAGATTCCCTGAGATCACATCCCCCAGGGTGAGATTCCCGGAGATCACATTGCCCAGGGTGAGATTCCCGGAGATCACATCCCCCAGGGTGAGATTCCCGGAGATCACATCCCCCAGGGTGAGATTCCCGGAGATCACATCCCCCAGGGTGAGATTCACAGAGATCACAACACCCAGGGTGAGATTCCCGGAGATCACAACACCCAGGGTGAGATTCCTGGAGATCACATCCCCCAGGGTGAGATTCCCAGAGATCACATCCCCCAGGGTGAGATTCCCGGAGATCACATCCCCCAGGGTGAGATTCCCAGAGATCACATCCCCCAGGGTGAGATTCCCGGAGATCACATCGCCAATACAACTAGTATTGTGGGCCTGAGCCTCATTCTGCTCTTTACTTAACAGCATTTCAGACTCCACATTGTGGTGACGGAGAACAGCGACACCATCTGCACAGGAATGGTGACGATTGTCGTGATTCCAGTCCATCACTGGCCTCCTGTCTTCACGTGAGTGTGATCAGTGTGTCTCCCACCCATCTACCAACAGCCCCATCAGCTCCCTCCCACCATCATGCAAACTGCCCCCTCCTCACTGTGTGTCCCACACAAACCTCATCCCACTGTCTCCCCACACAGCACGCTCTGCTCTGAACATATCAGCAACTGACATGCTGCTTACTTTGCTTGTGAGTCATTCAATGTCCTGCACATTGCCTGGTGGACAATGTCCCCAGGAAGGGGCAATCTCTGGTTGGCTCTTTAGTGAACATTACAGTTCTGATGCACCACAATGTTAACTGAAAGCTTTGTGATTCTGCTATCCCGTGAGGATTGCTCCCACACACTAATTCATCACATATCGCTTCTCAGGAACTCCTGTGTGTCCTCATCCACACCAACCTTTCACGACGCTCCACACCAGGTCCATGTACACCGGTGTTCCACTACCCCACCGGGTCCGTCTACACCGTTGTTCCTCTACCCCACTGGGTCCGTGTACACCGGTGTTCCTCTACCCCACCGGGTCCATGTACACCGGTGTTCCTCTACCCCACTGGGTCCGTGTACACCGGTGTTCCTCTACCCCACCTGGTCCGTGTACACCTGTGTTCCTCTACCCCACCGAGTCCGTGTACACTGTTGTTCCTCTACCCCACCGGGTCCGTGTACACCGGTGTTCCTCTACCCCACCGAGTCCGTGTACACTGTTGTTCCTCTACCCCACCGGGTCCGTGTACACCGGTGTTCCTCTACCCCACTGGGTCCGTGTACTCCGGTGTTCCTCTACCCCACTGGGTCTGTGTACACCGGTGTTCCTCTACCCCACTGGGTCCGTGTACTCCGGTGTTCCTCTACCCCACTGGGTCCGTGTACTCCGGTGTTCCTCTACCCCACCGGGTCCATGTACACCGGTGTTCCTCTACCCCACTGGGTCCGTGTACACCGGTGTTCCTCTACCCCACCTGGTCCGTGTACACCTGTGTTCCTCTACCCCACCGAGTCCGTGTACACTGTTGTTCCTCTACCCCACCGGGTCCGTGTACACCGGTGTTCCTCTACCCCACCGAGTCCGTGTACACTGTTGTTCCTCTACCCCACCGGGTCCGTGTACACCGGTGTTCCTCTAACCCACTGGGTCCGTGTACTCCGGTGTTCCTCTACCCCACTGGGTCTGTGTACACCGGTGTTCCTCTACCCCACTGGGTCCGTATACTCCGGTGTTCCTCTACCCCACTGGGTCCGTGTACTCCGGTGTTCCTCTAACCCACTGGGTCCGTGTAGACCGTTGTTCCTCTACCCCACCTGGTCCGTGTACACCTGTGTTCCGCTTCCCCACCGGGTCCGTGTACACCGGTGTTCCGCTTCCCCACCGGGTCCGTGTACACGGGTGTTCCTCTAACCCACCGGGTCCGTGTACACCGGTGTTCCTCTAACCCACCGGGTCCGTGTACACCGGTGTTCCTCTACCCCACCTGGTCCGTGTACACCGGTGTTCCTCTAACCCACCGGGTCCGTGTACACCGGTGTTCCTCTACCCCACCTGGTCCGTGTACACCGGTGTTCCTCTACCCCACCGGGTCCGTGTACACCTGTGTCCCTCTACCCCACCGGGTCCGTGTACACCGGTGTTCCTCTACCCCACCTGGTCGGTGTACACCGGTGTTCCTCTACCCCACCGGGTCCGTGTACTCCGGTGTTCCTCTACCCCACCGGGTCCGTGTACACCGGTGTCCCTCTACCCCACCGGGTCCGTGAACACTGGTGTTCCTCTACCTCACCGGGTCCGTGTACACCGGTGTTCCTGTACCCCACCGGGTCCGTGTACACCGGTGTTCCTCTACCCCACTGGGTCCGTGTACACCGGTGTTCCTCTACCCCACTGGGTCCGTGTACACCGGTGTCTCTCTACCCCACCGGGTCCGTGTACACCGGTGTCCCTCTACCCCACCGGGTCCGTGTACACTGGTGTTCCTCTACCTCACCGGGTCCGTGTACACCGGTGTTCCTGTACCCCACCGGGTCCGTGTACACCGGTGTTCCTCTACCCCACTGGGTCCGTGTACACCGGTGTTCCTCTACCTCACCGGGTCCATGTACATCGGTGTCCCTCTACCCCACCGGGTCCGTGTACACCGGTGTTCCTCTACCTCACCGGGTCTGTGTACACCGGTGTCCCTCTACCCCACCGGGTCCGTGTACACCGGTGTTCCTCTACACCACCGGGTCCGTGTACACCGGTGTCCCTCTACCCCACCGGGTCCGTGTACACCGGTGTTCCTCTACCCCACCTGGTCGGTGTACACCGGTGTTCCTCTACCCCACAGGGTCCGTGTACACCAGTGTTCCTCTACCCCACCTGGTCCGTGTACACCAGTGTTCCTCTACCCCACCTGGTCCGTGTACACCAGTGTTCCTCTACACCACCGGGTCCGTGTACACCGGTGTCCCTCTACACCACCGGGTCCATGTAGACCGTTGCTCCTCTACCCCACCGGGTCCATGTACACCGGTGTTCCTCTACCCCACCTGGTCCGTGTACACCGGTGTTCCTCTACACCACCGGGTCCGTGTACACCGGTGTTCCTCTACCCCACCGGGTCCGTGTACTCCGGTGTTCCTCTACCCCACCTGGTCCGTGTACACCGGTGTTCCTCTACACCACCGGGTCCGTGTACACCCGTGTTCCTCTACCCCACTGGGTCCGTGTACACCGGTGTTCCTGTTCCCCACCGGGTCCATGTACACCGGTGTTCCTCTACCCCACCTGGTCCGTGTACACCGGTGTTCCTCTACCCCACCGGGTCCGTGTACACCGGTGTCCCTCTACACCACCGGGTCCGTGTACACCTGTGTTCCTCTACCTCACCGGGTCAGTGTACACCGGTGTTCCTCTACCCCACCTGGTCCGTGTACACCGGTGTCCCTCTACCCCACCAGGTCCGTGTACACCGGTGTTCCTCTACCCCACCTGGTCCGTGAACTCCGGTGTTCCTCTACACCACCGGGTCCGTGTACACCGGTGTTCCTCTACCCCACCGGGTCCGTGTACACCGGTGTTCCTCTACCCCACCTGGTCGGTGTACACCGGTGTTCCTCTACCCCACAGGGTCCGTGTACACCAGTGTTCCTCTACCCCACCTGGTCCGTGTACACCAGTGTTCCTCTACCCCACCTGGTCCGTGTACACCAGTGTTCCTCTACCCCACCGGGTCCATGTACACTGGTGTCCCTCTACCCCACCGGGTCCGTGTACACCGGTGTTCCTGTTCCCCACCGGGTCAGTGTACACCGGTGTTCCTGTTCCCCACCGGGTCCGTGTACACCGGTGTTTCTGTTCCCCACCGGGTCCGTGTACACCGGTGTCCCTCTACCCCACCGGGTCAGTGTACACTGGTGTCCCTCTACACCACCGGGTCCGTGTACACCGGTGTTCCTGTACCCCACCGGGTCCATGTACACCGGTGTCCCTCTACACCACCGGGTCCGTGTACACCGGTGTTCCTGTTCCCCACCGGGTCCGTGTACACCGGTGTCCCTCTACCCCACCGGGTCAGTGTAAACTGGTGTCCCTCTACCCCACCGGGTCCGTGTACACTGGTGTTCCTCTACCCCACCTGGTCCGTGTACACCGGTGTTCCTCTACCCCACCTGGTCCGTGTACACCGGTGTTCCTCTACACCACCGGGTCCGTGTACACCGGTGTTCCTCTACCCCACCTGGTCCGTGTACACCGGTGTTCCTCTACACCACCGGGTCCGTGTACACCGGTGTTCCTCTACCTCACCGGGTCCGTGTACACCGGTATCCCTCTACCCCACCTGGTCCGTGTACACCGGTGTTCCTCTACACCACCAGGTCCGTGTACACCGGTGTCCCTCTACCCCACCAGGTCCGTGTACACCGGTGTTCCTCTACCCCACCGGGTCCGTGTACACCGGTGTTCCTCTACCCCACCGGGTCAGTGTACACCTGTGTTCCTCTACCCCACCGGGTCCGTGTACACCGGTGTTCCTCTACCTCACCGGGTCCGTGTACACCTGTGTTCCTCTACCCCACCGGGTCCGTGTACACTGGTGTTCCTCTACCCCACCGGGTCCGTGTACACCGGTGTCCCTCTACCTCACCGGGTCCGTGTAGACCTGTGTTCCTCTACCTCACCGGGTCCGTGTACACCGGTGTTCCTCTACACCACCGGGTCCGTGTACACCGGTGTTCCTCTACCCCACCGGGTCCGTGTACACCGGTGTTCCTCTACACCACCGGGTCCGTGTACACCGGTGTTCCTCTACCCCACCGGGTCCGTGTACACCGGTGTTCCTCTACACCACCGGGTCCGTGTACACCGGTGTCCCACTACCCCACCGGGTCCGTGTACACCAGTGTCCCTCTACCCCACCGGGTCCGTGTACACCGGTGTTCCTCTACCCCACCGGGTCCGTGTACACCAGTGTTCCTCTACCCCACCTGGTCCGTGTACACCGGTGTTCCTCTACACCACCGGGTCCGTGTACACCGGTGTTCCTCTACCCCACCTGGTCCGTGTACACCAGTGTTCCTCTACCTCACCGGGTCCGTGTACACCGGTGTTCCTCTTCACCACCGGGTCCGTGTACACCCGTGTTCCTCTACCCCACCTGGTCCATGTACACCGGTGTTCCTCTACCCCACCGGGTCCGTGTACACTGATGTTCCTCTACCCCACCTGGTCCGTGTACACCGGTGTTCCTCTACCCCACTGGGTCCGTGTACACCGGTGTTCCTCTACCCCACTGGGTCCGTGTACACCGGTGTTCCTCTACCCCACCTGGTCCGTGTACACCGGTGTTCCTCTACCCCACTGGGTCCGTGCACACCGGTGTCCCTCTACCCCACCTGGTCCGTGTACACCGGTGTTCCTCTACCACACTGGGTCCGTGTACACCGGTGTTCTTCTACCTCACCTGGTCCGTGTACACCTGTTTCCCTCTACCCCACCTGGTCCATGTACACCGGTGTTCCTCTACCCCACTGGGTCCGTGTACACCGGTGTCCCTCTACCCCACCGGGTCCATGTACACCGGTGTCCCTCTACCCCACCGGGTCCGTGTACACTGGTGTTCCTCTACCCCACCTGGTCCGTGTACACCGGTGTTCCTCTACCCCACCGGGTCCGTGTACACCGGTGTCCCTGTACCTCACCGGGTCCGTGTACACCGGTGTTCCTCTACACCACCGGGTCCGTGTACACCGGTGTTCCTCTACCCCACCGGGTCCGTGTACACCGGTGTTCCTCTACACCACCGGGTCCGTGTACACCGGTGTCCCTCTACCCCACCGGGTCCGTGTACACCAGTGTCCCTCTACCCCACCGGGTCCGTGTACACCGGTGTCCCTGTACCTCACCGGGTCCGTGTACACCGGTGTTCCTCTACACCACCGGGTCCGTGTACACCGGTGTTCCTCTACCCCACCGGGTCCGTGTACACCGGTGTTCCTCTACACCACCGGGTCCGTGTACACCGGTGTCCCTCTACCCCACCGGGTCCGTGTACACCAGTGTCCCTCTACCCCACCGGGTCCGTGTACACCGGTGTTCCTCTACCCCACCGGGTCCGTGTACACCAGTGTTCCTCTACCCCACCTGGTCCGTGTACACCGGTGTTCCTCTACACCACCGGGTCCGTGTACACCGGTGTTCCTCTACCCCACCTGGTCCGTGTACACCAGTGTTCCTCTACCTCACCGGGTCCGTGTACACCGGTGTTCCTCTTCACCACCGGGTCCGTGTACACCCGTGTTCCTCTACCCCACCTGGTCCATGTACACCGGTGTTCCTCTACCCCACCGGGTCCGTGTACACTGATGTTCCTCTACCCCACCTGGTCCGTGTACACCGGTGTTCCTCTACCCCACTGGGTCCGTGTACACCGGTGTTCCTCTACCCCACTGGGTCCGTGTACACCGGTGTTCCTCTACCCCACCTGGTCCGTGTACACCGGTGTTCCTCTACCCCACTGGGTCCGTGCACACCGGTGTCCCTCTACCCCACCTGGTCCGTGTACACCGGTGTTCCTCTAACACACTGGGTCCGTGTACACCGGTGTTCTTCTACCTCACCTGGTCCGTGTACACCTGTTTCCCTCTACCCCACCTGGTCCATGTACACCGGTGTTCCTCTACCCCACTGGGTCCGTGTACACCGGTGTCCCTCTACCCCACCGGGTCCATGTACACCGGTGTCCCTCTACCCCACCGGGTCCGTGTACACCGGTGTTTCTCTACCTCACCGGGTCCGTGTACACCGGTGTTCCTCTACCCCACTGGGTCCGTGTACACCGGTGTTCCTCTATCCCACCGGGTCCGTGTACACCGGTGTTCCTCTACCTCACCGGGTCCGTGTACACTGGTGTTCCTCTACCCCACCTGGTCCGTGTACACCGGTGTTCCTCTATCCCACCGGGTCCGTGTACACCGGTGTTCCTCTACCTCACCGGGTCCGTGTACACCGGTGTTCCTCTACCTCACCGGGTCGGTGTACACCGGTGTTCCTCTACCTCACCTGGTCCGTGTACACCTGTGTTCCTCTACCCCACCGGGTCGGTGTACACCGGTGTTCCTCTACCCCACCTGGTCGGTGTACACCGGTGTTCCTCTACCTCACCGGGTCCGTGTACACCGGTGTCCCTCTACCCCACCGGGTCCGTGTACACCTGTGTCCCTCTACACCACCGGGTCCATGTACACTGGTGTTCCTCTACCCCACCGTGTCGGTGAAGTCCGGTGTCCCTCTACCCCACCGGGTCAGTGTACACCTGTGTCCCTCTACACCACCGGGTCCATGTACACTGGTGTTCCTCTACCCCACTGGGTCCGTGTACACCGGTGTTCCTGTTCCCCACCGGGTCAGTGTACACCGGTGTTCCTGTTCCCCACCGGGTCAGTGTACACCGGTGTTCCTGTTCCCCACCGGGTCCGTGTACACCGGTGTTCCTCTACCCCACCGGGTCCGTGTACACCGGTGTTCCTGTTCCCCACCGGGTCAGTGTACACCGGTGTTCCTCTACACCACCGGGTCCGTGTACACCGGTGTTCCTCTACCCCACCGGGTCCGTGTACACCGGTGTTCCTCTACCTCACCGGGTCCGTGTACACCGGTGTTCCTCTACCCCACCGGGTCCGTGTACACCGGTGTTCCTGTTCCCCACCGGGTCAGTGTACGCCGGTGTTCCTCTACCTCACCGGGTCCGTGTACACCGGTGTCACTCTACCCCACCGGGTCCGTGTACACCGGTGTTCCTGTTCCCCACCGGGTCCGTGTACACCGGTGTTCCTCTACCCCACCTGGTCAGTGTACACCGGTGTTCCTCTACCCCACCGGGTCCGTGTACACCGGTGTCACTCTACCCCACCGGGTCCGTGTACACCGGTGTCACTCTACCCCACCGGGTCCGTGTACACCGGTGTTCCTGTTCCCCACCGGGTCCGTGTACACCGGTGTTCCTGTACCCCACCGGGTCCGTGTACACCGGTGTTCCTCTACCCCACCGGGTCCGTGTACACCGGTGTTCCTCTACCCCACTGGGTCCATGTACACCGGTGTCCCTCTACCCCACCGGGTCCATGTACACCGGTGTCCCTCTACCCCACCGGGTCAGTGTACACCGGTGTCCCTCTACACCACCGGGTCCGTGTACACCGGTGTCCCTCTACCCCACCGGGTCCGTGTACACCGGTGTCCCTCTACCCCACCTGGTCCGTGTACACCGGTGTTCCTCTACCCCACCGGGTCCGTGTACACCGGTGTTTCTCTACCTCACCGGGTCCGTGTTCACCGGTGTTCCTGTTCCCCACCGGGTCCGTGTACACCGGTGTTCCTGTTCCCCACCGGGTCCGTGTACACCGGTGTTCCTGTTCCCCACCAGGACGGTATGCTCTGGGTCTACTGGCTGCTGCTCCTAGAACAGCCATCAAGCCCTGACCTCCCAACCCCACAGACACATCACCTGGGTCTGTAGAGATTGCAGCCACTGAGGCTCAATGAGGGGTAGACCGGGCAGCGATCCAGACTGCAGTGACCCTGGAGTAGGGCTGAAGATGTTCTGGTGGCCAGACTTTCCTCCCACAGCTGAGCCAAGTTCCCATTCTCAGCCCAACGTACGGAATTGGGTGTTCTGTGTCCTGACCCTCAGCAGAGGTACAAGAGGGATCCTGTCTGTGGATGGGGCATGGGTACCGAGTGATCACATCAGCGTTTGGCTGTAATTTCCGTCTGTGTCTGCTGTCTAGGCAGTGGGTCCTGTGGAAGAGGGCTGGTGATGTGAAACAGAAGGGTCAGCATCCCTCTGCCCCTAGTGCAACCCCTGCACCCTCTCCTGCTGTCTTACTTTGGGATCTGGAGATGGGAATACCTGATCACCTCCCAAGCCTCACTTTTGCCTGGTCTGTCCCAGTGAAACTACCGGCTCCTCCAAGGAGGATGAGAATGCGAGGCACGGACTTCCATCCCAATGGGTTAGTGAGGAGGAGGATACTGAGCACAGAAACAGGCCCTTCACCCCAATGTGTCCATGCCTGTCAGGAGCTAAACCCATTTCCCTGTGTCCCTCCATGCCCCTCCCATCCAAGTGCCTGTCCCAAATGTCCTCTTATTAAAAGTTGCTGCTCATAACCCTTCTAAGTCTTTTGCTTCTCAGCTTACCTGTGGGCTGCCCCCCTCCGCCAGCATAACCCCAGATGTGCGGTTGCTAACACAAGTGACGCATCTCACTGTATATTTAATGCACGTGTGATCAAAATGAATCTTGTACTGAATCTACATCCCTTACGTACCCCTCTAAGGGCCCGCCTAACCTCTCTCTGTCCCGGGTTATTTCTGTGACGCGCCTGCCCACTCCAGTGCAAAGGACTGGAGTACCTGTCCACTGCCCTGCTAACACACCCTCTCCCACAGGCGGGTCCCGCGTACTGTCAGCATCCCGGAGAACCAAGGGCCGGAGTTCTACGTGACCAAGGTCAGTGCTGCAGGAGAGGGAGTGCACTTTCACCTGGCCACCTCCCACCCCTCCTTCCAGCTGGGTGAAGGTAAGCCTCTGGTCACTCCACCAGAGTGAGGTGGGAGGGTCGAGGTATGTGGCAAAGTGACTTACCCTGTGTCCAACCTTTCCCATTTGGGTGGGACATACCTGCAGTGGGAGAGTGTCTGGTAGAGGTCTACGAACCCAGCCACCGCAGAGCTGCTGGAAATACTCCTACTGTATCTAACCCCACCATCCTTCATCCCAATGGGGTGGTCTGTGAGTTTGGGTTGGAGTTGGAAAGGGTGGTGGGGGTCTGGTGGCAGATGTATGCTGCCTCGTAACTTTAAAGACATTTATGCCTCTTCCTAGCACAGAGGAACCTCACAGTACACCACAACCTTATCCACAGACTCCCTCTCTGTAACCCCTTGCAGGCTCTCTGTGACCCCACTCACCATCTGCTTCCAGCCACAGGAAAATTTGTCCCGTCACTACATAAAGTTGAGCCCCTGTGTCACCTCGCTCCTTACAGATCGCCAATCTAAAAATGACCCGATCAGCCTTGCTCCGTTTATGTTACCTGCTGACCCCTCCACCCATGCCAATGAATCACTCTCAATGCCCTTAGCTCTCACTTTATGTGGCACGGCATGCTACCAGGAAACCCAAGTATATGGCTTATCGTGAGCCTTTTTCCATCCTGCTTGTTATATCTACAATCATCACTAGTAAATCTGTCAGTCATCATTTCTACGTATTTCATAAAACAAAGTTTTCATAAAATTTGCTTGTCAAAGTATCAAATTACACTGCCACTACTTCCTACTGTGATTAAAAATAACCTAGCCTCTTGAGCTGATAATTTCACCTCAGTTCTAAAATGAGGTGATGAAAGCACTTCAGTCACATCATCCACATTGGAAAGAGGACAACAACGATGCAGTAATCATGGCCATCTCCAAGAACGACTGTGGTAACTCCAGATCTCTCCCTGCTGTCTGTCAAATGGAAAGTCACATCAGGAAGCACTTCAGTCATCTGTTCTTGTAGCCAAAGAACTTTTCCCTGAGTCCATAGTGGATGCAATCTTCACTGCAATGTAACCCCATCAACAGCAGCAGCCTTTAACCTCAATTCCATCAACAAAGAGGAATTGTGAAACACTCTCCACAAATTTGATGCCTACAAACGTTCTTCATTTTATACATGTTCTTCCATTGCATCCAAACCAGAACTATTCTTAAAAACACAAGAGATTCTGCAGATGCTGGAAATCCAGAGTAACACACTGAAAGTGCTGAAGGAACTCGGCAGGTCAGGCGGCATCTATGGAGAGGATGTTTCGGGGCGAGACACTACATAAGGATTCATGAAGGGTCTCGGTTCAAGACGTTGACTGTTTATTCCTCTCCAAAGCTGAGAACTATCCTCAATAAAGACTGGTGTCACACAAGGCTGCCTAGCTGCCCCAAAGCCTTTCTCAATCTTTCTTGCTGCATTGTTGCAATTCATGTTCAACAAGTTTCCCACAGAAGCAGAGATAATTTTCAGAATTAACAGGTAATTGTTCAATCTCTAGCTACTACTCTTTGGAACTAAGATTGCCTGAACTGCAGTTGTGAAGTAGCAGTACACAAAGGACACGTGTTCACCTCGGAGACTGGCCTTCAGTACGTTATTAATGCTCTTGTTGGAGCATTCAAGGGGACATGTGTGACTCTCAACACTTGCAAGTCGAAGAAACTCTACTGACCTCCCCATGCTGGTCTAGACCACCCTCCAGCAACAGTCACAGTCATACCAATCAGAAACAGGCGCATCAACCCAGTATGTCTATGCTGGTGGTTGTTCCCATTTACACCAATTCCATTTGCTCATGTCCAGGTGGTCTCCTGTCCTGCCCTGAGCCTGGTTAGCTTCTGAGATCGGCTGTTTTCAGGCTAGCATAGCCAGATGACATAACTTTAGGGTAATCGGAATCAAGTATGGTGGGAGAGGAGGTGAGAAGTAAGTATTTTACACAAAAAGTGTTGAGCGTGTGGAACATCTGCCAGTAGTGGTGGTAAAGCAGATATATTGGAGACATTTAAGAGGCACTTTGATAGGCACGTGGTTGATATAAAAATGAGGGGCTATGTAGGAGGTTAGATTTATTTTAGAGTCGGTTGAAGGGCTGGCACAACATGGTGAGCCGAGGACCCTGTACTATGCCGAAGCGTTCTCCGTTCTGTATTCTATGTGAGTGATAGACTGGGGAAGCCTTTCAGCACTCTGGCTTCCATCACTCACAGGGTGGAGTGTAAAAGGTGGGGTGTCATGCTGCAGTTGTACAAGATGTTGCTGAGGCCAATCTGGAAAATTGTGTTCAGTTTTGGTCACCCTGCAATAAGAAAGATGCCATTAAGCTGGAAAGAGTGCACAGGATGATTCCAGGGCTTGTTATGGAGAGAGATTCAACAGGGTGGGTCTTTGCTCACCAGACCAAAAGATTATGAAGGATTGTCTTACGGAGAGGTATGATATTATGAGAGGCTCAGATAGGGTGAATATGCACAGTCCTTCTCCCAGGTTTGGGGGAATCATGATCTCAAAGGCATAAGTTTAAGATGAGAGGAGATAAATTTAACAAGAACCTGAGCAGCAAAATATGCACCCAGAGAATGGCCAGTATATGGAATGAGCTGCCGTGGTGGAGGCAGGTATTTTAACAAAATTTCAAATCTACTTGGATAGGTATGTGGATAGGGAGAATTCAGAATATATCGGTCAAACATGGGCAAATGGGACTAGCTTAGATAGGAATCCTATTTGACCTGGACCAGTTGGGTCTAAGGACATCTTTCCAAGCTGTAGGACTCTATGACTCTAAATCTCTTTCCTCTCACCTTAAATCCATTTCCCTACTCATACCAGGGGAAAGAGATTTTGACCATGCCCCCTATCAATGGCATTCATAATCTTATATACCCTCTGTTAGGTTACCCTCCGTTTCCTTCTCTCCAGGGAAAACAGAATCAGTTTTTCAACTCTCTCACCCCTGGCCTGAAAGCTAACTTGCTGTTGAAGACAGGAAATGTAGAAGGTGTGGATACCAGTCCAGGGGTGTGTGAGGTTATGATGCATTGGGTAGTTGACCTATTCCCAGAGATGGAACTAAAGATGTCAGGAGAAGCAAAGAAAAGTTCAAATTTTAAAGTAATTTTATTATTAAAGTACATATCCTATTCTGAGATCATTTTCTTGCTGTCATTCACAGTAGAATGATTTAATACAATAGAATCAATGAAAAACTATACATATTGTGTGATGTGGGAAGGCAGTGTCCCTGTCCCTGACAACTATACCTGTAAGAAGTGCATCCAGCTGCAGCTTCTAACAGACCGTGTTAAGGAGTTGGAGCTGGAACTAGATGATCTATGGATCATACGGGAGGCTGACAGATTGATAGACAGGGTGTACGGAGAAGCAGTTACACCCAAAATACAGGACACGTGTTGCCATTAGTGAGGTGGAGCAGGACAGGCAGCTCAGCGTTCTGGGGTTCCGTTGTTTTAGACACAACAGGGAAGGAGCAATTACAGGGCGGTGGGGGGGGGGGGTGGAAGTACTAGTCAGGGAAAATGTCACAAGCAGTGCTCCATCAGGGCAGACTAGAGAACTCATCTAGTGTGGCTATATGGGTAAATCTGAGGGATAAGAAAGCTCTAACTATATTAATGTTATTATATGGCCAACAGTCTGCAAGATTTAAAGGAGCAAATTTTTAGACAAATCACAGACTGTTGCAGGAAACAAAAGGTTGTGATAGCAGGTGATTTTAATTTTCCACATATTGACTTGGACACCCATGCTGTAAAAGGGATGGATGGGAAAGAGCTTATCAAATGTGTTCAGGAAAGTTTCCTTAATTGGTGCATAGAAGTCCCAGACAGAGAGAGTGCAATACTTGATCTCCTGTGAGGGAATGAAGCAGATTTTTGTGTAGGGGTACTCTTTGCATCTAGTGATCATAATGCCATTAGTTTCAGAATAATTATGGAGGAGGATAAGTCTGGCCCTCAAGCTGAGATTCTAAATTGGAAGAAGGCCAATTTTGATGGTATCAGCAAGGATTTGGCAAGCATGGATTGAGACAGGCCATTTTCTGGCAAAGATGTACATGATAAGTGGGAGAACTTCAAAAGTGAAATTTTGAGAGGACAGAGTTTGTATGTTCCTGTCAGAATAAAAGGCAAGGATAGGAGCCTTGGTTGTTGAGAGATACTGAGGGCCTGGTTAAGGAGAAAGGAGGTGCATTTTGGGGATAGGTAGGCAAGAGCAAATGAGGTTCTTGTAGAGAATAAGAAATACAGAAGAACTCTTAAGAAGGAAATCAGGAGGGTTGAATGAAGACGTGAAGTTGCTCGAGCAGACAAGATGAGGAGAATCCTAAGGGTTGCTATAGATATACTGAGAGCAAAAGGACAAAACTAGTCAGAATGGTAACCTATGCGTAGACCCAGAAGAGATGGGGGAAATCGTAAATGGATTTTTTACTCAGGATATGGACACAGAGTCTATAGATGTGAGGCAATGTAGCAGTGAGGTCATGGACCCGACACAGATTACCGAGGAGGAGGTGTTTGCTGTCTTGAGGCAAATTAGGGTGGAAAAATCCCGAGCCTGACAAGGTGTTCTCTCGGACCTTGTGGGAGGCTAGAGCAGAAACTGCAGGGGCCCTAGCAGAAATATTTAAAACATTCTTGGCCACGAGTGAGGTGCCAGAGGATCAGAGGATAGTTATGCTGTTCTGTTGTTAAGAAAGGCCCTAAGAATAAGCCAGGGAATTATGGGCTGGCGAACCCTGACATCTGGCTCTGTCAAACTGCCTTCTTGATTTCACTTCCAAATAATTCATACCTGACTCTTCAGCATGAAACTAAAGTTTTTATTGAACTCAGCAGGTGCACAGTGGAGACTATCCGGACTGACTGATCACAGCCTGGGGAATCACCAACGCCTAAGAAGACAGAAGTCTGCTAAAAGTGTTGAACGCAGCCCAGTCCATCACAGACTAGAGCTGCTCCGGGGGGCTTAAACTAGATTTGCAGGGGGAGAGGAACCAGAGTGTTAGAGCAGATGGTGAGGTGGAGGAGGATAAAGTTCATGTGAGAGCTGCAAGTATAGTGCATGGAGTAAAGCCAAATCTAACATATAGAGAGGCTTTGAGGAAAGAGAAACAGAATAAAGGGTGTAAAGGTAGTAAGGTAGAAGGGTTAAAGCGGGGGTCGGCAACCTGCGGCTCCCGAGCCATTTGTGGCTCTTTCACCTCTGTGCTGCGGCTCCCTGTGGCTTTGGGAAATAATTGGTCAGTATTTAATTAAAATGTATTTTATGTTAGTTTGTTAGCTTTTGAAATGTAATTATGGTGATCTTGTACAACCTAAGTGTAGCGACACATTTCCTGCCACATCCGAAACGGCTCACAATTAGCCAGCATTCCGGCTAAGGGAGATAGCCTACGGGGGTTTGTGAGTACGCGTCTTTTGCAGCATCTGCGTCCATGGGGGCTGGGTTGAGGGAGGCTTAAAAGCAAGGCTGTTTAGTTCGAATAAAGCTATCTTTGACTGCAGTTTACTGACACCGCTACAACGTGTTTTTATCGCTGGCTGTCCAGACGGAAGGTGCTGAAACGCTTTGTCGCGTGTCTGGAAGCAGCCAGAGTGGCTGGAAAAGCTACACTTCATGGTAGACATGACAGCGCACCTGAACACGCTGAACACAGCTCTTCAGGGGAAAGGACGTACAGCCCTGCACATGTTGGAGGATGTTTTGGCATTCGAACGCAAGTTGACAGTGCTTGCCAGAGATTTACAGAAAGGCACTTTGTCTCACTTCCCCAATTTGAGAGAGTTCAAACAAGGTCACGACATGATAATTTCGGAGTATTTACATTCTGCAATCATCGCAATGCAAACATCGTTTGGGAAACGCTTCTGTGAGTTCAGAGAGGAAAAAAACACATTATCCTTCCCGGTCACTCCCTTAAGCATCGATCCTTCCCTACTGAATACGACTGCATTGGCAGGTGTGAGTCAACCTGATCTTGAGGTGGAACTGGCCGACATAGCCGACAAAGACATATGGGTGTCCAAGTTTAGACGCTTGACAGCAGACCTTGAAGATGTTGCCCGTCAGAAGGCCGTTCTTGCTCAGAAACACAAATGGAGTGATATTGAAAACCTCACAGATGACAGCTTGCGATCCTGTGTAAAGATGAAGGTGACATCATACAGCCCTGATGTGCAGACGCTGTGCGCTGAGGTCCAGGAGCAGAAATCCCATTAACCAAGTATGATAAATATTTTAATTGCCTATTATTTTACTTATATTCATATTTTTTCATTGTTCAGTGAAATAGTCCTTTCATTTTTCAGGATGACAGCTGGCTGACGTTATTTTTGGTTTGCTGCTGGCGGAAAATTTAAGTTCGGCGTTTTTCATAAATACAAGAAGGACTCAAATAGACATTGAATATTTTACTTAAAAGTAACTTTCAACCCAACGTCTTTTTTTCGGAGTTCAAAATGTTTTTGTTGCATGCAGAAATGTAATTTTGTTTTCTCTGCAGGAGTTCATCAATTTCATAAATGCAACACATTATAGTTTGTTTATACATAGCATAAAGGCAAAAAAAACGTTGTATGCAGTGTTATTTCATTTTAAATGTCAAACGGGTTTTGCGGCTCCCAGTGTTTTCTTTTCTGTGGGAAACGGGTCCAAGTGGCTCTTTCAGTGGTAAAGGTTGCTGACCCCTGGGTTAAAGTGTGTGTACTTCAATGCAAAAAGCATCAGGAACAAAGGTGATGAACTGAGAGCTTGGATACATACATGGAATTATGATGTAGCGGCTATTACGAAGACTTGGCTAGCACCAGGGCAGGAATAAATTCTCAATATTCCTGGATTTCAGTGCTTTAAAAGGAATGGGGGGGAGGGGAGGAGGGGTGGCATTACTGGTCAGGGATACTATTACAGCTGCAGAAAGGGTGGGTAATGTAGCAGGATCCTCTTTTGAGTCAGTATGGGTGGAAGTCAGGAACAGGAAGGGAGCATTTACTCTACTGGGGGTATTCCATAGCCCCCCTGGTAGCAACAGAGATACCGAGGAGCAGATTGGGAGGCAGATTTTGGAAAGGTGCAAAAATAACAGGGTTGTTATCATGGGTGACTTTAACTTCCCTAATATTGACTGGCACCTGATTAGTTCCAATAGTTTAGTTGGAGCAGAGTTTGTTAAGTGTGTCCAGGATGGATTCCTGTCACAGTATGTTGACAGGCCGACTAGGGGGAATGCCATACTAGATCTAGTATTAGGTAACGAATCGGGTCAGGTCACAGATCTGTCAGTGGGTGACCATCTGGGGGACAGTGATCACCGCTCCCTGGCCTTTATCATTATCATGGAAAAGGATAGAATCAGAGAGGACAGGAAAATTTTTAATTGGAGATGGGCAAATTATGAGGCTATAAGGCTAGAACTTGCGTGTGTGAATTGGGATGATGTTTTTGCAGGGAAATGTACTATGGACATGTGGTCAATGTTTAGGGATCTCTTGCAGGATGTTAGGGATAAATTTGTCCCAGTGAGGAAAATAAAGAATGGTACGGTGAAGGAACCATGGGTGACAAGTGAGGTGGAGAATCTAGTCAGATGGAAGAAGGCAGCATACATGAGGTTTAGGAAACAAGGATCAGATGGGTCTATTGAGGAATATAGGGTAGCAAGAAATGAGCTTAAGATGGGGCTGAGGAGAGCAAGAAGGGGGCATCAGAAGGCCTTGTTGAGTAAGGTAAAGGAAAACCCCAAGGCATTCTTCAATTATATGAAGAACAAAAGGATGACAGGAGTGAAGGTAGGACTGATTAGAGATAAAGGTGGGAAGATGTGCCTGGAGTTGTGGAAGTGAGTGAGGTCCTCAATGAATACTTCTTTTCAGTATTCACCAATGAGAGGGAACTTGATGACAGTGAGGACGGATAGTCCGGGTAATTATAAACCAGTGAGCCTTACATCTGTGGTGGGAAAGCTGTTGGAAAAGATTCTTCGAGATAGGATCTATGGGCATTTAAAGAATCATGGTCTGATTAGGGACAGTCAGCTTGGCTTTGTGAAGGGCAGATCATGTCTAACAAGCCTGATAGAGTTCTTTGAGGAGGTGACCAGGCATATAGATGAGGGTAGTGCAGTGGATGTGATCTACATGGATTTTAGTAAGGAATTTGACAAGGTTCCACATGGTAGGCTTATTCAGAAAGTCAGAAGGCATGGGATCCAGGGAAGTTTGGCCAGGTGGATTCAGAATTGGCTTGCCTGCAGAAAGCAGATGGTCGTGGTGGAGGGAGTACATTCGGATTGGAGGGTTGTGACTAGTGGTGTCCCACAAGGATCGGTTCTGGGACCTCTACTTTTCGTGATTTTTATTAACAACTTGGATGTCAGGGTAGAGGGTGGGTTGGCAAGTTTACAGATGACACAAAGGTTGGTGGTGTTGTGGATAATGTAGAGGATTGTTGAAGATTGCAGAGAGACATTGATAGGATGCAGAAGTGGGCTGAGAAGTGGCAGATGGAGTTCAACCCAGAGAAGTGTGAGGTGGTACACTTTGGAAGGACAAATTCCAAGGCAGAGTACAAAGTAAATGGCAGGATACTTGGTAGTGTGGAGGAGCAGAGGGATCTGGGGGTACATGTCCACAGATCCCTGAAAGTTGCCTCACAGGTAGATAGGGTAGTTAAGAAAGCTTATGGAGTGTTAACTTTCATAAGTTGAGGGATAGAGTTTAAGAGTCGCGATGTAATGATGCAGCTCTATAAAACTCTGGTTAGGCCACACTTGGAGTACTGTGTCCAGTTCTGGTTGCCTCAGTATAGGAAGGATGTGGAAGCATTGGAAAGGGTACAGAGGGGATTTACCAGGATGCTGCCTAGTTTAGAGAGTATGGATTATGATCAGAGATTAAGGGAGCTAGGGCTTTACTCTCTGGAGAGAAGGAGGATGAGAGGAGACATGATAGAGGTGTACAAGATATTAAGAGGAATAGACAGAGTGGACAGCCAGCGCCTCTTCCCCAGGGCACCACTGCTCAGTACAAGAGGACATGGCTTTAAGGTAAGGGGAGGGAAGTTCAAGGGGGATATTAAAGGAAAGTTTTTTACTCAGAGAGTGGTTGGTACGTGGAATGCTCTGCCTGAGTCAGTGGTGGAGGCAGATACACTAGCGAAGTTTAAGAGACCGCTAGACAGGTATACAGAGGAATTTCAGGTGGGGGAATATATGGGAGGCAGGGTTTGAGGGTCGGCACAACATTGTGGGCCAAAGGGCCTGTACTGTGCTCTACTATGTTCAGACAAAGCCCTCTCCACCATTTACAATAAGTGCTGTCGCAGGAAAGCAACATCCACCATCAAGGACCTGCACCAATGGTGTGGAGGATTTTGTCTGCTTCGTCAGTAGTGGGAAAGTTATTGGAAGGCATTCTAAGGGACCAGATATATAAGTATTTGGATAGACAGGGACTGATTAGGGATAATCAACATGGCTTTGTTCATAGTAAGTCTTACAGAGTTTTTTGAGGAGGTTGCTGAAGGCAGGGTACTGAATGATGTCTGCATGGACCTTCGACAAGGTCACACATGGGAGGTTGGTCAAGAAGGTTTCGCTGCTTGGTATTCAGGATAAGGGAGTAAATTGGATTAAACACCAGCATCACAGCAGAAGCCAGAGAATGGTTGCAGATGGTCGCCTGGGTGACTGGAGGCCTGTGACTAGTGGTTTGCTGCAAAGATTGGTTGCTGTTTGTCACTGATATCAACGATCTAATTGATAACGTGGTAAACTGGATCAGCAAATTTACCAATGACACCAAGATTGGGGGTGAACAATGAGGAACACTATCAAGTCCTGCAACAGGATCTGGACCAGATGGAAAAATGGATTAAAAATGGTAGATGGAATCTAATGCAGTTAAGTGTGAGATGTTACACTTTGGAGGACCAATCAGTGATGAGTGGTAGGGCACTGCGGAGTGTGGTAGAACAGAGGGATTTGGGAACACAAATCCATAATTCCTTGAAAGTCCTGTTTCAATAAAGGGCTATGGTCTGGGTGCAGGTGGATGGCTCGGCATAGATTAGATGGGCTGAAGGGCCTGATTCTGTGCTGTAGTGTTCTATGACTCTAATCTATGACAAAAAAAGACTGACCAATGTGAAAAAGAAGAAAAACTGTGCAAATACCAACAAAGGTGATAATAAATAAATAATATTGAGAACACGAGTTGCAGAGTCCTTAAAAGTGAGTCAGTTCAGTGTTATCCGTACCAGTTCAGGAGCCTGGTGGTTGAAGGGTAACATCTGCTCCTGAACCTGACGGTGTGGGACCTACGGCTTCTGTACCTCCTTCCTGATGGCAGCAGCAAGAACAGAGCGTGGCCTGAGTGGTGGGGGTCCTTGATGATGGAAGCTGTTTTCATGCCACAACACTTGTAGGTGTGCTCAGTGGTGGGGAGGGCTTTACCTGTGATGGACTGGGCTACGTTCACCACTTTTAGCAGACTTCTCTCTTCTTAGGCATTGGTGATTCCCCAGGCTGTGATCAGTCAGTCTGGATAGTCTTCACTGTGCACCTGCTGAGTTTGTTAAAAGTTTTAGTTTCATGCTGAAGAGTCAGATATGAATTATATGGAAGTGAAATCAAGAAGACAATTTGACAGAGGATGATTAGAAACACAAATGCTATGTGGTAAATTAAATAAGAGTGCTGTCTGCTCCACAAGGATCAGAAACCAATTAAGGTAACAGGTTCAGGAACCTGAGAGTGCAGCAGGAAGAATCTCTTCATTCAGTGAGCCACAGAGATCTATCAAAGTCAAAATAATTTCCTTATCAAAGTACGCATATATTACCATACATTACTTTGGGATTCATTTGCCTGCAGGCATGTACAAGAAAATGAGGAAATACAATAGAACTTTTGAAAGGCTATACATAAACAACAATGTGCAAAAGAAGACAATTGTGCAAGTAAAATAACACCGAGAACGAGTTGTAGTCTTTGAAAGTGAGTCTGTGGGTTGAGGAATCAGTTCTGCGTTGAGGTGAGAAGTCCAGCAGCCTGATAGTTGTAGGGTAATAACCACTGCTGAATTTCTGTGGTGTGGGTCCTAAGGCGCTTGTGCCATCTAGGGCACACTGCTTTAAAGAGTGGTGGAAGAGGACTTTCAGAGGGATGGATCTTTACAAGGGGTACGTTCTGGGCAGTGGGAAACTAGGCAGCGTGAGGCACTGGTTGGATTGTTACAGCTCGAAATCAGCTCAGGTAATCTTGCGCTGTCACAGTCACTCATGTGAGTGTGATGTGTGTTAGCACACTGACTGTCGTGGCTGCAGCAACAGGTTCTGGGTGCCCACTAATGGTAGAAATACAAGAAGAATCATTCTCATACAATGATGGTAAACCGAGAAATAAAATAATTTTTTTTTGCCCGGTTGACGCTGGGATTTTCCCTTCCAGCCAGTTATTCAGATGATGCAGCAGCTCCTCCCAGAGGCAGGAGGGAGAACTACACACTGAAAAGAGCAAAGGCTGAATCAGAAACAGGTTGATTATCACTAACATATGTCATGAATCTTTTGTTTGTTTTGTGGCCTCAATACACTGCAAGACATTAGAAAATCATGATATTACGATAAGGAATGAAAAAATGTGCACAAGAGTAATAATGAGGTAGTGTACGTGGATTCATGGACCGTTCAGAAATCTGATGAGGAGGTGAGGAGGGGAAGAAGCTGTCCCTAAAATATTAAATGTGCATCTTCAGGCTCCTGTACTTCTCTCTGAATGGTGAGGATCCTTTGTATGGATGCCGGCGTCTTGAGCTCTCATCTATTGAATGTCCCGATGGTGGAGAGGCTTATGCCCGAGCTGGAGCTGGCTGAGTCTACAACCCTCTGTAGCCTCTTTCAATCCTAAACAGCAGCACCTCCATACCAGACGGTGATGGTCCCAGTCCGAGTGCTCTCACAAAGTTCACTGCAGATGCTGTGGTCAAATCAACACGTACAAACAAGCTGGATGAACTCAGCAGGTCGGGCAGCATCAACTGAGATAAGCAGTCAACGTTTCGGGCCGAGACCCTTCATCAGGACTGAAGAAGGTGTGGGGAGGGTGGAAAACCAATCAGAGGAAAGATCAAGGGGTGGGGGAGGGGATAGGCCGGAGAGGTGAAGAAGGAATCTAAGGGGAAACCACTGTTGGTAGTAGAAGAAGGTAGAGTCTTGAGAGAGGTGACAGGCAGCTGGAAGAGGAGGCAGAGTGAAAGTGGGATAGTGGCAGGGAGAGGGAGGGAATTACCAGAAGTTGGAGAATTCGATGTTCTCCTCATGGCAGTAGAGGAGGCCATGTATACATCTGTAGAAATTTGCTAGAGTCTTTGGTCACTTACCAAATCTCTTCAAACTCCCCATGCTCGTCTGCATCGACTCTGTAAAAATTTCTCATGTTTGATGCTCTTTTGATTCGGAGCTTACTCATGCTGTTAGAAAGGTAAAGCTTCCCCAGGCCTCCGCGTGACTCATCACTCTTATCCCTGCCTCCTTCTAAGTAACATTGCTCTCGCCAACTCAAGCGTTATGTTTCTGAAAAGATATTAAGTTCCATGGATGGAAAAAGCTGATGCATTATTCAAGATG
Source organism: Hypanus sabinus (assembly GCF_030144855.1). Classification (NCBI taxonomy): domain Eukaryota; kingdom Metazoa; phylum Chordata; class Chondrichthyes; order Myliobatiformes; family Dasyatidae; genus Hypanus; species Hypanus sabinus. The sequence goes on along the minus strand of NC_082724.1, from coordinate 63,083,667 downwards.
CCTGAGATTGACTAAGGTAAAGATGAGCTTTATTTGTCACATGTACATTGAAACATACAGTGAAAATGCATCGTTTGCATTAACTCCAATCAGCAAGGATTGTGCTGGGCAGCCTCAAGTGTTGCCATGCCAACATAGCACATCCGCAACTCACTAACCCTCACCGTACATCTTTAGAACGTGGGAGGAAATGGGAACACCCGGAGGAGCTCCACGCAGTCACGGGGAGAATGTGCAAACTCCCTGCAGGCAGCGGTGAGAATCGAACCCTCGTCTTACAGCTGGAACGGAAATACATTTCCACTAACCACTACTCTACTGTGCCAACCCTAAGGCCCCATTCCTAGGCCAGTGTATCTACTTATTTGGCTGTTGTTCAATAGACTAAAAGTAGCTTTGTGAATGTCAATGATGTTCCAGTGTAAGATCATAAACCAAGAAGTATCCTGGTGTCACAGGAAAGATACTGACATGGATAGAGGAATGGCTGACAGCCAGGAGGCAGCGAGTGGGAATAAAAGGGGCCTTTTCTGGTTGGCTGCCAGTGACTAGTGGTGTTCCTCAGGAGTCAGTAATGGGACCACTGCTTTTCACAATGTTTGTCATTGATTTGGATAATGGAATTGATGGCTTGATGGCAAAGTTTGTGGATGATACGAAGATAGGTGGAGGGGTAGATAGTGCTGAGGAAGCAATGCAATTGCAGCAGGACTTAGACAAATTGGAAGAATGGGCAAAAAAGTGGCAGATGGAATACAGTGATGGGAAATGTATGATAATGCAGACTGAACAATAGTGCAGACTATTATCTAAACGGGGAGAAAATTCAAACATCAGAGGTGCAGAGGGACTACCTCCTGCTAGACTCCCAGAGGGTTAATTTACAGGTTGAGTCTGTGGTAAAGAAGGCAAATGCAATGTTGGCATTTATGTCAAGGGGAATAGAATATAAAGGCAAGGAGATAATGCTGGGGCTTTATAAGACACTAGTCAGCCGCACTTGGAGCTTTGGGCCCCATATCTCAGAAAGGATGTGTTGTCCTTGGAGAGAGTCCAGAGGGAATGAAGGAGTTAACATATGAGGAGCGTTTGGCAGCTTTGGGCCTGTACTCACTGGAATTTAGAATGTATGGGGATCTCATTGAAACCTTCCAAATGTTGAAAGGACTAGATAGGGTGGATGTGGAGAGGATGTTTCCTGTGGTGGGGGTATTCAGAACTGGAGGGCACAGCCTCGAAATTGAGGGTCGACCATTTAGGACAGAGGTAAGGAGAGCGTTTTTTAGCCAGAGAGCAGTGAATCTGTGGAGTCTTATGTCACTGACTGTGGTGGAGGCCAAGTCCATGGGTATATTTAAGGTGGAAGTTGATTGTTTCCTGACCAGTCAGGACATCAACAGATATGGCAAAAGGCCGGTGTATGGGGCTGAGTGGGATCTGGGATCAGCCATGGTGGAATGGCAGAGTTGACTCGATGGGCTGAATGGTCTAATTCTGCTCCTATGTCTTATGACCTTATGGTCTGAGCACCTGAAATGGCCTGAAGTAAGTTCCCTTAATTAGTGACATAACCTGCCATGGTAGAGCATCCAGCTACAACTGCTGTCAGCTGGACTGGCCTGTACCCAATTAGTGTTATATAGTTCGTTTGCCAAATTACGGAAAGCACAAGCTGCCATGGCCACACAGGGAAACGTAGCACCTTGGCAGGAGTGAACTAGGAAACCAATCCTGTTCTCAACCAATCAGATTGAAGGATTGTTAAATTAGTATTGGGACCGAGAGGAACACTGCTTGATGAGCAACGTCTCATATTCCATCTGGGTAGCCTCCAATCTGAGAGCATGGACATCGATTTCTCTACTTTCCAATAAGTTCTCCTCCCTTCCCCTTCTCTTTCTTTCCACTCCCCGTTCTGGTTCCCCTCTTAACCCTTTTCTTCTCCTCTCCTGTCTATCACCTCCCTCTGTTGCCCCTCATCCTTCCTTTTCTGCCTTGGTCCACTCCCCTCTCCTTCCCCAACCTGATACCTTTTCCACCTATCACCTCCTGGATTATCACTTCTCTCCACCTTCCCCTCACCTGATTACACCCATCAGCTGCCGGTTTGTATGACTTCCTCATTTTGGCTTCTGCCTCCTTCCTTTCTGGTGCTGATGAGGTGTCTCACTCTGAAACGTCGACTGTTTATTTCCCTCCATAGATGCTGCCTGACCTGCTGAGTTCCTCAGCATTTTATGTCTTGCTGTGAACGCTTTGCAAGTCAGGTACATAGCCCTAAAGAAAAGATAGAGAATAATAAAAAAAATAATAATGGAATAAAATATTTAATTTTATTATTTCTTAAACCGCTGGCAATTAATTCCTAATTAGCATATAAGCAAAGATGATAAACACAAAGTAGAGAAAATCTGCAGATGCTGGAAATCCAAGCAACACACACAAAATGCTGGAGGAACTCAGCAGGCCAGGCAGCATCTCTGGGAAAGAGTACGGTCAATGTTTCAGGCCGAAACCCTTCGGCAGGACTGGATAAGAAAAGCTGAGGAGTAGATTCAGAAGGTGGGGGGAGGGGAGGGAGAAACACCAGATGATGGTGAAACCTGGAGGCAGAGGGATGAAGTAAAGAGTTGGGAAGTTGATTGGTGAGATGAGGTGCAAGGGGGAAAAGGGGATGGGAAATGGAGACGGGAGTGGGTGTTGTTGGGGGCATTACTGGAAGTTTGAGAAATCGATGTTCCTGCCATCAGGTTGGAGGCTCCCAAACAGAATATAAGGTGTTGTTCCTCCAACCTGAGTGTGGCCTCATCACGACAGTGGAGAAAGCCATGGATGGACATACCAGAATGGGAATGGGAAGATGGAATTAAAATGGATGGCCACTGGGAGATCCCGCTTGCTCTGGCAGATGGAGTGTAGATGCTCGGCGGTGGTCTCCCAGTCTACATTGCATCTCACCGATGTACACCGGGAGCACCGAACACCAGACTCACAGGTGAAGTGTCGCCTCACCTGGAAGGACTGTTTGGGGTCCTGAATGGTGGTGAGGGAGGAAGTGTAAGGGCAGGTGTAGCACTTGTTCTGCTTGCAAGGATAAGTGCCAGGAGGGAGGTCAGTAGGGAGGAACAAATGGACAAGGGAGTCACGTAGGGGGTGATCCCTGTGGAAAGCAGAAAGATGTGCTTGGTGGTGGGATCCCGTTGGAGGTGGTGGAGGTCTCAGAGAATTACGTGCTGGACGCAGAGGCTGGTGGGGTGGTAGAAGACCCAATCCCTGGTAGGGTGGCAGGAGGATGGGGTAAGAACAGACGTGCGTGAAATGGAAGAGATGTGTTTGAGGGCAGCGTTGATGGTGGAGGAAGGGAAGCCGCTTTTTTTTAAAAGAGGACATCTCCTTCATTCTAGAATGAAAAGCCTCACCCTGAGAGCAGATGAGGTGGAGATGGAGGAATTGAGAAAAGGGGCTCCATTGTCATTCTTGCTCTGCATGTATGGATATTTACCAGGATGCTGTCCGGATTAGAGAGAGTGATGTGCAAGAGCTTTTCTCTTTGGAGCAAAGGAGGATGAGAGGCGATTTGATAGAAGTGTACAAGATGATAAGAGACACAGATCAAGAAGATAACTGGAAAGAGAAATTGCGAATATGACGGGGCATAGTTTTTAAAGTGGTTGGAGGAAGGTATAAGGGGGATGTCAGTGCTAAGGTTTTTATACAGAGAGTGATGGGTGCGTGGAACGCCCTGCTGGGGATGGTGGTAGAGGGGGATATACTGTATTAGGGATATTTAAGAGACTCTTCGATGGGCACAGGATTTACAGAAAAATGGAGGGCAGTGTAGGAGGGTCTCAGAGCATGTCTGAAGGTCGGCACGACGTCATGGGCCAAGAGCCTGTACAGTGCTGTGTGTTCTGTGTTCAATGTAAGACAATGGTGCCCTGTTCATTTCTCAACCTTCATCCTCCCCTTGTCATTTTACAGACACCGGGATCATCAGAACTACGAGCAACCTGGACCTGGATCAGAACCCTGGGCTTGCTGTCAGTCTGCTGGTGATCACTGCCTATGATGACAGCTACCTCTGCAGCTCATTGGCTAACGTCACGGTGTACGTGACTGATGTGAATGACAACAGTCCTGTCTGCACTCCACCCATCTTTGTGTAAGTGTCAGTCAGCAGTCAAACATATTTATTCGTGACCTTTCACTGTCAATACAGGGAGGTACTGGGCTGCCAGAGACCATCTCACATTTCTAGCTGCCAGAAACCCTTCGTGTTCCAGAGAATTACAGCATTGCTGCTTCCTCCGCCCATGCCGAGCTCTCCAATTTCATCGGCTTTGCCTCCAACTTCCACCCTGCCCTCAAAATTACTTAGTCCACCTCGGACACGTCTCTTCCCTTTCGTGATCTCTCTGTCTCCATCCCTGGAGAGAGATTATCCACTGATATCTTTTACAAACCTATTGACTCACAGTTATCTCGACTATACCTCTTCCCACCTTGTCGCTTTAAAAATGGTATTCCCTTCTCTCGGTTACTCTGAGTCCACCTCATCTGTTCCCAGGATGAGGTTTTCCATTCTAGAACATCCGAGATGTCCTCTTTTTCTCAAAGAACAGGGTTTATCTTCCACCACTATCACCCTCTTCTCCATTTCCCGCATGGTTTTGCTCGCCCATCGCCTGTCACCATAACAGGGCTAGAGTTCCCCTTGTCCTGACCTACCACCCTGTGAGCTTCGGCGTTCAACTCAGCAATCTTTGTAACCTCCACCAACCTCAATGAGGTCCTTCCCTCTCCCACCCCCTTTGCCATCACTGTCTATGTGACGTCCTTGTCCACTCACCTCTCTTCTAACCTTACCCCTGCAAGTGGGACAGGCACTGCGCCTGCCCCTACACCTCCTTCTTCTTCTTCACCTTTATTCAGGGCCCCAGACAATCCTTCCAGATGGAGTGATGCTTCACCTGCAATTCCATCAGGGTCATTTACTGCATTTGGTGCTCCTGGTGTGATGAGATCTGATGCAGCTTAGCAGACCATTCTGTTGAGTACCTTTGCTTTGTCGACGCAAAAGACAGCATCTCCCAGTGGCTACCTGCTTCAATTTGACTTCCCATTCTTATCCTGACGTGTCTGTCCATGGCCTCTCCTGCCATGGTGAAACCAAACTCAGGTTCAAAGCTCAAAATTCAAAGAAAATTTATTATCAAAGTACACACAGTACACGTCACCATACACAACCCTGAGATTCACTTTCTTGCGGGCATACTCGATAAATCCAATAACCATAATCAATGAAAGACCACACCGGTAGGGTGAACCACCCCGTGAAAAAGACAACACGCTACAAATACAAAAATAACAATAATAATAAGCAAGCATCATTCATCAAAAGGTTGCTTTTAAATACAAACTCATAAATGAAATCGCACCTTACTATAAATACAATTCTGATCCAGTTTTGGAATCAGAATACTGAAAGTAAGTGCATAGGTCATGGGACACGGCAAGTGAAATTGAGTGAAGTTATCCCTCTGGTTCAGGAGCCTGATGGTTAAGAGGTAATAACTGGTCCTGAATCTGGAGGTGTGAGTCCTGAGGCTTCTGTACCTTCTTCCTGATGGCAGCAACAAGAATAAAGCATCACCTGTGTGGTGGGAGTCCCTGATGATGGATGCTGCTTTCCTGCGACATTGCTCCGTATAGATGTGATGAATGGTGGGGAGGGTTTTACCCATGATAAACTGGTCAGTATCCACTACATTTTGTAATGATAACACTGAGGACTTTAAAGTTGCTGATCCTCTCCACCTTTGATCCCCTGATGAGGACTGGCTCATGGACTTCCAGTTTCCTCCTCCTGAAGTAATTAATGAGTTCCTTGGTCTTGTTGACATTGAGTGAGAAATGGTTATTGTTATACCACTCAGCTAGATTTCCAGTCTCCCTCCTATATTCATCAGCACCTTTGATGCAACCAATGACAGAGCTGTCATCAGCAAACTTAAATATGCTGTTGGAGCTTTATGTTGCACCTATACTGATGAAGATTGTAGAGGAGATGTTGTTGCCAATCAGAAATGACTGGGGTCTGCAAATGAAGAAATTGAAGATCCAATTGCACAAGGAGGTATTGAAGCCAAGGTCCTGAAGCTTATTGATTAGTTTTGAGGAGATGATAGTATTGAATGCTGAGCTGCAGTCAATAAAAAGCATCTTGATGTATGCATTTTTGCTATTCAGATGTTCTAGGGTTGAGTGAGGAGCCAAAGAGATGGCATCTGCTGTGCTGGTATTCTAAATTACCTATTGTACCGGTATGTAAATTGGAGCATATCCAAGCCACTTCTCAGGCAGGAGTTGGCCTGTTTCATCACCAACCTCTCAAAGCACTTCATCACAGTCAATGTCAATGCTACTGGATGATAATCATTGAGGCAGGTTACCATGTTCTTCTTGAAATCCCTGAAAAGATCAAGAGTGTGTGAAGTGTCATGGATGTAGGTAGGAAGGGACTGAACCAGGGGGGATAAAACTGAGTCGAGGTATCCAGATATGAGTTCAGTGGGGCAGATACAAGCAGAAACAGTGGGTCTACCTGGACAGGCAAGTTTGTGGATCTTGGAGGTAGAAATGGGAGGTGTGGGGTGTGGGAACTATATGGTTGGTGGTGATGGATGGGAGATCGCCAGAATTAATAAGGTTGATGATGGTGTGGGAGACAATGGCCTGATGCTCCTTAGTGGGGTTCTGTTCAAGGGGTACATAAGAGGAAGCGTCTGAGAGTTGTTGCCTGGCCTCAGCAAGGTGGAGGTCAGTATGCCAGACTACTACAGCACCTCCCTTATCTGCGGATTTGATTGTGAGGTTTGGATTAGTGTGGAGAGCCGAGCGTTCAGGAGGAGTGAGGGTGGAATTGGAGAGAGGAGTGGTGAAGTCGAGACAGTCGACGTCCCGTCGACAGTTAGCAAAGTTGTCCTTTTTCACTTACTGTAAAAACTCTCTCACTGTCTCTCACCAGGACAGAGATCCCAGAGACAACTCCCGTGGGCTCAACCCTTTTTCAGCTGTCGTGCAGTGACGCTGATTACACCAACACCAACCTGTTGTACAGCATCGTCCCCAGTGACAACTCACAATTTAAATTTGTGTATGAAGATCACAGTGTGAAGGTAGGAGACTACCCCAGGGTTGGGATGTTGTCCAGCCAAGGGCTCGGGATGGTTGGGCAGACAAACGGTGGGGTGACCCTACAGCCCAGCTTATGCATGTACCAGCCTAATGTCTCTTCAATTCTTCTACCACGTCTTCTGGCATCTCCGTCCATTAACCCAGTCCCTCTGTGTGGAAGAAGTTGCCTTTCAGATCCTCTTTAAACCCTTCCCTCTCACCTTAAACATATGCCCTTCAGTATTACCCTCCCTAGCCTGGGAAAAAGACAGCGCCCATCCACCTTACCCATGGCCCTCATGATGACTCTTGGACAGACACATGGAGGATAGAAAAGTAGTGGGCTCCCTAGGAGGCAGGTTAGATTAACCTTAGAGTAGATTAAAGAGACGGTACAACATTGTGGGCTGAAAGTCCTGTACTGTGCTGTAATGTTCGGTGATTTATAAACCTTCTTGAGGTCACCCTGCAGCCTCCTCTGTTCCAGGGGAAAAAACAGTCCCATCCTTGCTCTGTAACTCATGTTGTTGTTTCAATCTGCACAGCCCTAATCACTACCCCAGTTCAGCAGCTTTGTTCACTTTGCATCTTGTTTTATTGTTGTAAATCAATAGCAATGTGCCTGTGATGCTGCTGCATAAAAGTTTTCATTGTGTCTGCTTGTGCAGATCAACTTTGACTTTTACTTTAAACTCTCCAGTCCTGGCAACATTGTGGTGAATCCTTTCAAGTTGAAGTTCAAGTTTTCTGTCATCTGACTGTACATATATACAACCAAAAGAAACAATGTTACTCTGGACCACAATGCACCCACAAAACACAGCACATAAGCCAAAGTATTACCACACATTTCTTCATCTTCTCTTGCTTAATGACACCATTCCTGCCGTGTGGCGACCAGCAATACAGACCACACTCTGCGTGGTCTCACTTTGCTCAGATGTTCCTACTTCTGCACTCTGGCCCTCAATTCTCTCCTTCTCCTGCAGCTCAACGAGAGCCTCAATTATGACTCCGCTCAGATGGCAACAGTGGACTTCCGCCACACGGCTGTGATCACTGTGGTGGACAGTGGAGTGCCTCCTCTGACCAGTGAGTCACTTTCAGTCCACGGCACTGCCGATGGAGAGTGTGTTCCACCAGTCTGACTGTGAATCATTTAACCAAGTGTTAGTGTGATCCACCAGCATGATTGTGAGCATCAGTGTGAATGTGATACATCAATGTGAGCTTGGACCATCCATGAAAGTGTAGACCATCAGAGTGACTGTGGACCATCAGTGTGAGTATGGACCATCAGAGTGACTGTGAACCATCAGTGTGAGTATGGACCATCAGAGTGACTGTGGACCATCAGTGTGAGTGTGGATTGTCAGTGTGAGTGTAGACCATCAGAGTGAGTGTGGATTGTCAGTGAGTGTAGACCTTCAGAGTGAGTGTGGACCATCAGAGTGTGTATGGACCATCAGTGTGAGTGTGGATTGTCAGTGTGAGTGTGGATTGTCATTGTGAGTGCATTGTCAGTGTGACTGTAGACCATCAGTGTGAGTGTGGACCATCAGTGTAAGTGTGGACCATCAGTGTGAGTGTGGACCATCAGTGAGTGTATGGACCATCAGAGTGAGTGTGGACCATCAGTGTGAGAATGGATTGTCAGCGTGAGTGTAGACCATCAGTGTGATTGTAGACCATCAGTGTGAGTGGGGATTGTCAGTGTGAGTGAGGATTGTCAGTGTGAATGTGGACCATCAGTGTGAGTATGGACCATCAGAGTGAGTGTGGACCATCAGTGTGAGTGAGGAATGTCAGTGTGTGTATGGACCATCAGTGTGAGTGTGGACCATTAGTGGGAGTGTGGATTGCCTGTGTGACTGTAGACCATCTGTGTGAGCGTGACCCATCAGTGTGAGTGTTAACCATCTGTATGAGTGTGGACCACCAGTGTGAGTGAGGATTGTCAGTGTGAGTGTAGACCATCAGTGTGTGTATGGTCCATCAGTGTGAGTGTGGACCATCAGTGTGTGTATGGACCATCAGTGTGAGTGTGGACCATCAGTGTGAGTGAGGATTGTCAGTGTGAGTGTAGAACATCAGTGTGTGTATGGACCAACAGTGTGAGTGTGGACCATCAGTGTGAGTGAGGATTGTCAGTGTGAGTGTGGACCATCAGTGTGAGTGTAGACCATTAGTGTGAGTGTGGATTGTCAGTGTGACTGTAGACCATCAGTGTGTGTATGGACCATCAGTGTGAGTGTGGACCATTAGTGGGAGTGTGGATTGCCAGTGTGACTGTAGACCATCTGTGTGAGCGTGAACCATCAGTGTGAGTGTTAACCATCTGTGTGAGTGTGGACCATCAGTGTGAGTGAGGATTGTCAGTGTGAGTGTAGACCATCAGTGTGTGTATGGTCCATCAGTGTGAGTGTGGACCATCAGAGTGTGTATGGACCATCAGTGTGAGTGTGGACCATTAGTGGGAGTGTGGATTGCCAGTGTGACTGTAGACCATCTGTGTGAGCGTGAACCATTAGTGTGAGTGTTAACCATCTGTGTGAGTGTGGACCACCAGTGTGAGTGAGGATTGTCAGTGTGAGTGTAGACCATCAGTGTGTGTATGGAACATCAGTGTGAGTGTGGACCATCAGTGTGAGTGAGGATTGTCAGTGTGAGTGTAAACCATCAGTGTGACTGTAGACCATCAGAGAGTGTGGATTGTCTTTGTGAGTGCATTGTCAGTGTGACTGTTGACCATCAGTGTGAGTGAGGATTGTCAGTGTGAGTGTGGACCATCAGTGTGAGTGTAGACCATCAGTGTGAGTGTGGATTGTCAGTGTGACTGTAGACCATCAGTGTGTGTATGGACCATCAGTGTGAGTGTGGACCATTAGTGGGAGTGTGGATTGCCAGTGTGACTGTAGACCATCAGTGTGAGTGTAGACCATCAGTGTGAGTGTGGATTGTCAGTGTGACTGTAGACCATCAGTGTGTGTATGGTCCATCAGTGTGAGTGTGGACCATCAGTGTGAGTGTGGACCATCAGTGTGAGTGAGGATTGTCAGTGTGAGTGTAGACCATCAGTGTGTGTATGGACCATCAGTGTGAGTGTGGACCATCAGTGTGACTGAGGATTGTCAGTGTGAGTGTTAACCATCTGTGTGGGTGTGGACCACCAGTGTGAGTGTGGATTGTCAGTGTGAGTGTAGACCATCAGTGTGTGTATGGTCCATCAGTGTGAGTGTGGACCATCAGTATGAGTGTGGAGCATCAGTGTGAGTGTGGATTGTCAGTGTGAGTGAGGATTGTCAGTGTGACTGTAGACCATCTGTGTGAGCGTGGACCATCGGTGTGAGTATGGATCATCAGAGTGAGTGTTAACCATCTGTGTGTGGACCACCAGTGTGAGTGAGGATTGTCAGTGTGAGTGCATTGTCAGTTTGACTGTTGACCATCAGTGTGAGTGTGGACCATCAGTGTGAGTGAGCATTGTCAGTCTGACTGTAGGCCATCAGAGTGAGTGTGATCCATCAGTGTGAGTGTGGACCATCAGTGTGAGAATGGATTGTCAGTGTGAGTGTGGATTGTAATTGTGAGTGCATTGTCAGTGTGACTGTTGACCATCAGTGTGAGTGAGGATTGTCAGTGTGAGTACATTGTCAGTGTGACTGTAGACTATCAGAGTGAGTGTGAACCATCAGTGTGAGTGTGGACCATCAGTGTGAGAATTGATTGTCAGTGTTAGTGTAGACCATCAGTGTGAGTGGGGATTGTCAGTGTGAGTGTAGACCACCAGTGTGAGTGTGAACCATCAGAGTGAGTGTGGACCATCAGTGTGAGTGAGGATTGTCAGTGTGAGTACATAGTCAGTGTGACTGTAGACCATCAGAGTGAGTGCGAACCATCAGTGTGAGTGTGGACCTTCAGTGTGTGTATGGACCATCAGAGTGAGTGTGGACCATCAGTGTGAGAATGGATTGTCAGTGTCAGTGTGGACCATTAGTGGTTGTGTGGATTGTCAGTGTGACTGTAGACCATCTGTGTGAGCGTGAACCATCAGTGTGTTAACCATCTGTGTGAGTGTGGACCATCAGAGTGAGTGTGAACCATCAGTGTGAGTGGGGATTGTCAGTGTGACTGTAGACCATCTGTGTGAGCGTGAACCATCAGTGTGAGTGTTAACCATCTGTGTGAGTGTGGACCATCAGAGTGAGTGTGAACCATCAGTGTGAGTGGGGATTGTCAGTGTGAGTGTGGATTGTCATTGTGAGTGCATTGTCAGTGTGACTGTTGACCATCAGTGTGAGTGTGAACCATCAGTCTGACTGTTGATCATCAGTGTGAGTGAGGATTGTCAGTGTGAGTGCATTGTCAGTGAGACTGTAGACCAGCAGAGTGAGTGTGAACCATCAGTGTGAGTGTGGACCATCAGCGTGTGTATGGACCATCAGAGTGAGAGTGGAACATCAGTGTGAGAATTGATTGTCAGTGTGAGTGTAGACCACCAGTGTGCATATGGACCATCAGAGTGAGTGTGGACCATCAGTGTGAGTGAGGATTGTCAGTGTGAGTACATTGTCAGTGTGACTGTAGACCATCAGAGTGAGTGGGAACCATCAGTGTGAGTGTGGACCATTAGTGGGAGTGTGGATTGTCAGTGTGACTGTAGACCATCTGTGTGAGCGTGAACCATCAGTGCGAGTGTTAATCATCTGTGTGAGTGTGGACCACCAGTGTGAGTGAGGATTGTCAGTGTGTGTGTAGACCATCAGTGTGTGTATGGACCATCAGTGTGAGTGTGGACCATTAGTGTGAGTGTGGATTGTCATTGTGAGTGCATTGTCAGTGTGACTGTTGACCATCAGTGTGCATATGGACCATCAGAGTGAGTGTGGACCCTCAGTGTGCGTGAGGATTGTCAGTGTGAGTGTGGACCATCAGTCTGACTGTAGACCATCAGAGTGAGTGTGAACCATCAGAGTGAGTGTGGACCATCAGTGTGAGTGAGGATTGTCAGTGTGAGTGCATTGTCAGTGTGACTGTAGACCATCAGAGTGAGTGTGAACCATCAGTGTGAGTGTGGACCATCAGTGTGAGTGAGGATTGTCAGTGTGAGTGTAGACCATCAGTGTGTGTATGGACCATCAGTGTGAGTGTTAACCATCTGTGTGAGTGTGGACCACCAGTGTGAGTGAGGATTGTCAGTGTGAGTGTAGACCATCAGTGTGTGTATGGACCATCAGTGTGAGTGTTAACCATCTGTGTGAGTGTGGACCACCAGTGTGAGTGAGGATTGTCAGTGTGAGTGTAGACCATCAGTGTGTGTATGGACCATCAGGGTGAGTGTGGACCATCAGTGTGAGTGAGGATTGTCATTGTGAGTGCATTGTCAGTGTGACTGTTGACCATCAGTGTGCATATGGACCATCAGTGTGAGTGTGGATTGTCAGTGTGACTGGAGACCATCAGAGTGAGTGTGAACCATCAGAGTGAGTGTGAAGCATCAGTGTGAGTGTGGACCATCAGTGTGAGCGTGGATTGTCATTGTGAGTGCATTGTCAGTGTGAGTGCATTGTCAGTGTGACTGTTGACCATCAGTGTGAGTGTGGACCATCAGTGTGTGTGTGGACCATCAGTGTGTGTGTGGACCATCAGTGTGAGTGTGGATTGTCATTGTGAGTGCATTGTCAGTGTGACTGTTGACCATCAGTGTGAGTGAGCATTGTCAGTGTGAGTGAGCATTGTCATTGTGAGTGCATTGTCAGTTTGACTGTTGACCATCAGTGTGAGTGTGGACCATCAGTGTGAGTGAGCATTGTCAGTGTGAGTGTAAACCATCAGTGTGACTGTAGACCATCAGAGTGAGTGTGATCCATCAGTGTGAGTGTGGACCATCAGTGTGAGAATGGATTGTCAGTGTGAGTGTGGATTGTAATTGTGAGTGCATTGTCAGTGTGACTGTTGACCATCAGTGTGAGTGAGGATTGTCAGTGTGAGTGCATTGTCAGTGTGACTGTAGACCATCAGAGTGAGTGTGAACCATCAGTGTGAGTGTGGACCATCAGTGTGAGAATTGATTGTCAGTGTGAGTGTAGACCATCAGTGTGAGTGGGGATTGTCAGTGTGAGTGTGGACCATCAGAGTGAGTGTGGACCATCAGTGTGAGTGAGGATTGTCAGTGTGAGTACATTGTCAGTGTGACTGTAGACCATCAGAGTGAGTGCGAACCATCAGTGTGAGTGTGGACCATCAGTGTGTGTATGGACCATCAGAGTGAGTGTGGACCATCAGTGTGAGAATGGATTGTCAGTGTCAGTGTGGACCATTAGTGGTTGTGTGGATTGTCAGTGTGACTGTAGACCATCTGTGTGAGCGTGAACCATCAGTGTGAGTGTTAACCATCTGTGTGAGTGTGGACCATCAGAGTGAGTGTGAACCATCAGTGTGAGTGGGGATTGTCAGTGTGAGTGTGGATTGTCATTGTGAGTGCATTGTCAGTGTGACTGTTGACCATCAGTGTGAGTGTGAACCATCAGTCTGACTGTTGATCATCAGTGTGAGTGAGGATTGTCAGTGTGAGTGCATTGTCAGTGAGACTGTAGACCATCAGAGTGAGTGTGAACCATCAGTGTGAGTGTGGACCATCAGCGTGTGTATGGACCATCAGAGTGAGAGTGGACCATCAGTGTGAGAATTGATTGTCAGTGTGAGTGTAGACCACCAGTGTGCATATGGACCATCAGAGTGAGTGTGGGCCATCAGTGTGAGTGAGGATTGTCAGTGTGAGTACATTGTCAGTGTGACTGTAGACCATCAGAGTGAGTGGGAACCGTCAGTGTGAGTGTGGACAATCAGTGTGAGTGTGGATCACCAGTGTGAGTGAGGATTGTCAGTGTGAGTGTAGACCATCAATGTGTGCATGGACCATCAGTGTGAGTGTGGACCATTAGTGTGAGTGTGGATTGTCATTGTGAGTACATTGTCAGTGTGAGTGTAGACCATCAGTGTGCATATGGACCATCAGAGTGAGTGTGGACCCTCAGTGTGAGTGAAGATTGTCAGTGTGAGTGCATTGTCAGTGTGACTGTAGACCATCAGTGTGAGTGTGGACCATCAGTGTGAGTGAGGATTGTCAGTGTGAGTGTAGACCATCAGTGTGTGTATGGACCATCAGTGTGAGTGTTAACCATCTGTGTGAGTGTGGACCACCAGTGTGAATGAGGATTGTCAGTGTGAGTGTAGACCATCAGTGTGTGTATGGACCATCAGTGTGAGTGTTAACCATCTGTGTGAGTGTGGACCACCAGTGTGAGTGAGGATTGTCAGTGTGAGTGTAGACCATCAGTGTGTGTATGGACCATCAGTGTGAGTGTGGACCATCAGTGTGAGTGAGGATTGTCATTGTGAGTGCATTGTCAGTGTGACTGTTGACCATCAGTGTGCATATGGACCATCAGTGTGAGTGAGGATTGTCAGTGTGACTGGAGACCATCAGAGTGAGTGTGAACCATCAGTGTGAGTGTGGACCATCAGTGTGAGTGTGGATTGTCATTGTGAGTGCATTGTCAGTGTGACTGTTGACCATCAGTGTGAGTGTGGACCATCAGTGTGTGTGTGGACCATCAGTGTGAGTGTGGATTGTCATTGTGAGTGCATTGTCAGTGTGACTGTTGACCATCAGTGTGAGTGTGGACCATCAGTGTGAGTGAGGATTGTCAGTGTGAGTGTAAACCATCAGTGTGACTGTAGACCATCAGAGTGTGTGTGGACCATCAATGTGAGTGTGGATTGTCATTGTGAGTGCATTGTCAGTGTGACTGTTGACCATCAGTGTGAGTGAGGATTGTCAGTGTGAGTGCATTGTCAGTGTGACTGTTGACCATCAGTGTGTGTGTGGACCATCAGTGTGAGTGTGGATTGTCATTGTGAGTGCATTGTCAGTGTGACTGTTGACCATCAGTGTGAGTGTGGACCATCAGTGTGAGTGAGGATTGTCAGTGTGAGTGTAAACTATCAGTGTGACTGTAGACCATCAGGGTGAGTGTGAACCATCAGTGTGAGTGTGGACCATCAATGTGAGTGTGGATTGTCATTGTGAGTGCATTGTCAGTGTGACTGTTGACCATCAGTGTGAGTGAGGATTGTCAGTGTGAGTGCATTGTCAGTGTGACTGTAGACCATCAGAGTGAGTGTGAACCATCAGTGAAGGTGTGGACCATCAGTGTGAGAATTGATTGTCAGTGTGAGTGTGGATTGTCATTGTGAGTGCATTGTCAGTGTGAATGTTGACCATCAGTGTGAGTGAGGATTGTCAGTGTGACTGTAGACCATCAGAGTGAGTGTGAACCAACAGTGTGAGTGTAGACCATCAGTGTGAGTGGGGATTGTCAGTGTGAGTGTGGACCACTAGTGTGAGTGTGAACCATCATTGTAAGTGTGGACCATCAGTGTGAGTGAGGATTGCTAGTGTGAGTACATTGTCAGTGTGACTGTTGACCATCAGTGTGAGTGAGGATTGTCAGTGTGAGTGCATTGTCAGTGTGACTGTGGACCATCAGAGTGAGTGGGAACCATCAGTGTGAGTGTGGATCATCAGTGTGTGTACGGATTATCATTGTGAGTGCATTGTCAGTGTGACTGTTGACCATCAGTGTGAGTGTGGACCATCAGTGTGAGTGAGGATTGTCAGTGTGTGTATGGACCATCAGTGTGAGTGTGGACCATTAGTGGGAGTGTGGATTGTCAGTGTGACTGTAGACCATCTGTGTGAGCGTGAACCATCAGTGTGAGTGTAGACCATCAGTGTGAGTGTGGATTGTCATTGTGAGTGCATTGTCAGTGTGACTGTTGACCATCAGTGTGAGTGTGGACCATCAGTGTGAGTGAGGATTGTCAGTGTGAGTGTAAACCATCAGTGTGACTGTAGACCATCAGAGTGAGTGTGAACCATCAGTGTGAGTGTGGATTGTCATTGTGAGTGCATTGTCAGTGTGACTGTTGACCATCAGTGTGCATATGGACCATCAGAGTGAGTGTGGACCATCAGTGTGAGTGAGGATTGTCAGTGTGAGTACATTGTCAGTGTGACTGTAGACCATCAGAGTGAGTGGGAACCATCAGTGTGAGTGTGGACCATCTGTGTGAGTGAGGATTGTCAGTGTGAGTGTGGACCATCAGTGTGAGTGTGGACCATCAGTGTGAGTGAGGATTGTCAGTGTGAGTGTGGACCATCAGTGTGAGTGTTGACCATCAGTGTGAGTGAGGATTGTCAGTGTGAGTGTGGACCATCAGTGTGAGTGTGGACCATCAGTGTGAGTGAGGATTGTCAGTGTGAGTGTGGACCATCAGTGTGAGTGTGGACCATCAGTGTGAGTGAGGATTGTCAGTCTGAGTGTGGATTGTCATTGTGAGTGCATTGTCAGTGTGAATGCATTGTCAGTGTGACTGTTGACCATCAGTGTGAGTGTAGACCATCAGTGTGTGTATGGACCATCAGTGTGAGTGTGGACCATCAGTGTGAGTGAGGATTGTCAGTGTGAGTGTAGACCATCAGTGTGTGTATAGACCATCAGTGTGAGTGTGGACCATTAGTGTGTGTGTGGATTGTCATTGTGAGTGCATTGTCAGTGTGACTGTTGACCATCAATGTGAGTGTGAACCATCAGTGTGACTGTTGACCATCAGTGTGAGTGAGGATTGTCATTGTGAGTGATGATTGTCAGTGTGAGTGAGGATTGTCAGTGTGAGTGCATTGTCAGTGAGACTGTAGACCATCAGAGTGAGTGTGAACCATCAGTGTGAGTGTGGACCATCAGTGTGAGTATGGACCATCAGAGTGAGAGTGGACCATCAGTGTGAGAATTGATTGTCAGTGTGAGTGTAGACCATCAGTGTGAGTGTGGACCACCAGTGTGCGTATGGACCATCAGAGTGAGTGTGGACCATCAGTATGAGTGAGGATTGTCAGTGTGAGTACATTGTCAGTGTGACTGTAGACCAACAGAGTGAGTGGGAACCATCAGTGTGAGTGTGGACCATCAGTGTGTGTATGGATTGTCATTGTGAGTGCATTGTCAGGGTGACTGTTGACCATCAGTGTGTGTGTGGACCATCAGTGTGAGTGAGGATTGTCAGTGTGACTGTAGACCATCAGTGTGAGTGTGGACCACCAGTGTGAGTGTGGACCATCAGTGTGTGTCTGGATTGTCATTGTGAGTGCATTGTCAGTGTGAGTGTAGACCATCAGTTTGTGTATGGACCATCAGTGTCAGTGTGGACCATTAGTGGTTGTGTGGATTGTCAGTGTGACTGTAGACCATCTGTGTGAGCGTGAACCATCGGTGTGAGTGTTAACCATCTGTGTGAGTGTGGACCATCAGAGTGAGTGTGAACCATCAGTGTGAGTGTGGATTGTCAATGTGAGTGTGAACCATCAGTGTGAGTGGGGATTGTCAGTGTGAGTGTGGATTGTCATTGTGAGTGCATTGTCAGTGTGACTGTTAACCATCAGTGTGAGTGTGAACCATCAGTCTGACTGTTGATCATCAGTGTGAGTGAGGAGTGTCAGTGTGAGTGCATTGTCAGTGAGACTGTAGACCATCAGAGTGAGTGTGAACCATCAGTGTGAGTGTGGACCATCAGCGTGTGTATGGACCATCAGAGTGAGAGTGGACCATCAGTGTGAGAATTGATTGTCAGTGTGAGTGTAGACCACCAGTGTGCATATGGACCATCAGAGTGAGTGTGGATCATCAGTGTGAGTGAGGATTGTCAGTGTGAGTACATTGTCAGTGTGACTGTAGACCATCAGAGTGAGTGGGAACCATCAGTGTGAGTGTGGACAATCAGTGTGAGTGTGGACCATTAGTGTATGGATTGTCATTGTGAGTGCATTGTCAGTGTGTGTGTAGACCATCAATGTGTGCATGGACCATCAGTGTGAGTGTGGACCAATAGTGGGAGTGTGGATTGTCAGTGTGACTGTAGACCATCTGTGTGAGCGTGAACCATCAGTGCGAGTGTTAATCATCTGTGTGAGTGTGGACCACCAGTGTGAGTGAGGATTGTCAGTGTGTGTGTAGACCATCAGTGTGTGTATGGACCATCAGTATGAGTGTGGACCTCAGTGTGAGTGTGGATTGTCATTGTGAGTGCATTGTCAGTGTGACTGTTGACCATCAGTGTGCATATGGACCATCAGAGTGAGTGTGGACCCTCAGTGTGAGTGAGGATTGTCAGTGTGAGTGTGGACCATCAGTGTGACTGTAGACCATCAGAGTGAGTGTGAGCCATCATAGTGAGTGTGGACCATCAGTGTGAGTGAGGATTGTCAGTGTGAGTGCATTGTCAATGTGACTGTAGACCATCAGAGTGAGTGTGAACCATCAATGTGAGTGTGGACCATCAGTGTGAGTGAGGATTGTCAGTGTGAGTGTAGGCCATCAGTGTGTGTATGGACCATCAGTGTGACTGTGGACCATTAGTGGGAGTGTGGATTGTCAGTGTGACTGTAGACCATCTGTGTGAGCGTGAACCATCAGTGTGAGTGTTAACCATCTGTGTGAGTGTGGACCACCAGTGTGAGTGAGGATTGTCAGTGCGAGTGTAGACCATCAGTGTGAGTGTGGACCATTAGTGTGAGTGTGGATTGTCAGTGTGTGTATGGACAATCAGTATGAGTGTGGACCATTAGTGTGAGTGTGGATTGTCATTGTGAGTGCATTGTCAGTGTGACTGTTGACCATCAGTGTGCATATGGACCATCAGTGTGAGTGAGGATTGTCAGTGTGACTGGAGACCATCAGAGTGAGTGTGAACCATCAGAGTGAGTGTGAACCATCAGTGTGAGTGTGGACCATCAGTGTGAGTGTGGATTGTCATTGTGAGTGCATTGTCAGTGTGAGTGCATTGTCAGTGTGACTGTTGACCATCAGTGTGAGTGTGGACCATCAGTGTGTGTGTGGACCATCAGTGTGAGTGTGGATTGTCATTGTGAGTGCATTGTCAGTGTGACTGTTGACCATCAGTGTGAGTGAGGATTGTCAGTGTGACTGTAGACGATCAGAGTGAGTGTGAACCATCAGTGTGAGTGTGGACCATCAGTGTGAGTGTGGATTGTCATTGTGAGTGCATTGTCAGTGTGAGTGCGTTGTCAGTGTGAGTGCATTGTCAGTGTGACTATTGACCATCAGTGTGAGTGTGGACCATCAGTGTGTGTATGGACCATCAGTGTGTGTGTGGACCATCAGTGTGAGTGTGATTTGTCATTGTGAGTGCATTGTCAGTGTGAATGCATTGTCAGTGTGACTGTTGATCATCAGTGTGAGTGTGGACCATCGTTGTGAGTGAGGATTGTAAGTGTGAGTGTGGACCATCAGTGTGAGTGAGGATTGTCAGTGTCAGTGTGGACCATCAGTGTGAGTGTGGATTGTCATTGTGAGTGCATTGTCAGTGTGACTGTTGACCATCAGTGTGAGTGTGGACCATCAGTGTGAGTGAGGATTGTCAGTGTGAGTGTGGACCATCTGTGTGAGTGTGGACCATCAGTGTGAGTGAGGATTGTCAGTGTGAGTGTGGACCATCAGTGTGAGTTTAGGATTGTCAGTGTGAGTGTGGATTGTCATTGTGAGTGCATTGTCAGTGTGAATGCATTGTCAGTGTGACTGTTGACCATCAGTGTGAGTGAGGATTGTCAGTGTGAGTGTGGATTGTCAGTGTGAGTGTGGACCATCAGTGTGAGTGAGGATTGTCAGTGTGAGTGTGGACCATCAGTGTGAGTGTGGATTGTCATTGTGAGTGCATTGTCAGTGTGAGTGTAGACCATCAGTGTGTGTATGGACCATCAGTGTGAGTGTGGACCATCAGTGTGAGTGTATACCATCAGTGTGATTGTAGACCATCAGTGTGATTGTAGACCATCAGTGTGAGTGTGGACCATCAGTGTGAGTGAGGATTGTCAGTGTGAGTGTGGACCATCAGAGTGAGTGTGGATTGTCATTGTGAGTGCATTGTCAGTGTGACTGTTGACCATCAGTGTGAGTGAGGATTGTCAGTGTGAGTGAGGACCATCAGTGTGAGTGAGGATTGCCAGTGTGAATGTGACCCATCAGTGTGAGTGTGGACTGTCATTGTGAGTGCATTGTCAGTGTGAGTGCATTGTCAGTGTGACTGTTGACCATCAGTGTGAGTGTGGACCATCAGTGTGTGTATGGACCATCAGTGTGAGTGTGGATTGTCATTGTGAGTGCATTGTCAGTGTGACTATTGACCATCAGAGTGAGTGTGGACCATCAGTGTGTGTATGGACCATCAGTGTGTGTGTGGACCATCAGTGTGAGTGTGATTTGTCATTGTGAGTGCATTGTCAGTGTGAATGCATTGTCAGTGTGACTGTTGACCATCAGTGTGAGTGTGGACCATCGGTGTGAGTGAGGATTATCAGTGTGAGTGTGGACCATCAGTGTGTGTGTGGACCATCAGTGTGTGTGTGGACCATCAGTGTGAGTGTGGATTGTCATTGTGAGTGCATTGTCAGTGTGACTGTTGACCATCAGTGTGAGTGAGCATTGTCAGTGTGAGTGAGGATTGTCATTGTGAGTGCATTGTCAGTTTGACTGTTGACCATCAGTGTGAGTGTGGACCATCAGTGTGAGTGAGCATTGTCAGTGTGAGTGTAAACCATCAGTGTGACTGTAGACCATCAGAGTGAGTGTGATCCATCAGTGTGAGTGTGGACCATCAGTGTGAGAATGGATTGTCAGTGTGAGTGTGGATTGTCATTGTGAGTGCATTGTCAGTGTGACTGTTGACCATCAGTGTGAGTGAGGATTGTCAGTGTGACTGTAGACGATCAGAGTGAGTGTGAACCATCAGTGTGAGTGTGGACCATCAGTGTGAGTGTGGATTGTCATTGTGAGTGCATTGTCAGTGTGAGTGCGTTGTCAGTGTGAGTGCATTGTCAGTGTGACTATTGACCATCAGTGTGAGTGTGGACCATCAGTGTGTGTATGGACCATCAGTGTGTGTGTGGACCATCAGTGTGAGTGTGATTTGTCATTGTGAGTGCATTGTCAGTGTGAATGCATTGTCAGTGCGACTGTTGATCATCAGTGTGAGTGTGGACCATCGTTGTGAGTGAGGATTGTAAGTGTGAGTGTGGACCATCAGTGTGAGTGAGGATTGTCAGTGTCAGTGTGGACCATCAGTGTGAGTGTGGATTGTCATTGTGAGTGCATTGTCAGTGTGACTGTTGACCATCAGTGTGAGTGTGGACCATCAGTGTGAGTGAGGATTGTCAGTGTGAGTGTGGACCATCTGTGTGAGTGTGGACCATCAGTGTGAGTGAGGATTGTCAGTGTGAGTGTGGATTGTCATTGTGAGTGCATTGTCAGTGTGAATGCATTGTCAGTGTGACTGTTGACCATCAGTGTGAGTGTGAACCATCAGTCTGACTGTTGATCATCAGTGTGAGTGAGGATTGTCAGTGTGAGTGCATTGTCAGTGAGACTGTAGACCATCAGAGTGAGTGTGAACCATCAGTGTGAGTGTGGACCATTAGTGGTTGTGTGGATTGTCAGTGTGACTGTAGACCATCTGTGTGAGCGTGAACCATCAGTGTGAGTGTTAACCATCTGTGTGAGTGTGGACCATCAGAGTGAGTGTGAACCATCAGTGTGAGTGTGGATTGTCAGTGTGAGTGTAGACCATCTGTGTGAGCGTGAACCATCAGTGTGAGTGTTAACCATCTGTGTGAGTGTGGACCATCAGAGTGAGTGTGAACCATCAGAGTGAGTGGGGATTGTCAGTGTGACTGTAGACCATCTGTGTGAGCGTGAACCATCAGTGTGAGTGTTAACCATCTGTGTGAGTGTGGACCATCAGAGTGAGTGTGAACCATCAGTGTGAGTGGGGATTGTCAGTGTGAGTGTGGATTGTCATTGTGAGTGCATTGTCAGTGTGACTGTTGACCATCAGTGTGAGTGTGAACCATCAGTCTGACTGTTGATCATCAGTGTGAGTGAGGATTGTCAGTGTGAGTGCATTGTCAGTGAGACTGTAGACCATCAGAGTGAGTGTGAACCATCAGTGTGAGTGTGGACCATCAGCGTGTGTATGGACCATCAGAGTGAGAGTGGACCATCAGTGTGAGAATTGATTGTCAGTGTGAGTGTAGACCACCAGTGTGCATATGGACCATCAGAGTGAGTGTGGACCATCAGTGTGAGTGTGGATTGTCATTGTGAGTGCATTGTCAGTGTGACTGTTGACCATCAGTGTGAGTGTGGACCATCAGTGTGAGTGAGGATTGTCAGTGTGAGTGTGGACCATCTGTGTGAGTGTGGACCATCAGTGTGAGTGAGGATTGTCAGTGTGAGTGTGGATTGTCATTGTGAGTGCATTGTCAGTGTGAATGCATTGTCAGTGTGACTGTTGACCATCAGTGTGAGTGTGAACCATCAGTCTGACTGTTGATCATCAGTGTGAGTGAGGATTGTCAGTGTGAGTGCATTGTCAGTGAGACTGTAGACCATCAGAGTGAGTGTGAACCATCAGTGTGAGTGTGGACCATTAGTGGTTGTGTGGATTGTCAGTGTGACTGTAGACCATCTGTGTGAGCGTGAACCATCAGTGTGAGTGTTAACCATCTGTGTGAGTGTGGACCATCAGAGTGAGTGTGAACCATCAGTGTGAGTGTGGATTGTCAGTGTGAGTGTAGACCATCTGTGTGAGCGTGAACCATCAGTGTGAGTGTTAACCATCTGTGTGAGTGTGGACCATCAGAGTGAGTGTGAACCATCAGAGTGAGTGGGGATTGTCAGTGTGACTGTAGACCATCTGTGTGAGCGTGAACCATCAGTGTGAGTGTTAACCATCTGTGTGAGTGTGGACCATCAGAGTGAGTGTGAACCATCAGTGTGAGTGGGGATTGTCAGTGTGAGTGTGGATTGTCATTGTGAGTGCATTGTCAGTGTGACTGTTGACCATCAGTGTGAGTGTGAACCATCAGTCTGACTGTTGATCATCAGTGTGAGTGAGGATTGTCAGTGTGAGTGCATTGTCAGTGAGACTGTAGACCATCAGAGTGAGTGTGAACCATCAGTGTGAGTGTGGACCATCAGCGTGTGTATGGACCATCAGAGTGAGAGTGGACCATCAGTGTGAGAATTGATTGTCAGTGTGAGTGTAGACCACCAGTGTGCATATGGACCATCAGAGTGAGTGTGGGCCATCAGTGTGAGTGAGGATTGTCAGTGTGAGTACATTGTCAGTGTGACTGTAGACCATCAGAGTGAGTGGGAACCGTCAGTGTGAGTGTGGACAATCAGTGTGAGTGTGGACCACCAGTGTGAGTGAGGATTGTCTGTGTGACTGTAGACCATCAGTGTGAGTGTGGACCACCAGTGTGAGTGTGGACCATCAGTGTATGGATTGTCATTGTGAGTGCATTGTCAGTGTGACTGTTGACCATCAGTGTGAGTGAGGATTGTCAGTGTGAGAATTGATTGTCAGTGTGAGTGTAGACCATCAGTGTGAGTGGGGATTGTCAGTGTGAGTGTGGACCATCAGAGTGAGTGTGGACCATCAGTGTGAGTGAGGATTGTCAGTGTGAGTACATTGTCAGTGTGACTGTAGACCATCAGAGTGAGTGCGAACCATCAGTGTGAGTGTGGACCATCAGTGTGTGTATGGACCATCAGAGTGAGTGTGGACCATCAGTGTGAGAATGGATTGTCAGTGTCAGTGTGGACCATTAGTGGTTGTGTGGATTGTCAGTGTGACTGTAGACCATCTGTGTGAGCGTGAACCATCAGTGTGAGTGTTAACCATCTGTGTGAGTGTGGACCATCAGAGTGAGTGTGAACCATCAGTGTGAGTGGGGATTGTCAGTGTGAGTGTGGATTGTCATTGTGAGTGCATTGTCAGTGTGAGTGCATTGTCAGTGTGACTGTTGACCATCAGTGTGAGTGTGGACCATCAGTGTGTGTATGGACCATCAGTGTGAGTGTGGATTGTCATTGTGAGTGCATTGTCAGTGTGACTATTGACCATCAGAGTGAGTGTGGACCATCAGTGTGTGTATGGACCATCAGTGTGTGTGTGGACCATCAGTGTGAGTGTGATTTGTCATTGTGAGTGCATTGTCAGTGTGAATGCATTGTCAGTGTGACTGTTGACCATCAGTGTGAGTGTGGACCATCGGTGTGAGTGAGGATTGTCAGTGTGACTGTAGACCATCAGAGTGAGTGTGAACCATCAGTGTGAGTGTGGACCATCAGTGTGAGAATTGATTGTCAGTGTGAGTGTAGACCATCAGTGTGAGTGGGGATTGTCAGTGTGAGTGTGGACCATCAGAGTGAGTGTGGACCATCAGTGTGAGTGAGGATTGTCAGTGTGAGTACATTGTCAGTGTGACTGTAGACCATCAGAGTGAGTGCGAACCATCAGTGTGAGTGTGGACCATCAGTGTGTGTATGGACCATCAGAGTGAGTGTGGACCATCAGTGTGAGAATGGATTGTCAGTGTCAGTGTGGACCATTAGTGGTTGTGTGGATTGTCAGTGTGACTGTAGACCATCTGTGTGAGCGTGAACCATCAGTGTGAGTGTTAACCATCTGTGTGTGTGTGGACCATCAGAGTGAGTGTGAACCATCAGTGTGAGTGGGGATTGTCAGTGTGAGTGTGGATTGTCATTGTGAGTGCATTGTCAGTGTGACTGTTGACCATCAGTGTGCATATGGACCATCAGTGTGAGTGAGGATTGTCAGTGTGACTGGAGACCATCAGAGTGAGTGTGAACCATCAGAGTGAGTGTGAACCATCAGTGTGAGTGTGGACCATCAGTGTGAGTGTGGATTGTCATTGTGAGTGCATTGTCAGTGTGAGTGCATTGTCAGTGTGACTGTTGACCATCAGTGTGAGTGTGGACCATCAGTGTGTGTGTGGACCATCAGTGTGAGTGTGGATTGTCATTGTGAGTGCATTGTCAGTGTGAGTGCATTGTCAGTGTGACTGTTGACCATCAGTGTGAGTGTGGACCATCAGTGTGTGTGTGGACCATCAGTGTGAGTGTGGATTGTCATTGTGAGTGCATTGTCAGTGTGACTGTTGACCATCAGTGTGAGTGAGGATTGTCAGTGTGACTGTAGACGATCAGAGTGAGTGTGAACCATCAGTGTGAGTGTGGACCATCAGTGTGAGTGTGGATTGTCATTGTGAGTGCATTGTCAGTGTGAGTGCGTTGTCAGTGTGAGTGCATTGTCAGTGTGACTATTGACCATCAGTGTGAGTGTGGACCATCAGTGTGTGTATGGACCATCAGTGTGTGTGTGGACCATCAGTGTGAGTGTGATTTGTCATTGTGAGTGCATTGTCAGTGTGAATGCATTGTCAGTGCGACTGTTGATCATCAGTGTGAGTGTGGACCATCGTTGTGAGTGAGGATTGTAAGTGTGAGTGTGGACCATCAGTGTGAGTGAGGATTGTCAGTGTCAGTGTGGACCATCAGTGTGAGTGTGGATTGTCATTGTGAGTGCATTGTCAGTGTGACTGTTGACCATCAGTGTGAGTGTGGACCATCAGTGTGAGTGAGGATTGTCAGTGTGAGTGTGGACCATCTGTGTGAGTGTGGACCATCAGTGTGAGTGAGGATTGTCAGTGTGAGTGTGGATTGTCATTGTGAGTGCATTGTCAGTGTGAATGCATTGTCAGTGTGACTGTTGACCATCAGTGTGAGTGTGAACCATCAGTCTGACTGTTGATCATCAGTGTGAGTGAGGATTGTCAGTGTGAGTGCATTGTCAGTGAGACTGTAGACCATCAGAGTGAGTGTGAACCATCAGTGTGAGTGTGGACCATTAGTGGTTGTGTGGATTGTCAGTGTGACTGTAGACCATCTGTGTGAGCGTGAACCATCAGTGTGAGTGTTAACCATCTGTGTGAGTGTGGACCATCAGAGTGAGTGTGAACCATCAGTGTGAGTGTGGATTGTCAGTGTGAGTGTAGACCATCTGTGTGAGCGTGAACCATCAGTGTGAGTGTTAACCATCTGTGTGAGTGTGGACCATCAGAGTGAGTGTGAACCATCAGAGTGAGTGGGGATTGTCAGTGTGACTGTAGACCATCTGTGTGAGCGTGAACCATCAGTGTGAGTGTTAACCATCTGTGTGAGTGTGGACCATCAGAGTGAGTGTGAACCATCAGTGTGAGTGGGGATTGTCAGTGTGAGTGTGGATTGTCATTGTGAGTGCATTGTCAGTGTGACTGTTGACCATCAGTGTGAGTGTGAACCATCAGTCTGACTGTTGATCATCAGTGTGAGTGAGGATTGTCAGTGTGAGTGCATTGTCAGTGAGACTGTAGACCATCAGAGTGAGTGTGAACCATCAGTGTGAGTGTGGACCATCAGCGTGTGTATGGACCATCAGAGTGAGAGTGGACCATCAGTGTGAGAATTGATTGTCAGTGTGAGTGTAGACCACCAGTGTGCATATGGACCATCAGAGTGAGTGTGGGCCATCAGTGTGAGTGAGGATTGTCAGTGTGAGTACATTGTCAGTGTGACTGTAGACCATCAGAGTGAGTGGGAACCGTCAGTGTGAGTGTGGACCACCAGTGTGAGTGAGGATTGTCTGTGTGACTGTAGACCATCAGTGTGAGTGTGGACCACCAGTGTGAGTGTGGACCATCAGTGTATGGATTGTCATTGTGAGTGCATTGTCAGTGTGAGTGTAGACCATCAATGTGTGCATGGACCATCAGTGTGAGTGTGGACCATTAGTGTGAGTGTGGATTGTCATTGTGAGTACATTGTCAGTGTGAGTGTAGACCATCAGTGTGCATATGGACCATCAGAGTGAGTGTGGACCCTCAGTGTGAGAGAGGATTGTCAGTGTGAGTGCATTGTCAGTGTGACTGTAGACAATCAGTGTGAGTGTGGACCATCAGTGTGAGTGAGGATTGTCAGTGTGAGTGTAGACCATCAGTGTGTGTATGGACCATCAGTGTGAGTGTTAACCATCTGTGTGAGTGTGGACCACCAGTGTGAATGAGGATTGTCAGTGTGAGTGTAGACCATCAGTGTGCTTATGGACCATCAGTGTGAGTGTTAGCCATCTGTGTGAGTGTGGACCACCAGTGTGAGTGAGGATTGTCAGTGTGAGTGTAGACCATCAGTGTGTGTATGGACCATCAGTGTGAGTGTGGACCATCAGTGTGAGTGAGGATTGTCATTGTGAGTGCATTGTCAGTGTGACTGTTGACCATCAGTGTGCATATGGACCATCAGTGTGAGTGAGGATTGTCAGTGTGACTGGAGACCATCAGAGTGAGTGTGAACCATCAGTGTGAGTGTGGACCATCAGTGTGAGTGTGGATTGTCATTGTGAGTGCATTGTCAGTGTGAGTGCATTGTCAGTGTGACTGTTGACCATCAGTGTGAGTGTGGACCATCAGTGTGTGTGTGGACCATCAGTGTGAGTGTGGATTGTCATTGTGAGTGCATTGTCAGTGTGACTGTTGACCATCAGTGTGAGTGTGGACCATCAGTGTGAGTGAGGATTGTCAGTGTGAGTGTAAACCATCAGTGTGACTGTAGACCATCAGAGTGTGTGTGGACCATCAATGTGAGTGTGGATTGTCATTGTGAGTGCATTGTCAGTGTGACTGTTGACCATCAGTGTGAGTGAGGATTGTCAGTGTGAGTGCATTGTCAGTGTGACTGTTGACCATCAGTGTGTGTGTGGACCATCAGTGTGAGTGTGGATTGTCATTGTGAGTGCATTGTCAGTGTGACTGTTGACCATCAGTGTGAGTGTGGACCATCAGTGTGAGTGAGGATTGTCAGTGTGAGTGTAAACCATCAGTGTGACTGTAGACCATCAGGGTGAGTGTTAACCATCAGTGTGAGTGTGGACCATCAATGTGAGTGTGGATTGTCATTGTGAGTGCATTGTCAGTGTGACTGTTGACCATCAGTGTGAGTGAGGATTGTCAGTGTGAGTGCATTGTCAGTGTGACTGTAGACCATCAGAGTGAGTGTGAACCATCAGTGAAGGTGTGGACCATCAGTGTGAGAATTGATTGTCAGTGTGAGTGTGGATTGTCATTGTGAGTGCATTGTCAGTGTGAATGTTGACCATCAGTGTGAGTGAGGATTGTCAGTGTGACTGTAGACCATCAGAGTGAGTGTGAACCAACAGTGTGAGTGTAGACCATCAGTGTGAGTGGGGATTGTCAGTGTGAGTGTGGACCACTAGTGTGAGTGTGAACCATCATTGTAAGTGTGGACCATCAGTGTGAGTGAGGATTGCTAGTGTGAGTACATTGTCAGTGTGACTGTTGACCATCAGTGTGAGTGAGGATTGTCAGTGTGAGTGCATTGTCAGTGTGACTGTGGACCATCAAAGTGAGTGGGAACCATCAGTGTGAGTGTGGATCATCAGTGTGTGTACGGATTATCATTGTGAGTGCATTGTCAGTGTGACTGTTGACCATCAGTGTGAGTGTGGACCATCAGTGTGAGTGAGGATTGTCAGTGTGTGTATGGACCATCAGTGTGAGTGTGGACCATTAGTGGGAGTGTGGATTGTCAGTGTGACTGTAGACCATCTGTGTGAGCGTGAACCATCAGTGTGAGTGTAGACCATCAGTGTGAGTGTGGATTGTCATTGTGAGTGCATTGTCAGTGTGACTGTTGACCATCAGTGTGAGTGTGGACCATCAGTGTGAGTGAGGATTGTCAGTGTGAGTGTAAACCATCAGTGTGACTGTAGACCATCAGAGTGAGTGTGAACCATCAGTGTGAGTGTGGATTGTCATTGTGAGTGCATTGTCAGTGTGACTGTTGACCATCAGTGTGCATATGGACCATCAGAGTGAGTGTGGACCATCAGTGTGAGTGAGGATTGTCAGTGTGAGTACATTGTCAGTGTGACTGTAGACCATCAGAGTGAGTGGGAACCATCAGTGTGAGTGTGGACCATCAGTGTGAGTGAGGATTGTCAGTGTGAGTGTGGACCATCAGTGTGAGTGTGGACCATCAGTGTGAGTGAGGATTGTCAGTGTGAGTGTGGACCATCAGTGTGAGTGTGGACCATCAGTGTGAGTGAGGATTGTCAGTGTGAGTGTGGACCATCAGTGTGAGTGTGGACCATCAGTGTGAGTGAGGATTGTCAGTGTGAGTGTGGACCATCAGTGTGAGTGTGGACCATCAGTGTGAGTGAGGATTGTCAGTCTGAGTGTGGATTGTCATTGTGAGTGCATTGTCAGTGTGAATGCATTGTCAGTGTGACTGTTGACCATCAGTGTGAGTGTAGACCATCAGTGTGTGTATGGACCATCAGTGTGAGTGTGGACCATCAGTGTGAGTGAGGATTGTCAGTGTGAGTGTAGACCATCAGTGTGTGTATAGACCATCAGTGTGAGTGTGGACCATTAGTGTGAGTGTGGATTGTCATTGTGAGTGCATTGTCAGTGTGACTGTTGACCATCAATGTGAGTGTGAACCATCAGTGTGAGTGAGGATTGTCATTGTGAGTGATGATTGTCAGTGTGAGTGAAGATTGTCAGTGTGAGTGCATTGTCAGTGAGACTGTAGACCATCAGAGTGAGTGTGAACCATCAGTGTGAGTGTGGACCATCAGTGTGAGTATGGACCATCAGAGTGAGAGTGGACCATCAGTGTGAGAATTGATTGTCAGTGTGAGTGTAGACCATCAGTGTGAGTGTGGACCACCAGTGTGCGTATGGACCATCAGAGTGAGTGTGGACCATCAGTGTGAGTGAGGATTGTCAGTGTGAGTACATTGTCAGTGTGACTGTAGACCAACAGAGTGAGTGGGAACCATCAGTGTGAGTGTGGACCATCAGTGTGTGTATGGATTGTCATTGTGAGTGCATTGTCAGGGTGACTGTTGACCATCAGTGTGTGTGTGGACCATCAGTGTGAGTGAGGATTGTCAGTGTGACTGTAGACCATCAGTGTGAGTGTGGACCACCAGTGTGAGTGTGGACCATCAGTGTGTGTCTGGATTGTCATTGTGAGTGCATTGTCAGTGTGAGTGTAGACCATCAGTTTGTGTATGGACCATCAGTGTCAGTGTGGACCATTAGTGGTTGTGTGGATTGTCAGTGTGACTGTAGACCATCTGTGTGAGCGTGAACCATTGGTGTGAGTGTTAACCATCTGTGTGAGTGTGGACCATCAGAGTGAGTGTGAACCATCAGTGTGAGTGTGGATTGTCAATGTGAGTGTGAACCATCAGTGTGAGTGAGGATTGTCAGTGCGAGTGTAGACCATCAGTGTGAGTGTGGACCATTAGTGTGAGTGTGGATTGTCAGTGTGTGTATGGACCATCAGTGTGAGTGAGGATTGTCATTGTGAGTGCATTGTCAGTGTGACTGTTGACCATCAGTGTGCATATGGACCATCAGTGTGAGTGAGGATTGTCAGTGTGACTGGAGACCATCAGAGTGAGTGTGAACCATCAGAGTGAGTGTGAACCATCAGTGTGAGTGTGGACCATCAGTGTGAGAATTGATTGTCAGTGTGAGTGTAGACCATCAGTGTGAGTGTGGACCACCAGTGTGCGTATGGACCATCAGGGTGAGTGTGGACCATCAGTGTGAGTGAGGATTGTCAGTGTGAGTACATTGTCAGTGTGACTGTAGACCAACAGAGTGAGTGGGAACCATCAGTGTGAGTGTGGACCATCAGTGTGTGTATGGATTGTCATTGTGAGTGCATTGTCAGGGTGACTGTTGACCATCAGTGTGTGTGTGGACCATCAGTGTGAGTGAGGATTGTCAGTGTGACTGTAGACCATCAGTGTGAGTGTGGACCACCAGTGTGAGTGTGGACCATCAGTGTGTGTCTGGATTGTCATTGTGAGTGCATTGTCAGTGTGAGTGTAGACCATCAGTTTGTGTATGGACCATCAGTGTCAGTGTGGACCATTAGTGGTTGTGTGGATTGTCAGTGTGACTGTAGACCATCTGTGTGAGCGTGAACCATTGGTGTGAGTGTTAACCATCTGTGTGAGTGTGGACCATCAGAGTGAGTGTGAACCATCAGTGTGAGTGTGGATTGTCAATGTGAGTGTGAACCATCAGTGTGAGTGGGGATTGTCAGTGTGAGTGTGGATTGTCATTGTGAGTGCATTGTCAGTGTGACTGTTAACCATCAGTGTGAGTGTGGACCATCAGAGTGAGAGTGGACCATCAGTGTGAGAATTGATTGTCAGTGTGAGTGTAGACCACCAGTGTGCATATGGACCATCAGAGTGAGTGTGGACCCTCAGTGTGAGTGAGGATTGTCAGTGTGAGTGTGGACCATCAGTCTGACTGTAGACCATCAGAGTGAGTGTGAGCCATCATAGTGAGTGTGGACCATCAGTGTGAGTGAGGATTGTCAGTGTGAGTGTAGACCATCAGTGTGTGTATGGACCATCAGTGTGAGTGTGGACCATCAGTGTGAGTGTATACCATCAGTGTGATTGTAGACCATCAGTGTGATTGTAGACCATCAGTATGAGTGAGGATTGTCAATGTGAGTGTGGATTGTCATTGTGAGTGCATTGTCAGTGTGAATGCATTGTCAGTGTGACTGTTGACCATCAGTGTGAGTGAGGATTGTCAGTGTGAGTGTGGACCATCAATGTGAGTGTGGATTGTCATTGTGAGTGCATTGTCAGTGTGACTGTTGACCATCAGTGTGAGTGAGGATTGTCAGTGTGAGTGTGGATCATCAGTGTGAGTGAGGATTGCCAGTGTGAATGTGACCCATCAGTGTGAGTGTGGACTGTCAGTATGAGTGTGAATTATTAATGTGTGTATAGTCCATCAGTGTGAGTGTGGACCATGAGTGTGAGTGTGCACCATCAGTGTAAGCTGTGATGATCAGTGTGAACAGGGATCATTAAAGTGAATGTGGATTGTCAGAGTGAGTGTGGACCATCAGAGTGAGTACAAAAGTATAGAGTGTCAGTGAACTATTAGTGTGTGATCAGTGTGTGTGTGTACCATCAGTATACAGTCCATCATTCTAAGTGTGAACCATTTGTGTGAGTGTGAGTATCAATGTGACCATCAGAGTGAGTGTGCACCATCAGCATGAGCTCTCAGTATGTGGATGTGACAGTGAACCATTGGTGTGAGAACTGTCAGGATGAGTATGAACCATCAGTTTGAATCTGAACTATCAGTTAATGTGAACCGTCAGTGTGAGCTGGGACCATTGGTATGATCTGGACCAGTGCGTTGAGTATAGTGAGGGTCGGGCTACAGGAAATAGAATGACCGCATTATTTTCCCTTCATCATGGGGATGGAAAGACTGATTAATGAAGAATGTCTGTGAATTATTACACTAGACAACAAAGATTTTGCTTCCTGAATAATTTTGGGTGTACCTTATGGATTTTGGGCTGCTGATCATGAAAATCGCCATGATATTTCCCTATCACACCAATTTTTGAAATCACTTACATTTGTTATTTCAATTCATAATTCAAGTCAGAGTAACGGATGCCAAGATTAAGGCATTGTTTTTATTGGTCCACAAATCAAACAGATCAGTAACAGGCAATTTGAAGCACTTCTCGTGGGACCAGAGAAAATCGCATGGAAGGCATTATAGGGCGTTGTTGAAAGTTTTCTTGGCAACTACAGAGCACCAAACTACATGTAGCTGTTTGATAACATGCTTCAGTCATACAAAACCATGAAGTGCAACATGTCACTGAAGATTAATTTTCTTTATTCCCAATTTGACATCTTCCCTTTCAATCTTGATGCTGTCAGTGACAAGCATGGTGAAAGGTTTCACCAGGACATTGTGGTCACGGAGAAACAGCATCCAGGCAACTGGAATCCATCAGTGCTGTCTGATTATTGTTGGACACTTAAGCAAGAAACATCAGACACTGAGTACAAATAAAAATCATGATCAAAACATTTTAGTGTAGTTGAACTATTGCAAAGCATCAGCACTGTTATGCAATTAAATGAATTCCTATGTGATACAAGTAGCTTGAAATTATATTTGTGTTCACCTTTAAGCAGTCTATCATAAACAAACGAAAAATCTGAGAAAGCAATAGTTTCGAAAAAATTGTTGTCCAGTGTTATCAGAACAAATGCCAAAAGGTTGGGGAAGACTGGATTAATAGAGTAAGGGAAAATCTATAATATTGAACTCGGATTGTGCTTTCAATCTTGTAACCTGCAGCAGGAAAGTTGTTGCTTGTTTGGCCAAAGAAACATTCACAAACATTATACATGTCCTCGGGCTGTTAGTTAGCAAAGTTGCAATAAGTCAATCAAGCAAATAGCAGCGTATTTTAAATTACAAGCAGACTGGGCAGATGTATATGGTAGCATGTGAACATTCACACAGCGCCAGTCACTCACCCACCTCTGGGCCACTCTGCAGGAATTGTTTAAAATGTTACAACTGCACCCTAACCTCCCACCAGACCCCGCCATTCCCATGATTTCTCCAACAAGAACCAGCAGACATTGAAGGAGGGTATGGGAATATAAAGGAGCCTGGGTTTTGTGTGGCCGTGGAAGGGGGTTATCCACTTCACAGTTCCGTCCTTCTCTTTCAGCCACAGTCTCACTGCTGGTGATCGTCAGCCAGGTCAATGAGTTCCCTCCCGTCTTTCATGGTCCCAAAGAGTTCACTGTTCCCGAGAACAGCGCAGGGAACACACGAGTGGGTGTGGTGAATGCTACCGATGCTGACTGGATCTACAACAACATTCAGTTCTCCATTGTGGGGCACATCCCACCCATCTTCTACATCCACCCCTTCACCGGTTAGTGATCTTCAGAGAGACTTGGGTTTGGGGAGAATGGTGAGTCAAACTGGTTGTGGGAAAGGGGGGGAGGGGGGTAATGACCTCAAAATTACAAAATACAAGAAAGAAGTTATCACCAGGGCTTGTTTCCCTTCATTTTGTTTCATGCAATGAGTTAACACTGATGGCTTCACAACCAGTGAGGCACCTTTGAGGGTTGGGTACTGTTGTAATGAACAAAACGTGTGGATGAGTGTGTGCCTACAAAGACTTACTGTACCGTCCCAAACCAAAAGTCATGGATGAATCAGGAGGTACATTGTCTGCTGAAGGCTAGATCTGTGGCAACCCAGGCCTGTACCAGAATACCAGGTATGATTTGTGGAGGCTATTTCGAGGGTGAAAGGACAATTTCATATGAGGTAGGAGGCGGTGTCAGATTCACAGCAACTGTGGCAGGGACTGCAAGACATTACTCCCTACAAAGATAAACCCAATAGTATGAACGGAGGTGATGCTTCACTACTAGATGAACTCAATGCCTTATACGCACGCTTTGAAAGGGAGAACACAACTACAGGTGAGAAGCTCCCTGTTGCACCTGGTGACCCTGTGATCTCTGTCTCAGAGGCCGATGTTAGGCTGTCTAAAGAGAGTGAACCCTCGCAGGGTGGAAGGTCCCGATGGAGTACCTGTTAAGGCTCTGAAAACCTGTGCCAACCAACTAGTGGGAGTATTCAAGGACATTTTCAACCTCTCACTGCTATGGGCAGAAGTTCCCACTTGCTTCAAAAAGGCGATAATTATACCAGTACCAAAGAATAATGTGAGCTGCCTTAATGACTATCGCCCGGTAGCACTCACATTGACAGTCATGAAATGCTTTGAGAAGTTGGTCGTGACTAGACTGAACTCCTGCCTCAGCAAGGACCTGGACCCACTGCAATTTGCCTATCGCCACAATAGGTCAATGGCAGACACAATCTCAATGGCTCTCCACATGGCTTTAGACCACATGGACAACACAAACACCTATGTCAGGATGCTGTTCATCGACTATAGCTCAGCATTTAATACCATCATTCCCACAATCCTGATTGACAAGTTGCAGAACATGGGCCTCTGTACATCCCTCTGCAATTGGATCCTCAACTTCCTAACCGGAAAACCAGTCTTTCTTTTTAAATCTTTTTATTGATTTTTGAACAAAACATAATAACAATAGAAATACAGAGAGATTAGGAATACAAAGTTAATAGATTAGTATATACAGTAATGACTATTAGTAACACAAATGTGCCAGATCTCCCAAACTCATCCTGTATTTATAATGAAAAGAAAAACTCCCAAAAAATATATATACAAACGAAAAAAAAACAACTAACTTAAAAATAAAGAAAAAAGAAACTGGGCTATTATATTAGAACAGATATAAACAGTAGTGTCAATAACTCCGCTCCTCTATCCAAATAATTAATGCTGATAAAAGAGGTTCAGGAAAGGTCAATTTAGCTCATATGAAAGTGTTGAATAAATGGTCTCCAGGTTTCTTCAAATTTAACCGAAGGGTCAAAAATAACACTTCTAACTTTCTCTAAATTTAAACAGGATATAGTTTGGGGAAACCACTGCTCCATAGTCATCTCTACTGCATCTGTAAAGCAGCAGTAACTTCCACAAAATCCAGGGGTTTCAAACATCTAACAACCTTGAAGTCTTTCAGCTAGCTTGTCCACTTATGAGCAACTGATGTTGATATAGTGTCATCCTAACCAAGCTCTTTCTTACATAGAACTTGTAGGATCTTCTTAGTAGATAACACCATTGGACTCAAGATTCCTTTTTTAAATCTTTTTATTAATTTTAAGCAAACATAAATGAAACATGAATACAGAGAGCTTGAGAGTACATAATTAATAGGTTAAGGTATAAATACAAATAGATGATAATCCATATATAATAACTTCCCAAACTCATAGTAATTATAAAAAATGGAGTGAATAAGAAAAACCCCTCCAAAACAAAGAAAAAAAAACCAAACCAACATGGGTCATTGCATTATGTCAAATATACACAGTAGCGTCAATAACTCCGAACCTCCATCCAAATAATTAAGGATAATAAAAGTAAGGTTTAGGAAAAGTCAGTTTAGCTCATATGAAAATATTGAATAAATGGTCTCCAGGTTTCTTCAAATTTAACCGAAGGGTCAAAAATAACACTTCTAATTTTCTCTAAATTTAAAAAGGATATAGTTTGGGAAAACCACTGGAATGTAGTTGGGAGTATTAATCTCTTTCCAGTTCAATAAAATGGATCTTCTGGCCATTAATGTAGCAAATGTAATCATCCAATGAGCCAATGGGGATAAATGACTATTATCCACCATTGGTAAGCCAAAAATTGCAGTAATAGGGTGAGGGTGTAAATTAATACTCAAAACTGTTGAAAGAATACTAAAAATATCTTTCCAATATTTCTCTAAAAGAGGGCAGGACCAAAACATATGAGTCAAAGAGGCTACTTTGGAATTACATCTATCACAGATAGGATTAATATGGGAATAAAAACAAGCAAGTTTGTCATTAGACATATGGGCCCTATGCACTACCTTAAATTGTATCAACGGGTGCTTAGCACATATAGAAGAGTTAACTAACTGTAAAAAGTTTTCCCATTTCTCTGTAGGTAAGGAAAATTGAAGTTCTTTTTCCCATCCATTCTTAATTTTATTTGATATCTCTGGCTGTTATTTTCATAATCATATCATAAATGGTTGCTATTAAACCCTTCTGATAAGGGTTTAAACCTAAAAAAATTTCCAAGATGTCTGTTGGATATTGGAAAAGTCTGCAACATATTATTCAAAAAGTTTCTAATTTGTAAATATCTAAAAAAAAATGGGATCTGGGTAAATTATATTTATTAGACAACTGTTCAAAAGACATGAAACAGTTATCCATGAATGTCGTGAAACATACCCTTCGTTTTCCATATCATAAAAGGTAAAAGGTTAACCAGAGTACAACTCATGAATCCAGAAGAGGGACAATGGGTCGAAGAGGAAGCGGAAGTTACGACACTTCAGACATCTTTGTAGTTTCCGTGTACCCCTCCCCCACCCGCAAGCAGTCTGATACTAAAATTACCCCAAAAGATAACATGATTAAATACAAACCACCCATTACTTTTTAAAAAGGGTTACCGTAACGAAGACAAAACTATAACGATTAATGAAAGAACGTCTTAGAGAGACAAAAGGGTCGAGGCGTTTCGAGCGTGACGTGGCAAAGAAAGGTCTTATGGGAAGAAGAAACTTCTTGACAAAAGAAATTTAAAAAGATTAAATACTTTTATAACATTATGAAGCTTCAGAGAGAGAGGTTGAGCTTCGGCCGCAATAAACTTCCGGGCGACAGCAGCGCTCGCTGAAACCTTTTCGATGAAGTGCTGACGTTGCGGATTTAAAAGACATTCTTTCCCTCGAAATGTCGGGACTGAGCGATGCGGAGTTTGAAATCTTTACAGCTGATCATACCGGGCGGCTCGAAGGGGCGTGATGAAGACAGAATAAAGAGTCGGTCGTGGGAGCGCGGTCGATCCAAAACCTGACAGCAGTTTATCCGCAGGTTCTATTTCCGTCGATTTCTATTTCTCGATCGATTTTCAAGATCATTAATCTTGAAATTATAACGTTCCAGCACTTCAGTCGTAGAATTTACCTCTCGTTCCAAAGTAGCAATTCTACGATCCCTTTGGCGAGCAGCTTCCTCGAGTTCCGTAATTCTTGCTTCTTGTCGTTCAAAATCACTTCTAAGCAACTTAATACTTTCTTCGACCGACTTTAACTTTTCTTCAAACGAGGAAAACTTCTGGGTAAGTTTTTCCTCTCGTGCCTCCTGTAAAAGCATCAAGATTTCATCCAAAGTTAGCGGGGGCTGCTCACCGTCTTTTCTTTCTCCACCGCCATTAGACTCTTTCCCGTTTTTAGCTTCTTGTGGGGTAGCCATTTCCAGCAAGTTAAAATCGAAATATAGATGGCACACCAGCAATATTAACCCCTCTGGTGTAGGTATAAATAAGGCAGTTGGGGTGATCACGGAAGAAAAATGATTGGAGCGAAGCCAAAGTCTGCCTCACACCACGAGCGCCATCTTGAGAGTCTGAAGACCACAGTCTGCGAATTGGTGATAATATCTCCTCCTCGCTGACATCAACACTGGCGCTCCTCAGGGGTGTGTGCTTAACCCACTGCTCTACTCTCTGCATACACATGACTGTGTGGCTAGGCATAGCTCAAATACCACCTACAAATTTGCTGACGATACAACCATTGTTGGTAGAATCTCAGGTGGTGACAAGAGGGCTTACAGGAGTGAGATATGCCAACTAGTGGAGTGGTGCCACAGCAACAACCTGGCATTCACGGTCAGTAAGATGAAACAGGTGATTGTGGACCTCAGGAAGGGTAAGATGAAGGAACACATAACAATCCTCATAGAGGGATCAGAAGTGGAGAGAGTGAACAGCTTCAAGTTCCTGGGTGTCGAGATCTCTGAGGATCTAACCTGGTCCCAACATATCAATGTAGTTATAAAGAAGGCAAGACAGCAGTTATCAAGTCAAGTCAACTTTTATTGTCATTTCTACCATAACTGCTATGTACAGTACATGGTAAAAATGAGACAACATTTTTCAGGACCATGGTGTTACATGACACAGTACAAAAAACTAGACTGAACTACGTAATAAAAAAATCACAGAGAAAGCTACACTAGACTACAGACCTACACTGGACTGCATAAAGTGCACAAAAACAGTGCAGGCATTACAATAAATAATAAACAGGACAGTAGGGCAAGATGTCAAACCAGGCTTTGGGTATTGAGGAGTCTGATAGCTTGGGGGAAGAAACTGTTATATAGTCTGGTCATGAGAGCTATACTTTATTAGGAGTTTGAAGAGATTTGGTCTGTTAACAAATACACTCAAAAACTTCTATAGATGTACCATGGAGAGCATTCTGACAGGCTGCATCACTGTCTGGTATGGAGGGGCTACTGCACAGGACTGAAAGAAGCTGGAAAAAGTTGTAAATCTAGTCAGCTCCATCTTGGGTACCAGCCTACAAAGTACCCAGGGCATCTTCAGGGAGTGGTGTCTCAGAAAGGCAGCATCCATTATTCAGGGCCTCCGGCACCCAGGGCATGCCCTTTTCTCACTGTTACCATCAGGTAGGAGGTACAGTAGCTTGAAGGCACACACTCAGCGATTCAGGAACAGCCTCTTCCCCTCTGCCAGCCGATTCCTAAATGGACATTGAAGCTTTGGACACTACCTCACTTTACTAATATACAGTATTCCTGTTTTTGCACTTTAAAAAAAATGTACTCGCTATATGTAATTGATTTACTTGTTTATTTATTATGTGTGGTTTTTTTCCTCTCTGCTAGATTATGTATCGCATTGAACTGCTGTTGCTAAGTTAACAAATTTCACGTTACATGCCGGTGATAAAAAACCTGATTCTGAAATGTCAGACAGTTTAGCAATTGGTAAATGTTCTATTGTTATTCCATGTGAAAAGCTTACATCTGTCTGCCTTGCAGACAAATCATTCCATATATAAGTAGATAGAACCACAGAACACTACAGCACAGTAACAGGCCTTTTGGCCCTTCTTGACTGTGTCGAACCATTTTTCTGCCTAGTCCCACTGACCTGCACCTAGATCATATCCCTCCATACAACTCTCATCTATGTACCTGTCCAAGTTTTACTTAAATGTTAAAAGTGAGCCTGTATTTACCACTTCATCTGGCAGCTCATTCCACAATCCCACCACTCTCTGTGTGAAGAAGCCCCCCCCCCCCAATGTTTCCTTTAAACTTTTCCCCCTTCACTCTTAACCCATGACCACGGGGTTTTTTTCTCCCCTAGCCTCAGTGGAAAAAGCCAGCTTGCATTCACTCTATCTATACCCATCATAATTGTATATACCTCTATCAAATCTCCCCTCATCCTTCTACGCTCCAGGGAATAAAGTCCTAACCTATTCGACCTTTCTCTGTAACTCAGCTTCTCAAGTCTCGGCAACATCTTTGTAATCCTTCTCTGCACTCTTTCAACCTTATTAATATCCTTCCTGTAATTCAATGACCAAGACTGCACACAATACCCTGAATTCAGCCTCACCAATGCCTTATACAACCTCAGCATAACA
Organism: Hypanus sabinus; assembly: GCF_030144855.1. Taxonomy (NCBI): domain Eukaryota; kingdom Metazoa; phylum Chordata; class Chondrichthyes; order Myliobatiformes; family Dasyatidae; genus Hypanus; species Hypanus sabinus. The sequence goes on along the minus strand of NC_082724.1, from coordinate 63,043,476 downwards.
TTCCAACTCTTATACTCAATACTTTGATTTATAAAGGCCAATGTACCAAAAGCTCTCTTTACTACCCTATCTACCTGTGACGCCACTTTTAGGGAATTTTGTATCTGTACTCCCAGATCCCTCTGCTCTACTGCACTCCCCAGTGCCCTACCGTTTACCTTGTATTTTCGACCTTGGTTTTTCCTTCCAAAGTGCAGTACCTCACACTTGTCTGTATTAAACTCCATCTACCATTTTTCAGCCCATTTTTCCTGCTGGTCCAAATCCCTCTGCAAGCTTTGAAAACCTTCCTCACTGACCACTACACCTCCAATCTTTGTATCCAGCAAATTTGCTGATCCAATTTACCATATTATCATCCAGATCATCGATATAGATGACAAATAACAATGGACCCAGCACTGATCCCTGTGGCACACCACTAGTCACAGGCCTCCACTCAGAGAAGCAATCCTCCTCTACCACTCTCTGACTTCTCCCTTTGAGCCAATGTCTAATCCAATTTACTACCTCACCATGTATACCTAGTGACTGAATATTCCTAACTAACCTCCCATGCGGGACTTTGTCAAAGGCCTTACTGAAGTCCATGTAGACAACTGCCTTCCCTTCATCCACTTTCCTTGTAACCTCCTTGAAAAACTCTAATTGATTGGTTAAACATGACTTACCACGCACAAAGCGGTGTTGACTCTCCATAATAAGTCCCTGTCTATCTAAATACTTGTAGATCCTATCTCTTAGTATTCCTTCCAATAATTTACCTACTACCAACGTCAAACTTATCGGCCTATAATTTCCTGGATTTCTTTTAGCGCCTTTTTTAAACAATGGAACAACACGAGCTGTCCTCCAATCCTCCAGCACCTCACCCGTAGATACTGACGTTTAAAATATATCTGCCAGGGCCCCTGCAATTTCAACACAAGTCTCCATCAAGGTCCGAGGGAATACCCTGTCAGGACCTGGGGATTTATCTACTCTGATTTGCCTCAAGATAGCAAGCACCTCCTCCTCTTCAATTTGTATAGGTTCTATGACCTCACTACTTGTTTGCCTTATTTCCATCGACTCCATGCCAGTTTCCTTAGTAAATACGGATGCAAACTTGGTTCTCTAGGGATATTGGAACTCTTTAAAGAAGAAGAGAGAGATGTATGACACATATAGGAACTGAAGCAAATAAGGTACTTGAGGAGTATAAAAAGTGCAAAAAAAATACTTAAGAAAGAAATCAGGAGGGCTAAAAGAAGACATGAGGTAGCTTTGGCAGTCAAGGTGAAGGATAATCCAAAGAGCTTCTACAGGTATATTAAGAGCAAAAGGATAGTAAGGGATAAAATTGGTCCTCTTGAAGATCAGAGTGGTTGGCTATATATGGAACCAAAAGAAATGGGGGAGATCTTAAATGTTATTACCACCACACACAGCCTTACTATTTATGACTTTGCATGAACTACTAACATCATTTATTTTTACCCCCATTCCACTATCTACTCTAGCACTCTGGTTCCCATCCCTCTGCAAATCTAGTTTAACCCCCCCCCCCAATAGCACTAACAAACCTCCCTGCAAGGATATTGGTCCCCCTGTAGTTCAGGTGTAACCCGTCTCTCATGTACAGATCCCACCCACCCCAGAAGAGGTCCCAATGATCCTGAAATCTGAAACCCTGCCCCCTACACCAGTTTCTCAGCCACGTGTTCATCCTCCAGAGCATCCTACTCTTACCCTCACTGGCACGTGGCACAGGTAGCAATCCTGAGATTACCACCCTCGAGGTCCTGCTTTTTAACTTCCTACCAAGCTCTGTACTCACTCTTCAGGACCTCCTCACTCTTTCTTCCTAAGTCATTGGTACCAATATGTACCGTGACATCTGGCTGATCACCCTCCCATTTCAGAATGCTGTGCACACTATCAGAGACATCCCTGACTCTGGCACCCGGGAGGTAACAAACCATCCGGGAGTCTCTGTCACAACCACAGAGTCCCTTATCACTACCGCTCTCCTCTTCTTCCCCCACTCCCTTCTGCACTGCAGAACTAGACTCGGTGCCAGAAATCCAGCTGCTGCAGCTTGTCCCAAGTAAGTCACCCACCCCCCAACAGTATCCAAATCGGTATATTTGTTGTTGAGGGGAATGGCCACAAGGGAGCCCTACTCTGCCTGCCCTTTCCCCTCCACTCGCCTGATGGTAACGCAATTACCTGTGCGCTGCTCCTTTGGCGTAACTGCCTCCCTGTAGCTACTATCTATAAACTCCTCATTCTCCCGAATGATCCGGAGGTCATCCAGCTCCTGCTCCAGTTCCCTAACGCGGTTTGTGAGGAGCTGCAGCTGGATGCACTTCTTGCAGGTGTTGTTGTCAGGGACACCGGAGGTCTCCCTGTCTTTCCACATCCTGCAGGAGGAGTTTTCCTACATCCTGCCTGGAATTCTCTCAACTTTAAACGAATAAAACAAAACTTACCGGAACCTACCCTCGCCTCTGCCTGTTCACGCCGAAGCCTGTTGAGCCAAAGCCATCCCACTCTGTCTCAGTCCACTCCGATGATGGCTGCTGTATATGGGGGTCTTTGTTTTAAACCTTTGGCGTGCTACGTCATGCGCCTGCGCAGTCTAGCCTCTTTTCCCCAATCAGTAAAAAAATGGCTTCTCTCCGAGATGTCTTTAGTCCTTGACTCTCAACCTCTTGCTTCGATTTAAAATGACTGTTGAAAAATTAGATATGTACAAAAGAACATAGAACATCACAGCAATGCAGGCCCTTCACCCAGCAAGTTGTGCTGACCTTTTAACCTACTCTAAGAACAATTTAACCCTTCCCTCATACCTAGCTCTTCATTTTAAATCATCTATCAAAGAGTTTCTTAAATGACCCTAATGTATCTGCCTCTACCACTACCGGTGGCAGGGCGTACCGTGCACTCACCACCCTCTGTGCAAAATCTTTCCTCTGACGTCCCCCTATCCTCCAATTACCTTAAAATTATGCCCCCTGTGTTATTAGCCATTTCTGCCCTGGGGAAAAGTTTCTGACTGTCCACTTGATCTATGCTTCTTATCAAAATATTAAAAGGAAAAGCAACAGCAGGGTGCAGGATATAGTGTTATAGCTACAAAGTACAGGATAGGTAGACAAATAAAGTGCAAGGGACATTGCATGATGATGATGATGTGAGAGACTCACACGGTATGGAAGCAGCTCTTCTGCCCGGCTGATTCATGCTGACCAAGATGTCCATCCAAACCTGTCCCAGTTGCCACGTTGGCTGCCTTGCTGAGTCAGCGGAGCGGAGGCTGATTTGCATGATGGACTGGCTTTTCCACAACCCTCCACCACTGCTTGCGATCTTGGACAGAGCAGCTGATGCATCTGGGTAGGATGCATCTCTGAAAATTGGTGAGTGTTAAAGGGGACATAGCAAATTTCCTTCTCAAGAAGTTGAGATATGTTGAGTATTGGCCACAGAATCCAGGTAAATGGATAACAACAGACTATTGGTGATACCTCCACCTAGGAACGTCAAGATCTCAACCTTCTCCATGTTAGCACCATTGATACTTCACCACACTTCCTGTTTGTAAACAGAAAGATACTCTAAAAAGCAATGAAATAAAGGGTCTGCTGACACACACAAAATGCTGGAGGAACTCAGCAGGCCAGGCAGCATCTACAGTCAAGGTTTCAGGCCGAAACCCTTCAACTGGACCCTGTTTGTGCTGGAGGTTTCCGTCATCAATAGGCGTGGCCCATTCACTCCGATCCACCTTTGACAGGACCCCAGTCTGCTCCAGATCTGTCAGCTCTGCCGCTACTGTAGGACGGATTGCATACGGCACTGGTCTGGCTTTGCGAAATTTTGGACATGCATTTTCCTCAATCTCAATCTTTGCCTTTATGCCCTGAACTGTTCCTATTCCTTTCATGAACACTTCCTCAGAGTCAACAAGTATTTGTGACAGACTCTCAGATGTACCCTTGCTGTCCTCCTTTGCTGACACATCTAGTGCCTTGTTGGTGTGCCAATCCAACCGGATTTTCCTGAGCCTTCACATCCCAGCAACGGTGGTCCTTCTTTTTCAGTACGTAGAGGTTCAGCTGCTGTGTTTTACCTCCGTGGGTCACTGTCACTTTAATTTTGCCTTCGGGATACACTTTCTGTCTTGTGTTAAGTATTTAGCAGTAGTTTAGTTCGTTTCAGAGGTATGTAAGAAAACAGTCGTTTGTAGTCGTGTACAGAGATCACTGTTAAAGCTGAGCCTGTACCCAACTCCATTTTCAGTCTCATGCCTGTCACTTGTGGAGTGATCCATATTACTCTTCTATCATCTGTCTCTTCCATGCTGTGAAGTTGCAGACAAGACAATTCACTGAGTCTGAATCATTTTCATCAGGGCTGCCTTCTTCCATTTTGTGAATTTTGTTGTTATTTTCCTTTCTGGGGTTTCTTGATTCCCTGCATTTTGCCCTTTTTCTGCTGTTGACTAACTTTGCATACTCTGCCAGTGTGGCCCTGTTTGCCACAGCTTCTGCATTCTTTGTCTTTAAACCAACAGTCATCTGGGTCATGTGACCTGTTCCCACAATGGTAACATTTCCTTCATTTCTGTTCAGTGACATTTTATTTGTAGCATATTTCAGAGATTTTTGTTGTATCTCGGAAACACCCCATGCTGCTGTTTCCAATGATATTGCAATGTTCAGTGCCCTCTCTAATGTAAGGTCCGTTTCACACAGGAGCTTCTTCTGTGTGGTTTCACAGTGCATGCCACACACTAACCTGTCCTTCAATGAATCCGATAGACCCGCTCCAAATTGACAATGTTGGGATAATTTGCGCAGTTCAGCTCAATGTTCAGAAAAGCTTTCATTTTTGCTCTGATTCTGATTGGGAAATTTACATCTTTCAGCAATGACCAGTGGTTTGTGGTTTAAATGCTGCTGGAGAGTGTCTACTATTTGCTTGAACGTTTTGTCAGCTGGCTTTTCAGGGGTTAACAAGCTCCGTAGCAGCCCGTTTGTTTTTGCTTCCATAATACTGAGTAAGATGCGACTTTCTTTTCATCATTAACACTGTTAGCCTCACGATATAACTCCACTCTTTCAATATAAGTTTGCCTCGTCTTCAATGCTACTATGAAATGCTGTAATGGTTCCAACCATCGCCATCTTTGTTATGTTAATTTAGCCCCGTTCTCCCTTTTTTTGACTCACGTAACCTTTTTGCTAGCGCCACAAGCACACTACGTCTAGTTGTGTGTGTGTCACTCCTTTTTTTATCTCCCTCCTGGGCCAGGCAGACCCTCAGCCCTGGGGTTCAGTGCTGGCTGTGGTCTCGCCTGGACGTGCCGTGGCTCTGACTATGTCTCTTGGTCTCCCGACGTTCCTGACCTGACTGTGCTCCCGCTTCCTTTCAGACACGTGGCCTCGCTCTGCCTCCTTCTCCTGCTCCTTGGCTAGTTCCTTGCGCTCTTCCTCCGAGTGTCGTTATCAATTAAAACATGGCGTTCCAATACAATGTAGGTTCATTAACCTCGTCGCCAATTTATTGTGTATGTGGCCTGGTTACACAACAGTGCTATTAATAAAAACGCTGGAGACAGGAACTAAGTTTCGTGATTCTTTACTGGCAGCAACCGAACTCGGTCCACACATCCAGATCGTGGTGGCATCCGTTGGTCTCGAGAGGCCATGGATCTGCGTCTGGAGTTTCCAGGGCGCAGGCCTGGACAGGGTTGTATGGGAGACTGGCAGTTGCCCAAGCTGCAGGCCTTCCCCTCTCCACGCCACCGATGTTGTCCGAGGGAAGGGCACGAAGACCCATGCAGCTTGGTACCGGTGACGTCGCAGAGCAATGTGTTGTTAAGTGCCTGCTCAAGGACACAAACACGCTGCCTCAGCTGAGGCTCAAACCAGTGACTTTCAGGTTACTAGTCTGATGCCTTGCCCACTAGGGCACGCGCCAACATGACAATACAGATCAATGTGCGCCTAATAGCGCATGCTCAAAAAGTGCCTAATAATGCATGCAACGATGTGTCCCTACAACATAAAGTAGTCCCTTATTATACTGTAGGTCATACAGTACACTTGAATTTCCAGTTTCTGCAGATTTTCTCTTTTTTGTAAAGGGTCTGGTGACCCTGTTTAAACCACATTGGTTGGACAATCGCTATTGGACAGTATTTAGGTAAAATTCCTCTGCTCTTCCTTGTAGCAGTGTCATGGGGTACAGAATGGTGGTTCGAACTGCTAATTCCTTGTCCTTAGTTGCACAGAAGTTAGAGTCTGGGTTCTGTTCTCAACATCTGAGCAGGGGTTCTGATGGGAAGCCACCATCCTGAACCATGGACTCCATAGTTGCTGCCTGACCTGTCCAGTGTTTCCAATGTTTTCTGCTTTTGTTATGTTCATATTCATAAGAGTAGGGCGTAAACTCAAACGTTCTACCACTCAGCTATGATCAGGGATGTCAATGGAAATCTGTAGCTCCCACAAACACCCAACTGCTCCCTAAATGATTTTACAATTCGGGTTTTCTGTGTGTTTCTGTCTAACTCTTTCACAGTGTTATTGTTTGTCTCCCTGTGGAAAACTCCCTTACCATAGCCACAATGTCCAGGTATCCCCACTCACAATTTAAATCTGTATAATTTGGGGTCCCAAAGGGTTAAAATCTGAACACTGGTTTCATGTATGACCTAGCCCTCTAATTTGAAAGTACAGGAACATAAGAAGCTACAGAAAGTAGTGGACTCAGCACAATCCGTTGTGGGTACATTCTTTTCCACCAACGGTAGAATCTAGCTGAGTTCCTGAACCAACATTAATCATTAGAGCTTCGAAAGACGATGATCACCTTGCACTAAAATGGTCAGTGGTTTTTCATTGCACCTGAGCATGGCAATGGACTTGACTTTGACTTTAAAGCATAACAGAAGGGCCTAAGAAAGGAAAGAAACACAAACGATTGCTCATAGAAACATTTTGAACTGAGACCACTTAGTAATGGAATCTGCTTCTCCTTATCTACATACAGACTGGTGGAATTTGGAGCCTGGGGCCAGAGATAAAGTGCTGGTTAGGTATTGGTTAGGCATGGACTTCGTGGCAGGAAATGGCATTGAGGTCCTTGATCTAACTTGGCAATGGAGCAGGTCAACACTGTGGAATGAAAATAAAAGACTGTCAAAATTAGAAATCTGAAATAAAAACAGAAACTGCAGAGAGAGAGAAACAGAGACAAGTACCGCAGAAACTCTGTGTCTCTGGAATACAGGTAGAAGAGCAGATGTTGGAGGCTGAAACAAAATTCGAGAAGGCCAAAGAAACAGCATTTGTAGAAAGAGAAACCAGTCTGGATTTCAGATCAGTAACTCTTCCTTAGACTGTGAGAGGGGTGAACAAACTCTGTTTCTCTCTCCGCATTTGCAGCTGATCTAGTTGAGTGATTCTAGCACTTTCAGTTTTTATTTCAGAAGGGCTGAATAGTGTCTGGCTCTAGTTCCTGTGATTTGGAAGAAAGACGTATATTTTTCTAGACCGTGATGTAATATTATATAGCCCTCCACATCAGTGGTCTTCTGATTCATGTTTCTACCCTTCTGTCTCCAGGTGAAATTAACACATTGGTCCCACTTGACTTTGAAAAAGTTGACACCTACGTGCTTACAATCCAGGCTGTGGACATGAATTATGATGTGGCATTTGATAGTTCTCAGCAGAGGACAAGCTATGCCCAGTACACCATCTACGTCAAGGTATAAGAGAGAAGACTGGGGAATTGCAAGGAAGTGACATTGTGGAGTGTTATACAGGGAGTGGTTATCTTGTGAGAGACTGGCTGACACAGGGAGATTGAGAGGATACAGGGAGGATACAGAGGGGTAGAGAGGATGAACACAAAGGAACATAGAGGGATAGAGAGAGACAGAGAGCAGGGAGAAACCAAATGGTTTGGGAAAGCTGGGATTGCTCAGATTATCTATTGTTAGACCTTTCTGGATTTTACCAAGTCAACCCCAAAGTGGCCAGTCCAGACTATAATCTGGGAGATTTATAGCAGGTCCTGCTGTTGACTCAGACATTTTATTTGTGCTCCAGGAGAGGCAGCGTGGGAAGCAGAGTGCTGAATCTCTTGCCACACAAACACTCTTCTCACAGTGTGCTGTTCCGTTGCTCAGTACACCACAAACTCCCAATCCCCTCACACAATCCCACTTCCCACACACATTCCAAATCCTCACATACCATCTAAATCCTCCCACACAAACTCCAAATCCCCTCACACAATCCCACTTCCCACACACATTCCAAATCCTCACATACCATCTAAATCCTCCCACACAAACTCCCAATCCCCTCACACAAACCCAATCCCCACACACAGACCCAGTCGCCACACACAATACCAGCTCTCACACAGTCCTAGACCTACACATAATCCCAGTTCCCATACACATTTACAATCCCTATGCACAATTCCAACTCCCATGTACAACTCTAGCTCCCACACACAGTCCCAGTCGCCACACACAATACCAGCTCTCACACAGTCCTAGACCTACACATTTACAATCCCTATGCACAATTCCAACTCCCATGTACAACTCTAGCTCCCACACACAGTCCCAGCATGAAGTGTGAAGATGGTGTGAAGTTTCTGTTTAAAAGCCTTCAGAAGGGAGCTTTTGGAATGGCCGTTTTCAGGGTCCTGCCCTCTTCTGTGTCCTGGACAGACACAAGTCCTGCAGTGATGGTAGACTACAGCAGATGTCCTTTTCCACTGTTCTAACAGTTTGCTGTGGTTTTGTGTGTGTGATGGGATGCTGCTGACAGCACTGACTGATGAAGTAATACCCTCTATAATGGAAGTGTAGAATTGCACCTGTATATTCTGGAAAAGATGGAACAGAGACAAAGTTCTCTCCTGTTGTAGTTCAATTCCCTGAGTGTTGATTTTCCCCAACTCCTCACGTGATGTCCCAGTTTTCCAATGAGGAGTTGCTTGATGGCCATCAAGGTGTGGGTGCTGAGCGTGCATGTAGCCCATTCCAACCATGGCTAGGTTCAGGGATAGCACCAGAAGCTTCCCTGAGCTGTGTATTTCCACAGGGAACGCTGGGGTCTCTACCTACTCCTGGGACACCATTTTTGAGTGGCAGGTGAGTTCTAAAATTGTGCACTCTTTACTTACAGAACGTAAATGACATCCCTCCTGTCTGCAGCCCTCCTTTCTACAAGGAGACTATCTACTCCACACTTGCAGAAAATGTTCCCATCGTTACGCTGTCCTGCACTGACAGGGACTCAGAACAACTCATCTACAGGATAGTTGGTGGTAAGATCTGGCTGATAGATTCTTGATTAGTAAGGGCATCAAGGGTTATGAGGAGCAGACAGGAGAATGGGACTGAAAGGGATGAATGACCCAATCTGCTCCTATGTCCTATGGTCTAAACTAGTATTTTTGCAGGAATAATTCTTAGTAAGCTGCAAGCTATACATAATATCAAGCTTTTATTGTGTACAAGAGCACTTGTCACAGGCCAGCCCTTCAAATGTCTCCTTATAATTGAAAAGTTCCACTCCAGGCAACACCCCAGTGAATCTCCTCTGTAGTGCCATCTCATGTTTACTATGGTGTGGCATCCAGTAGACCAGCTGCCCAGTCCGGGCACTGCCCTTTGCTCACTGCTACCACCAGACAGGAAGGACAGAAGTACCACACCAACAGGTTCTTGATCCAACCTGCACAACCCTTATCCTCCCTCAACTGCCCCTCGCAATGCCGTGGACTTGATCTGTGGCGTCTTCAATTTTGCCTTTTGTTCTTGCTTTGCATAGTCCTTTTCGCTCTCTTCACTGTCTTATGTCACAAGTACAATTTATACCCTGTGCATTGTCTGTACCTGCATGCAGCAAGCAGATTTTCATTGTACCTGTACGCCACGGTACTTATGCAACTCAACCTGCCCTGAACTGTGGCCAAACCAGAATTTCATTAATTGAAGCTCTGGTGTCAGCCAGTCAGGGAGGTCAGTGATCAGCCCCCTTGCCTCTTACTCTGAAGGAGGAAGGATGCTACCCCACTCTCGGCCAACTCTGCAGTGAGGTACTGGAGGAGATTCCATGCATCAGGTAACTTGTGGACATCAAACTCCATCTGTTCTCACAGAAGATCCAATGGGGTTATGTTGCCAATGGGTGAAGTTTTTGTCTCCGTCACATCACTCTTTCTCCCTCACACAGTGTTACCGTAAGATCCAGTTGTCCAGAGGGTAGAAGCCTCAGTGATTGTATTTCCAAGTGCAATTCACTGGCTGTAAAGCTATTGGTGTGTGGGACTGTAATAAAACGGTACTTTGAGCATTGACTGAGGAAAAGGGATAGCACAATTTTGTAAATAAGTTCTTATTATGAATAAGGTTTATTTTGATATAAAAAGAATGGAGCATTCCCAGGGACATGTGCAGAGATGGACATGAGTGCTGCTGGCAAATCATTAACTCAGTGAAAGACACCCTTTGACCTGTCGAAAACGTGCTGGTCTTCCAGCACATTGGGATGTCGGTAGGGAAATGCTGCTGACTGGCACGTTCCAGGCTGAGAGACAGACTGAAGATCGGTACAGCCACTGCAAGTGTTGCTTGGAGAAGGACCACACTTGAGGGTGGACAGGGAGGGGCCTCAATTACTGTTGTAGGCCCAGGGAGGCACCCCAGGGGGCCACCTGAGTGGCAACAGTCCTATTGGTTTTAACAAATGCAATGGATCACTGCCTAATGAATGAAAGAGTATTGCAATTATTTAGTCTGTAATTAATTTTACTATGAATAAAGTTTACTTAGATATAAAATATACTGAAAGAATGGGAATGTATATGTAGAAATTCAGCTTTTATGATACATTGGAAAGTTACACAAGAAGCTTCAGTTCTCTCCTCCCCTGATCTTGGAGGAGCGTAGGAGGGTCCAGCGATGAATCTTCATCACCTCACCATCAGTGTTACTGTCACCTCTTCCCTTCACCATGTGTGTTTGATTTCCTTACTCTACTATGGCCCCACTAAACTTTCTTCACCAGGGAATACAAACAGTCGCTTTTCTTCTCGCGGGAGCTCCCTGTTCTCCAGGAACGACTTCTCATACAATATGGATGGGGTCATCGATCCGACAACATTTGAACTACTAATTCAGG